>NC_090934.1:38623439-39844510 GCF_040938575.1 Ambystoma mexicanum
GGCAGGAAGTGAGGGAGGTGCCCAAAACTCCCCGTGCTTAGTCTCCTAGGAGACCCAAATGTACTCTGGCATGATTGGCAGGCTGACTGTCCGGCAAGGACAGCCACCCTGCTGGGGGAGTGGCAGCTAGACTGGAATGAATGGGAGAGAACTGTATAAAAAGCGAGTTTCTTGGCTTGGAAGGCATAGTCGACCACTGGAACGAAAGAACCGAAGACGAGCTTGAAGAGGACAGCTGCTGCAACTCCTGGACCGTTAGTTTGCCCGGTGAAGCCCTGCTGTAGGTCCGATCGAGTTGGTGGGACCAATCAACTCGACCCATAAGCCACCTGGATACCATTCTCGGAGCTGGTTCTATTTTCCTCAGAGTGCTGCAGGAAACTGAATAACTAGGGAGAGGGACGCCAGTTTGTGTGCTTGACTGCAGCTACCGGAATCGGAATTGCCAGTTGCCAGCATTCGACAAGTCCCAGTGCAGTGCAGGAGTACTCAGATGTCCTCCCTCTTGTCCACACGACAGGCTCAGAAAAGCGAGATCTGCAGGAACTGCCAGGAACAGAAGTATTCAGCTGCATCTTTTTCTTCATTGTAAGGTACTGTGAAAACCAGATCGAGAGAACATACCTCTCACTGCGAAAGTGCTTGAAACTTTGGCAACTTGCAGGCCTAGTCAGCTTGTGGCCCAACATATGAACCTTTCTTTTACAAACTACTTCTGAAAACTTTGGCAAAGACGTTTCCATTTCACTAAGAGTAAGTAATTCTTTTAGTAACCTATGCCTTTTTGCTCCTACTTCAAAGTACGCTGAATGCCATTTTGCTCCTCCTTCAAAGTAGTTTAAATGCCTCAGACCCGCACAGTGTAAAGTACTGAAGTATATTTTTGTGTGATAGATTGCCTCCTTCTAGTGAATGTTTTATAACCAACTGTGAAATAGCAAGAAACCTTGAGTATAAGAGTCTATGTGAATACTTTTCATTGTAGACCTCTGTATAACATCATTACAGCTCACAATCCCCTCTTGAGATAAGCCTGGCTGCTAAGCAACGCTACCAAAACTGTGTAGTACAGACTTACAACAAAGGTTGGTTTTGCTTACATCTGTAGTCCTAGTTGTGTGTAGTGGTTGCAAAGGGTACTGCAGACAAACTTTGCCTAACAGCTGGGCCTAGAAAGTTACAATTGTAAGTAAAGTAAATTTCCCTTCACTGCTCTGGGAAACAGTTTATCCCAGAGAAGGTATTTAAACCTTTGGAAAATCTGAAAGTGTTCCCTGTGCCACTGCACTGAAGGTGCTGTATGACAATGTAAAAGATGCCGCCTTTGGAGTTTGTCAGGCTCCATAACCAAAAGAAACACAAAGCTCAGAAATCACATTAAAATACATGAGAGTGGAGTAAAGGGGCTCACTTTCTCCAGGTGAAAACAAATCCAAGTCCTCAAAATCCAGCAAAGTTGCTGGGGGTCTCTAAGGTGGAGGGAATTAGCACATTTCTGAGAATTCTCCCTAACAGACAACTAAATATTCCAAGCCTTTGCCAGAATTAACAGTGTACAACAGGCTACCACCTAAGAGTGGCAAACAGTGTCAAAGTCAATGACTAGATGAGTCTTCAAGGAGCCAGGACAGCCAAAGTCAAATTGGAACAGTTTCTGGACCTGAGGAACCTCAGTCTTGCACAAAGTGAGAGATTTTGTAAAACAAAACAAAATAAACACTTGTAAGGTCACAAGCTGTTAAGCCTGTGAAAAGAGTTGGAATCAACTCTAAAGGGTAAGCCACTGCAATTCCGAACTGAGAAAAGCGCAGCTAAAAGGAAATAAGGAAAGTACCTAAACAGTACCTCTGGTTTGTAGACTAGTGTTTCAGCTAGATTGTGTCTTACTACAGCGGTGCAGACCCTTGTTCCTAAGCCTCAGTCGTGGAGACAAGAGGGAGGACGCCTGGAAGGTTCCTGTGGCGGTAATTGTGAGGTCGTTGGCAGCTACAGACTCTTTTCGGTTAAGCAGCACTTTGCGGTTTCAGCGCTTAGCAAACAGCACTGTTGCTGATTTGGGACACCGGTTGGGCTTCCTTCACTCCTTGGGTCCTGCACTCTGGAGAGGGGACTCGGGATCTGGTCATCCTGCTTCTAGAGGATCCTCAAGAGACTCCTGGAGCTTTTAGCCAGATTTGTTGCTGCTTCAGACGTTTCACTCTACTATGGAAACTCGTCCCCTGGCATTGGGATTCCGAAGCAACAGAAGTACAGCAAGTCGGTGGTGATGGTCCAGTGGAGTTGGTCTCGGGGTTAGTTGGTCCCACTAACTCAAGGGGAGTCGTTCCGTCCGGAGCTTCTCTGTCGAGGTGAAAAAGGAGTTCAGCACAGCAGCAGGGCTTCACCTGGCAATTTAAAGTTCCAGGAGGATGCAGCAAGCTTTGCTCACAGTTTTTTTGTTGGGTCTTTCTCCCAGTGGTCGACTGTGTGTAGTCCCAAAACCCTCGACTTTTAAACAGATTTCTTCCATTCATGCACAGCCTAGGCTGTCACTCTCACAGCAGAGTGGCTATCCTGAAAGGACAGCTAGCCAATCAGGACTAGTTGCATTCAGGCATTCCTAGAGACAAAGGACAGAGTAGTTTCGGGATCCTCCCTCAAATCCTTTCCTTCCAGACACACTGGAGCCAGAGGCGGGCTTCAGGGCTGAAGCCCACAAAAGGCAAGACAAACAAAGGGCTCAAAACTGAGTAAAACCCAAGAAAGACATCACAAACACAAAGTGGCTGAAAAAAAGAGGACAGGGGCCATTTTAACAAAATGGTCACCCATGGGTGCTGTAGTGCAGCGGAGGATTCAGCCTGCGGTAGAAAAGCACAATGGTAGGAAGATTAAACCACTGCCACCAGCCATTTAAAGTTGGGAGGGTAACCTACAAAACGTCACATGAGTAAGCAGGAAAAGAGGCTACCAAGTCACCCCCAGCACTCCACATAAGATGGTGTGTGCTGGACCTACATAGGAAAAAGGTAAGTAAAGTCAATTTCACTTTACTACTCTTGGGAACAGTAGTTCACCCAAGAGAAGGTATTTAAACCTTAAGAGAAATCTAAAGGATTTCTCTCCGACACTGCCCGGAAGGTGCAGTGTGTCCCCATACAAAAAGTAGATGCCTATGGAGTTTGTCAGACTCCAAAAACAAAGGAAAAACAGTATCAAAATCAGATCAAAATAAATGAGTGAGAAAAAGGTCTCACTCACTCCAGGATAAAAATGTAAAAGTCCTAAAGTCCAGCAAAAGAGCGGGGGCCTCCAAGGTTGAAGGGAATTAGCACAGAAAATAGAATTCTCCATAAAAATACTATATGTATTCATGTGAACTCAGAAATCTATATGGGTAACAGAATACATGTATATATGTTTGTGGTGTAGGTTTCTATGGATAGGTGTGTGGACTAACTGAACTTGTGTGTCAGTCTGCTACCCATTCCCTTTCTTGCCAGGTGCGTTACCCGCCACCCACCTTAGGGTTTGCAGTTGTACAGCCTTAACAATTTACTTGGTGTGTCTCATCTCTGTACCATTACTGTATATCCAACACTGGGAAAACTAAATGTCTTACGTGTCCTGTAATTGAGGCTACTGACAGGGGATTGCAGGGGTGCGTGAAGTGGGCAGTAACTATACTTAATCTTTCTTCCTCTTCCCTCTCACTCGCTTCCTCATTCACAGTAATTTTGAGATTTTGTTTTAGTCCAGTTTTGGTTAAAAATATATGTATTCTGGTGCTTACGACCTTTTTAAAAAATTGGTCTCAAAAAGCCATCTCCCAAACGATTTACAATTACTCTACTGACATTACAAATGTTTAGAAATGTTTTTCTTTTAAACGCAGAGCTTAGTGTTGATACTTAATATTTCAAACACTTGGCAGACAACTTTGCAGCTGCTTAATCATTCTACAACAGGCAAAAAAAGTATTACCATAATTACAAACATGTTAAAACTATTTACGGTAGGGGCACATGACCCCATTTCAAGTTTTACAACATTTTGGAGAAAGAAACCAGAAGGATACCACCATTCTGGCCATTACACTGGGTGGGAGCAAGTCTATATCACACCTCAATGACACAGCATCCACCCATGTTTTTAAGGGAATTAAAAGAAAATGGGCTGAGAGAGACTGGTGTGGCGGTTAAGGAGTTTTACTGAAGTCCACCAATGGTAGGACTGAAGAAGACTCACTCTTAGGAGTACAGGGCTTCAATTCGTAGGTTTGGC
The DNA here is from genome assembly GCF_040938575.1 of Ambystoma mexicanum. Classification (NCBI taxonomy): domain Eukaryota; kingdom Metazoa; phylum Chordata; class Amphibia; order Caudata; family Ambystomatidae; genus Ambystoma; species Ambystoma mexicanum. The sequence continues at coordinate 38,627,703 of NC_090934.1, forward strand.
CTGAACTACCCATAAGGTTTGGTAGCAATGAATGAGCAGCCAGGCTTAGTCTAGGAGGGAGAAGGGTTGTAGGTAAGTACAAAGACCTCAGGGCATATCTATAGTCACAAATACACTTCTACACAATAGTTGTATAAACAAAATATTGTTATTTATTATAAACACCAACGCAGCTAACAGTATTAGAATTACAGGTAAGTACACTTGTTCACATGTATATACAGCAAGACGTTTGTTAAGCATTAATCAGTTCAATAGTAAACTCTTACAGGGTACACAGATTAGTAGTTAGAGTAGCATTCAAGTTCAACTAAATCATTTCTTGTAACCAACATTTAGAGTAAACAACACAGATACTGTTAAGTGCTTTTAGGCAACCCATACTTAAAGTCAAGCCCCGCCTGGGAATGAAAGTCTCAAAGTCAGTGGGGACACTGGGTGAACGGGCCCCCTGGGTGGAAGAACCAAGAAAGGCAGAAGCTGTCAAAGTTATCAAAATAGCAGGTTTCTTCTGTGTTGAAGGTAGGTAAAATATTTAGTTAAAAGGTGGATCGGGGATGTCAGGCAGACCCCCTGCAGGGTAGTAGAGCAAAGGACCAGTGTCCTTAGGGCTGGGAGAACACAGTTGTGTTGTCTACCTCAAAGCGGGACTCAAAAACGGCACAAGTCAGATTTAACACAGCAAGCGCCCAGGTAGGTACCTAGGAGGGGGACAGTACCTTTTCATGAAGAAAGAAGGCAGTGTCACCGGCGGGTTCGCAGGTGAGGCGACAGCAGCTTCTGTTCGGATTCTTGACCTGGAGGCTGAAGAAACTTGTACCGGGAGCAGACAGTCTGCTTCTTGTAATGGGACGCCCAGCAGACTATCTTCACGATACTGGCTGGTTGGGACTCGACACAGGAATCGGTTCAGCGACTGTTGTCACAAGACAGGCTTCTCTCCATTTCTCAGCCCCCGACATGGAAGGGGAGACGTCTCTGAGCGGGAAAGTCACTGTAGGTCCAGAAGGACACCCACTAAGTTCCAGCTGAAACCGCACTTCAGGAGACTAGTTTTAGGACTGTTTTTCTAACTAAGTCCAACTAATGGCTTCATAAAACCATATCTGAGGCAGTACAAAAACTCCACTCTTTGTATAAGGCTGTACCACCCGAGAACATTTGGTAGTGTAAACAGATTAGCCAGTCTCCTCTTAGGAGGGAGAGAGGGCTGCAGGTCAGTTCAAAGAAATTGTAGTACACATTTGGTTCAAATAAACACTAACAGGCTATGTATTGTAACAATAATGGTTTATTATAAATCCAAGTAGGCCAAGATGAATCTTGGGGAAGTAAGTACCATCACATAAGTCATAAGACATGCATTACTTACCGTAATAGCATTTCTGATGATTGTATCTGCTTAGATTCACATGCTGTGCATATAGTCCGATATCTAGTTGTAATCTTAGAGTATTGCATCTTTTCTTTTGAGGATCGAAAGGTGACGTCGACAAGGGCGTGCCTGTAACACTATCCCGAACGAGATGTATATAGTTTACCCAAAATACTGCATGTGTTGAGGTCCCTCCGATTGTATTTTGTCTGCCGTGAGGGAGTCTTATGACTATCGTGAGTGAGTACAGAAAGAGAAGTAGTAGCAATATGTCTATGTTCCTTCCCTCCGAGCGGGGAGGAAAGGTGGACACATTTGTATTTGTTATTTGTATTTTATTGATTTATAAAGCGCCTTATGCCAAAGAGCTGTACAAAGAACAAACATGATACATAAAACATGAACGATAAAGGCAAGAGGGGGAAAGGGAGGGAGGAAGAGGGGGTAGGGGAGGGGAGAGAGTCAGGGGAAAGAGAAGAAGGGGGAAGTAGAAGGGGGTAGGGGATTCAAGGAGGAGGATGGAGAAGAAGAGATTTCAGGGAAGTGCGGAATGAAGGGAAATTGGGGGAAGAACGGATGGCAAGAGGAAGGGAGTTCCAGTGTAAAGGAGCTAAGAGCTGGAAGGAGCGAAAACGGGAGGAGGCACAGTGAGGAGGAGGTGAAGTGAGAAGGAAATGGTCAGCAGATCGGAGGGAACGGGAGCGAGAGTAGAAGGAGAGAAGGGAAGAGATAAGGGGGGCAAGACCATGAAGAGATTTGAAGACAAGACAGAGAAATTGATATTTAAGTTAGGAGTGAAAAGGAAGCCAGCCAAGGTAGGAGAGAGAGGAAGAGATGGAATCACGGGAGGTAAGGAGACAAAGGGTGCGTACAGCAGAGTGGTAGATAGATTTAAGAGTGGCAAGTTGAGAATTAGGGAGTCCAAAGAGTAAGGAAGAGCAGTAGAAGGGGCGGGAGAAGATAAGCGAGGAGATTAAGAGTTTAGTAGCGTGGAAAGTGAGAGAGGGGCGGATTTTGCAAATATTGAAGAGGTGGAAGCGGCAGAAGCGGGAAGTGAGGGAGATGTGTTGGGAGAAGGAGAGAGAGGAGTCGAAGAGAACGCCTAGGTCGCGAGCCTGAGAAGAGATAGGGAGATTGGAGGGAGCGAAGTGAATGAAAGGGGGAGGAGAGGAAGGGGGAAGAGAGTTAGAGGGAAAAAATAAGACTTCTGCTTTGTCGGTGTTGAGAGAGAAATCGGGAAGACATCCAGTTCTTGATGGCAGTGAGGCAGGAAGAGAGCTGTAGGTGGAGGTCAGTTGAGAAGGAGGAGAAGGAGAGGAAGAGGAAGAGTTGAGTGTCGTCGGCATAGAAGTGGTGAGAGATGCCAAACGAGGAGATAACAGGGGCAATGAGGGAGGTGTATAGAGAGAAGAGAAAAGGGCCTAGATCAGAGCCTTGGGGTATGCCATAATCAAGAGGATAGTTAGGAGAGGACCGACCACCCCAGGAGACTGTAAAGGAGCGGGAGGAGAAATAAGAGGATAACCAGTAGAGCACGAAACCTTTGAAGCCAAAGGAGGTGAATCTAAGCGTATAAAATCATCAGAAATGCTTTTACGGTAAGTAATGCATGTCTTCTGATGCTTGTGAATCTGCTTAGAATCACATGCTGTGCATAGACTAGCGAGTAGTACCCAGAGATGGAGGAGGGAGGTGGCAAGGAACAGTAGTGAAGAGATGTTTTGGTAACACTTGTCCCACCTGAGAACCAGACCTAGAGTGAGTATCCAGGCAGTAGTGTTTTGTAAAGGTGTGCACAGAACTCCAGGTTGCCGCCTTGCAAATGGACTGGAGAGGCATATTTTCAATGAATGCTATGGAAGCCCCAGTGCCCCGAGTAGTGTGCTCTAGGCTTGAAGGAAAGATTTCTCGTGGCAAAAGTGTAACAGAGTGTGATGCAATTGACAATCCACATAGAGATGGCTGATTAAGAGACAGGGCCCCCTTCTCTACCAGCCGCCACTGAGACAAAAACGGGTTGGTGTTTTTAGTGGTCTAGTCTTTTCCAGATAGTAAATGACAGCCCCTGCACATCTAGTGTGTGTAGGCATCTTTCTGTCACGTTAGTGGGATTCTGGAAAAAAGTGGGTAGTTTTATTGACTGGTTCACACGGAACCTGGAAATTAATTTGGGCGCAAACCGTGGGTTAGTGCGCAGAACCACCTTGTCTTTGTGGATAGTGACAAATGGGTCTATAACTGAGAGGGCTTGTAGTTGACTAACTCTTCTTATTAAGTGTCTGTCACTAGGAAGGTTGTGTCGGGGGGAAATTCTGCCGGGGTCGGCCGGGCCGTCCGTAGACCTCCGGGCAGGGAGGCCCCAACTCCTCCCGTGTATCCCAAAAGAGATAGAGTATGAGACACACGCAAGAAGCAAGGTGACTCTGCTGTTTATTAGACAAAACGGCAGGGATGGGTCAAGGATCGTACGCGTCCAATCTGACACACACAATCGTGGGGCTCGCAGGCCCTTTTTACCTTAGTATGACGCGCTACTTGCGTCATCTTACAAAGTTTAGCAAAAAACCTATTTCCACTCTGGATTGGTTACTCGAGTGGTAGGGTTAGTATAGCATACATATAGAGAACTGTATTAGTGGTTGAGGGTTAGTCAGGTGATATACTTGAGCTGTCCCTTCAATTTGATACATGAAAATTGTTACATGAAGACCTCTGAGGATTGGTCAATGTTAATGGCGTCAATGATAAGAGCCCCATGTTCTGATTGGTCCACTAGCGAGACTCCGTCTGGGACTATCGCTGTTCCCAGCTCGCGGTGCACCTGTCATTTGCAACAATGTTTTTACTATGGGTAGGTGTAAACAATGTGAGGATTTATTCATATGTTGGGAGGTCGACTACTCCCACTGCTGCAGATGTCCAATGAGTCTTTTAATTGTATCTGCCTGTGTCTTGAAACGTGGGATTCAGGAGTCTCCTTCCTCCTGGGCTTAGCACCCTGTCAGGTTTGGCTTTGGCACTGTCATGATGCCTACCTCTAAGGAGCCAGGCCGGGCCCAGCAACCCCAGAGGCAGACATTATTTTCCCCAGGGAAGTCTCAGCGGGCCCAAGTCGGGGCCCTTTGGACTCAGTCCTGGCGCCTTAGGCGCCAGGCTCATAGCGGACCCCAGTCCTGGCGCCTTAGGCGCCAGGCTCATAGAAGAGGATATGTGTTTAAGTGCTTGGGTGCACACTTACCTGATGCAGACCTTGCTGCTTCATCCAGGCCCTCTTGAGGCCTGAATGGGACTACTTAACCTGTAGGACTACTTCACCACCCGGGTGTGGTCGGGGAAGGATACATACCTGATTGGTGGAAGGATACATGCCAGGAACTTCTTCCAAGGCTATTTAAACCCCACCCGAACAGCCACACATGCTTCGCGTTGTTCTGCACCTAGCAGCTGGACGCTCACCGTGTCAGCTCCTGCATCCTGACTTCAGCCACGCCTGCCAGCACCCTGGAACACCTGCAAGGGGAGAAAGGAAGAGAATAGGAGAAGAAAAGCCCTTACCTGCTAAATCTGCATCCCAGAGTCATTTCTCCAACGGCCCTGAAAAGGAAGACATCATTTTAAAGGCATTTCGTTTCGATCGCTGCAGCGCTGCATTTTACTCACCTTTGCAAGGCACTTCCATCTTCAGCAGCGATCTTCCGGATCCAGCTACACCCCGGCGCCTAGAGGCAAAAAGACAAGAACAAAGGTGAGAGGGAGAAAAGGAATAAGGAAAGCTCAGTTTCCTTTTAAGTCTTACCTGTTGGATTATTCCCACTGCATTTCGGGTCCTGCCGCTTCCTGGCATCTCCGGACCCCGGCCCCTATGGGGAAAAAAGACAGACATTGAATGAGCGAATGCAAAGACATTACCTGAGCGCTCATCCAGAACTGTTTCACTTCGGGTCGGCGCCATATCTCCGGCACTCCGAACCCCGGCCCCTAAGGGGAAAAAGACATAAGCATTAGCGCTTGCTGCAATTAGACAACGAACATTATTATTAAGCTTGAACTTTTGAACAGAACTTTTACAGCGCCTTACCTGAACAGTCAAGCTTACCTGAACTCCCATCAATCCTCAATCCAGTGAAGTAACTGGGTTTCAACGCGCCCCTGCATCAGAAGCAGGATGGAGAGCTCATCCTTCCAAACCCTAAGGAGGGTATCCAACGAGCCAGGGAAGCCAGAATAAATGTCAGTTCTGCGCCTTCGACGCAGCGCCTCCGTGGGAATCAGGTGAGCGTTACAGAACGCGAAGCCGTATCACAATTTCCCACCTGGGGGCTATGGAGACTTCCGAGACAGATCAGCTGGCCCATCTTTTAGGGGAATTACGGGCAGAAGTGCACTCAGCCCGCCAGGAGACTAATGCTCTCAGAAGGGAACTAATCCTATCCAAGGAAAGAACTGATGATCTGGCCAAAAGGTTATTGCAGGGCCAGGCAGAGCACACTCCTTTACCTGTTTCCGGAGATATTTCTACAACAATGGGTTCGAATAACCCGGTACAAATCAATCTACCTGGACACATGCCTTTGTGGGGGATCCCAAGAAATATGCCGTTTTTATGAACCAATGCCGTTTACACTTTTTATGCAGGCCCGGGGCCTTCCCCAACGACCAGACCAAAGTAGCCTTTGTACTATCTTACCTCAGTGGCTGTGCTGCCGATTGGTCTATTCCATTGGTAAATCAGGATGATTCCATTCTCCGGGATTTCCAGGGCTTCCAGGCCAGCATGGAAAGATTGTTCGCTCGACACTCGCAGGGACAGGCCCTTGACAACGAACTGCTATCCTTACGACAAGGTAATCAGGATCTTTTGTCCTATATCGCTACCTTTAATAGACTAGTTGTGGAAACCGGATGGCCTGAAAATAAAAGGATCACATTTTTTCATCGAGGCCTTCGCGGAGAGCTTAAAGATGTTATAGCTCAGATAGTAGATCCACCCCAGGCCTGCGCAGACTACATAGACTTAGTGGTTCAACTTGATCACAGACTTCAAAATAGAAAAGCAGATCGGCTCAAGTATGAAACCAGAGTACCTATCAAGACCCACGTTAACTCCAAGAGTACTGACGTTTCCGAACCTATGCAAATTGGCAGTGTTAAAGGACCATTAACGCAGAAGGAACGAGAGAGAAGGCGACAAATGCAACTTTGTCTGTATTGCGGAACTTCCGGTCACTTTCTTCAAAGTTGTCCAGTTAAACCATCCAAGAAGGTGGTTGGAGCCACTGATAACGAGTCATTGACACCTGGTTCGGGAAACGACCTAGCCCGACAAGCGTAGGGGTCCGCTTGCCGAGCTTGAAAACAAACTCTTTGACCTCGCATTTTGTCATGCCAATGGTGCTTGTGAACCCAAAACAGCCTCAGCAGTTGCATGCTATAAAAGCATACATAGACAGTGGAGCTATTGGAAATTACATAGACCGTGAATTGGCTTCCAGGATTAAGCTTCCTCTCCGCCCGAAAGTAACCCAAGATGTAATTACTACAGTTGATGGAACCGAAAGAGCCTCAGGGCCTGTAACGCATTCCACAGTTGAAATCACTCTGGTGGGTCAGGACGGACATCGGGAAGCAATCGTGTTTGATGTGATCAAGGCCCCACAATTTCAAGTACTTCTTGGAATCCCTTGGTTAGAAACACATAATCCGAGAATAGACTGGCGAGCAAAGAAGATAACTTTTCCTGATTGTGAACCAACCTGTTACCCAAGGAATCCAGCTATGGGTCTAGCCTCTGTAACTTCCACCCCTGTACAGCTACCACCTGAATACCAAGAATTCCAAGACGTTTTTCAGAAAGAGCAGGCTAACACCTTACCTCCCCATCGATCTTACGATTGCCAAATCGACTTGGTACCCAATGCACAACTACCTTGTAGTAGGATTTATGCTCTTACTGAACCTGAGAACCTGCATTTGTGCCAGTATTTGGATCAATACCTGGCCAATGGTTTCATTCGCCCATCAAAGTCACCAGTCTCTTCCGCTTTGTTCTTCGTACCTAAAAAGGAAGGAGACCTTAGGGCCTGTATTGACTACCGCGCCCTAAATCAGATAACGATTAAGAATCGTTACCCTTTGCCCCTGATACCTGAGCTTATCGACCAAGTAAAAGATGCTCGTGTGTACACCAAGCTAGATCTCCGAGGAGCTTACCACCTGGTACGTATAAAAGAGGGCGACGAGTGGAAGACTGCATTCCACACCAAATTTGGGCTCTTCGAATATCAAGTAATGCCCTTCGGTTTGTGCAACGCACCTGCCGCCTTTCAGTACTTCATGAATGATGTTCTTCGGGAACTTATCGATGTTTGTGTCATCGTTTATATTGACGACATCCTGGTGTATTCCTCCTCAGAATCTGATCACAGAAACCATGTTAGGGCAGTTCTTGAGAAATTGCGCCAGCACAAATTATTTGCCAAGCTCGAAAAATGCGTTTTTCATACCACAGAAGTGGAGTTTCTCGGCTTCATCCTGACACCTCAAGGAATCCGAATGGACTCGCGGAAAGTGGACGCCATTCTCAAATGGCCATCTCCTAGCTCTGTGAAGGGAGTGCAAAGCATGCTTGGCTTTGCCAATTTCTATCGAAGGTTCATCCCGGAATTTTCTCGAACTGTTCAACCCATCACAGCTCTCCTAAAGAAAAACAAACGCTTTGAATGGACTCTTGAGGCTGAACAAGCCTTTCAGGACCTGAAAACCAAATTCACCTCTGCACCTGTATTGAAGCACCCGCGCCCAGATCTCCCTTACATCGTGGAAACCGATGCATCCAGTTCGGCCATGGGAGCTGTCCTGTCGCAAAGAGACCCAGAAACTAACCAACTACACCCTGTAGCCTTTTGGTCCAGAAAATTCTCTCCACCTGAACTCAATTACGCAATTACCGACAAAGAACTACTGCCTATTAAATCAGCTTTCAAGGCTTGGCGTCACTATCTTCTCGGTGCAAGACACACCATCACCGTAATTACGGACCACAGAAATTTGCAGTATTTAAAGACGGCCAAAGCTCAATCTTCGCGACAACTCCGATGGGCTTTATTCTTTGCGGAATTTGATTTTGTAATTACCCATCGCCCTGGCTGCAAGAATGGTAAGGCAGATGCCTTATCCCGGATAGGCATGGAAGAACCCAATTCGAGTTTAGAACCTGTGCCAATCATACCGGAACAAAGAATTCTGGGCTTGACTTCATTGCAAACCATTGAGGACATCCAAGCTCAAGTACAACAGCTTTTTGACTCTTCTGCCTTACTGGAATGGAGTCAAAAGGGTCCTCACTACACCGTTAAGGATGATTTACCCTACTTCCAAGAGCGGTTATTTCTGCCAAGTAAAGAATTGCAGGAACTTGTCATTACCAGTCATCATGAATCATTAATGGAAGGACACCCCGGTATCGCGAAAACAGAAGAAAAGATCAAACGCCACTTCTGGTGGCCTTCTTGGAGAAAAGACAAAGTCATTTGTGTTGTCTTGCGGAATCTGTGCCCAAAATAAGAGTCAAAAGAAAAGGCCAGCCGGCCTACTTCAACCTTTGGACATTCCACCAGCACCTTGGCACACCTTGTCAATGGACTTTATAACTGACCTGCCTCCTTGTGGTGGTTACAACACGATTCTCGTAATAGTGGATCTATTCTCCAAAATGGCCCATTTTATCCCTTTAAAAGGATTGCCGTCAGCTTCCACCTTGGCCAAGGAATTTATGGAAAATATAGTGCGGTTACATGGTTTACCTTCCATATTAGTCTCAGACCGTGGAAGTCAATTTATCTCCCACTTTTGGAAGAAATGTTGCCAACTAGCACAAATAGACGTGCGGTTATCCACCAGCCACCACCCCCAGACCGACGGACAAACCGAGAGAACCAATCAGACTCTCGAGCAATATCTGCGGTGCATGTTACACCAATCCGAGTTGAATTGGAAGGACATCCTTTGGATTGCAGAATATGCATACAACAATTCAGTGCATTCTGGAACCGGACAGACTCCTTTTTATACCCTGTATGGTCACCATCCTCGGACCTCTGACCTAGATCCACCTCTGACCCTGGTGATGCCTGCAGTAAATCACCTACATTCCACAATAACCCAAGCCTTCAAAGAAGCTACAACCCACTTACAGCAAGCCAAGAAAAAGTATAAAGAAAACGCTGATTTGCACCGAAGTAAAACCCCTCCTTACCAAGTAGGAGATCAGGTATGGCTAGCAACTAAACATCTACCCCTCAAGAGTCAGCGAACTTTTAATCCCAGATTCATTGGGCCTTACCCCATCAAAGCTATTATCAACCCAGTGGCCTTTAAACTCTATTTACCATCCAACATGCGGATTCATCCAGTTTTTCACGCATCTCTTCTAAAACCAGTACAACCTGGAACCAGACTGTCTGAGCCCCCAGGCCCTGTCCAAATTGATGGAGAATTAGAATTCGAAGTGAAAGACATTTTAGATTCCAAGATAGTTAAGTCGAAACTCTTCTATCTTGTTGATTGGAAAGGATATGGACCTCAGGAAAGATCTTGGGAACCCAGTAACTATGTTCACGCACCACGATTAAGTCAAAGATTCCATCAAAGATTCCCGCACAAACCAAAACCCCCGGAGGAAAAGACCTTGGGAGGGGCCTTGAGGGGGGGTACTGTCATGATGCCTACCTCTAAGGAGCCAGGCCGGGCCCAGCAACCCCAGAGGCAGACATTTTCCCCAGGGAAGTCTCAGCGGGCCCAAGTCGGGGCCCTTTGGACTCAGTCCTGGCGCCTTAGGCGCCAGGCTCATAGCGGACCCCAGTCCTGGCGCCTTAGGCGCCAGGCTCATAGAAGAGGATATGTGTTTAAGTGCTTGGGTGCACACTTACCTGATGCAGACCTTGCTGCTTCATCCAGGCCCTCTTGAGGCCTGAATGGGACTACTTAACCTGTAGGACTACTTCACCACCCGGGTGTGGTCGGGGAAGGATACATACCTGATTGGTGGAAGGATACATGCCAGGAACTTCTTCCAAGGCTATTTAAACCCCACCCGAACAGCCACACATGCTTCGCGTTGTTCTGCACCTAGCAGCTGGACGCTCACCGTGTCAGCTCCTGCATCCTGACTTCAGCCACGCCTGCCAGCACCCTGGAACACCTGCAAGGGGAGAAAGGAAGAGAATAGGAGAAGAAAAGCCCTTACCTGCTAAATCTGCATCCCAGAGTCATTTCTCCAACGGCCCTGAAAAGGAAGACATCATTTTAAAGGCATTTCGTTTCGATCGCTGCAGCGCTGCATTTTACTCACCTTTGCAAGGCGCTTCCATCTTCAGCAACGATCTTCCGGATCCAGCTACACCCCGGCGCCTAGAGGAAAAAAGACAAGAACAAAGGTGAGAGGGAGAAAAGGAATAAGGAAAGCTCAGTTTCCTTTTAAGTCTTACCTGTTGGATTATTCCCACTGCATTTCGGGTCCTGCCGCTTCCTGGCATCTCCGGACCCCGGCCCCTATGGGGAAAAAAGACAGACATTGAATGAGCGAATGCAAAGACATTACCTGAGCGCTCATCCAGAACTGTTTCACTTCGGGTCGGCGCCATATCTCCGGCACTCCGAACCCCGGCCCCTAAGGGGAAAAAGACATAAGCATTAGCGCTTGCTGCAATTAGACAACGAACATTATTATTAAGCTTGAACTTTTGAACAGAACTTTTACAGCGCCTTACCTGAACAGTCAAGCTTACCTGAACTCCCATCAATCCTCAATCCAGTGAAGTAACTGGGTTTCAACGCGCCCCTGCATCAGAAGCAGGATGGAGAGCTCATCCTTCCAAACCCTAAGGAGGGTATCCAACGAGCCAGGGAAGCCAGAATAGAGGGGCCCTTCCTGTCCATCTTCAGAGTTCTGCGCCTTCGACGCCGCGCCTCCGTGGGAACCAGGTGAGCGTTACAGTCACGTGAGGTGAGACCGTGTTTGAGGCCGAATTCAGCACAATTAATATTGTTTTTCCCACTGTGTGCCTGGTTTATCTTGCAGGTGCGACCTTGGCGTCGGCTTGCAGCGTGCGAGATTGCAACATCGTGCCCTTGGCGGTGTGCTTTCGCCGGGCTCATTCTGCAGGGTCAGCAACCGAGCTCTCGCTCATTCAATGTTCATGGAAACTTTTGCTTGCGGCCTACTTGGGCCTGGGGCATAGGTGGAACCGTTTGATGCAGATCTCTTTAGGTTACGGTATCATATTGCTCTATCCTCAGTATCGTGTCTCCGTTATATTCTTTATTATGGTACATGGTTCTTAGAAGAAGCGTGAGCAAGCCTTTTTAGATAAGTTCATTATGCGTCTTGCGTTTCTGCATTTTGAGAGCCTATGTGGAAAATAATAAAGATGCACGTCCGTGGGTATGTCTGTCACCTAGGTCATAGCACTGAGTATGTTCTTCGTGTGGATTGGTGTGGGAGTGTCCGGTGTGCATGTGTGCACAGGTGTGCTGACCGTTGGCTAGGTCGTCATGGCATCTCTAATGACGTGTAGGTTTAGTCGAGTCGATCCATGCCGCAGGTGTCAGCATGGGCAAGGCGGGCTGCGGGGCAGGTAGGTGGGCACATCCGTATGTTCCTGTACCAGGGTATTTGGTCGTCTGGTAGATAGGCAAACTCCTCTCGTGGCGGGTGGCTAGGCCGTGATCCTCTAGGCCAAGCGCGAGAGGGGAAAGGCGGGAGCTTGTTCTTCCATTCTCCCACTTCAGTTGTCTTGTAAGTGAGTGCTTCAAGGCTCACCTTATGCATAGGTTCAAAGGAAGATCCCATAAATCGGGTTTGAAATAGGGGGATAAAGTCTTTTAACCCGTTTCCATGAAAGCCTTAATCACTGGGATTTTCCACCATGAGAATTTTCTCTGGGACGTGGCGTACGCTGAAAGTGCGGCTAAGTGGACCTTCAGGAAATTAAAAACCAGGCCTGAGTCCAGAAGATGAGTCCAGTATAATACAATATGTGGTGGTGAACAGTCTATAGGACTGACACTCTTGGAATTACACCAGATGACTAAACTTTTCGGTGTCCAGTCAAAGTATCGAAATAAAAGGATTGAATGACCTTTTTTTTGAATCCAAAATGATTTGAAAAAAAAGGGTCGAATGCTTTTTTATTTATTTATATCTTTTTAGTTTTGTCTGTAAAAAAAATGTTTTTTTTAAAAAGAGAAAACAGGGGTTGGGGGAACGCACCCCACCCCATAAAAAAATAACACCCACCCTTTTTTTTAAATCCTTTTGGCGTCGGAAAAAAGGCATTCGATCCTTTTGTTTTCGAATATTTGACCTAGAACCAAACCTTTACATTTATTGGAGTAGCAATGTGCGTTAGGCTTTCTTGCCTCCAAGTATGTCCATGCATCTCTGAGGAAGTTGGAGGTGGCCGAACTCTATGACCGCAGGAGCCAGGCCCCTAAATGAGAGGTTGCGGGCATGAATGTAGTGTGCCTCCCTTGTCCTGCGATAGCATGTTGTATGGGCAAGGTAGTTTCATTGGAGGGGAGATTGACATCTCCATCAAATGGGAAAATGAGCAAGTTACTTACCTGTAACTGTTGTTCTCCAGCATGGGTCTGGCATGGATTCACATGCTCATGAAAATTCCCAATCGTCAGGCTGGGAATCCTTGGTAAAGAAAAATAATCAGTTTCAGTTTAGTTTCTGAACTGTCTTTCTACTAATAACCAATCACTGGTCTCTGGGTCATACTGCCCCCAGCCAATGACTGCCCCCTCCCTAAGCCCCTCCTCGGGCAGCCATCTTCATATTTGGTAGCACGTACAGTGGCAGTAGGACCAAGAGAAGAGCCGCAGCGGGGTTGGAGGCAGGGTTCGCATGTGAATCCATGCCAGACCCATGCTGAAGAACAGTTACAGATAAGTAACTTGTTCCTTCTCCAGCATGGGGTCTGGCATGGATTCAAAAGCTCATGAATACAAGAATACATAGCAGTACACACATGCACAACCACGGGAGGTGGCAAGGCTCATCATTAAGCATTTGAACAACTCAACATTAAGCTTCTCTTACCTCCTCACCAGGCTCACCTTCAAGCGATCAGGTTGCGCAACACTGCTTGGCTGACTCTGGGCTCCTCCCTGGAATCCCGTTCGACGCAGTAGAATTTTGTGAAGGTGTGCATCGACCTCCATGTAGCAGCCCTGCAAATGTCCAGCAGGGGCACACCAGACAGGAACGCTGTGGTAGCAGCGGTCGCTCGGTTTGAATTGGCTATCGGACGGCCAGGCAACAGTCGTTTTGCCAACCGGTGACAGTGAATGATGCAGCCGTAGAGCCATCTGGAAGTGGAAGCCTTGGAGAGGGCCTTCCCTTGGTTCACAGGGCTAAAGTTCACAAACAGTGGTGATGTCTTCCGAAAACTCTTTGTGCGGTCCACGTAGAACTTAAGCGCTCTAGCCACATCCAGTGAGTGCAAAGTCCTCTCAGCCGGCGACGAAGGCGACAGGAAGAAAAACAGGCAACACCAGTGGCTCGTTGAGATGGAAGTCCGATGGCACCTTGGGCATGAAGGAGGGGCGAGTCCTCAGCACTACCCTCGTCTGGTGGAGTGTCAGGTACTGCGGCTTACAGGGGAGGGCCTGGATCTCTCCCACTCGTCATGCAGAGGTGATGGCCACAAGAAAAGCCGTCGTCCACGATAGGAATGTCAGCGGCGCTGAATGCAAAGGCTCGAATGGCAGGCCCATGAGCCTGGTCAGCACCACATTGAGCTCCCACGCCAGGGGCAGAGCCTTCACCGACAGAAGCGAGCGGAACAGTCCTTTCAGGAACTCTTTCACCAGGTTGTGAGACATCGACGACCGCCCTGGAGTACTGGTGTAGCGGGAGATAGCAGCCAGATGAATTTTGATGGAGGCATGCGTCAGCCCCGCCTTGGCCAGCAACAGCAAGTACGGCAGCACTTGAGGGGTTGTAATCCGTAGGGGGTTGATCTTCTGTGCACGGCAACAGACCGAGAATCTCTTCCATTTATGTCCATGGCACTTAAGAGTCGAGGAAGCCCTGGCCTTGGCAAGTACCTCCTTGCAGTCCGCCGGGATGTCGTAGCCTCCGAACTCTAGTGCTGCAGGAGCCAGGCCTGCAGGTTCAGAGATCCTGGTGCAGGATCGCGCCTCCTTCCCTGGCAAGAAGATCCGCGTCCATCGGTAGCTTCACTGGAGGGGACCCGGACATGTCCAGAAGGTCCGGAACCATATCTGCCTCGGCCGCAGCGGGACCATCTGAGTTAGACTGATGAGTCGCAGGAGCAACAGCAACGTTGGGAATGCATAGAGAAACCGGCCAACCCAGGAGAAGGAGAATGCACATGTGGAATATGGTCTTCTTTCCTGGCCACTGGTGGAAAGTCTGGGCACTTCCTTTGGAACTCCAGAGTGTGCACGTGGGCCAGGGCATCCAGCACCAAACGGTCGGAGGAGATGGATTCCCACACGCTGATGAATTTTGCAAGCCGGCCTCCCACGGGGGTGCTCGGGTGGGGGCCCGACGTAATGGCCGGTTCAGTCCTGTTTCGCCGAGGCCTTGCCACCTTGGGTCCCTTGGCGACGATGTCCACTGGCCTTGTTGCGACCTCTAGGCTTCCTGCGAGGAAGAGCGAGCTGTCTGACGATACGACAGAGAGCTGCCGCCGAATCCTTTGGAGGCACCTTGAGACTTGCCTCCGGAGGTCCGCAAGGACAGCTGTCGCTGATGTAGCATGCTCAAAGCATGGGCCGTCTCAGTGTCTGCCTTGATGGCCTGCAGTTACTCGTCCACTGCCTTGCTGAACAGGTTGTTCCCATCGAAGGGCATGTCCAGTACCCTGGTCTGTACGTCCTGACGGAAGTCGGTGGACCTGAGCCAACCGCACCAGCAAAGGCAAACGCTGTTGCCCATCTGGCCAAAATCGCTGTCGGCGAGGTCCATGGCTACCGTGATATCGTGGTCCAACGCCACCTCGCCCTCTTGCAGGATTTCAAGGGCTCGTCTGGAAGGAAGTCCATGAGGGGGCGATTTTGAACCACAGCTCCCCATCATAGAGGGCCACAAAAGCGAGAGCGTTGGCCGCCTTAATGGTCCTTGCTGCCGACGAGATGACCAGACTTCCAATGGCGTCTAGCTTCTTCAACTCGCAGTCCGACAGAAGTGGAAGTCAATGCCATTGCCAATGTCGATTTCTTCTTGGCCTCTGCGGAGACCACAGAGTCTGGGGATGGCTACACCCTGAGGCACATAGGCGCGGAGTCTGGGACTTGGTACTTCTTCTCATACCGGTCTCTTTGTAGGGGACGTGGACGGGTTCTTCAGAAGGCACAGCCCTTTGTCCCAGATGTTGTCCAACAGCGGGACTGAGAGGACGGTCTTCCTCTTGGCCTCTCGTTGTTATTAAAGGAACCCCTCCTTCTGTTCTTCGGGGCATAGCTGGAAGAGCGATGCCCTGGCGATCATGGCGGGAAAAGAGACAATTTCGTGAGGAGGGGAAGCCCGGGGAGGGGGAGATGGGAGATCTGTTCCGTCGTCACCACTGTCGTACGCCCCCGTCCTTGCAGTCTCCATCTCATCTCTCGGCGGTGGGGGGATGGAAGGGCGGGGGAGGATGCACTCGCCTCCGCTTGGCTGGAGGACTCCGACGGTCCAGGCGCCGCTGGATCGTCCATCGGAGGTAAGGGCAATCTTGTCCTTATCTCTGTGCACAAGGTGTGTAGTACCAGCAAAATGGCATCTGACCTGTCAGTCGGCGGTGGCATCTGTTGCGACGGGATGGTCCGCAGAGGCGTGTTGTCAGGTTCATCTTCGATCTGCCGTTCTTCATCGGCTCCACCCTCGCTCTCCACGTCCGCCGGGGATCCTTCCCATAGGCCCTGACCTCAACGAACCTCTTGTCGAGGACTGCTTCGAGGCCAAACAGGGAGGAGGTAACTTGAGTCTGTTAGGTCTATCGCGCCACCCGCCCCCTCTTTCACAGGGTTCTTTTCAATAGGTTGGAAAGACTATTCCCTCCGGGATGGCAGGGAAGCTCTATGCCTGGAGGTCACCTCCACTGGGGTCGCCTCTGCGGGCTTCGCCAGGGAGTCGTGATGGCCAGTGGCCTCAATCAAGGCCTTAGCCAGGTGAATCTGGGCCTTGCCTCACTCCCCCTTGGGTACGGGTCACTGCCTCGCTTCCCCTTGGCTCTCTATCAGGGCTGACCGGGGCTTCTCCCGAAGCTTACCCGGGTTGTCAGACTTCCTCTTCGAGCAAGAGCGTTGGCTCGTGGTTGATGGCGTTGGCGATGTTGCGCTCGGCCTGGCAGTGAGGAGCCTGTACCAACGGCGCTCCCGGTGCCCATGGACTCGCAGTGCTTTGCATTTTGTTGGGTCGCCGGAAGGCGCCCTCAAGGGTCTAAGACAGGGGTCTCCAACCTTTACGTTAGCTAGAGCTACTTGTAGTGGATGCCAACAGTGGAGAGCTACTAGCGGACAATATCGGGGTGGGGATATTTATAAGCCTCGGAATTTTTACCAATATTTTTTTGGCTCGATTATTTCCCCTCTATAAATAGATGGAATAACCTATGCCTTCACGAATATATTAAGAACTTCAAAAACCTCTTTGTTGCATTATTATTTATTAGTAGCTGTCTCAAAAAGACAGATATTTGTTGGACTACCATACAAATATCCTGTAATTTTTGTGCCCCTTCCTTTGCGTTTTATGCAGGCTTTATACATGCTAGGCACACTATTATTTTCGAAATAAAAAAAAAAGTAATTTCCAAATTGAAAAATGTTGCTTGCGTTCAAAAAGTTTTCTTTGAAATGTTTTTTTTTGTCAGACACCACACATACTCTGTTATTTGCCAGTAAGATAGCTCAGCGGGTTGAGCGCTCGCTGCTGCTATCTGAGCGTGATCTGCAGGTCGCAGGTTAAAATCCCGGCAAGGCCAACTCAGCCTTTCATCCTTCTGAGGTCGATACACGTACCAATTTCAGTTGGGTGATATTGCATGTAAATATGTGCTCTGTAAAGCGCTTTGGATTAAGGCGTTATATAAATAACACATCATTATTATTTGTGTGCCCCTCTGTGTTTTAGCACAAGTTATATTTATAAAGATGTTAAATGCTTGTCAAACTGGTTAATCACAAATGCTTCTGTTATGCTGACAGCAGTTTTTAGGAAATTAAACTGTGGGTTCATGGGTGCCAACTTTTGATTTTCACAGGGGCAGAAATATCCTCACCTCAGCCCTGAATATAAGCAAGCAACCAGCCCACCCATACCCTGGCCAAACACATTGCATAGAACTTTGTTTATAATGCATTGCAAAAAGTCATACGATTAAAAACCTGTAGTTTTGAATATATAACATCTCAGCATCGGTCTGTGAACCTGCTGAAGTACCCTGGTAGGCTTCTACTGTACAGCGTGTCTATGGATTGCTTAACGTACTAAAAGTGGGTGTACTTGTGTCATGGAAGTGATTTAAAGTGGAAATGTACGGTGTGGAATTTGGAAAGAAATTGCACCATTTTTTAAAATATTATTTTGAACATTTCCAGGCGAGCAGCAGTGCTACTGTGATATTTTCATTGCGTGGTCACAATGATCCTGATCCTGCCCCAGCCCCTCCAACATCTCTGGCAAACAAGAGCAGCTAGCTTAAGAAAGACTGTCGTGGGGGCGCACAAGGCCAACTGTGGTACTACAGGCGGCCTGCAGAAGCATAACGTGATACTGACATTTGTCAGTGGATTTACAAGCAGTTCCAAGTGGCACAGTAGCCAAGCTCTCTGCCTGCAATTGGGCCGACTAGGGTTCTGATCCTGAACACGGAACATGGCTGCAAAAATCACCATTAAATAATGTAACTTAGGATAAATGTTTATTTTTCGGTATCTTCAGCGCGGGCGACTGAAAAGGCTCAGGCGAGCTACTAGTCGCCCGCGATCAACTGTTTGGCGACCTCTGGTCTAAGAAGACTGCTCAGAATTCTTCTCACCTGTTGCTGGGCTCTTCACCTCCAGCCAGTTTGCGGGTCGTGTACGACAGTCCTTCATGGTCCGGGCGAACATTTTCTAGCAGAACACACAGTCCTCCACGTGCAACTTGTCGGAGTCCAGGCAGTAGAGACACCAGGAGTGCTCATCCTCCTTGAAGACGTTCTGTAGTCCACATCCTGGGCAGATCCTAAACACCTTGGATCCAACGTCGAGTCTCCTTTGTCTTGGGCCATGTCCACGTGGGGTAGGCCTCAAAGATCTTCCGGAATCCTCCAAGAAGTGAAATTCTATGAAATTCCGGCCTTGAGGGGCGTAGAGATTACTGAAATGGGTCCCGTTAATTGGAAGATGAATCGGTGGAGCTTGAGGCTCGATTTGACAGAAAAAATAAGAGTAAATATTTTGAAAAAATGCAATACGCAGTAAAAGCTCGAGAGCTAAGCACGAGGACTCCCAACACTTGAACGTGCGGTAAAAATGTGAAGATGGCTGCCAGAGGAGGGGCTTAGGTAGAGGGCAGTCATTGGCTGAGGGCAGTATGACCCACAGACCAGTGATTGGTTATTAGTAGAAAGACAGTTCAGAAACTAAACAAACTGATTTATCTTTACTGAGGATTCCGGACGACAGGGAATATTCATGAGCAAGTTAATGCATGCCAGACCCCATGCTGGAGAATCAGGGTTGGTGGGCCCACATTGGAGCCACCAATATCATTGAGACAGGTTCCTGGTGCATCTTGTGCACAATCTTGTTGAGTAGGGGAGTCGGGCAGGAAAAGCGGAAACAAATTTCCCTGACCATGTGAGGACTCCAGAGTTGCG
The DNA here is from genome assembly GCF_040938575.1 of Ambystoma mexicanum. Lineage (NCBI taxonomy): Eukaryota > Metazoa > Chordata > Amphibia > Caudata > Ambystomatidae > Ambystoma > Ambystoma mexicanum. The sequence continues at coordinate 38,646,960 of NC_090934.1, forward strand.
AGCAAGTCAATCTCTGGGAAGCCCCATTCTGCGAAAACGTTGGAGACGATATCTTCGTCTAGTCGCTATTCATACTCTGTGGGTAGTGGGAAGACTCTGCTGAGTACGTCCGCCAGAAGATAGAGTGCCCCTGGATGTTGTTGAGACAGGAGGAACATCTTGTGTTTGAGAGGCCACTTCCGTGTTCTGGGACAGTTTGGATAACCCTGGAGAGCGAGTGCCCCCTTGCTTGTTCAGGTAATACATGGCCGTGGTACTGTCCGTGAGGACTAGTACTGTTCTCCCCTGTAACTGTGTCTGAAAGGCCTTCAGGGTTTTCAACACTGCTAACCGCTCCAACAGATTTATGTGGTTGGACGCTACTGCTGGGGACCAAACGCTGTGCGCCGTCTGCTGGAAGAGGTGAGCCCCTTACCCCGTTAGAGATGCGTCCGTCGTGAGAGTGGCTTCTACTGCGGGGATGGTGAAGGTCTTCCCCTTCCAGAAGTTTTCCCTCGACCACCATTGCAGAGAGAACGAGGGCTGACAAGACAACTACTAGATCGTCCCATTGTCCGCTGGCCTGACACCACTGGCTGTTGATGCAGTCTTGCATGGGGCGCATGCGCAATCGTGTGTGTGTGTGGGACTAAATATAAGCAGGAGGCCATCATTCCTAACAGTCACATGACTTTGCGTACCATCACTTCCCGACTGGCTACATATTGAGGGATTTGAAACAGCACGTTTTGGAAAAAATTACGTTGGAGGGGAAGACCAGGCCATCTTCTGTCTGAATCAGAGCGCCCAGAAATAGTTTGACTTGGCTGGGGTCTAGGCTGGACGACTTCTCGTTTATTGAGAATCCCAGACTGAAGAGTAGGTCTATAGGATTTTTGGTGTTTGAAAGGCATGTACCGTACAAATCCCCTGTTAAGAGCCAGTCATCGAGGTAAGGATAAACTGGGATGGATTGTCTGCGCAGGTGATCCGCTTCTGCAAGCACCTTTGGCATTACCTCAGCCCCAAGGTTATTTACAAAGAGAAGGACCTTGAACTGATCGAGCTTTTCCTCTATCATGAACCTTAGGTATGTTCTGTGCTCCGGCAACATTGAAATATGAAAGTATGCATCTTTCATGTCCAATGGTGCCATGTAATCCCCCTGTGTTAGTAGTGGGATTACCTCTTGCAATGTTATAATTTGAAACTTTTGTGGTTTGCAAAATTTGTTCACTGGGTGCAAATCTAGCACAGGGCGCATGGTGAGATCCTTTCTGGGTACAGGGAAGTACTCTGAATAAATACCTTTGTTTACCTGTAGAACGGGGACGACTTTGATTGTGCCCTTTACATTCAGGATCTCAACCTCTTGCAGTAGGATTTGCAGATGTTCCAATGACAACCGCCTGGTCTTCGTAGTTCGGTGTCAAGGTGGTCGGCTGAACTCGATACAGTAACCGTGGGTGACAGTCTTGAGCACCCACTGGTCTGTGGTAATTCCCTCACATGCGTGGAAGAATTTTATTAACCGTCCCCTGACCGGTGAGGCTGGGAGTGGACCTAGATCGGCGAGTCATTTCTGATTGGAGGCCGAGGAGCCTCTAGAGGTGGTGCGTCTAACCCTCCCGTTGCTATGGCACTGTCCTCTAGACTGAAATAGGCTCAAGGCAGCAGACTCCTGTACTGAGGACCATGCGTTTTTTCCCGCTCCATACCGATTGTGAGGGGAACGAGGGAAAGATTGTTCGCGAAAGAAGCAGGGGGAGCTTCCAACTCTCTGCTGAAAGGGCCTTTGAGTTATCTGGTTTAAGGACTTCAAAGTCTCGTGCTCTTTCTTTGTGGTTTCTAGTGCCTCATCTACCATTTTACCAAACAGGTTAGATTCCTCCACCGGTTTGTTAATGAGGGCCGCCTGAGTTTCCGGTTTGAACCCCGAATTTTTCAACCATGCGTGCCTCTTCAATAGGGTACCTTGGGCCAGAGTTCTCCTTGTTGTCTCTGCAGCATCTAGGGTATCCTTAAGGATATTATGATTCACCTGCCTCCCCCTCTGACACAATCGCCAGCAGGCGTGATCGTGTTTGTTCAGGGACCTCTTGCAGGCCTTCTTGGAGGAGATTCCACTGAACGTCGCTGAAGCTGGCGAACAACGTGGTATTGTTGGCAATTCTGGTGGAATAGGCTGCCGCAGTTGTGACACGCTTCCCCAGGGCATGTCCTCCAATATAGAGAGGGTCTGTAGGCAAGTTTAATGGAGTTCATTAATGTGATTTCTCCTTCAGGATATCCTCCTCAAGGTCAGTGTCTTGCACCGCTTCTTGGATGGCAATATGAAAATGTTCAGCAGCTTTCTTCAGTATAGCATTAAAAATGCCATCTGGTCATCTACGGGAGATGCCTGTATTATAGGAGATGAGGGAGGGTCCATACCCAATGGGTCTGGATCAGGTGTATTGGTTGACGACGGCCACGGTGCATTATCCACTGGCTGATCATCCCCTCAATCTGGAGCTTGGTCAATAGGGTCCTCAAGCGGATCATCTTGATGAACAGACCAGACAGGGGAGGCTTCCTTTTTGGGGGTCAGAGTGCTTAATGCGTTGAGATTTATATCTGCAAGAGTCTTAGCCAGGGGCTGGGGACCTTCAGAATAGTCTTCCTGCCTTTCTCAGCCTGTGGACGTATCCCTCGACCTGTCTTTAGGCTCATTAGCCAACGAGACAATCTTTGCGAGACACTCGTGTATATTCAGTGTCTATGGGAGATGTTTCGACTGTTCTAGTGGCTTTGCCGTAGTTTGACGTTACCAGTAGTTTGTGTCGGCACGCTCTGAAGAGGCATCTTGGCACTCTTGTGAATCTTGGTGCTGACGCCCTTGTCAGTAGACTGCCCGGACGCATGCCGCTTAGGCAGATGCAGGGAATGCCGTGACCCTGTGGATTGGCGGGTTAGGCTGAGTAAATCAACATACGCGTTGGTGTCTTTGACCGTCCTGACGAGTCAGTCCAGGCGGTTCAGGGAGTGGGGGAAGGGGTAGTGGTTTACCTTTGTGAGTAGCGTGTGCGTCCCCATCGCTGGAGGGGGGTGGGGGGGTGTACTCCCTATAGCAGAACCGATGGCCTGCCTGCTGGGGATGGACGACTCGGAGCATGGCCGCTCCGAAGATCGGTTGATGGCTTCAGTATCATAGCCACGGCTGTAGCTAAATTCCTCGTCACTCTCAGCGCTCCGTCAGCAGGGGAGCTACCCTCAGCCTGCATCATGGTGTAGGCCACCCACCGCTTAACTCGGCTTTCTTTAATAGTCTTAGGATGCAAGAGCTGGCAAGACCGACAGGACGCCTCGTGGTGATCGGGGAGACGCTTATTGCACCTCTGATGCGTGTGCTTCCAAGGGTACTTGCCTTTACAAGAAGGGCAAAATATAAGGTGTCCGGTCTATAGCTCAGGTTTATAGCGACAGCAAAACCAGAAGGTCAAAGAAAGGGGAGAAGGAAATGCATTCTTGAATAGGAATAGTTAAATGTTAAAGGTATTTGTACCGTGCACCGTCACCAACGAAATTGGTCCCCAAGCGCTCAGGCGGATCTGCAAACGATAAAGGTGGGATGGGTTAGTAGGTTGAAGAAGGGAGTAGGATAGTGAGAGAAGTGGTGTGCTGTTGGCAGCTTCAACTCAGTATACACCGGGTGCTGAGCTTTGGTGCAGGTATCGGATTGGAGTCAGTCCACGTGTGCTGTTGTTCCGGTTTATGTGTTGTTGCAGTGTTGTGAAGTGCGTGCGGTTTGTTGTGCGAGAGATGGTTGTGTGAGTTTTTGAGTGAGATAATTATGCAGAGTTTGAGCTTATTGGTTAGTGGGTTACCTGACCTTTACCAATGCTAGTACTCGCGGTTCTGGGGAGAGTGGCACTTGTTGGCCCTCGCATTCCCATCTAGGCGCGGCGCAGGCCAATGATTGGGGCTCCATACTGGTGTGATCATGCCAACATTCACACTTTTATCTGGTCGCGGCGCAGACTAGTGTTTAGAGATCGGTCCAGGAGTGGGCAAGCTAGCGTTCACAACTCCATCCGAACGCCAGGCAGGTTGGTGTTCACGGCTTTGATTGTGGCATAAGCTAGCATTCACGTTTCCTAGGCGCGGGCGTGTTATCCTTCGAACAGTCCTATCCACATGCGACGCAGGCCAACGTCTATCTAGATGCGTCTGTCAGTCTGGCTGTGTTCGTCCGGTGTGTAAGAGCGGGAGAGTGTAGGTCTAGGTTTCGTCTGGGTCTAGTTAGGTGGTCAGTCTCTGTAGCCTTCCTTTGCGGCTGTCTTCCATGATGTCTTATGCTCTGTCGAGTGGTTGGTTCTTTGGCTTGAGCGTTTGTTCAATTTGAGAGTGGCCGAAGTTGGGGTTATTTTCATCATTGTTTTAGTGTATGGGCATTCCGGTGCGTCTCCGTAGTGGTTACGCTTTGAAGAGCCATGATTTGAGGAGTTTCCTGAATGCTAGGTGGTTTGTTGTATTCCGTATATTCTTAGGTAGGTCGTTCCAAGTTTTGGGTGCCTGGTGAGAGAAAGACGATCCTCTGAATTTTTTCCTGTTGTAGGGTTTTGGTTCCAGGCGTATGTCTGTGCTTGATCTTAGTGTTCTTGTCCGAATTTCAGGATGGTTTTGTGGATGCCCTGGATCCCACTCTCCCTACTGTATAGGCCAGCCAGAAGGCCTGCCCACGCGCTTGACATCGTAGACCGGACCACCAGCCGTCGAAGTCTGGAGGTCTTCCGCAGTGGTAGACAAGTAGTCGAAGGGGACGAGTATATATAAACGACCAGAGGACTGGATAAAGAATTTAATTTGCTATTTAAGAGCTCTGCATAAGGTGACCAGCTAGCCGGGTGGAAAAAAACAATCTGAGGGACCTAGATGCGTGAGGGATTTTGGGTACACTACACATCACGTTAGGTATAGTTTTACAGGCACGCCCCTCAAAAGACAAGATGCAATACTCTGCGATTATCACTAGATGTCAGACTATATGCACAGCATGTGATTCTTTGTAGATTCACAAGCATCAGAAAGATTTACAAAAACCAACTCAATACTTGTGGTATGTAATCCAAAGTATAACCCTATTCAGAATAGCAATAAGCAGTACAAGGTGAGTCAACCCTTCAGATGGCATTAAGCTATTCTTAGGGAGTAAAACCAAACTCGTTAGACTTTTAGAATACAATAAGTAATTCAAGGGCAGCAGACCCTACGGGTCAAAACATAGTGTGATTCACTTTCAGAATCTCTTAGAACACCATCATTACAAGTCTATATCTTGGCAACATGTGTTAGGAAGAATTCTCATAAAAGTGATAATTCCCTTCACCTTAGAGACCCCCAGCAACTTTGCTGGATACTTGATTATTTTACCTGGGGAGAGAGCCTTTTTTCCCCCCACTCTCTCATGTATTTTGAATGTGTTTTACTCTGTGTTCCTTTGGTTATGGAGTTTTTAGACAAACTCCATAGGCATCATCTTTTCATGTGTCACGCAGCATCTACTGCTTGACACACATCTACTGTTTATAATATTTTACCCTCTATTTCTACATGTAAAAGTAAAGAATGTATATAATGTAATTACTGTATATAACATATGATACCAACAACCTGTAATCTGTAACCTGTAACCAAGTTCTAAGTATTCTTGTTACTCTGCGTGCCCAGCTACCTAAGGGTTTTCTGGCGCCCTATAAACAAACCCTCAGTGCAGTGAAACAGGGAAGCCTTTTAGGCTGTCCCAAGGTTTAAATACCTTCTCTGGGATAAACTGTTGTTTCCCAGAGAGTAAAGTGAAATTGACTTCACTAGTCTTTTCAAATTCCTAGACCCAGCACACCCTATCTTACAATAGAGTGCTGGAGGGGTTACCTAGTATCCCCTATGTCTAGAAACTCATGTAGAAGTCAAATGCTACCCTTTCCTCTAAAAATGGCTAGTGGCAGTAGTTTTACAACGAACTACCATGATTTCTCCCGACCGCGAACACCGTTGGCATTAAATCGCTGGAGCCATGTTTTCCAAGATGGCATCTGAGCCCCCTTTGTTTAAACAGGTCCCAGTCGTCTTTTTTCACCATTTCTTTTTTGGAAAGGTCACTCTAGAGTTTGTCTGACGCGCCAAACCAGCTTTGGTCCCTTTGTTCCTAACCTTTGGCGGGCTTCAGGACTGAAGACCGCCACTGGCGCCAGAGTGTCTGGGGTGGGCAGGAAGTGAGGGAGGTGCCCGAAACTCTCTGTGCTTAGTCTCCTAGGAGACCCAAATGCACCGTGGCGTGATTGGCTGGCTGACTGTCCGGCAAGGACAGCCACCCTGCTGGGTGTGTGGCAGCTAGGCTGGAATGAATGGGAGGAAAGTGTATAAAAGGCGAGTCTCTTGGCCTGGAAGGCAGAGTCGACCACTGGAACTAAAGTCCGAAGACGAGCTTGAAGAGGACGGCTGCTGCAACTCCTGGACCGCTGCTGCAGGTCCGAATCGCCAAGTTCATCTCGACAGAAGCCCTGCAAGGACGACTTCTCCCTTTGAGTTGGTGGGACCAATCAACTCGACCTGTAAGCCACCTGGATACCATTCTCAGAGCTGGTTGTATTGTCCTCAGAGTGCTGCAGGAAACCAAATATCCAGGGAGAGGAACACCAGTTTGTGTGCTTTACTACAGCTACAGGAATCGAAGATTTTCCAGCTTTGAGATCATTCTCAGTGCAGGAGTTCCCCCCCGACGTCCTCCCTCTTGTCTCCACAACTGAGGCTCAGGAACAGCGAGATCTGCAGGAACTGCCAGGAACAAAAGTCTTCACCTGCATCTTTTTCTTCATTGTAAGGTACTGTAAAAACCCGACCAAGAGAAATTACCGCTCACTGCGAAAGTGCTTGAAACTTTGGCAACTTGCAGGCTAGTCAGCTTGTGACCCAACATATGAACCTTTCTTTTACAAACTACTTCTGAGAACCTTGGCAAAGACTTTTCTGTTTCACTACCCGAACTGCTTTATCCGATACAAGACTTTAGCCCTTTGACTTTGGCCTAGCATATTACATTGAATTGGCTCCTCTGGTGAACTCAAACTATTTGCACTGTCTAAGAGTAACTGTAATATTCATTTTATTAACCTATGCCTTTTTGCTCTTACTTCAAAGTACTCTGAATACCATTCAGCTCTTCCTTCAAAGTAGTTTAAATGCCTCAGACCTGTACCATGTAAAGTACTGAAGTATATTTGTGTGATATAGATAGCCTCCTTCTAGTGAAGGTTTTATAACTGACTGAAATATTAAGTGTTTTACCAAGAAACCTTGAGTATAAGAGTCTATTTGAATACTTGTAATTGCAGACCTCTGTGTAACATCATTACAGCTCACATTCCCCTATTGAGATAGGGCTGGCTGCTCAGCAATGCTACGAAAACTGTGTAGTACAGACTTATAACAAAGGTTGGTTTTGCTTACACCTGTAGTCCTATGTTACGCTCACCTGACTCCCACGGAGGCGCTGGCCTGGTTCGCGATGCTGTGACCTCTTCTAAGGTGATGCGCAGGGTTCGGAAGACGGACTGGACCGGGCCCCCAAATCTGGCTTGTCTGGCTCGCAGAAGTATCCTTCTGTAGGCGAAAATAGGGGATTAACTGTCTGCGGGGTAATGCAATCGGCCTCCCACTTTCCCCTCTCACCCTCCTTCAAACTCTTCTGTGATTTCTCGTAGCGTCTCACCTTAGGATCTGGAAGGACGAGCTCTCCATCCTGCTTCTGAGGCAGGGGCGCGTTGGTATCCAGTTACTTCACTGGATTTTCAGATTGGTGAGAACCAAACTTGCTTGGGTTCCAGGTAAGTTTTTTGATAAGAGGTTCCCCTTGTGTCCATGCATTAATGTACTAATGCTAGTGTCTTTTTCCCCATAGGGGCCGGGGTACGGAATGCCGGGGAACAGGCACTGACCCGAGATGAGAGGTGAAATCCTTGTAGAAATCAGGTAAGTCTTTAATGAGCGTTTTTTGGTAATGTCTTTTCATTCGCTCATTAACGCTGATGTCTCTTTTTCCCCTTAGGGGCCGGGGTCCGGAAATGCCAGGATCCGGCGCGGACCTGAAATGAAGAGGGAATGAATCAACAGGTAAGTCTTAACATGGAGATTTAGCTTTCCTTATTCCCTTCTCTCTCTCACCTTTTGTTCTGGTGTTTTTCTCCCTAGGCGCTGGGGCGTGACTGCGAATCCGGATGATCGCTGCTGAACATGGAGGCGCCCTGTAAAGGTGAGTGGAATGCGGCGCTGCAGCGATCGACGCGATGAGCTTTTAAATTAAAGTCTTCCTTTTCAGGATTGTCGGCGAGATGTCTCCGGGATGCGGATTTAGCAGGTAAGGACTTTTCCTTCTTCTGTTCTCTTCTTCTCTTCCTTTGCAGGTGATCCAGGATGCTGGCAGGCGTGGCAGAAGTCAGGATGCAGGAGCAGACACGGTGAGCGTCCAGCTGCTAGATGCAGAACAACGCGAAGCACGTGTGGCTGTTCGGGTGGGGTTTAAATAGCCTTGGAAGAAGTTCCAGGTATGTATCCTTCCTCCAATCAGGTATGTATCCTTCCCCAACCACGCCCGGATGGTAAATTAGTCCCACAGGTAAAGTAGTTCCTTTCAGGCCTCAAGGAGGCCGGGATCCTGCAGCATGGTCTGCATCAGGTAAGTGCACCCAAGCATTCCCATAATGAGCCTGGCGCTTATGGCGCCAGGACGGATGTCTTTTATGAGCCTGGCGCCATGGGCGCCAAGACACTGTCCAAAGGGCCCCTATATGGGGTTGCTGGGTCCTTCCTTGGGGACTGGATGTCCGCTTTCGGGGACGCCGGGCTTGAACCGGCTCCCTGGGAGCGGGCATCATGACATCCTAGTTGTGTGTAGTGGTCCCAAAGGGTACTGCATACAAACTTTGCCTAACAATATGTAACTTTCTTCTTTTAGGATTGTATACACCTCCATAGTTATTTTTAAGAATACAGTTCAGAGATAGTAGTATGACCCATACTTTTCAGATGGGCATTCAGCCTCACAGACAAGAACCTAGTAAATTATTTTAGAAGTGCATTAAAGCAGTTCAGAGAAAGCATAACCCAGTGTAATTTTATGAAGAGCAACACCTACCCAAGGTCAGTATAACCCATTGCTATATAAACTTAACACACTATTTCTATTAAAGGAATATCCCGTTTAACCAAGGATACTTTTCAGATGTGTAGGATATAGTTCTAAGGTAAATAGGAACTCTAGCAGACTTAAAAGCAATCAGCAGTTCAAGGTAAGTAAGGACCCATATACTTTTCAGAGGGGCAGTAAGCAACTCTAGGACAAGTGCCAACTCTAAGATTGTTTTAGATTTGCACTAAGCAAATCAGGGAAAGCAAAATCCAACGGTACACTTGAGTTATTCACGGTAGGTAAACCCTATTGGTAAGCTTTTACATACATTCCTTTTCAGAATAATAAAACAGGACCAACACAATTATTTTAAAGAAGATTGAAACACTATTTCAAAGTAAACCAACTTACATACTTTTTAAAGGAGCAATCAGCTACTTAAAATGTAAGTATTACCTTATTATATTACAGAGATACTTCTTTGGCAAGTATGTACTTTACACACTATCATTTTGAAGACAGACGCCTTATCAAATTCCTTCCTTATTCGAGAGCATGAGTTTTCTAAGAGGCAGAAGAGGGAGACTAGTGGTCTAGGAGTCAGATGTTGGCAGGTCATAAGGTTCAGATGCAGGAAAGTCAGAGTTCTAGAGGATCTCTCATCAAACAAGTATTCACTTTAGAGATACTTTGAAGTGTTCAGGGATTTCAGAGAAGACTCCCTATAGGTTTTCTAGCATTAGGCCTGGGCGAACAGTATGGGAAACCCCCAAACACATGAATCCCCCACTCAGCCACACAAGATCAACACAAGACTTAAGGTAAGTATTACCCAAAACAAAACAGAGCCTCAGCAGAAAAGAAGAGCTTCAGGATGGACGTGTTCACATTGCAGCAGCACAATACCCCAATCCCTCGAATCTTGGTCTGGTGACGAAAGAGGCGGACACTGGATAGGAAAGTGCAGCAGCAGTCGACAGAAGAGGTTTACGCCAAAGGATTCTTCAAGGCTTCTTGCGGCTCTGTGGTTTTTGGCACCCTTTTACAGGAACCAGATGGAAGTACGATTATCGCCAGTCAGATTCTCTTGACTCTCTCAGTCCAGCTCCCTAGTGAGGGGACTTCAGGTATTCGATCGTTTCTCTGGTGGTCCAGCAGGAGTCCACCAAAGTTTCATCAGGAATCTGAATAAGACGTTGCACTGCACTCTGGCTGGACGTCCCCTGGTATTGGCGGTTTGCAGCCCAGCAAGGTCACTGCACGTCGAGGGATGGATCGTTTTGCTGGTCCTCGTAAGACTAGAGAGTCACACCAGCCTTTGGGTAGGAGCTATCGCATTCTTGACCCCCAGGGCGATTGGGTGGAAGGGTTACATCAGGCTCAGGTTAGACAGCAGGCTCTCCGGTCGCTGGAATCAGTTACAGCTGTCGTCCCCTTCGGATTCAGCTCCAGTGGTCGACTTGTCTGCAGCTTACAGAATCTGAGTCTTTATCAGGAACTACAGCATAACATCTGCAAACTCTCCCTGCAGTTTACAGAAAGGGGTGGCTTGCTGTCCAATTAGGACGGCCAGCTCCCCAGTACGAACTGCTTCCTTTCGAGCAGACTGGAAGGCAAAGGGCTGCACAGTTTAGTACTCCGCCCTCGCTTCCTGCCTTCACACACTGTACCTATGGCGGGAATCACAAAGGCTCTCCCCCAACCCCCGCTCGAAAACAAGACTTCAACCAGGATCTTTCCTGCGTGGGACGGCAGAAGATCCAAGAAACAACAAGAATCAGTGTGAGGAATTAGACCATCCGCCAGGTGGCTGTGCGCTTGCTTGGGCTTTTTTTTATATTTTAAATGAAATTGAATGATGGTAGGTCAACCTCCGGAAAATATGTGGGGGTAATGTGAAAACACTTTCCTATGCTCACTGCACAACATACACATACCAGTGCAATTCTGGGTGGACACAGCCTACAGACGCCATCCCCCCTATCATATTTAGTTGGAAAGTGACAGCCAAGAGTACATCAAGACATTTCAGAAGGGTGGGGCAAAACCTTCCTCCTGCCGTGACCAGTCTAATTAACGAACAAAGGCTACATGCAGGCCTCAAGATAAGGTGGGTACCAGGCCTTTTTACGCATGAAAATCTTGCAAATACGACAGCTTTATTGTACATTTACACACAGGTTTAGAGCAGAGGGCAGTGCAAAGGTCAGGTTACTTGATAGAAACTAGAAGGCGTCTTGATTTTTATCTACATGGATGTAATTGCAAGCCACCTCTGAAACTGAAGCCTTTCAAAAAAAGAAACTGCACACTGATAAAAGGAATGGTTTCTTTCCATTCAGCTTTAGAAGCACTGTGCATAATTTCCTAGAATTTTAGGATTGTATAATTAATAAGATTGAAAACTAAGTTGCAATTGAGAGTTAATATTTTGTAAGAAATTATGCTTTTTTCCCAGTGAAAGGAAACCAGTATTGCACAATTGTATTTTTCAGAGTTCTGGTGCTGTGTGCATAATATGCGGAGGCAGATCATTTTTACACTTCTAATTTAATTTACATTCTAATTATAAGTGTGTAAAATGATGACTATGCACAGTCTAGATTACATCGATTCAACCTTGCAGTCAATGGGGTAGGTTACTATAAATGGTCAGTGGCAGCAGAGGTGTTCTGGCCTCTCAAATCTTCAAGACAATTAAAACATCCAAAACCTGACTCTCCAGGAAGTGCAAGAGCTGTTCAAAAACAAACGAAAGTTGCATTTGTAATTGAAATAGAAACTCAGCAAAACCGGTCCCTGTGATAATCAGATAGGTATTTAACTTAATGTAGTGCTTCATAAATGGTTCGTCCAACATCTAGGTACTGTGATTATTATATCTCAGTTAATACTCAGTTAACCGGCCTCTGAAAGATGTTAGCCAATAAGATAGCTCAGCCGGTTGAGCTCTCATTGCTGAAATCTGTGTGTGATCTGTAGGTTGCAGGCTCGAATCCTGGCAAGACCAACTCAGCCTTTCATCCCTTCGAGGTTGATAAAGGAGTACCGACTTTGGTTTTGCGATAATTGTGATAAATCTGTTCTATGTACAGCGCTTGACCAAAAGCGCTATATAAATAACCATTTGATAAGATGTAGAATTTAGCATGGAGTCATTGCCTCTCTGCACTGTTGTATGATAACATTGGCATACCATTAGGTAGTAATAGCTCCAGGAAATGAGGACTCATTAAACATCAAATGACAATTCTGCTATCGAACCTTAAAACACACAATACAATTCACGTTTGCTTTACTATGTAAATGGCTAGGTTTATGTGATTTCAACATTTAAATATATACAGGAGAGTTCAAATGGCCAGACCTTAGAGAAATAATGAAAGGTGTATTCTGTCACAATGCAGAAAGCTGTCGTACGGTAATGATTGCCATATAGTTTGTGCATGCGTTGCTGGATGTCACATACATTTTACTCTCTTGCAAAGGAGAAAAGTCATTTTTACTCTCAAGGTTTAAAAATGGGGAGTAAAATACTCCCACCTCAAAATCTTATCTGGAGCACTGGCTCCATGGATACGCACTGCCCTTTCTAAGCTGCTGGTGACGGTTTTGCATACTAATCAGAGTTAATTCAAACAGGCCCACAGGGGGCCCGGTCGCAGGACTTACAAAGGGCAGGAAAACCCCAACAACTTTTGATATGCACTGTGTCAACCTGAAGCCAGCTCCTGCCTCTCAGTATTAAGGGCAGGGACCTGTCTGGGACAGCGGTTTACAGAGTCATCCCCCGGGCACCTCATTCCGAAGGTACAAGTATGTGGTTTGGCAGCTACCAAAAGTCTGGTCTCGCCGCAGCTTCAACGAGACCTGCCGCTTTAAACAGGAACCACAAAGAGCTCAATTAACCAGAGAGAACCTTTGATCCATAACAGACAGGAAGATGTGTTTAGTATTGCATGTTTTCACCCCTTTACCTTTTTTGTTGCAAAGCAATCTGGTTAGGACCTCATGCATACAGGAGATTGTTGGTGGGGATCCAGATTTGTTCATTAAGCCTACACCAATCACTGTAGCCCATTTGGCTTTAAAAGAGGGTCAAGCGCCTCTTTTGGGCAGATCTGAAGACTTTGTAAGGAGTAACAAGAAGAACTCATTTGGACCCTGGCCGAAGGTACAGTCTGCCTTGCAGCTTCCGCCAGTGAAGAAAAGCCAGGATCTCCAAAGATGGAAGCAAAATCCCTCCCCTAAAAATCTCCCAGGGAACATAGGGAGATACTGAATCCAGAGGACCCTCCAGCATCTTCATAACTGGTACTCAGCCATCACACAGCATGCCCTGCTGAGCTCTGCAAGCACCAGAGTCTCTGAGCCAAACCAAGGACAAGGCTAGGAGGAGTGCACCAACAAGCATCAACCAGTGTCCGCCTTCAAGGGAATTTTCAAGCCAATCGAGGCCCTCGAACTGCAACCGACTGCAGACACCCCCCTTGTTTTTTGTATATTTTAAGTAACTTTGGGTCTCGCCCTAAGTTACTAGGGGAATCCAGATGTGGACCCCTTGCTCACTATTCTTAGAGAGTCACAGCTCCACCCACCCGATGAGGTCCAACCAGACTGAAACACGTGTCTGGGGTTGCGGTTAGTACTCTTGTTCAGAGGAGAATTGCCTAGCATTTAGGTGCGGACTTCCCCAGGGCAGGACAAAGACAGATATGTTTTGGACATTTCTCCTAAATCATTGGATAGTGAGCTAAAGAATATGGGTAAGGACCTCGTAACCAGGACTAATGTCTGACAGAGGGACTCCCAGGACCCTTCCCTTGTTAATTTGCAACCTTTGTGCTGAAGCCAAGTATCCTTGAACTATTGCGATTAAATAATTATTTTACCCTCCTGTCAGTATCCAGAGTGCATCCTTTTTCCTTCTTTGAAATGGTCTGTCCTCGGCACACTTACAGGGTGGGTTGTTTTTTGTAGTGTGCTAGAACTGTCGGTTGAATAATAAAGTAGATATTTGTATACAACCTTCACTGGACAGTCCCTTTTACCAATGGGTAATACTAGTATTTTCACTGTGTTGCAAGTAACCAATGATCCACGACCTTGCAGAGATAAGCCTGCCGTTCCGTTCCCATTACCAAAATTGGACAAGGAGGTTTATAATTTGCTTGTGTTTCTAATCTGTTGGGATCCCTTCGGATGTACTAGAGCTGTGGAGTTGATTGATGGTTTAGAAACCAATATTCATCCCTGGATGACTGGTGCCCTAGAAGTTGATTTGTCACAATTAGCCCTCCAGATAAGGGGTGTATCGGCCACTTCTACTCCCTAAAAACGCGCAAATACACCCAAAAAAATAAAAATAGAGAGTCAAAAAATATAACAAGGCAATAAAAATGCTCCCAACAAAATAAATTGGAAAAGGACACATGACCATTTGCCCCTTCTTTCACCCATATAGCTCCATGGATATTTTGGGACCCGTAGTGCATGCAGAACCACAGAAAGGAAGGATAGCTGAGGGACAACACATTTGTCTTGGAAGCAAGACAACGCAGCATAACACAGGTTCGAATCGCGATCCTGCGCTTACAAACCACTTGCTGATATGTGCATTAAAGAAACAATTATTACTGCCTAATTGGAAGATGTAAACAGTAATGTGTATGAATTTAGGTGCTAAGAAATTGATAATTGCAAAATAATTTCCATTTCCCAATTAAAACACATCTTTACTCACTTATGAAATCATTTTACTTCCAACTTTAAAAAATAGAGAGCAAAATACTCCCACTTCAAAATCTTATCTGGAGCACTGAGATACTTCTAAATGGCGAAAAAGGAGGAAGCCGCCATTCTAGCAGAATGATGATCCTCCTATTCATTACCAGGGCCGATGTTGACAGCCTCCGAGTAACATCGGGACTCCTGTTCCCTCTTTCCTCCCTTCACTCTGGCCACCCTCTAGGGTTCTCCCCCTTCTCCCTCCTCTGAAGCCAGAAACCTTGGAATCATTTTATGCCCTCTCCATTTAATTCCTCACATTTTGGACCTTGCCAAGAAGTCCACTTCAAACTTCACCTCCTCAGAGGCATTCTCCCTTTCCTCACCTTTCCCAAGAAGCTCAATGCCTCCAGAACTATGGTACTCCCCAGGCTGGACTATTGCAACAGCCTCTTCATTAATCTACCTTGCTCTTCCCTGCAACAAACCCAGAATAGGGCTGCAAGGCTTATCCTTGGCGTCAAACCTTGGGACTATCTCTCCA
Source organism: Ambystoma mexicanum (assembly GCF_040938575.1). Lineage (NCBI taxonomy): Eukaryota > Metazoa > Chordata > Amphibia > Caudata > Ambystomatidae > Ambystoma > Ambystoma mexicanum. Next base: position 38,662,376 of record NC_090934.1, read on the forward strand.
GCCCTAAAATCTCTCGATCAAATTTAAATCCCTCTGCATCATCCATACGGCTGTATGGGGCCAGGGACCACGCTATCTGCAACTCGCTCTCACCCAATACTCTCCTTCCAGATCCCTCCGATCCTCTAGCTCCAACTCTCTGCTTGCTAAGCTCTTCTCCAAGCAGAGAGCGGGTGGCCATTCTCTTTCCTCAGCTGGCTCCCTACTCTGGAACAGCCTACCTCTTACTCTGCATCCTGAGATGGATCTCCTTCGCAAGCATCTCAAGACTTTCCTTTTCTCCTCCTCCTTCCCTCTTTCCCTCCCGTGCTAGTCCCCTCAGTTGCTGAGATTGGTGGTCTGGGCCCTTAAGAGCCCTACTGGGTCCTGGCCTTTTGTCCAATCACCCCACAGTATCCACCCTCCCCATGCACTTGTCTTCCTGCCCCACACTGGCCGGTGGTATTTCTTAGGTCTGCACTTATTGTTGGCGGTTGACCACACTCTTACCAGGTGGTCTCTGCCTCGCACTTACCTGTTGCCTGCAACTGTCTCTCTCGCACTTCCCGCTCTGCAGGACCCACTCTTATTTCACTTCATCCCTTGTCCCCTCCCTCCCTTCTCTGCACTTGCACACTCCGAATGTTCACAAGCCCTAGTAGGATACTATACTTCAGGGATGCCTCCATCTCCCTATATCAGGACCTGGAAGCAACCACGCTTGTGCAAAGTAAATTCCTGAAAACCATCATGGAGTGGCTGCGAGAGAAAAGGAAAAAAAAAACGTCCCATACCGCTGAGGGTTCCCCACTGCCCCGAGCTTCACCTGGGAAGGCAAACCCTGTTTCATCCACACCCCAAAGGAGGCAGAGAGGTTTTTGAATCCAGAGGCAGACAAGGACAACCCAGAGAAAGATCCTCCCTCCCTCAAAGGCACAACAAGAGACCTCATGAAGCCCTGGACCCGAGTGGAGTGACAACGCAGGATCAAGGGCCCCTCGCTAAAACGTAAGTGGAACAACAAGGATTGAGAGGGCAAGGGCCACTGGAGCTCACATCACTACAGACACGAGCCCTGGTGACCCAGGCCAGCAATTGATCTGACACATTCAGCTATAAACTCGACAAAATTGGGCCAGGCAGACCCTCTGGGCCCCCTTAAAGCAACCTCTGTTCAAAGCAACGCAAGACCTCTGTAATAAGCCAGGAGAATAGACGAGCACAGACTCAGTGAACAAAGAATGGAATGCTCAAACTGCGGATCACAGACCCAATCACTTGCCAGTTGCAAAATGCTAAGTTTTATCTACATGTCCCAGGAGACGCTGTTACCTCTGGGAGAGTCAGTTACCACGGCCTAGCCGGTTACTCTGTTGGTCGAGGGCTGGTCAAGACAACCTGGATTTATGGGGATGTCGGGGGGAGGGGAGGAAAGCTGGGGGGGGGCCCGCAGGAGGAGCCAGAAAGTACAAACTCAGCTCACTGTGGGAGACTCGAAATCTGCTGTAAGAGCGATCCGAATGCAGAAGCCAAATCGACAGATAGCGTTGGGGACAAGTAAGCAGATTCATAAAATGTCTCCTAGATGACGGACCCTACCAAAGAAATCACCCTGATAACATGGAATGTGCAGGGATTGAACTCTCTGGTGTACTGCCAGAACAATGCCCAAGATAGTTTTCTCCACAACATCCTCCCAACTTTAACAACATTTACGGAAGGCCATCTGCTAACTGGGGGCGACTTCAACTTAACTCCTGACCCATATAATGACAAGACATTGCAGCCCACCAGGGAGGACTTTGCCCAGCCAATAGGGATGGCGCAGTTCCTAAGGGAAACAGGAACCGTCGACATCTAGAGGCTTGCCAACAAGAGCGCCCGAGTCTACATGTTCTACTTGCATGTACATAAAGTATAAAGGCTTCGCCAGAAAAGATCTACTGTTAACATTGAGCATTCTCTTCCCATGCATCGAAGACGTACATGGCCACAGAATAATATCGGATCAGGCCTCAGTGATCGCCCTCCTGAGAGTGCCGGACTACCTGACCCCCTCAACCCCCAACCCAACCCGAGAGGTTATGGACATTGCAAGACCATATCCTTACAGACATATCTATCAGCAGCGAGTTGGCGGAATCCCTCACAAATTACTTCAAAGAAAACACAGCAAAAGGCACTACCGAGGTGATTATGTGGGATGCAATGAAGCCAGTGGTTAGAGGGGTAGCAAAAACTGCACAGCGGGGCACAGAAGAACCCAATTGCAGCAATCTAAGCTAGAGAAGGTGGCAGAGCTGGAAGGCGGCTTCAAAAGACGCCAAAAGGCAAAAGCAGCTTTGGAAATGCACTTAGTGACTGGTCAGCCAGAGCTCTAGCATATACTAAACAATATTACTGCTTAAATAGCGATAGGGCAAACAGTCTGTTGTTGCACGTATGAAATAATATCCATAGTCTCCAGAACTCTAGCGGGAACCTTTGCTACACGGAGAAGGGCAAAATGGAGATCATGTCAAACTACCACAGGGAAATTATGTCTGGCACCCCAACAGACAAGGCAGCACAGATCCGGTACCTGCACTCTACCCAAAAGGGAAGACCCCATCCTCAGCTAGAATCCCTAAAGGTCCCAATAACCACAGAGGAGGTAGCTGACACAATACACTCTTTAAAACACAGCCCCAGGCACCGATGGGTTTACAACCCCATTTTACAAAAAATGTGCGCTCATCCTAGCCCCCCACCTAGCATACCTATATAACACGTTCCTCGTCACAGGCAACATTACCCCCTCAATCGAAGAATCCCTAACCGTCATGATCCCGAAGCCGGGCAACAACGTAGAACAATGCGCAGCATATAGACCTATGACACTAATATAGACCTATCACACTAATGAACAATGAGCCCAAAATATTTTCTAAGATTCTAGCACAATGACTAGCAAAAATCCTCCCAGATCTGATCCATCCAGACCAAACGGGTTTCATCCCAGGACGCAACACTCAAGACAACATCCTAACATAGAGTCAGCAAACAGCGCTGGGGTGGAAATGACAGTCCTTTCCCTCGACGCTCATGAAGCGTTTGACATGCTGGACTAGGAGTATGTAAAAGAAACTGACTCACTTCGGATTTGGCCCAAAATTCCTGAAGTGGACTCTGGATAACTATCAGCACCTTAACACAACACTTAAAATAATCGGTGCTAGGTCACCCAAAATTAACATTACCAGAGGTACATAGCAAGGTTGTCCCTTGTCACCACTAATATTTGAGCTCTCCATGGAGCCATTTGCCAGCAGACTCCGGCAGAGTCCGCTGATGCAGGGGATAGAGATAAAGGGAGACATTTATAAAACAGCCATGTACGCAGACGATGTGCTCCTGACCGTGACCCAGACAGAGAACTCTATGAAAGCCTTATGGCATGAACTTGAAGCATTTGGGAAAGCATCAGGGTTTAAGGTCAACTTTGCAAAATCACTAACACTGGGTATTAACATACCAAGAAACCTCAAGGAGACACTGCCAGCTACATACCCGATCCCATGAGCAAAATCCCACACCAATTATCTGGGAGTCCAGATCCCAAACAAAGTAGAAAGAATGTACAGAGTAAACGCTCTGTCACTATTCAGAGAACTGCGCAACACGCTGGCAAACTCAAGAAGTGTCAAGGGTAGGGAGAATCACAGCGCTAAAAATTAATCTGGTACTAAGACTGATCTATTGCTCAGCGCTGCGAATCCCCATGCCAAAAAAGGAACTACAGAAGCTACAAACAACTGCCCTGAAATATGTTTGAAGCAGGGAAAAAGCAGCGCATTGCTAAGAAAATAATGCTCCAAGGCTCATGGATGGGCAGCTTAGAAGTGTCAGACATCACGAAATACTGCCTCACAGCACAGCTCTCGCAGGCCTTCAAATGGAACATAAGCACCAACCAACTACGCTGGAAAAAGCTGAGACAACCCCGACTTCACCCCGGGAATTACGCAGAATGGCTTCGATAGATGGAAAGAAAGAGGACTGAAGAAAATTCTCTGCAAGTCTCTCTTAACTCTCTGCAATGGACCCGTGACCACCTTGTAACAGTCCAAAATTGGTAACATCTACAGCGGTCCGGCCAACCTGAGCCCGATTGCTCACACCTAGGTGCAGTAGCCCAACACTGCTACTCACTTTTATCATCAGGCACCTGATCTCCTCCAAACACTACCTCGAGTGCCTACTCCCTCTGACCCTATTGGTTACTGCCGGTCATCCCTCAGCATTGGACCCGTGACCACTTTGCAACAATCCAAAATTGTGCACCCTCATTTTCCTGCCTGGACCTGGACTCCTCCATCCACAGTCTCAAGAACCTGCAACCTCTGACTCTCTTGGTTCCTTCCGGCTTTCTCTCACCACTGACTCGAGTCCACCTTCGACGCCACCTTCACCTGGACTCCTTCAACTTGAATTCCGAGTGCCTGCTCCCTCTGACCCTATTGTTTCTACCTGCCATCTCTACCCACACATGATTCAACATTGCCCACTGCCTCCCCCTTTATATATCTATCACACTGGTCTCTACCCCCTACATTCTCAATTCCTACAATTACGGCTCCTCTCTACCTGTGCTTCTCCAAGTCCTTGGTATGCGATCCTCCACATCTCCCTTCCACCTCACTCTCCCCCCTCTCCCCACCCTTCCACCACCTCCTCTCCCTTCTACTCTCCTCTTTCCTCCTTATGCCTAGTACTCTTCACTATCCTCTTCACTATCCTCTCCCCCACTCCCCCAGCCACCCTCCTTCCTTCTCTCACCGCCCTAACCTTCTTTACCCCCCCACTGCCAGCCACTCTGCCCTCATGAACACTGCTCTCTGGAACGCCAGATCCATCTGTAACAAAACCACTGCTACCCTTGATCTATTCTTTCGCCTCAACCTTCATTTCCTCCGCCTAACTGAAACCTGGATTCCCCCCTCATAACACCTCTGTCCCTGCTTCCTTATCAACCTCTTCTTCCTCTTTCATCCACACCCCACCCCCCACACCTCTGGCCGTGCTGGAGGGGTCAGTCTCCTGTACCACCCCAAATACATCTCCTCTTCATCTCCAACTCTCCCCTCTTTCCCTACCTTTGAATTCCTCTACAAGTCTTTCTCCTCTCCCCACCCTATTTCCTTCCTGGTCATCTATCGGCCCCCTGGCCCTCTCTCTTCCTTCTTTGAAGACCTGGATCACCTCCTCTCACTTACTCCCCCCCCCCACCTTCTCCTTTAATTGTACTTGGCGACTTTAATATCCATCTTCCTTCTCCCCCCCAATCTTCTCCCCTCCTCTCCATCCTGGATAACTACCTCCTCTCCCCCCTTCAATTCACCCTCCACTCACTCCTCTGGTTCCACTCTTGACCTCATCTTCAACTCCTCCGATCCCTCCTCCCATGTCTCTTCTCTTCCCGTTTATCTCTGACCATGCCTTACTCTCATTCTCCCTTTCTCCTCTCTCACCCTCTACTAATACTAATCCCTCCCCTCCAATATACTCACGTCGTGACCTGCATGACTTTGACGCTACCCTCTTCTATGACACTTGCTGCTCTTCTCTTCCATCTCACCAAGACTTTGCATTACTCTCTGCTGATGATGCCCTCTCTTCCCTTTCATCTTCTATCTCCACTGCCCTTGATCAACTTTACCCCCTTTCTCTCTTTCGCCCTACTCGGAAACCTTCGCAACCCTGGCTTACCTCCCATCTCCGCTCTATGCGGCGCCTTCTCAGGCGATTAGAGAGACTGTGGCTCAAAACTCCCTCGCTTTCAAATCAAACTTCTTACTTCTCTTACCACGCACTTTACAACTCGTCTTGCAACGGCCAAGTCCTCCTACTACTACAACCTTCTCCAGTCTCAAGCCTCCCATCCTCGTTGGATTTTTCAAACTCTTTCCCGCCTTCTCTCTCCTACTCCTGATCCCTCATCCAATTCCACACTTTCTCCCTCTGACTTTGCCAACTTTTCCTCCAAAATCATCACACTCTGCCAAAAAATTAACTCCCTCTCTTGAGTCCCTCTCTCCTCCTCCCGCCTCTCCTCCCTCTTCCATTATGTCTGTCTTCTCATCTGTTTTCCCTTCTGATGTCTCCTCCCTTCTATCCAAAGCCCACCCCACGTCCGCCCCCTCTGACTCTCTCTCCTCCGTTCTCATTCCCAAGATCTACCCTCTTCTTATCCCTTACCTTACCACTTTCTTCAACTACTGCCTCTCCTTATCTACCTTTCCCTCTGCTTTCAAACATGCAACGATTATTCCTATTCTAAAGAAACCCTCTGTTGATCCACTTCTCACTGCTAACTACAGGCCTATCTCTCTTCTGCCTTTCCTCTCTAAACTCCTTGAGCGCCTTGCCTACTCTCAACTCTCTTCCTTTGTCCCAACTTCCTCTCTCCTTCCTCCCTTCCAATCTGGCTTCCATCCCAAACATTCCACTGAAACTGCTCTCACCTCTATTCTCAACTCGCTCCTCTCTGCTCGGCATGCCAAGCAATCCTCTATTCTTATTCTCCTTGATCCCTCTGCAGCTTTTGACACTGTCGATCACCCACTCCTGCTCCACACTCTCTCCTCCTTCAGGTTCAAAGGCCCTGTTCTAAAATGGCCATCTTCTTACCTTTCCTTCCGTTCCTTTGCTGTTTCATGGGGAGGCCAGACCCCTCCTTCCTTCCCTCTTATTTACGGTGTTCCTCAAGGCTCTGTACTTGGTCATTTCCTCTTCTCTCTTTACACCTCCCTCATTGCCCGGTTATCTCTTCCTTTGGCATCTACCATCATTTCTATGCGGACGATACGCAACTCTTTCTCTCTTTCTCCTCCTTCAGACCTGACCTCCACCTTAAACTCTCCTCTTGTCTCACAGCCATCAAGAACTGGATGTCCTCCCGCTTTCCCTCTCTTAACACTGATAAAACCGAAGTCCTTTTCTTCCCCTCTAATACTCTCCCCCCTCCATCTCTTCCCCTTTCATCCACCTTCCTCCCTCCAATCTCCCTATCTCCACCCATGCTCGTAATCTAGGCGTTCTATTTGACTCCTCTCTCACCTTCTCACAACACATTTCACTCACCTCCCGCTCCTGCCGATACCACCTCTACAATATTCGCAAAATCCGTCCCCTCCCTCACATTCCACGCCACCAAACTCCTAATCTCCTCTCTCATCTTTTCCCGCCTCTTCTACTGCTCCTCTCTAATCTTCGGACTTCCCACATCTCAGCTTGCCCCTCTTAAATCCATATACCACTCTGCTGTTCATACCCTTTGTCTCCCTACTCCCCGTGACTCCATCTCCTCCTCGCTCTCTCACCTTCTCTAGCTACCTTTCCACTTACAGCTAAAATTCAGCTTTCTCTGCCTCGTTTTCAAATCCCTCCATGGTCTTGCGCCTCCTGATCTCTCCTCCCTTCTCTCCTTTTACCCCCTCTCGCTCCATTCGTTCCGCTGACCATTTCCTTCTCACTGTACCTCTTTCCCCCTGTGCTTCCTCCCGCTTCCGCTCCTTCCAAATCCTTGCTCCTCTGTCTGGAACTCACTCCCCCTCTCAATCCACTCTTCCACGACCCTCACCTCATTTCGCACTTCCCTTAAATCCCTCCTCCTCCATTCTCCACCTTGAAAGCCCCCCCGCCCTCTCTACCCCCCTTTTTCCCCCTCATCTAATTCCTCTCTCCTATTACACACTCTCTCCCTTCCATTTACACTCGTCCAATCCTTCTCCTGCCCCGCCTCACCACTCCTATTCCCACTCTACTCCCCCCCAGTTAATTGCTCTTTGCACCGTTTTGTTGAATGATTCAAGATGTAATATTTTGCTCCCAATGTTATTGGTTGTTGTTACTCTGTAGTTTGTTGTTCCACTGTACAGCGCCTTGGTGTAAGGCGCTCTATAAATAAATAGATCAATCAATCAAAATATCTGACTTTCTTTCGAACGGCACTCCACTAACGTCCCAGGAATGTAAAACGAAATTCCAAGTACCAGAAACAGAAAGGTTCCACTATGCTCAGCTCAGGCACTGGCTATCCTACGACAACATAAAGACACAGGGGAGCAGGGAACTAACAGCATTAGAACGTACGCTAACAGTGCACACACAGACTGGCAAAATATCCACCATATACAGATTACTAGACAAATCGGACCCCAATAAAAAAGAAGCTTACATGCAGAAATGGGAAATGGAAAAATAGGAAAAGAATTGGATATTGAGGAATGGAGCTGTATCGGGACACAAAATGCACAAGAGTTCAAAGTGTGTCATGAATAAAGAGGATCAAAGTGTGATACAGGTGGTATTCGACTCCAGAGGTTCTAAATAAATGCAACTCAGCAATCTCGTCACAATGCTCGAGAGGCTGCCCAGACACAGGTTCATGGTTTCACCTCTTCTGGTCATGCCCGAAAACGACGCAATTCTGGAAAGAAATATTAGAACAAAATCAGGCTGATCACAGGTCTGTCAATCCCATGCGAACTGGGAATAGTCCTACTGGGAGCCACAAGTGAAGGGCAATTCCTAATGACTGGTCGGCTAGATAAACTATGCTCTCACCTGCTCACAGCAGCAAAGGTCTCCATAGCAAGGCTGTGGAAGCACCCAGAGGGCCCTGCAATCCCAATGTGGAAGACCAAATGTTGGGAGATAGCAGTTGCAGAGAAAATAACTGCCTTCCGCTTCGAAAAAAGAAGCAAATCCTGCAGTGTCTGGGCACCTTTCTTAGATTATGCAGAGCAATTTCCGGGAGTAGTGCAGCGACCTCCAACACACCAATGGTGGACGAAGCAGGACTAACAGTAGCAGCGCACCGGCAGGGCCTACACTCTTAATTACCTGCTGAACTAGTGATCCCAGATGGGGAGATGAGGGAATCAACCTCATATCTCCCCATCTCAGTCCCAATCCCACAATCACGACGGCTGCAACCAGTGATTTCTAAATCCCCCCACCCCCCCAACACGATTGACTATGCTTACATGTACTGCTGCTCCCCTCACTCCCTCCGAAGCCCCCAGACTCGTTTTGTTGGCATTTCTCATTTTTGTGTTTATGTTACTTATATTATTAAACTGAAGCTTGATGATGCAGTTACATGTTTGAAAAACCTTAATAAAAAGATTTGTTTTAAAAAAAAAGGGGGGGGGCATCTCAAAGAGCTCCCAGCAATACTGCACTTAAAGCGGTGTAACAATAAATTGCAGATGCCTTAAAAAGGTGGAGGAAAGCACTACTCCAAAAAGATGCAACAAAAAGTTTTCAAAAAGGTTCCCAAAGGTAAAGTAAAAGACTGAGAGGGGGTCGGGGGGGCGGGGGGTGAGGAGGAGGAGAGCATCTGTGGAAGAGGTTCCAACTCACCCAGGAAAACATTTAAAAAAAAATCCAAGAGTCCAGCAAAAAGTGCTAGGGGACTCACAAGTGGGGAAAATTTTGCATAAAAGTCTTAATCTACCGAACAGCAGTAAATTCAGCGTGTGATTGAGACCCACATTGTACGATTGTATGCAGTAACCCTGTGGGAGACTACACCAGTCTTGTCCTCTCTGTATTAGGTAACCCACCTATTGGTATAGGTCTGTACTACACAAGTTGGTAGAGTGAGTGAGCAGCCAGACATCTCAAGAGGAGTGAATGTGAGCTGTAGAGCTGTAGCATCGAAATCCACACATACAAGTTTCCAAATAACACTTATACTCAAGGTGTTCTAGTAAAATGATTATTAAACCGTCAGTTTTAAAAGAGCATTCTTTAAAAAGGGCAATGTGCAACACAAAGCATAAAATAAGTGGTGTTGCATAGCAATTTGTGCAATTCTGATGAAATGGACACTTGTGTAGCAAAGACATCACAGCTCGCGCTGCATTCCTCTCTTGCTCTCTTCCCTCTCTTTTCTCTTCAAGTCCTAATGAAGAGAAAGTGCAGCAGTCATCATCTCCACTCTTAAGTGCCAAAGACAGGTGTTGGAGTGTGAGGCGAGAATTTCTTTTTCAATAATTGCCAACCAGAAATCAGGATGCTAGTTTCACTGAACTTTCTATTTGCTGTCTGGCAAAGACCATTTTGTGTCAGCTTTATATATTTTTTTTAAAAGACAGTACTGCAATTCCATTCCTAAAATGTAGGTTGTTACATAATGAATGATTAGAGTATTGATACTGTAAAACACTGCATCATCTCCATGCTTTACAGTAAAGATTACCAGCAACTGGCGCTCAACCCATGTGCAAACCCATACTACTTGACATTCTATATTATCACCCAGTTGTTTTATACGAGGTACCCTGAAATTGAGATGACCACAAACTACAATAGTCCATCTAGTTTGCCCAGTTTTGGCCTGCTTCGCAATCCACTCTGCTAAGTCTCTTTCTTTCCTCGTACATAATTAATAAACCAAAAAAAACTAAATGCTTATGCAAAGCAGTGATCAATAGTTTCATCCAATCTGTACATCTACAGATCTAATGCAAATCCAAACCCTGTAGTTAGCCTCCAGAGCTCGCTTTGCTTTATGATTATTTATTTTAAAATTTTGTTTATTGGCATTTGTAATCATAAACAGTTTACATTATTACTGGTCAGGTCCTTTGCTCAGGATATCTGACCTATTTACTGCAATTATGCCTCGTCTTTAAACTAAAATAACAGTGCTTATACAACAAATTAACATTAACTGTCTCCTTACAAGTGGCAGGTGATGATTGGCAGGTTTCCGGGTAGGGCGGGTGTTCTGTCCTCAGGGGAGTGGGAGGAATCATTCCTGTTTTAGTTCGGGGTTGCGGGGGTCTCTTACATAATGTTCTGTACTCTTGTGTGGATCGATAGGATAATCGGGTGTGCTGTTCAAGGGGGTCTGTCGTCGGAGGATCGGAACAGTTTAGACACGGTGTCTTTGCATGCCTCTAGTGCCATGCTCGAGTCTTCTGTGGATCTAGTTACGCTGTCCTCCCAGGCTCTGGTTTCTGCGTTTGCCCACCTTTCCAATTCTTTACGCCATACTTTATAGTTCGGGGCTGCAGGCTTTTTCCAAGCCATGGCTATAGCCCTCTTGGCCGTTATGCACAGCAAGTCCATTAGTTTTACAGCATATTTGTGTTTGGCCAGCCTTGGGTAACTGCCTAGGAGGCATTCCGCTGGAGTCCATTTGTACCTCATAACTTCCGCATCTTCGCAGGTTTGTTTTACTTTCAACCAGAGGGTCTGTGCTTTAGTGCAGTTCCATAGCATGTGGATCAAGTCTGCCCCATCCACCCCACACCAAGTGCACTGAGCCATTCATTATCAGACATTTCTTGTCCCACGTCCGTTTCCCAGCAGGTCCTTAGTACAGCACTACAGGGGTTGGGGGTGTCCCTTAGGAGACTATATATTTGTGATATCACCTTCCCCCCCTTCGTTCAGGTTATATATCAGTGTCAAGAAGGGGTCAGTCTCAGGTTCTTCTGGCCAGGTAGTCCATCTCGTGCGGGCTATGCTGCAGATCTTTTGGTACCATAGAAATTGTCCGGCGTGAATGTCTTCTTCAGCCTGCAGCTCAGCGAATTCTCTGAATATACCATCAGAGTATAAGTCACCCCAAGTGTATATCCCTTTCTTTTCCCATATCCTGATGTTGTGTAGGTTGGTGTCTGATTTACCGAGCCCCGAAATAATGTGCACTTCCTGGAAGTATGGCTGTTTCAGGCGCAGGAGCATTGTGGTTCTGTACCATATTTTCTTGCCCAGGGTTGCCAAAAATGGTGGTCTGTGCATCAGTTTCTGAGGGGCCCTTGCTTTATGATTATAACTTTATTATATATTACCACATGCAGGAGACAGCTGGCCAGACTGGTTTCAGAGCCTTATTTATCATATCTATTTATTTGTGTCCATTCATGCAGCTAACCTTTTTCAATTTATAGACGCTCAGCTATGGCTCACAAAGTCTTTTCGCCCACTTGCATAGTCAAGTACATTTTATGACGGGCCACTAGCGTTTGCAAGAGATGTTTGACATTTACGGGAAACATAAATGTTACATAAGTTTCAAACAAAAGTTTCACTGTGCATGGCGGGCCTATGGGTAGCATCAGTGTGCCAAACAAAGCAGTTTTGTAGTGACATGCACCATTGGACACTAATTGCATTTTTAAATTTGTTGTCCTCTATTGCTATGGGTGGAGTGCATTTCTCTTAGGTTAAATGGGGAAACAAAGTCACGCAACCTGCAGGTCTAGCTGAATTTGAAAGAATTTGCAAGGTCTTGGGTATTGATAACTTCTGATGACATTAACAATACTAGTACAATATTGCTAGTCAAATGGGTCTGTTTGCTTATCAAACATTTTTAATTAAACTCTGCTAATCAATTTTTGAAAACTAATTGATGCCTTGCAACAATACAAATATACTTCATAACATGTACTCAGAATCAAGATAAGCAAGTAGAAACTCTTTAGAGATGCTTCATAAACACTTGCTAAACCCTGATGTGACTTCAATTACTAGGACAATATTGGCATGTATATATCACTTTGTACACTTAGTAGAACTCTGAGGTTGTGGAAAAGGAAGAGGTTAGGGAAGGAAAAAGGTTAACAGGTTCTCAGAACTTGTGAGCACTTTTCAATCTCCCAATAAAGTCTAGATAGAATATTTCCCAGCAATAATAGTTAAACCAATATAAACCAATGTATCACCTATGAGAGTCAGTTAGAAACAAAGTCAATGGGTCAGAAGAGACTGCAGGGAGCCAGGACAGCCAAAGTCAATTTGAAGAAAACATCTGAGCTGAGGCAATTTGTAGATAGAACAAAAGTCTTGCACGAAGTTAGAGAGTTTGTAGAAAATCACTGTTGGGCCACAAGCTGGTAGGCTTGTAAAAGTCAGAGCTGAGATCAACTCTGCAAAAAACAGCTACTACAAGTCTCAAGTGAGATAATGCAAGCTACAGACAAGCACAGCACCTTAGGTTAGAAGAAGAGGATCCAGCTGGCATCTGTTCTGGTTGCAGTCTTGATGATCCTGAATTCCTGGGCCTCAGTCGTGGGGACAAGAGGGAGGATGTCTGGAGGACTCCTGCACTGCAGTTTGAAGGTCGGAGGCAGCTATGTGCTCTTTTCAGTCCAGCGGAACTTTGCGGTTTCAGCTACCGGCAAACAGCACCACCGCGGATCTTGGACACTTGGACTTTCTTCGTTCCTTAAGTCCAGCACTCTGGTGAGGTGACTAACTTGGGTCGTCATGCTGCGGCAGGGACCTCAGGATCTTCCTGGAGTTTTGGTACGGCTTAAAGATAATGCACTAGACTACAGACTTCTCGACCCCTTGCACTCTGTTCCAAAAGCAGCAAAGAAGTACAGCCAGTTGGGGAAGGTTTTCCAGCAAAGTTAGTCTTGCGGTTAGTTGGTCGCACTAACCCAAGGAAAGAAGTTGTCTTCGACTGAGCTTCTCTAGTCGATTCGGAAAAGAAGTTTCAGCGCAGTAGCAGGCCTCACCGGCAGTTCAACAGGCCAGGGGGATGCAGCAAGCTTCTCTTCACAATTCCTTGGTCGGATGTTTCGTCCAGTGGTCGACTTTACATTCAGTCCGAGAAACCTCGCCTTTTATGCAGGTTTACCCCATTCATGCACAGCCTAACTGGCACTCACAGAAGGGTGGCTGTCCAGCAAAGAGAGCCAGCTAGCTAACAAATCAGCACTGGGTGGATTCAGGAAACCAAGGAGACTAAAGACAGGGTGTTTTGGGCACACCCTCACTTCCAGCTCTGCCAGACACACTGGAGCCAGATGCAGGTTTCGGTACTGAAGCCCGCCAAAGGCAAAACAAAGTTTAAACCTTGTTTGGCACGCAGAGTAAAACCCAAGAAAGACCTCACAAGCAAAAAATGGCGAAAAAAGAAGGCCGGGCCATTTTGACACAATGGTCACCCATGGATGCTATAGTGCAGCGGAGGATTCAGCTTGCGGTAGAAAAGCACAATGGTAGGGAAATTAAACCACTGCCACCAGCCATTTAAAGTTGTGAGGGTAACATAAAAAATGTTACATGCGTGGGCAGGAAAAGGGGCTATTAAGTACCCCCCCCCAGCACTCCACATAAAATGGTGAGTGCTGGACCTACATAGGAAAAAGAAGTAGAGGCAATTTCACTTTAGTACTCTTGGGAAGAGATGTTCACCCAAGAGAAGGTGTTTACACCTTAAGAGAAATCTAAAGGATTTCTCTGTGACACTGCCCTGAAGGTGCTGTGCTGTTACACTTCGGGCTTCCCTGCGGTGTTCTCTGCAGAATACGACTTCTTTACAAGCTCCTCTGTGGACTAGATACCGGTTGCCATGGCGCCTGTACAAACTACGACAGACTCTGTGTCAGCTGACACGTCCTGTACGTGGAAGACGTACGGCAAGACACGCCCCCATACGGCTTTAAAACCACCATATTTCAAGGGGCTCGTTGCGGTTAATTAGCGTTACAAGCTACAGCGGTTACATCCGTTACTACTTCGTGTCTCCTCCACACGAATTCCTTATCTGCTTTCCTGGTTTTGACCCTTGCCTAACTTCTGGATTGGTTTGCCTCCTCCTTTATTCCTGTCGTGCTCATCTGGCTTTTGACCCGGAACGTTATTGGATTCGGCTTCCTGCCGTCTCTTGCGGTACTACATTCCAGTTTGCCGCTCCTGGGCGCGGAACCACAAAGCCTTCCTCGCAGAGGACGTGCTGTCAACAATTTGGAACTTTCTTCGCTACTCTGGATGCGTGTGTGTTCAGGTACATACTTATCATTGATAAATCCCGTCTCTGCTATTATTTCTCTCCATGACCTTGTTTGGATATTTGTCTTTTGTTGGATTCTGGGACATCGAGTGACTATATTGTGAACTTGTCTTCAAGTGCATATAAATGCTCAGTTGAAACTGCACCAACACGGCACTAGTGCAACCCTCGTGCCGTTCGGGGCTACTTCCCTATACTAACATTCCTGTTATTTTCTCCTTTCGTTGTCTTCTGTTTTATGGACTACTTTCCTCAAGATCTCCTTATTCAGGTTAGTTATTGGTTCAATATTTAGGTGGATTGATACTTTAGGAAGGCTCTTTACAATATTCCCACTCATTGTGTTTATTAATATTTTTTGTAGATCCACCCCGGGGAAGCTCCACTCCAATACTTACCTAGGTAGTTTCCCGTAAAATACAACTGTTCTGATTAGCATTGGTATTGGCGGTGTGTGTTCTCCCCGCTCTTTTATTCAATTGACACCTCTGTCTGTCCCAACTGAAACATCAGAGAGGTACATTGTAGAAAAGAGCCCCTCTTTGAGGAAGCCCGAGTCTTGTACTCAGGGGAGCTGGGATGGAAGGCTGAATATCGATTCTTGTACCGCCATCATCTCCAAGGGCACTCCTCCACATCTTGGGCCTACTTCGGAGTAGTGAGTAACATGTGTGTCACCATACAAAAAGTAGATGCCTATGGAGTTTGTCAGAGCCCAAAAAAAAAAAACACAGGGTCCAAATCAGATCAAAATACATGAGGGACTGAGAAAAATGTCACTCGCTCAATGATAAAAATAAATTAAAAAGAGTACTAAAGTCCAGCAAAAGACCTGGGGGTCTCTAAGGTTGAAAGGAATTAGCACAGAAATGAGAATTCTCCCTAACCGCAAGACATGGCATTCTGGTGAGAGGTCTGCACCTCTCAGGTGGGCTCAGAAAGTGAACTGGAAGAACAAGTTATTTTCTTACCTGGTAAAGTTCTTTCAATGGGATGGTCCGACGACGTATTCCATATCTATGACAGGTAATGTCCACAGCTGTGCTGCTCCGGAAAATCTTTGGCGTCTGCGTCCTGCGTCGATGCGCCGTCCCAGAGAACCTCCTCCGACGGCCGACGTCACCCGATGTGATAAGTAGGACGCACGACGCCCATAGCCTCAGTTATATTTTTTTCCCAGAACGTGTGCCACCAGTTTTCCATGTCTATGATAGACTCCCAAAGCAGTACCAAACAAGGAGGTGGGAAAGAATTTAGAATACAAATTTAGCACGCCCAATCAAATTGCGGAATAGAGAACTGCCTTGCCAAAGGCCAGATCTTGCCCTCTGATGGAACCGAGGGAGTAGTGACATACAAAAGTATGTACTGAAGCCCAGGTGGCTGCATCACAGATGTGACGAATAGAACTCCCCTCTGCAGGGCAGTAGACACAGCCACTCCCCTGGTAGAATGGGCCCGCAAGCCAGCCGGCGGATCCTTACCCGCCAAGCGGTAACACTCGGCGATAGCTAAAATAATCCAACGAGACAAAGTCTGTTTCGTCACAGCTTGTCCCAAACGCTTTACAGCGTAACCAATGAAAAGTTGATCGTCCACTCTGACCCGGGACATGCGTGAAATATAAAAGCTCAACGCTCTTCTAGGATCAAGCCTATGGAGCCGCTCCTCTTCCTTACCAGGATGTCGCCGGAAGAACCACCTTCTGGCTCAAATGAAATTCGAAACCACCTTCGGAAGAGAAGAAAAGAAGGACGAACTCTAAGGACAACCCTGTCCTTATGAAACAGTGAAGGGTGGCTGAACTGAAAGTGCCTGTAACTCACTCGCTCTGCGAGCAAAGTAACCGCAACCAAAAACACAGTTTTCAGAGTTAACAGCCTCAAAGGGCAAGAATGTAAAGGCTCAAACGGAGCACCCATAAGAAACCTAAGAACAAGGTTCAAATCCCAACCGGGCACCAGAAAAGGTGACGGAGGGAACACATTAGTGAGCCCTTTCATAAACTGCGAAATTAAAGGAATCTTAAAATAGGAACACTCTTCAGACGAGCGCTTAAATATGGACAGCGCCGCCAGGTAACCTTTAATGGTCCCCACTTGCAAGCCCCTGTGGGCCAAGGAAAGCAAAAAGGACACAACCATGGGAATGTCACATTCAAAAGGATCCACATTCTTAACTCTGCACCAGTCGCAGAACTTTCTCCAACGGCAACGGTACAGAGACTTTGTTGCCGGCCGGCTGGCCGAGAGCAACACCTCCATCACGTCTTCAGGGAGGTCCCAAACCTTATACCGCAACCTTTCAGAAGCCAAGCGTGAAGGTTGAGGGATCTGACCTCTGGATGGAGAACCTGACCCCCCTCCCGTGAGAGCAGATCGTCTCGGTAGGGAAGACGACGTGGAGGGCAGATGGACAAGTCGAGAAGGTCCGGGTACCACGTCCTCTGGGCCCACGCCGGAGCAATGAGGATCATCCGGGAACCGAACCTCTGTAACCTCCGCAGCACTTGTGGGATGACGGGGACTGGAGGATACGCGTACAGCAGTGGGAATGACCACTCCACCACAAACGCGTCTCCTAAGGCTCCTTTTGGAGGAAATTCCCGCGAGCAAACCTTGTCGCACTTCCGGTTGACACTGGAGGCGAAGAGATACACTTGACGGGTCCCCTAAAGGGTGAAGATCTCCAGGAGAATCTCCTGAGCCAGCTCCCACTCGTGAGAGATTGTGCTCTGCCTGCTCAGAGCGTCCGCCGTCTCGTCGTCGTCTCCGGCCAGATGAACAGCTGAAATCGAAACTTCCTGCTGGATGGCCCAGAACTCGAGCTGCATCGCCTCCCTGCACAGCGGAAGTGACCCTGCCCCCCCCTTTTTTTTGAGGTAGTACATGGCCACCGTGTTGTCCGTTAGAATCAGGACACTCTTTCCACGCACAGTCGGCAGAAAAGCCTTCTGGACTAGCCTGACGGCCCTCAGCTCCAACAGATTTATATGGAGTCTGGACTCCGGAGACCAACGACCGCTGACTGTCAACTCGTTGGCATGAGCTCCCCATCCCGTGAGGGATGCGTCTGTCATGATCGTCACCTCCGGCCAGGGCAGCCAAAATGGGGCCCCCTTCATCAGATTGCCCTTGACCGCCCACCACCGAAGGTCCCGGGCTACCGAGGGCGGCACCTGAACAGGGTCCACAGCCTGCCGGAGGACTAAGACCTCTGGAGCTCGAGTGCCCACTACAAAGATCTCATCCGCAGACGAGCCTCTGGCACCAGAAGAATGCAGGATGCCATAAGGCCGAGCAGTCTCAAGAACTCGGACGCTGGGAGATCCTGGGCAAATTGAAACTTGTTCACCATCTGCTGAATGTGAAGAGCCCTCACCTGAGGTGGAAAACACTGCCCCAGGGACGTGTCGAGCACTGCTCCGATGTACTGGAGCCGCTGCGTTGGTGTCAAATGGGACTTCTTTAAATTGAGGGAGAAGCCCAGCTTGTGAAGGGAGTGGCAGGTGACGGACAGATGAACCAGGACTTGCTCGGGAGAGCTCCCCCTGATCAACCAATCGTCCAGGTAGGGGTAGACGTGAATCCCCCCTTTCCTGAGATGCGCTGCCACCACCACCATGAGCTTGGTGAAAACCCTCGGGCGGAGGTCAATCCGAACGGCAGGACCCGAAACTGAAAGTGCGAGTCGCCAACCGCAAACCTCAGGTAGTTCTTGTGCTTGGGATGGATCGGCACATGGAAGTAAGCATCCTTGAGGTCGAGAGACAGCAACCAGTCCTGAAGTTGAAGGGCCTGGAGGACTTGAGAAAGAGCCACCATCTTGAACTTGTCCTTCCTGAGGAGTTTGTTCAAACCGCGCAAGTCCATGATGGGTCTCAATCCCCAGTCTTTCTTCGAAATCAATAAATAAGGGGAATACCATCCCTTGTTCCTCTCCGCTACAGGCACCAGTTCTATGGTGCCTTTCTCCAGCAGGGCTTGAATTTCCTGCGCAAAGAGCGGATCCGGACACTTCAAAGAGAGGTTCCCTGGTGGATTGTCGTGAGGCCTCTGCCGAAAAAGAAGACAGTAGCCGTGGGTTATGATCTCCAGAACCCACACATCCGAAGTAATGGCTTGCCACTCTACAAGATGCTGCGCCAGCCTTCCCCCAACTGGCGAACCATGGGACCTGGCCTCATGACTGAGCTGAAGCGGCTGCGGCGTTGCCTGAGGGCAAAGAGGCAACTGCACGAGCGGCCTTGGCACCTCGAGTACCTTTGTTTCCACCTCTGGCACTCTTACGATGGCCTCTTTGACTGCTAGCTCCCCTCGCTTTACTGAAGGACGAGTAATAGCGAAAGAAACCTCCCCTTCATTGCTGTCCCCTAGGACGAAAAGGCAGAGGTTGGCGAACTGCAGCGCCCAACGACTGTGCTGCATATTTGGAGGTCTGCAACCTCTCAAGGCCCTCGTCAGCCTTGCGGCCAAACAGGTGTTCACCGTCAAAGGGCATGTTGAGCAGCCGGGACTGCACATCAGGAGCGAACCCAGACTTCTGCAACCACGCAAACCTGCGCATTACGGTGCTCGCCGCAATGGACCGGCTGACACAATCTGCCAAGTCCAAACCCGACTGAATGGCCTCACACATGGCATCCTTGCCATCCTGAACCATAGCAAGGAAACCATCCCGTTCGTCCCCTTTGGGAATATGTTCAGCCGCTAATGCAACACAGTTCCACAGAGTGTGTGTGAAACGAGACAAAGCACATGGAGTT
This sequence comes from Ambystoma mexicanum, assembly GCF_040938575.1. Lineage (NCBI taxonomy): Eukaryota > Metazoa > Chordata > Amphibia > Caudata > Ambystomatidae > Ambystoma > Ambystoma mexicanum. The sequence continues at coordinate 38,681,926 of NC_090934.1, forward strand.
GGCCGCCTGAAGCGCCATACCCCCCGAAGAAAACACTCTTCGCCCAACCGTCAAAACGTTTGTCGTCCCTATCCGGAGGGATAGTAGGATACGACGCCTGCTTTGCCGGGGCCGTAGCCGCCTGCACCACCAAACTCTGCGGAGTGGGGTGCCTGGACAAGTAGCAGGGGTCGCTACTGGCTGGACGGTATTTTCGCGACAGACTTGCCCACTGCCAGCAGACTCTACGGAGCAGTCCAAGCCGCCCCACCCTTCTCTGCAGAGCCATATGATCTCGGTTAGTGGGGGGACCGAGATCAAGTATGTCCGTGAGATCATCCTGAACGAACTCCCCTGGGGGAGCTGACCAACCCAAATACTCGGTGACCCGAGACAAGACGCCGATATGAAGAATCGGCATGAGTGCCAAGCTCCGGCCTACAAAACTCCACCTCCGGAGAGGTGTCCAATCCACTGGCATCATGCAGTGACTGCCTCAGGTCATCAAACTGGCTATGGCCCGAGATAAGCTCATCTGGAACCGCAACCGGAACCAAGCCGACATCAGAGCCTTCATCACCCTCTGAAATGTACTTCAGGCGTGGAGAGGAAGACCTCTGGGGACCAAAAGCAGTGCCTGACCTTAGCCAGAGCCTTTCTAGGGGCAAACCCCGTGCCACGGGGCCCCTCCGACACCACCGCCTCGAAAGGCGCCAAGGGCGCCGAACGAGTCGGCGCCGACGTTGAGCGAATCGGCGTCGACGTCAGCTGCAGCGCCGCCAACATCGGCAGCGTCGACACAGGCCTCGAAGCCGGAGCTCCGAGCTTGTCTCTCGACGACCTAGGCGCCGACGACCCCCCCGGAGGCAGAGCCTCGAGAGAAACCGTCGACTACCTCGGCACCACAGGCGTTGACGTCTTCTTCGAAGACGGCACAGGATCACACGGTCTTGAGCACGTCGAGGACCGGGACCTGGAACTGGCATGGCGAGAACGGCTACACTCGTCCGAGCGAGACCTCTCCCGCGAGCCGTGTCGACCACCTGAGCCCGAAGGCGTAAGAGCGGTGTCTCTGGACCGGTGCCGACCGACCCCACTCGGAGGCGCGGACGGACCGTTGACCTGCGATTCAAGAATCGCTAGCATCTGCTTCCCGAAGGAAGCCTATTCCTCCGGTGTCGCTTGCATGGAGGGATAAGCGACCCGCCGACGGGCGGAGTCCTCGGAAGAGGACGGGGAAGGCGACCTATGCCGGCGCTTCCGGGAATGCCTCAAAGAGGCGGAGGAGTGGCGAGACCGACTCCTGGAAGGAGACCCACTGGACTTCCGACGACGCAGAGAGTTGCCCCTCGAGTCATCCGTCGAAAGCCCCGCAGACCTCGACTTCCGGGGCTTAGACACCCGGCATACCGACAGCTTCTTCTTGCGTTCCTGCAAGGCCTTTGCAGTGAGCGACTGGCAATCGACACAGTCTGTATCGTGGGCCTCCCCGAGGCACCAGAGGCAGGCGTCGTGCGAGTCTGTGACCAACATCTTGGACCCACAGTCCCGCATTTCTTGAAGCCCGGACGCAGGGTTGAAGACGAATTAGACATCGCCACGAACAGGTCTTCACAAAAAAACGAACAGGTTCAACGAACCGAGAATTTGAAAACAGCAAACTCCAACGAGTCGAGGCGTACCGAGATTCACGAGGCGAACACGTTAGCGGAAAAAACGGAACTGAGGCTATGGGCGTCGTGCGTCCTACTTATCACATCGGGTGACGTCGGCCGTCGGAGGTCGTCCTCGGGGACGGCGCATCGACGCAGGACGCAGACACCAAAGATTTTCCGGAGCAGCACAGCTGTGGACATTACCGGTCATAGATATGGAATACGTCGGAGGACCCAATCCCCTCGAAAGAGACAATATGTGAGCTTAGCACAAAAAGACTAAACATGAGACAGACACTGAAAGGAGTGAGGCCCAAAGAGAGCAAACGAGAGAGAGAGAGAGCGCAAGCGAGAGAAACAAATTGTGTACAAAGAGAGAGCCAGCCAGATGGTGATCAAAAACAGACCAGTTAGGACAGTTTTTCTAAAATACAACTAACGGCTTAGTAAAATCATTCAACTGAGGCAGTACAAGACTCCACAAGGCTGTAACACCTGAGTTCATGTTAGCGTAGATAGAGCATCGAGTATTTTAGGAGGGAGCAAGGGCTGTAGAATCATAACAAAGAAATTGTAATACAAATGATCCAAAGAAACACTGAAACACTATGCATTGTAAAAACAAATGGTATATATAAATACAAGTACGCCCAGAAAAAATCTGGGGTAATGAGAACCGTCACAGATCATATAAACACATTATGGAAAAACACAACACTATGCTTGAAGATACACAGACTAAAGCATATAACCTTATTTGGAACACCTAACGGGAGTTCGAGGGAAGTCAAAACCAATAGTTATTTTTAAATTACTTTCAGTAATACCAGGGTAGTAGACCCTATCAGTTGTACCACGACGCTCAGCAAGAAATCGCATAGTAATATCAAATTGACGATATACTTTTCGGATCTAATGAAACACAGATTCGAGGAACATTATAAACCTATAACTCTGATTCAGGTTAACAGTTATTCTAAGGGAAGTTGGACCTAAGACTAAGGGAAGCAATAACGACAGTTACACTCAAGGCAAGTAAAACCTACACTTTTTACAGGAGCTATGAGCAACTTAAAAGGCAGGTATAAACCGAAGACTGTTTTTGTGTCAATCTACAACAGACTAGGGAAAGCAAAACCCAGTGTTACACTTTCTGAATGACAAAGTTATTCTAGTGAGGTAAAACCTAATGCAAACTTATTCTGGACAGGCTAACAACAAGTCAGGGGAAGCCAGGCCAATCTGCCTACGTACACTAAGGTACCCACACCTGACCCAGCTTCTTCTGGTAAGCATCCAATCACACACCTGAAACACAAATGCACCTGCCACTGTATTGCTGTCTACCATCAGTGCAATTTGCGAGATGCCCACGCCCCCACTACTCGCTTTAGCATCGCGTTGCCCCCTCGGCCAATCTTGATCTGGCCGTCCGAACCTTATTCCAACGGCTCATGCCGCAGACAGAATGCTGTGCTGCATTAAACTCCTCACGTCCAACGACTAAATAACTCACCGCCTACAAGGCGAGTGCCATTGTATACACGGCATACCCTCTGCATTCATTACCTTGCCCCAGTGCAGTCCTTGTGCTGCATTTCTGCATATACTACATGTCCACTCCAACTTGTGCCTTTGCTAGTGTTACCCTGTGCTGCCTTACTGCATATATGGTGTGTTCACGTTAAACTGCTGTTCACTGTTGGTCACCTTGTGTACTCATTTCAAAAACTACATCTCAACCTAATTATCCTATGCACTTTGACTAATGTGCCTCACTGTGCCTAGCTATTGCCCATTGCATTTTATTACTACTATGTTATGCATTCTACCCATGCCCTATTGTATCCAGGTGCTGCGCTACTGTATTTCAGCCATACTGTTATCTTGAACCTAGGTGCTACCCCTTGCAGATTAGCCCAAGTGCGCTATCTCGAATCTAGGTGCTACCCTTTGCATTTTAGCCCAACTGAGTTTCTCGAATCTACGCGCTACCCCATTGCATTCTAGCCCAATTGTGATACTCGGAACTTAGATGCTACCCCTTGCATCTTAGCTTAACTGTGTTATTTGAACTTAAGGCCCTGTCCTTCAGCCAACACTACTCTCTCTATGTAGCCTGAGCCCTCTTCGACTAGGGATAGCCCGACTCGGCACCAGCCCAGGCCCGTGCACCCGTCCAAACATTAAGCTAACCACCCATACATCTAATACATTTGTTACTACTACTTAGCATGTGTCTCCTGAGCACCAGTTTGGTCACCTGCCTCTTGCTCCTCACAAATACCATAGTACTGCTCAGTATGTCTCCTCAATCACCAATCACTATGCTCTCGACTATACCCAACATTAAGTCACATAGTTCTCATCCACATACAGATGACTTACAACCATTGTTACCCACCAGCCTCCCCACCACTGACAGAAATTTAGGACTCAGAGCTAGATTAGCAAAAATGTATGAGCCCCTTTCCCACTCCATGCCCACTATACAGAGACTAAGAACTAAGACTGCCTGGCCTAGCCCAACTACCGTTAAACCTACCTCATCCCAGAACTCTATACCTCCACGTAGCCCCTCTAATCAGGATAATCCTGAACCAACACAAGAACACCCCCTAACTACAAATACCAAAACCACTGTGAGTCCCCATATCAAGGGAGCCCTAATCAACGCCAGATCGCTAGCAGCGCAAGCAACAGAAATTGCAGACTTGATCCTAAAAGAAGACCTCAACCTCCATGCGATTACTGAGACTTGGTTACATCTGGCAGCAGGCCCAATGCTCATGTTTGCAGTCCCAGACAATTACTACATCTTGAGACAAGACCGACCCAATTCAAGAGGTGGGGGTGTTGCAATTATACATAAATGTAGTCTGACCATGAGAAATGTAACCACTTTTAACGTCTTCTCTTGCGAACCACTCTCCGTTAAAGTCCCTCTTACCAATGCCCAAACTCTCAATATCCATTTGATCTATCTCCCCCCAGGCCCAACAGGCACTTTTGATGTGGACATTAACACCATACTATCTAGCAACCTCAAAAGCTCCACCCAAGTACTCACCCTAGGGGACTACAATATGGGCTTCAACGACCTTGAAGACCTAACTGCCAGTGCTACACTTAATACCCTCACTGAATTAGGATTTACCCAAAGATGTATGGAAGGAACCTACACATGCCAAGGGCAGAATACTCGATTGGGTGGCTGACTATAATTGTCTAGCTAACATCGCCGACATCTCACCATTAGCCTGGACTGACCACCATTTGGTATCGTTCTTGCTCTCGACCATCCGACCCCCACCTCTGCCTATCAGCAGGGCCCCACCAACACTCACGAGAAACAAGAAGAGTATCACTGTGGAGAGACTTATCCCAAACTTACTCAACACACTACCTGATAACCTAATTCCAGAGATTTTGGTCAAAGAATGCAACAAAATCATGTCCACCTACATGGATTTAATCGCCCCCCTCAAACTTAGACCAAGTAAGCCCAAAACCCATCTGAACAAATGGTACACACCATTCCTTAAAAGTTTAAGACAGCAAAAAAGAAATTGCAAAGCCACTTGGAAAAACCTCCCCTCAGTAGCTAATAAACTCAAACTTTCTAATCTAGCTGCCCTCTACAAAAAAGAAATCTACCTTGCAAAACGTACCTCCTTCGATTCCCGCATATCCCAAGCAAAATCAAACATGAAGGAATTATTTTCCATCCTGAAAGAAGTAGAAACCCCCATAGCTCCTCCAGATACCTGTAACAAAGATAAAAACCGCTGCTCAGAAATTCAAAATGCCTTAGCCAACAAGATTGCTACTCTACAAAACAAAATATCCTGCAAAAAAGCCTCCCTGAATGACCCTCTCCCTTCCAAATTGCCTGAGAACCCTAACTCAAGGGAAACTATCCGCTTTAACTTCGCTAAAGTCACCTCACCACACTGGAAGTAGAAAAAATTATTTTGTCATTGAAACCGTCCAACTGTCAGGGTGATCTGTGCCCTGCACAGCTCATTAAAGATGCTGCCCGTGGCCTCTCCCCTTTCATCACGAAATGAATCAATGCCTCCTTCACTGGCTCCATCCCCACCAACTTAAAACAATCCTGGGTACTCCCACTACTAATAAAAACCTACACTTGACCCAGCCACGCCTACAAACCATAGACCCATAACGACCGTACCATTTCTCCTAAAAATATTGGATAAGGTCGGTTATGTACAAATACAGAAGTATTTGGAAGACCACCACCTACTAGGAGCTAGACAATCAGGCTTCCGTCCGCAACATGGGACTGAGACTGCCCTCATCGACCTTAAAGCACAGATCGACAAGTTTAGAGATAATGGCCAAGCTGCCTTACTCCTCCTCCTAGACCTCACTGCAGCATTCAACCTGGTCGATCACACGGTCTTCTGTACACACCTCAGATCACTTTTCAGTCGAGGCCATCACATCGATCAGATCATTCCTTAACGGCAGAACCATGAGGGTCTTTTCACCCACAGCTGTACAGACCCCATACCCATTACCTGTGGTGTACCGCAGGGCTCTTGTGTCTCCCCCACATTGTACAATATATTTACCAAGCCTATTTTCGATGATCTGGATCATCTCGTTATCACCTACACAAACTACACAGATGATACCCAGATTCTCCTTCCGCTTTCTGGAGATTATGGGAAGGCTTTGGCCTTGGTGAATAGAGTGTACATCATCATCCAGGCATGGATGGCCACACATGGACTATGTCTGAATGATAAAACTGAGCTCATCATCCTAGGTACTACCAATAGCCTAAAGAAATTATGCCCTGCCTATTGCTCTTTCACGATTTCACTATCTGATCGACAGATTTCATAGACAGACCTCCGCGAGACCCACAAGAACAGCCTATAAAGACTTCCTCTCTGTCCCCAACTTCCAACGCTCCACTATAGGGGGTAACAGCTTCCCAGTGAAACCAGCTAAACTGTAGAACTCTCTACCGCCAACTCTTAGAATGGACTTACCTTATCAGAACTTCCAATCCAAGTTCGTTCTATGGTTGAAAACGTAGGCCTATTAACACATCCAGGCGCATAGTCTCCATACTCCTGCCATCTGTACATACTGTACGGCCCACTGCCTGTACTTATTGTTGCCTATCTGCATATATGTATATATTCCTGCTATTATTTCTAATATGTGTATGTATATAATTTTTGTTGTTGTAACTAAGCTTCGCAATTTCATGTAAATGTTGCGCACTGTTACCTGAGGGTATGATCGCGCATTACAAATAATATAACAAACATACATTTGGGGGACAATCCTACATTTATATTAACAGGAATAGTGACGTGAAACCAACAGCATTACTTTTAGGAAGAGGCACAACCAAATCACAGGCGAGTAATATAACCTTGCATCTACTTTCTGTTAGAATGACGAAACAGTTTCCAAGGAAAGAAAGATATTACATATACTTTTCAGAACGGCAGAACATTTGTAAGGTAAGTAAAAACTTTTGTAACTTAACTCTCATCCAACCTCTTTTGCAAAAAACTTCTCTTTTCTAGGCAAAAGGCCCAACCCTCAGAAGTGTTCTCCGTGGCAGAAGGGGGGTTACTAGGGTATAGTGTCCAAAAGGCAGGTCAGGATAGGTTCTTAAGTAGCAAAAGTCAGAGTTCCTAAGGAAGACTGTTCACACAGGTGAGTATATTAGAGTTAGTTGAGGGTCCAGGAGCTTCACAGAAGACACCCGAGGAGGATTCCCGCAGTGGGCATGAGTGCACTGGACAAGAGGCCTCCCAATCACAGAAAACGCCCATAACTACACAGGAATCACAAGATTCTGCAGCAGGAGGAATACAGGATCTGCAGCCAAAAACCCAGTCGTGAAATCCTTCATCAAGAAGACAGGACACTGGAAGGACTTTTGCAGCAACGATCACAGGGAAGGCTCTAGGCAAGGCTTTCCTAGCGGCTGGATGCAGCTCTGGATTTGGTGCCTTTTTTGGGAAGCACAGAAAAAGACAGAATATCGCTGGTCTCTTCATTTGGAGGATCCAGCACGCAGCTGAGGGGACATATTGGGCTTGATTTGTGTCTCTGGAGTTCCAGCAGGATGCACAGGAAGTTTCAGCGAGATTCGTAAGACCGTGCACAGCACAATGGCTTGAGGTCACAGGGTATTGCAGCCCTGTAAGGTCACAGCATGGCGTGGAATGGCTCAAAATGCAGGTCTTCTTGAGTCTAGTGGGTCTCTCAGTCTCTGGTTTGGGGTCGTTGTTTTCAGAGTCCACAGGTCGATTGGAAGGAAGTGCTACAGCAGGCTCTGGTTACACAGCGGTCTCTGGAAATCGTTTCAGTCGCAGATTCATTTTACTCTGCGGTTCCATTTGTCGACTGCCTCTTCAGCTTCTAGGTTTGGACTTTTATGCAAAAAACAATCGCACAACAAGAAAGGACCAGGAACACAAATGGCACAAAAACAAGCCCGGGGCCATGTGGTAAAATGAGCTCTCATGTGCAAACAGCCCGTGGTAAGTTTGCACCAAATAAATAAAAAATAAAAAAAAGGTTCACTGCCACCAGCCATTAAAGGCAAGTTTTTCCTTGTAATATGAATATTACATTTAAAATGAGAAAGAGGATACTCAGCATCTCCCGTGCACTCCACATAAGGTGGGGAGTCCTGGTCTCACTTAATAAAATGTAAAATGGATCCAAAAAGCCTTTCTACCCTTGGTAACTGTAGTTCCCACAAGGTTAGCCAGAGAAAGTTAAAAGAGGAGCCCCTAGGGCAGTGATGGCGAACGCGAGCCGTCTCTGTGGGCACGCCGTGACTACAGTCACACTGTAGTCACGGCGTCGGCTCCCACAGTTCTCTGGGGAGAACCCTGAAGCCACGCCCCCCGCTAGGACCTAGACGGGTGGAAGTGTTATGCATATTAATGAGCTGCCTCTAGCTGAGTTTAAACAGTACGAATGGCTGTCCAGATTTCCTCTTCAAATCACTGGGGACTTCTAAGAGTGGGCGTGTCTCTGTTCCCCCCCTTCCCTGGGAAAACTAGCCTTTTTTTTTTTTTCACCTGTGCGGATGAGATGGTAATTCCCCATTCCGAGTAATGCGATTCCCCATTTTCTAGGCCCCCCCTCCCAGCTTTGTGTGGCAGTATCCCGGAGAAAGGAACTAGATGCCAGAATGACAATGCATTACTTACCGTAAAAGCATTTCTGATGGTTGTATCTGCTTAGATTCACATGCTGTGCATAGTCTGACATCCAGTGGTCACTGCGGAGTATTGCATTTTGTTTTTCGTAGTCGAAAAGGGGACGTCGGCAAGGCGTGTCTGTAACACTATCCCTATAGTGACGTGCGTTGTACCCACAACCCCTCACGCGTCAAGGTCCCTCTGCTTGTATTTTTTCTGCCCTGAGGGAGCCTTCTATACGTGAGTGAGTACAGAAAAGACACAGAGATCTAGAAAGGTGTCTATGTTCCTTCCATCCGAGCGGGGAGGAAGGGTGGGCACATGTGAATCTCAGGAGATACAGCCATCAGAAATGCTTTCACGGTAAGTAATGCATTGTCTTCTGATGTTTGTTAATCTGCTTAGAATCACATGCTGTGCATAGACTAGCGAGCAGTACCCGGAGTTGGCGGTGGGTTATGAGAAGGAACAGTAGAGAAAAGATGTCTTAATACTGCCCGTCCCACCTGGGAGTCAGATCTAGAGTGGGCATCTAGACAGTAGTGTTTTGTAAAGGTGTGCACAGAACTCCAGGTTGCCGCTTTGCAGCTGGACTCAAGGGGAACATTTGCAATGAATGCTATGGATGCCAAAGTGCCTCGAGTAGAATGTGCTCTTGGCTTGAAGGGTAGTTCTCTCTTAGCAACAGAGACTGATGCATTGAACAATCCATCTAGATATAGTGGATTTTGAAACTGCATCTCCTTCTCTTCCTGCTGCCACCGAGACAAAGAACTGATTAGTCTTTCTCAGTGGTCTGGTTCTTTCCATGTAGAACATGACAGCTCTGCGCACATCAAGTGTATGCAGACTTTTTTCTCCCGAATTGGAAGGGTTTTGAAAGAATGTTGGTAGTTCTATTGACTGGTTTACATGGAATTTTGAGATGAATTTCGGTGCAAACCTTGGGTGCGTGCGTAGAACTACTTTATCTTTGTGAACTGCTACAAAGGGGTCTAAAACAGAAAGAGTGTGTAGTTCACTTACTCTCCTAATGGAGGTGATAGCTATTAGGAAAGCGGTCTTAAGCGCAAGGTCTTTAAGAGTTGCTTTGTGCATGGGTTCAAAGGGTGAGCCCATGAGTCTGGTAAGTACCACATTCAGGTCCCAGCCGGGAGCTGGGTTTGCTATCGGAGGGTGTATTCTCTTTACTCCCTCCATGAAGGCTTTGATAACTGGGACTTTCCACCACGACACTTTAAGCTGGGAAGTGGTGTATGCAGAAAGTGCCGCTAGGTGGACTTTAATGGAATTGAACACTAGACCTGAGTCCAGTAAATGGGTCAGGTACAGGACAATGTGCGTGGGGGAGCATGAACTGGGTCGATGCTTCTTCCTCTACACTAGATGACAAATCTCTTCCATTTGCTAGAATAACAGTGACGAGTGTTAGGCTTTCTAGCCTCCCTGAGGATGTCCATGCATCTCTGCGGGAGTTGCAAGTGTCTAAATTCTATGATCTCAGGAGCCAGGCTGCTAGGTTCATGGTCTGAGGGCATGGATGCAGTGTCCTGCCCTTGTCCTATGACAGCATGTTGTGCGGGCAGGGAAGTTTCACTGGGGGAGATAGAGACATCTCCATCAAGTGAGCGAACCATGGCTGCCGGGCCCACATAGGGGCCACTAGTATCATGGTAACTTGTTCCTGGTGACTCTTGTGCACAATCTTGTTGAGAAGGGGAGTCGGGGGGAAAGGCGTAAGCAAATTTCCCTGACCATGGAATAGATAGACCGTTCCCCTTGGATTGGTTCTGGGGGTACCTGGAGGCGTAATCTTGGCATTGTGAGTTCTCCAGAGTTGCGAACAGGTCTATTTCTGGGAATCCCCACTGTGTGAAGACGTCTAAGACGATGTCTTCGTGCAACTGCCATTCGTATTCTGAGGGCAGAGGGAAGTCTCTGCTGAGTTAGTCTGCTAGCAGATTGAGTTCCCCTGGTACATGTTGCGACAGTAGGAACATGTTGTGTTTGAGAGCCCACTTCCAGATATTCTGGGCCAGCTTGGACAGTCCTGGAGAGTGGGTGCCCCCTTGCACAAGCATTGAGGTAGTACATGGCTGTGGTGCTGTCCGTAAGGACCATCACTGTCTTCCCTTGTAGGTGTTCCTGGAAGGCTTTTAGTGCCTTGAACACGGCCAGTAGCTCCAGTAGGTTTATGTGCTTGGATGCTACGCTCGGAGTCCACACTCCGTGAGCAGTCTGATGGGATAGGTGAGCCCCCCATCCTGTGAGGGATGCGTCTGTGGTTAGAGTGGCTTCCACTGCAGGTGTGGCAAAGGGTTTCCCTCTTACCAGGTTTTCCTTTGTCCACCACCGTAGCGAGAGAACCAAGACCTGCGAGACCACCACTAGATCGTCCCATTGTCCGCTGGCCTGACACCACTGGCTGTTGAGCCACTCTTGCATTGGGCGCAGGCGCGCGAGGTACCAAATAAATACACGACGCCATAATTCCTAGCAAGCGCATCGCTTTGCGCACCGTCACCTCTCGACCTGCCACATATTGGGGGATCTGAAACAGCATGTTTTGGACCCTCTCGTTGGAGGGGAAGACAAGGCCGTCCTTTGTTCGAATTAGAGCCCCTAGGAATTGTTCGACTTGGCTGGAGTCTAAGCTGGACTTCTTCTCGTTGATGGAGAAGCCCAGTTGGAACAAAAGGTCTACAGTCTTTTGGGTGTTTGAGAAGCATGTCTCGTAAAAAATCCCCTGTTATGAGCCAGTCGTCGAGGTAAGGGTTTACTGGGATGGATAACCTGCGCAGGTGGGCCGCTGCCACTGCCAATACTTTCGTGAATACCCTTGGTGCAGATGCTATGCCGAAGGGTAGCACTCTGAACTGGTAGTGTTTGCCCTCTATCATGAACCTGAGGTATTTTCTGTGCGCTGGTAACATTAAAATATGAAAGTATGCATCTTTCATGTCCAGTGTTGTCATGTAATCTCCCTGTGATAGCAGTGGGGTCACTTCCTGTAAGGTCACCATACGAAACTTTTGGGGTTTGACAAACTTGTTCACTGGGCGCAGATCTAATACAGGGCGCATGGTTAGATCCTTTTTGGGTACAAGGAAGCACTCTTAATAAATACCTTCCGTTACCAGAGATCGAGGCACGACCTCTATAGCTCCTTTTTCCAGTAGCTGGTCCACTTCTTGGAGAAGGATGGCGAGGTGTTCTGGTGTCATGCGTCGTCCCCTCGGGGGTCTGTATCTTGGGGAACTGTTGAACTCTATACAGTAGCCGCGGGCTACGGTGGATAGTACCCAGCGGTCTGATGATATTCCCTCCCATGCTGGAAGAAAGGATGTTAACCGGCCCCCAACCGGCGATGCATGGGAGGGGACTCGAATCTTCGCGTCACTTGGTGTTGTTGTGGCTTGGGAGCCTCTAGGGGTGGAACCCCGGCCTCTTCCCATGCCACGGCGTTGACCTCTCGGATTGTACTGGCCACTATTACTTTGGTAGTTGTTGGCAGAATATTGAAGTTGTTGATTCTGTTGCTGGCATTGGCCACGAAAAGAACGCTTGTTGCCAAATCCCCGCCTGTTAGGGGGCTTTGAGATTTGGTCCAAGGTCTTTATGGTATCAAATTCTTTTTTTGCATTTTCCAGTGCGTCGTCCACTGCCTTTCCAAAGAGGTTAGACTCTTCAATAGGCTCGTTAATGAGCACCGCTTGCGTTTCCGCCTTAAACCCGGAATTGCAAAGCCAGACGTGGCGCTTCAGCAGAATTCCCTGTACCAAAGAGCGGCCAGCTGTTTCCGCTGCATCGAGGGTATTCTTAACGATGCATTGGTTGACCAGAGCCCCTTCATTAACTGTAGCCAGCAATCTAGTTTTTAGGGGTTCAGGGACTTCCTCGATGTCCTGCTTAAGCTTTCCCCATTGCGCATCAGTGTAGCTTGCCAGCTATTATTGGCAATTCTAGTTGAGAACGCTGCCGAGGTGGTAATTCTTTTGGCTAGGTCATAAAGCTTTTTCCCCTCTTTATCCGGGGGTGCCTCGCTGGTAGACAGCGGAACCCTGGCCCTTTTCCTAGTGTTAGTCACCACTAAGGAGTCCGGGATTGAGCGACCCTTAATATATAGTGGGTCTGATTGAGAGGGTGAGAACAATTTTTCGATTCTTGGATTAACCCCTCTTACTAGTGCAGATTAACAGAGGCGAGTATTGGAATTGTTTGGCTGGTGGGGTTTTTTTCTTTGATAATCCTTTCCACGAAGTCAGTGTCTGGGATGACCTCCCCAGTTTCGACCTCAAAATGTGCTGCTGCCTTCCTCAGCAGCGCGTTAAAGGTGGGCTGATCGTCAACAGGCGTAGGGTTCCTAACTGGTGTGGTCTGAGGTCTTGTGTGGTCTGAGGAGACCTGATGTCTATAATGTCTGGCTCTGTAGACCCTGATGGTGACTGGCAGGTATTTGGGTCACCCTCACCTGGGTCTTCTTCGTACCCTTCCTCACTTATGTTAGTGTCCTCATGGAAGCCTTCTCCCTCTTGTTGGTTTTCATCATTAATGAACTCCTCTCCTTCCTGGAAGTGAGTGTCCTCTTTGTTGAGGTCGTAAGAGTTCATGTCCTCCTGAAAGGGGTTATAGAACAACTTCGGGTATTTAGCCCTTAGACTTTCTAGGAGTACCTCCCTAGGTCTTTTAGGTGTCCTATTTTCTGGAATGGCCATGAATCTGTCTAACTTGTCCATACAGTACTGGAACTTCTCTAAGGTCCACTGAGGTAGGCCAGAGCGTTCTGGGAGTGAAAAAGGAGTTTCTTCTCCTTGTATTCGTTTAGATCTGTCCCATAGCGTCGAAGATAAGGTGCCTCCACCTTCTGAGAAGTGTTCTGGCAGGCTAGAGCTTTCCGTCGACGGTGGGAGCTGTCCCAACCTACTTTCCGGCGCCTTTGGCGTTTCTTTGGCCTTGTGCGCGGTTTTCGGCGTGTCACTTGTCGTCCGTCTCTGGCCGTCCTTAGAAGATATACGCACAAGGCTTTCAGTGATCATTCTGTCTGCCGAGGGATCACTCGCCGTCGCGCTAGGTACCGTCGAGTCTTTACTGGCAACGTGCGCACTCTTACGAGGCGCGTCGCCGCCTGAGAGTTTGGGGTTAGTGCCCTTATTTCCAGAGTGCCCTGTCGCCTGTCGCGGGAGCGGAGGCGGAGGCAGGGAGGGCTGCCGACCCTTACGGTCGGCGGAAGACGCTGGTGGACCCGGCGCCTCTGTTGGCGCTATGGCTGCCTTTGTCTTCGACTAATGCGTGCCGTGGGGTGTGTGTTTGAGATTTCTTGTGTGCGTCCTTGTCGCCGGGGTGTTCATCCCCATAAGATGGGCGTGAGCCGGGCTTGTCGGGGCCGGGGACGGACGAAGAGGAGCGAGAACGCTCCCTCGAGAGGTCTACAACCTCCATTACGGAGGCCGTGTAATCACTGTCCTCGTCACATTCGGCGGCGGCAGCGGGCGAGGAATCTGACCTAGACATGGCGTAGGCCGCCCACCTTTTGACCCTGCGGTCCTTTATCGTTTTGGGCTTAAGTAACTTACAGGCCGCACAGCCGTCGTCCTTGTGATCGAGGGTCAAGCAACGGTTGCACCGTTTGTGCTTGTCCTTCCAGGTATATTTGCCTTTGCAAAGTGGGCAAAACCTAAAGGGCGTCCTCTCCATAGCTGATGGCAAGAAGTGTGATTACGACCTCGAAAGAGGGTGGGGAACGAGAAAGGCATTCTCGGAGTGAAAAGAAAAGATCACACAATCCCACTCTCCCTACTGTGTAAGGCCGGCGAGGCCAGGCCACGTGTTCGGCGACGCCGAAGGATCTCCTCCGTTCGTCCTTCCGTCGAAGATCTTGCTCGGCGGAGAAACAGCTTGCAGCTTCGTCGAGGGAGGGATCTATGTGTTAGATATTAATAATAATAAACGACCAAGGGTCGAAGAAATGATTTCGCAATGTCTCTCGAGGAGCTCCGCATAGAGGCGACCAATAACTGGGCGGAAAAAAACAATCTGAGGGACCTCGACGCGTGAGGGATTGTGGGTACAACGCACATCACTATAGGGATAGTGTTACAGACGCGCCTTGCTGACGTCCCCTTTTCGACTACGAAAAACAAAATGCAATACTCTGCAGTGACCAGTGATGTCGGACTATGCACAGCATGTGATTCTAGGCAGATTAACAAACATCAGAAGTGAAGGTACACTTGGTTTTCGAGTGTGAAGTTTTCCCTGCCCCTTCCCCTTGTCCAGGCAGGGCAGGAGTTTATTGTGGGGGTAGTTTGCGGCTCGCCTCGCCGAGCGAGTCCGTCTGGATCCCAGCCTGCGCCAGATTCATTACCTCACTCCCAGCCAGCCAGGAGCAGCAGGACTGGGACTGCCAGGAAATGTCTGCACGTGTCGGGTGTGGGGTGTTGCTCTGCCAGAGGCTGATGTGAAATGCATGTCCGCCACCTGACTGCTGTCTCGTGGTCCTCTTTCTTTATCTCATGCCGAGTGGTGGCTTCATATCAAACACCAGAACCCCCGCAGAGTTCTTAACTTGTTCAAACTGTGCCGGTGAAGGGCCTGTTAGCCAAATAATGGCCTTCCTTGCTTGAGCCGGTTGCTGGGTGGGGATGGGGTGGGGGGGAGGCATTAGGGGGTCTGTTTTGGATGGGCGCAGTTAAGAACTCGTGCTGGACTCGAGGACTTTAAGAGGGTGGGTTTGGTTTAAGACCACCGACGATTGGAGGAAGGGGGCGTCTGGAATGAGGAAACGCAGCCAGATGTACACAAGATAAATGGGGGGTGTTAAGTGCCATGGCTTGCCGAAGATTACCGCTTTTGTACCACCACAAAGTGCATTTGCTGCGACAGGGGGATGCTTGCATGAAATGTGTATGCTCTGAACTGCACCACAACAGTGAAATGGGGCGTGCACACCATTGTTCAAAGAGTAAGAGACCATTACTGGTACACCAACTTCAGCGAGAGGCGGAGGGTGCAGAGTTTGTCCTTTGTTTCCTTCATTGGCCCAACAGACTTTTGGGACCGATGTGGTTTGACCTCGGAATTAAAAATGTATTTTTGCCTTATTAAATGATAAAAGCAAAATAATGTTAGTGCATGGCGATATGTTAACATTTTTGTGCGTTTCTGTTGCAGACCTGCAGCAATGAAACGGTGCAGTAGTGTCTCTTGCCCAGCCTCTTTCCCCTGCTTAAGTGCAGTTGGTGAATGGGCCAGGGCAAGCTCAACGTGGGTAGCTCCACACTACCAACCTGTCAGCCCCATCATAGTGTTATTTCTATATAGATTTCTCTCCATGAGTTGTCTGAAGATCTCTAAAGCCCGTTATAAAATCTATGTGGACACCCTAATTTGAATATGTATTGCAATGTGAAGGGATGTCACCGCAAGTGACATTGCAGTGGCTCTGTCTGTCTTCTTCTTGCTGATAGATTCTATCCATCAGCAGTGATTTTTGGATACGAGGCTTGAGCCTCATTACGCCATCTTCTCGGGTTGAGAATGTAGTTCTGTGTTGGGATTCTTCATGGTCTGTGGGGATTTGTCACAGTTTATTATGTACCTTTTTTGTGAAATGTTGCAATAATATTTTTGGTATAGATGGGTAGGGATAGATTTGTATTGGGCGCTTCATCCGTCTTTATTTTGTGTTTTTTGTAGACTTGAACACCCAAAAATTAGTACATCAAAGAAGGCAAAATTAAAAACAGATAGTGGAAGATCATTCCAAGAGGCCTGGACACAGTCATTTGGAGTGATTGAACGCAATGGGAAAGCGTTATTTGTTCTGTGTAGTGAAAGTGTTGTATCTCGCACATCAAGTGTCAGACGTCATTTTGATACCAACCATAAAAGTGTTGCGGAACTTGGTAAAGCTGAAAGAAAAGAGTTTCTTGATGGGAAATTAAGGAAATATCACGGCCAGTATCGTAGTTTTTGCAACTATCTTTCTAAAACAAATTATCTGGCAACTGCCATCTTTAAAATTTCACTGTGCATAGCAAAACATGGGAAGCCCCTCTCTGATGGCGATTTTATCAAAACAGCCATGTTGGCTGTGAGTAATTCCCTTTTTCATGATTTCCCAAACAAGGACAAAATTAAGCAACGAATCTCTGAAATGCCACTTAGCAGAAATACTGTTAAAGGTAGAGTCCTGCGTATGGCAAGTGATGTTAGCAGCTCACCCCTGACTTACAAAAGGCAGCCTGTTACTCCATGTGCTTGGATAAAAGCACAGATATAAATAATCATGCAAGGCTAGCAGTAATTTTGCGTTATGCTGTTGGTGACACCATGAGAGAAGAGCTCATGAAACTGGTGTCTTTGCCTGGAAGAACACAAGGGATAGATATCCACAATGCTGTGATGGAGGCTTTTTTGTCACAAGACATAAGGCCAGAAAAAGTGGTTTCAGTTACTAGTGATGGGGCACCTTCCAAGGTGGGGGTAACTTCTGGTTTCATACAGTTTTTTGTTAAAGAAGCAAAGCATCCAGTCATTCAATTTCATTGTATTATACGTCAAGAAGCTCTTTGTGCCAAGGAAAGCAGCAAAAAATTAGACGATATTCTCAAGGATGTCACAAAAATGGTGAATTACATAATGGCTCGTGCTCTTAATTGTCGACAGTTTCAAGCACTTCTTGATGAGGTACAGGCACAGTATAATACTTTACTTATGTACAATAATGTACGGTGGCTAAGCAGAGGAAGGGTCTTGGAGAGATTTGTAGCCTGCTCGGATGAAATTAGGCTGTTTATGAATGAAAAGGGGCAGGAATATCCTCAGCTCACTGATATGACCTGGCTCACCAACCTCATGTTTTTTACTGATTTTACAATACACTTCAACGTACTGAACAAAAAACTGCAAGGTTTAGGGAAAACAGCAGAAAGGATGTTTTCTGATATCAGAACATTTGAGAGAAAACTGCAGGTTTTTGAAAGAGACCTTGAAAGTGGGTAGCTGAAATATTTTCCAAATCTAAAAATGCATTTGGAAAATTCTACAACATTTACGGACAATCCAAACCATCATGAAATCTACAAGGAATTTTCTAGCATTATAGTAGTTGCAAAGGAGAATTTTAGTAACAGATTTTTACAGTTCCGTAAAATGGAGACAACCCTGTGTTTTCTTACGTCTCCAGATAAAGCCAAATGTGAAGAACTTGATCTTTTCTGCTTACACTGGTTAGATTAAGAAAATCTTGAAATGGAGCTACTGGAATTTCAAGAAAGCTCTATCTGAAAAAATAAATTCTATGACCTGCGTGCAACACTTGAGAAGATGGTGTGAAGGGATAACCGAGGACAGCACAGTTGCAAGTTCGGAAAATGAAATCCTTAAAGTGTGGAATTCTCTGCCAAATCATTTTAAGTCAATGAAAACACTTGGGATTGCTTTTCTTTCTTTGTTTGGGTCATCCTATGCTTGTGAGCAGCTGTTTTCAGCATTGAATTATATCAAATGTGATGCCAGAAATAGACTAACAGATGAACTCAGTGCTGTATGTGTTGCTCTTAAACTAACAGAGTATGAGCCAAGGTTTGACAAGTTATCAGCATGCATACAACAGCAAAAATCACATTAATTGTGCCCACAAAAGGCGTCTTTAAAAAAAAAATACATGCACGTGTACAGTTGTTTGTTTTTTTCAATAAAAAAAAATCTTTAATGGAAAGCTCTGTTATTGTGTTTTTCTTTTTAAACAAAAGCTGTTTATTAGTTTGAAAAACTGTACGAATTGTTTTTTCTCAACTAAAACCTCGTTATTCAGGTTTAATTGCAGTGTTGGCACTTTGAAAAAAATAAGTAGTTTTGGTTTGCAGTTTGAGCTCAAAAATGTTTGCCATCACTGCCCTAGGGCAACCCAGCAACAATAGGCAGTTATTGCCAAAAGGTTGTCAAAGAGGATAACTTTTGAAAGACACTATGGAGAGGCTTAAAAATGGCACCAATAGAAAGAGTAAAAGATTCTATGAGTGTGGAAAAGGGTTCCCACTCATTTAGGTATAAGGAAAAATAATCCACCAGTAAAAGCAAAGAGTTCTGGGGTTGACACAGGTCAGAAAGAGTTACAATTGCTATGAAAATCCTACCTAATACAAGTACATTGAAACAGAAAAAGGCAGAGAATAAAACGATAAGAGGGAACAGGGGCCTGTGAGGAATGCAAAAAGAACAGGAATTTAAACAGAAACAGACCCAGGTGCAGAATGCTGACGGGCAACAAAAAAGGCAAAAACAAGCATAAAGCGACTGAAACCAAAGGCTAAAATGAAGGACAAACCGGCAAATCGGTGACTACCAGACACAGATATAAACCAAAAGAACAAATGTACACATTTTACTTCCTCAAAAATTATTAAGATTCCAAAGCTCTACAACAGAGCGTTGTCACCAGAAACCCTTGTAGACAGCACTTCGACCATACTGGGATCAGGCTACATAAGCAGGTGCCAGGTTCAAGAACTTATTGTGTTTTACAAAGCACCAACATTCGGTCTTCTGGTAATATCCAATCATAAAAATATAAACCAAAAGAACAAATGTACACATTTTACTTCCTCAAAAATTATTAAGATTCCAAAGCTCTACAACAGAGCGTTGTCACCAGAAACCCTTGTAGACAGCACTTCGACCATACTGGGATCAGGCTACATAATCAGGTGCCAGGTTCAAGAACTTATTGTGTTTTACAAAGCACCAACATTCGGTCTTCTGGTAATATCCAATCACAAAAATGCTGCATGCACACTGCACTGGCACTACAATGCCATAAAAATGCAAGCTTCAGACAGCTGCAGTAAACTAACAGGCACCAGTGCACCAAAGGGTCTGCATTGGGCCCCCAGGCCTAGGCCCCACACTGTACCAGAGAAGAGGAATGTACAAGCTTTCTCTGCCCAGTACTAAAGCCCGTCCAGGGTAGACAGTCAGCATTCATTTTTGTACACGCCAATAATGGGTAATAGTACTAGCTTTTGCAAGCTAATATGGTGTCAGGTTTCAAGTCTGCATGATTAAACTGGACCAGCATACACCTTTACAAGCAAGTTACGACGGTGGTCGGAGTTCAGTACAAGCTCCTCCGGCACTAGGGTATAGACACAACGTGATGGATAGAGCGCTAAACTTGGCACTCGCTGCCCACTTTTCCCGTCAAATGGGTCATGGATGCATTTCCCTCCTTGAGACATCTATTCCATTACCTGTTCTTGGACGTCCTCAAAGTCAGAGTTTAGGAGTTCTATGAAGATGGGGACTGCGCCCGCCTCAATCACTATCTTGGTCTGTTGCGATGTTCCAGATGCAATGTTCGTCAATGCCCACGCGGCCTCAAACTGAAAGAAGGAAAAAAGAAACCAACTTGACCAATGGCTGTATGATGGGCAACTTGATCAATCAGCCCTCATTATCCTCTCCACCTACGCGCCTGATAAAATGCGGACCATGAAAGGTTATTTTTCCCAAAAAAAGTTACATGCTCAAGAGCACAGTGTCCCACAGAGGAATCCAAGGAAGATCCTGGGCTCTTGGCAGGTAATGGGCACTAAGGTGGTCTGCAATGACGTCGCTGAATCGCAGCTACCTGCCCCACCCCTGTACCCTCATTAAGAAAACTACATGAGTCAGGACAATAGCGTCTCACCAAAATAGTGTACCCATGTACAGTATACGATTATAGAGGGTTCAGATAGACTGGGAACAGTCCTGCAACCCTATCGGACCCAGAACAATCACTAAAACCAGGTGAAAATCACGAGACCGTTTAAATTGTGTGCCATTTAGAGAAATGCCCACATTAGCTTGCTTTCCCGTCAGGGTGATATTACAATTTACCCTGAATTCCGATATTTGGCCTAGTTTAAAACACATGAACATTTCTGACCCACCATGGAGCTGGAGCCATTTAGTTCAGGTATAACTAGTCTGAGATGCATTTATGTGACCTGGCAGGATCCAGGACAGACACTGCGAAAAGTAATACACCCTGCAAATATTTTACTGAATCCCCAGAGCCACATGTGTTATACTTGTAAGGCTGACAGTCCTTTTACGTAGTGTGAAGATGCTCCCACACTGAATGCATATGCTAATCCTCCGTCTAAGCTGCTTTAGCTCACTCCATGAGATGTGGCCAATGTAAGAGTCTAAGACAGTGGGCGAGCGGGAGGGGTGGGAGGAGCGGGGGGGGGGTGGAGGGGAGAGCAAGAGGGGAAGAGAGATGGGGAAGAGGGGAGAGCAAGAGGGGAGGGCAAGAACACAAGAAAAACAGATGAGGGTGGCAGAGGCTGAAGGTGAGGGAGTGTTCCACTAGCATACCTGTAGCGTGTAGTGGTCATTCTTCTTCAGGAACTCTACAAATCGCTCTACTACGCCTGGGGTGTTGATCACTTCATCAATGGGAGGGTTCGGCTCTAGGGAAAGAGGAACAAACAGTCACGACCAGGTCACCAAAGGGTAAAGAAACACATCCTTATCTCTCCATTCTACCCTGGGCGATCCACTCGCCTCCAGGAACCCAAAATAGAGGAGGTCTTTATTCAACTCGCAGTCCTGAGAGGGTCACATGACTAACGTATGTGGTGTTGGAGTGCAGTGGTCATATACGGCCACATGATGTCTGAGATTAATCAACTTCCGGGGTACTGGTGGTCCAGCAATGAATATCTGTTACTAAACCATTAATCAGCTCCACACCTCTAGCTCACCAGAAGGGATCCGAACAGATTAGAAACACAAGAAATTATAAACCTATTTGTCCAATTTGGGCAACATGGATGGAACGGCAGTCTCATCTCCGAAAGGTCGTGGATCGTTGGCTAGTTGCAGCACAGTGAAAGTACAATTATTACCCAATGAATAGTGCAGGGCACATTAATTTAGCTAGGGCTGTGAAGGATTGGGACATCCCCATCACACAGACACAGGTGATGGCCTTGCAAGTTCTCACCGAGTACTACTGGTCGTTCATCAAGAGGTATGGGACCATTGCCACGACCCTGAATGATGCAACGTCCAAGAAAATGCAAAAGAAGGTAACAGACAAATCCCTACATCCCCTGCCTCCACGAATCCCTCCATTTCCCATGTCTCTGAATCCCTACATCCCCTGCCTCCACGAATCCTTCCATTTCCCCACCCATGTCCCTGAATCCCTCCATCCCCTGCCTACACAAATCCCGCATCCCTGTGCTAGGTAGAAAACCCACTTTTTACATGCTGTACCTTTTGCTGGGTTTTGGACTTTATTTTTCCTCCCAGACGGGACTGGGAGTGTGGCTGATTTATGTGCTCTGTCTTTAAAGTCCTTTTTGACTCCCAAGGCAGAGGTACCCCCACAATGGTGCAACTCGGGGGTACCCAAGGCAGGGGTACCCAAGGCAGAGGTACCCCAGAGTTTCCCCACTGTGCCCCATCTTTTAGTCAGATAGCTCGTCTTGTAGTGCACCCATCTTTGCATTGCACATCTCCAATTTGATGGTAAGCAAATGGCAAAGGAGGATGATGGACAATGGTAATTAAAAATATATGTTGTGTCCCGCCCTAGAAGGAACATACACTAGGTTTGCATTCTGTGTAGTACTTGGAGCCATAACAAACCCACATCACTGTGGAGCCAGAGAAATTCTTTCTGACTGCAACTCAGAAATGTAAGCACCAGTGTGCCCAAAGAGCAAAACTGAAGGTTCCCTCTGCTCTAAATGGACTGTTCTATGGTAGAGATAAAGGGGGAAGGGCCTGAAGACCATTCTAAGGTTGGCTTTCAGTAGGTAGGTAGGTTCCCTGCTAACGAGACAGCCCTGAGGCAGCTGCCCGAGCCGTTATTTCAAAGCAACAAATGATCAGGGCGAGCCCGTAACCACAATGACCCTGACAGTGGTTTTAATGAAGATATTCACAATGACACATTACACAATTTAGTATTCTTGTTTAGAACCAACACATTCCAAACATTTAACATACACTGTACTTAATAGCAATAGTGACACTGGGTACTATAAAAGGTTTACATAGATAATTCATCCACCCCTATGGTTAATATGGGAAACACATTTTATACAAAGTTTTTATTCCAAAACAGTGAGTCCCTTCTCTCTATGGCATGATACTGTGTAGTTTACAAGTCGACACAACTGTGTTTCGGCCTACAGCCTGATGTGTGCTACGATTTAGTAGGCCTTCACCAGGACGGGGCATTGATGCCTGGTCTCAGGTTGGCTGTCCTAAAAAAATAAAAAGAAAAAAGAAATGCAATGCGAATGAATATGGGTCTGTGTACGGGACATTTCTTCAAGATGCTCAAAAGTTGCCAGAAAAATGAGGCCCTCGAAATGGCATGCTTACCGTGCCTTTATGTATAAAGCACATGGTTTCTAAAATTCAAGTACGCCATGAGCGTAGCTTTTCCCCTGTGGTCCATCTGGGAGATTTATAAGGAACAGACAAATGAGGCCTATGTTCAGTCTGTTTCTATGTACAAATCATGTTTCTATATGGAGCAGTGTGAACCACATATATCACTTACCCAATTGGTAAGCGGTCTGTGGCCTGCAAGAGTTTTAGTGGCTACCAGCTGGTTGCCCACAGTGGGGTTCGTGTGGTCACAATGCCACCACCTGGGTTGTCTGAAAAATAATAAAATGCGAGTAATTTCCCCATTATCGAGATGTTATTCGCAAGAAGCGCTGTGCCTCTAGTGAGAAAGAATGCCTGGCGATGAGACGGCCTCAAAAGAGGCTCGCATCTCCGTGATCTAACTGCAATAGTTGCGCATGTGGGACAAAATTCCCTTTTGGTAATCGTGCCCCCCGAGAGTTAACTCCTGTCCATGCTATCCACGTGAATGGAGCGAGTGATTCCTTACCTCAATTAATGGAGATATTATTGATATGTGACTCAGCGTTCGTCCGATCTCTGAGATTAAACGGGACACGAGTAATCGCATTCGAGCAAGAAGAATTGTACCATGACCACCTAACGACGGTTTCACGTCCCCTGTCATGGCAACGGTTGGGAGTGGCGTTTTCCCTACCAGTATTGAATCTGCCATGTTGAAGTGTGCCGAGTTGCGTGTACGCCAGCGCTCGGAGGCAGAATAATGCCATCAGATTAGTGAAATAAATACAAAAAAGGAACAAATCACATATCTATAATTGTTGTTCTCCAGCATGGGTCTGGCATGGATTTGCATGCTCATGAATATTCCCCGTCGTCAGACTGGGAATCCTCGCTAAAAGAAAAAGCGGTTTCACCTTGGTTCATACTGCCCCCAGCCAATGACTGCCCTCTCCCTAAACCCCTCCTCTGGCAGCCATCTTCAGATTTGGTAGCACGTAACGTGGCAGTATTATCAAGAAGAGCGGCAGGTGGAAGGGTTTGCATGTGAAACCATACCAGACCCATGCTGGAGGACAACAGTTACAGGTCAGTAGCTTGCTCCTTCTCTAGCATGGCGTCTGGCATGGATTTTGTTAGGGAGAATTCTCAGAAATGTGCTAATTCCCTTTTACCTTAGAGACACCCAGACCGTTTTGCTGGACTTTAGGACTTTACATTTTCATCCTGGAGAGAGTGTGAGACCTTTTTCCCCACACATGTATTTTTCTTTAATTTGAACAGTGTTGCTTTTGATAATGGAGTCTGACAAACTCCATAGGCATCATCTTTTTACATTGTAACACACAGCACCTTCAGTGTGGTGGCACAGTGAGTCTTTTAGATTTCCCAAAGGTTTAAATACCTTCTCTTGGATAAACTACTGTTTCCAAGAGCAGCGAAGTGAAATGGACTTTACTTACCCAGCACACACTAGCTTACAATAGGGTGCTGGAGGTGTTACTTAGTAGCCCCTTAGTCTAGTTTCTCATGTAACATTTTTTATGTTAACCTTTCTATAATTAATGGCTGGTGGCAGTGATTTACTTTTTTCTACCATTGAGTGTTGCTAGCGAGGGCTGCAATTGCAGCTGCAGTAAAGCGCCCATGGGTGCCCATTTTGTCAAAATGGCCCCTGTGTTCTTTTTTTGCCATTTCTTGTGGGAAAAGGTCCTTCTTGAGATTTACTCTGTGCGCCAAACCAGGTTTGGTCCCTTGATTCGTTTGGTCTTTGGCGGGTTTCACTGCAAAAGCCCACCTCTGGATCCAGTGTGTCTGACAGGGCAGTGAGGGAGGTGCCCAAAACTCCCTGTGCTTAATTCCGTTGGTTAAAGGAATGCACCCAGAGGTGATTGGCTGGCTGTCCATGGAGGACAGCCACCCTGCTGTGTGAGTGTTAGGCAAGATTGTATGCAGTACCCTGTGGGAGACTGCACCAAGCTTGCCCTCTTGGCAATAGTTAACCCAACCTTTGGTATAAGCATGTACTACACACGTTGTTAGTGTGACTGAGCAGCCAGGCTTATCTCAAGAGGGGTCAATGTGAGCTGTAGGGTTGTAACAGATTCACATAAACACAAGGTATTCAAATAAACACTCAAGGTTTCTTAATGAAACAATTTAACAGTCAGTTGAATAAGCCTTCTTTAGAAGGGAGAAAATATATGTAACAGAAATATACTTCAAAATACACACACTCAGTTTCTTTAAATCAGTAGATACCCATTTGGGATGGCACATATACTTCCTACACCCTGAGGTGACTTCAATAACTAGGACACCGTGGACATTGAAACATCTTTGGCACATTTAGAGAAATACTGAGGTTAGTGTCAAAAAGATAAGATGAGATGAGGGAATAAAACAATGGTTAACACATTCTTAAGCAGGTACGTAAGCAGGTACGTACTTTTGAACCCCCCCCCCGCCCAATGCAAAGTAAATTAACCCTTTCCCAGTTACACAAGTTATAGAACGTGTGACTTTTGTTGTGAGATAGTTAAAGCACAAAGTCAGAGGTAAAGAGTCTTTCAGGGAGCCAGGACAGCCAATGTTAATTGAGCAAAAAAGTCTAGGTGAGCTGAGGCACTTCTTGCAGGTAAGTAAAAAGTCTTACACAATGTTTTAGAAGTCTTTGTAGAAAATGAAATCACTGTTGGGCCACAAGCTGGGAGGCTTGTGAAGGGCATAGCTGCAAGCAACTCTGCATAGGGCAGACAATGTAAGTCTCAACTGAGAGCTTGCCATGCTACACCACATGAGGCAAGTACCCCTTAGTTTACAGTACCTTAGGTCTGAAGAAATTGGTTCCAGCTTTAGTATAGCAGATCCTGTTGTTCCTGGGCATCAGTCGTGGGGACAAGAGGAAGGAGGTCTGGGGACTCCTGCACTACGGTTCGAAGGTCGGCGGCAGCAATGGGCAAACTTCAGATCAGATGCACTTCGCAGTTTCAGCTTCTCGCGGATACCTTACGGAATTGCCTCCGGCTTGGTCAGTCCTGCTTCATGGGAGCCCGGAGGATCTTCCTGGAGTTCGGGTTCGACTTAAAGACGAGACACTTGATACTGGTGTTCCTCGCCCTGTCGCTCAGTTCCTGCAGCATCAGTGGAAGCACAGCCAGCTCCCAGAGGATGTCCAGATGAGTTAGTCTTGGGGTTGATTGGTTGCACCAACCCAAGGGGAGGAGAAGTCCTTCGCAGGGCTTGTCTAGTCAAGGCGAATTCAGAGCTTCAGCACTGCAGCAGTGCTTCACCGGGCAAACCAACGTTCTAGGAGTTGCAGCAGGTGTCTCTTCCAAGTTCTTCTTCAGATTCCATTGTCCAGTGGTCGACTCTGCCTGCAACTGGTAGTGCTTGCCTTGTAACACGAAGTGCAGGAACCTGCTATGTTTTTCGTGAATGGTACATTGGAGTAGGCGCCCTCTAGATCCAATGACAACAAAGTCTTCCTCCGTCAGATGGTCGAGCAAGTGCTTCAACGGAACCATCCTGAATTTTTGGGACTTGATGTACTTGTTGAGTCGTTGTAGATCGAGAATGGGTCTCCAGCCTCCGGTCTTCTTTCTTACTAGAAAGTATCTTGCGTAAACTCCAGAGCCCCAGAGTCACTTCAGAACCAGCTCTATCTCCCCTTTTCTTTTTTTTTTTTTTTTTAACATGGCCCGATCCTCCAGCAGCAGCTGAGAGATGTGTTGCTCCTGCCGGGCCACAAGTGGTATCCGCAGACACTTCTGCTTAAATGCCAAAGTGTCTCCGTGGGCGAGAGCGTCCAGCACCCATCGATCGGTGGAGAGGTTTTCCCACATGCTGACGAAGTTCACCAGCCGGCCTCCCACCAGCGTGCAGGGGAAAGGCCCGACATCTTGGCCGGGTCGATACTGCTTGGAGGCCAGGGCGCCACCTTGGGAGCGTGGACAACGACGGCAGCCACCTCCGAAGGCCTTGGAGCAACCCCTGTAGGCTTCTTGGGTCGTGGAACGGGATGGCTGGCGGTAAGAGGACGATTCGCCGCCAAAACCCTTTGAAGATCTGCCCGACTTCCCCCCCCCAGAGGAAAGTGGTCTTGATGGCCTGACTAAATTCATCGACGGCCTTTTAGAAGAGTGTCACTGAACGGCATGTCCAAGACTCATCTGGACTTACTGTCTAAAGTTTGTGGCCTTCAGCCAGCCAAAACAACTAAGGCAAACCCTGTTGCACATCTGGGGGAATACCGTGTCCGCAATATCCAGGGCCACGGTAATGGCATGGTCCGACACCACATCGCCTTCATGAAGGCTCTCCATCACCTCGACTCGCTTGTCCTCGCGGAAGAAATCCATGATCAGAGCCATCTTGTAGCAAAGCTCCTTGTCGTACTTGGCCAGGATAGCTAAAGCGTTGGCCGCCTTGACCATCGTAGCAGACGAGTAGATGACCTTTCTACCCCTCGCTGTCCAGGGGTACGGAGGCTGAAGACGACTGGTTGGATGACGACTTCATTGCAGCAGCCGAGACCACTGAGTCCGGTGAATGCTGCGACCGCAAACACTTGGGTTCAGACTCCGGAACCTGGCATTTCTTTTCAAGCCAGTCCCTTTTCACTGGAGCTGAGGCAGGGTTCTTCAGAAGGGTCAGCCCCTCGTCCCAGACGTCCAAGAGGGGCATTGCTAAAATGGTCTTCCTTTTCCACCTCCCGGCGTTGATGCAGGAAGCCCTCCTACTCCGGTGTTAGCTGGATGAGCTCTGAAGCATGGGCGATCGAGTGGATGGAACCCACTTCGGTGAAGAAGCCCTTGGTGGCAGAGAGATGGTGCCATCGTCATCGGTGTCAGTAGTCGCTGTGTCCGTCCCTGTATCCCTAAAGAGGTGCAAATATCGGCGGTTGGAACGGAGGGTGCCTCTTCCTTTTCTTCAGCGCTGGTGGCCCCAGTGTCAACGGGGTCGTCGCCAGCATCCTGTTCTGAATCTCCGACACCAGTGTCTGGAGAGTCGAGAAAATATGAGACGGGTCTCTGGGAGGTTCCTGGGGAGTAAGGTTGCTGGGTCCAGCGCCTACGTCATCGTCCCCGCCAACCTCATCGTTGTTGCCGCCTGTGGCGGTTACCTCCTCGACATTCCCGTCATCTTCCGGGATAGTGTGAACAGAACCCTCATCCTCCACGTCGGAAAAAGAAATATCTGTGCTTTGGAGTTCTTCCACTCCCTTCTTTCGGGCTAAGGGATGACATCCTCTTTACTGGAGTCTTTTCCACTGGCTTGGCCGAAAACTGAAGCCTGGGAGGTAGAGCAACCCTGGCCACCACAGCAGTACCCTGGACCGGGTCAGCCCCTTTTGCCTTCGAAAGGCTAGCCGCCACCAGCTCGATATGACGAAAGAATTTAGTCCATCACCTGGGCCTACAGGGGCAGGTCAGCCACCTTTCCTGCTGCGAGCTGGAACGATGGCTGGAGAGTGAGGCCGCTGGACCGGACTCTCAGTGCTTGGCCTTGTCTTTTACCTCCACGAATGCAGCGCCCTCAAAGGACGTAGAAGCCCGCTCTGGCTGGCTGGACCTGGAGGAGGCATGCCTCTGTTAACCACACTGGGCTGGGGCCTTGGATTTGAGCCATGCCGCAGCCAGCCTGCTGTGCAGATCCTTCATGGTGCATTTGGTAAAGCCACGGCAGATCTCACAGTCTTCATCCTTGTGCGTCAGGTGAAGACAAAGGCACTGGGAATGCTTGTCCTCCACGAAAACCTTCCGCAAACAGCAGCTGTTGCAGAGCTTGAAGAGGGAACCCCTATTGTCCTTTTCTTCCGACATGATGCGGCGTAGGCCTGATGGCCTTCTGGAAACTTCAAATAAGAAAACACTTGACGATTTCACCCTTGAGGGGCGATGAAAGATGCCGAAAAACAGATCCCCGTTAGTCAGTGATGAAACGATAAAGCACACTGGCTCGATCGAATAAAAATAGGATTTTCCTAACCAAAAAAAAGCACAAAAAAAGCAGAAAGCTCTAAGAGCGAAACACAAGGACTCCCAACACTTGGACGAGCAGTAAATATCTGAAGATGGCTGCCAGAGGAGGGGCTATGGGAAAGGGCAGTCATTGGCTGGGGGCAGTATGACCCAGAGCTCAGTGATTGGTTTATAGTAGAAAGACAGTTTATAAAACAAAAGTGAAACTTTTCTTTTACTGAGGATTCTCAGCCCGACGACACAGAATATTCATGAGCATGTGAATCCATGTCAGACCCCATGCTGGAGAACGATTTAAACCTCAATTTAGTGACCTATGGTTATGGAGAGGGTAACTGTGGTGCAGAGAATTATGTTTGAGTATGTATCACAGTAGATTAATCATGCGAAAATTACTCCATATTTGGCGAAGCCTGCAACTCTAGTGTAGCAACATTAAACTGCACCTAATGGAAGATCAATAATGGCCCATAGCGGGTGGCCTAGAATGTGTGAGTATGCCTCTGTTGCTGTTCCTTCTACATGGCCTAACTCCCCCTCCCATTGGTTGCCTAGGCCTTGTTATGCCAATCATAGCAACTAGGCGGCGGGGGCCGGCCACATCTACGAAGGCCCGTCAGCTCCCTGGTCGCCTGTGATACTGTGTGTAGGCCCCATGTATTTGCACACTGATTGACTCTCGCATCTGTGTGCTACTGCCGCCCTGTAATGTAGGCGAGGCACCATGTATGTATTTGCCCACCGATTTGACTTTGCATCTGTGAACTGCCGCCGCCAGTCAACATGGGTCAGACCCAATGGATGCGATCATCATGTACTTCTCTTCTGCACTTGACGTATGATGTATTACCTTTTGCACATTCCACAATGTAATTTACCTCTTACGCTTTCTTTTCTGTAACCTGAAGCACTTACTGTAACCACATTCTTAAGTTAAAAGCGCCTAGATACCTCTGTGTTTTGTGGGCTATACAAGCACTAAAATATAAATATGTTAGTGTATGCATTTTCTGCAGGGTCACATGATGCGTGATTATAGACCAACTTTGGATCTGAGCACGGTAGTATCATTCAGCTAAAGGTGATGTTCCATTATATGCTTTGGACTCGTCAAAAGGCTTATGGCGTAGGCAGATGGGTGCATATTTCACACAGTGTTCCATGATGTGGAAGAAAGTGACCAGTTTCAGTCATGTGCATGCATTACTTCTCATGTATTTTGACAGATGTTGGTGCGCCATCATTCGTGATCAATGGACTCGTCGAGATAGTGTTCCAGGTACAGGCCCTAACAGTGGGTAGTGTTTTCATAATCCTGGCCACTACAGTGTGCACATAGTGGGGAACAAGAGAATGTCAACCATTCGAATCATGTGTATGACATGCATTACTTACCGTAAAAGCATTTCTGATTGTATCTGCTTAGATTTACGTGCTGTGCATATAGTCCGACATCCAGTGGTAACCGCAGAGTATTGCATCTTGTCTTTTGAGAATCGAAAGTGGACGTTGACATGGGCGTGCCTGTAACACTATCCCTACATGACGTGTAGTGTACCCAAGATCCCTCACGTGTCGAGGTCCCTTCGATTGTATTTTATCTGCCGTGAGGGAGCCTTATGACTATCGTGAGCGAGTACAGAAAAGAGAGAAAGTAGTAAGACGTCTACGTTCCTTCCATCCAAGCGGGGAGGAAGTGTGGGCACATGTGAATCTAAGCAGATACAATCATCAGAAGTGCTATTACGGTAAGTAATGCATGTCTTCTGATGCTTGTTAATCTGCTTAGAATCACATGTTGCGCATAGACTAGCGAGCAGTACCCGAGTTGGAGATGGGTTGTGAGAAGGAACAGTAGTGAAAAGATGTCTTAATACTGCTTGTCCCACATGAGAATCAGACCTAGAATGGCAATAGTGTTTTGTAAAGGTGTGTACAGAACTCCAGGTTGCTGCTTTGTAAATGGACTCTATGGGGAACATTTGCAATGAATGCTATGGAAGCCCGAGTGCCTCGAGTAGAATGCGCTCTAGGCTTGAAAGGCAGTTCTCTTAGCAAGAGTTTAACAGGGGCATTTGACAATCCACCTTGAGATTGCTGATTTAGAGACAGGATCCCATTCTCTTCCAGCTGCCACTGAAACGAAAAATTGGCATGTGTAGGCTTCTTTCCTTGGAGGGATAAAGGCACCCATGAGACCATGGAGAGCTCAGAAAATCTTTAATTGTGTGACCGCTTGCACTTCAGCATTTTTGCAGCTTTCACCCTCAGACAAGCTGCAGGCGATGTCCCCGCTCCCATTTCAAATGAGGCTTGGCAGCCAAGTAAAACACTAGCTAAGACGCCGATCGCTCAGGAAAGTAGAATTTCTGCATCAAGCAGGTCAGCTCTCACACAGAGACACTACCCTTTCGGCGCTATAGAAAGGAACTTTAGTGACTCCAGTTGAACTCTGCATGAGAATGAGTCAACTTGAAAATAAGTCAGCATCTGCAATGTTATAAGGACAGAAGCCTCGCTGACAGCAAGACAAAATTACCAAAAACTCAGTAGTTGAAACCTGTATTAAAAGGTTTCTTCCATATGGAGCTTAAAAACAAAAATGTATTTTAAGAACAAGAAAAGAATTTAAGACTTGATTGACAAGATAAGAAATTAAACATGATTTAGGCAGTTAAGGTTTAAAGGCTAGCTCACGAAAGTTAGACAGAAAGGTTCTAGATTAGGGTGAAAATATCTGTTAAAGAAAAAAAAAGTGCCCTGCTGAAAAAGGTCAATTGCAACAGTGGAAACTTGCCAGCTTTGCTCGCTAGGACATCAGGACTAGTCAAGAAAATGTCAGGTGACATTTAGAGAAAAGCCAATTAGGATTACTTGGCACACTTCTGAATCGCCTCATGTTTTGGAAAAAAAGTTCAATAAGAGTTGATAAAGATTTGGGCCCTCTCTCCATGCATCTTGCAAAGCAGCACAGGTAATTAGGAAATCATCTGAAGGTGGAGTAGGACTCAGCAGTAGAAGCATCTACCTTACTTTGCTTCTTAGTTTTGTTTTTTCCTTCCTAGAGTTCTCAGACCACGTGATGAGAGTGTGCGGTTTTATCCACTTGCCCTTTAACAAGTGGGTTTTTCAAATTTAGCTGTAGGTAGAGTCAGCTGTAGGCGAGATGGATCTGGATCTCCAGAGACACAAATCAAGTGTGAAAAATCCCCTCACTAGAGTGCTGGACCTTTGTAATGACGAGAATCCGATTGGCGATATTCTGTCTTCTTCTGTGCTCCTGAAAAAGGCGCCAAATCCACAGAGCCTAATCCAGCCTCAAGGAAAACCTTGCCTAGAGCCTTCCCTGCTGCAAAGTCCCTTCCAAGGTCCTGCTTTCAGGCACCACGACAAGGAATCCACAGACCAGGTTTTTGGTTGCAGATCCTGAAGTCCTCCTGCTGCAAAATCTTTTTCTGTGCCGAGGTACTGTGCTGGCTTGGGTATTTACTTACCTTAAGTCTCTTGTGATTCCTGTGTAGTTTTGGTGTGTTTTCTGTAATTGGGAGACATCTCGTCCAGTTCACCCAGCCTAACTGCTGGAATCCTCCAAGGGTGTCTTCTGT
The DNA here is from genome assembly GCF_040938575.1 of Ambystoma mexicanum. Lineage (NCBI taxonomy): Eukaryota > Metazoa > Chordata > Amphibia > Caudata > Ambystomatidae > Ambystoma > Ambystoma mexicanum. The sequence continues at coordinate 38,714,742 of NC_090934.1, forward strand.
GAAGCCCCTGGACCCTTAACTAACCTTAAAGTGAAATACTCACCTGTTTGAACAGTCCTCCTTAGGAACTCTGACATTTGCTACTTAAACTATCCTGACACTGCCTATTGGACACTAGACCCTAGTTAGCCTGTCCAAAATAGGTCTGCATTAGGTTTTACCTACCTAGAATAACTAAGTCATTCATAAAGTGAAACATTGGGGTTTGCTTTCCCTGGTCTGTTTTAGACAGACACAAAAAGAGTCTTAGGTTTACACCTGCATTGAAGTTGCTTGTAGCACCTGTAAAAAAAAAAAAAAGGGTATATGTTTTACTTACCTTGAGTAGAACTGTTATCCTGAAATAAGTTAGTTTTCGACGGGATTGTGTCCTCCGACGTATTCCACATCTATGACAGGTAATGTGCACAGCTGTGCTTCTTCAGAAAATTTTCCGCAGAGAGCGTCCTGCGTCCCGAGGGCCTCAGTCGAGGGTCGACGTCACCGGATGTTATGTATAGGACGCACGGCGCCCGTAGCCTCAGTTCCATTTTTCCCCGTAAACGTGTTTGCTTCGGAATCTCGGCGCGCTCGATTCTTTTCTTTGTGTACGATATCTTCATCTTCTACTACTACCCCGAAGTCGGGCTTTAAAAAATGTCGGGAATGAGGTTCAAAGATGTCCGCATGGACCCGCACGACATCTGCCTCTGGTGCCTCGGCGAAAGCCACGCCACTGGCGACTGCGAGGATTGCCAGTCCCTGACGTCTAAGGGCATGCGGGAACATAAGGGGAAATTGAAGGTAGGTAGTCTGTCTAAGCCCCGTAAATCAAAGTCCGCTGGGCTTTCGACCGATGACTCGAGGGGCGACTCTCCACGTCGGCGAAAATCCAGGGGGGGTCTCAGTCTAGGAGTGGTTCCCGCCATTCCTCTGCCTCGTCGAGGCATTCTAGGAAGCGCCATCACCGGTCGCCTTCCTCGTCCAAGGAGGACTCCGCCAGACGGTTGACTTGTCCCACCAAGTCTTCGTCGCTGGCCGAATGGCATGCATTCCGCCAGCAGATGATTGCGATTTTTGAGTCGCAGGGCACAGTTCCAGCCACGCCTTCGAAAGGAGCTGGCGGGGAACGGGCTAGGTCCACCACTCGCATGCCTTTGGGCTCAGGCTGTCGGCGTGATCATCATAGCCATGCCAAATCCAGGTCCCGGTCCTCGACACCATCGAGACCGTCGGAACCTGTGAAGCCTTCCAAGAAGGCGTCAACGCCATTGGCGCCATGTCCGTCGAGGGACACTCGGGGCTCCGTCCTCTAAGAAGTCTTCGGCGCCTCGGTCGACGTCCTCGACATGTGTGGAGGATTTGACAGAGGTGACCCTGAGGGCTGTGGGCTGTGGAACCTCCGAGGAAGGCTTCCAGTAAGTCTGAGGCCTGTTTCTGAGCCCTTTTCTGTTCCTCCTCCTAGGGTGGAGTTTTTCCAACCTTTACAGGATATTTCAGAGGTTGAGGAACTGTCTGATGAGGTGCTGACCTTGCCTGCAGTCATTGCATGACGCTAGTGGCCTTGACATCTCTCCGGAAGTGGAGTTTGGCCGGCCTGAGCCTGGGGCGCATGCAGATTTCTCCTATCGGCGTCTCATGTCGAGGATGACAGAATACTTGGGGTGGTCTGCTCCACCTGTTGATTTTGCTCAGGATGATTTGACAGATATCCTGGATCATGGTCCGCCCATTGACCCAGTGTTGCCGGTTTAGATGGCTTTGCAAAGAAGGGTGGCGGCGGCGGCTTGGACTGCGCCGGAGAGTCTACCGGCAGTTAATAAGTCGCTTCTGAAGAAATACCGCCCATCCAGTAGTGACCTCTGCTACTTATCGACGCACCCTCCTCCGGAGAGTTGGGTGGTGCAGGCGGCTTTGGCTTCCTCAAAGCAGGCTGCGTACCCTACCATCCCTCCTGATAGGGACGATAAGCGCTTTGATTGTTGGGCGAAGAAGGTATTTTTGGCATTGAAGTCGGTCATATCCACTTGTGCCTTAGCGAGATTTACACACACTCTGTGGAACTGTGCGTCTTTGGCGGCTGAGCATATTCCCGAAGGGGAAGAAAGAGATAGTTTTCTAGCCTTGGTGCAAGACGGCAAGGACGCCATGTGCGAATCCCTTCAGTCGGGTTTGGACACGGCAGACTGCGTCAGCATGTCCATGGCTGCGAGCACCATGATACACAGGTTTGGGTGGTTGCGGAATTCGGGGTTTGCTCCTGTTGTGCAAGCCCGTCTTCTGAACATGCCATTTGATGGTGTTCATCTGTTTGGCAGCAAGTCTGACGAGAGCTTTGAGAGGTTGCAGACCTCCAAAGCTGCAGCGAAGTCTTTGAGCGCTGCAGTACATCAACCTCCACCTTTTCGTCCTAGGGGACAGCAATAGAGGGGAGGTTCCTTTTGGTACTACTCTTCCTTTAGTAGATCGAGAGGAGCTGCCAGTCAAAGGGGCCACTGTAGGAGAACCAGGGGTGGAAAGCAAGGTACTCAGAGTGCCAAAGCCGCTCAGGCAGTTGTCTCTTTGCCCTCAGGCACTGCCGCAACTGCTCAGTCATGAGGCCATGTCCCATGGTTCGCCGGTTGGAGGCAGACTTGCCCAGCATCTTGGAGAATGGCGGGCCATTATTTCAGATGGGTGGGTTCTGGAGATCATAGCCCACGGCTACTGGCTTCCCATTCCGGCAGAGGCCTCGCGACAATCCACCGGAGAAGCTCCCTTTGAAGCATCCGGATCCACTCCTTGCGCAGGAAATCCGATCCCTGCTGGAGAAAGGCGCCATAAAACTGGTGCCTGTAGCGGAGTGGAACAAGGGATGGTATTCCCCTTATTTTTTTATCCCGAAAAAAAAGACGGGGGATTGGGACCCATCATGGACTTGCATTGGTTGAACAAGCTCCTCACGAAGGACAAGTTCAAGATGGTAACTCTTTCTCAAGTCCTCCAGGCCCTTCAACTTCAGGATTGGTTGGTGTCTCTAGACCTCGAGGATGCTTACTTTCATGTGCCGATTCATCCCAAGCACAGGAAGTACCTGAGGTTCGCGGTTGGCGACTCGCATTTTCAGTTTTGGGTCCTGCCGTTCGGATAGACCTCCGCCCCAAGGGTCTTCAGCAAGCTGGTGGTGGTGGTGGCAGTGTATCTCAGGAAAGGAGGGATTCACGTCTACCTGTACCTGGACGATTGGTTGATCAGGGCGCGCTCTCCCGAGCAAGCCCCGGATCATCTGTCCGTCACCTGCTACTCCCTTCACAAGCTGGCCTTCTCCCCCAATTTATAGAAGTCACATTTGACACCTACCCAGCGGCTCCAATACATCGGAGCAGTGCTCGTCACATCCCTGGGGCTGTGTTCGCCTCCCCAGGTGAGGGCTCATCACATTCTGCAGATGGTGAACAAGTTTCAACGTGCCCAGTCTCCCGGCGTCTGAATTCTTAAGGTTGCTCAGCCTCATGGCATCCTGCATTTTCTTGGTGGCAGAGGCCAGGTTGCGGATGAGATCGCTGCAGTGGGCTCTCAAGATGCAGTGATCGCAGTTCTCCGGCAGGATGCCAGATCCCGTTCAGATTCCGACCTCGGTAGCCCGGGATCTTCTATGGTGGGCCGATGAAGGGAGCACCATTTTGGCAGCCATGGCCGGAGTTCACCATCGTGACGGACGCATCACTCACAGGTTGGGGCGCTCATGCCAACGAGTCCAGACTCCACATCAATCTGTTAGAGCTGAGGGCCATCAGGCTAGCCCCGAAGGCTTTTCTGACATCTGTGCGGGGAAGAATGTCCCGATTATGACGGACAATACAGTGGCCATGCACTACCTCAACAAAAAAGGGGGGGGGGTAGGGTCACTCCCGTTGTGCAGGGAGGCGATGCAGCTCTGGGCCATCCAGCAGGCAATTTCAATCTCGGCAGTTCATCTGGCCAGAGACGACAAACGCGGCAGCGGCCTCTCTGAGCAGGAAATTCATTTGGAGATCTTCACCCTTTGGGGAACCTCACAAGTGGATCTCTTCGCCACCAGTGTCAACCGGAAGTGCGAGAGATTCTGCTCGCGGGAATTCCCCCCCCCCCCCCCCCCCCCCCCAAGAGGAGCCTTAGGGGATACGTTCTTACTGGAGTGGTCCTTCCCACTGCTGTATGTGTTTCCTCCAGTCCCCGTCATTCCGCAAGTGGCGGAGGTTACGGAGGTTCAGTTCCCGAATGATCCTCATTGCTCCGGCATGGGCCAGGAGAGCGTGGTACCCGGACCTTCTAGACATGTCCATCTGCCCTCGGGTTCTCCACCCAGAGGTCAAGTTTCTCAGCCTTCATGCGTGGTATCTGAAAGGTTGAGATGTAAGGATTGGGACCTCCTCGAAGATGTGATGGAGGTGTTGCTTTCAGCCAGAAGGCCCGCAACGAAATCCCTGTACCGTTGCCATTGAAGAAAGTTATGTGACTGGTGCAGGGTACAGAATGTGGATCCTTTCCAATGTTCTATTCCTTTGGGTTTGTCTTTTTTGCTTTAACCCACAAGGGCCTGCAAGTGGGTACCATTAAGGGTTACCTGACAGCGCTGCCCATATCTAAGCGCTCGTCTGAGGTATGTTCTTATTTTAAGATTCCTTTGATTTCCCAGTTTCTGAAAGGGCTCACTAATGTGTTTCCACCATCACCTTTCCAGCTGCCAGGATGGGATTTGAATTTGGTTTTAAAGTTCCTAATGGGAACTCCGTTTGAGCCCTTACATCCTTGTCCATTGCGACTGTTGTCCTTTAAAACTGTTTTTAAATGCGGTTACTTCCGCATGCAGAGCGAGTGAATTGTAGGCACTTTCCACCAAGCCACCCTTTACTGTTTTCCATAAGAACAGGGTTGTCCTGCGGGTGCGGCCTTCTTTTCTTGCGAAGGTTGTGTCGGAATTCCATTTGAGCAGAAGGTGATTCTTCAGGCATTTTATCGTCCTCCACATCCTGGCAAGGAAGAGGAAAGGCTCCATAGGTTGGATCCTAGGAGAGCTTTGAGTTTCTTTCTCTCACGGATGTCCCGGGTCAGAGTGGACGATCAGCTTTTTGTTGGTTATGCTGGAAGGCGCTTGGGTCAGGCGGTTTCCAAACAGACCTTCTCCAGATGGATCATTTTGATGATCTCTGAGTGTTACCGTTTGGCGGGAAAGGGCCCTCCAGTAGGCTTACGGGCCCTCTACTAGTGTGTGGCTGCCTCCACTTCTCTACAGAGGGGCGTTCCTATTCGCAATATTTGCAAAGCAGCCACATGGGCCTCTGTCCATACTTTTGTGAGACTATTCCTTGGACTCCATCCATGGGCAGGATTTGGCCTTTGGTAAGGCAGTCCTTTATGCAGCCATTTGATTGGGCATTCTATAATTCTAAAATTGTAAATTCATTTCCCACCTCCATAAATTGGTACTGCTTTGGGAGTCTGTCATAGATGTGGAATACGTCGGAGGACACAATCCCCTCGAAGAACAAGTTACTTACCATGTCTGGTAACGTTCCTTCGATGGGATGTTCCTCCGACATATTCCACATCGCCCTCTCAGCCTGCCCCTTTACTGAATTTCCTATGCGATTGCAGCTTACGTTTCCGCAAGGCTATCTGCAATCATACTGGCAGGACATTGGTGCCACACGTCCTGGGAAAAAACTACAACTGAGGCTACGGGCGCCGTGCGTCCTATATATAACATCCGGTGATGTCGACCCTCGAGGGACAACGGATCGACGCAGGTCGCCCTCTGCCTACAAATCTCTGAAGCAGCACAGCTGTGGACATTACCCGTCATAGATGTGGAATACGTCGGAGGAACATCCCATCTTGTTCTTCTCTTGGATAAACTACTAGTTCCAAGAGCAGTTAAGTGAAATTTACTTGACTTACCTTTTGTACCTTGCAGGCCCAGCATGCACTATCTTCCATAGAGTGCTAGAGGGGTTACTTAGTATCCACTTTATCTACTTTCTCATGTAACATTTGTATGTTACCCTTTCTACAATTAATGGCTGGTGGCAGTGGTTTACTTTTTCCTACCATTGTGTTTTTACCGCGGGCTGCAAAATGCACCCATGGGTGCCCATTTTGTCAAAATGGCCCCGGTCTTGTTTGGTCATTTCTTGTTGAGATTTACTTTGCGGCCAAACCAGGTTTGGTCCATTTGTAAGTTTTGTCTTTGGCTGGGTTCACTGCTGAAGCCCACCTCTGGCTCCAGCGTGTCTGGCAGGGCAGGAATCAAGGGAGGTTCCCGAAACTCCCTGTGCTTAATTTCCTTCGTTACAGGAATGCACACAAAAGGGGATTGGCTGGCTGGGTAGCTGGCCATGGAGGACAGCCACCCTGCTGTGTGAGTGACAGGTAGGCTGCAAGTTTAATGGGAGAAACCTGCATAAAAGCTAAGGTCTTTTGGACAGAAGGCAGAGACGACCACTGGACAAAGGAATCTGAAGAACAACTTGGAAGAGATGCTTGCTGCAACTCCTGGACCGTTGGTTTGCTCGGTGAAGCCATGCTGCAGTGCTGAAGCTCCAAATTCGCCTCGACTAGATAAGCCCTGCAAAGGACGACTTCTCCCCTTGGGTTGGTGGGACCAATCAACCCCCAAGACAAACTCATCTGGAAATCCTCTCCTTGCTGGCTGTACTTCCATTTGCTGCTGCGGGAACCGAGTGACAGGGAGAGGAACACCAGAATCGAAGGTGAATTGTTTAAGTTGGACCTGAGCTCCAGGAAGATGCTCAACTCCCTCGAAACAGGACTAACCAAGCCTGAACCACCTCAACCGAGTGCTGGACTCTAGAAGCAAGGAAAAAACCACAAGGTATCCGAGAACCGCAGTGGTGCTATTCACGAGAAGCTGAAACCGCGATGTGCTGCTGATCTGAAGTTTGCCTATTGCTGCTGCCGACCTTTGAATTGTAGTGCAGGAGTCCCCAGACGTCCTCCCTCTTGTCTCCACGACTGAGGCCCAGGAACACCAGGATCTGCCATTCTACAACAGGAACAGAAGCCAGCTGGAACCAATTTCTTCAGACCTAAGCTACGGTAAACTAAGGGGTACTTACCTCTTGTGGTGTAGTATTGCAAGCGCTCAGTTGAGACTTGCATTGGCTGCCCTATGCAGAGTTGCTTGCAGCTTTGCCCATCACAAGTCTTCCAGCTTGGAGTCCAACTGTGATTTCATTTTCTACAAAACGCTTTAACATTGTGCAAGCATTTTAACTTAACTTCAAGAAGTGCCTCAGCTCCCCTAGACTTTTTTTGTGACATTGGCTGTACTGTGCCTGTACTTCTAACCTCTGACTTTGTGTGTTAATCTGTCCCTCCAAAAAGTCATATTTACATGTATAGCTGGGAAAGGGTTAATCTACATTGCATTGGGGGGTTTAAAAGTGTTTACCTGTTGAGAAACTTGTTAACCATTGTTTCCTCCACTAACCCTTTTCTCTTGACACCAAACTAAGTATTGCTCTAAACGTACCAGTGAAATATCAATGTCCAGTGTCCTAGTTATTGAAGTCACCTCAGGGTGTAGGAAGTGTCCGTCTGCCATCCCAAATGGGCATCTACTGATTTATTGAAACTGAGTGTGTATTTTTGAAGTAATCTCCAAGTGTCACATATTTGCTCCCTTCTAAAGAAGGCTTATTCAAACTGACTGTTAAAAGTAATATATTATTTAATCAAGAAACCTTGAGTAGAAGTGTGATTTGGATACTTGTCACTGTGAATCTCTGTGTAATAACCCTACAGCTCAAATGGACCCCTCTTGAGATAAGCCTGGCTTCTCAGTCACTGTACCAAATTGTGTAGTACATGCTTATACCAAAGGTTGGGTTAATGATTGCCAAGAGGACATGGCTGGCGCAGTCTCCCACAGGGTACTGCATACTATCTTGCCTAACAGTCCAACCCCTCAAATAACTGTGTAATCCTGAATCAGAGTTATAGGTTTATACTGTTCCTAGTATTTGTTTCACTATATCAGAAAAGTATATTGTCCAGTTGATATGACTATGTGATTTGTTGCTGAGCGGAACAGTGCAACTGCTATGGTCTACTACCCTTGAATTACTGAATGTTATCTAAAAGTAACCATTGGTTTTTACTCCCCAGGAATAGGTGTGACCTAGTGTGAAAAGGATTGACTTCCCTAGAACTACTGTTGGATGTTCCAAATAAGGTTATATGCTTTGGTCTGTGTACCTTCAAGCATAGTGTTGTGTTTTTAGAATTGTGGTTATATATAACGTGACGGTACTTTTCCCCCCCAAGGTTTATCTGGGCCTACTTGTATTTAAATCAACCATTTATTTTTACAATACATGGTGTTTCAGTGTTTCCTTTGACCATTTGTCTCACAATTTCATTTGTACTGATTCTACAGCCCTCTCTCCCTCCTAAGATAGGCCTGGCTGCTCTGTCTACGCTACAATGAACTCAGGTGGTACAGCCATAAGAGTGAAGTATTGTACTACCTCAGTTGAATGGTTTTGATGAAGTTGGGTAGAACAATCCCTTAAAAAAGTATTTCCCTTATTCTTGGAGCATGAGTGTTCTCAGTGGCAGAAAGAGCTGTCACTAGGATCTAGCGACCAACAGACAGTGTCATAATAGGTTCTTAAATAGCAAAGGTCAGAGTTCCTCAAAAAAGACTGGGCAAACAGGTGAGTATTTTACTTCAGAGTTAGAAGAGGCTTCTCAGAAGACACCCCAGCAGGATTCTAGCAGTGGGACTGGATGACAGGCCTCCCCATCACAGAAGACACCCCACACTTCGCAAGAATCACAAGAGACTTAAGGCAAGTACATACCCCAAGCCAACACAGTACCTCTGCATTGAAGATGATTTTGCAGCCACAACACTTCAGGATCTGCAGGCAAATACCCAGTCAGTGGATTCCTTGTTTTGGTGACTGAAAACAGGACCTTAAAAAGAGCTTTGCAGCAGGAATGAACAGAGAAGGCTCTAGGCAAGGTCTTCATCGCGGCTGAATGCGGCTCTGTGGATCTGGCACCTTTTACAGGAATACAGGAGAAGACAGAAAATCGCGGTAGAATTTCTGTCCCAAAATGTCCAGCACTCTGTTGAGGGAACATTTCGGAGTCGATTCGGGTCTCTGGAGATACACCAGGGTGCCCACAAAGTTTTAGCGGGATTCAAAAGACTGTGCACCGCACAATGGGTCGAGGTCCCAGGGTATTGCAGCCCTGAAAGGTTGCAGCAACACATAGAATGGCTCAAAATGCAAGTCTTCTCGAGTCTAGTGGGTCTCACCAGGCTCTGGGTCAGTGTCGTTTTCGGAGTCCACAGTTCAATTGGAAGGAAGGGCTACAGCAGGCTCCGGTTACACAGCAGGATCTCCGGTAGCTGGAAAGAGCCTCCAATGCTTTTTCTTCATCATCCTCTTCCGTTTCGGTTCCAGTGGTCGACGTATCTTCAGCTTCCAGGTTCGCAGCATTTAACAGGAATTAAAACACATCTTCAGCATTCTCTCCCTGCATTTTACAAGGGGGGGGTCTGGTTGTCCAATCAGAACAGCCAGCCCCCACTGGGATTTGTCCCCATTCAAGCAAGGAGGAAGACAAAGGGCTCAGGGCTACAGAGTTTGACTCCTTCGCAGACTGACTGGAGCCTGGGCTGAGAGTCCAGGAAACTCCCGGCGAAGATAAAAATCACACAAAGGAATTTCATGCCCTGGATGTCAGGGAAAGGAACAAGAAAGGACAACAAACACTAAAATGGTGAAAAAAAGACAGGGGCCATTTTAGTAAAAAGAGCACCCTTACGCGCCTTTACTGCAGTTGTGAACACAGCCCGCGGTAAAGGTGCATCAAATTAATACAAGGTATCACTGCCACCAGCCATTGAAGGTAAGCTTGTCCCTGAAAAATAATTGTTACAGTTTTAGTCTGAATGGGGATACAGTGTACGTCCCGAGCACTCCACATAAGATAGGGTGTGCTGGTTTCACAAAATAAAAGGGATCCAAAGAACCTTTCTACCCTTGGGAACTGTATAGTTCTCTCAAGGTTAGGCAAAGAAATTTAAAAAGGTGGCGCTATTGTACTTTGTCGAATTTCTCACCACCTGTCTACCTGAAGTTATTTGAATAGGTCTTGGCCTCACTATGTCAGTCTTTTAGAGCCTTTTTACCCAGTGTCCTCTGTGGCATCATTGCTCGTTATACCCAGTACCCAATTGGGCTTGGCAAAGTTATGTGCAGGGGGAGGGTAGGGGGAATGTTTCTCTTGCATTCTGTCAGTGGTGTTCCAAATTGTAACCAGGTGTTGCCTGGTTTTTCTTTTGTCTTATTAAAATGCTTAATAAAAACAAAGTTTTTTTTAAAAAAAAAAGGGGGGAGCCGATAGGGCAACCCAGCAACAGGCACTTATTGCCAATAAGTTGCTAAAGAGGATAACTAAAAAGACACTATGGAGAGTCTAAAAAAATTACTCATAAAAAAAGTAAAAGATTCTGTGGGTGTGGAAAAAGGTTCCCACTCGGAGGCATTAGGCAAAATATCCCACTAGTAAAGCAAAAAGTTCTGGATTGACCCAGGTCAGGAAGATTTACCATTTCTATGAAAATCTTACCTAACACAGGAGAATACCCAGTAGCCCCTACAGGAAGGCAAACCCAGATTTATTAAGGTTTTGGTTGAGCCCTTCATTTTCGCTAAGTGACACTCCCCCTCTTCCCCAATTACGCTCCACAGACCATGGCGAGAGTACCTATCCTGAACCTTTAGTTAGAGAAAGCCATGGGACCAATCCAGACATTTCAGGTGACCTTTACTCCTACCCATGTCATTATTGTGCACACATAATATAAAGGTTACCTGAGAAGACTACGTTTGGAGATTGTCTGGCCATTTCATCTCCTATCGTAGAATGGACAGGTGTTAGGGGGATGGATCATTGTTCTGCTTCATCTCCTCTCCTAGTGAGAACAAGACCTTTTGCAGGATTTTCCTTTAATCCTGAATGAGTGGAGCCTTTTTCCACTCCCACTCATTCATTCTTATGGGCTCTGTCTTTTGGAACTCTAATCTATGTAAATCTACCTGTATTATGGAGTATGTCTGCTCCATAGCTCTTAAAGGCATCTGTGCTTTACTACTGCAGCACACAGCTCCTTATGGGCGGGTTTCTGAGGACCCCTAGGGTCCTACTTTAAGATTATTTTCCTATATCCTTAATACAGAGATGCTCATCTCTCCCAAAACTGTATAGTCAGATTGGCACACACCACATTCAGTGGAGTGCCAAATGGATGCTTAGTATCCCCCTTCTCTCTGCTCCTGTGCTTTTTTAGTCACATAGACAAACACCTAGTTATGGCTGGCAGCAGAGGACGTTTTCTACCAGCTATAGTGTATTTTTATTTTTTTTACAGCAGGCTATGTGCATAGCCCCAGTAGTGCACAATAGGGGCACCCAAGTACCAACTTGGGGCCTCCCTTCTGTTTTCGCCATTACTAGTGTGGTTGTTCTTTGTTAGCCCTTCTACCATTCTGGTAGGGGAGGTCTGTGTGTGTTTTGCCTTTAGCGGGAACCAGTAGGTATCCCAGTCTAGGCTCCAGAGTGTCTGGCAGGAAGTGGGGGGAAGGGGTCTGACCACCCTGTCCTTTGTCTGCCAGAGTGCCTGAATAGGTCCAGCTCCCACAGGGGGTCTGGCTTTCCTGATTGGACAGCCAAACACCCCTTTCTTTAAAACGCTGAGAGAGACTGCAGAGGAGTGTGTGCTGAAACTGTATAAAAGGTGAGGCTTCTGGAGTGAAAAGCAAGTCGATCACTGGAAGCAGAAGTAACCAAAGAAGATGACCAAAGACGCCTGCAGACCCTTGGCAAGACCGTTAAGCAACCACTGCTGTCCTGACCTAGTTTTCTATGCGGCAGAGGAGCTCCAAAGAAGATGACTCCTTCCCTTTGGCACAACCAAACCCAAGACAAACTTTGAAACAAGCCATCTCCCGAGATGCTAAGAGCTTCCAGAGCTGCAGAATCCCAATACCAGGAGACCTGCTGCCCATTTCAAGTGCATCGTAGTGGAAAGGCCAAATCCGTCCAAATCTATGCTGAACCTGCAAGGACACTCCAGAGATCCGACCCAAACCTCCCAGTCCCCCTCACCAGACTGTGGGACAGGAGGAAATGAAGAGGATGGACCGGGCGTTCTGCGTCCTATGTTGGTGCTGCTGAAAAGGCACCAAAACCGCAGAGTGAACCAAGAAGTTGCTGAAAGTCGTGCTACAGGTCCTCCCTTGAGACTGCTGCTGGAAGACCCCATCCATTGTCCTGCCTTTCGTCACAAGATGAAGGAATCCGGAGGTCGGGTCCAGAGCTGCCACATCACGGAGACGCCAACACGAACACTTCTTCAAACTAAGGGTACTGTGGAGAAAAAGGCTTTGCTTACCTGATTCCAAGAAGTTGAGTGCTGCAGTGCACTGAGAGGTGTCCAGGGCAACCCCTTCTTACCTCTGACTCAAGCTGATGCTTGTGTCCCCTTCTCAAGTCCGTTTTAGGTCCCCTTTGTTAGTTGCCATCTTGCTGCTTCAATAACTTTATACACTGGAAGAAATCCACAGGAACTCTTCCTTATACGCTGTTTGCCAAGACTTCAAGCCCTGTCCAAACTGCCTTTAACTACGGTTGCATTTATGAACTTATAAGACTTGCCAGGCGAAGAAACCATCTCTAGAACCTTGAATTAAGCTCATGTTGCACCGACCATTTATTTTCTTCCCTTTAAGTGACTTTTCTCTATGTGTTTCCAGAGTAAATGCATTACCGTATGACCTGTTGCAAACCGCATGAGTGCACAATTACTGATAATACGATAACCTTGTCTTTCCCCTTTCGAACGTTGCTACAAATGTAACTGCGAACAAATACAAAAGTGAAAGTGCCTGTTGAAGAGTATTATCGAGTATTCCTAAGTGTTGTACCGTAAACGTCTGAAGTATTTAACGGGATTCTGGTGTAAATATAATAAACATATCTTTTATTACACAGCCACGGTAGTGGCTGTGTAGTTATGGTTAAGTTGCTGTTTCCATAGGAAGAGCACTTTTTGGGCGGCCTATAACTCCGCTCCCCCTGGACGAATCCCCACCAAACTTTGCAAAAAAAGTATATGGGTCACTCTGAATGTTTTTTGCAAAGTTTGGTGAGGATTCGTCTGGAGTGTTGGGGGGTGGGGGGGGGGGTGGAGAGGGGGTGAGTTATAGGGTGGTCCCAAAACGTCTTTTTCCCATAGACTGAATGGGGAAAAATTTGCGCACAGCTACAGGACAAACCGCTTGACGGATTTTCACCAAATTTGCGGCAGGGGCAGGGGCTATGTCCCCGAAAGCGTGCTTTTGTAAATTTGGTGACAATCCGTGCACAGTACTTTTATTTAAAATGACCAAAAAGTAGGTCTAAAAAAATGAGTGATATCTATGTTCGCTCCGCGGTCACACTTCCCTGTTCGCTCCACGGACAAGATACCGGTTGGCTAAGGGGCTGGCGTCATAACCGCCGACACGCAACGTCTCTGCCGATTGGCTGCAGTGAGACGTTCTGCGTTAGATTGTTTGGATGCGCCTGACATCTTGGATCCGCCGACAGCGCAGCGGCGACCAGCGGCAACATGCTATTTCCAAAACTATTTTGCTGTGTCATAGTGCTTGGGGAGGTTAACACAGTAAGAGATGGGTGTAAACTTGTATTTGTTCAAGCGGTAGGTGTTAACGATGTATTCTCTATGCCTGCCTTGTTCGGAATGTTTGTGCATACAGAAAATGAGGGGTTTAATAAGGGTAGTATTTAAGTCCGTTCTGTGCACAGGCACCTTGAGACTGTTCTAAGGACACGCGTGGTGATGGCGAACACTGAAATTTAATACAGGTCGTTATTACATTATTTTTTCCTATGGGTGTGCTATTGATTAGTACGCCGCTATGGGTGTGACATGCTGCGGTGGTTGTGGCCAGGCCCTAGAGTCTTGGATGCATGGCCGTAGGCTGAAGGCCATACTTCCAAGACTGTAGGCCCTGGCCACAACCACCACAGCATGTCACACCCATGGATACACCTGTAGTATTGATTATCAATTAGATGGTTGTGGGGAGTGTGTACAGTCCTGTGTGCATGGCCGAGGGCCATGCACCCTAAAAAGAACTTGTCAACTCTAAAGTTATAAGCCAACATGGATTTTACATAGTGTGGTGGTTGCGGGCAGGACGTAGTGTAGACCCTGCCCACAAGCAGCGCAGGGTATCACATTCATACATCACCCCCATATATTCGATTATGTATCTGGTAGGTGTGGGCAGGGCTTGGAGTAAATGCTACAGTTCTAATGTTTCATTGTATGGGTGTGTTACTCATGTATAAGCGACCATGGGTGTAATATGTTGCGGTGGTTGTGGCCAGGGCCTTGGGCCTGGCCACAACCACCTGTACTATTCGTTAACGATCAGATGGTTGTGGGGAGTGTGTAGAGTCTTGGCTCCAAGAACAAAGTTATAAGCACTGGAGCTATAAGCCACTTCACATCCATACATAGAAATATGTATGGACATACACCTAAGACTTTAGGCCCTGGCCACAACCACTGCAGCATATCACAGCTATAGATATACCCGTAGTATTGAACATCACTCAGGTGGCTGTGGGGAGGACCTGCAGTCATGGGTGCAGTCATATGTAGTGTTATTACAAGCCACAATGGGTGTGATATGGTGTGGTAGTTGTGGCCAGGACGTAGATTGTTTGGTGCATGGCCGAAGGCCATACACCCAAAAACAAAGTTATAAGCACTGTAGTTGTAAGCCAGTATGGATTTTATATACTGTATACCCATACATTGAAAGATCTATGGCCTTACACCCAAGTCTGTAGCCTGTGGACACAACTACTGCAGCATATCACAGGTATAGGTACACTCATACTATGAAACATCATTCAGGTGGTTGTGAGGAGGGCGTAGCGTTTTGGGAGCATGGCCAAAGGCCATGCTCCCAAAAGCAACTTTATACGTACTGAAATTAGAAGCCACAATGGTTGCGATATGCTTCGGTGGTTCTGTACAGGACCCAGAATCTTGGGTGCAAGGCCAAAGGTCATGCACCCAAGACTGAAGTCATAAGCAGTGCGGTTATAAGTGAACATGGCCGTGGTGTGCTGCGGTGGTGGTGGTGTGCACCTTCTAGTGTCTTGGCTGCAGACCATGCACCCAAAACTAAACTTAGAAGTAGTCAAATTAGAAGCACCATGGTTTTGATATGCAGCAATGGTTGTGGGTAGGACCTATAGTCTTGGTTGCTTGGACGTAGGGTGTAGGTGGTAGGTTATACATCAAAAATGCTAGGCCCAGCCTACAGCCACTGCACCATATTACTGCTATAGATTAGTCGTGCAGATTCGCATATGTATGAAATAACTAATTATACTTGTTTAATTTGTTCAGAATCCTTATATGTCTCACAAGACACTAGTTCTTGGCGGAACTAGCCTTTTTTAATTTCTGTGATGAAAGAAAAAAGCATGTTAGTGTTAGCATTTTATGAAGACTGATTACATTGTACAATAGACAGTTTAGCTTTTTTTTACCCTCATATTTAGTTTACAAACCAGTGTACTGTGCATTTTGCTCAGTTTGTTTGTTTTTCAAATACTTGGGTCTGGGGGGAAACAAATCCTTGTCGGATTAAAAAAAAACCTTTATTCGCTATACTACAAACTATTTCTTTGCTTTCTTTGAGTGTTTCCTTGTTCTTTCTGATTGTTATGTTTGTTGCCTTGTTGCCGATTTTTAACAACAGTTAGATACCTGTTGGCGTATTCTAACTGTTTGTGGTCTTTCATTTCATTTTTTTGGTAATGTTGAAGTATACATTAGTTATTACATTTTGGCTTTAAGAAGATTAAATACACATTTGTAAGATTAGCTGCCAATCTCTGCTTTAGAGTAATGGTGCTATCATTACATTCCACCCATCCACATTTCTTTTTAATTTATGCAGTGTAGTGACCTGCATTGGTTGTAGCTCCTGCATGGTAGATTATACCTACTGTTGTAACGGTTTTCTTTCCAAGTGACACTTGACCGTGTGTGAATCCAGTCAGCTTGCACTTGTTTTTGGTACCATCTGCATTATAACGTAGCAGCACAAGTATTATGTACTTACTATGTGTTTGTATCAGTAAGGTGGAGCAATTGTCTGAATTGTACATAGTACATAATCTGTCATGGTTTGCATTCTGTACAAATTGCTGAAATGGAATGGATTCACAATTAGGTATGGGTACATACACAACCACTCATTTGGGATTTGTTCCTGTGTCACATTGTTACAGAGAGTGCATGTATGTTTCCACACGTATGAAATCTGGAAGATTTCATTTATAGGTATTCTTTTGTTTTCCAGTACTTGTAGTAAGTACATTAGAAAGTCTTGTGGATCTTGGGAGTTTATGGTGAATCTCACCATTCCAGCACAGTTGTCCAATTCTTGTCTTATTCCGTGAACACTGTACGTGTTGTCCGGATTGTTTGTTGCATTTCTATGAAGGACTAACATTTGCAAACACAATTGGTCTGTACTGTGCAAGTAAATATTGTTAACAATTGGTGGCAATTGAAATATAATATTCATTGCTACATTTGCATAGCAACTTACACCAGTTTCATTTGAATGGACCAGCAAGTTCCGTATCAGGGTGCTTTTTTCGGAGTTTCTCTTCCTTCTTTGAAGAATTAACTGGTTTAATTTCCCTAATAGGTTCTTCTTTGCTTGTGGTAAATGATGAACCTTAACCATCTTTTGTTTTCTTTGAAGGATTTGCTGTCAGATTCTGTTGCATTTCTGTTTGAATTAGTTTTCTTTTACCAAGTTTTACTTTTTCTGGAACAGTATATTGTTTCAGATGGGGGGTGTACAGTGAACGCAGTCTATTGTATTCTAAAATGCAAGGAATATCAGCGTTGATTAGAAATAGACCGTCAAGTGTACGTAAGCGTGATAGTGCTACGTAGCTCATGCCTTCTTTAAAGACCGTTTCCTATATCTATCAATGCTTTGTCTGGGGTAAGACCTTGGGATTTATGAATGGTGACTGCATATGCAAGAGTTAGAGAAAATTGTTCTCTACCTACATACATGTCTTTGAACAGAAGGAATCGAGCAGTTGAGCGCCCTATCCTTTTCACTTCTGAAAGTTTGTCAAAACGAATACTGAAACTGAATGTTGTTGTCACGTGGGTATGATTGAAAGCCAACAACTGTACCCAGTGCCCCATTAACTAGCCCATGCTCCACGTCAAGGTTACATTTAAGCATTACTCTACAATTTAAGGATAATTTTAATATGTTTTCCAACCCAGCTGTGTTGGAGATTGAATTTTCTAAGCTATTTAGTCTTGTTGTGGCTTGTTCACACATGGGTAGTGTTATACCAGGTATGTCTAGTTTGTCTGTGGTGTAAATTTCCATTATTGGTTGCATTTCTTTATTTAACATTGTTTCATTGAATTTGAAACAGCTTGCAAGAGTTGGCATTAAAGCCATACAATTGACATTTTTGTGCGCCAATTGTTCCATAACATCAGTAGCACATGCATTATCGCCATAAAGTGCATGAATGGGCCGGTTTTTCAATATTGCTTGTGCTTCTTGAGATAGTACACCAACTCTGATACTTTTTAGGATATTGGCATAAGTGAGATATGCAGATTGCTGCATGTTTTCTGTTAATTCTCTGTATTGGAAATGTTGCCAAAGGTTGACATTTCCTATGCTGCCAACAGTTTTACGGCAGAGTTTGTGTCCTAAGGTTTTAAAAATAGGTTCACCTTTCACTGGTGTCAATTGTAGAAGATCTCCGAAAACGATAATGTGTTTCCCTGCAAAGAGTTCTTCGTAGTTTGTTTTAAGTACTTCTTGCAATCTGAGGTGAATCAAAGCCAACATTATGTTGGAGACCATGCTCACTTCATCTATTAGTAGCATTTTCATTTGCTTTAATACTCTGCGTAGTTCCATTGTAGCTTCTGCAGAAAGTTTGTAATAGTCTAATTTGTTTTGGTGTTCTACTGGAAGAAGTAGTAATCGGTGTAAAGTGACACCGCCTATGTTGTAGGCAGCTAAACCTGTGGGGGCAGTTACAACAGCTGACAGTTTGCTGTTTGTCAATTGCCGAAGGAACTTGCTGATGATTTTGATTAAGAATGTTTTTCCTGACCCAGCTTCACCACTGACGTACAGCAGTACTGGTTTGCAATTTTGGCAGGTACATTCTTTATTTTCGTGTTGTACACCATGTGCAATTTGTTTTGTTACGTCTTCAAAAATGGTATGCTGATCTTTGTTAAGTTTTGCTTGTACAGTTAAGTCTTCTATATTTTCTTGATAGTGACATGTGTTTTCCACTTCTGTCATAGCTCATTCTGCCTCATTTGCCATTAGTGGCTGTCCTAGTGGTTCTTGGCTTCCTGTTACAGAAGGTTGACTACTGTCGGAAGAGTCCTTATCTAGTTGGGCCTGAAGTTCTTCGTGTTGCTGTTCATTGTGCAGTCACACTAAAGAAACACAGTTCTTTCGGCTGGGACGGATTTCAAAGAGTCAGTTGCTCTTACTGCGCTTGCAAATCGTCTCTGGTGCACTGTGTAGTGCTAAAAAACACGTGCTAGACCAACTTGGTCGGTGCATGTGTTGGCTGCCGTGCAGATGAAGGGTATATCTAGTTTTAATTGGTCTTCTCTGTATTGACAGGTGCAGGTTTAAAAACAAGAAAGAGCTTTCTTCAATGGGTGTCTCTCTGGAGATTGTTCACCTAAAAGATGAAAGGGAGCCCTAGGTATGTGGTCTGGGAGTCCTTTATCGGAACGAGTTGGACCTGTGCAGCTGGTGCTGTGCACTAGGTCTAGTCGTTCTGTAGCCGACCGGTTTCTGTGGAGCACTGCGGGTGTGCCACATTCATCAGGGGTAGGTATGGGGCAGCTACATGTGTGCCCACTGTGATTCGTCTACAGCAGCGTAGCTTAACAGACCAGTCCAGCTACAATCAACTGGGCACAGATCCCACTGAATCCATCAGACAATTGATAGTACCTATTTTAGAAGAAGCCAGTGCGGATGAGTTAATCAGCAACAAGGAATACGAATTCCTCAATCCTAAGAACCCTAAGAAACCGGCCTTTTACTCACTCCCCAAAGTCCACAAAGGGAGAAATCCCCCTCCTGGCAGACCCATAGTGTCAGGTATAGGATCAATCTTGGAACCACTGTCTCAGTTTGTAGATTTCTTCTTGAAACCAGAAGTCGTTAAGGTGCGTTCCTATCTTAAAGACACTACAGCAGTCCTGGAACTCATCAAGGACCGACCTTTCAACTCCTCTCAGAACATCCTAGTAACACTCGATATCGAATCACTTTATACAAAGATCCCCCAAATGGCAACACTCAGTCATCGAGAAGATACTACTAGAAAGAGATCCACCCATGCAAACCCCAGTCACCCTGGTGATGCAACTGGCTGAAATTGCCTTGACAAAGAATGTTTTCCTTTATGACAACACCTTTTACGAGCAAGTGTCTGGGACAGCAATGGGAGCGACGTTTGCCCCCAGTCTTGCCAATTTGTACGTCGCTCATTTTGAAGAAGAAAAGATCTATAGAGCTGACAATCCATGGCTACCGAAACTGGAATTATGGTCAAGATATATTGACAATGTGTTACTCATCTTTGGAGGTGATGAACCAGACCTTGCATTGTTTATGGAGTGGCTCAACTGTCAGAATCCCTTTCTGAAGTTCTCAGAAACGCATAGTACCGAGTCCGTCCATTTCCTTGATCTCACCCTCAAGATACGGAACGAAACAGTTGTTAGTACAGTCTACAACAAACCCAACAGATAGAAACTCACTACTCATTTATGAGAGTGTCCACCCTGCAAGTCTGAGAAGAAATTTACCATTCGGACAATTCTTACGATACCGGAGAAACTGCACCACACTGCCAGATTACAACCAACATCAACATGCCTGGCCAGAAAACTGACCAACAGGGGCTACCCCAAACGGATAGTCAAACAGACACACAAACGCGTGATGAACATCCCACGAGAAACCACCCTGGAACATCATGCCAAACAGAGTGAATCCCAAGACAGCATCACAGCAGTCCTTAGTTTCTCGCCTCTGACCAATAAGATTAAGAAAGAGGTCCTCAAACTTTGGCCCATCTTGAACGTAGGCTCTCATAGTTTGGAAACTCCTAGGTTCGCCTTGAAAAGAAGGAAGAACCTACGAGACTCCCTCGTACACTCCTACAAAGAGAACGATTCTAAACAAAATACACTGTGGGGACTCAATCAAGCCACTGGCCACTCTCCCTGTGGCACATGCAGTGCATGCTCCAGCACCAAGCGTTCCACCTCCATCGACACAGGGTGGCATTTTCCGTGGATCCAAAAGACACTAACGAATTGCAACAGTTGCAATGTGATATACATTATCACATGCCCATGCAACAAGCGATATGTAGGCATGACCACACGCCCAATAAAAACACGTCTTGCAGAGCACAGATCCTGCATACGAACCAAGAAGATCACAGCACCCATGGTGGAACATTTTGTGGCATTAAAACACACTCTTACAGATTTCACATGGACAATAATCGAGAAAATGGCCATTCCAACAAGAGGAGGGAATATACACAATCTGCTCTTCAGACGAGAACAACTTTGGATTTTTCGCCTCCAAACTGACAAGTCTGGACTTAATGAAGCCACTAGCTGGCAAACGCTGGCCATGCTGTAACTCCAGTCATATTGAGCCCATGTGTTGTCCCACAGAACTATGAATCCACCTATTGTATGTGGAAAGATGGGGAGAATGCTTGTATTCCTTTGCTCCCCATACCGGACTAGCAGTACCTGTGTTCCAACTGGTACATTTGTTGACACTTGCTGGTACACCCTGCGCACACAGGGTGTTGGGGGGGAACACTGGTGGACTCAGCCCTCAGTGTGCACCCGTTTCTGCACCAACCGGCATGTTTTGCTTCGACACATTATTCAAAGTTGTGGACTTCCACCCAGACACATATGGGGGGCCCTCACACCATGGCGCCTGGCTCGCGGCCCGCGGCGCCTGACCCCGTGATGGCCGCCTCCTCCTTCATGGGGGCGGCCATTTTGCGGTTAGGCGCACGTGACTGCGCCACCCAGGGCGCCATGGTTACAATAACAGTAGGATGGCGCGGGCCGCGGCGAAGCAACACTACGCGCGCGGCCCGCAGGACCACCCGAGACTCTTGCTCCAGGTAAGCGGCCCCACCGGGCGCTCCAGCGGCCAGCCACTTCCCCCACATGTGGGGTCGAGAGGCAGGCAAGCGGACCCTCGCATCTCTGAGGGGATTTTTCCATGTTGTAAATGTACTTTCTAGAACTAAGCTGCAACGCGTTATGCGTGCACCTTAACAGTGTTATTAACACAATTTGGTTCTCAATAGTTATAATTGCATTAAGAGCATTGTCGCTTTCAAGATGCACGCTGGCATCGATACATGACAGTAATTACTGTTATTTGGCCCCCAGGTTCCGGGCTGCCTCAACCCCCCCGTGGAGAGCATTTCCACCACACGGAGAGGGTAAGCCTCTGGTTCATTACTTATTACTTGTACTATGCAGTGTTCTGGTAACTAGCTACAGTTGAGGTGTAGAATTGGATATTTATCCGTGCTTTATCTCTCTCCCCTCCCTCCTGTCATCCTTACAGGGAGAGATCTACAAGTATTGCAGACCACGCTGCTGTAGACGAATCACAGTGTGTACACATGTAGCTGCCCCCTACCTAGCCCTGATGAATGTGGCACACCCGCAGTGCTCCACAGAAACCGGTCGGCTACAGAACGACTAGACCTAGTGCACAGCACCAGCTGCACAGGTCCAACTCGTTCCGATAAAGGACCCCCAGACCACATACCTAGGGGTCCCTTTCATCTTTTAGGTGAACAATCTCCAGAGAGACACCCATTGAAGAAAGCTCTTTCTTGTTTTTAAACCTGCACCTGCCAATACAGAGAAGACCAATTAAAACTAGATATACCCTTCATCTGCACGGCAGCCAACACATGCACCGACCAAGTTGGTCTAGCACGTGTTTTTTAGCACTACACAGTGCACCAGAGACGATTTGCAAGCGCAGTGAGAGCAACTGACTCTTTGAAATCCGTCCCAGTCGAAAGAACTGTGTTTCTTTAGTGTGACTACGAGTTTGGGCAACACACAGTTCGATACCCCTGAAACAGTCCTCTTTGTTTTGCTTAGCTGTTCATTGTGCAACATTGTTTTGTACTGCGTAAAGTTCACATCAGTGATAGTGCTTTCATTTGCTTTGAAAGCATCTTCATAGCAGTCATAGTTATCTAGTATCTCTTCCTCTTTTCTCCATGGTTTAATAAGTTGTAGCAGAGACATGTAATTTAGTTCTGTTGAGTTTTTTTTTTTTCCCAATAAGTTTTTATTAACCATTTGTAATTCATATAACAAAGAGCAATACCAGGAAAAAAAACAAACACAGAACCTCCGAAAACCCCATTAAGCCGCCCCTCCCCCAACACCTCCCCTCACCCTCCCAGATTCTACAGGTTCTCTAAGCGGCCATGTTTGACAAATAGGAAAACGAAAATAAGTAGCACAGTTCAACCAAGAAGGTCCGATTCATCTTTAGGGCTAACTATGCCCAACAGCTCCATCGCCCTGGGGCACCAGGCCCGGCAAGCTCCCACCTTTAAAAAGGACAACAGGGCGGCCCATTCCGAGTAAAACCTCAAGTTCATGCCCAGAAGCGCATAGGTGAGCCACTCCATTGCCACCAAAGCCCACAGTTTAGCCACCCACTCGTGTTCAAGAGGCGGGTCCTTCGAATTCCACTTCCTGGCCAGGACCATTGCCGCCGACATCATTATCACATATAGTTTGCGGTCGGCCTTGGTGGACAGTGTGGCAAGCATTCCACTTAGGCCCACTATGTCACGCCTCCCAACTCCATCCTGCAAAGGACCCAACACCTGGGTTATCGCCTGCCGAACCAAAGACCAAAAAGCAGCCAGTCTCGGGCACCCACACCAAATGTGAGGCCAGGATCCCACTTCGCCACACTCCCTCCAGCAGAGCGCATGGGGTACATCTCGTTTAACTTAAGGGGGGTAAGATGCCATCTAAGTAGAAGCTTCAGCCACATCTCCCGGATTTGAATAGACCTCGATAGCTTCGGGATTTGGTACCACAAGCTAAGCCACTCCTGTTCCCCTACGCCAGCCCCTGTATCAGACTCCCATTTACTCATACAGGACCTGGAATGTAGTGCCTCTTCCCGTTTTATGAGCTTATAAATGGACATCACCACCCTGTCCCCCGAGTTAGTATCTAAATACTTTTCAAATTGGGTAAGAGGGCGTGAACCCTGGCGTTTTACCGATGGGTGGGAGATCCAGTGCCTGAACTGGAGGTATGAGAATCGCTGTTGCTCTCCCACACCAAAGTCTGTCTTGCATTGCTCGAAGCTTTTCACCTCGTCATCGACGACCAAGTCTTGCAGCATCCTACGTCCACCCCCCCAGAGAACCATAGATCGAAACTCGGCGCGGGGGTGACAGCCGGAGTGAATTGCGGGTTTCCATGCAGGGGAGAATACGGAGAAGGAAAGGTAGTGATCTGAGCCCTACGGACTGCCTGATCCCATGCATCCCCAGTCGCCGATGTTATAGCGCTACAGTACATTCTGTGTGGCCTATCTTGCTTCGGTAACCACAAGACGCCCTCCAGGTCTGCACCCACCACCGCTCTATCCATTGGTCTCCAGACTTTGCCCCTGTCGTCCCCCTGCCAGTCCCTAATTACCCTAAATTGCGCAGCTAAATAGTAGACTCGAAAATCGGGCTGCCCTACACCCCCCCCCCCCCTCTCAGGCAAGGCTTTCATGATGGGAGCCGCCACCCTCGGGCACTCTCCGCTCCAAACAAACCGACTAGTTATTTTTTGCAAAGCCTTGAAGAAGGATGTAGGGACGTGTACCGGTAGTGTGGCAAAGTGATACAAGATCAGGGGCAGGATTGACATCTTTAAAGCGTTGACTCTACCCAACCACGAGATCTCAAGGGGGTCCCAGTCCACTAACTTAGATTTCACCTTCTGGAGGAGTGGCGGATAGTTCACTACGTACAATTGGTCCACATTGTTGGTCAGATAGACCCCCAAATACTTCAACGAGGATTCTACCCATCTGTATTTGTGAACCTTAGCAAGGTCACGGATCTCAGAGGACGTCAAGGCTAAGGGATAAGCCTCAGACTTGTGGACGTTGACCTTTAGGCCTGCCACCTTACCAAACTTATCCAGCTCTCTTGCGACCGCCTGCAAAGATAAGATCGGGGAGGTTAATGAAAAGATCATATCATCGGCGAAGGCCGCAATCTTATGGGCCTCGCCTCCGAATGGGATACCTTTGATGTCCTCAGCTGCACGAACCGCCGCCAGAAACGGGTCCAGGTGGAGGGCATACAGAAGCGCCGAAATCGGGCATCCCTGCTTGGTACCCCTTCCCACACATCGGTGCAGTAACCTGGCCATTTATCGCTAAGCGTATGACAGGATTTTGGTAACTAACCCTCAGCCGCGCTATAAAGCCCGCTCCGAAACCCATTTGCTCCAGGACCGCAAACATGAACCCCCACTCAACCTGATCGAAAGCCTTCTCGGCATCAATTGCCAGCAGAAGGGCTGGAATATTCTTTTTCTGGGACTTTTCAATCAGGTGCGTGAGCCGTCTGAAGTTATCCAAGGTTGGTCTACCCCGTATAAAACCCGACTGGTCTCCCTGAACTAGTTTGGGAAGAATAGACTATAGACGGTTGGCCAGGACTTTAGCATGAATTTTGGCATCAACGTTCATTAATGCTATGGGACGATAGGTCGGATCCTTACCCTGCTTATGAAGCAAGATCACTTTAGCTTTGTTCATGGATCTGGGGAGATACCCCGAAGAACCTATGCAATTAATTAGTTTCGTGAGGACGGGAATCAAAACCTCCTTGTGGATCTTATAGAATTCTGAAAGGAACCCGTCTGGGCCCGGGGCTTTACCTGATGGAAGGTTATTAATGACCCTCCGTACCTCATCTGGCGTGATCTCAACTTCCAGCGCATCTGTCGACCTGCGACAACCGTCGGACGCTAACCCCCCCGAAGGAATGCCTCTTGCTCTACGATCTGAGGAAAATGCGAGTTATAAAGATCAGTATAGAATTTAACAAATGCCCCCTCAATGTCAGAGTGCGTCGTGAGCCAGCCACCCCCCTCACCTTTTATTGTTAGAATGATTCTGTCCCCGGCCTCCTTTCGGAGCTTTCTGGCTAACAAGCGATCAGCCTTATTGCCCTTAACATAGAACCTCCGTCGGTAACGGCAAAGGTTCCGTTCCACCGCTCTGGTTTGTATGAAGTTCAGCTGACCGCGAAGTGATCTATACTCTTTTTTGGTGGCGGCCGACATTCTAAGGCTCATGCGAGACATTACCTCCTTGAGCCGCTCCTCCAGCTACATCTCCTCAAGCCTTAATTCCCTTTCCCTTCTAGCTTTGATGGCGATTATCCTGCCCCTGATCGTGGCCTTCAATGCGTCCCACCAAATCTGAGAAGTTGAATCCTCCCATTTATTGTGGGAGGCGTACTCCCCCACGGCCTCTTCTATCTCGCTAACCAGGAGAGGGTCTCGAAACAGGGAAAGCGGGTATCTCCACTTCCAGAGGGCCGGGGGGGTCTCTAGGCACCGCCAGCGATAGGGTTAGCAGAGCATGGTCCCCCACAACGATCGCGCCCACTTCCAGTGCCAAGGCCCTTCCCAACAGTGGTTTTGAGATCCAGACAGTCTATCCCTGAGTGTGACCTATGTACATGCGAATAGAAAGTATACCCCTCCGCCGAGCCATATAGTTCGCGCCATGTGTCTACCAGGGCCAAATCGTGCATTTTCTTCAACCAGTCCCCAGACGGGTCCCCCCCGTTTATCCCATGTTGAGGAGATCCTATCTTTAGCAGGGTCCCAGGCTAGGTTAAAATCCCCCATTAGGGTATTCCCCACTGCAAATTTCCCCAGGCGCGTAAGGGATTTCTGTAGGAAAGGGTCCTGAGCCTGGTTGAGCGCATATAAGGTTGCCACCGTAAAGGACTAGCCCTTACCCTCGATCAACACTGCAAGATACCAACCCTGGTTGTCCTTCTGGATGTCTTTTATGGTCATTCCTAACCCGTCCCGTATGGCCAGTAAGACCGCCCCCTTCTTGCTCGACTGTGTAGCCTGAACCAAACGGGAATACCCCCAGAACCTAACCCTATGTGAATCCTTCGTTTATACACAAGTTTACTGCAATGCCACTACGTGGGGCTGTTCCCGCCTAAGGAAGCGCTCAACTTTTCCCCTCTTTATTTGGGAATGAAGCCCATTCATGTTTAGTACATGAATTTCGGGTGTTGACATTAGCCATCTACCTGTGTCATGTTGGTCTGGAGAGTCCCCGGGAACCTTCTCAGCCTTATTCCAAACATTGGGAGCCTCAAAATCTCCCCCCATGAGACCCGTTTGATGGCACTCGAGTCTGAACCTTGAATCCAGAACCCCTCCCACCACCCCTTCTAGGCGGGATCGGCTGGCACTCAGCGCCCCTCGTACAATAAACACGAGAGCCAACCCCAATACCAGACCCAGAAAACACCCATGCGGGAAATCCCATTCAAAGAATGCCAGTCCCACCCTTCCCCAACCCGCACTCCATAGCAACATGAACCCCCAGCCTAGCCCTTAAACAACTTCCATTAGGGCCCTCCCCGGCCTCTACTCAAAAACGTGTTAAACCCGTCAGGCTGCTATGACACCACCGGGGAACCACTGTGCCCGGCCCCATCTTCAGGAGAGCATTCTTTAGCCTATGGGTCGGGACACGGGCCCGTACCCACAGGCACTCGCAGCACCAGCCGCTCGGGTCCCGACCCGGGTCACACCAGCCACTTCAGGGGGCCGACAGCCGCCCGTTCCGACACCAGGGAGGGCCGCTGGATCAACGGGCAGGCAGCATAAATCAGTGCGGGTCGGGAGCGCAGGGCGGTGCGTCCTCCCGACTAGGCAGCCATCTTGGATCTAGTTCTGTTGAATTTTTAATGATAATTTAACATGATTAAGCATTCGTTTGGTAAGTTTCACTAAGCTGCCTTCACAATCTGTGACTCTATATCTGCCTTTGCTTTCATCGGGTTGTATATTATTTTTGTATGCAAAGGTTTGGGCTATGTGGTATAGACACATGCTTTCCAAAGTGGTACTCCTGTTCGGATAGTATGTGTCCAGTAAATTGTTTTTTAAAATGTCTTGGCTGTTGGGATCATTTCTGGCCATTCTTTCTATGTCCTCATAGGATTTCAGAACTCTAGATTTAGCAGGACCAAGACTTAGCCATACTATGTTGTGTGATTTTCCGTAAAAAAGCAGTACCGGTTAAATGATCTGCCGCTTCATAGGCGCCACATTCTCTATGGGAAAGTATTTTGATGCCTAGGCTGTACAATTTCTGAGATAGTGTTTTGTCTAATGATAGGTCATCCCAGAGGTCTTGAAGCTCTGTTTTTTTCTGCTTTTGTTAAGTAGGCTGCAATATATCCTGCAACAGCAGTGGAATTGTCTGCAATGTACTGCACATCTATGTTTGCATTCCATAAGAGGGCAATGATTACATTGTAATCATTGATATATTTTGATTCTTCTGTTATTTTTATGTAATATGTGTTCTTAGGTGATTTACCTTTAACACTATGTCGAACTGAAGACATGAAGTTGTTCACTTCACCTGTTTCTGTAACTGGTCTAGAGAAACCAAACCAGCATTTGGTGTAGTATTTCCCTTTGTTTTTGTATTTGCGACAACAATATTTGCCACATTTGTGTCTTTGAAATTGCAAAATCTGCCCATGCAGGTCACTAT
Source organism: Ambystoma mexicanum (assembly GCF_040938575.1). NCBI lineage: Eukaryota > Metazoa > Chordata > Amphibia > Caudata > Ambystomatidae > Ambystoma > Ambystoma mexicanum. Next base: position 38,742,785 of record NC_090934.1, read on the forward strand.
GTGTCCGTTGTGAAGGGATTTCACAAGTGACATTTTTGGATGAACTGCAAAACAGTGGCATCAGTGTTGTGACCAAATTTAGGTGCACCTTTGATCCATAAAAGCATGTGAATATGTGGTGCTCCTCTCGCTTGGTATTCTTTTCTCTAAAAGAAGTGTTGCACTTCTCCGAGGGGCGGAACAGTTTTATTACAAATAAAGTGTAGCATAGCAATGAAACGATGATGGAAATATCTTGACACATTAACTGGATCTAGAGAAGTTCTCCAGGTGTTAATAAATGTATGTTGGTTTTGTTGTTTGATATGCGTAGGAACTCATGAAAATCTTCCCATGCATATTCTGCACAACTTAGTGTAACAAACCAAGTCGGTGGTCCAAGGTTTCTGATCATACAACGTACGTCTCCGTGCCGTCGGAACCAGTATTCTTTTGTACCACGCATGTTTGCAAACAAATTTGTTATACTTGATTGTAAAACCTCATCTTTTTCTGGTACTTTTTGTATAATTGAGTAGCTGACATTTTGAAAGTGGGTTCCAGATTTCAAAATGTGTGCTACTCCGTAACATAGGGTTGCTAGTTCACTTTCAAAGGGTAGGTGGAATATGTATTCCAAATTTTGTCTAAACCTGGGATCTTGCGAATACATTCGTAATGAGCGGTATTCTGATGCCGTAATCTGAGTGGGTCTATCATCGTATCTTACACCTTTGCCAGTAGGAAATAGCAGTGGAAAAGCATGTGCTTCTATACTTTTTTCCCATATGCTTATTGGTGACCCTTTGGTTTGTCGCATTTGGTAAGTTTCTAGTGCATCATCTATGCTTTCTTTGGAATGCAATGGATGAATTCTGTACTGGTCCAAAAGAGTAGATACTGCAGCAGGGTCCAGAAGTTCAAATTGGCCAGTTTCTGATGACTCTTCAATTATTTCAGTTGTTTCCCTTAAGCTTTCTTCAATATGTATTTCCTTGTAGTATACGTTATTGTCTTTTAGATATTGCAAGGCTTGTCTAACTTTATGCAAGTCCACCAGTTGTTGCCAAATTCTTTTGTCTTTTGTTGGTACAACATTTACCAAGACAATTAAAGAATATTCTATTGAACGTTGCACTCCTAGAGGGTGTACATTTTCTGTTAAATCTAATGGCAAATAAACTACTTTGCCACAAATGCCTTTCACCAATTCAGAGGGAGGTAATTTTGCTGTTTTTGGGTGAAGGCGTATAATTGCATGAAACGGGTGAACTGTTTGAATTATGATGCTCTTATACAAATTGAGTTGTTGCAGGGTTTTTGGTAGTGGGAACAATTCCAAATTATTTGTGATAGCACTTGAAGGAGTTTGGTTGTTGTCTAGTTTTGTAGTGCAGTAACTACAACATATTAGGGGTTCACTTATTTGATATTTGTTTTCGGGTAAAAGGCAGAGAGCCAATTCAAACCATTTGGAATCTTCATGGTCTTCTATTTTGTACGCTAGGTCTATATTTTTTGTGTTCCTTTTGTAAATCGTTCTGCGGCAACACACACACACACATGGTTTGGTATTTCAGCCGATGAACTTTAAAATTTTAGTATTTCTTTTTGGTATGTGTTTAATAGAAGATTGCTATGTGCGGAACATTTGGTAGTCTGTTCTAAAACTATTGCATGTTTTAAGTGGCTTTCACTTCCAAAATATTTTCTCTGGATACGGTCAATTTCTTCTTGTAGGTATTTGGGTGTACCATGCAGAAGAGTGTTATTTAAATTGGCTAATTCTGAAGCTGGACTTTTAGCATAGTATATTTTATACACTAGATTTCTTACATTTGAATGATATATTGATATCCTTTTGATATCATGGAAGGTGCTTTTGAAAATAGGTCCAGAGATGCAGGCTAATGAATGTCCTTGTAGTCCTGTGTAAGTGCACACTGGACAGATACCCATCTTTTGCAGCACTTTCATTTTAATTTTGTCTTTACCTTTCACATACTGATTGAGGAACTGACGTAAAGATTTGAAAGATTTGTTAGGAATGGCACACATTGACGTGCACGCCCATTTGTATACTGGACGGTCTGGTTCAGTTGAATCGAGAGGTAATTCTGAGTTTTCAGGGGATACTTTAAGCAGCGTTTCTTGTTCCATGATACTATTATTGATTTTTTCATATCCTCGTCCACTGCTATGGATAGCAATTGTGTTTGTTTGATTTTATTTGTATGCTTCATTAAAATATGGTTCTGTGGTTGTTGTGTGACTCCATTCATCTCCACAAATATGTAAGAAGTTATTTTTGTTCACACTCCGTTTATTGATAAGTTTCTTTTGTAGTTTGGTACTTAGTTTTGTTAGTGGCTTCATCCTATTCAACACTAATATAAACAACTTCCTTTTGAGAACGATTGCACTGTCCACGAGAGCTTGTAGGATTAATTTTCTACGGTAGGTTTTAAGGGTTGAGGATGATTTCGGTCCTCTTCTTATTAGATTCTGAAGGACTCTGTGGCTAAACATTTTTGCTAAAACACTTTTTACTATAGGTTGTTGTTACTCTATCAAGATTAATAGGAGCATTGTTAGCAGTACTGGAAGCCAAGTAGTACAAACTCTGCTACAGATGGATGCTTAGGTTGGACACTTATTTTTATTTGCTCTACTTCTGCACTCCTTTCTACGGACTTGCTTTTTGGTAGGAATTCTTTGGGGTCTGTTGATTACAAAAAAAGGCATGGTTTGGTCTGTTGTACAATGTATGTGTGCTGTGCATGCGTGCATGACTTTGATGGGGAAGCTCTTTGTGGTGGTGTGTGAATGTGCATTGGCCTTTTACAATGATTTGTGAAGGCTATTTTTCTGTTTGTATACTACTACAATGTGCTTCAGATGAGAGTACAAAGGGGGCCATTGATGAGGATATGATATATGATATGATATGGCATTTGTAACGCGCCTATACACAAGTGTTTCAAGGCGCGACGAGGCAGGGAGGGGGGAACAAGGGGAAGACGGACAACGATCCTACTAGGCCAGGTGTCATTCAGACCGCTCAAGTGCAGGAGTAGGTGGAAGGGAAAAAGTGCAAGGGGGAGGGGGGGGTGCAGTACAAATAAGTAGAATAGAAATAAAATAATAAATAAATAGGGCCAGCTGGTGGCAAGTGCAAGGTAAGTGCAGACAAGTGCTGGGGGGGCTGTAGTGATACAGAGACAGTCCCGCAGTGCAGGGGTTGCCAGGGAGGCAGTGCAAGTGAAGAGTGACTGGGCCCAGGACCGAGGTCGGTGAGAGTGGCCCAGTTGCAGAATCAGTGCAGTTTTGGTGAAGAATTTAGCAGGGGAGAGAGAAAGCAGAAGTGAAGAGGAAGGTTTTGAGGTGCTTCCGGAACCGGAGATGGTTCTCCTCAAGTTTCAGGGAGGCAGGAAGGCTGTTCCAGAGGGAGACCCCTGCCGCGGAGAGAGATCTACCCCCAGCTCGTTGCTTCGAGAAGCGGCTGACCCTGAGGGAGTTGGAGACGGATGAGCATAGGGCTCGGGAAGGAAGATATTTAGGAAGAGAGAGTTGAAGGTATTTAGGCCCCAGGCCCCAGAAGGCCTTGCGGACAATGCAGAGGGTTTTGAACTTAATCCTCGCAGCGACTGGGAGCCAGTGTAGAGATTTCAGTCCTGGAGAGATACGGTCCCTGGGCTTGAGGCCAAGGACAAGTCTTGCAGTTCTGGATGAGTTGCAGAGGGCGGAGAGTGGAGGCAGGCAGATTACGATAGAGGCTGTTACAGTAGTCCAGCTTCGAGAGAACCAGGGCTCGGGAGACAGTGAGCTTCTGGGGGAAGGAGAGGAAGGGAAGAATACCTCTGAGGAGGTGCAGCTGGTAATGTGACTTCTTAGAGACGTCGGATATATGAGGAGAGAAGGAGAGTGTGGAGTCGAAGATGACCCCGAGGTTTTTTGCCTTGCAGGTAGGAGCAGGAAGAGGGCCAAGAGAGGCCGGCCAGAGAGCTGCAGGGAAGGAGGGAGTGGGTGTGCCGATGAGTAGGATCTCAGTCTTACTAGCAATAAGGCAGAGGTCATTGGCAGCACACCATTCCTGGATAGCAGACAGACAGAGATGAGGGAGGGAGAGGAGGAGGAGGCCGAGGGTAGCCTGAAAATGAGCTGGGTATCGTCCGCATAGCACTGAAAGTTGGGGCAGAGGGCGGCGATGCGGTGGGCAAGGAGTGCCAGATACTGGTTGAACAGTCAGGGAGAGAGATTAGATCCCTGGGGAACGCCACAGGTGGAGAAAAAGATGTCAGAGAGGAAGGACCCAAGTTGGACCTGGGAGGGTCGATTGGAAAGGAAAGAGGTCAGCCACGCCAGAGCCTGACCAGTGATACCCAGGTTATCACGGAGACGGTTGAGCAGGATGGCATGGTTGACAGTGTCAAAGGCAGAAGAGAGATCGAGCAGAATGAGAACACACGGAGTGTTGGAGTCGAGGTTCAAGAGCAGGTCCTGAGGGATGTTCAGGAGAGCAGTTTCCGTGCTTCTGGCCGCTCTGAAGCCAGATTGATGGTCATGGAGACTATCAACAGCTTCAGCATGGAGGTTAAGCTGGGAGATGGCCAGTTTCTCCAGGAGCTTGCCCAGGAAGGGAGTGATGGAGATTGGGCGATAGTTAGCCGGACAGGAGGGGTCGGCAGAGGGTTTCTTAAGGAGAGGGTGCACAAGGGAGTGCTTGAGGGGGGATGGGAAGACTCCAGAGGCGAAGGAGTGGTTGCAAAAGTCAGCCAGGGCAGGAGCCAGGGAGTCGATGTGGTCCTTGATAGTTTTGGAGGAACAGGGGTGAATCTGTTTAGACGAGACTTTCATAGATTGGACTTGTCTGGAAACCTCGTCAGCAGAAAAAAGGGAAAAAGCAGAGAAGGAGGGAGGAGGGGTGGCTGCAGAAGGTCCAGAGGAAGAGCAGGGAAGAGAGGGGGGGAGGTGATAGGAGGAGAGTGAGGACAGGATGTCCTGAGTTTTAGAGATGAAGTGGGAGGCCAGTGCAGTGCAGAGGGCCTGGGAGGGGACAGGAGAGGTAGAGACTGCAGCAGGGTTGGCAAGCTCCTTGCAGATTTTAAAGAGTTCAGCCGAGTTGTTAGATGCCGCAGAGATGCGGGCTTGGATAAGGGCTCTCTTCTTGGTGAGAACAGAGAGACGGTATTGCCTTTGGAGCAGGCGGCAGGCCAGTTTGTCAGAGGATGAACATGAAGCACGCCATTTCCTCTCTGCCACCCTGCACTTGCGTTTTAGGGTGACGAGATCCGAATCATACCAGGAGTTACATTTGGCTTTGGGCTTCAGGCGGATTTTCATGACAGGGGCAAGGATATCAAAAGTATCAGATATAGCAGAGTGGAGCAAGGAGAGGGCTGTGTCAGGGTGGGAGTCAGCCGAAGGGAGAGGGGGGGCGAGAAGGTGGCAGCGAAAGCCGCAACTGACACGCACTTCATGGGTCGGGTGATCGAGAAGGTGGGTGGCAATGATGAGGGTGGCTTTGCCTGTGGGGTAGGGAGGGTGAGGTGGGAGGATAGGAGAAAGTGATCACTCCAGGAGAGAGGAGTGGAGAGAGGGACAGAGAGGGGAAGGTCAGAAGAGATCAGAGCATCAAGAGTGTGCCCTGCAGAATGAGTAGGCCCAGACGGGAGAATAGAGAGTGAGAGAGAGTCGCAGAGGTCACTAAAGAGTCCAGTGGGGGGACAGGAGGCATCTAGGTGGATGTTGAAGTCACCAAGAAAGAGGAGTTGAGTGGTAGAGGACAGGAGTGAGGAGGAGAGGTCAGCCCACTCAGAGAGGAAGGAGGAAATTTGACCAGGTGGCCTATAGATAGTAGCCACGGTAAGGGAATGGCTAAGAGAGAGAGAGTCGGCAGACAAGACATTCAAAAGAGGAGTAGGTCTGCGTAGGAGTGACAGTGGCAGGAATCCACTCAGGGAAGATAAGGGCAACACCCCCCCTGCACGGTTGGGCCTGGCCACAGAGAGGATCTTGTAACCTTCAGGTAGGAGTGTGTCAAAGCTCGTGACAGAGCTGGCTGTGAACCATGTCTCAGTGAGACCGAGGACGTCAAGGTCCAGTTCCTCAAGAAGGCGACAGATATCGGAGGAATGCTTGATGGCAGAGCGAGAGTTAAGAGTGGCAAGGTGGAGAAGGTTGCCATCCTTGAAGGACTTCCGGGGAGGGGTACAGATCAGAGGTACGCCCTGCGGAGGTGTAGAAGAAGGAGGTGAAGAGGGAGTGCGAGAGGGGGCAGGGAGGGAGGGTAGAGGCAAGGTAGCCGAAGACAGGGGGGGGGACAACAGGGGAGGAAAGGAAGTTGATGAGGCGAGGGAAGCGTCTATCAAAGAGGTGAAGCTTGGCCTGAGGGCCTTGGACCAAGACGGTCCCATTAGCGTAGACATTAATGATGGCCTTAGAGGAGCGGAAGGGGGCCAAGAGGACATCCCAACGGGTGCCACCATTAATGGGAGAAGAGGAAAAAGGAGAGAGCACAGAGACCATATGAAGGGTCCATAGGTCAGGTGAAGGCACGAAAAAGAGGATGTCAGTGAGAGTTTCCTTAGAGCAGGCACTAGTGTAGGTGTCAGCGATAGGGAGGCCTGGGCTGGAGACCAGGATGTCCTTTTTAAACTTTTCCCTACCACATTTAGTGAGGAGAGCAGGATAGTCAATAGAGAAGCAGTTAGAGAAGATAGGCGAGATAGAGAGCACCATGGAGTAGGAGGGAGTGTGGGGGCGGGAAGACAAGACGATACGAGAAGCACGCAGGCAGGACGTGAGCGGCAAGCCCAAGTTTACCACATTACAGAACAGTAAATGAGTATTAGGTACAGAGGCCACCTAAGTTAGAGAATCCTGCGAGGGGAGAAAAAACCCAAGTTTACCTCAACTGTGGAACACAGTGAGGTGAAGACACCATGCGAAGGAAGTGACCAGGTGTAGGTGGAGTGGGCCGCGCAAGGTGGAAATGGCAGAGTACAGGCGCCTTGCGTCCCCTGCGGACACCTGCAGACACACAGGGAGCCGCAACTGAAGGAGTCGCCCTTGGCCTTGGGGCCCTTAGCCGCAGAGGGCTGCCCCAAAGGGTGTAGTTATAGGAAGAGGGGGGAGAGGAAGGGGAGGGGGGGTGTGGGCGGGGGGGAGAGGAGAACCAGGAAGTGGGAGGGGAGGGAGAGCAGGCACAACAACTCGCTACGAGCGCAGATGAAACTTTTCTTTTTTATTTTAAACAAAAACACAATCTACTCACGGATGCCCGCTAGGGATGCCGAGGCAGGGCTTCCAGGCCTGCAGTTCCCTCGGGGCCACCGGCGACCGCTCTCCCACGCTCAGCTACACAAAGAGGAGAAGCATTAATAGTAAACCTAATGGCATAAAATTGAAACAGCCATTTGTTTTCTAGTACTTACATTCTCAGGCTTCTGTATGTTATTTGAGTTCCAAACAAACAGGGATTTGTGAGCCATTCTGCCTGTTATTCTTTGTTTAATAAATGGGGATTTGTGGGTAGAATGGTTCAGAAATCAGTTTGTTTTGGTGCGCAAATTAAATACATAACCCACACAGTCCGTTTGAGGAATAGTTTGAATATAAAGGTAGTACTGTACTTACTTTTTTTTGCTGAATGACCAGGTTTCTTCGGATAGGTCGTTTGCAGTGTAGATGCTGTTGATTTTCAGGAGAGTAGTCTTCACTGCGATTGTAAAAAGAAGAAGTTAGTAACTTTGTGCGTTTAAAGCAGTGATGTTACTGTACAAGTTAATTTTGCATCTTTCGCCAGAGTATTCTCCTTTCATATTTCAACACAGTTCATGTGTGCATTTCACTTCACTATGTGCTGCCTTTGTATGTTACTTGCAGTATGTTAGTTGCACATGCTTCAGAAATTAGTACAATTTTTAGGTTATGAAAATGCCTCGTTTCTTTTAAGCTGTGTTATCTATAGCAGAGAGGTTTGTAAGCGATAGGTGATTATAGTAGATGGTAAATATCTCTGTACTTTCATATTATAAGTACGATTTCGAAAAATCGGGAGACCCTAAGAGGGAGATGTCACCACAGCAATCGGGAGAGTTTTGTTTTTCTCATACGACAGCATTGTAAGTAGCAGTTTTGTAGGCGGTACACAGTAAAAAAATGGTGCCATTTTCTAATGGAAAATCGAGTTTTGCGCTAAATAGGAAGGGTTGTAACTTATGTATAGGTTATGCGGGAGACCATAAGAAGTAGTGTAGTTTGTCAATGAAAAATCAGACATCTTGCACTTAAAGGGGGAGCGTTGGTATGTATTGGGTATGCAGATTTAGTGGCATTAATTTTTTTAAATGAAATCATAAGGGTTGCACATGTTCTCTGATTAAAATATGCATACCTGTACTTTATACGCATGCATGGAGCTGTACGTAGAAATCCGCGACACTTGCACAGTAGTTTTTGAAGTAGGTGCTTTGCAATGATATGCGACTTGCATTCAGAGTGATCAATGGTACATTTGAAGTAAGAAATTTTGATGACGGAGTTAGATGTAGGGATGTTGAATGTGATTGGTGGATGGTTGTGTGAGTGCTTAGCTGTGTCCAAGGAGGGAATGGATTTGCGAGTGATGTGGAAAGGGTAGGAGGACTGGCTAAGAGTTACGTGCCGCACGTAGACAACGCTTGTCCGCGGGTAGGGCGTGTCACATACGGGTTTCTACAGCAAATCCAGCATGGAAAGGGGACTGTAGGCATCAGCCAATCAGATGTTCACATTGCTCTTTTGTGTCGAAAGACGGTGCATATACTGAAGATGGCAGAGGCGCAGAGGGTCAGGGTTTTGGTCCTTGGAGATATTTTGTCCAAGGTTTACAGCACTATGCCAAAAGTAAGCATGTGGCACACCATTTCGATGTGAGGAGTGGAGGTGGTGTGGAGTGCTGAAACTGACGCATTGCTGCGGCAATTCTCCAAGTTTGCACCGAGATGTGTACGATGAGCACTCCTCATGTGGTACTTTTGCACTACGGTGCTTGCCATTTGGGCTACGTGAGTTCACATACTTTGTTGGAAGATTTGGAACAGTTGGTTCAAGCAGTCATGAACATCTTTCCAACTGTGAAATTAATTTTTTCTGGTTTACTCCCTAGAGGAAAATGGAACAACAGTTCTGTTTTCTGTGCAGATCAAAGTATTGGCAGGTATATCATCAATCGCGGCATGCGTGCTTTTATGTTACGAGCTGGTATGTTCCCAGTAATGCAGCTTATTTTGAAGCAGATGGTGTTGCGTTCTCTTCTTTGGGAAATGCCATGTTCTTTTGGAATTTAAGGCTTGCTTTGGAGAAGGTTCTGTAATGGTTGTAGGAGTAAAGTAAGAACAAAAAATATTTTTTAAAAAAAACAAAACAGTTGTCTAAGGCATCTGCCCAAAAAAAAAAACTGCTTTTTTCAGAGCCCACCTTAAAGGGGAAAAGGGGAAAAATATTTAAATGTACAGTCGTCACGCTCTGATCCAGTACGTGTCCGCGAACATGGTGGTAGTTTGCAGGCGGCGTGTATTACCAACGGGGATTCTGGGGTGGAGACGCACGCTGATGAGAATGTGAGAAGGTAGGGATTGGTCAGTAAAGTTCAGTAGGTGTGTTCTGTACGGAGAAATTTACTGGTAACGTCTTTTCCCCGACAGGAGACCAGACAGCCATGGCTGTGTGTGCTCGAAAACAGATTATCTGGATTTTGGGAGACTCATTGATACACTGGTTGAAGCTGCATACAGAAAGTTGCGGTCTATGTGCAGATCTTGGATTTCCTCATGTGGAAGTGCACTGGCATGGCGTGCATGAATTGAGGTGGCTTGACTTGGTACCTCTCTGTGCAACTTTACAGACAGAGCGCTATCCTGACATACCTATCATTCATTGCGGAGGAAACAGTTTAGGCCATGTCTCTGGAATTTCTTTGCAATGAAGGAAGGACTTGCGAAGGTCATGGACATGTTTCCAAATTGCCAAATAGTTTTTTCCCGTATTGCACAAAGACAAATATAGCTGCGTTATACTGCATTTGGTCCACAAATGGAGAAAGCGAGGCTCAATGTGAATAAGGCTGTTTGTGCCTTTTTAAGAGATGTTGGCATGTCCTTATTCCGCAATGAAAACATTTTGTTTCGCAGCCCTTTCATTTTTCGCAGAGATGGAGTCCATCTCACATATGCTGGCAATCCGATGTTTCTTAGCAATGTACAAAATGCATTGCAACTTTTTTTGGAATCATAGTCACGTATTTGGAAATCCGTTTTTTCCAACCTACAGTTTTTGAAGCACACACAACCCCACTGAAAGGCTCTTTTCAGAGCCACCACTTACTCCCAGCGAAAAGCCCATTGGTTTTGCTACACTTCCACCCTCCATTTTTGTGTGTCCTACGACTGTCCGCGGACTTTTCCAAAAATGCGCGGGGGCCTACAACAGTCACTTGATAGTTCTATTGTTAAACTGAGAAAGGCGGCTCTGAAAAGAGCCATTTTTGTAATTTTCCACTTTACTGCTTTTGAGGACACGACACACTAGGAGAGGAGGGGAGGGACACTAACCACGGGGATAAGAAGGGGCAGGTGGAGAGAGAAAGATATACGGTGGGCTTCACTTAGGTAGGGAGCAGTTCTTCTGGTGCTCTGTGACCGTAGCCTCAAAAGCACTTCGAAGACTCTCCCCCTGTAGAGTACTGAGTCACAGTACACATACAATATTGTGACCCTCGAAAGGTAAGGGTCACTAGCATCGCGAATGGCTTGTGAGGCAGCTGGAGGGATGCGCTCCCCCACAGGAGTGTCTCTTGTGGCGAGAGGATCGGACACGGAGGATGCTGTGGAGGAACTCAATCTACTACATTCTTCGCATGGCACCACCTTGCGAATGTCTGCACTGTGGAACGAAGTTAGGCGTCGCTTCATGGTTGTCGTACCAACGCTGTACGCACCATGTCGCCCACGACTCAGCACCATCTGGCACTGGTTACACTTGACCAGGTTCGCACGTGCTTTTGGTACGTTCCCAAAAACAGAAAACAACCACCACAACCACGACTCCCGGCGAGTGTTTGTAGTGCAGAGATCCTCAACCTCATTCTCTTCTTCCTCTTCTTCCTCGATCTCTACATCCTCACCCGTATATCCCTCTGTAGGCCCTTGGGGAGGTGATGGCGGTGGAGGGTTTGGGGATGGTGCTGAGGCTAATGAAGCAACAGTAGCCATGGATGCCATAAAGATTAGTTGCCTAATGGTCGCTACAGCAGTAAAGGCAGCACAACTCAATCTGCTATAGCCAGAAGCACAATGAAGATGAGCTTGGGGTTGTGGCCATGTATACGGGTGCAGGGGGGTGCCTCCTGACCATATTGATTACTCAAAAGCGCTGCAAAAATTCTAAACGACGCATTTACAGGTAGAGCTATTGTATGGGACACATGAAATGGTAATTTTATACTGTTAAATAATTTCCCATGTATGTAAAAGTTGTTTTGTAATGTTGCGGAGGCAGACGCTCAGCATGGGTGCAACGTCCTGAATACATCCTAGAGGGAAATGCGTGCCCGCTGGACAGCAAATACAGACTAACAAACGTGCGCATGCGCGCAAATGTTCTACAGACAGTGTTCGGGTCCTGAAACGAAGTAAAAGTGCGACACAAGTGAGACGGACAGTTAGGGACAGGCACGCTGTTCGCAGTACTTATGGGTGTACTGCGCATGTCCGTACATGATCTGATGACTGTACGGACAGGTCCAGTGTCCTTAGGACACCTCCATTTTGTTTGACTACGAACATGCCGGCCACCGCGTCTGTTCTACGACAGTTCCATCTTGGCTGCGGACGATACGGACAGGCATAGTGTCCTTAGGACACTCCCATTTTGCTCATTTACAGACATCCCGGACACCTGGTGTGTTCCAGGAACATGTTTTATCTTGTTTGTGAGAGGTACAGAGATGTATAATGTCCTTAGGACGCCCCATTCTGCTCATTTACGCACAACTTGTACAGATGGTACGTTCTAAGATCAGTTCCATCTTGGTTGGCATTGGTACGGGTAGGTGTATTGCCGTTAGAACATCCATATTCTATTGCTTACGGCTAGCTCGAACAGGCGCGCTGTTTGCGAACATTTTAAGCCTTTTATAAAAAAAAAATGTCCTCAAACCCTTCGACTACCAGAAACATACAAAAACTCGAAAAACACACATACTTCAATCAACAGAAAGACAGGGGGAAGCAGATACTGACACGAATATAGGGGAATTAGGGTTCAACACGGGCTGATTGTGAGGAGATGGTTTGTGAGGGGAAGAAGGGATGGATGTTTCATCAAAACGTCTATTTTCTTCTTGATGGTTTGGGGATGGTTCACTAGGAAATGGAGAAGGGGGCAGGTATAGGTGGGACAGTGATAACGTATTTTTCCTTTCAAAAGTTCATCTACAAATTGCCTTAAACTGTTCATTGTCATTTAGTGTGTCCATTTTCAGTTCCATCCTTTTCAGCCTCCCTCTGTCGTTTGTTGTCCTTTCTTCTTTTTTTTCGTGGTCTGTTGAAAATATATATATGTTAAACGCCCATAAAATACTGACCTTTTTGCTTATGAAGAGCACTGTGTACCATTATTATCGCTATCTTCGGACATTTCCCCATACGGAAAAGTCTCCTCCAGCCACACCAAAGTACTGCACATTTCTTTGTCAAACAACAGAAAGAAATTATTTTTTCTGTCCCTCATACCAAGAAAAGTACACACATAAGAAAAATGAAGTTCACTTACTATTTTGTAGTAATTTATCTTCGTTGTAGTCCGTGCGTCTACTGTCGGTCCTGGCTGCAGAGTGTCTTTGAGGTAATTACATTGGAGGAATACTTTTTTTGTTATGGCATAATCCATTTCATTCTGCATGGTCATAAATGCATGGTTTTTGTTTCAGACGTTTAGGTTTCCCCATTTATTTACTCGTATTTATAATGTCTTTATGTATCCTTTGTCAAAGTTGAGCATTTTTTGTGTAAGACAATAGTACAATTTCAGTTACCCCCCTGACTGTTTGGGTACTGTTGACCTCATCCGCAGATATGTGCTCAGTCCGTGCCTTTCAAATATCAATAGCGAGGGTTTCTGTATGTTCTAAGTTACATGTATGTAAAGTAAGCAAATTATACTACATAGCTCCCAAGATCACATGATGATAGTGTATTTTAAGCAAAAAAACTTTATTCACACGATGTTATGATTAGGTTCCCCTTCAAAAAACCTGTGAAATAAAGTAAAAAATAAAAAAAAAAAATAAAAAAATAATAAAGTTATAAACGTGACATTATGGTTCGCAGTAAAACCAAAAACCCCCTGAAATGTGCCACTTATGGTAGCCTAAGCAACCATAACTACCCGCATCACTCTGCACTGCTAACACTAACACCCAGAACATCAAAGATGACATCACAAATGTAATTGGTAAGGATCTGATATTTTATTGTATCACACCCATGCAGAGGTGTTTCAGAGCGCGAAGAGGCAAGGGAGGGGAAACAAGGGAAGACAAAACAACAATCTTGCTAGGCCCAGTGACATTGAGAACATGCAGGGGAGAGGGGAAGGGGGAATTAAGAGGGGCAGGGGAGGAGTGAAAATTGCTGAACACGTAATAGAACAACAGGTAGGGCGGTGAGCAGGTGGCAAGTGCGAGAATAAGGTGTAGACAATGGGTGTCTGATAAGTGCTGGAAGGGGAATGTAGGGTTCCAGATACAGACCCAAGGGCAATGGTTGCCAGGAGGCAGTGCGGGTATGTGGCTGGGAGGGCGGGATCTGGCTCGAAATCAGAGGGTAACCAGATGTAGAAGATGTGTGGAGAAAAGGAAAGCGTAGAGTCAAAGATGAACCCAACGTTCTTAGTCTCACAAGTGGGAGCAGGGAGAAGGCCAAGGGAGGCCGGCCCGAGAGTGACAGGAAAGGAAGGTGCAGGTGTGCTGATGAGGAGAATCTGTCTTACTGGCATTAAGGCAGAGGTCGTTGGCGGAGCACCACTCCTGGATTGCAGACAGTCAGAGATGAGAGAGGGAGAAGACAAGTTGAGCGTCATCCGCATAGCAGAGAGCAGCAATGCAGTGAGTGAGTGGTGCTAGGTATTGGTTGAAAAGCCAGGAAGAGAGGTTAGACCCCTGGGGTACACCACAGGTAGAAAGTGTGATAGAGGAAAGGATGGACCCAAGTTGGACCTGGAAGGGCAGGTTGGAGAGTGTAGGGGAGGACTGGTCCAGGAGACCCCCCTCTCGCCTGCGTTTCCTCCCCAGGTGAGGGCTATGGCTCATTGGGCGTTCCCTCATGCCACCCGGGCCCAGGTGGTGGAGGGCTCACCCACTGGAGACATTGCCCACACGTATCAATTGCCCATACAAATTCAGCTAGGCCCAAAAACCATTTTTCGTCTGGTAAAGATGGTGTGAGCTCTGTGCACTGTAGCGTGGCCCCCACCCTTGGAGAGTTTCATCCCTGTTGCCGCAGCACCCTGGCAGATCCGCTGCGAGCACGTTCCCACGAACAAGACGGACATGAGCTAGTGCAATACGCTAACATTGTAACAGTTCACCTCCCGCAGTGTACCATCACTATCAGCATGACCCGGCCATCAGGCCTGAACAATGAGAAGAACGGTAAAATGGTCATCTGATGGCCGACAGTCTTAATATATGTGTATATAGTAATGCCAAGACCACTTGCAAAGTATACTTTCTTCCACAGAGCCTCTTATATTACAAACGTCTGTAGAATGTATTAAAATAAGAGAGCATACTCCCATGATATAAGCAATGGTGAGCGCACACAATTACAGGTGGATACCAATAATAAAGGAACGCTCAAGGGACCTGTTCGTTGCATGTATCACTGGGCAACCTACCTCCCATGGTTTTGCGTCATAACTAAGCTAATGCTGCTAGAGTACACGAGAAAGCGAATGCAATTATACTATTAGCTCATGCAAAGGATGCGCGAGAATGTACTTATCATGTGTGTATGTCTGAGCCCCTTATGTGCCACCACCGTCACGTACAGTGGCGGGTCGTTTTCTATGTACTCCACCAACCCAAGTACTACCTCATTCACTGCAAATGTATATGCATGTATCTAAAATACTATAGCTGCTAGAATATAATGTACAAATATGGTGCGCGGACTGGATATAATCGAGAAACATCCAGCAAAGTTTAAATGCATGTTTTGAAGCGATTTTGAATAAGTATTATAGAAAGTGTTCAAATGTTCGTGATGTCTTTACCTACATTCAGCAACACACGAGGGAGATACCTCTGTGAATGCGTACAAGGCCATTTCCCCCTCCCTCCCTGCGAAGGCTGCCAAGACATGAGAACAGAGGCCCGCTCTGCGCTATCCCACCTCCCCCGACCGGACTGGAGCCGCTTCAAAGATTTGTAGCCCCACTGCAGCACCCAAGGCCGCGACCAGCCACCTGCATTATTTACAGCACAGCAGTAAACCTTTGTTTAAACTCACGTGCCCCCTCGGAAACCCCACAACCCACCGGACCGTCTTAGACTTATGGCCCTGTGCAATCAGGACACCCAACACTTTGACAACGCACAGCGGAACATCCATATCAACTTCTAACAAGACAGAAAGACCTGTACCACCCGTCCCAGGCCCCGAAGCTTAGCCCCTCGACCTATGGCCCCGGTCAACAGGACACGGGTAACCAGGCCTCGATGTATTACCTCCAGACCCCTCACAAGGTGCATTCCTCCTGTGTTGCATTAACCTATAACATAAACTATTGAAAGATTTACTAAAGAGAATAACACTGTAAATAACTGAATGACTGCGGTGTGCATGGCTGAGGGCAAGTAAGTCAGGAAAGGCATTCGTCTCTGCCACAAGCCGCCTTGGCACACCAACACCGCCCGGAAAACTCAAGCCGACCTGCCAGGCCCAGCCCAACCCACGAGGGTGACCAGTGACGTCCTCCAGCCAAGACCAACCACGCCGCAGCAGCACCTATAGTTAGTCGTCGCCACCCAATCCCAATGAACTTGTGCCCCCTATAGTATGTAGGTTTTGATGACGTTTTTTGTAAATATATACGCCTGTCTTTGCGATTGTCAGAGAGAGCGCTCTCGGAGTTTGCAGAGTTCTTTGCATGCCCAATTCTGATTGATAAACTCCCATTTACGCTCACCCGCACTCTGTCTTGGCCTTATTCCCATTTTGGGAGAGTCCTTCATTGTCTCTCATTGCGGGGAGGATCGTGCTGTTTGGGGACGCTTGCTTTCAAGAGAAAGGAGGTCAGCCAGGCCAGGACCTGATCAGTGATATCCAGGTTATCATGGAGGCGATTGAGCACGATGACCTGGTCGACCATGTCGAAGGCAGAAGAAAGAGTAGGATGAGGACAGAGGGGATTTTAGACTCAAGGTTGGAGAGCAGGTCTTACCGGATGTGCAATAGAGCAATTTCCGTGCTTCTGGCAGCTTTGAAGCCAGACTGATTGTCACGGAGACAACAAACAGATTCAGTGTGAAGATTAAGCCGGGAGATGGACAGGAGTTTTCACAGGAAAGGATTGAGATCGGACGATAGTTAGCTGGGCAAGAGGGGGTTGGTTGTGGGTTTCTTGAGAAGAGGGTGCTTCAGAGTGGATGGGATGGAGGGTTTATGGTCATTGTATCCGATTCCTTGCATCGACATGCATTTGCATCAAATTTATTCCATTTAAAAAATTTGCCATTAAATGCATTCTTTGTTTTTAGGGTGGGGGGTCCCCCCCAACCCGTTTTTTACCCTTTATAATGCATCTAAACAAAAATTAACCCTTTACCCCCAAAAATATGCATTTGATGGCCATTTTTAGATGACAAAATATTGATGCAATGACCAGATACCGGGAAGGAGTGGATGCAGAAGTCGGCTAGAGCAGGAGCAAGGGTGTCAATGTAGGCCTAAATGGTTTTGGACGAAAAGGGAAGAACCTGTTTTAGCAAGACTTTCATAGATCTGACTTTTCTGGAAATCTCATCAGGGGAGAACAGAGGAAAAGATGAGAAAGAGGGAGGAGAGGTGGCTGCAGGGAGGCCAGAGGTAGTGGAGAGAGAAGGGGGATGAAACGACGAGAGAGTGTACAGGATTGTTAGGGAGAATTCTCATAAATGTGATGACTCCCTTCACCTTAGAGATCTCCAGCAACTTTGCTGGATTTTGAGGACTTGATTGCTTTACCTGGAAAGAGTGTGAGCCTTTTTTTCCCCACTCATGTATTTTGATGTGCGTTTTACTCTTGTGTTCTTCTATTATGGAGTTTTAAGATAACTCCATAGGCATCTTTTCATGTGTGTTACACAGCACCCTCAGTGCAGTGACACAGGATGTCTTTTTAGACTTACCAAAGGTTTAAATACCTTCTCTGGGATAAACTACTGTTTCCCACATAATGTAAGGTTAAATTCACTTTTCTAGTCTTTTTAAATTCCTAGACCCAGCACACACTATCTTCCCATAGAGTGCTGGAGGGGTTACCTAGTATCCCCTATGTCTAGAAACCATGCAGCAGTCAAATGCTACCTTTATCTATAGAAATGGCTAGTGGCAGTGGTTTTACAACAAACTACCATGATTTTTCCTGGCCGCGAACACTGGTAGCTAAGAAATCGCGGGAGCCATGTTTTTCAAGAAAGCTCCTTAAGCCCCTTTGTTTAAACAGGTCCCAGTCTTAAGTTTTCGCCATTTCTTTTTGGAAAGGTCCTTCTAGCGTTTGGCTCTGCGCGCCAAACTAGGTTTGGTTCCTTCGATTCCATGCCTTTGGCAGGCTTCAGGAATGAAGACCGCCTCTGGCGCCTGGGTGTCTGAGGTGGGCAGAAAGTGAGGGTGGTGCCCGAAACTCCCTGTGCTTAGTTTCCTATGAGACCCAAATGCACTCTGGCGTGATTGGCTGGCTGACTGTTCGGTAAGGACAGCCACCCTGCTGGGTGAGTGGCAGCTAGGCTGGAATGAAAGGGAGAAAATTGTTCAAAGGCGAGTCTCTTGGACTGGAAAGCAGAGTCGACCACTGGAACGAAAGAACCGAAGACGAGCTGGAAGGGGACAGCTGCTGCAACTCCTGGACCATTGGTTTACCCGGTGAATCCCTGCTGAAGGTCCGAATTGCCAATTTCATCTCGACAGAGAAGCCCCTTCAAGGACGACTTCTTCCTTTGAGTTGGAGGGAACAATCAAATCATAAGCCACCTAGATACCATTCCCGGAGCTGGTTAGGATTAACCAGCGGGGGGGAAGGGGGAGCACCAGCTTGTGTGCTTGACGACAGCTACTCGAACTGAAGATCTTCCATTTTGCCATCTTGTTTGACCAGCCCCCGTGCAGTGCAGGAGTCCCCCAACATCCTCTCTCTTGTCCCCACGACTGAGGCTCAGGAACAGCGAGATCTGCAGGAACTGGCAGGAACCAACGTCTTCAGCTGCATCTTTTCTTCATATTAAGGTTCTGTGCCAACCCGATTGAGAGAACTTGCCTCGCACTGTGAAAGTTCATGGACCTTTCCCAACTTGCAGGCCTAATAAGCTTGTGACCCAATATACGATCCTATTTCATATAAACCACTTCTGAGAACTTTGGCAAAGAATTTACCGTTTACTACAAGAACTGCTCTTTCCTATTCAAGACACTAATCTATTGAGGCCAAGGACTGCGAGACTTGTCCTTGGCCTCAAGCCCAGGGATTGTATCTCTCCAGGACTGAAATCTCTGCACTGGCTCCCAGCGGCAGCGAGGATTAAGTTCAAAACCCTCTGTATTGTCCGCAAGGCCTTCTGGGGCCTGGGGCCTCAATACCTTCATCTCTCTCTCCCTAAATATCTTCCTTCTCGAGCTCTCCGCTCATCCGCCTCCAACTCCCTCAAGGTCAGTCGCTTCTCCAAGCAGCGAGTTGGTGGTAGATCTTTTCCTTCGGCTGGTGCCTCCCTCTGGAACAGCCTACCTGCCTCCCTTAAACTTGAGGAGAACCATCTCCGGTTCCAGAAGCACCTCCAAATCTTTCCCTTTGCTTCTGCTTTTTCTCCTCCGCGGACCTCCTGGCTGTAACCGGAACTGCATCTGGACACTCTCCGACGTCGGGCCCAGGCCCCTTGCCCCCGCCTGCATCACACAACTGCACTGCACTCCTGGCAACCCCGCACTTGGGGACTGTTTCTGTATCCCTACATTCCCCCCTACCACCAGCCCTTGACACCCGATGTCTGCACTTACCCATGCACTTGCCACATGCTGGCCGTTACTTAATGTTTATCTATTTCCATGTACCACACTGTCCCTGCCCTCTTCCCACGCACTTGCGCGATCTGAATGAATCCTGGCCTAGTAGGATCGTTGTCTGTCCTCCCTCTGTTCCCCTCCCTTGCCGCGTCACATCTTGAAACACTTGTGTATAGGCACGTTATAAATGCCATATCATATCATTGACTTTGCTCTGGGCCTATTGAACTGAATCGAGTCCTCTAGTGAACAAACTATTTGCACTGCCTAAGAAAGTATTTGGGATCTATTCTATTACTTAAGCCTTTGCCCTCCTATTTAAAGTGACTGAAATGCTATTTTGCTCCTATCTCAGGGGAGCCTAATTTACTCAGAAAGGTATTGGTTTGGTGTTGAACTTTGTGTATGATATTAAGTTGCCTTCTTCAAGTGAATGTTTTCTAAATGACTGTGTAATAAAAGTGTTTTACGAAGAAACCTTGAGTGCAAGTGTCTACTTGAACCACTGTGATTGTAAGACCTATGTAACCTCTTGTACTGCTCACATTCCCTCTTGAGATAAGCCTGGCCGCTCGGCTCGCTACCACAAACTGTGCAGTACAGACTTATACCAAAGGTTGGTTTTGCTTACACCGGTAGTCCTAATTGTATGTGGTGGTCCCAGAGAGTACTGCATGCAATTCTGCCTAACAAGGATGTCCTGGGTTTTTGAGATAAAATGAGAGGCAAGGGCCGTGCAGAGGGCCTGGGGGCCGACAGGAGAGGTAGAGACTGTAGCAGGGCTGGGCAGCTCCCTGCAGATTTCAAACAGTTCGGCCAAGTTGTTACATGCCGCTGAGACGCAGGCTTGGATATGGTCTCTTCTTAGTGTGGACAAGAATCCGGTATTTCTTTTGGAGCAGGCGATAGGCCAGTTTGTCAGAGGATGCACAAGAAGCCCACCATTTCCTCTCAGCCACCCTACACTCGCGTTTAAGGCTAACTAGCTCAGAGTCGTACCAAGAGTTTCACTTGGCTTTGGGCTTCAAGCAGATCCTCATGACAGGGGCAAGAACATCAAGAGTATTAGAGATAGAAGATTAGAGCATGCAAAGGGCTGTGTCAGGATGCGAGTCAGCCAGAGGACGACGAAGGACAGAAAAAGTGGTAGCGAAAGCCTCAACTGATGCACGCTTCTTGGGTCGGTTGACCGAGAAGGTAGGTGGCAGTGTTGAAGGTGGCTTGGCCCGAGAGATGGGAGGAAAGGAGAGTGAGATCACTCCAGGAGAGAGGAGTGGACAGAGGGACAGAGGGGGGGAGGTCTGAAGAGATCAGAACATCCAGAGTGTGCCCTGCAGAGAGTCAAGCCAGAGGGGAGAATAGAAAGAGAGTCGCAGAGGTCGCGAAAGAGATGGATGTTGTAGTCTCCAAGAAGGAGAAGTTGAGGTAGAGGCCAGGGGGAGGGAGTGAGGAGAGGTCCACCGGCTAAGAGAGGAAGGAAATGATCTGACCAGGTGGTCAATAGATAGTCACAGTAAGAGTGGCCAGGAGAGAAAGAAAGCCTGCAGACAAGGCATTCAAATGACGAGTAGGCCTGCATAGGAATGAGAGAGGCAGGAATCCACATCCGGGAAGATCAAGGCTACACCCCCTCCGGCATAATATGTAAAAAAGAGGGGGGTACCCTTTCTAGTGGACAAGCTCAAGGCTAAAGTACTTCACAGGTACAGGAGGGTGGTCCTGCCCACAGATTGATATGTAGGTTGGTCTATTAAGTGATGGACCCATTCAGTCGCTCTCATGCTTCTCTGCTCTCCACGCGCCTCCACTATCTACGCTCCTTCACTCTGCACGTTCCTCCGCTCTGCACGCTCTTCCGTTCTCCACGTGCCTCCGCTCTCTGCACATAGCCACTCTCCACACTCGACTGTTCTCTACACT
Organism: Ambystoma mexicanum; assembly: GCF_040938575.1. Taxonomy (NCBI): domain Eukaryota; kingdom Metazoa; phylum Chordata; class Amphibia; order Caudata; family Ambystomatidae; genus Ambystoma; species Ambystoma mexicanum. The sequence continues at coordinate 38,763,982 of NC_090934.1, forward strand.
CGACGGCTCTCCACACTCTTCCGTCCTCCACATTAATTTGCTCTTCAAATTCATCCGCTCTCCACACTCATCCGCCAATAGTATTCATCCTCCTACACTCTTCTACAACTCATCTATACTTATCCACACTCATCCTTACTCATTCGCTCTCCCCACTCATCTGCTCACGTCCTCCACACTCATCCGCTCTCCACAGTCAGCCGCTCTCCACGCTCATCGGGTCTCCACGCTCATCGGGTCTCCACGCTCCTCCGCTCTCTACATTCATGAGCTCTCAACATTCATCCGTCTTCCACCTTCATTTGCTCTTCATCTTCGTCTGCTCTTTACACTCAACTGACCTACACACTCAGCTGCCCCCCACACTCACCCGCTGACAGCATTCATCCTCGACACTCATCTATACTCATCACAGTCATTCGTACTCCCCACTCGTCCAATCACGCCCTCCACACTCTTCTGCTCTCCACGCTCGTCCGGTCTCAACGTTCATCCGCTCTCTGCACTTTCTACATTCCCAGTGATTTATTCCTATTGTCCACTTCGCTGTTTTCGATCTCCATTGCTCGTTTTAGTTCTGTTTGTCATTGTAGGTTACAGTCTGGTTAGTTTAGCTGTATTTTATTTATTTATTTATTTATTTTGTGGTTTGCTGGGTCGGTGTTATTGTGATGATTGGTGTTGCTGGTTTGGAACCGGTTGGTTTTAGGGAAAGAGCCAGGTTTTTAGTAGTTTGCGGAATGCCGTTAAGTCCTTAGTTAGGCGGATGTGGGGAGGGAGCGACTTCCATAGGGTTGGGGCCAAGGCTCAGAATGATGCTCCGCCTAACCTGACTGAGTTTGTCTTGGGAATTACTAGGAGGCCGGCTGAGCTTGATCTAAGGGTGCGAGTGGGGTGATAAGGTATTAACTTTTCTTGAAGATATTGCGGTCCAGTTTTATGTAGTGCTCGATGGGTGAGGCATAAGGTTTTGAAGGCCACTCTATGGGCTACTGGAAGCCAGTGCAGTGTCTTGAGGGCTGGGGATACGTGGTCTCTTGGCATGGATTCCGAGGTATAGGGGGTTTCCGTAGTCCAGTCTTGATATGACGATTGATTGGACCGCGGAAACTCTGTTTGGAAATGAGAGATATGGAAAGATGCGCCTAAGGTTTTTGAGGTGGTAGTGGCAGGACTTTGAGACATTATTGACTTGGCGCGAGAGTGTTAGGTCGGAGTCAAGGGTGCATCCAAGATTTTTCACTGTGTTGGAGGGTGTTGGTGAGTTGCCCATGGCGGGTGGCCAGGGTAGTGGGTGCGGTAGAAGATCAGAGTTGCCGCAAACCATGATTTCTGTTTTGGATGGGTTTAACAAGAGGTGGCTTTGGGTCATCCAGCATTCTATGTTCAGGAGGCAGGATGCAATATCCGGTCGGGAGTTGGGTTTTGCGTTCAGGATTTTTAGAATTAGTTGAGTGTCGTCGGCGTAATTGTAACAGGATGTTGTGTGAACGAATTATTGGTGGGAGGGTGATCAGGTAGAGATTGAACAGGAGGGCGGATAGACCTGCTCCTTGTGGGACTCCTGTGTCGACTGGTTGGGCTTGGGAGGTAAAGTCGGAGAGTGTCGTTATTTGGTGCCTGTCTTTGAGGAACGAAGCTATCCATTTAAGGGCGGTTCCACGTATCCCTAGGGAGTGGAGGCGGTCCAGGAGGATTGCGTGATTGATCGTGTCAAAGGCAGCCGATAGGTCGAGAAGGATTAGTGCGGCGCATCCCGCGGAGTCGGCTGTCATTTTAAGGTCATCCCAGATCGAGGTTAGGCTGGTTTCAGTTCCATGACGGGTTCTGAATCCTGATTGGGCGGGGTCCAGGAGATTGTTGGCTTCAACAAAGGCATTTAGTTGGGAGTAGGCATTTTGGTCAATGAGTTTGGCAAGGAACCTGGTGTTTGAGATGGGGCGGTAGTTTTTGGGCTCGAGAGGGTCGAGCGAAGGTTTTTTAATTAGAGGTTTGACATGCACCAATTTGAATGCGTCTGGAAAGATACCAGCGGAAAGGGAGGCATTTATGATAGATCTTGCGTGTTCTCCTGCGCAGGTGGAGGTAAAGATTTCTTTTAGGGTTGTGGCAGGGCAGGGGTCCAATGGTGATCCAGATGGTTTGCGGGCGGATAGGAGTTTGAGAAATTGTTCTGGTGATATTGGACTGAAGGAATCGAACGTTGGTTTGCGTAGAGGTCGCAGCTGATGGGCTGGCCGGTACGGGCGGAGGATTGCCAGGTGGCTGTAAGAGAGCCAGTTTGGTGGTTAGAGTTTTTGTCCTTTCGATAGCCGTGGAGTAAAAGTGGAGGGAGAGAGAGTCACACAGTGATTGTGACGCGGTCGGGATGGTTGTGTTACAAGCCGGATTGGTGAATTCGGAGATAATTTTGTGAAGTTCTTTGCTTTGGTTTTTGCAGTTTAGGATTCGGGAGTTGTAGTGGGCCTTTTTTGCTTTCCGGATTTGTACCGATACAGGTGTCGGGCTAAGGAGGTCTTCCTCTCATGGGTTTTCTCTTTCTGCCATTTGCGTTCTAGGTATTTGTATTGTCGTTTAGTGGTCTTCAGCTCAGGGGTGTACCATCTGGGGAAAGGGCCACGGCGGGTGATGGTTTGCACAAGGGGGTGAGCCGCATCAGAGATGCGTTGAGCCATGAATCAAAGGCCTCAGGGGTTAGTTGGTTGTTGAGATAGGTAGGTGGAGGAGACTGGAGGAGTGCCTCGGCTAGGTCTGGGATGATTATTAGTTTCTTCCAGCATTTGCGTATGTTTGGAGGTTCAGATGCGAGTACGGGAAGGGGTTCGGGTGAGTGGATGGCGAACGATAGAATGAAATGATCAGACCAGATGACAGGGGTGGGCGGCATTAGATGGGTCAGGGAGTTGGAGCTAAAGATGGCATCAAGGGTGTGTCCTTTATAGTGAGTCGGGCCGTTTGTGTGGGGTTGGAGATTAATTGCATCTAAACCGTCAATCAGGGAGTATGTCATAGGGTTGGTGGGGATGTCGAGCCATATGTTGAAGTCTCCAAGAAGGATGAGGTTGGGATGGTTTAGTTGGAGGGTGGCAATAGAATCGCAAAGGTTGTTTGCGAAGTTGTAACGCTCACCTGATTCCCGTAGAGGCGCCGGTCTTGACTGGGCGTATACCGTATCTTCAAAGGTGATGTGTAACACACGGCTGGCTCTTTGGGCTGGACCTCTGTGCACTGTATGTCTGACTCGAAGGGTAAGATGTCTTAGGTAAGTGAACGCCGTGCTCTCCATCTGCCTCGGTGCAGGGTGCTGTAACCAGTTTCTTCACTGGATAAGGGGAGCAGGCCTCTTGACTTCAGAGGACTGCTGTCCGTCGTTTACTGCACGAACGGTAAGTTGCGAGTAATTCCAATGTCTTTAAAAGTCTTTAGTAATGATGTCTCTTGTTTTGCAGGGTTCCGGCGATGGCGGATGACGGGCTGAAGTGAGTTGAAGATGGAGCCTGTGTGATGAATAGAAGCGCCTGGAAGCACGTAAGTAAGCGCTTGTTGCCTGCTTCACGATGCGCTCTAACTGTCTTTTTATTTTGCAGGTACAAGTTCGGAGCGGCTGCAGGGTGCCGGAATACCCACTGGGTTAGATGTGGAAAGGAGTAATGGCACGTGAGTATTAAAGTTCCCCAATGTCTTTAAACGCACCTTGTTTTGTCTTTCAGATGCGGGATGCAGCGCCGAAGGCCTCCGGAGCGTGCGAAGAGTTGGTAAGCTTTTGTCTTTCAGATGCCGGAATGCAGTGCAAAGACCTCCGGAGCGCACAAAGAGTAGGTAAGCCTTTGTCTTTCAGATGCCGGAATGCAGCGCGAGGCGTTGGTGACAGCCGATGGACCAGGTAAGTGAAGCGCTGTCACTGAAAACCGTAATGCTAACCTGTTCTTTCTTTTCTTTATAGGTGTTGCTGAAGACTGGATTCAGGATGGTAAGCCTTTTTCCTTAGGCCCAGGATCAGATGCAGAAGACACGATGAGCGTTCTGCTGCAGAGGATGCAGAATAACGCAAAGCAAGATTCATCCATCGGGTGTGGTTTAAATAGCCTCCTGTAGTGCTTAGGTGTCTCCTTCCACAGCCACGCCTAGGTAAGAAAAGAGTTCCTGCTTTCCAGAAGAGTTCCAGTGTTCTGAACCTAGGGAGTGGCTCCTGCCCCACCCAACAGGAAAAGTAGTTCCAAACAGAAGAGGATCAGAGGCTCAACTGGCAGGCAAGTAAGCAGCATGGTCTGCTGCAGGTAAATCCACCCAAGCATTATGAGCCCGGCGCTTCCAGCGCTGGGACTGGGCATGTTTATGAGCCTGGTGCCACTGGCGCCAGGACTGGGTCCAAAAGGTCCCAATTGGGACTGGTTAGCACTCGGAACCTGGGTTATGGATCTGCTTCCAAGGGAGTTGGGAAAACCCTGACCTTTTGGAAGCAGAGATCATGACAGAAGTGTCTATCGTAGCCAGGGGGCCTGTAGATTATTAGGAAGGTGTGTGAGAGCGACGGGGAGAGGGATAGTTTAACGAGGAGAGATTCGCAGGATGGAATGGAGGGTTGCTTGTCGATGATTGAGGCGCGGAAGAGAGATTTGAAGACTAATGCTATCCCCCCCTCCCCTGGACGGACGGTTCAGTGGGATGAGGGAGTAGTCAGGCGGGAAGGCTTCATTAGCAATTGGGCCGAAGTCGTCAGAGAACCAGGTTTCAGTAATGAAAACTAGGTCTGGTTTGATTGAGGCGAGGAGATCAAAGATGCAATGTCTGTTTTTTGCCACAGATCGGGCGGGTGTGGTTCATCATCAGATAGTGCTCCACTAGGGGGGCCGTCAAGTTCTTACATCTAATTTTGGAGTAGTGTTCTGAAATCCGCATGTTGACAGCCCTGGTTGTTTGGCCGATGTATCTAAGGCCGCATGGGCACTCAATGCAATAGATCACATTTGAACTTTTGCAATTGGACAAATCTTTTAGGGTCCATTGTTGTGTACCAATGGAAAAGGACTATTTTCTTTGTAAATTTACACGCGACACAGCTGCCGCATGGGTGATGACCTTGTAGGGGTCGAAGTGTGCGGGAACTACCACATTTGGTATCTGGTTGGTAGAGGGAATGCACCAAGTGCTCTTTAATATTTTTAGCACGTTTAAAGGCGAACCTCGGGAGTTGTTCATCCGGAAGGTCCAAGCGTGCTATATGCCAATGTTTCTTAATGATTTGTTTCAATTGTGCCGTGTGTGCCCCAAACGTGACCACGCAAGTCATGCGTGTCTCAATAGACTGGTCTTCCTGTATTGTATGGATAAGAGTATCCCGATTCGTATATCGGGCTCGTTTCATGGCCTGTGCCAGTTGTTTCTTGGGGTAGCCTCTAGTTCGCAAACGAGCAGCGAGGTCTTTCGAGTGACGTTTGTAGTCTACAATCGAGGTACAGTTCCTCCGGATACGGAGGAATTGCCCATAAGGTAAGTTGTCTCTTGTGTGTGCTGGATGGTTGCTGGTGTAGTGGAGGAGAGTGTTCCTGTCCGTAGGTTTCCGGAAAAGGTCACATTGTAATGTACCCTCCTTGTGTCTGATCGTAAGGTCCAGGAAATTAATCTCTGAGTTGTTATTATCAACGGTAAATTGAATGTCCCTATTGCGGGTATTCAGCCATGTCCAAAAAGCCATCAGTTCATCCGCAGTGCCAGTCCAAATAAATATCACATCGTCTATGTAGCGATGCCAGTTGGTAATTTGCGCCCGCCATTGGTTCTGGTTTGAGAAAATGGGGTCCTTTTCAAATTTGTCCATATACAATATCGCCAGGCTTGGTGCGAATGCCGCACCCATGGCCGTGCCTTTGGTCTGGAGATATATTGTGCCATCAAAAATGAAAAAGTTTTTGCAAAGGGCGATCTCCATTAATTCTAGGACAAAATTGATCGGGGTCTCGTGGGTAGTGGGGTCGGCAGACATCCACTCCCGGGCACACTCGATTGCATCCGCTTGGGGGATATTTGTGTACAAAGACTTGATGTCCATTGTGACCAGAAATTGACCCTGCGGGTCAAATGGGAGGCCCTCAAATACAGAGATGGTATGCGTAGTGTCTTTCAAATATGTATGTGTTTGTGTACTGATGGGTTGAAGAAAATGATCTACAAACTTGCACAGGGGCTCCAAAATTGAGCCACAGCCAGATACAATGGGGCGGCCAGGTGGATTAAGGGGATCCTTATGTATCTTTGGTAGGGCATAAAAGCATGGTGTTCTCCCCGAAGGTTTGGTCAGGAAAGCTGCCTCCTTATCAGAGATCCAGTCTCGTTCTTGTGCAAAGGCAACTGCATTGCTCATTTCCTGACAAAGGTCCTTCGTGGGGTCTTTGCGAAGGATCCTATAACTGTCTCTATCATTGAGAAGTTGCAAAACCATATCTTGATATTGTGTGTTGCTCATTATCACCAGGCCTCCTCCTTTGTCAGAGGGTTTGATAACAATCTTTTTGTTGCTCTGTAGTGATATCAAAGCCTATCTCTCTGCTGTACCAAGATTATGTTTCGTTCTCAAAGTACCAGTTTTAAGACGATCTAGGTCCTCCAGTATGCATCTCTCAAATGTGAGGCGATCGTGTGGAATCTGGCCGTCGGTTGGAGTAAAGGTGGAAGGTTGGTGCAGACCGGTGTCATCTTTATCAGCTTCCTCATCCAGGTTGTGTTGTTGGAAGAAGGTGCGCAGTCCCACCTTGCGGAGAAAGGTGCGCACCTCCATTTCTGTATCGTACCAATCAGTGGTGGCTGTTGGTACGAAGGAAAGTCCTTTCGATAAGACTGATAGCTCAGATTTTGAAAGTTCAAGTCCGGCTAAATTGAAAACAGGGGTTGTAGGAGAGGTACCAGAGGGGGTCAATACCTCGGTCGGCGTTGATTTGTTCTGCCTCGGCTGGCGGGGAAACCCCATTGTGGTTGTGCCCATTGGGGGATGCCAAAACCTCCACTTAAAAAAGGAAAGAAAGCCGGGGGGGGGGGAATTGTTGAGGTGGATACGCAAAATTTGCCTGTGGTCGACCCTGTTGTGGCCTGGATTGGTCCTCTGAGGGGGACCCACTGCTCGAACCTGAAAAATGGACGCCCCCACGTCGATTTCTTTGAGGTCTTTTGTTAGGGTTACCAGGTGTTGTCCCCTGGTTAAGATCTGAAATGTAGTTATCAGAAATGTATGGATACACTACTTCTAACTGAAATTTTTTAATGTCTTTTTGGAGCTTCCTTGTTTTTCTGGTAAGTGTGGTAGATTTGAAATCGTCAAATAATTTGTTCAGATCTGAAATTTGATTTTTGGCATTGGTAATGGCAGTATTAGTTAAGAAGGTGGTTGCTTCCAAATCTAAACCTTTCTGTATGGCGCTACTAATCCTTTGTGCTGTGTTGATGGTGAGGACCATCAGGTCCCGACTGCATTTAGTTGCGATGTAGCTGAAATTTGTCGTGTAGTCCTTGTCGTCCAGGAATAAGCACGGTGTGTTCCGAATTATTAGGCCACTGGGGATGATGTTGGCTTTTAAATATTCCCTCAAGAAATGTGCGTGAAGTTCTGTTCGAAAACACTTTTTCTTGAGACGTAAAAGGGTTTCCTCTGAATTGGATGTACCCACTGGGGGATTTGTGCCAGTGGGGTCAAAGAAAGAGGGGCCAGAAATGGTGTCCTGAATCTGTTCCGTGAAAACTCAAAGTCGGTCTTTCTGCCATACCAAAAAAGGAACAGGTAATAGATGAGTCCTCACGGACTACTGAATAGGTCCAAAATGCTCAGCAGCCCAAGGTGATAGAATACCGAGTATCAATATATTTTGGGAGAAAGAATCAAAGGGAAAAAAATTATGGATTATAAATTAGAGGTACTGTAGACCAATGACCTAAATCGAAGAGTTAAACCCTAAAGCAACAAGGTTGCCGGGGTTGGTAACAAAAAAACCCCGAAGGGGGATAGGGTTGGGCTCGATTCAGAAGGGGTACTGAGCCACAGGCAGAATATGTAAAAAAGAGGGGGGGTACCCTTTCTAGTGGACAAGCTCAAGGCTAAAGTACTTCACAGGTACAGGAGGGTGGTCCTGCCCACAGATTGATATGTATGTTGGTCTATTAAGTGATGGATCCAAACCTAAGGTCAAAGGTGTATTGCCTTCTCACTGAGCTAAAACAAACCAAAGAGTAGCAAACAGTTGGATCTGGGCGCAGAGAGGATCTTGTAGCCATCAGGGAGGCGAGTGTCAAAGCTTGTGACAGAGCTGGCTGTGAACCATCTCTTGGTGAGACCAAGGATATTGATGTGAAGTTCTTCCAGGCAGCGGCAGATGTCAGAGGAGGGTTTGACAGCTGAGTGAGAGTTTAGAGTGGAAATATGAAGAATGTTGCCATCCTTGAAGGACTTCCGGGGAGGGGTACAAATCAGAGGTATGCCCTGCCGAGGTGTAGAAGAAGCCCGAGGGGTGAGGGTGGGGCAGAAGTGGAAGGAGGAGAGGGCAAGGTAGCCAAGGAGGAAGCAGAGAGGGGCGAGACAAAGAAGCTGCAGAATGGAGAGATGGGACAACAGGAGAAGAAAGGAAATTGATGAGGCGTGGGAACAGTCTATCAAAGAGGAGAAGGTTGGCCTGAGGGCCTTGAACCAAGACGGTGCCATTAAAGTAGACAATGATTACCTTAAAGAAGTGGAAGGGATCCAGGAGTGCCCCCCACCGGGTGCCTCCATTAATGGGAGAGGAAGAGAAGGGAGAGAGCACAGATACCATGTGAGGAGTCCAAAGGTTCAGCGAAGGAACGACAGAGGAGGTCGTGAGGGTCTGTCTGGATGAAGCGCCGAGTAGGTGTCATCGATAGGGAGACCAGGGTTAGAGGCCAAGACATCCTTTCTGATCTTCTTCCTACCAGACTGAGTGAGAAGGGTAGGATAGTCAATGGAGAAACAGTTAGAAAAAATAGGAGAGAGAGAGTGGCATAGTCATGGAGGAGGGGGAAGAAAAGAGTAGTGGAGAGGGTGTGGGGGTGGAGACAGGATGGGGGAAAGGCAGAATGGGGTAGCACAGGGTAGTCACTGGGTGCAGCCAGGGTAAAAAAAAGCAGCAAATGGTACCAACAGCTGACTTTCAAATAGCAGCAAATGGTACAAAATGCAGCCCAGTCACTGGCAATAAGCGTGAGAACAAGGATGAAGGTGGAAAGTCAGAGGTGTTGTGAAAATGCATCCATTTTGTGTCATTTTGAGTTAGCTTAGGCGCACACATTGAAATGTGGTCCTCGGACTCCATTTTGGTTATTTTGCTCACTTTTGAGGTTTTCATGTCACCTTCAGAAAAAAGGATCGCAGCCTGAAAGGCTGCTGAATGCATCTCTGTAAAAAATGCTTAGCTAACGGAATACCAGCTCTGAACCTTGAGCCCGCAGACACGAACAGAGTGAGAGAGAGAGAGATGAAGAATAGTTTATGACTCTCCCAGTCTCCAGCTTGCCGAAGCTAATTGTGCAACCAATGTTTAGGAAGCATGGCGTACCATGCACATCCTTGGTAGGGCCAATTAAAGAACGGAGTGGAATGCGAAGTGTCCTTCTTGGAAGGAGAGAAAAGGAGCGAACACAGATAAGAGTGGCCAGGAATATTTCTGTGCGTTGGGAACATGGTGAACCTTAGTACTCCGAGACAGTACATTTTACAGAGGTGACAGAGCGAGGTTCCACATGTTGCCATGGGAAAGGTCAGCGTTACGTGGGTCATAAACTATGTATTATTTCAGCAACCAAAGACGATTTGAAGAGTACTTAAGGCTGTCTGTCATAGCTGAACCAGAGACCCGCTTGAATCAAAGATAAAATATTGTTATACATTTGTTTTGTGACTGATGTGTTCATTTACTTGCAGTAACTCATTTTGGAACTAACAAATGGCGCCAAACATGGGGCATCTTCCGATGATGACCCATCGCTTTCCGAGGACGAAGTGGACGGACTGGGACCATTGAGTACTGGGGGCCTCTGCACAGGAGACGCTGTTTTTCACACAGTGTGCTAATCGTGATCTCCGTTCGTTGCTTCGCCCAGAGGTCATCACAGCGAGATTTCCGGACCGTATACAGCAGCTGCGTTTCGCTTTTTGGGAGACCACCAGCCACAAAGGGCTTTGTTTGAATTGATGGGGATGATTACATTTTGATCAGGTGGGTTTGTTTCAAATGTTTGGATAAAATACTGTGCACAAAATATTTTCCAAGTAAATATTGTTTTGGGAAATATGCCTGGTTTCAGTAGGTTGTCGACTTGTTGGGCAACGCTTTGTTGCAAGAGGAGTCTTTAGAACATAGCCAGCCGGCACCGCCGGAAGGGTCACCGGTCTACGAGATGGATATAAAGTATGGACTAGGAGCTATAGTTTTTAACAGTATTTGGCAACACCAGACCAGACATGAGGTGGATCTTCAGTGGCCTTCGTTGGGAAGTTTTGAACAGACTAGAACACAATACTTAGAGTCAATGCTATTGAGGAAGAAAGGCCTGCTGCATTTGCATGAAGACATTACCCAAGCTGAAAAGGCATTAGTGCATGATTAATAGAAGCAAGAAACTGAGGGGAATGGAGAGAGGGTTCCAATTAGAAGTAGAGAAAATTTACTAGTCAAATTGCATGCATCTGAAGAATTAATAAACAAACCACTGAATGAAAAGCAAATGCCTCCTACCGCACCTACTCTGTATGTCTCTTCACCTGCTACGCCAGCACAGCCACCATTACCAGCACACAATGCACAATTTGACGGTTGGCCTCCACACCCTACAGCACAGGAATTACTTCAGGTTTTTCCACCAGCAACCTTTGCCACTCCTCTTTTAGCACCTAGCGATCAATTAACTGTAAACCGTAGTGCAGTACCCCTTGGATGGAGAAAATCTTTACAGCAATGGGCAGAATTATATATATATATATATATATATATATATATAGGACGGCGACCAAACAGCAGCTTCAGGCTCATTGGCAGATTATGGAGGTATAACTGAACAAAAAGGTACTACTAGAACAAATGGGACAATACTTGGCTCCGATTTGGGGCAATCTTACTGATTCCGCCGACAGGAGTTGCAGGATTTGAATTTCTTGTCATGTACTAGAGAGACACCATTGAAAATATTGGAGCACGTCAAAATAATTTTCCTTTAAACAGGCACTAGATCAGCTACACAATTTAAAATTAGATAGAGAGACAACAACCATCCTATGTCCAGGAAAGATTTTTAACCGGGTCCAACTGTTATGGGAAGTGGGATGAGATTCTAGTGGAGGTCAATGGCTGATTTGTGATCTTTTTGGCGAACATCATCCTAATAGATGGAAATCACCGGTTTAAGATTTCTGGAGTAATCCTAACGAGAAGAAGAAGGATTTTTAACCGTACCAAAAACTGTTAGTGAAGAAATTTGCATTTGCAGGAGGGACGCACTTAGATGGATTTTAAACGCCTCTGTCTCTCCCATCGACACTCATGACACTTTAAGTCAATATTCTCCCTCCATTCTAAGAAAGGTATTACAGGCTATGGTTGAATATTTGCAAGTCGAATGCCTTAAAAAGATTATGCTGTCCCACAGATATTATGGTCATATACAAATGCACATTTTCTAATGACAGTCCGCTAAACTCATTGTCGCTCAATTTAGCTTTGCTCCCTAATAAACGATCCGAGATTCCCAATTTGCAGCTCCCCACGAGAGAAGTACCGCCTACTCTTGTGCCCCAGAAAGAGGAAGCAGGCATTAACGGCGCTGCTGCAACAGTTACCCCTGCACACTATATCTCGCAATTTGTGCATGTCCCTTTTTCAGGCCGGACGCAAGTTAAACAGTCTATCCCTAACATTAGAAAGAGCCCTCAGGGTTCTATAAAGAAATAGAGTCCGTATTAAACTTGTCGGTTTTCACTTTGGGATACATAGACCTGTTATTTCCTGTCCTCTTGCCAGCAGATTTACGGAAACAGGTCAGATCTATAGACAAAGTACTTGTAACGGGTGATACATGGGCTGCACTTGAAATAGCTGATGTGTCAAGAAAGGCTGGCGAGAAACCGCCACAGAACATATTGATATTACCAAATCACATTGTAAGCAAACTCAAGACTTGGTGCCTGAGAAAAGAATCATTTGGGAAAAATGGACGGCATTCATGCAAGGGAAGACAGAGGGAGCCGCAGAGTATTTTAACAGATTTGAGCAAGTGTTATCAGATTTCAGTGGTCAGGATTTGATTACGGAACCAGGAAAGAGATTGTTGATAAATTTGTACGAGGGCTATTGCCCAACATTCAGTCGCTAAGTCGCAATCCAACATTTTACATATGCCTCAGTATTGCGAGAATAGAGTGAACAATGAGAAGGAAACAATTGAAAAGAAAAAGGTTGACTTAAAAACTAGGGTGCTCTTGCAGCAAATTGCAAGAGAACCACGCAGAGGAATTGCTCAACAGAGAGGACAGTTTACCCCACAAACAGGGATTGTAAATGTAAACCAATGTGCATATTGTAAGCAGGTGAGCCACTGGAGGTTACAATTGTCCGATCCTCCAGCAAAAGGCAAATGGAATGCCAGGTAGAAGGTCGAGAGCACGTGGAAATGGCATGCAAGGACCGAATAGAAATCAGTTTTCCCAAAACCAGTAATATGATAATACAGGGAATCAAAATGGGCAACAAAATACTAGAAGCACATACGTTTTTGACAATGCTACACACATTTTACTGAGGACTTTGCATCAGACAATGCCTCCGACAAGGTTTTGTTTCGCTAGGACAGCCCGATCCAGGGTCTGGAACCTACTCCTATCCCCGTAGACCAGAAAGGAGCCTACGTAGAACTAAAAGTTGGGTATAGGGCGCATATATTTTTGGTGGCTACGGGAGGGCAAAAATGCTCTATTGACCACTTAAAGGTTCCAGATATTCCCGTGTCAGGGGGAACAAAACGTATCAGTAGGGTTCTCTGGTACTCCAGTAATAAGCCGTGTCTCTAAAACAGTGCCTATTTCTTTAGGACCATTCACTGACTCATGTCCATTCTTAATGACAGCCAAAATCTGCTGAGATTGAAGTTATTGAAGAAACTGCACGCAGCGATTTACTGCTCTCCAGACGGACTAGACTTGACCGACTATTTCTCCCCAGCAGAATTCCACCTTTCATGGTTTTACCTTTAACCAGTGAGTTGCACAAGGTAACTACACCTTTATGGGCAATAAATGACAATGATGTAGGAATTCTAGATGTTGAACCTGTGCGTATTGTTTTAAAAACCGGTATTACATTGTCTCGCATTCCACAGTATAAAGTTTCAGTCGATGGTGAGCAGGCGCTTTAAAGTATTGTCTGATATAATACATCAAGGTGTGATGGAAGAAATCTCGGTAGCACATGCAATAGCCCGGTTTTGCCTGTTTATAAGAAAGGTGACAATGCTTTACCCTTCCGTTTTGTTATCGATGTTCGAGCGATTAAAAAAGTAGTTGCACCACACGTTCCCATTGTTCCCAACATCACCACAATTCTGAATGATTCCTGCAACAGCAACGCATTTCTCAGTCATTGACGTGAAAAATTCACTTTTTAGCATCCCCATTAACCCAGTAGCAGGTACTTGACATGCTGAAATTACCTTCTTCGCGCACACTCGTACAATACATTGATGATTTACTTATCGCTGCAGATTCAGAATAAAGAGGGTACTATTTTGTTACTGAAGCATCTAGCTAAACATGATCATAAAGCCTCTTTAAAGAAATGTCAGTATAGTCAACAGGAGGTTGCCTATCTAGGCTATCTCCTGTTGAAGGAGGGAAGGCGCCTTGCGCCTGAAAGAATACAAAACATTTCTTATATGGCGATACTAAATACACAGAAAGAAGTTAAGGCTTTTATCGGAATGGCTTCTTATTGCAGGTAATGGATTCCAAATTTTTCACTTTTGATAAATCCTTTGTTGATATTGACAAAGAAAGGTGTACCGTTACCTCTACCTTGGGATACAGATTGTCAAAACGCTTTTGATCTGCTCAAAACTGTGCTATGTTCCGCATCAGTTTTGGGCACACAGAATTATAGCAAGGAGTTTGTGTTGTTCGTGCATGAGAGAGATGGCTGCGCTTTGGCTGTTTTGACACAGGAACATGGAGGAAGGGACAGGCCATGCGGCTATTTTTCCTCCACGTTAGACCCCGTTGCATGCGCTTTACCAAAATGTTTCCAAGCTATGGCCACTGCCGCCGCCTCCGAAAAAAAAGAATGAAGGTATGGTTTTAGGTCACTCCTTAACCGTGATGGTGCCTAACTCGGTAGATCTACTACTGAATATAACGCAAGCTCAGCATCTCACATTTGCTTGGCTCACGAGATACAAGCTCATTCTATTTGCACCCCACATCAAAATTAAGAGATGCTGTTCTTTGAATCCAGCTGAACTTTGACCTCCTCTAAACGAGGACGGTAATAATGACACGACCCATGATCGTCTTTATGTCACTGAACAAGACACCAAAGGGAGAATTGACTTGACTGGCACACCCTTCCAATCCCCCGACATGGAAATATTTTGTGATAGTTCATATTTCAAACTCCCAAACGCCACCTCTACCGCTGCTTATGCAATTACCACCTTAGACAGATATGGAAAGCAGGAGAATTCCTCACAATTCTGCCCAGGCTGCAGAAAGAATCGCTTTCAATAGAGTGTGTGAGATATCCCAGAGGCTAAAGTAAATGTTTCTACTGACAGTCAGTACACCTTTGGAGTAGCTCACAACTTTGGGAGATTATAGATCGAGAGGGGATTTTTAACATCTCATAGTACTAAAATACAACATGGTCCTTTGATAGTACAACTATTATCAGCATTGGCTCTGCCTAAACAACTAGCCATAATGAAATGCGCAGGACACTGGTAGGCAAAGTTTGTATGCAGTACTCTCTGGGACCACTACTCACAACTAGGACTGCAGGTGTAAGCAAAACCAAGCTTTGGTATAAGTCTGTACCACAGATTTTGTTAGCGAACTGAGCAGCCAGGCTTATCTCAAGATGGAATGTGAGCTTGTAAGGGTGTTACACAGAGGTCTATAATTACAAGTATTCAGATAGACACTTATACTCCAGGTTTCTTGGTAAAACACTTCTTAATTTATTACACAGTCAGTTAGAAAACATTCACTAGAAGGAGGCTATCAATATCACACAGAATATACTACAGTACTTTACACTATCAGGTTCTGAGACATTTAAACTACTTTGAAGTAGGAGCAAAATGGCATTTAGAGCATTTGAAGTAGGAGCAAAAAGGCATAAGTTAATAAAACAAATAATGGAGTTACTCTTCAACAGTGCAAATAGTTTGACTTCACCAGAGGAGTGGATTCAATGCAATAGGTAGGCCAAAGTCAATGGACTAGTTTCTTATATTGGCAAAAACGGTTCTGGTATTTAAACGGAAAAGTCTTTGCCATGGTTCTCAGAAGTAGTTCACGGAAGAAAGGTTCATATGTCGGTTCACAAGCTGACTAGGCCTGCATTTGCCAAAGTTGTACGCCCTTTCGCAGTGAGGCAAGTTCTCTCGGTCGGGTTTTCAGAGTACCTTGTATAGAAGAAAAAGGTGCAGCTGAAGACTTTGTTTCTGGCAGTTCCTGCAGATCTCGCTGTTCCTGAGCCTCAGTCTTGGGGACAAGAGGGACGACGTCGGAGGATTCCTGCACTGCACAGGGACTGGTCACAGCGCTGGCAAATCATTGATTCCGGTAGCTGTCTTAAAGCACACAAACTGGTGTCCTTCTCCCTGGCTATTTGGTTTCCTGCAACACTCCGAGTAAAATACAACCAGCTCCGAGAATGGTGTCCAGGTGGCTTACGTGTTGATTGGTCCTACCAACTCAAATCGAGAAGTCTTCCTTGATGGGCTTCACTGTCGAGATGAACTTGGCGATTCAGACCTAAAGCAGGGCTTCACTGGGCAAACCAATGGTCCAGTAGTTGCAGCAGCTGTCCTCTTCCAGCTCGTCTTCGGTTCTTTCATTCCAATGGTTGACTCTACCTTTCAGTTCAAGAGACTCGCCTTTTGAACAGTTTTCTCCCATTCATGCCAGCCTAGCTGCCACTCACCCAGCAGGTTGGCTGTCCTTGCCGGAGACTCAGCCCGCCAATCACGCCAGACTGCATTTGGGTCTCCTAGGAGACTAAGTACAGCGGGTTTCAGGGACCTCCCTCACTTCCTGCCTACCCCAGACACTCGGGCGCCAAAGGCGGTCTTCAGTCCCGAAGCCCACCAAAGGCATTGAAACAAAATGACCAAACCTAGTTTGGCACGCAGAGACAAACTCTAGAAGGACCTTTCCAAAAAGAAAATGGGGAAAAAAGATGACCGGGACACGTTTAAACAAAGGCGGCTCAGATGCCATCTTGAAAAACATGGCTCCCGTGATTTTTAGCTACCGGTGTTCGCAGTCGGGGGAAATGGTAGTTTGTAGTAAAACCACTGCCATCAGCCATTTCAATGGGGAAGGGTAGCAAATGTCTGCTACATGAGTTTCTAGACATAGGCGATACTAGGTAACCCCTACAGCACTCTATTGGAAAATAGTGTGTGCTGGGTGTAGGAATTTAAAAAGACTAGTAAAGCCAATTTAACTTTACATTCTCTGGGAAACTGTAGTTTATCCCACAGAAGGTGTTTAACCTTGGGACAGCGAGAAAAGGATTCCCTGTGTCACTGCACTGAGGGTGCTGTGTGAGACACATGAAAAGATGATGCCTATAGAGTCGTCTAAAACGCCATAATCAAAGAACACAAGAGTAAAACACATCAAAATAGGTGAGTGGGGAAAAAAAGGCTTGCACTCTTTCCAGGTAAAATAAATCAAGTGCTCAAAATCCAGCAGAGTTGCTAACACACACCAGAGAGTATTACAGATGGGGAATGCATTCGCAGACAAGAGAGCTAAACAAACTACCACAGACCCTCAATCAAGAACGTATGTGTTGGATTCTAATAGGTGGGTTTCCAAGACTGGAAGGATGGAAGAGGGCATTAGTAGCGTGAAAGAAATTCAGGCCGAAGCCACAGCCGAAGAAATTGAACCATGGGGTTCTGGCCCAGCAGGGTTAGATAATGATGGTTGTTGGGTTGATCACGAAAAGCAGAGATGGATGCTGCCCAACGGTTATGTAACAGCTGTAGGAATTATGGCACATTGGCCAGCTCACATCAGTGGCAAAGGTATTTGTAAACATCTAGAACCAGTATGGAAGAATGACAACATTCCCAAAATAGCAGAGCTACTAATTCAGAATTGTATGATCTGTCTACAGCACAACATTGGGAAGGGAACACCAGCACTTAAGGGTAGTTTTGGACCTCCTTGCATGCCAATTGAAGTAAATCATTTTGATTTAATTGAGATGGAGCGATGCCAAAATTACAAGTAGGTAGTAGTAGTGATATGTGCATTTAGCAAATGGGTTGAGGCTTTCCCGTTGAAATAAAATACTGCTATGTCCACCGCAAAAGTCATGTTAAAAGAATACTTCCCTAGATATCGGTTACCTAGAGAAATATGGTCTGATAATGGACCTCATTTTATTGCCGCCATCATACTACAGGTATGTGAAGGGCTACAGATTAAGAAACAATTCCATTCCGCAAGACATCCTCAGAGTGCTGGTTTGATTGAACGCCATAACGGCATTGTTAAGAACAAGCTAGCGAAGGTGTGTGCACATCGCAAACTGAAATGGCCCGATGCCCTACTAATAGCGCTGTTACCTATGAGAACCACTGCCCAGGCAAAGACAGGACTTTCTCCCTATGAAATAATGATGGGGAGACCTGCTAATGTATGGAAGGCACGTAGACCTAAAAGGTTGTCCGATATCGATAGCCACTATTGTCCGATTACTGCAACCAGTTGACTCTGAATTTGCGTTCGATTCACCAACAGGTTCGTGCAGCACTGCCCGATAAATATAGGGACCTCGTTGCCACTTTAGACCTGGCAACTACAACCTCAAAAGATTTTGAGCAGAAATCCAGTCTTGCCGCTTGCTGGAAAGGACCCTATCTGGTGCTACTGGCTACTCAGACGGCTGTTGGAGTGGAGGGGAAAAAAACATTGGATTCATGTAGCACACCTGAAGCGAGTGCCTTTGCCCTATGACAAATGGGAGAAGGAGAAAGGCAAAGATCCTAAAACCAAGTGTGTGCGTTTCAGTGACGGCACATGTCCTGGTCCTGAGCCCAAACAGCCTGATCGTTCACCACTTTCTTTGCATATTGATCCTTCGTTCACAGATCACTCTGTGCCTGGAGTGACCCGGTATAACCTTTGACCATGGAATTCGCTAGAGGATGACATTTTTAGTTAGGAAAGTGTGGCAAGAATATTGCGCCCACAAGAAACCAACATATTCCCTCTATTCCCCCCAAAGAGACAAAAATGCCTCTTTTGAGGCAGGGGGGGCTGGGAGAAGAAGACTACAAGCAAGATTAGCCATGTGGTCAGGTGCCACCCACGGATGAAGTTAGAGAGCCTGTTTCAGTGAGTCTTCTTAATGGACACTGAAAGACTATGCCACTGTTTGGGGCAGGCATAAACCAGGACATGGAAAGTATTGCCACTGGAAAATACACGTCTAAAGGACTATGGTCCACTAGGACAAATGCATTATCATAATTACTGTAGCATCCATTATGCTCGTACTGATACCTGTATTAGGATTTTTGGAAAGTTCACATCCTCTCAGCATACTGTTACCTACGGTCAGCCCCACTACCTTATCTCCTCTATATATACACTCACATACTCTTTGTCCCCTTTATCTCAAACACAGGAGGGGTATCTCAACAACACCCTCATACGGATAATGAATGATACACATGCTATCCTAAACAGAACAAATTGCTGGGTATGTTCTCACCTCCCACAACACGGTGAGAAAGGTTTAGGTTGGTACATATATCCACTCCCATCGTCAACTGCATTTTATGCTTCTTTTGGAGCTGTGTTCTTTGGTAAATGGAATGAAAGTACAACTGGAAAAGCATCAACAAATTTGATCGACAAGTATTGCTGCCTCTAGATGTTCCGTCTTTGCTAATAAGAGCACAACCAATGTTGCCTCTACCAAAAATACAGATAAAAGATCTCGACCCTACCAATCAATATCATCATTTAGAATGTCACCAGGAGGAAAAAGGGAAGCAACTCCACCATCCTACACCATGATCCTGATACACTACCATTCAGTTTAAAGAAATAAGGTTCTTGGTATATGAAAAATGTATGCACACTGCAACTTTGATAAACGAGACAAGGCACTTACACATTGTGGGACCCATTTACTTTCTCTGTGGAAAACCAGCATATCCATAGTTACCGAAGGATTGGCAGGGAACAGGTTACCTGGGGATACTACTGTCAGGGGTCTACATAACAGAAATACTGAAACATCGCCCTAGGAGAGTGATCAAGGATGACACAGAACTTCAGATATTAGAAGATGTAGCAAAATCCACGATTACATTTTGGGGACAAATAATAAACTCACGAGATATTAGGAAATTGGCCAGTGCATTGGAGAAACCCATTAATGAAACAACTGATATAATGTTTAATATTAGAACAAAGAGCTATTAGACTTGTAGCTCTTCAAAATAGAATGGCCTTAGATGTCATGCTACCTGAGGGTGGAGTTTGCAAAATGGTCGGATCAGCATGTTGTGCAGACTCCTCCCCTACTGTATTCCAGGCTACCAAAAGATTGCATAGATTAAGTTCTGAAATTCATGTCGATGAAGGATATTGGAACACTGGGACATGGGCTTGGAACATATTCAGAGCCTGGGGTTGGAAGATATTCTCTGCACTTGCCATTTTCATTGGAATAATCTTGTTCTGTTGCATACTGTGCCTACCGGTTTTAGATTCTTGACTAGGTAACTGCTGCCCTAGAGCTCTGGGGAAATTGAAACCTGTACCTTATTCCTCTATCAATAAGACGAATGCCTTGATCATGCAGGATGTAGAGATTAGACAATTTATGGCTATTGAAATATGTGATAATAATGATGTAGGACTTCAATGTGTTACCTTAGGCTAAAAGTAGGGTTTGTCAAAATGGGTCCATTTTGTGTAAGCCTAGGCGTACACATTGAAGTGTGGTCCTCAGACTCCATTTTGGTTATTTTGCTCACTTATGCGGTTTTCATGTCGCCTGCAGAAAAATGATTGCAGCCCGAAAGGTTGGTTAATGCATCTCTGTAAAGAATGCTTAGCTAATGGAATTTACCAGCTCCAAGCCTTGAGCCTGCAGACACGAACGGAGAGAGATAAAGAATAGTTTCTGTCTCTGTCTTCCTGAAGCTAACTGTGCGACCAATGTTTAGGAAATATGGAGTACCATGCACATCCTTGGTAGAGCTAATTGAAGTACTGAGCCGAATGCTGATTTTCTTTCTTGGAAGTGGAGAGAAAACGCAGATAAGAGTGGCAAGGAATGTTTGTGCTTTGGGAACAGGGTGAAGCGTAGTGCTCCGAGACAGTAAATTGTACAGAGGTGACGCAGAGAGAGTTATCACATGTTGCCATGTTAAACGCCCTGCTAAATGTCTGTGTTACATGGGTCATAAACTAGGTATAATTTCAGCAACCTAAGTCGATTTGAAGAGTACTTAAGACTGTCTGTCCCCCCCATAGGAATGCTCAGTTTACATAGTTGAACCCGAGACCTGCTTGAAGAGAGAATAAAATATTGTTATATATTTGTTTCGTGACTGGAGTGTTCATTTACTTGCAGTAACTAATTTTGGAACGAACAATGTTGAGATGGGGGTGACTAATCCATGGTTGCAGAAGCGCTAGTGTCACAATAGTTTGGGGTTCCCGGAAAATTTGAGAGCAACATCATCAAAGTCCGAGAGGGATCCAGGGAGACCTCACACCCCGAACCGGCAGCGGACAGGGAGCAGACAGGCCCTTCGATGTATGGACTGACTCCCGGTTGCTGAAATTGGCTTAACAAGCCTAGGGCAACCAATGGGAGAGGCAGCAGGGCCAGGCCAAGGCAACTAGATTAAGCAAAACGTGGTGCAGCCATCTTGGAGGGGCCTGGCACAATGACGCAAGAATGAATGTGCAGAGTGAAAATGGACACGAGCAGTATGGTTGTGCACAAAGAAGAGATTGCTGGCAGGATGCAGTCTTTAGGGCTCAATTGCGTGAAAAGGCAATTTACAACAAAATATATACATTTCTTTTTTTTAAAGTCACGGCACTGATGTGCGCTTCGCCCCACAATTGCCAGGCTGACCCCAGTAACAGCCGATGTTGCAGCAGATTTAGATCAGGCAGGATCAAGGCAGCGGAACGCTGGCAGCACGGCTTCATCAATGAAGATCATTCAAACCGATAGGGGCTGTCCCATTCTGGACAGCCTTCGGCCAACACATTTGCCTAGCAACAGACACATTTGCATGGATGTAGACTGGGACCAGACAGTCCCAGCACGCACATTCAGCCACAGACCACTACTTTCCCAGGGAAAGCTCTAATCTTTGCAGTTAAAAGGCTTACCATAAATGTAAAACCGAACCCTAGGAGGGCAGTAAGAAGGACAAAGTACAAGCTGGCCAAAGGATAGGCGAAAGGCCTTGTAACACGGCCATTTTGAAGTATATGGTACTCAAAAAGGTATTGTGCAGTACAATGCAAAAGTGTCCAAGACCGTACAAAAGAAAACGGTACAGAAAGTATCCCGTACCACCAGCCTATCCAGGGAACATCATGCAGGTAAACACAAAGTTACCAAACAGTTATAAAGACACAGCGTGTCTACCGCCCGTCACATTTTTACTATAGAAAGCTACGTTCTCCAACACGGATAGCCACAGGGACTGATCGGGGCCCCCAAAACAGATGAGCTTAGTGAGGCAAGTGAAGTAAAAAGCCTTCACTTAGCTCCAAAAAGTCAGGAAAGGTTCAAAATAAAAGCAAACGTCGGGTGTCCCATAGCTAGGACCCATGGTCATCTGACAACTAGATAAACAATGGCTCCCAACTAGTGGCGTTACCCAGTTAGCAGTGTAAGGTTACTGCCATAGAGAAACTAAACTCATTTGGGGCATACTGACCCAGAGGGACGTCTGTTCCATCAATGGTACAATCTTTTCCCTTGTCCCGGTTGAGACCCCTAGATGGTATGGAAGTCATTTCACTGCATTTGGATACAGGACTTTTTAACCACAGTGGATTTTTTGGGAGGCGGGTAGTGGGTAAAATCAGAGTTTTGGGGTGGAAGTAAAGGGGAGGAGGGCAGTAGCAAAGATTGGCGGCTGCAGCAAATAAAGGGCTGAAGTAAAAAGTTCCCTGTGGCAAGTTGACACAGTTCTCCCCCCCAGATCAAGGCGCGTGAGGGCAAATTTAGCAAAACCCAAAAATGCCACCCCTCATACCAGAGGTAAAGTATTGCTCTTTCAGCCTCACATTTGGCACCAAAGTTGGTCCTAAATGACCAGGGAATAATGACTGGAGGCACTCCTCATTCCTTCCGAGGCAGCTTGCCACTTAAGGCACTCTACAGAGATCCCACAGGAGGGACAGCAACACTAGGACATGCCTCAGCTGAGCTTGCAGAACAAGTTGTAAATTGCCACACCACTCTCGCCTCCATGAACACAGGACGGTCCTTCAAGTCTGTTAAGATGGATTTTCAGATTCGGGTCTGTATGCTGAGAGGGCACTCTATTCCAAAGTCAGAGACAACCACCAATGTCTAGCCAAACTATATGGGTAGTGTGACTGAAGAGCCAGGCTTGGACCTGGGAGGGTGTGAGAGCGGTGAAGGGTTAAGTTAATCACACACAGAGCACTCATAATAATACAAGTCAGGCAAGCTCTTAAAAGCCACAGGTAAGCAACAAATTAAAACATTCGCATTCACCATGAGGCGCTCTGCTAAGAGCACCAACACTTTCTTTACATTCAAACACAGAATTATTTGTCAAGGTACTCTTTAGTATAGTAAAACAAGTGAATAAATAAATAGCACCAGGTAAGTAATGAAGATTGAGAACTAAAAGGATAAGACAGAAGTTAAACACCATACACCGAAAAAAAAAAATCTTCCCAAGCTAGAAAAGAAAGGCCCTCGTACCCTTACAGTCATATGTCCCATTTTCAGGAGGCTAGATGTCTTTTAGGAAGTTAAGTATTAGCTTGAACCAACAAGTAGTTGTGTTTCAAAGTTCAGTAAAAACAAAACAGGGGGGGACAAAACGGGTATGTCTAACCCCCTCGGATTCCCCATCCCCTGCACTCCGATTCATTCAGGAAGCACTTAAAGTTCCTGAAATTGATGTGCCTTCTGGATTCATGCCTTGGCCCCGTTGGAGGAAGCCCAGGGGTCGAATACTTGGGTCTGGCTAGTTTAAGATTCAGTGTACAGATGTACTGGAATCTGGACACACCAACTTATGCACCGCCACTTTATGGGAAAATTACCCTTGTAGCAATAACAAAGATGGTCCTGCAAGGCCCCGCTTTGTGGTGGAGAACTGCAACTTCAGGGAAATGCTTATTCTATACACATAGGATCTGCAGAGTCCCAAGACTCAATTTGGGACTGCAGCGGTTGAAGCAAAGTAGCCTAGGACGAGGTCTAGTTAGCTAACAGGATAGTTCCAGGACTGAGTGCTTCTAGCAGCAGGGTCTTTGAGGTCAGGACTGGTTGTTCCCACCGATCCAGGGATCAAAGCACTGATTAAGGTCTTAAGATCTGCAGAGAGACAAGGCTTTGCCAGGCAAGTGAAGAGTGGGCTGCTGGTTATCTTCCAATGATTGGCTTCGGGTCTTCAGTGGGCTGCTCTTCTTTGTAGGGTTTTGGCTCCAACAGTGGTCTGGAGAACAGCTGCAGGAGTACTCCTTTTATCCAGGATCTGGGCTGGAGGCACCACCGGTCAACCAATGGCAAGGATCTGCACCATTGAAACTGGCAGGGTCTATAAAATCCTGCACAGCCCCTGGCCACTGCATCAGCCCAGCAACAGACAACTGGCAGAGATGCAGACTGGATCCAAACAGACTCCATACCCAACATCCAGCCACACACAAAGACTGCCACTTTGCCTACAATTGCTCGTGTTTTCCTAGGGAAAGGGCTTACCACATTTGGGAAATCCTGCCACTCCAGGGCAGGAAGAAGGTCGAAAGACAAGCTGGCTAAAGGATGTGCAAAAAGCTTGTGGCATAGACATTGAGTATATGGTACTCTATATAGCATTACATGGTAAAATTTAAAGTGCAAAGAAAACATTAGAAGTATCTGCTGCCACCAGCCTTTCCTGGACTTATGATGTAAGTAACTACAAACTAACTACAAGAAAGTTACAAGGACACAGTGTCCTTGCCGCATCTCACTCAAGGCGATATGTGCATGAAAAAATAAACAAAAGTACTTTACAAGGGAGGACCGAGTTCTCCTGCACAGTAGCCATAGGGACCGATCAGTTCCCCCAAAACAGAGGCGCAAAAAGGCTTCACTTAAATCCAAAAGCCATAAAAGGTTCAAAACAGCTGAAAGAAAGTTCCTGATGTCTTTTGGAGGGAAAGCTGCAAAAAAGTAAAATCTTTCCTAACAAAGTCCGAGGGGGTAACAGTGTTGGGTTCTGTGGTCATCAGATCACCACTCCTTGAACACCAGAATCCGGCAAACCCCTGGTAGATCAACAGAGCAGCAAATGAGAGGATACAGTTCTGTTGCATAGGCCACAAGAGTCAGGTAAGGTTTAGCACATTAGAGTTAGCAGTAGAAGAGTCAGGAGAGGCTGCCTCTGTTCACACACTTTAAAACCATGACAGGCACAAACGGTTGCTCAACACGTTCTTGCTATTCACCCTTGAGAGACTGTTTGCGTGGCATTTCATCGAGGACGTTCTTTAAATGTTTTTTTTCACCTTGGATCATTTCACAACAATGACATGAAGAACCACCATCTGCCACTGATGAGGTCTTTACCCTGGCCCACCCACACAAATACTGAATGATCCCATTGCATCTACCTGCAAAGGTTTCTCGCAGCCACCAATTTGGCTTCTCGTCAACCTGCTTCTCCCATTCATCTGAACAATAAGGTTTCATGCCCCTCTTGGGCTCTTACCTTTCAGCAGCCTCCCATTCCGAAATCATACGTACCTTTGGAAAGGAGTTTCCGGAATTTCTGGGTGATGGTGAGCTGAAGATCACGATCCTCCGAAGACAGCATCTCCACCATTTCCTTTGTGATGACGCCCAGGTCCTAGAGACACGTGAGAAGAGAAATCTGAACAACAATTCCACAATGCTCCAACCAGACGGAGAAAGAAAATTGAAGGAAGGCTTTCCACTGATAAAAAGTCCCCATCGATCCTTAACTCGGTGGCCAGCAACTCTAGCAGACTATACTAGCCTTGGAGCGCAGAGGCCTTGAACTGCCTTGCTATGCATCTTGTGTCCCAAAGGGCTCTAAATCGCCTACTCCCACTGCAGCACAGGGGATTTGGAAGAGCAGCCAAGTCTATCACACATCACACTTTTGAGAGAAGGGGCAGGTCCTTCCCCCATTACAGAGCACTATGGAAGCCGCTGGTAACCAGCAACCTTGTGACTGGGGCACTCAATCTCAGAGAAGGAGTGTTAAATACATGTTGTACTGTGACTGTAAACGAGGCATTCCCAGTGTAACACGTGTGAGATCAACTGGGACTGGAGGAAGACCAGCAAGTCCTAGAAAGCAGCTTAAAATCCCAAATTTAGAGACAAGTGGATGATGTGAACACTATGCAAGATAAGGGTGCGATGCACACAGGGCCAAAAGACTGCAGATTGTAGGGGCACCCTCTACAATATCCATTAATTGAATGTCATAAAGTCTCACGTTTACACTACGTGTCTTACTGTTTGGTTAATTTTGCTTTGCCTTAACATTTGTACATTAAAAAAGGAGTGAAAAAACAATACATGATCTGGCAAGGAACACATTGGTTGAGATGAACTCTTATTAGAGGGGGAGTGAGCTGGACAGAATATTTACCCCGTTGAAGGGATCACGAGACAAATGGATGAATAAAACAACTGGATAATGTGCACTATTGCTTTAGAACGAGTTTTATTCTCTAAGAAAATTAAAGCACCCATTGGAACAACAGAAAATGTAGAGGGATCCACTTATCCCCATTGCCTTTCCCTTACAACTCTGTATTTATCCCATTGGTGGCCAAAAGAGTGGATTGTGGAAGACCCCAGAGGGAGGAAAAAGAAATTACCCCTGCCGTGGTGGAGCTGACAAAGGAGTCCATGATGGGCCCATCGTACATTGCAGACTCATCGTTGAACAGCTCTACGTTTCTTCGCTTAAAAAGCTGAAAATAAAGTAAAAGGAAATCATGAAATTAGTAAGCGAAGGCAGACATTTGTTTGTTTATTACTTGTATTGCGCTCCAGACCCTTAGGCATCAGGGCGCATTGCAAAAGATAACTTACAGCTTGGTTAAACAAATATCAAAACACAGGCAATATACATCATAGTTACACAGATAGTCCGGGCCAATATTACTTGTCTGAGTCTTTAAGCCACGTTATTATGTTCTGACAGAATTTAGATTATGATTGATCCATTCGCAGAGAAGGGGGTAGTGAGTTCCAAAGGAGAGCTGCTTTGACCTGAAAGCTACATCCGCCAACTCTAGAGAGTTTGAATCTAGGCACTGCAAGGCAGTTAGTACAAGATGATCTGGTGTAGCTGATAGGGATGGTTTTGGTGAATCTCTCCGAGAGATAGCGGGGTGCGGCCTCATTTAAGCATTTGGAATACAAGTGAAGCGACTTTTAACTGGATTTTTTCCTGAGTTGAAAGCCAATTGTTTGATTTTCTGGTTTCAGATATATGGTCTCCTTGAAATCCCTAGTGCTGCTCTCAAAGCGTTATTCTGGAGAAGCTGGATTTGCTTAATGGTAGCCTCGTTAGCTCCAATGTAAAGGGTGTCCAGTATTACAGCTTCGGCAGAATAAGTGCTCTGGCCAAGGAGATACAGCTCTTGTTGGATAGGAAAGGTTTACCTGCTCTAATTAATATACAAGTGTATGCGGTCGCAGAAGCCATCACATTTACCTGCTTATTAAACGGTAAGGGTCAAATCCAAGTAGACACCTAAAGTTTTCACTTCTGAGGCGGCAGTAATAAGGTTGTTGTCCACGTTAAAAGAATCTTATCTAGGTTCCAATTTTTAAGAGTGGAGGACGTGCTCAGGAGGATGATGATCTCTGTTTTATCATTCAGGCATAGTCCATGGGTAGCCATCCATGCCTGGACGATGAGATACACACTGTTCACCAAGGCCAAATCATTGTCCTAATCCCCAATAAGTGGTAAGAGAATCTGGGTGTCATCGGCATAGTTGGTGTAGGTGACACCAAGATGGTCCAGATCATCAAAAGGGGGCTTCGTGAAAATGTTGTATAATGTAGGAGAGACACATGATCCCTTGGGCACTCCCCAAGTAATAGGTATGGGGTCTGCCGCTGCTGTAGGGGAGAAGACCCTCACAGTCCTATTATTGAGGAAGGATTGGGTCCACACTATAGCTTTGTCAGAGAAGTTGACGGCCGAGTCCAGGTGACTGCAAAGGACCTTATGGTCCACAAGGTCGAATGCAGCTGATGAGTCCAGGAGGAGGAGTAAGGCAGGCTTTCCCTGGTCCTTGACCTAGTCAATTTGGGCCTTTAAGTTAATTTGAGCTGTTTCAGTTCCATGTTGAGGGCGAAAGCCGGACTGTCGAACTCCTAGCAAATGGTAAGATTCCAAATACTTCTGAATTTGTAAGTAGGCCATTTTGCCTATGATTTTCAGGAGAAATGGCACTGTAGTGATAGGGCGGTAACTGGTAGATATGGCAGGATCAATCAACTGTTTTTTAAGTAGAGGTAGCACCCAAGATTCTTTAGGATTGCTTGGTATAGTGCCCGTGGAAAATGAGGCATTTCCCCCCTACCTGCCTTCTACCTCTTCCCTCTCCATAAATCCCTCCTCGCTACCATCTTCCTATTCCCCTTCCCTTTCTTTCTCCCTTCTCTCAGCCTTACTCCCCTTAGCACTTACTCCCATCATCTGTCTCTTTGATTTTTGATAGCAGCTTGTCTGTCCCCCCTCCTCCCTGCTTCTTTAATTTATCACTGACAAATTTGCACAGTAGCGTGTCTTGTTCTTCCCCTTCTCCCCACTCTTATTCCCCCATCCCCCACACCCCGTCCTCTTGTTTACCTCCTGCACTACATCAATTGTCGTCAGACATAGTAATGTTACTGCTCGCTTTGTTCTCCTTTTCCTCTCCCTCCTGCCTTACTTGTTCGATGCACATGCACTATCAGAACTGTCGACAGGCGTATTACGATAGTTATTTTCGCATTCTGTATTGTTTCAAGGACCTTAACTGAATGTAACTATTTTCCTATGTTCCCTCCCCCCTTGAAGCGCTTTAAATAAACAATCAATTTAGTAATAAAGGGGGCCAATTCTCTGGCTGCATCCTTTATTAGTTGGGCAGGGCAAAGGTCTCCCTTGCAGATTGAAGGTTTGAGCAATAGAATAGTTTGAGTCTCAATGATAGAAACTTTAGATAACTTGAATCGAGGGTGGCCTGTGGTATTAATGGAGGGTGACAGGGAACTGTTGTAGGCAGGTATAGCGGTAAGTGACGCTTTTTTCTTAGCAATTTTGGTTGGTAGAGTTGCAACTTTATTGGCCAGTGCTTGCTGTATATTTGAACACCAGGATTTATCTTTGACACAATTATCTGGTAGTGGGGTGGGAGTTTCTAATTCTTTCAAGCTAATGAAAAGTTCTTTTATACTCGAGTTAGCTTGGGATATTCGAATATTATAAGTGTCACGTTTGGCCAATAGTATTTCATTTTTGTAGAGAGCAGTTATGTTGCTTAGGTTAATTTTATTTTCATCGGAGGGTAGTCTCCAGGATACCTTGCATTGTCTTTTTTTTGTACGTAAGGTTTTTAAGTGTGGTGTGTACCACGAATTAAGGTGAACTTTGGGCTTACCTTGCCTCATTTTAAGAGGTGTAATTCGGTATAGTGAAGTAGACATATTATAATATTCGTTCACCAGTGGATCCGGGGCCAGGGTGTCGGGAAAGGAATTGAGTTTGGGAAGAATCAGGGGGAGTAAGTCGTCAGTGGTGATATTCTTTTTGTTTCTAGTTAGAATAGGCAGAGCCATTTGAGTGAGAATAGGGGATGGTCTTTTGGTTACTAGAGAGAATGTCACAAGGTAGTGATCTGTCCAGACGAGTGTGGAGATCGATGAGATGGAGATGTTACAATTATAATCTGCCACCCAATCTAGTACTCTACCTTTATTGTGTTTAGGATGAAGTACTCGTTGGGTAAGGCCGAGTCCAGTCAGGATATTGGCCATACTATTTGCTTGAAGGTCTTTATGGTTGTTAAAGCCTAAGTTTGTTTGTTTGTTTATTAATTTATAATGCGCGCCAGACCCAAAGGTAACCGGGTGCAGCAGAGACAGAATATGCAAAGCTTACAATGTTACAAGAATCTGGAATTTACAATGTTACAGAATTTACAATAGTGCAGAGATGCCCAATTTACATAATTACATTGATGCGGTATAGGCAAATGGTTAAAAACAATATATATACAGGATGCAGAAAGGTTTACAATCTGTGTTTAGTTTATATACAAATATAGAACGACTTCTAATAATACATATATACAAGTCCAGTTAGGCTAAGGATACAGGGGGATATAAGGGGTGACTAAAACATTTTTAGTGTTGATGTGTTTGATAAGGTTCC
The DNA here is from genome assembly GCF_040938575.1 of Ambystoma mexicanum. Lineage (NCBI taxonomy): Eukaryota > Metazoa > Chordata > Amphibia > Caudata > Ambystomatidae > Ambystoma > Ambystoma mexicanum. The sequence continues at coordinate 38,793,913 of NC_090934.1, forward strand.
TTCTTAATTGTGAGAATGGTTGGTCTACTCTCAGGTTATGTGGCAAAGCATTCCACAGTTTGGCAGCTGTCACAGGGAAACTGATGCCACCAATTTTGGCAAGTTTAAATCTTGGTACTACCAGACAGTTGAGTTGACAGTTCTTGTCGGTCTGCTAGGTATTTTTCTCTTTATTTTACCTGTCAAGTAGCTAGAAGCCGCATTATTGAGAGCTTTGTGGGTCAAGGAGATCATTTTTAGATGGATTTTGTCAACAGTAGAAAGCCCCTGAAGTCCCATAGTAAAATGACTTATGAAGAGTTTTTTAGGTTGTGCCATAGGATATTTGATAGGTCCTCCTCAAAAGTTCCTAAAAGGCCTGGAGGTTGGTATATCAAGTGTATGGTGAGAGTCTGAGAATTGTTAGTAAGTAACTTGGCTGTGTCTTTCACAGGAGTGAGTATCGGATGATGGAACTAATCTAATGGCAAGGTTAGATTTGAAGATAAGGGCTATGCCACCAATACGTGCTTCATTTCTATCTGATCTAATGATAGCGTAGCCGTCAGGGATGGCTAACATAAGGGCAGGGCCTGCCCCATTGTGCAAACAAGATTCGGTAATGGGCAAAAAAAAAATCAAGGTTGTCTTTCTGGATAAGGTCGGCTATTTCGATGGCATGTGCTACCATCGCGCTAGCGTCTATTAAGGCTCCCTCGAGGTGAGAACTAATAGGTAAAAGGTTACCGGAAGTTCCTGAAGGTATATTTTTGGGAGTGGGGAGTATTTGTCACATGCGCCTTCAGTACGCTGCATGGTTTTTTGGTACAGTTGTTGGATGTTTCATTAAATGGGGTAGCCTTCCTATCATTTGTAGTGGGAAGAGTTCTAGCCAATGGTTCGAATAATTTAGCTAGTCTAACGCGAAGTCTTGCATTTCTGGCAGACGTATAACATGGTTGGGTATTGTAGGTGAGTGGTTGTTGTAGTTTAGCCATATAGTTAATATTAATTGGGATTTGCATGTGTGTCTGGGAGGACTGTGCCATAGTTGTATTTTGGACTAAGAAGTGGTCAACAACTAAGCAGGTCCTAAGTAAGCAGACCAAGGCTGTAATTATTTGGAAAAGTACCCTCACTAGCCGCGCTCACTTTTCTAAGTAGTAGACCAAGAAAAGCGTTTAAGGTACTGTATTTATTAAACAACCAAAGAAAACCACATGCAAAAAATGTGTATCATCCACAGAATATTATATATTTTCACAAGGGGGAGAACTGATTTCACATGTGGGTGGCTTTCATATGGATACAATTGCAATTAGAATTTAAAGCACTCATCACCATGCCAAGGTGCGTTCATATAGATACAATTGCCCAAATAAACGACGACCCCAGAGGGTTGAAACACGTGTTGGCGGCTATCCAAATAGGAATTGTGTCCATGCTAACGTTTTTGGTGGTTATATAAATAGGAATTGTACCCAGGTTAACTTTATTTGGGCAATTGTATCTATGTGAATGCATCTTGACGTGGTGATGAGTGCTTTAAATTCTAATTGCAATTGTATCCATATGAACGCCACCCACATGTGAAATCAGTTCTCCCCCTTAATGTGAAAATATATTACATGCAATACTTAATTTCTGTGGATGATACACATTTGTTGCATGTGGTTTTCTTTGGTTGTTTAATAAATATAGTACCTTAAACACTTATGACATTTCTTGGTCTACTACTTAGGAAAGTGAGCGCGGCTAGTGAGGGTACTTTTTCCCAAAAAATACCTTTTTAAATAGGTGAGTGTGAGAAGTCACCTATTCTCATGTACTGCAGCACACTACAACATATAGTTTAGTGTTCACAAACTACAGAGGTTCACGCACAACCAGAATAGTGTGTTTTCTCACAAACCATTAAACTAAGTCTGTAATTAGTATAGGGAAGAGTAAAAATAACCCTAAAGCACGCATTTTGTAATAGCACAATAATTAGATAGGCTTATGAAGCCATATCTTAATATTAGTAGACTTGTTACCGTTAAGCAAGAGTGTGCAAGTTCATTTGTATGAGTTACTAGTTCAATTATAGTGAAAACAAGAAAGGCTGGCTTAGTACTGGAATCACAAGTAGGCTAATTTGATTTATCAGAAATACGCAGACATAGGCTAGATTAGTTCATACAAATGAAGAAATCGGCTCGTTCAATGCTAGATACATCCGTTAGCCTAATCCAAGTTACAATAGAACCATGCGTGTAAACAAGTTTGCACAGCGTAACATGTAATGAAGTATGCAGGCTCAGTAACATGTAAGCTAAGTGTACTAATTCAAGGCTAGAGTTAATATAGGAGATTGATTCAAATTACAGAGGACGCTGTGAAGTAGGAGCGAAATCAAAAATGCAGAAAGTATAATGCAATAAACTTGTTCCATTTGTTAGCAGTCTGGTAGATGAGCTAAGGCAGTGAATGAATGAAACGTATTTAAGTAATGCAAGTGTCCAAGTCGACATGCAAGCAAGTTCAATTCTATACAAGCTGCTACATAGTAAGTTAACATGGTATGCAGTCAAGTATGGTAATATAGGCGGTAATCTAGGTGGACACGTAGTCAGGTAACAATGATTAAAGCCATGAATCGATTTTCAAAATCATGCAATACATATAAGCATATAATGAGGCATTTGCAAATAAAATGCTTGCGGGTAGTCGGGCGGCGTGAACGGAGACAATACCTGTGCTAAATGGTGAGTTTATAAAGGCAGTAATGAATGATGCCAAGTTATGTGAAGCCTCCTTGATAATAGGGGCAGGACATAAATCACCCTGGCAGTTGGATGGTTTGAGATTGTTGATGATATTCTCAACTTGAGAAGTAGAGAGGGGCGAGAAGATGAATGGTTTAGGAGTGTAAAAGCTAGGTTTGGAGCCATCATGCTGGGGCTTGTATTGCGAGTCAATCTGGAGGGAGATTTGTTGATAATTTTGACTTGGAGTGTAGCTATTTTACCGAGGTGTGCCTTTTGAATATTGGCACACCAGGTGCTATATTTGGTACACGTAACCGGTGGGGTAACCGAGTATTCCAATTCTTTTAGGATTTTAAACAGCTCTTTAGTATTAGATTTGGCTTGTAGGATTTGTTCGTTATAGGGGTCTTTTTTGGCCTGTAGGATGGCCTCTTTGTAGTTCAAGGTGGCTAAGGCGAGACCAGCTTTGTTCATTTCAGAGGGATTACCTCTTTCTTTACGAAGGACTCAACTGCGGTGTGAACCAAGGTCAACACCGAGGTCAGTGCTTTGACAAACATTGATCGTGAGTTATACTACGACAGCACAGGAACCCATTTATCTTCTGTATGCTAGCACTTCGATCGGTCTTGTTAAATGCCATTTAACGTCACTCGCTGCTATATAACACTATAGACTGCTTACATCATGCAAGCTAAAAAGACAATGAATGAAATACTGGAAATAGTTGATTAAAACACTGCAGTAGATCAGACACAAGAGAATGATAGCGAGACATGGTTCTAAGTGGTTTTATTAAAATTAGACATTACAGTGGAAAAAAAATCACCCCTCTGCTAAAGAAAACGTTGAGATGGTGCTCCCCTCAGACCACTGAAGACAAACAGTAAACTGGACCTCAAATGGAGGAAAAACTAGGATCAGCAGAAGGAAAAAAAAAAGCAAATACACACATATGCCGAGGCAGATCCGACTATACAGAGCAGAAATCCTCAAAGCAAAAAATACTATAGAGAACATATCACAAACACCCAGAAGGGGAGTTCAGTATCAACGAGAAGACAGACGGCCTGCAACAACACATCCACACAGAAAGTGTGCAATTACCATGCAACCCATTTAAAAAAAGAAATTATTAACAATACAGAAAGTCATCAAGCGTACACCCAAGAACACCAACACCACCCCGATCCAGATTACTCCCGAACCAACCACAAGGCTACACTACTCATCAATTTTGATAGAAAATGTTGCCAGCTTGGTGAATTAAAGCAACAGAGCAAGGTTCACCAGCAGACCCTTCCCCTCCAGACACGTGCAAGACTATCTTCACCCTAAAAAAGCCTGCAGAATACTTGCAGAACTTCTATAACCATTCACTGGCAACAGGAGATGTACCTGAAGCTTCAAAATGGCATGCATTAAACCAAACCACAAAGACCCCTTGGGCATCACAGAAAACCCAACCAACTACTGACCCATATCAAACATCGGTATCCGGCAAAATTCATAGAAAGCTACGTATACAGACAAAGCCTGGAACATGTACAAAGCAATCAGATGCTAGACCAGACACAAGTCGGCTTCAGACTCATGGGAGGAACGGAAATTGCACTTTTATCCATCTAGGAAGACAAAACTAATGCCAACTCCAACATTACCTCTGAACTAATACTACTAGAACTATTAGCATCCTTTGGCAGAGTCGACACGCAACACTCATCAAAAGACATGGACTCACCTACTACAACTATGCAGCCAACACACAAATTCTCTAAAAATCTATTCTACTGGAGAACCAGACCACACTTAACTGCCTCACGGAAACAAACTAATGGTTAAGCACCAACAGCCTTAACTGAAACCAGACAAAACAGAAATCATTATCACGGTTAACAACCCGTATCGCATTTCCATGGCCTACCAAAATATCGACCAGAACCCTCCCAAGTAATTAAAAACTCTGGAATTTTATGGGAAACTACTTAGCACTATAACCACAAGTCAACACGGTACAAAAGAAAAGCTTCTTCCACTAACCCACAAGGCAGATAGTACCTTTTCACACCTTCCCACACAGAACACTCGCCGTCATCCCCTTAGTAATGTCAAGAATAGACTATGCCAACAGCATCTATCTTGAAATGCTGGTTTAGCTCACCAATAAAATTGTAGCAAAAACATACTGCAGCAGGAAGCCTTCTCCTCTGACTTACCACAAGAGAACATATCACACCAGCACTGAGAACCCTACACTAGCTACCAGTCAAAAGATTTTTCTTCAAAACGCTCAGTATAACCCACAGAGCAAACCATGTTCAAGGAGCGGAATTCATACATGAAGAAATCTCCATCTACAAACCAAACCGAACATTGAGGTCCAGCAATGACATTTGCCTCACATCAAACTAACACTCAAAGTTGAAATTTGTTCGATCAGCATTTTCCTGCTTCTAGCCAAAAACTTACTTCCCAAGTAAATATAAACGTAACACATCAAATTCAGAAAATAGCTAAAACCATGGCTCTTTAACTCACCAAGCTAAACAGGAAATACCAACAAAGAGAAACCACCAACACAAGGAAAGACACCTAAAACTAAAAACAGAAACCGAATGAACCAAAACCAGGCTGCCCCCAATGCAATAAAGCATATTAATGCTAAATCCCCATAACAGAATATGAACCTGACCAAACAAACCTAATCCATGCAGAGAAGTGCACAGACAACTCCCACTAACCCTACTAAAAACCTTAGAATCTTCTGCACTCACCCTCAATTGTAAGGCATGGTATCAACAGTAAGACAGACAAGTGACCGCAGTTCAAGGGTTTTTATTGAAATTTCACAAGAGGTGAGATAAACGGCTATCTACACCTAAATCTACGGATGGGAGCAAGCTACGGCAATCAAATAAATAATAATGCAGTCCTATTGGAGTCTTGTCAAATAAAAGGGCCTATACTAAAAAAACCTATTGCCAATCCCTACAACTAATTTACAAATAATGTGGGGTGGTTGTTCATGAAAAAGAAAGAAATGTTCATAAAATGAGTAAGGATGTTCGGGCCATTGACCTCCCTTCCCCACGTTTTCAGCATAAGAACAGGTAGTTCACTCCAGGCTTCTGGAGCACGAGGATACAGTTCCATTTACACAGTTCAAGACCTTCTGGGTCCAAGTCCCTTTGCTTCTCGCAAGTCTCTTGACTCAGAGGGTCTGCTACACAAAACACAAAAACGTTTCCTCTTTGCAGTATTCCATTTTGGGTGTTCACTCTGGATCCCCCTCAGATCCCTTTTCACAACAAAAGTTCCAAAACAAAAAGATCAATGTTGGATCCCCCCTCTTCTGAGCTCAGATCGCTTCCAAACTAAGTTCAGATAGGTCCTTCTCAGGCGACTCACGGTTCACCCCGGAACCCCCCCAGATCCCTTTATACACTTAGTCTCCCTCAATCGGGCTCAGACCATTTATGATGCACTTTAAACTATCGAAGACTTTCGAATGTACACAGGGTTTAGCTTAACCCGTTGCATGACCACTTCGATCTCATTGTTCCTTTTACTCACATTCAGCATCAGTTGGATACCTAACAGACTTTCGAATGAGCACCCACATGGCCCCGGACCACTCCGTGTAGGGTAGCTTTTCTGGGCTTCCCAAAGTTCAATCGCAAAGTTGAAATCATCTCTGTGTCGCTCTTTGCAAACGCCTCACACACTCTCCTCATTGTACAATGTTGCCGCTTGTGTTGGTTCAAAACACAAGTTGGTTTGGTATCAGTCTTTCAGACTCACCAGCTGGGCTGTTTTTTGATGCTGCGTTGCTGTAGGAGCCAAGGACAGTACCGCAGCGGCAATCACTCCACCCCGCCTTGCTTATCAACGCAGGAGAGCGCCGGGTACCGCAGACACAATTTGCAGTTTTGATCCGCCTTAGTTCCTGGTCTTCAGTTTCTTACTTCCCAAGGATCATGAAAGTAACAGTCTTTAGAGGTCACAGGTACTTCCCTCCTTGGGACTCTGGTCTCGCAGTTTTTCTCCTTGTACTAAACTGCCATCTTGGAACAACTGTTTCCTCGTGAGTCTTGCCTCGCTCAGAGTGTGCTTTCCTGCTATGCCTTTTATCCGTGTGGGGAAGTGTGATGGAAGTCAGGAGTGTGTGATAATCCGTAATTGCCTGACCTTGCCTGTCCAAGGGTTGGGACATGTCAGGTATACGGCTCTGGTGTTAGTTTGTTCACAGTGAACTGTCCGTGAGAAAAAGTGTGTGTTGGAAATGGGGGTGGGGTTGAATTCCTAGGTATCCTACCTGGTAGGATGGGGAAGAGGTGGTATTAGGAAGGGGATACCGCGTCTCGCCTTCCGGTGTCCCACATCCACTCCCCGAGGACCCCTCATCCAGGTGATCACCCCCACCCCCTCCCAACTGGTCCACCCGGAGGAACTGGATCCAAAAGCGAGGACTGTATCCTGGCCATCCCCAGGGACTAGCGGGTGAGACAGCTTCGGTTTTCTCACACAATCACCAAACTAAACATGCACATACCTCAACTACAGCACAAACTTGAAATCACCACTAAATCCACATACTCTGCAACACCATACTCAAAAGAACAGACTACAGAAAACTAAACCACAGGCACACAAACCACCCCATACACACACCAACTGCAAGCAAACCCAACACACAGGGACCGTTGTTTCCAAACTGAAACTACAAACACAACAACAAAGCTCTCTAGCCCTCTCCCTCCCCATTGCATTGTTGCGCGGTTAAATCACAATAAGTAAAAGCCTCTGCTAGCCCTACTGCTAAGAGGAAGTTTCCCTAGTTTTTTTTTTATTATTATTTTTTTTAATTAGTATTTTCTTTTATGAGCGTTTGATAAACAATCTTCGTAAAAATCCTAGAAACGCACATTTCCCTAGATAAAACAAGTTTCCCTATTTTAAAAAATAAGAAAAGGGTGCTCATCAGGATGTCTTAAATAGACTTTGTCCTCTGTCCAACGCTATACAATCGTGCTAACTGACCGTGCCACTAATCAAGGAAATCAAACCAGACTTTTCTAGGCCATCTACTCCACTTATCTGGCTGTTGCTGGTTGGTACTTGACCCACTTTACAAATATCTCGAAAATGGCAGTGGCTCATACAGATCCGACAAAATAAAGTTCAAAAGGTCTACTCCAGTTCACCCCCTCCGAGTGCTTCTTTGCCACTCTGGGTTTCGAGGACATCTCCTGGGTTATTATACTCAAATGTAATTTGTTGTATTTGGTAACCCCTTGTGGGTTACTATCTTTAATGTCTCCTTCTTTGAGCCTTTCTCTTAATCTCCGTTCTTCTATAGGCCCACATAGCCCCTTTGGCATTTGATCTGCTATGGTGTTCGGGCTCCCTGTCGAACCATTGCAGAGTTAAACCACCACCCTCCCTTCTCCTTTCCAAAAACTGCGTACATTTTATTACGTGGTGTCCTTTGCTGGGGAGGCAGTCGCTCCATCTGTAGTATAATCCTCCTGCTCAGGTCGTTGGTTCCCTCCTTCATGTGGGTGCCTCGGTTAGGCAACGCTGGTCTTCCATGTCAGTCATGGGGTGGTCTCTCTCCTCCAAAGTCCTTGGGATTTGGAGTGTTCAGTGCTCCTGGGCACAGCAGTGTTCTACTGACTCCTCGCCCACCACCTATAAGTTGTGCCCCTGCCTCTAGGGTACATATGCTCCGTTCTGCAGTGGCAGCGTCTGCTCTGTTCAGCTTCAGCTCCAAACCCCCAGGTAAAGTGCTAGCCCCGTATAGGTCTCTCCCTGTAACAGGAGACAGAATTGCATGGGTCTGGTGGTTCAGGCCTCCAATAGGGGTCAGCACCACAACCACAAACATTTAAAGGGAATTTTTCCCCAATATTAACAGTTTCCATGTATGCAACAACCATTTGGGGCATTGGTGGTAAGGGAGGCGTGTCAGATTTCTTTACTGAAGAGTCCTTGTCCTGAAAAGGGGGAATTCCCCCCCCCCCCCACTCCCCCAGTGAAATTTCGCCTGGGCAGTATTTTGACTAGCAGACTCAACTCCCTAGTCTAAAAAGGAGGGGCTCCCTCTTTGGGAGAAGGGACACATTCTCTGAATTAGTCACACAACAAATACCGCTAAGATGGTGCCAAGAAATATTTTCTTTTTAATGCTTTACCTCCATAGAGATCTACGGAACCCCTCCAACATTTTTCCTGTTTTGAAAGTGACCCGACTTTTGGAGGCAAGTAAGCCTTTTTTGCTTTACTTAACTTGCTGAGCTCATCTGTTTTGTGGGCACTGATCAGCCCCTACGGCTATCAAAGCAGGGGGCACTGCATGCCTCACCCTACAGTGTGAATACTTAATATCCCTTTCACTTGGTTTCCAATAACTTAAATAACTTTATGGTTACTTGCATCATGTGTCCAGGACGGGTTGCTGGCAGATATTTTTCTACTTTTTGTACAAATACATTTAAACATTCTCGCGTGCACATTTGCATTTTACAGCATAATGCCTTGAAGTACCATATACTCTACAATTGCTGTGCCAAGAGATATCAGTCTGTCCTTAGGCCATCTGGTCTTTTGGCCATCTTCCTGCCCTCTCAAACCCGGATTTGCCATGTATGGTAAGCCCTTTCCCAGGCTAAGCTTCAACTTCCCCACTTAAAAAGGTGCTATGCGTTTGTGGCCGGATGTCGGGGATGGTAAAGTCTGGTGCCAGTCAGCATCTTGGTCCAAACTGTCTGTTGCGAGCCGGCTGCGCATGATTGTACAACCCCAGCAGTTGGAATGGTGCTTGCGACGCCGTCACCATTGCTGGACTAGGTGGGTGGCTCCAGCTCGTATTTCTGATAAAAGGGGTCTCCTAAAAGCCCTTATTCAGATCATGATTGGAGCCTAAGAGTCCTACAATGAGGAGAATCCTGCTGAAGACTCAGAACTGGTCATTGCAGCCATCCAGAGTGGTCTCCATCAACCATCCCAACAAAGTCCTGCTCCTTTGATGATCTCCAGAAGGCCTTCATCGGTTATTCGACTCCTCGACTGGTGGGAACAACTGCTTGAGAACCCTGCCTGGAAAGCCTTTGGAATTGTCCGGAGCCATTCTGTGGCCTGACCAGCTTTCTCCTGGGCCACCTCGGTCACTGTCTCGAGTTCGGACTTTGCACTCGGCAGCGACTTGTGGAACAAGTAACCTCTTCCTGCAGTTGCAGCTCTTCAGCATGAAGAGGGGCCATTCAGGACCTGTTCCTTTTTTTCAGCCACAAGTGTGATTGGGGGGTTAGACATCGTGGTGGTCCTTTTTTCTTCAGGCAAGGTTCATCCAGCTATCCAATGGCAGGAACAGTCTCAGCAGCATGCAGAACCAGACTAGCCGAACCTAAATCCCTGATGATGAAAGTGAAGCCTGGTAACCTTAGGCCTGCCAGCAATTGTAAAGTTCCCAATGCTAGCCGCAGGATCTCTCTCCTTCCATAACAACCTAGATAAAATTCCATGAAGCGATTGAAAACAACCAGCTTTTAGGACCAAATCACCTGGAAGATGTACAATAACCTGGGTAACATTATCACCAGAGCCATCCAACCGATCAAGACGCTGAAGAATTTGATTAAACATTTTTTTTTAAGCCTAACAAAAGCACGGCATAGCTTCCCCACATTCTGCCAATACATCCAGTTGCAGTAAGCACTTACTAACATACCCAAGTATTTGAACCCTCTGGGGGGCGTGGCTAGGCAGCCATGGACTAGGCTGCTTTCTCCGTGGGCTCCTCGACCCGAAAAATGATCCGGACATATGCGCGTACTTCGATCACTATTTGCAGTACAAAAAGATGACCAGAATAATTGGAGTATATGGAGACTCTGATACATGTCCCTGCAGGCAGACAAACTCAGCACAACTGAAGTTATGATACTTAGTTGCCACGGAAGAACATTGCAGAGCTGGCAACAAAATGGCAATGGTAATAGAACAAAGAAGCCCCCTGTAGTGAAGACCGCGGATGCCGAGAGCGCCAATGAGGGAAGAGGAGCTGGTGCCTCCGTGCAAGTCCCGACTGTTGCTGGGCAGCGGGAACGCATAACCGGCGGGAACGCTGGAGAACGCGGTGTAACAGAGCCCTCTACTCCGAAGCACTAACGGGTCCGCTGTAGCGAGGGCTGCCCTAAGGGCGCCGGAGAAGGAGGCAAGGACTCCTACGATTGAAGAACGGGTAACAGCGTCGCGGGAGGCAGCCAATCCGACAGCAAGGGCATGAAGCGCCCTTAAGCTGGGACAACCTCTGCAACACCGAGCAGAGACGAAGGACGGAAAAGAGACGAGCATCGCGAGGCCGCATCCAACGAATATAAAGCCGCACACTGTGGAAGTCAGATGGAAGCTCAGCTGATCGTATTGTGAAAATGTAAATACTGAAACAAAGCCATTACCAACAATAACTGTCACGAAACAAAGGCAAGACACGGAAGAGGCCAAACAGCCCTGACATAAGATAAGGAGCAAATACTGCTGCAGCAGCTCCCCTGGACACAGTGTGTAACATATAGAGAGTGCTCTTAAGTCAAAAGGTGGACCATGGAGAAGAACAAGTTACTTCTTACCTTGTAACGTTCTTTCGATGGGATATTCCTCCGACGTATTCCTTATCTTTGACAATTCATCTCCAGCTTGCTGGCCTCGGAAATTTTTTCAGTAGAGGGTGCCGCGCGTCGACGTCCGCCGAGTCGATGCCCCTCGACGGCCACCGTATCAGCGCCGACATCACCATGCCCATAAATAGCCGCGCGCAGCGTCCGTTGCTCAGTTCCGTTTTGTAGTATAAGTCATGCCTGAATTGGTTATTGACCTTGAAGGAGTGTAAACTGCAACAGCAGGGGAAGTATTACTGTGGGGATGGATGGGAGGGGCGATAAGGAATATGTCGGAGGAACATCCCATCGAAAGAAGGTTACAAGGTAAGAAGTAACTTGTTCTTCGAAGGGATTGTGTCCTCCGACATATTCCTTATCTTTGATAGACTCCAATAGCAGTAGCATGTAATTGGAGGTGGGAGTAAGAATGTCATGCACCCCTTAGGGATGAACCGAATGTAATACGGCTTTGCCAAATCTGGTCTCTTAACTAGTGGAGGAATCCAGGTTGTAAAATTTTGTGAATGTATGTGCGGACGACCATGTGGCAGCCGCACATATGTCTCTAACCGGTACCCCTCTTTGGAGGGCCGTAGAGGCTGCGATACTCTGGGAAGAATGAGCCCTAAGATTTTGGGGTGGCTCTTTCCCTGCCAGTTTGTAACATTCCAGAATGGCCAAGATAATCCACCTGGAAATGGTTTGTTTTGTTATGGGTAATCCCAACTTGTGACCTGAGTATCCTACAAACAGTTGGTCGGTTTATCTGATCCTAGCCATTCTGCTGATGTAAAAGCTTAGAGCTCGCCTTGGGTCCAGCCTACGTAGTCTTTCTTCCTCTTTCCCCGGATGGGGAGGAGGGTAGAACGAAGGTAAGGTAATTTTCTGAGTAATATGAAATTCAGAAACCACCTTTGGGAGGAAATTAGGCTTCACCTGTAGGACAACTTTGTCCTTGTGGAAAATTGTATCTGGGGGTTTACAGGAGAGAGCTTGTAGCTCGCTCACCCTCCTAGCAGATGTTAGCGCTACCAATAGGACAGTTTTAGGTGTGAGAAATCTCAGCGAACAAGAGTGAAGTGGTTCGAAAGGAGTGCCCATTAGGAAGTTTAAGACTAAATTTAAGACCCATAAGGGAACCTGGAATGGTTTTGGAGGATAAACATTAGTCAATCCCTTGAGAAATTCTAACACTAGAGGTAGTTTGAAATAGGATGGTTCCTCCGCAGTACGCTTGAAGATTGAAAGTGCTGCGAGATAGCCTTTTACAGTGCCAACTTGAAGGCCTAAGTTTGCCAAGTAAAGTAGAAACGATAACACCGTTGGTGTACCACATGAAAAAGGGTCGATATTCTCTTCTCTACACCAGCTGCAAAATTTGTTCCAACGGCAGCGGTATAAAGACTTTGTTGCTGGCCTTCTGGCCAAAAGCAACACCTCCATGACGTCATCAGGGAGGTCCCAATCCTTGTACCTCACCCTTTCAGAAGCCAAGCGTGAAGGTTGAGGGTTCTGATGTCTGGATGGAGAACCTGACCTTCCTTCTGCGAGATAAGATTCTCTTTGAGTGGAAGACGGATTGGAGGGCAGATGGACATATCTAGAAGGTCCGGGTACCACGTTCTCCTGGCCCAGTCCGGGGCAATTAGGATCATGGTTTTCCGGAATCTGCTCAACCTCCTGATCATTTGAGAAATAACAGGGACTGGTGGAAACGCGTAGAGGAGTGGAAACGCCCAGTCCACTACGAACGCATCTCCTACAGCTCCTCTCGGGGGAAATTCCCTTGAACAGAACAGATCGCACTTCCTGTTGGTGCTTGTGGCGAACAGATCCACCTCAGGGGTTCCCCAAAGGGCGAAGATCTCTTGAAGGACTTCCTGAGCTAGCTCCCACTCGTGGGAGACTGCTCTGCCTGCTCAGAGCGTCCCCTGTCAAGTTCTTCTCTCCGGCTAGGTGGACTGCCGATAGAGAGATTCCTGCCCGAATTGCCCAAAACCAGAGCTGCATTGCCTCTCTGCACAGTGGCAGTGATCCTACGCCTCCTCTTTTGTGAGGTAGTGCATGGCCACCGTGTTGTCCGTCATTATCAGGACATTTTTTCCCTGTACTGATGGCAGGAAAGCTTTCAGCGCTAGTCTGATCGCTCTCAGCTCCAATAGGTTGATGTGTAGTCTGGACTCCGATGGAGACCAACGACCGCTGATGGACAAGTCGTTGGCATGGGCTCCCCACCCCGTGAGTGAGGCGTCTGTGACTACTGTTATCTCTGGCCATGGTTGCCAAAACAGTTCTCCTTTCAAGATGTTCTCTGGATAGGCCCACCATTGAAGGTCACAGGCTACCTTGTCCGGAATCTGTAGGAGATCTGTCATTCTCCCTGAGAATTGCGACCACTGAGTTCTCAGTGCCCACTGAAGAGATCTCATTCTCAGGCGAGCCTCTGGCACAAGGAAGATGCAGGATGCCATGAGGCCTAGCAACCTCAAAAAGTCGAAGGCTGGGAGACGCTGGGCATTTTGAAACTTGTTGACCCTCTGCAGAATATCTTGAGCCCTCACCTCTGGTGGCGAGGCTTTTCCCAGGGAAGTGTCCAGGACCGCTCCAATGAACTGGAGTCTCTGTGATGGTATCATCTGTGACTTCTTTAAATTGAGGGAGAAGCCCAGTTTGTGAAGGAAGTGGCAGACATAATCTAGCTGGACCTGGGCTTGTTTTGAAGATACAGCCCTGATCAGCCAATCGTCCAGGTAGGGGTAGACGTTGATTCCTTCCCTCCTTAGACTCGCAGCCACTACCGACATTAGCTTGGTAAAGACCCTCGGGGCGGAGGTCAGCCCAAATGGCAGAACTCGAAATTGATGAGTCGCCAATTGCGAACCTCAGGTATTTCCTGTGTTTGAGATGGATTGGCACATGGAAATAAGCATCCTGAAGGTCCAGAGATACCAGCCAGTCCTGGAGCTGGAGGGCCTGAAGGATCTGAGAGAGAGTTACCATCTTGAACTTGTCCTTCCTGAGGAAATTGTTCAACTCTCTTAAGTCCAGGATGGGTCTCAGTCCTCCGTCCTTCTTCGGTATGAGAAAGTAGGGGGGAGTACCAGCCCTTGTTCCTGTCCGCTACAGGTACCGGTTCTATGGCACCTTTCTCTAGCAGGTCTATAATTTCCTGCAAGAGGAGCAGATCTGGAACTTTTAGAGAGCTGTGCCCCAGTGGATGACTGAGGGATGTGTAGAAAGGGTAGGCAGTAACCCTGGGCAACTGTCTCCAATGGCCAAGCATCTGACGTTATAGCCTGCCAATCCGTCAGATGGCGAGTTAACCTGCCCCCTACAGGTGTTGTGTGGAGAGACCTCAGAGTGGTTTGGGGGCAGCTGATGCAGATGCTGAGGGTAAAGAGGCACCTGCTGCTGCGGCTTTAGAACTTTTGACCCGTCCACCTCGGGTAGGTCTCCTTTGGCCTCTTTGAGCCAGCTGTCCTGCCTTTCCTGAATGCGGAATAATATTGAAAGGACTTTCCTCTTCCAGAGGTTCCTGAGGGGCGGAAAGGAGTTTTGCAGATTGTAGCTCCTAACAATTTTGCCACTGCTTTAGACGTCTGCAACTTTTCCAGACTCATCAACCTTCTTTCCGAATAACGAAGAGCCATCAAAGGGCATATTCAAAAGTCTGGCCTGTACATCTGGCGCAAAGCCAGACTTTCGCAACCACGCATGCCTGCGGATTGTTGTACTTGCCGCCATGGCCCTGCTGATACTGTCAGCGGAATCGATGCCAGTTTGAAGTGATTCGCACATGGCATCTTTGCCATCTTTAATAATGTTAAGGAAGGCTTCCTTTTCCTCTCCTTCGGGTATGCAGTCAGCCGCTGATGAAGCACACTCCCACAGTGTGTGACTGAACCTGGCGAACGTACAGGTGGCGTTGATGGACTTCAACGCCATACTACAAGTCGAGAAGACTTTCTTTGCCATAGAATCGTACCTCTTGTCATCTTTATCCTGTGGGACAGTAGGGTAAGCGGTCCTACTGCTAGATGATGTTGCCGCTTGGACCACCTCGCTCTCTGGAGTCGGGTGTTTTGATAAGTATTCAGGGTCAGCAGCCGCTACCCTATACTTGGCTGACAATCTTTTATTGACCGCAGGGATAACTTCAGGAGTTTCCCAATTAGATGTAATTTTCCTTTGTAAGGCTGCATGGAAGGGGACCACAGGATCCTCCTGTGGACCTTTGTCTAATATGTCTGTCAGGTCATCCTGTTGAAAAACAGGCGAAGGCGCAGACCAACCCATAAATTCAATAATTCTTGCCATAAGGGTTCTATAGGGTGTTTCGGCATGTTCCCCTGGGTCTGGCTTAACAAATTCCACTTCTGGGGAAGTGTCCAGCCCACTTGCCTCATGTTGACTCCTGAAGAAAGAAGGTTGAAGGACCTACAGAGGTGAAATCCTCTGAAACAGGTAGTGCGGTCCTCTGCAACCCAAAGGTTTCCTGGTCAGAATCTTCCCCCTCTTCATAAATTGAAGATGGTCCAGGGTACTCTGACCTCTGAAATGGTGTAAAACCATCTCTAAGGAAGAAGGAGCCAAACTCGTCATTATTGGGCGAGAAAACGTTGATGTCGTCGACGCCGATGTGACAGGCTTCGAAGGCGCCGAGAACGGCGTCGAGAAAACTGGAAGAGGTCTCGAAGAACTCGAGAGGATCGGGATCATACTCAAGGATGTCGACGACAGTCTCGGCGTCGTGCCAGAGGCCCTTGGAATCACCGTTGGCTGTGGAGTAGCGTTGGTCTTCTCCTTCATCAGCGTCGATGTCGACGATGGCGTCAAGTCGATCGACCGATGCGTCGAAGAACCCTTCGACAACAGCGTTGATGGCGCCGATCCATGCGTCCAAGGAATCTTCGACGACGGCGAAGACTTTCGCCGTCATGGACATGCAGTCCTCACACTCCGAACAATGGTGCTTGGCTCCCAAGCACCACAAGCAGATCCTGTGTGGATCCGTTATCGACATTTCTTGAAGCCGGATCGCGGCGTTGTCGGTTCCGATGAAGATGCCATCGAGAACCAGTTGGTATTTATTCGAGTAGATATAGAGGGTTATTCTGACTGAACTGAGCAAGGATGTTCCGAGGCCCCACGAAGCGCGGAAAAACGGAACTGAGCAACGGACGCCGCGCGTGGCTATTTTTGGGCCGTCGAGGGACATCGACTCAGCAGACGTCGACGCGCCGCGTCCTCTACTGAAAAAATTTCTGAGGCCAGCAAGCTGGAGACGAATTATCAAAGATAAGGAATACGTCGGAGGACACAATCCCTTCGAAATGTCTTAACTGAGGAATGCCGGGCGAATGTGTCATCACGGAGGTAGCGAATAAGGACCCCAAGCCATGACAGGGACAGCGAGGCGGTAAGCCTGAAGGTAATAAGAAGCCGCCAGCGGAAGAAGTGCCACGTATGGGTGCAAGGTGGGGAAAATAAGAGGGTGGTCAAAACACATGATGACCATCCCGAGTGCAATGGGAGGGAAGCACTGGGAAGCCTAGAACGAGCTCAGATGGCCCTACAAAATGACATACAGCCAACTGGGCTCACATCTGGTCCAACCAACAATGGCAGGCTAGTGTCCCAGTCTGGATGGAACCAAAGGGCATAAGGCAAACTGCCAGCACATGCTACGGCCTGGTGGGCGGTTACACACAAAGCATACACGGGAAGGTGCCGTGAGGACGCAAAGCCAGAATTCTAAGCACTGGACTGGGAAAGGGCCAAAGCCCCCAGCGGTGAAGCAGGATCAAGCAGATCTGAATAGCTGGTGGACAGGAGACGCGGACCCTACGTGTGACGGAACACAACAACAAGCCGTGGGAGTTAAAGCAGGCAGCTCCATCAGGGGAACCAACACACTGTTGGCCAGACATAACCCAGAGCAACGGATAAGTACGCCAGTGATGTCCAGTGCAATGGCTCTCAAGGGAAGCAAAGGCAAAAAGCCAACAATGGATATTTTACTAAACAGCAGCAGTCTCCAACCATGCCAGCACACACCATGACCACTGCACATGGAGAGCAGACTCTGCCAAGGGACGACCACCCAATCCTAGCAGCCATAGCGGAACTGAAATCCTTGTGGGGGACCGCGATTGCAGAGCTGAAGGCGGCATTGGAACTTAAGATAGATGCAGTGGGTGTGGATGTTAACCTACTGAGACAAGATGTGAGAGCGCTGGCGGAGTGAAAGAGTGGCCTAGAGAGTGCTGTTAAAACTAACACGGAAGTCAGTTCCTCTAATGCCAAGGAGGTCCACATATTGAAGCAACAAGTGGCTAACCTGGAAAGCAGAACAAAAGAAGCGGAGGGCGAGCGAGACGCAATAACATACGCGTGGTGGGCCTACCGGAAGGAGGAGGAGGAGGCTCGGACCCCACGGACTACGTGGAGAACATAATCCAGGAAATAGGGGCTAGCAAACTCTCCCAGGGATTTGCGGTTTAACGAGAGCATAGGGCCCAGACAAGGAAGCCTCAGCCCAGGGCTCCTCCCCGCGAAATTATAGCAAAGATATTGAACTACAGAGACCGGGAAAAGATCCTAGAATTCTTCCGGAAAGATGGAACAATAAGTCGGGTGTCGGCAACTATGACCGCGTACCCGGATTACACCATGCTGGTTCAGAGACAGCGCTACAGCTATGTGGCAGTGAAAAGAAGACTACGAACAGCCAGATTTAAATATATGCTCTTGTACCCGGCGAAACTTAAGATCCTGCATAAAGGCAAGGCACACTTTTTTGAAACGCCAGAGGAAGCGACATGCTGGCTGGACGCACAGGCAGCACAGAATCAGAAGAAGGGCGGAGGGGAGATGCACGCGACCTATCCCCATTAGTTGAAGGAGTAGGTGCGCCGACAGGACGGCATCTCCCTGCTGGGTCCCAAGTATTGGCAACAGCCAAGGAAAGGGGGTGACTGAGATCCAGGGATGGAGCTGGGCAACAAGTGGGAGTGTAAGAAGTTGGGGACTGAGTTGGGGCTGGGAGGG
Source organism: Ambystoma mexicanum (assembly GCF_040938575.1). Lineage (NCBI taxonomy): Eukaryota > Metazoa > Chordata > Amphibia > Caudata > Ambystomatidae > Ambystoma > Ambystoma mexicanum. Next base: position 38,812,352 of record NC_090934.1, read on the forward strand.
GAGGGGGTAAAGGAAAAGTTGGGGTAATTGCAGTGTTGGGGGTAGTTGGAGTAGTTTAAGTTGGGGAACAAGCTAACATATACGAGCGCCAGAGCTCCAGATAGAGGTTGAAGATATACAAAAGGGAGGAGGGACGCAGACAGAATATGGGGGACCTTAAGGTAATTTCATGGAATGTCAGGGGGCTCAATAGCTACCTAAAGAGAAACAAGGTTATGATGTAAGAAGGCAGAAAATAGACAGCCTTGATACATGAGACACCTTACAAAAGAGAAGTTAGAGATGATGCAGAAAAAATGGAAGGGGATGGTTGTTGGTGCAACATATTCTGCGTATGCTAGAGGGGTAATTACTTGGGTGGCACCACACGTCCCCCTTCAGTTAATACAGTCCATGGTTGAAGAAGATAGGAGAATGGTGGTAATACGAGGTGCTGGTGGAAAATAAAGAAATATGCATTATAAATACATATGCCCCGAATCAGGATACAGTGTCATACTTTATAACCCTATATAATAAAGTGAGTTTGCATGTGGAAGGGGCGGTGATTTTAACTGCACACTAAATCCGATGGTAGATCGGTCAGACGATAAACAAGACAGGCCTGCCCCGGCGGCCAGAGCCCTGCAGACACCGTTGACAGACTTTAGGCTACAGGATACATGGGGGGGTGCACCACCCACATGGAAGACAATATTCGCATTACTCTGCCCCACAGAATCTGTACACAAGGCTAGACTACATGTTTGCCACGCAGGAGATGATGACGGAAATTGCACAGACAGAATACAAGGCAAGGGTCCTATCGGACCACTCGCCTTTGGTCTTAACATAGCAATACCGACCCCAAAGTGCCAGGATTCCAACGTGGCGACTCGGAGCTGAAGCACTGAAAGGTACAATGTTTAGGGAGGACCTGAGAGAATAAATTATAAGTTACCTGGAGACCAATACAGGAAGCGTTGAGATGGCTGGCACATTATGGGAAGCTTTCAAAATAGTGGTAAGGGGGGATAGCTATAGTCCATTCTATAGGGTTGCAGGGAGGAATATTAAGGGAACGGCAGGAGGCGGAAACCAAGCTGGAAACAGCCCTGAGCAGGGAAGGCAGCACTAAGGAGGATGCTGGAATTATAAGACTACTGCAACAGGAATGTACAGGACACTGGGAAAGATTATGTAATCTGAACTATAAAAAGTATGCAGAAGGCAACATGCGGGTGGAGACAAACCAGGGAGGATGCTGGAATGGCTGTATAAAAGCGAGAAGCTCACCCAGACCCGCGATTAGAGCAATAAAGGGGAGGATGGGCAAATAGTGGACACCCAAGAGGGAGTAAACCAAGAGTTCCTGGAATACTACCAAAGATTGTATGATAGGTTGACATTGGCAGGTGCACTGGCCACAGGAGTATGAAGGGAGGATAAGGGGAGCTATAAGAGAACATGGTAGAGGTGGGGGCCAGAGGAGTAAGGAACCTGTATGCCAGTCGGAACCAGATCAGGACAGCACAACAAACCGCACAAACTTCACTACATTGCAACAACAAAACAAAAACACAAAGTCTTGCAAAACAGTACATGACGACTACCGGCCGCAAACACCCCAGGCCCTGCCAACGGACCCACCAGGCTGAGGCTGAAGCCGCCAACAGCACATCACTGCTCTCTTGCACTTTTCCTGCTTCTTCCCACAACTCAACCTCCCCTCCTCTTTCAGAGCCGCCAGAGGACCACTCCGGTGGGGATAGTGCACGGTACAAATGTCCTTTAACATTAACATGAGGATGAAGAAGGAAGAGACAGCAGGGAGATCATGGACACAGAGGACATAGGCATGCCACAAATAAGTGCAGAGGAGCGAGAGGACCTGGACGCCCCAATCACTCTAGAAGAACTAGAAGAGGTGGTAACACAACTACCCACTAGCAAGACCCTGGGGGCAGACGGACTTCCCAGCGAGTTTTACAAAATGTACAGAAAAGAGGTGCTTCCCACGCTGCTAGCAGTGCTAAATGAGGCATTCGAAACAGGGTGGCTGCCAGAATCCCTGATAGAAGCGATCATTATCCCACTCCCCAAACCCAATAAGCCAGGCAAGGATTGTGGATCGTTCCGACCGCTATCAATGCTGAAACAAGATAGCAAAATACTTACAACAGTGCTGGCAAACAGAATGAAACTTATCATTAACAAATTAATACACCCTGATCAAAAAGGATATGTCCCGCGCAGGCACATATCCGACAACCTAAGCGACTCCACCGGGTTATAGAGCACACGAAAGAAGGTGCTGGTGAAATGGCATTAGTATCGCTGGATGCAATCAAAGCCTTTGACTCAGTCAAATGGCCATGGCTGACCACAGCCCTGACTAACTATGGGATAGGGCCAGGGCACCTCAGATGGGTCAAACTACTATATAATGCACCGCTAGCCAGGGTCAAAACGGGGGCGATCATTTCGGAAAGGTGGCAACTGAGTAGGGGCACTAGGCAAGGATGCTGTACATTTTAGCACTGGAGCACCTGGCGATATACCTGAGGCAACAGTACAAGGTAATAGGGATTAGTGTCAGATGGGAGCCGCATCTGGTCTCGCTATATGCAGATGATATGCTGCTGTACTTAAAGATACCCCGAAGAAAACCTCCAATATATCCTGAAAGTGATTGAGTGATTTGCGCCGCTATCTGGCATAGCAGTCAACCCCAAAACATCATGTATTCCCACTGGGGAGGTATGTGGGAGTCCCATTAGATAGATTACCAATCTTGCAAATACCATGGCAGACAAATATGTTTAAATACTTAGGGATAGACATTTATCACACGGTTGAGGCAGAGCACCGGCACAACACTGAGAAAGCGGTAAAGAACATCAAAAATAGTATGAGGTTCTGGACTAAGCTCCCCTTGGCAATGATGGGAAGAGGAGCACTGCTGAAGATGGTGGTATTGCCGAGACGATTACATTTTTTCGGTAACATACCATACCCGATACCAAGGAGATTTTTTATTAAGCTACAGAGCATATGTAGGGAATTTCTATGGCACGGAACTAGAATAGAATCGCCCTATGGAAGTTGCAGAACACGCACGATAAAGGGGGTATAAAACTACCAAACTACGAGATCTACTACTTAGCTAGTCGGCTACAATATGTGGCCAAATGGTTATCTGAAGACCCTACCTCAGAATCGAGATTGTTGAGAAGTGTGCCCCGTACTTCCTGAAAGAAAAGATATGGCGGCCCATATCGGATGGAAAAGAGCGCTCAAAGATGTTGGTACTAGGATGGAATGTATGGCGCAGAGCTTGTCAGGTTATGGAGAACCCAACCCTGTGCTCTCCAGAAGTGCCGTTGGTTGCAGTGACGGGAGGAGATGGGAAACTATTGAAGGCGATTAGAAAGCACTGGGAACCGGTGGGAATTTTAACAATGGGAGACATATGGCAAGAAGGATAGATTAAAAAGGTATTTGGGACGTTGGTGCAGGAAAGAGGGTTCAATGAAGGGCAATATATAACATATAACAGGATGGTAAGGCGTATCAGAGATACATGGTCAGAAATAACACTGGAAGGGCAATCTGGCGCCGACATAGAAACGATATATGATGAAGGAGGGCATGAGCTATCCAGACTATATGAGCTAATGATGTCCAAAGTGGTGAAGGAAGTGGCACAACTGAGATTTGACTCGGAAGAAGAGGCTGGGATACCCATGAGTGATGGGATGTGGGAACGAGCCCAAGGGTACCAAAAGAAGTATCTAGGAATGCTAGACTACAGCAAATACAGCTATAAATAACCCACGGAGCATATATGACACCCCTGAGATAGCTGAATTTAAAAACTTAGTACGACCAACATGCCCCAAACGCAGGGAGGAAAATGTGGGGATGACGCATATGTTTTGGGCATGTCCTGAAATTGGTCAATTCTGGGAAGTAGCCGCCCACCGGCTAAAAGAGAAGGAGCTTAAGATAGATGTCGAATCAGTGTGGGCATGTTTGATAGGGGTATTCCCTAGACCATGCCAATTAAAACATGTAAGTAAACAGAAGGACTTTGCATGCATACTTGCCAAGCGCAGAATTGCTATGGGATGGAAGGCATGCAATACACCTAGGATAGAAGTTTTTGCGGAAACACCTCCAGAAATGGACTGAAGCCGAAACAGCAGTGTGGCAAGAAGCGGGTAACAGAGGAGGGGAGGAAGAGGCGGAAACCCTGACAGCCTGGAGACATTTAGTGGCTACCCTGCACAGGCCCACCCAAGACTGGTCGAGCGACCAGGACTCTGTTGAGGACATAGGAAAAGGAACCTCTGGGAAAAAAGAAGATGCGGATGGAGAAGAGAAGTAGGCGCGTATGGGGGCGGGAGGGTAAGCAGTAGACAGAAGATATATGGAAATTTTGAAATGTCAAGACATGTACTGAAAAGTTTGGTTGTATGTTTGAGTATAATCAAACTAATAAAATTGTTTTAAAAAAAAAAAAAGTATTTGAACCCTCCAGCTGGGAACTTTATCCCCAAAGTGTACCAAATCAACACTGGTGTCGGGAGGCAATACAAAAATGGCTGACTTAGAATTGTTAATGACCAGCCCGGATAACTTTCTAAACTCTTCAACTGTGACCATAGCCTGTTGCAGACGCGCCCCAGGGTTCCATACGTACAGTAGTAACGCTGTCTGCAAACAGAGATGCAATGTCTCATCCCCTGCAATAAGAGACCTGTAGCCTCAAGTCTAATCCAATACACTGACCAGGGGTTCGATGACCAATGCAAAATATCAAAGGATAGAGCAGTGCCATGTCTCCTGCAGCACTTGCCATGGTGGCGAAATCCCCCTGTTAAATTGCACCCAGAAGGACTAACCCCCATACAATAATTTCATCCAGTCCATGAAGTGGGCCCCAAGTCCCATCCTCTCCAATACCATCTATTGAAAATCCCAGATGACAGAATCAAATGCTTTGTACGAGTCTAGACTAAATCGCTATCAAACCTCTCCACAGGCTGTCTATATTTGTCCTGGATACAACAGCCTCAAGTTTTGCATTGTGTATCTTCTTGGGATGAATCCAGTCTGGTCTAGCTGAACCAGACTCTGCATGAGTGGTGACAAACGGCCTGACAACAATGTACACAACTTAATAATCCACATTAATCATAGATAAGCGGCTCACATTCGGCAGGGTCCCTCCCCTACTTGGGTGGGGCTATAACCAGGGTCTCCAAAATTGCATCTGGGAATATACCTCTCTCCTAGGCTTCAAGGAACACTTCAAGCAACTTAGGTGCCAGAATCTCCACATACTCTATACACTTCCATCGAGATCCCATGTATCCTTGGAGTCTTACCCAGAGACAGGCCGTTAACCGCCCTTTCCAACTCATGCATATCTGCAACCACACCCAGCCATTCCTGCTGCTTGTCATCCAAAACCACAAGACCAGCATCTTCAAACCACTGAATTGTGAGCCGGGCGTCAACCTCCTCCTTCTCTTCATAAAGAGAAACAAAGGTTTCGAAAGTATGTGCAAATCCCTTCCTAATATGTGACTAACAGCCGATCGGGGCCTCAAACTGCTTCACAGACGCTGCAACTCCCACTTCCTGACCAACAAAGCCTATAGCTTACCCGCCTTACCTCCCACACAATGATATGATGGCTTGTTATGATAGTTTATTAATATAGCGCCTATACACAATCTGTTTCAAAGCATGGGATGGAACAATGGAAAATACAATGACATTCTTACAGGCCATGAACAACAGAAATATGAAATTAACTATAATACTCAGAATGGTGAAATTTCAGATAGTGCTGGATTGGGGGGCAGGGGAGAACAAGTATGGGGTGGGGGGAGTAGACAAGCAATTGTTGCTATCGTACTAGGTCAAAGGACAATTTCGATAAAGTGCAAAGAAAAAAGTAAGGGAGGGAGGGAAGAGGGAGACGGTTGAGGAGGAGAGAACAGAATAAAACAGTGAAAAAGAGCAGAAAAGCAGAGGGGAGAGCAAACTACAGTTGCAGAGGTCAATAAAGCACAATGTGGCAGGGAACAAAATGTAGACAAGGATTCAAAAGACATTGGGAACAACATGATTCAGGGCCATCCTGAGTACGAGATCCAGCATGAGAGTTGAGAAGGTGAGCACCAAAGTCAATGTGTCCATAGAGTCAAATCCAAGCATTGGCCACAGATCGGAGATGGTGAAAACCGTAGTGAGTCAAGACAAGTCCTGCAGTGAGTAGGTGGTGGGGGGAGAGGGGGAGGATGGAAGGGATGAGGGGGGAGGGGAGCGGGAAAGCAGAGAGCTGGTAAGCAAGGGAGGGGGTGGGGGAACAGACATAAGAGGGGACAAGGGGGAGGAGGGCAGATCTATGTGTATCCAATCATTCCATCGCCCACTGCAACTTGCATTCGCCAGCACACTGGACCGCAATGTACCCCTCACCAGTTCCTGTTCCAGTCTTGCCACCTTCAGTTCAAGGCCCTTTACCATCCAGGTGAGGGCCCTACAAACGCCCACACTCGCAGAGATGCATATTCCCCAGATGAAAACTTTCAATGCCTCACACTCAGTAGACCGAGAGAGGTAGTGCCCCATTATCCTCCAAAAATGGACAGATCCCGTCCACTAAAAGTCCTGAACGCAGCATGATCCATCCTATCATCAAACTTGCAATTGGGTATAAGCAGACAAACATTTCTCCTAGCCAGCCCTACCAGAAGGGGCGAGTGGTCTGACAGCGTCCTATACAGATACTCCACTGACCAAACCAAATCAAAATTTCTACACACCCACAAAGGCATAATCAATACGAGAATAAGATCCATGACAGCAGAAAAATAGGAGCAACGGCGCTCCTCCCCATGCAAGACCCACCAGGTATCCCCAAGACATAGGTCTGCAACCACCCACGACAGGGCTCTTGTCGATGTATCCAGTGGTCTGACTGTATTGCTGGCCACATCCAGTGCACAATCCAGCACACAATTGAAATCTACGAACAACAGGGTCCAATCAAAACTCAGCCTGAGCAACATTTGGAGCATAGGTCCCAAGAAGAAACCTTGGCGTTCCCAGCACCCCCCTCCAGTATTGCCATGTAACGCCCTTCCGTATCCACCATGGTTTCAACATTGCAGAATCCCCAATCCATATGAAAACCACCTAGAGTAGGTGGAGAAAACAGTGTCAACCACTGTTCCTTTCCACCGCGCAGTCAGCACCTGCGACCTATGCCCATCCAAAGGGGTCCCTTGCAGGATAGCTACATCACCTTTATGCCTATTGAAATACGATCGGATATTACCCCGCTTAACAATATTGTGCCACCCTCTCACATTCTAGCTAACCATCTTCAGCTTAGCCATTCCACACACACTGCTTCCGTACTACCCTTTCACCCCAGTCCCGATAGAGTGAAACCACCAAATACATGACAACTGAGCTTAAAAGCACCAACCCACAATCCCATACAATGTGCCCCAAACACACACAATCCCCAACAGAGGACGCAACCCAATGAACCACCTCTGCCCCACAAAATGCCTCAAAACATGCACCAATTGAGGCACCCCAATCCCCAGGTCTAACCAGTTTGGCTAGAAATAGGGGCAAAGGCAGAACACTGAGTGGGCTGCTCCATCCAGCCCAAGTCGACTACCCCAATGCAAAAGCACCCTGAAGGGCTCCTTTGATTACCAGCCAACTAATACTTCACAACCAGATCAAACTATCAGTGCCCCCGCCCACACCCAACTAGATCCATAGCTAAGAGCCACACCCATTCAAAGTCCACCCAACCAAGTGTTAGGAAGAATTCTCATAAATGTGCTAATTCCCTTCACCTTAGAGACCCCCAGCAACTTTGATGGAATTTGGGGACTTGATTTTTTTTACCTGGAAAGAGTGCGAGCCTTTTTTCCCCCCACTCCCTTATTTATTTTGTTGTGTGTTTTGCTCTTGTGTTCTTTGATTATGGCCTTTTAGACAACTCCATAGGCATCAGCTTTTCATTTGTGTCACACAGCACCCTCAGTGCAGCGACACATGGAAGCCTTTTAGGTTGTCCCAAGGTTTAAATACCTTCTCTGGGATAAACTACTCTTTCCCAGAGTAAGTAGAGTGAAATTGACTTTACTAGTCTTTCCAAATTCCTAGACCCAGCACACACTATCTTACAATAGAGTGCTGGATAGGTTGTTTAGTATGCCTTATGTCTAGAAACTCATGTAGCAGTCAATTGCTACCCTTTCCTCTCGATATGGCTGGTGGCAGTGGTTTTACAACAAACTACCATGATTTTTCCCAACCGCGAACACCGCTAGCGTGAAAATCGCAGGAGCCATGTTTTTCAAGATGGCATCTGAGCCTCCTTTGTTTAAACTGGTCCCGGTCTTCTTTTTTCGCCATTTCTTTTTGGAAAGGTCCTTCTAGAGTTTGTCTCTGCACGCCAAACTAGGTTTGGTCCCTTTGTTCCTATGCCTTTGGCGGCCCTTCAGGACTGAAGACCGCCTCTGGCACCCCAGTATCTGGGGTGGGCAGCAAGTGAAGGAGGTGCCCAAAACTCCCTGTGCTTAGTCTCCTAGGAGACCCAAATGCACTCTGGCGCGATTGGCTGGCTGACTGTCCGACAAGGACAACCACCCTGCTGGGCGAGTGGCAGCTAGGCTGGAATGAATGGGAAGAAACTGTTTAAAAGGCGAGTCTCATGGGCTGGAAGGCAGAGTCGACCACTGGAACGAAAGAACTGAAGATTAGCTCGAAGAGGACGACTCCTGCAACTCCTGGACAGAAGGTTTGCCCGGTGAAGCCCTGCTGCAAGTCTGAATTGCCAAGTTCATCTCGACAGAGAAGCCCCTTATGAACGACTTCTCCCTTTGATTTGGTGGGACCAATCAACTCGTAAGCCACCTGGATACCATTCTCGGAGCTGGTTGTGTTCTCCTCAGAGTGCTGCAGGAAACCAAATAGCCAGGGAGAAAGGCACCAGTTTGTGTGCTTAACGACAGCTACCGGAATTGAAGATTTGACTTTGATTTTTGACCAGTCCCTGTGCAGTGCAGGAGTCTCCCGACATCCTCCCTCTTGTCCCCACGACTGAGGCTCAGGAACAGCGAGATCTGCAGGAACTGCCAGGAACAGATGTCTTCAGCTGCATCTTTTTCTTCATTGTAAGGTACTGTGAAAACACGACCGAGAGAACTTATCTCTCACTGCGAAAGTGCTCAAGACTGGCAACTTGCAGGCCTAGTGACTCAACATAGGAATCTTTCTTTTACGAAATACTTCTGAGAACTTTGGCAAAGAGTTTTCCGTTTAACTTCCAGAAGTGCTTTATCCTATACTAGACTTTAGCCCATTGACTTTGGCCTAGCATATTGCATTGAATCAACTCCTCTGGGGGAACTAAAACTAATTTGCACCGTTGAAGAGTAACTGTTAATATCAGTTTATTAACTTATGACTTTTTGCTCCTACTTCAAATGCTCTGAATGCCATTTTCCTCCTCCTTCAAAATAGTTCAAATGCCTCAGAACCTGATATTGTGAAGTATTGAAGTATGTTTTTGTGGGATATAGATTGCCTCCCACTATTCAATGTTTTCTAACTGACTGTGTAATAAATTAATAAGTGTTTTACCAAGAAACCTTGAGTATAAGTCTATTTGAATACTTGTAATTATGGACCTCTGTAACAGCCTCACAGCTCACATTCCCTCTTGAGATAAGCCCGGCTGCTCAGCAGCGCTACCACAAAACTGTGTAGTACAGACTTATACCAAAGGTTGGTTTTGCTTACACCTATAGTATTCGTTGTGTGTTGTGGTCCCAAAGGGTACGGCACACAAACTTTGCCTAACACCAACAATCCCCCAAATCTGTCACTTCAAAAATGATCACTAAATACATAAGGAGAAAAGGCACTCCTAATCAATGGACCATCTGCTTCCCTCAGCCATTATTCTGCACACCTGCAAGCCCCAAGTTCACATTGTCCGTCATATTCGGCTCAGCGCCACGGCCAGGATTCCTGGGCATCTGCTCCCTTCTCAGTTCCAGCGTACCGTCCTCACTTACGCAGTCTGTCCGTGTGTCAGTCTCCACAGTTGGACTCCCGGTGCGGCGGGGCGCCCTCTGCAGTCCTGGTCTTGGTCCACAACTCTTCCCGTGCCAAGACCTAGTGGTATCCCCAAGAGTCCAACCAATACCACACCTCGCTCGGATGCTGAAAGAAGTGGAAGCGCCCATACACCAGCACACTCAGGTTCACCCAAATGAAACTCTTATTTCAATCCAAGGTCTCGAAGGCTCCTCCTGACTGCGTCATAGGACTGTTTGCACTTCTTAGGTAAAATCCGGGAAAACCAATCTATGCACACATCCAACCTTATAGACCGGTTATCGCTGTGCAGCTTGTAGAATTGCGTCCCGATCCCTGTAGTTCAGCAGCTTCGCCACGACCTGGTACAATCTAAATCTAAAACACATCAATAACCCCCCAATCTTCAGGACATCCGCTAAGTGGCGCTCAATATACAGTTCCATACTGGGGCACACCTCCTCCTCTGCGATCCCCAAAACTCTGATATTACTCCACTGGGAGCGGCCTTCTGCATCCTTCGCTCCGACCTCAAGCGCTCTCGCAGCTGTTGCAAGCGCATCAACCTGGTATGGTGTCATCCATATCCCCCACTCTTCTCCGTTCCAGACACCTGCTCTCCCATCTGCTTGAGGTCTGCCCTTACCAGGGAAGGAACAAGTTACTTACCTGTAACTGTTGTGAATCCATGCCAGACCCATGCTGGAGAACAACAGTTACAGGTAAGTAACTTGTTCCTTCTCCAGCATGGGGTCTGGCATGGATTCACATGCTCATGAATATAAGAATAAATAGCAGTACACACATGCACAACCACGGGAGGTGGCAAAAGGCTCAACATTAAGCAATACAAAAAACTCAACATTAAGCATCTCTTACCTCCTCACCAGGCTCACCTTAAGCGAACAGGTTGCGCAGCACTGCTTGGCCGACCCTGGACTCCTCCCTGGAATCCCGATCGACGCAGTAGAATCTCGTGAAGGTGTGCGTTGACCTCCAGTTAGCAGCCCTGCAGATGTCCAGCAGGGGCACACCAGATAAGAACGCCGTAGTAGCAGCGATCGCTCTGGTCGAATGGGCTCTCGGACGGCCTGGCAGCGGTCGGTTAGCCAACCGGTGGCAGTGCATGATGCAGCCGGAGAGCCATCTGGTAATAGAAGACTTCGAGAGAGCCTTCCCTTGATTCACAGGTCCAAAGTTCACGAACAGCTGTGATGTCCTCCGGAAACTCTTCGTGCGGTCCACATAGAACTTCAGCGCTCTAGCCACATCCAGCGAGCGCAAAGTCCTCTCGGCCGGCGACGGAGGAGACGGGAAGAAAACAGGTAACACCAAGGGCTCGTTAAGATGGAAGTCTGACGGCACCTTGGGCATAAAGGAGGGGTGCGTCCTAAGCACCACCCTCGAGGCATGGAAAGTCAAGTACGGTGCTTTGCAGGATAGGGCCTGGATCCCTCCCACTCGTCGTGCGGAGGTAATGGCCACCAGGAATGCAGTCTTCCTCCAAATTCTAGCGCTGCAGGAGCCAAGCCTGCAGATTCAGCGACGCCGGGTCGTGGTGGAAGACGGCGCCTCCTTCTCTGGAGAGAAGGTCCGCGTCCGCCGACAGCTTGATGGGAGGGGACGTTGACAAGTCCAGAAGGTCCGGGACCCAGATCTGCCTCAGCCACGCCGGTGCGACGAGGATCATCCTGCACCGGGACCTCTTGAGCTGGCTGATGAGTCGAAGCAGCAACAGCAACGGAGGGAACGCATACAGGTATAGGCCGTCCCAGGGGGAACTAGAACGCATCGCCCATGCTTCTCGGCTGGGGAAACCTGCTGGCGAACCTCTTGCACTTCGAGTTCGTCGCTGTTGCGAACAGGTCGATTTGGGGTTTGCCCCATCGTCGGAAGAGTTGATCCACCTGATCCTGGCGTAGTTCCCACTCGTGACACGCGCGCAGCTCCCTGCTGAGCGAGTCGGCGATGGTGTTGCTTTCTCCTGCCAGGTGGAAGGGAACCAGGAACATCCCCTGGGTGACCGCCCAGTGCCACAGATCCTGTGCCTCCTTGGATAGGGCTGGAGATCTGGTGCCTCCCTGCTTCCGTATGTAAAACATTGTCTTGGTGTTCTCCGTGAAGATCCGCACCACCTTGCCCTTGAGCGACGGGAGGAACGATTTGAGAGCCCAGAACACGGCTCAGAGTTCCAGGACGTTGATGTGCAGGAGCCTCTCCTCCGGGAGCCAGAGGCCTCTTGCGTGGAGATCTCCGGTGTGGGCGCCCCAACCTTCCAGGGAGGCGTCCGTCGTCACCGTCTCCTGGTACGCCGGCGTCTGAAAGTCCTTGCCCGCCGTGAGGTGCGCTCGAACGCCCCACCACTAAATCGCCCGCCGGAACACCTCGTTGAGGGGGACCCTGTCTTCGAAGGTGCCCGTCGCCTGCATCCAACGGGCGTCGAGAAATTCTTGAAGAGGGCGCATCCGTAGTCTGCAGAGGCGCACCAGGTAGATGCAAGAGGACATCATCCCCAGGAGGGACTTGTTGGACCTCACCCTGGCCACGTCCGTGGCTAGCAGGCGCTGCACTTTGCCTAGAATGGTCTTCGTCCGTTCTTCCGACGGGGCCGCCAGGCGCCTCACTGTATCGAGCTTTGCTCCCAGAAACAGGGCCACCTGCGACGGCACCAGGTGGGACTGGTAGTTTATGGCGAATCCCAGGTCCGCGAGTAGCTGGACGGTCCTCGCAGTGTGTTCGACGGCGAGTTCCCTCGTCCTTGAGCGGATGAGCCAGTCGTCCAGGTAGGGGTAGACGTGAATCCCCTGTAGGCGCAGCCGCGCCGCCACTGGTGCTAGGCACTTGGTAAAGACCCTGGGGGCCGACTTCAATCCGAACGGCAGGGCTCTGAATTGGTAGTGGCGTCCCTGGACGACGAACCTGAGGAACTTTCGGTGACTTTTGAGGATGGGAACGTGGAAGTATGCATCCTCCAGGTCCAACGACGATAGAAAGTCGCCTTCCTCCAGCTGTCCCAGTACGTGCTGGAGGGTGACCATCCTGAACTTTTGTGACCTGATGTATTTGTTCAAACGACGAAGGTCCAGGATGGGGCGCCAGCCGCCCGTCTTCTTCCTGACGAGGAAGTACCTTGAGTACACCCCGAAGCCTCTTCGGGACCAGCTCGATGGCGCCTTTCCTGAGCATCGCCCGTACTTCCAACAGCAGCTGCGGGACGTGATTTTCCTTCCTGGCCACAGGTGGAACGTGAGGGCACTTCTTCAGGAATTCAATAGAGTGTCCTCTTGCCAGGGTAGCCAGCACCCAACGGTCGTTGGAGATGGACTTCCACACGCCGATGAAATTCGTCAGCCGGCCTCCCACCGGGGTGCTTCGGTCGGGGCCCGAGAACACGGCCGGTTCAGTCCTGCTTGGAGGTGGTGGCCTTGCCGCCCTGGCCACCTTGCCGACGGCGGCGAGGCGCTCCCTGCTTGCTGCCACCCCTTTAGGCCTCCTGAGACGAGGAGCGTGCCGCCTGGCGGTAGGAGACGACGACCCACCGCTGGATCCCTTGGAGGCACCCTGTCTGCCTCCAGAGCTCCGAAAGGGCCGTCGTTGCTGAAGGGCTCCTAGGGCGCGGGCCGTCTCCGTGTCTGTTTTCATGGCTTGGAGGGATTCGTCCACCGCCTTCCCGAACAAGTTGCTGCCGTCGAACAGCATGTCCAACACCCTGGTCTGGACGTCCTGACGGAAGTCGGTCGCCCGGAGCCAACCCCGTCGTCGTAGGCAAACACCGTTGCCCAGCTGGCGGAAACCGGTATCGGCAATATCGGTTGCCACCGTTATGGCATGGTCCGACGCCACTTCGCCCTCTTGCAGTATTTCCAGGGCCTTGGACCTCTTGTCGTCCGGCAGGAAGTCCAATATGGGGGCCAGTTTAAACCAGAGCTCCCTGTCGTAACGGGCCACGATCGCCAGGGCGTTGGCCGTTTTGATCGTCGTTGCCGCCGACGAAATGACCCGCCGCCCCATGGCGTCCAACTTCTTTCCCTCGCCGTCCGGCGGGGAATTCGACGTCGAGGCACCTGACACCGCCGCTTTCTTCTTCGCCGCCGCCGAGACGATCGAGTCTGGCGTTGGCTGGGCCCTGAGGCACAGGGGAGCGGTTTCGGGGACCCAGTACTTCTTCTCGTACCGGTCCCGTTTGGCTGGTGCCGTGGAGGGGTTTTTGAGAACCGACAGGCCCTCCTCCCAGATGTCATCGATTAGAGGCACCGCGATGACCGTCTTCCTCTTGGCCTCCCGGCGCTGATAGAGGAAACCTTCCTTTTTCTGCTCCTCCGGGCAGAGCTGGAACAATTCTGACGCTCTGGCGATCATGGCGTGGAATGAGCCAATCTCGTCGGACGGCGAGGCCTGTGCGACGGGAGACCCGTTCCGTCGTCGTCGCCCTCAGAACCCGTTGTCGAGCCCAACGCACCGTCATCTCCCGACTCTGGGAGGATGAGGAGGGAACTGTAGGCCTTACGGGGGCGAGCAGAGGAGAGGGTTGGGTCCTCCGTCGTTTGTTCTGAGGACTTCCCGACGGGCCAGGTTGCGGGTCCTCCGGCCTGGGCCGTGGGAATCTCGTCCTTATCTCAGAGCATAAGGACTGGATCGCAGACAAAATGGCCACCAAGCCATCCTGAGGCCTAGGTTCCGGCCGCGCCGGAAGGGAAGGCTGCTCTTCCTCGCCATCGTCGTCTTCCTCGGTTATCTCCCGAGGATCTTCCTTACGGGATCGAACCTTCTCGAATTGGACTTCGAGGTTCCTCACGGCCTCGGTCAGTTCCTCCTCCGAGGCTGACTCTGAGCTCGAGGAGGCTACCGTGCCCCCCCTCGCTTCTTCCATCATGGCGGCCACGACGATGGGCTGAAAAGAGGATTCCCTCCTTGGCGGCAGGGAAACTCTAGTCCCAGAGGCAGTCTCCGCTGGCGGGGTCTCTGCCGGCTTGGCCAGAGCCGCCGCGATCGCCTCGATAGAGGCCTTTGCCTGCTGGGTAGGGGCCTTCACCACCTTAGGTGCGTCCCGGGCCTTCTCCTTCGGGGGAGGGGCGACGCCTCGCTCCCCCTCTTCCGAGATCGGACGGGGCTTCTCCCAAAGCTTACCCGGGGTCTCTGACTTCCTCTTCCCCGAACCGGAGCGCTGGCTCGTGGTTGACAGTGCCAGGGAAGGTGCGCCCTGCCTGGCGACCGAAGAGCCCGACCTTTCGGCGCTCCCGGAGCCAGCGCACTCGCAGCGCTTGGCCTGGGCCCCCGTCGCCGGGGCGCCCGCACAGGACTTAGAAGCCCGCTCGGACCCTTTCTTCTTCTTCTCACCCGTTGAGCCCTTCTCCAACCAGCTGGCGAGACGGGATCAACGGTCCCTCATGGTCCGCTCTGACAAGTTCTTGCAGAACTGGCAGTCCTTCTCTACATGAGTCTTGTCCCCATGAAGAAAGTAGAGGCATCGCAAATGTTTGTCTTCCTTAAACACATTCTGCAGCCCACATCCAGGGCAGCTGCGAAACAGCTTGGGTCCGGGCGACGAACTCGCATCCTGGGCCATCTCGAAGTAGGCCGCGAATCTTCTGGAATCCTCCAAGAAGTTGATTCGACGAAATCTTCACCCTTGAGGGGCATAGGAAAATCCTGCAACGTGTAGCCGTTAACGGGAGTAGAAATGGTGGAGCATAGAGGCTCGATTAACCGAAAAAATGTGAAAATTCACCTGAAAAAGCACGAAACACGCAGTAAAAGCTCGAGAGCTAAGCACGAGGACTCCCAACACTTGAACGTGCGGTAAACATCTGAAGATGGCTGCCAGAGGCGGGGCTTAGGTAGAGGGCAGTCATTGGCTGTGGTCAGTATGACGCAGAGATCAGTGATTGGTTACTACTACGAAAGACAGATCAGAAACGAAACTGATACTGATTTTTTCTTTACCGAGGATTCCCAGCCTGACGACGGGGAATATTCATGAGCATGTGAATCCGTGCCAGACCCCATGCTGGAGAAAGCCCAACAGATACATTTTGCACCTTACCCTCAAGGGAATTCCTGGAGTCCTGAATCACTGTCAGACACTGCCCCATGGTCACAGTCTTCCATTGGGCCCAGGTCCAGACCTTCCTCTGCCGTCTGCGTTTTCTGCTTAGACAGATGCCCACCCCCCCCTACTTCAGACCTCCCATGCATTGCTCGACCTTTTGCTGGACCTTCAACATCATTTAGATGTACCCTTGTGGATCCGATTCCACTCGTATCCAGAGCGCTCCTGGGTGCCCACCAGACTGAGTTCTCCACAGTCAATACACAGGCACTGGCACCAAATTAAGAGTGGTGGCCCTGTGCAGACAATCGATTACAGAAAACAAATATTGCCCCAATCCAATCTGCAGAGTGGTCTGGTTCACCAATCACAGCCGCTAGCACAGGGTGATATCTACTGTTCAGTTTTTCCAGAATCCACACACCAAGCTGCATCCAGGTCCCATCCTCCAGTATTTAAACATAGCACCCAGTCTCAAATGGCACTCATGGCATGAGCGCACAGACTGTTTGGGCCTGTCCCTTCCTGCAGCACCTCTCAGTCAATCCAGTCTTGTGTGCACCCTTCCCCCAATGGCCGCAGCCCACTGCTCCTGGCACTGCTGCACGTGCTTGAACCTCCACCTGGCCAGAGCCTCTGCTCAATACCGGGCGCTCTGCTCGTCCCCAATGATGTCACTCACTGCCGATGCACCACCTCAGTCCTGCGGGCATGCAGCAGACCTTCCTCTTGCTGCCTGCTTTGCAGCAATTCCCTATTCCACGGTGTCCGCCTGAACCCGGCCTCAATCACCTTCAGCTCCGTCGTACCACAGAGCAACCCGAGAAGCCAGGCTGCCTACAGAACAATCGCCGCTTCAGGGAGCCCCTCGGAATGAGCACCATACGTTTGCGACCCACTCGTTATGCCTCAGGATAGAACTCTCAGTTGAACGGAGCCCAGGGAGTAGCAGCCATCATGGTCTGGCTCTCTAACGCCGCCCCCGAATGTGTACATATTAGTAGTGTAGGTTATGTCATCTGTATTTTTTAAATGAGATCTCCAAGACCTGCATAAAATCAAGATTTTCAATCCTAGAAAACTTGAAATCTGCTGTCCAAATCTTGGTCCTCTCCACCTGGATGGTGGAGATGTGCTTTTGTAAGGCCTTCAAGTGACTCCCCTGTTACCCCGGAGATATGTCCTGCATGCAGCAGCAACACTCAAATGACTCTACATTAGACCATATCATCCCAATCCTCAACGAACTGAATTGGCTCCTGCTGTTAGCAGTTATCACCTTCAAATCCTGCTGCATCATCTACAAAGCCGTCTCCCTGAAATCCCAAGCTACCTCACTAAGAAACTCAGCATCTCCAGAGGCCTACGATCCACCAGAATTAAGGCCATGTGCAGACTTCAACTACACTGATGCATGAAGGAAAGGGCCAAAAGGCAAGATTCTGAAACATCACCATCAGCCTAGTTCCCCTCGCATCTACAGTTCAGGTTAGAGCTCAAGACCCTCTTCAAGGAATGCGACCTCCCAAACACTTAGGTCCACACACCTTCCACTCCCCTACCTGAGACTGGGTGATCTGCTCCCCACTGTTCCGCCCCTGGTTGCTAGCAGATCCCCTGCTGACACATTGCCCGCCCTCCCCACTCCCTTGTTTCTCTGATTCACTCGTCTGTTCTTTCGCCAATTATTGTATAGCGCTCAGTTCTTACTGAGGCTAGGTCTGTTCTCAAAAGCTATAGTAATAATAACCTGAATAAATAATTGTATTAGTATACATTCTGCCTAACCGTTGTAATTAAGTGCTAGATGTGGGCTTAACTGAACCCCTGACCTTTACTGCGCTGCTTGGAAAGAAAGAAGTAAACATTTGCAGGTGGTTTAGCACAGACTTTCCGAGTTAGTTTTCTCCATTGACCTATGGTTTGGGGAGTAGGAAACACATACCCTAAGTTAATAGATGGGGTCCACCAAAGAGAATCTAAACTCTACTGGCTAGTGCAGAAAGGATTCATTCTGGGGAGGGTTGAAGGCTTGACAGTAGGTACAGTTAAGCCCTAGAGACCACACAAAAGAAGACATTAAAGACATACTGAAAAATATACTCCAAAGAAATATCAAAAATAGTTAAGGTTCCTACTGTAGTATTGGTGGTTCTAGCAGCAGGGGTACACAGCAGAGATGACTCTGGAGACAGGCATATATAAAAGGAAGTTGCTCCATTTAGTTTCAGGGCTAGTTTGGGAAAACGGAGGCAGGAGCTAGATAATATGCATCCTCCCTATTCAGATCTCCCATCCTGAATCATCAACTCTCAGTCCTTGAACCCTGATGACCTATAAAGTTCCAGGCTACCTCATGACATTCTACTGCCTGCACTGGTGCACACAACACAAGCAGATGCTACACATTCGCTCTCCTTTCAATTTCACACACACAAACAGGACTCACAAATCAGGTTCTCTGAACCACCAAAACTCAACATGCACAACGAACCAACCACATCATAACACACATGTCCACATACAACACCACCACTCATTCTCTCCAAAGGAACCTGTCATTTGCACCATTACTCTCATACTTCAACTACCCCCAGGAGAACATTTAAAAGTGGGAATGAGAAAGAAAATATACCAACAAGACAAAGAACACATGCAAAAAACTTGGCTGAATAATCTAGCATCCACTACACGCTACAATTCATCACTCCATATATGCACCCTCGCATTTCATTCACCTCATAACATCATAACATTTCATAACATCATAAATTTTACCCGTGCTTCACTACCTCCAACCATGCTTGAGCAGGGGCCAGCCCAGGAGAGGTCTGCCATATTCACAGAAGAAGCGGTAAGCGCACAGAACATTGCGCCTGAAAAAAACGAAAATGCTTTTTCCGCTTTGCATTTTCTGCCAATATTGCCCAGTTGATGCCCACTTTGTTTAATCAGCTCCAGTCACCAGCCTACAGGTTCCTGCGCCCTCAAGTGTTTTATTTGGGTGAAATTGCACCCGACCTCCATTACCTACCACGAAGGAGGCACCACTTCCAAGATGGCCGCCCGCCGAGTAGCCATGTCATCCTAAGCCTTAACTCAGCCCAATCCACACTGCTGAGCCCTGATTGGCTTTCTGTGCCATTTCATTGTCCTATCACGAGCCGGCAGGCAAAGCCGGCCCACGTCAGCAAGGCCCTCGGAGCCAAGGCTGATACCCGTCCCGAGCCTGTCCACAGCTTTATACGCCATTAGCCAGACCCCCCTGCCCAGGTTGGCCCGGCTCTGGACAATTTTAGCTGCACCCACCGGCGCAAACTTCCTCCGCTAAAGTTGCTACTTGTTAATGTCCATTCCACACTGTATATACTTCACTGAGGCCCGCACACACCCTACTATCATCAAGAATTGAATTAAAACGTTAAAAACTTGTAATGCAATCTATGTACTCTGCTCCGCCTCCTTACTCACTAAGACACACCATCACCTTGTTATGGACGCCACTTGCTGCTCTAAACAATTTGCTTCTATATTCCTGCTTGTCAAGTAATCTGCCTCCTCTCAATGTGCCTCTATGTAACCTGACCATGGTACTACAAATGTACCTTCACCTGTCTGATTAATGGTAGTATAACTTATGCCACATTATATATTGCATAACTTTGTGCCCACGCGCTTCACATCCCCTGCTCATTTTTGCCATGCGATTGAGTCCATTCGCCCAGTACCATCTGAACCTGATCAGTGGCGCTAGCCTAAGCCCTAAATTGATACCAGATTACTCCGAAAGTGATTGTAGACTATTCTGAAATGGATTTTAGCCTGCTTCTGTTGAAATCTGCTCTTGTGCAACTAGACACCAGCCTACTCCTGAAATTGATTTTAGTCTATTCTGATGCAAAGTGATATTTGCCCATACCTGACCTTCCTTGAGAAAATCTTCACCTCTACCAGAAATAACCCTTCTGTGGCTATCCAAACAGTTTAGCTCACTATAATTCATCCCAGTCAACTCCATGACTATGAGCAAAACCCTGAGGACCCAGACATTCCAACTTACATTAGGCCTCCTCGCCATAATGGCCTTTGCCTCACTGGCCACATGCCCACCAAAAGATAGAAATTCGAGACTGAGATCAAGACTGCCCCGCCTCTACGAACCCAAAACAAACTGTACCAGAAGACACCCTATACGTAATGCTACCCAACCCACGGAACTATCTAAACGTGCACATCAGAACACTTGCAACAATCGAAACACTGCACTTCCTACCATCACGTTAAAAACTCCCCCTAGAGTTAAGACACCCATAACTAAACATCCTCTCACCACCAAACCCACAAGTACCCTATCACTATCAGGGCCACTTACCAATGCCAGATCCCTGGTGGCCCATGCCTGTGATATTGCAGATATCCTAACTAATGAGAAGCTGGCTCTGCTTGCCATAACTGAAACCTGGCTTCACGAGGCCGCAGGACCCCGCCCTTATGGTAGCTGTACCAGATGGTTACCAGATACTAAGAGCTGATGGACCAAACACCAGAGACAGTGCATTAGCCATTATCTCTAAAACCAATCTATCAGACTTGTCACCTCTCCTCCTTACCAATCCTGCAAGATACTTACAGCAAAACGTCCCCTATCTAATAACCGCACTCTTACTATCCACCTGGTATACCAAGGCATAAAATAAGCAGTGTCGCATAGCAATTTGCTATGCAATCCTGTAGGTTTGCTAATCAAATGGGCACTTGTGTAGCAAAGTTAGCTAAATTGCCCTCTTCAATTAAAGCACAGCTCACCCTGCATTCCTTTCTTGTCCTCGGTGCTCTCTTCAATCTCTTTTCTCTGTTCACTTCTAGTGCTAATGGAGAGAAAGTGCAACAGTAATCATCTTGTCCACTCTAAGTGCCAAAGGCATGTGTGGGAGTGCTATGCAAGAATGGCTTTTTTCAAATAATTGCAAACCAGAAGTAATTTGGAGGATACTATTATTAAGCTTTCAATATCCTGCCTGGCAATTCCCAAAATGTAAGTGGTCACATAATGCATAATTACACTATTGCTACTGTAAAAAACTGCATCTCCAGTAAGGTTTAGGTTAGTGTATCTAAATTGCATAGTGTCAACTATACTTCATTTGGTTGGGGAAGATGCATCATATTGACGAGTGAACACTTTTGAAAATATACATGATCACATGATCAAATGCTTTTGATGGCAAACCTTGTTGCATACATCATGCATCTGGTGCTCCCATGAGCTAACCCATACTCCTTGACATTCTATATAATCACTGTTTCTTTATACCAGGTACCCTGAAAGTGAGGTGACACACAAACTACAATATTCCACCTAGTTTGCCCAATTCTCTGCCAGCTACACAACCCACTTTGCTTAGTCTCCTTCTAGCCTCTTACATAACGAACACACAAAGCAAAATAGATGCTTATGCTAAGTAGTGATCAATAGTTCATCCAGTCTGTACATCTACAGATCTACTGTAATACCAAATACTGTAGTTGGCCTCCAGAGCTCACTTTGCTTTATGATTTATTGTATTATATATTAGCACCTGCAGGAGACAGCTGGCCAAACTGTTTTCAGAGCCTTTTTATCTTATGCAATTGTGTCCATTCATGTAGCTAACCTACATTTTACAGACACTCCTCTATGGTTCGCAAAAGCTTTTCGCCCACTCGCATAGTCTAGTAGATTTTTATGAAGGGCGAGTAGCATTTGCAAGAGATGTTTGAAACGTTTGTTTAACATTTACTTTTAAATATCAAATACACGTTTCACTGTGCATGGCTGGCCTCTGGGTGGTAGCAGAGTTCCAAGCATAAAGTGGGGTTGTAGTGACATGCATCATTGTACAGAAATCACATTTTAAATGTGTTGTCCTCCATTGTTATGGGTAGAGTGCATTTCTCTTAGGTTGAATATGTAAACTAAGTTACCTGGCCTGCAGGTCTAGCTGAAGAATTTGCAAGGCTTGACTCCTCTCACTAATGTCTAATTTCAGCGGTACACAAAGCTGCTGTATTGTTGCTCATTTCATGTCTTGGGTACAAATAACTTCTGGTAACATTAACAATATCAGTACAAAATTGCTAATCAAATGGGTCTGTTTGCTAATCAAAAAAGATATCATTAGCAAAATCTGCCAATCAATTTTTGAAAACTAATTTATGCCTTGTATACAGACCTCCAGGACCACTAGGAACCTTTGATGACAACCTCACCTGTCTCCTAGCTGATAACACAAAAGACGATGCACAAATCCTGCTGCTGGGAGACTTCAATCTTGGTTTTAACGACACTGATGACAAGGGGTAACACAAAAAGTCATCACCCCTACCCACATTAAAGGAAGGACCCAAGATTGGGCTGCCGACCTGAACTGTAATATTACCATTACTAACATTACCCCGCAATCCTGGACTGACCATTATCTAGTCACCTTCACTGCTACTCCAGACCTCATCTACCCTAAAACCATAGCTATGGCATTGCCACTCCCCACTAGAAGCAAAAAGGATATTAGAGCAGAAAAGCTACTTCCACGTCTTCCCGCTATTAACAATATAGCCAGTAATACAAACCCTACCTTTCTAGTGGAGGTCTTCAACAGTGCCATGGCCAAGGCCTTGGACACTATTGCACCTGTCAATCTCTGTACAGGCAGACAGAAATCTCACCTAAACGCCTGGTTCACGCCCCAACTTAAAGAATTAAGACTCCAAAAAAGAAAGCTTCAATCAATTTGGCGCCACTCTGCCACTGACTAGAATAAAGCCAAGCTAACAAACCTTTCCAAACTATACAAGAAAGAAATAGAAATTATTAGCACAAAAAAGAATAAATACAATGACAGAACATCTAACGCGAAGTCGGACACCAAGGAAATATTTTTTATCCTTCGGGAAATGGAATCACTCATATCACAGGCTGACAACACCCCCAAGGATAAGCCCTGGTGTACTGACATACAAAATGCACTATTGAACAAAATCACCACACTCCAATTTAAAATAGCTAAAAAGAAAGCCTTGCTGCTCTTACCTGAGCAGCAATCCACTCTAGTCACACCGGCCAGTACCACCAAGAAAATTTCCATTTCTGAGACAGAAAAAATCATACTCTCGTTAAAACCATCAAACTGCAAAGGAGACAGCTGCCCAGCCCAAATCATAAAGGATGCAGCTAGAGACCTAGCCCCCTTCATCTCGAAGCTCATCAACGCCTCATTCAAGACGAACTCAGTACCCAATAATCTCAAAGAATCTTGGGTGCTCCCACTGCTAAAAAGACAAACCTTAGACCCTTCCATCCCGACCAACTACAGACCCATCACCACAGTCCCCTTCTTAATTAAAATTATCGATAGAGTAGCTTACCTGCAAATACATGATTACCTGAAAGCCAACCACCTATTAGGAACACGTCAGTCCGGCTTCCGCCCTCTCTATGGCACGGAAACAGCCTTAATAGACCTTAAGACCCAAATTGACGAGTAGAAGGACAATGTGAAATCAGCCATGCTACTCCTCCTTGACCTATCGGCAGCCTTTGACTTGGTGGATCATGCAGACTTATTCAACCACCTTAGGTCGGCTGCCCATTTTTCAAGTGACGCTATAACCTTGGTGCAGACCTTCCTAGCTAACCGTACAAGGAGAGTCTGATCCCCTTCAGCAGCTGCTGATCCCATACAAGTCTCCTGCGGCGTACCCCAGGGATCATGTGTGTCTCCCACTATGTAAAACATCTTTACTAAGCCCTTGTTTGACAAGTTGGACAGACTGGGTGTCACCTACACTAATTACGCAGAGGACACCCAGATCCTCATTCCCCTTTCGGGCAACTTCCTGGAGGACTCGGCCCTAATAAACAAGATATACCTCCACATTCAGGCCTGGATGGCATGCCACGGCCTATGCCTGAATGACGACAAAACGGAGCTACTGATCCTGAGTTCTGAGGCAGCCATTAAAAAACTCAACCCCAGCTTTGCCTCCTTCAACATTGACAATGTCATCAAAGTGATGCCCGCAGTTAAAACCTTAGGCCTCTATCTTGACTTCGCAAGTCAACTCACTAGCATCTTCAACAGCATATACCTGCAAACTGATCCGAGCCTGCAGACCATTTCTCTCTGAAACGAGTTGCATTACCCTGGCCAATGCACTTATAATATCCAGATTGGATTATTGCAATGCCTTGTACACGGGAGCCAATAAGTACATTATTGACAAAATGCAAAGACTTCAAAACAATGCACTAAGAGCTACTCTAAACATCTCTAACCGAGATCATATATCCATATTCAGAAGAGATATCCACTGGCTCAAGATCAATGACAGGATCCTCCTCAAAACACTCTCCCTCACATCCAAATGCCTGAACAATATAGCTCCACCTTATCTCATAGAAAGAATAAATAAGAGAATTACTGCCCGTCCCATGAGATCTGCCAACGTCCATACCTTCGAGGTCCCTAGATTTAAGAGCACCAAAGCTGGCGGTTCTAGCTTCTCTGTTATAGCCGCACAATCTTGGAATACACTCCCTCTAGATCACAGAACAGACCAACCTTACGCCAGATTCAGACGGAAAGTCCTCACCTCGATACGTACTAACGATTCCTAAACCTGTTGCTATCGAACCAAACCTAGCTCCTCCGGTACTTATACCATGACTGCATTTGCTACCCAATGCCTGTTAGGCTTTACCGTTCTTAATGTATCTGTTACTACTGTACCACTTGACTGTAATCATGCAACACCTATTTGGGACCACTAGTCTCTCTGTAAACTATGTGGCTGTCTATTTCCAGTATGTATGCACCCATTTTCTTTGTAACTAAGCTTCAAGTACACTTGTAATATTCCGCCCAGCTACCTAAGGTTTTGGTGCGCTTTATCAAATAAATAAACAAACTACATAACTCCCATCATGTGCCCATCACACCATATAATATCATAACATTTCCTTTCATGACACTTTGTATTTCATTCACACTAATGAACATACAGTGCCACCACTCATAATACAATATCATAAATACATTTCAAATTATTTGCTGTATTTAACAACTCATTTCACCATACCAATTCTAAGTATTTCAAATATTAATTCCTATAAGAGTGCATTAAATTTCATAAATTCAACTATCACATTTGCCTAGAAGTCCGTAGATTCTTATACGTCCATAGGTGCAATGCACCTTTACCCTGAAAATCCTCAAAACTGTTGAACTGCATAGCTTTTGCCAAAATTCCATATTACCTTCTGCATACTGGAGGAGTCGCAGGAAGGCAGAGATGACGCTAGAGGCAAGTAGTCATAAAAAGGAAGTTCTTTATTTAGTTTCAGGGCTAGTTGGGAAAGGGGCATCAGGAGCTAGAAAATATGCATCCTCCCCATTCAGATCTCCCATCCTGAGTCATCAACTGTCAGTCCTGGAACCCCGATGACCTGTAAGGTTCCAGGCTACCTCATGGCAGTCTACTGCCTGCATTGGTGCACACAATACTAGCAGATGCTACACCTACCTACAAAAGTGGCACCTATCGGGGCTCACAAAATCCACTAGCCCACTCACATTGGCAGTTACTTAACATTGACTGCATGCAAACCTTGTTTGCAGTAGCTGGCAAATAAAATGTTGACTGTGCACGGCTGGCCTTTTAGGTGGCAGCATTGCACCAAATCTGAAGTGTGCTTATGGTGATATGCTCCATTTTACAGAAATAAATGATAAATATTGTGTTGCCCGTCACCTTGGGGCAAGTGCATTTCGAGTATGTAAACTGTGAGACAGACATGGTACCATGAGAGACAGACAATGACTCAAGTTTATGAAAACATTTATTTCGTAAAGAAAGGGGTTTGGAGACTGCCTAACTTGCCCTACGTCTATAATGGGAGTAGTCTCGACCATCAACAAAATATAAGTCCAAAGTCAGTCAGGTTAGTCAAAGCAAAAGTGTCGGTCAAACCTATGCTTGACCTCAAACTCTAATACAATAATGTGCATGGGATTGGACTAAATAAAAAGGGTGCTTCAAAGTAAAGGTCAGGATAGTATTGGAGCTGGTCCATGGTTACTTGCCCAACCACCCCCCCCCCCCCACGTCTCGAGCCACTTGGGATTCAGCATGCATTCCTCAGCTTTCACTGCATAAAGTTATGTTACAAAGTTCAAACAGTTCTGGTCGTACAAGTTCAAAGTCCCTTTATGTAACAATTCCTCCGTCACCTCTCCTCAGGAAGTCTGCTACTTATCATTAGTACACAAGACTTTTAGAGGTCACAACAGGTTGGTGTATCAGAGCATTTTGACAACGCCCAGTATTCCTCAGCCCCAGGCGGGAGCAGTGACACCTTGGCTCTCCTTGCACAGTTATTCAGCAGTTCAACATATCAACTTTCGATGAACACAGTACTTCCGGCCCTGTGTGGGACAGCTCTGATACTTGGACCTCTCTTTCAGTTTTCTCTTTTCATCGCGCCCCCAGCACCTTTTGCAGTTAAATCTAGGCTTACTTTCATCAGCGAACCCCGGACCCTTTTTACGGTCCAACTTCAGCTTTTCTCGTGCGCCCAGCACCTTTTTACAATTCATAACCAAGTTTTCACGGAATCTGTGTGTCTTTTACCTCAAGCATAAACCTCCCTTCGCTTGCTTCCATATTCGCTCTCTCCATGAACTTCAATCCTGTACACAATGTCTTTGTTCACAAGAGCTCCTTTCACCACGTGTTAATATACACGTGAACATTTGCTACTTTGTTTGTTTCAACTTTCACAACAGACAATCAAAGCTTTCCTCTTCAGCGCGCTTCTTATCCTACGCTCGTCCTTGTAATTATCTTATTTCTTGAAACATTTTATCCCTCGCGCTTTGCCGCCATCATCAACCGGGTTCCCCTCTGGCTTTGAACTCACCGGTTGAGATTTCACGAATGTCACTGTTGTGGGTCTCATCGACTGAAGACAAAGGGCTCCTCGCCAGCCCCTCCAACTCTTCTGGGCGGCTTCTCTGACCAGAAAACCAACACCCTTGCACTGGAGAACAGTTTTGCAATTAATCCCCTTCTGGCTCCCTCGCCACGCTTTCATTAGTCCTTTTATACCATAGGATGTCTTGGCCCTCCGTCCTCCAGCAGACCTCGGGTTCTCTGGGTGTCCCAGTTCGCCTCTGCTCTCGTACTCAACTCGTGGACCTTCTCGGGATCCAGCTTGCTCATTCGGTTTCTCTGGCCCTCTTTTTATACAGCTGTGGTGTGCCAACAGTCCTCAGGTGTTTTCATTCTGTATTCAGTGCATGACTTCACCTATCTTTGTTAATGGGACATTGATAGAAATGAAAAGTGTCTCTGCTGGATTTTGCCGGATTTTAGCAGAGCGGGGAGGTTTTGTCACAGGGAAAGGGGTGTCAGTCTACAATCATGTAATAGGAGGGAATGTCAGGTGGGGGCTACTGGAAAAGGGGGGGGGGGGGTAACCATGTCTTGCCTTCGGGCAATCCCTCTCCAATCTCAATGGACCCTCTACTCAGGTGATCCTCCCTTACTCGTCCACCCCCAGGGTCGGTATCCAATAATGATGGCCCACTGTTGGCACCTGTATAGAAGATCGCCCGGGAGTAGAAAGAAACTAAAATGCGCCCATCAGGTCTAGTGAGATTTTTACACATTTGCCAGGCATGCCTATAAGCATTGGAAATGTTTTGGGAAACAAGTACAGAAGTGTTAGCTAAGATTTGGTGCAGTCACACTGGGTGAGACTACACAAGACTTATCTGCTTGGTATTAGGTAACGCACCTATTGGTATAGGTCTGTACTATACACGTTGTTAGTGTGCCTGAGCAGCCAGGCCCATCTCAAGAGGGGTAAATGTGAGCTGTACAGATGAAATCCGTCAATACAGGTAATCAAGTAACACTTGCACTCAAGGTTTCAGTTGTAAATAATTATTGATAACATCAGTTTTAAATAAGCCTTTTTTTAAAAAGGCAAAGGATTGTAACAGTATGGATAAACTTTGAAATTACTTTTCAGAATCAATAAAGCCAGTGAATAATCTTTGGATATGCTGAATACATTTCTCCTACACCCAGAGGTGACTTCAATCACAAGGATAGTATTTGCATTTATATATCACACCAATATACTTCGTAGATTCTGAGTTGCAGAAAGGAAGGGTTAGGGAAACTAAAAGGTTAGAACAGTTTCTCAGAAAATGTGAAGACAACTGAATCATCCAATGAAGTCCCAGCAATAACTGTTCAACAAGCTAAAACCTATGGGGGGGGGGGGTAAGCAATACCAAAGTCAATGGATGTAGAAGAGCGCCTTTAGGGAGCCAGGACAAGTCACTTGGACAGTCTATAGTTCTGATTGCACGAAGTTAGAGAATTCCGAAAAATCACTTGTAGGGACAATCTGTTGTGCAAATGGAGTTGAAATCAACTCAGAAAGTAAGCAGGTGCCAGTCTCAAGTGAGAAAGCACGACTTAAGGCACAAGCCCAAAAAAGTAAATTTGGTTAGAAGAAAGGGGTCCAGATGGGCACAAGAGGGATGAATTATGGAGGGCTCCTGCGGCAGTACTCGGGAAGGTCACCGGCAGCTACGGATTTCCTTCGTTTCAGCAACACTTTGCTGTTTCAGTGCTTCGCAAACAGCACTGATGCAGAACAGTTGACACCGGTTGGACTTTCCTTGATCCCTCGGTCCTGCACTCCGGTGAGGGTACTCTGGCTCGGGATTCCCTGCTTCTGGAGTGTCATTAGGAGGTTCCTGGAGCCTTTGGCCTGATTCGTTCCGCGGCAGGCATTGCACGCGACTATGGATACTTGACCCCTGGCATTGGGCTTCTGCAGCAACGCTGAGGCACAGAAAGTCAGGGACTGCGCCAAAGTGGAGTTAGTCTTTGGTATTAGTTGGTCCCACTAAACCAAAGGAAGAAGTTGTCCGTCCGGAGCTTCTCTGTCGGAGTAAAAAAAGAGCTCAGCACAAAAGCAGGGCTTCACGGGCAATTCAAGGTCCAGGAGGGTGCAGCAGGCCTTCCCTTCACGTTTTCTTCTTCGGATGTTTCTTCCAATGGTCGACTGCCTGTAGTCCCAAAACCCTTGCCTTCTAAGCAAGTTTTCCCATTCATGCACAGCCTAGGCTGTCAATACATCACTGGTGTAGCCATTTGTGTTGGGCCTATTCAGGTTTCTCCCACATTACAAAAAACACATTAGACCCTACACATTCACTAGGAGTTCTCCTGTTCTAGAATAGGAAGCTGAAGTCCTACTTTTAGGCAACCTTTGCATATTCGTATGAAACACTAGCAGTAGTGTTTTGCTTATTTGAATGTACTTATTTGCATGCTTGCTTGGAATCCAGTGTATTTGTGTGCTTGTGCGTAATATTGCACATTACCAGTGATCTGTGGATTCATATGCTTAGGTTTGTTCGTAACATTACAAATTCAGAATTTCCTACTTGTAGGTATCCTTCGTACAGAGACAAAAATGGCCAGTTGAAAGTTCGGCATATAAAGTCACTCATCGCTCAGAATTCACATGATACAGCATACAATTTTAGTGCAATTTGATGTCTGCTTTGCATGTTCGTGTAGGTCCAACAATACAAGTCTTGTACTTATTCATAGGTTTTTGCTTTTTCATATTCCATAGTGGTCTCTGTCAAAAACATAACATTTCATGTGAACATGTTTTTTTCTTTTTTCAAGCCATTTTAAACCCAGCATAATTTTGCTAGCGTTTCTTAAACATGTCCCAACCACATGACCGTCGGACTATACTACACTGATGATCCCCAATAAAAGTGAAACCAGTTGTGTGATTGTAGTCTTGAAAAACGCATGTCTTGGGTTGATTAAGAGATGTATAAAGCAGCACTGACTTTTAAGACAAAGACAGTTTTCTGGAGCAAAATCTTGTATTTGAGCCAATTTGCATATCCGCAGTGCCTTACTAATGTGGCTCTGTACTGGAGTTGAACTTCCAGTGATTGTTACTAGGTGGGGGCATGTGTGACTTGGCTCAAATGGAATATCGCACATGTAAAAAAAAATATTCAAATTGTTTTCTTTACAACTCAATATGTAGAGTTTGGCCAATGTGATTTTCAAGCATAAACGTAAGTATCAAGTATGCATGGGTGCAAAACTGTTTTGCAGCAGCCGGTGCTGCGAGTACTGTGACGAATCCAAGAAGATCGTCACCTTTCCCCCAAGGCAGAGCCGCCCCCTTTGAGACTAGTGAGGTGAGCCTAGTTAAAGTCCCCTGGGGGGCAGGGTATACGAGATCCCTCTGGAGGAGACTCCCCCCTTAGGCGATGGGAATCCCTCAGGAGGGACTCGGGTCAACCCTCCCACCACAAGCACCACCACCTTTAATGGGTACATAGATACTAAGGTGTATGAGAACCAGGTACAACATGTGCGCTCACCACCAGCCATTGGCCAATGATAATCGACTGGCAAAGTCCAGGCCAGACTGGTTGGAGCCTTCCCAGTGACTGTATATTGTCGGGGTCCCCACACCGTTGGGGTGGGGACCTGGGTGAATGTAGTGTGTGACAAATATGCATTCCATGTTATGGGTGTCTGGTATCTGTGTGTGTAACACAAATGAGACAGCCCTGCCCGAAACTGACATGAATGCAGTGTAATGTGCTGAAAGGCTGAGTGCTTGCACCAATCCACATTCCTTGTTGAGTGTCTGGGTGGAAGTGAATGGCCTGAATGCACTGTGAGCCTGATTGGCTGCCTCCCCTTCTGAATGATTGGCAGCCTGAGCTTGACTCACCAGTATGAATGAGAGACAGAACTGTATATCTGGGACCTCTCACTTACCAGAATTGTTCCGAAACTGAAACTTGAAGTTGCTTATCCATGAAGCCCAGCTGGAGGAAGAAGAATTGCTGCTGCTTTCCTTTAACCCGATCCGAAAGCTGTCGAGTCTGTCAAGGACTGATCTGACAGAGGACCTGGGTAGGAGACCTCTCCCCGAGCTACGAGCGAACACTGTGCAGAAAGCTTGTCTTCACCAAGGCACCCTGGAAGCCAGTTCCGAAAGGCTGTCTACCGGAGACAGGTTCCGCCGAGGAATCTTGAAGTGAAGCACCCGGACATCGAGGCCATCTTCAATCCATTGCCGTCGACCGGGGTTCGGAGGATTTCCGTAACCGCTGGAAGCCAGTCAGGTCATGTTGCCCAGAAGCGGCGACAGCTTGACGCCGTGCTGCTAGACGACCGGAGCCGCAACGCTCCACCTTTTGCCTAAGAACATTTAAACCAAGAACTCCCTTGGCATCAAAGTTGACCGCTTTGACTCGCCAGAGAAAGTTGAGGTCGGAGAATCCGCCGGTGGGTTTCGCGCCACCAGAGGTCCACAAAGATGCTGACGAGGAAGATCCGAAAGCCAGCCGTGGTCGAGTCACGATTGCCGACGCTAACATCCGATGCCAACACCCAACGCCCTCTGCTGGGCCTACGTTCTTCATCGAGTCATCAAACTCTTCTCATCGAGTACTCCCGATGCCAGGGTTCACCTTCATCGGGGACTCTGGATGCCCTGTGGCTCCTGCTTTAAAGGGAGTTCACTTTCAAGGGATCCGGTGACGAATTGTCGATGAAACTCTGCTATCTCAGTGTAGTGATACACAAAATTGCAAATTTGCCAATCAGGGCTTTAGATGACAGCATTAGCCGCTGAAAGCCAATAGTTTATTCAAAGCATGTGCCAAAAATGCTGACAGTAGTCTGTTGTAGCACTTCCATTACGCAGTAGTGAGCTACAAGGAATATGCAGGCCTAGTAGGGGTGGTAGGTCACATTATGCATTGTAGATAAACAGGCAGGGAGAAGGCCCCAGCTCTGTAGCTAATAGACATTATTGGAGTGTTTGGAACATTATGGCACCTATATAGCGCTTAGATAGCCAGTCTTAAGCGCTATGAACGCTAAGCTATGAGTGCATGCCTTTTAGAGCTTGCTCACATGGGGTTAATTCATCATGGCTTCCCTTAGAATATTCTGCCTTTCTAACGGTAGCCCTGCATGGCTTCGTAAACAAATCCTCTTTCTCTGAGAAGGCACTGATAAGACATTCCTGAGCTTTCGCGCAGATGGGCTCCAAGTAGGGAGGGGCACAGAAAAGGAGCATAGTGGAAATTCACAGAGTTGGGTTTTTCCATGAGCAAGCCTATATTTTGCACAGGGAAAGTTCTGGAACTGTGCATCATGGACTGACGGCACAAGATTATAAAAATGCATGCCCACATGACTCAGGTGGGAGATCGATCTGTGGACTTGGTTCGAGCAAGATCAAGTGTCCGGAATTTGTGGCTCTGTCGGCACCCTGCAGCGCTGTCCTCTGAGCGGGGCTTGTTACAGCTATCTTATGAGGGCCAGGGTCTCCCAGTGCTGATTGAAGGGGCGTAAGACTGTGTTTCTCTAAGTTCTAGGTTTCTCTATATTTTGCATTTCTCTAAGTTTTGTGCTTTGTAATCTTCTCTAACTTGAATCCCAAGATGTTGCTGAAATTCACTGTTTAGAATAAATACTAAAACTTTTTGAAGGTGTCATTTGTCACTAGCATGAGTTCACTGCTCGGCACAATAGAACCTGTATTTTGGGCTGAATTGGGTATTTTTTACTCCCAAGGGCTGGTCCCGAGGAAGATTTGCCCAATATCAAGACACTCGGGTACATTGGGGTAGTAGAACAGTTAGCTAGTGTCATTGCAGCGGGAGCCTTCGGAGGGTCTCCAACAGCAGGAATGTTGTGCAGACTTCCTGGAGTTGGTGGGACTCAACCGAGGAGGCGTAGATCCTGGAACCAAGCCAGGAGCAGCGACAGCCACAGAGAGTTTCCCAACTCGGGAGTGCAGCGTCCGGAAAAAGCATACCCAGTGAGTCAAAGGAGCCTGAATGACACTGGGACGCTGTGGGGTGAACCGCGTGGTTTCTGCTGGTCGAACCTCTCGCATTTGAGCAAAGGACCGGGTAGGCAGCGTGAATGCTGGTCAAATATTAAAAGGCTGAGGAAACTGAAAGGATTTTTTTGGGAATACTGAAGACGAAATTGAAAAGGCCAAGAGAGGGGCAAGGAAAACAGAAGTTTGGAACTTGTGAAAACGCCTGTGAGCAGGGTGCATTTCCAGGCAGGAGAGTGAACTGGGAATTTAATGATAATGGTTTGAAAGTGACTGATTGGAATGAATCAGAGAAAACCTTATGTTTTGAATAACAAACAGAAAAAAAGCATGTGATTGAATACCAATTGGATTGCAAGCAGTTTGTAATATTCCCTGACACAAAGGAACTGAGAATTGTGTAACCTGAAGAAAAGAAGATCTGGCAAGTGCCATACGAATATAAAGAACTGTGGGTACTGAAACAATATTGATATTTTATTTCTATCGCGCTCGTACCCAAGTGTTTCAGAGCGCGACAAGGCAAGGGAGTGGAGGGGAACAAGGGAGAACAAAACAGCGATCTTACTAGGCCCAGTGACATTGGGGAGGGGAAAGTGCATGGAAGGGGGAGAAGTGGAAAGTGCGAAGCAGAGGAGAAACAGATTGCCCATGTGGGCGGGACAAAGACTGATATGCAAATGGATATTTCCCATCTGTGAAAGGTACAGTGAGCAAAAAGCGTGTGCTGCAAACTCATCTCAGAACAGGTTATCATGCCATGTTCTTTCTGGAGAGGAGCGCCTGCTACCTTTTTTGAAATATTTGCAAGGAACTTGGGGTTGGTCACCCCGAGTTACCTGGGGGCAACCAGACGTGGACTCCCTGCTCACTGTGCTCAGAGGCACAGCTTCACCTCACTGATGAGGTCTAACAAGGCTGAAACACGTGTATGGGGTTGCTGTTGGTACTCTTGTTCAGAGAGGAATTGCCATAGCATTTCGGTGCTGTACTGCCCATGTGGGCGGGACAAAGATGGATATGCAAATGGATATTCCCATCTGTGAAAGGTACAGTGAGCAAAAAGCGTAAGCTGCAAACTCATCTCAGAACAGGTTATCATGCCATGTTCTTTCTGGAGAGGAGCGCCTGCTACCTTTTTTGAAATATTTGCAAGGAACTTGGGGTTGTTCACCCCGAGTTACCTGGGGGCAACCAGACGTGGACTCCCTGCTCACTGTGCTCAGAGGCACAGCTTCACCTCACTGATGAGGTCTAACAAGGCTGAAACACGTGTATGGGGTTGCTGTTGGTACTCTTGTTCAGAGAGGAATTGGCATAGCATTTCGGTGCTGTACTGCCCATGTGGGCGGGACAAAGATGGATATGCAAATGGATATTCCCATCTGTGAAAGGTACAGTGAGCAAAAAGCGTGAGCTGCAAACTCATCTCAGAACAGGTTATCATGCCATGTTCTTTCTGGAGAGGAGCACCCTCTACCTTTTTTTAAATATTTGCGAAGGTGAAACAGATTAAGAATAAATAAATAATAAAGGCAACAAACTGTGATAGTGCAGCCAGCAATTTGCAAGTGCTAGGCTTAATACAGCAGACAGGGTAGGTCTGATAAGTGCAGGAAGAAAAAGGAAGGGCTGTATGGGTACAGATACAGACCCCAGTGCAAGGGGTGGCCCGGAGGCAGTGCGGGAGGGTGGCAGGGTGAGCAGGTACCTGGGCCTGGAGGACAGAGGGTGGCCAGGTGTAGGGTGTCGAGAGAACAGATCAGCAGGGGAGAGGGGGAGCGAAGGCAGAAGAAAAGAGGAAGGTCTTGAGGTGCTTCCGGAACCGGAGATGGTTCTCAGGTTTTAGAGTGTCACGGAGGCTGTTCCAGAGGGAGGCCCCAGGCAAAGACAGATCTACCCCCAGCTCGTTTCTTTGAAAAACGACTGGCCCTGAGGGAGTTAGAGATAGAGCAGCGAAGAGCTTGAGAGGGGAGGTATTTGCAGAGGGATAGAAGAAGGTATTTTGGACCCAGGCCCCAGATAGCATTGTGGACAATGCAGAGGGTTTTGAATTTAATCCTTGCATCCACTGGGAGCCAATGGAGAGATTTCAGAGCTGGAGAGATACAATCCCAGGGCTTGCGGCCAAGGACAAGGCTCACAGTCCTGTTCTGGATTAGTTGCAGAGGGCGGAGAGTAGAAGCAGGTAGATTTAGAAAGAGGCTGTTACAATAGTCCAACCTAGAGAGAACCAGAGCTTGGGATACCATGAGCTTCTGGGGGAAGGAGAGGAAAGGCAGAGTACCTCTGAGGAGGTGCAGTAGGAAGTTTGACTTTTTAGAGACCTCAGAGATGTGGCCAGAGAAGGAAAGGGTGGAGTCAAAGATTACCCTGAGGTTCTTAGCCTCGCGGGTGGGGGAAGGAGGAGGGCCAAGGGAACTCAGCCAGAGAGTGAGGGGAAAGGATGGTGAAGGTGTGCCGAAGAGGAGGATCTCCGTCTTGCTGGCATTCAGACAAAGATCATTGGCGGCACACCAATCTTGAATGGCAGTTAGGCAATCAGAGATGGGAGAGGAGGTGGCCGAGGGGAGCCTGAAAATGAGTTGAGTGTCATCAGCATAGCACTGGAAATTTGAGCAGAAAATGCCAATGCAGTGGGCGAGAGTTGCCATGTTCAAATTCACCTCACTGTTTTGGAGTGCCTTAATGAAGGCAACAGGAAATGAAGCCATATTCTCCTCACCCCATCGCCCTCAGACTGGTCTGGTCAGACGAAAGGGCTAATTTCACTTTAGAGCAATACTGTTGCTTATGCCTGCACCATCAAACCAATTAGTTTGACGTTATAGGGGCTATGAAGTCAGCTTATAAAAGCGCTGGGTGCTCACCTTCCTTTATTTATTGTGCATTTATAAGGTGCTTATGCATCAAGAAAGTGTGTTTCAAAGTGCCCACAGGACAAAGGGGACGGGAACATGGGAACAGAAGGCAAATAGAATAAAACTGAAGTAAAGTGAAGGAAAGGAGGTGGCCATAATAGTCCTTCATTATTTTTGCCTTTTGTATAGCGCGCCTAACCCGTAGGCATCTGGGCGCTTATCTTACAAAGATAAGAAGTACATTCTTTATCAGTTGCATATATACAAATAATTATGGTACAAGGTTGTTAGCGTGTGGCTCAGTAATTAAGCAGTTACAGATAATACAGTTATAAGCGTGCATACCTATCAGTAATTACACAGTTACAAGAGAATGAGTTCCGAAAAGGCAGTTCATAGCATGGCTACATTTGCAGATGAACCGACCTAAAAGTGCGTTCAGTATTGATAGTTCATCTATTTTTCTAAAATGTAAGGACGAAGTTAGTTGCAGATTCCCTGTGAGAAGAGATGTGTTTTTAGTGGGTTACAAAAAGGTACAGAAAAATGTTACTGCTCCTTTTCGTTGGCAAGTCATTCCATTGTTTTGCAGCTATTGTGGGGAAGCTACTGCCGCCGGCTTTTTGCAATTTTAATCTAGGTCTGATAAACAAGTTCATGTTAGTGGAGAGTGTGGGTCGATTCACTTGAGATCAGACCATTTTGTCTGCGATATATGTGGGCGCCTCTTTGGACAGACATTTGTGCGTCAGGGTGAGAGTTATGAATTTGATGCGTTCTTGGACTGGTAGCCAATGGGCATGCTATGCTGTCTAGTCATAGATATGTGGGTAGTTTTGGGACTGTTGAGTGCTGCTCTGAGGGCATTGTTTTGCAGTACCTGAGGTTTTTTTATGTTTTGGATCTTAGTGCTTGCATAGAAGGCATTACAGTAATCTAATCTAGATAAAATGAGGGCTCTGGCCAGCGTAATGCATTCGGAACAATGGAGCGTGCAAGTGCACACAGAGAGGGGGACGAGGGAAGGTGTAAGTGCTAGTAGTTCCACAGAAGGGGAAATGCCAGGGAGTCGTTTGCAAGCAACAGGTAAGTGCCTGGCAGAGATCACTTGGTAAGGGTGGTCACCTACCAATGCAGTAAGTGCAGTCCTGTGAGAAACACAGGCCAGTGGGTGCCTATAGGCAAGTTCTATGGAGAGGGTGCAGGCTGTGGGCGACTGGGAAGGAGGCCAGGACGCAGAAGGACACAGAAGGGCCCAGGCCACCAAACTCAGTGACACTGGAGTTCAGCACAGGAGGGAGGGGACGGGGGGGGATGAGGTGAAGAGGAAAGTCTTGAGGAGCTTCCAGAATAGAGGAAGGGGGAGGCTGTTCCAGAGGAGGGAGCCAGCCGAAGAAAGGGATTGCCCATCAGCTAGCTGTTTAGAGAAGCGCTTGACACGCAGTTAGTGGAGACTGAGGAGCTTAAAGATCTAGAGGGAGAGAATTTGGTAATAGCAAGTTGTAGATCGCATGGTCCCAGGCCCCATAAAGCCTTCTGAATGATGCAGGGGAATTTGAATTCGACCCTTGCAGCAACTGGGAGCCAGTGGGGAGATTTTAAGGCTGGATTATTCCCGGGCTTGAGGCCAAGGATAAGTTTTGCAGCCCTAGGAAGGGGCAGAGAGGAAAAGGGTAGATTAGGGATGTGGCTGTTGCAATAGTCCAGCCTAGAGGGTACCAGAGCGCTAGAGAAGAACAAGTTACTCTCTTACCTGGTAACGTTCTTTCGATGGGATGGTCCAACGACGTATTCCATATCTATGACAGTAATCACCACAGCTGTACTGCTTCCGAAAATCTTTCGGCGTCTGCATCCTGCGTCGATGATGTCAACACACTGTCGTCGAGGGCCTCCGTCGAGCCGACGTTACCGGATATTATAAGTAGGACGCCCGATGCCCGTAGCTTCAGTTGTAGTTTTTTCAAAACGTGTGGCACCAATCTTCTGCCAGAATGACTACAGAAAGCCTTGCGGAAACGTAAGCTGCAATCGCATAAGAAATTCTGTAGCGGGTCAGGTAGGGAGGGAGCAATATGGAATACGTCGTCGGACCATCCCATCGAAAGAACATTACCAGGTAAGAGTAACTTGTTCGAGGCGATTGGGTCCTCCGACGTATTCCATATCTATGACAGACTCCCAAAGCAGTACCAACGTACGGAGGAGGGAAAAGAATTTTGAATATAGAAATTTAGAATGCCCAATCAAATTGCAGAGTAAAGGACCACCTTGCCAAAGGCCAGATCCTGCCCATGGATAGAGTCTAGGGAGTAGTGTCGTACAAAAGTATGGACCGAAGCCCAAGTGGCTGCTTCACAGGGCAGTAGAGGCAACCATACCCCTAGTAGAATGGGCCCCTAGGCCTACCGGAGGGTCCTTACCCGCCAAGCGGTAACATTCAGAAATTGCCAAGATAATCCATCTAGTCTGCTTAGTAACAGCTTGTCCCAAAAGCCTTCCAGCGTAACCTATAAAGAGCTGATCGTCCACTCTGACCCGGGACATGCATGAAATGTAGAAACTTAAAGCTCTCCTAGGATCCAGCTTATGGAGCCTCTCCTCTTCCTTACCAGGATGCGGAGGAGGATAAAATGCCGGAAGAATGACCTTCTGGCTTAAATGAAATTCCGACACCACTTTCGGAAGAAAGGAAGGACGAACTCAAAGGACAACCCTGTCCTTATGAAACACAGTGAAGGGTGGTGTAAACTGAAAGTGCCTGCAACTCACTCAGAGCGGAAGTGACCGCAACTAAAACTACAGTTTTAAACGTTAACAGTCTCAAAGGACAAGAACGTAAAGGCTCAAATGGAGCATCCATTAGAAATTTTAGAACAAGGTTCAAATCCCAACCAGGCACCTGGAAAGGTGACGGCGGAAACACATTAGTGAGCCCTTTGAGAAACTGAGAAATTAAAGGAATCTTGAAATAAGAACACTTAATATGGACAGCGCCGCCAGGTAACCTTTAATGGTACCCACTTGCAGGCCCTTGTGGGCTAACGAAAGCAAAAAAGACAGAACCACAGGAATGTCACATGAAAAAGGATCCACCTTCTTAACCCTGCACCAGTCGCAGAACTTTCTCCAACGGCAATGGTACAGGGACTTGGTTGCAGGCCGTCTGGCCGAAAGCAACACCTCCATCACGTCTTCAGGGAGGTCCCAATCCTTATACCTCAACCTTTCAGAAGCCAAGCGTGAAGGTTGAGGGATTTGACCTCTGGATGGAGAACCTGACCCCCCCCCTACCGTGAGAGCAGATCGTCTCGGTAGAGAAGACGACGTGGAGGGCAGAGGTACAAGTCTAGAAGGTCCGGGTACCACGTCCTCCGGGCACACGCCGGAGCAATGAGGATCATCCCGGAACCGAACCTCCGTAACCTCCGCAGGACTTGCGGGATGAAGGGGACTGGAGGAAATGCATACAGCAGTAGGAAGGACCACTCCACCACAAACGCGTCTCCTAAGGCCCCTGTTGGAGGAAATTCCCATGAGCAGAACCTTTCGCACTTCCGGTTGACACTGGAGGCGAAGAGATCCACTTGAGGGGTCCCCCAAAGGGCAAAGATCTCCATGAGAGCCAGCTCCCACTCGTGAGAGATCGTGCTCTGCCTGCTCAGAGGGTCCGCCGTCTCGTTTTCGTCTCCAGCCAGATGAACAGCCGAGATCGAAACTTCCTGCTGGATGGCCCAGAACCAGAGCTGCATCTCCTCCCTGCACAGAGGAAGTGACCCTGCCCCCCTCCCCCTTTTTTGTTAAGGTAGTGCATGGCCACTGTGTTGTCCGTCAGAATCAGGACATTCTTCCCTCGCACAGTCGGCAGAAAAGCCTTCAGGACAAGCCCGACGGCCCTCAGCTCCAAAAGATTGATCTGGAGTCTGGACTCCGATGGAGACCAACGACCGCTGACTGTCAACTCGTTGGCATGAGCTCTCCATCCCGTGAGGAACGCGTCCGTCACAATAGTCACCTCCGGCCAGGGCAGCCAAAATGGAGCCCCCCCTCATTAGATTGCCTTCGACAGCCCACCACAGGAGGTCCTGGGCGACAGAGGGAAGCACCTGAACGGGGTCCGACATCCTGCCGGAGGACTGTGACCACTGCATCTTGAGAGCCCATTGCAGAGATCTCATCCGCAACCTGGCCTCTGGCACCAGAAGAATGCAGGATGCCATGAGGCCGAGCAACCTCAAGAACTGGAACGCTGGGATACTCTGGGCATGCTGAAACTTGTGCACCATCTGCTGAATGTGAGGGCTCATCATGAGCCCTCACCTGGGGAGGAAAACACTGCCCCAGGGACGTGTCGAGCACTGCTCTGATGTACTGGAGCCGCTGAGTTGCCGTCAAGTGAGACTTCTTTAAATTGAGGGAGAAGCCCAGCTTGTGAAGGGAGTGGCATGTGACGGACAGATGATCCAGGACTTGCTCGGGAGAGCGCGCCCTGATCAACCAATCGTCCAGGTAGGGGTAGATGTGAATCCCCCTTTCCTGAGATACGCTGCCACCACCACCATGAGCTGGGTGAAGCACCTCGGGGCGGAGCTCAATCCGAACGGCAGGACCCGAAACTGAAAGTGTGAGTCGCCAACCGCGAACCTCAGGTACTTCTTGTGCTTGGGATGGATCGGCACATGATAGTAAGCGTCCTTGAGGTTGAGAGACACCAACCAGTCCTGGAGATGAAGGGCCTGGAGGACTTGAGAAAGAGTAACCATCTTGAACTTGTCCTTCCTAAGGAGCTTTTTCAAACCGCGCAAGTCCATGATGGGTCTCAATCCCCCGCCTTTCTTAAAAATCAAAAAATAAGGGGAATAGCATCCCTTGTTCCTCTCCGCTACAGGCACCAGTTCTATGGCGCCTTTCTCCAGCAGGGATTGTATTTCCTGCGCAAGGAGCGGATCCGGACTCTTCAAAGAGATTCCCCGATGGATTGCCATGAGGCCTCTGCCGGAAAGGAAGACAGTAGCCGTGGGCTATGATCTCCAGAACCCACACATCTGAAGTAATGGCACGCCACTCTACAAGATGCTGCGCCAGCCTTCCCCCAACCGGCGAACCATGGGACATGGCCTCATGACCGAGCTGAAGCGGCTGCGGCAGTACCTGAGGGCAAAGAGCCAACTGCCCGAATGGCTTTGGCACCTCGAGTACCCTGTTTTCCACCTCTGGTACTCCTACGGTGGCCCCTTTGACTTGCAGCTCCCCTCGATTTACCAAAGGATGAGTAATATCGAAAGGAACCTCCCCTCCATTGCTGTCCCCTAGGACGAAAAGGCAGAGGTTGGCGAACTGCAGCACTCGACTTCGCTGCAGCTTTGGAGGTCTGCAACCTCTCAAGGCTCTGGTCAGCCTTGCTGCCAAAAAGATGTACACCATCAAACCAGACTTCCGCAACCACGCAAACCTGCGTATTACAGTGCTTGCCGCCATGGACCGGCTGACACAATCTGCCATGTCCAGACCTGACTGAACCGTCTCACACATGGCATCCTTGCCATCCTGCACAATAGCAAGAAAACCATCCCGTTCCTCCCCTTCGGGAATATTTTCAGCTGCTAACGAAATACAGTTCCACAGAGTGTGCGTGAAACGTGACAAGGCACACACGGAGTTGGCTGCCTATAAAGCCATACCCCCTGAAGAAAACACTTTCTTCGCCCAGCCATCAAAACGCTTGTCGTCCCCATCAGGAGGGATGGTAGGGTACGTGGCCTGCTTTGCTGGGGCCGTGGCCGCCTGCACCACCAAACTCTCCGGAGTGGGGTGAGTGGTCAAGTAGCAGGGATCGCTACTGCCTGAGCGGTTTTTTCGCGGCAAAGACTTGCTCACTGCAGGGAGACTCTCCGGAGCAGTCCAAGCTGCTGCCACCCTTCTCTGCAAGGCCATATGGAATGGCAGTACCGGGTCAGTTGGTGGACCTTGGTTGCGGATATCCGTCAGGTCATCCTGCAGAAAATCCAATGGTTGCGCAGACCACCCCAAGTATTCCGTGACCCTCGACATAAGGCGCCGGTACGAGGACTCGGCATGGGTGCCAGGCTCAGGCCTACAGAACTCCACCTCCGTAGAGGTGTCCAGACCACTGGCGTCGTGCAACGACAGCCTCAGGTCTTCTTACTGGCCATGACCAGACAAAATCTCGTCGGGTACCTCCACAGGAACCATACCTTCCTCAGACCCTTCATCCACCTCAAATATAATCCAGAGGCTGGAATGAGGGCACAGAAAAAGGGACAAAGACATTTTTAGCCTTGGCCAGAGCTTTTCTACGGGGTTCCACCGTGCCACGTGGTACCTCCGACAAAGCAGCCTTGAAAGGCGTCGAGCGGGGCGCCGACTGTTTCGACACAGTCCTCGAGGGTGGAGCCCCGACCGTGTCATTCGACAGCCTGGGCGCCGAAGGCTTTCTCACAGGCAGAGCCTCGATAGAGTCCCTCGACGACCTCGGCACCTAAGGTGTCAATGTCTTCTTCGAATAACTCACAGGCTGCGACAGTCTCGAGGGCGTTGAGGACTTGACCTGGAGCAGGCATGTCTAGAGCGACCATCCTCGTCAGACCGGGACCTCGAAGGTGCCGGTGATCGTGATGACCGCTCGAGTCCGAAGGCGTGCGAGTGGTGTCTCTAGCACGGTCACGACCAGCGTCTTTCGACGGCACGGACGGAACGAAGCCCTGCGACTGAAAAATGGCCAACATCTCCTGCCGGAATGAATCCCATTCCGCAGGAGTAGAGTGCTTGTTGGGACAAGCCACCCGCCGACGGGCAGAGTCCTCCGACGGGGAAGGCAACCGATGCCGGCGCTTCCGTGAGTGCCTCGAAGAGGCAGAGGAATGGCAGGACCTACTCCTGGACCGAGAACCCCCGGACTTACGCCGAGGATGCGGAGCATCGCCTCTCGAATAGTCAGTCGAAAGCCCAGTGGATCTCGACTTCTAGGGCTTGGCCACCTTACCTACAGAAAGCTTCTTCTTACGCTCCCGCAAGGCCTTCAGGCCTTCGATGTAAGCGACTGGCAGTCTACAGTCATCCGTGTCATGGTCCTCACGGAGGCACCAGAGGCAGGCATCGTGCAAATCCGTCAACGACATCTTGGACCCACAGCCCCGACACTTCTTAAAACCCGGCCGCGGGGTGAAAAGGCGAAGACATCATGGAAATCTTCACAACGAACAGGTTTGAAGAACCGAAAGAACAGAACTCAGAAGAACCGAGGCGCGCGTCCTACTTATAACATCCAGTAACGTCGGTTCGACGGAGGCCCTCGAGGACAGCGTATCAACGTCATTGACGCCGAAAGATTTGCCGAAGCAGCACAGCTGTGGTGATTACTGTCATAGATATGGAATAAGGAGGGTCCAATCCCCTCGAAATTGAGATTCTGGGGAAAAGTGAGCAAAGGAAGGATACCTCTGAGGAGGCGAGTTGAAAATGGGCCTTCTTGGCAAGGTCCAGGATGTGAGGAAGGAAAGAGGTGTCCAAGATGACTCCAAGGTTTCTAGCTTCAGATGATCGAGAAGGGGGAGCACCCATGGAGGGTGGCCAGAGTGAAGGGAGGAACGAGGGAGCAGGAGTCCCAATAGGAAGCACCTCAGTCCTGCTGGCTTTGAGGCAGAGATCATTAGAGGCGAGGCACACCAGGACTGGATAGGAAATGGGGAGTCTGGAACGGTAAAGTAAGTAGGGAGAGGATCAGAAGGAAGTTTGAAGAGTTGCGTGTTGTCTGCTTAGCAATGGAAGTGAAGGGAAAAAGTGAAAATAAGGTGAGCAAGCGGAGAGAGATAGACGTTT
This sequence comes from Ambystoma mexicanum, assembly GCF_040938575.1. NCBI lineage: Eukaryota > Metazoa > Chordata > Amphibia > Caudata > Ambystomatidae > Ambystoma > Ambystoma mexicanum. Next base: position 38,856,198 of record NC_090934.1, read on the forward strand.
AAGAGCCAGGGTGAAAGGTTGGAGCCCCGGGAAACACCAAAGTTGGGAGAGGAGAAAGAGCCCAGGATAACCTGGGAGGGACAGTCAGTAAGGAAGGTGGTCAGCCAGTTCAGTACCTGCTCCGAGATACCAAGGGTATCATGGAGCCACTTTATGAGGATGGAGTGGTTGACCATATCAAATTAAGAGAAGAGAGAGTAGGATGAGAATAGCGGCCAAGTTAAAGTCAAGAGATGCGAGCAGTTCTTCACCGGTGTTCAGAAGAGCAGTTTCTGTGCCTCTGGATGCTCGGAATTGAGATTGATGGTCATGTAGGAAACCAATGAGCTCAGTATGCTGGGTCAGCTGGGGGAGGACCAGCTTCTCTGGGAATTTCACCAAGGAAGGGAGTGAGAGATGAGGCAGTAATTAGCGGACACAAGAGGTTGTTACCCTTTATGGTTCACATCCTAGCTTCCAACCAGCAGTCTTGCACATTGTTAGAGCTTTCCTTAAGTCCATTTGAGGTAAGACTTCATAAAACTATCCCTTGGCATGCAGGTCCCCAACTCTTATTAAAAGTCTGTACTACTCCAGAAACCTTGGTAGAGTGGCAGACCAGTCAGGCTTATAATGGGAGGAAGATGCGAGCTGTAGGTAAGTGCACGGAATCCAGTAAATACAATAGTCCAAAGAAACACATATAATGTTATATTAAAATATACATTTATTACATTTACACAAGGAAGGAGGATAAATACTTATTTCAATCGATCAACACATAGGAATTCTTAATACTTTTCAAAGGCCATTGGTTCAATGGTAGTTGCTCGAGGTACAATTGTTACAGAGTGGCACATTAATGAAAGTTCTACCGTATTATCGGTACTACCGCACACTCGCGTTACTTCACAGATATACAGTAATTGTATTTAGTTAGCAAAACCACTTAAGACCGTCTTTTAGGAAGGAAAAAGCTTAGTTAATCACACAGAATTATAACTTAACATTCTAGAGACACATTTTGGAAAAACGCTTTAAAGGTCCAGTCCCCAACTATATGAAAAAGCCAGTGTAGGAGTGGATTCAAAGTCTTAAGCAGCAGTAGAACAGCAAATGTTCCACAGGGTACTTTCAGTCTCTAGGATAAGTACCTTAGGTTAGAAGAAATGTTTGTAGCTGAATTACCCTCTGTGCAGCAGTGACGGACCCGGTCTCCTGATTCCTTGGTCTGATGACCAAAGGTTTGACTCTGGGATGGGAAATAGGAAGAGGAGAGGGGGAAAAAGGGAGAGGGGAAAAAGGGAGAGGGGAAAAAGGGAGAGAACCCTTGGCAGAGTTTTCTTCAGTCTCCTTGGTCGATTCAGTGGTGTTGGTGGCTTTTTTCTCAGCACCAACAAAGGATGGTATTCGCCCAGTCAATCTTTTTCGCTTCTAAAGCTGCAGTCCTAGTTGGATTGTGCCTCTGGAGGTCCGAGTGAACAGATACGGCCTTGCAAAAACATTGCACTGCTAATGGGTCCGAGGTCTCCTGGTATTCACGGTCTGCAGCTCTAGAGAGGCACAGCACCTCGGGAGATGGCTCAATTTCGTCTCAGGCCTAGTTGGTCCCACCAGCCAGTGAAGTAGTCCTCTTCGCAGCTCCTCTTTTGAGTAGAAGACAGGGTCAGGATAGCAATGGTAGCTACACAGTGATGGAAAGGGTCTGCAAGCGTCCGAGTCTTCTGCTTCGGTTGCACTTCAGCTCCAGTGGTCGATTTACCTTTAACCTCAGGAACCTCACCTTTTATTCAGTTTTCCCCACATACTCTTCTGCAAGCTCTCTAAGCATTTTATAGTGAGGGTCGGGTGGCTCTCCAATCAGGACAGCCAACCCCCTCTCCCCCCTCCCAGTACGAACTGGTTCCATTCAGTCACTCTGTCAGACAAGAGCAGGGGAGTGAATAACTCCTCACCCACTTCCTGCCTGCCCAGACACACTGGAGCCTAGGCGGGGACACTCAAGGGTTCCCGCCCAAGGCAAAACACACAAAGACCTCCCACTCCCAGAATGGTCAAAGAAGGGCTAACAAATAACCATGATAAAAATGGCAAAAAAAAAAGAAAGGAGCCACCATGTTAGGACATAAGTGACCCTATTGTGCACAACCGAGACTGAATACAGTCTGCGGTACAAAACAGCACAACAGTTGGGAGAACACATCCACTGCCACCAGCCATAACTATAGGGTTTTCTATGTGATTAAAAAGGTCAGAGGAGCAGAGAGACGGAGGATACGAGGTATACCCTCAGCACTCCACATAAGATGGGGTGTGCTAATCTCTAATAGTATAACGTTTTAGGAATGATACAAAGTATCCCTCTATGCTTAAGAACTGTAGTTAGTAAGGATAAAGAAAGAATCTCAAAGGAGAACACAAAGGGTTCCCAGCAACACTGCACATAAGGTGCTGTGTGCTGCAAAAGTTAAACACAGATGCCTTTAAAGAGAGATGGAGGAAAACGGACTCCATAGTAAAAGGTAACACAACACAGTTCCAAAAGTCAGAATAATAAGAATGAATGAGGGGGGGGCTCCCCTCATTCAGGATAGAAAGAAAAAAAGCCAGAGGTCCAGCAACAAGTACCGGGGGTCTCACTAGAAGAGGGGATGGAGCTTAAAAATGATAAGTATCCCTAACACTATTGATGCCCCAGTGGTGACCGACTGTGCTTCGACCCTGTTGTGAATTCACAATTCAACGACTTAACACTTGCCAGAGACCCAGACAACCACCAAACACTACGTTAACCTACACAGGATCCCGGCACCTGCCTATAAAGTCGGACAGCGAGTCTGGCGATCTATTCGTCATCTCTGTATCCCAAGTAAATGTAAACTCCTTCCTGCTTATGTTAGCCCGTATCAGAACACACACATGATTAACCCAGTTTCTTTTCGGCTGCTAACACTGCTACGCTGGCACATTCACACATGTATCACTCATGAAACCATGTCACATCGATTCACGCCTTCCCGTACGACCATCTACGCTTGTTCTACGTGAGCAGGATGAATAGGCGGTGATGGCCATTCTTGTCTCGCGGTTTACGCAGGGAATCCGTTATTACCTGATGGATTGGAAAGGATATAGTCCCAAGGATCTTATGTGTGAACCGACAACTACTCCGCCAATTCTTGGCGACTTGTGATTTTGCACAGGGGTAAAGTCAGCCAGGACGCACCCCCGCTTACATCGTAGGATCGGCGCGCCTCTCGTGGTGTGCTGGAAACTGCCATGGCGACTGTCGGACAGGAGAGTGCAGTGAACTACACTTCCCCCATTATGCATAGCCATCAGGACAATGGAGCTGTATCACATTACGTCATGGTCCGAAGCTCAATCCGGAACAAAATCATCTCTCAACGATTCTCAAGCACGGCTGTGACCCTCCCCGGTTCATTGCTATACTTGTGTCCGAGTTTTCTGCATGCCTTATTCCACGTACCTCAGAACGCTTTTCCTGTCTACTTCTACGTTTGTCAGCGTGTTATTTCACACTCCTGTATTGCTAGACTTGCCATTTTCTTCTGAATTTTGCTTAACGTGTACCAAGCCCTTTGCCTGTTATCTGGGCTGCCTTTTAAACAACCCTCTATTGATTTCCCCCCGACTTGCGTTTTTTCCTTTTTCCCCCTTCTTTTATTTAATTGTTTTTGTGAACGAAACTCCTTTTTGTCAATGTACTCGTCACAGGTGCAACCATAAACCCACTGACCACCACAGAAAGGTCTGGGACACCAATACAGGGGATTTGAGAACCCCAGGAGAATTTCCTCTGCAAAGTGGCAAAGGTAAGTCTATTGACCGGCAGAGAAGGGTTTGGGACTTTGCTTGTACAGCAGGAGAGAGTGGCAAAACAAGCAGCAAGTCGAAAGGCACGCCTTTCAAATATCAGGAGAAGTCAAATACCAGGGGAAGCGAGTCATTCTCATGCAGATGACACAATAACCCTTGGGATATAGTCAAAAGGTGCCAGGGGAAGGGAGCCATTCCCCCTGGCATTATTGTGAACTATACAGACCAGCACCAGGAAAAGAGAGGCATTCTCCTGGTCCAGAACGTTGAGTTGTGCAAAGACTGTGTGGAACCCGCAAGCCAGGGGAAGAGAGCGATTCCTCTGGCAACATTTTTGCAAGAGAACATACTTTTTAACAACAACCGAATAAGAGGCGAAGGGAGTCAGTCTGCTTGGCAAGGAACTTTCTGTTGAATTATATTAGTCTTTTTTGAAGTGTCAAGGGTAGAAGTAGGTTCTGACACAGGACGGTAGACTATGGTTTTGACAGGCATTCTGACAGAACCTTTAATATTAATTTGAGGCGGGGAAACCCCTCTTAGATTATGGGGATAGTGAGGGTCTTTTTCTCACAACTAAAAGTCCATAACCACCACTATACCACCTGTGTCTTTACTTCATTCAACACCCTTGTACCAGTCCTTGGAATGTGTTCTTTTGGGATTTTCATTGGAATTCCTTGTTCACCTTCTGGATCACCACTTGTATTCCCCCCCCACCTTGGATATTTTAGCAGGACTTTTACCAACCCCCCTTTTTTTACCCATGGAACCCAAAAAAAACTAAGTAAAAAAGAAATGACTTTTTTTCTTTCAACATTATGACTGCACACCGTCCCCAGTGACTGTTCCATTTACTCCCATCCACAACCTGGTCAGAACGTCCCGCAAACTCACCCCATTGTAAGAAGCTCAGTGTTTCCCATAAAATCCGATTTCTTATCTAATGCAAGTTCTTTTGTGATCAAAAGACAGACAGACAGACAGACAGACAGACAGACAGACAGACAGACAGACAGACACACACACCCCCCCCCCCTTACCACCCGATCCACTGAAGGGCCAGCCTCACCCAAATGGAATTTTTCAGCACTCCTGCCATACCAACTATCACCATAGGAATGTGTGGGCCTTGGGCCATCATTGCTACTAGCTTGCATTGGCTTGCTAGCTATCAAAACATGGGCACCCCCTATCCTCCACCAAATGGATGATCGACACTTGGAAGGCCTTCTGAGTTTGACCAATTGGTTCCTATGGGAGAAACATTTGGTAACTTGGGATGTCTTTTAAAAGGGACTTGAAAAACAAAAGCACATCGACTTCAAAATGTTCCCTGGGAAGCATACCCTACATACCAGTGCCTAACTTCCGCCACAAATGCAATCTAAAAGCACACTTTATGCTGTGACAGGTTTTGCAACAGAGAATAGTACTGCGCCAAACAAGGCTCTGGAGAGTTTTGGATCTCTGTGCTTCGTACAAGACAAATTATTTCTCCCGAGCACCTGCCAGGATTACTATTGGACAGCAATATTGTTATGGACGCAACCCTGTGGACAACTAGGAAACAAGTCTTAATACCCTTGAGTACATTATTAAAATTAGGTGTCCTCAATTACTTTCCATCACGGTTTTAAACACTAAACCAACAAGTACTTGCACTTGCAATATAGTGTTTTTTATACTCAAAAGGAAACTTATTACAAACGCTCACTCTTTGTTTAGCATTTATTTATAATGACCCTCTTGCAGAGATAATAGCAACATTAAACCTACTATAGTCCGCAACAAACAGTTCCCAACATTGGCAGCAATGTAGTTCAATAGTCTCTTTTAAATCTATTTTATTTTGGTATTGAAGTACAACAAATAAAACTGATAGCTTTGTAATCATCACTATTCATACTACGATAGTATTCAAAAAGGCTTAGAGAGCAAGAAAATCAGGATCGAGCAGCAAAGCAAAACCATAAACAAAAACGACAAAAGAAAACGTACACCACCACCTGCGCATAAAGGCCCAGTCCATCATCCCACCTGATCTGTACCAAAGCCCACCTTTATATCGCAGGGGGGCACATGGATGTGAAATAGAGAGTTACATGATTATATACAATAAGACCAAACTGAGGGGGCAAACATTGCCTGTGTCAGGGAGTTCCAAACCGGAACTAACTTCTTCCATTCCTCTGTATACAGCTCTATACCAGACAGAGGTCTCAATGATTGCCCATCTGAGTCCCACCACTATGCGTCAACACTGGATCCTTCCTTCGACTTCCAGGCCACAGAAATCCTACGTTTAGCAAGCACGCAAATCAGATCTTTCATTCTGGTTATATGTGTCCTATGTTTTTCCTACTGCAGGAACATTCCCAGGAGTCAGGCCTCAGGGAGCCATGAGTGCATCTCAATACCACCATCTTCAACTTTATCTGCAATTGTCTCGCAGAACCTCCGAACCACCAGACTTCTTCAAAAGCATCTACGGCAAACCTGCAGTATTGCCCCAGGAAACATATTTTGTGTGGTGTCATGTATGTCCGGTGTGCAACGTACAATTGTGATCATTTAAAATCAGGCATTTCCAGAGACCCTCTTGGTGTATATCAAGCTCTGAGCCCATTGTGCATCCGTGAAGGCCCTCACCACATCTGCCTCCCATTGCGAACGCACTTTCAGAGCAGGCTCGCTCAGTTTATTCAAGACCAATTCATACACTCTGGAGACAACGTGGCATCTCTGCGACATATCATACATAGCTTCTAATACCGGGCCAGACTCCATGCCTTCCCAAAGTTCAGGCCATCTATTACCAATCTCCTTCAATAACCCTGAGTGCAATAAAAAATGGCCCTTATGTATACCCGATGTCTGAATTAGACACTTAAAAACCATCACCTTCCCTACCCGCAACAAATCGCCAACCGTAGCCACCCAGTTGACATCCCAATATCTTCTAACCTCTTGTACTAAATTGAGTTTTTCACTTGACACCACCACCATGGAGATGTGGGTCTGCAATTCCCCCATCAGCCTCCTGACTCTGCGCCACAAGGCCTTCCGCCGCACCAGGGGTGAGGCAATTAAAAAGGTGTGCTCTCATGTACCCACAGTACAGCCTTCAGGAAGTATCATTTGATAGACTGTTGTATTAGACTAGCATCTAGAGAAGGCTCATACACTAGCCAGCCCATGGAAAACAACAGCTATCCAGCCTGATATACAGTTTGAAGTGGGCTAGTCTTATCCCTCCGTCCATATAGTCGCTTTGTAACGTGCTAAGCGTGATCCTGCTCTGTGCCCCCTCGCCCCCAATCCCCTCCAACATACATAAAATCTCTAGTTCTGGAATCCGGCTTACCACAGAATTAATTTGGGGTAATTAAAAGGTATATTAACAAAATTATATAATAAACGAAGTAGCACTACCATTTTCAAGAGTGTCGCTCTATGTACCATCAACAGTAGGAGCCTTTTCCAGAACACCATAGATTCCGCTATACCATCTAAGGCCTTCTGTGTATTCTGTTAGTGCGAGGCGAAAAGTTAAGCTGCATGTTCACCCCAAGGTATCTAAAAGTATCAGTCTACCAAGTCAAATCCAAGTTTGAAAGTTGGTTTCTGTGGAGGCCTTGCAGCCCCTGCAAGCAGGAATAAACAGGATTTTGTTTGACTAATGTGCATGCCCCAGAGCTCAGCAAATCGGTTGATCACATCAAGGAGATACTGCAAGTTAACTTCCGGGTATATAACAATGTAAAGGAGCATATGTCCACAAACAATGAGACTAGGGGTCTGACACCATCAACCAGGATGCCCGCCTCCAAGTATTCTGACCCAAGTAACAATGCGTGCGGCTCTAAAATCACACACAAAAAAACAAACACAAAAACAAAAAAACACACATCAGGGAGAATGGGCAGCCCTGTCTGGTGCCTTTCCCCAACGCCCATCCATTGTACTTCAATATAGTCATATTCCCATTGTTCTCCTACTCACTTCTTGAACGTTAAACCAATCGGCAACATGTGTAGCCATTGGTGCACAGTAAAAGCGAGCCAGGAAACTGGTGAGGTTCTCCAAACCCTGTAACACCCATTAGATGGGATGGCTACAAAAGAAATGGTCAAAGATCCATCGCTTCTAAGGACAGTTACTTAAGAAACAACCTACAATCGAAATACCTGGATTAAAAAAAATGTCTGGAAAAGCCATTTCAAATACCCCTTCAAAAGATCCCTCCTCTTCTTTCCTCCATGCATGTCAGGTTCCCCACAGTGTTCGGACAAATGACCCTGGGTGCACAAGTACAGTGTGAGACATAGGAGGAGTGCAGAGTAGAGAGGCAGAATTTAATTGCAACAAGGGCCAGAGTCATTTTTTCATTAAGTATTCTTAGGAGACAGGTGTGATCCCAGTCCAAGAAGAAGGTGAATCTCTAAAGAATTGACTGGCTAAGCAGGCGTGGTGAGGTAGTTTAGAATCTTGAAAGGGATTCTAAACTGCCTTTCATTCAGATCATGACAAGAGAAGGTTCCTGTTCTCCAGAGCTACAGAGATTATCAAAGTCATCAAGAAAAGAATCTAAAGTTAACCAGTGAAGGTGTGAGGACTGAAGAGGAAGAGATTAAAGGCAGCTACAGCAATTGGCTACAGATAAGTGCAGTAAAAGAACAATGTACATAGTTGGTAACAATACTGTGAAATATATATATACACACAGTGATTAGTGTTGCCAGCAACGAAAAGTTAAATGTAAAACTTTGCCTCAGAAATAGTGACTAGACCAAAACTGAACTTAAATCCTTGTGGTCTTGTCAGCGCGAACGGGTTAACTAATATATATGAACACTTGCGCGCGTGACAGAACTACCCCGTTACTTAACTCTGAAGAGTTTGTCGCTGGTCCAGTGTAAAGGACCATTCAGCATGAGTGTGTGCCACACGGTTCACATCAGGAATACTTGCCACGTACATCAAAAGATCACTGCTGCGCATTGAGTGTACAGTCAGAGCGCAGAGATGGCAGCTTTAGTGTGGTGCGATTTAAATGGCGCCGACAGCTGAGGCGAGAAGGTGAGAACACGCTGAGGTTTGCAAACGTGGGAACTTCAGTGTTTATTTTTAAACATTCTCTGGTAAAGAAGAATAGTAACGAACTGCAGTTACAGTAAACAGTGGGAAAATGTATGGGGTCAGTATGTCCCAGGGTAAATAGTTAGTAGCAAAGAAGTGTTAATGTTAAAGGATATTTGTACCGCGCACCATCACCACCGGAGTGGTCCCGTGACGCTCTGGCGGATCTAAAAAGGAAAGGGTGTGGAGGGCGAGTTAGTGGGAACGAGCGAGGTAAGTGAAAGAGCAATGATGTGCTATTGACAGCTTCTGTTCGGTTAACACTGTTCGCTGAGCTTGGGGGTACTTTCCAGTCCGTAGCCGGTGTGTGCTGTTGTGTGAAGCTATGTGCGTTTTGTTTTGTTGTCGTGGTGTAGTGAAGTTTGTGCAGTTTGTTGTGCTTTAGGGTTGTGTTTGGTTAGAGTTTGAGAGGTGTATGCAGAGGGGTGAAATTGTTAGTGGGTTGGTTATTGGCCTCGCCATCTAGAAGTGATATGGGCAAAATGTCCACTTTCTTTCTAGATGTGGTGCGTGAATATCTCTGCATTTCTATCTGGATCTGGCACTGGCTCATATTCACAATCCTGTCTATTTATGACGCACGCCAATATTCACTATTATATCCATATGTGGCACTGGCCCACCTTTGAAATCCTGTCTAGATGCGAAGCAAGCTAGCATTCACAATTCTATCTAAATGTGGCACTGGTAATATTCCCAATGCAGTCTAGATGTGGCAATGGCTAAGATTCGCTATTCTATCTAGATGTGGCGCTGGCCGACATTCACAATCCTGTCTAGATGTGACGCAGGCTAATGTTCACAATTTTATCTAGTTGTTAAGCAGGTTAGTGTTAATATCCTGGTCTGCTATGGTCTGAGGTCAGGTAGAGCGGCAGGGCTTCTGGAGTAGAGTGATTGCTCTACTCCCCACCCAGGCCACACCTACCTTGATGGTGCTGCTGGTTGACGGCTGGCCGCTGGCCTCACCTGCTGACACCTGCAGACACAATCTGCAGCGGCCTCTGTGGGAGCCGCCCTGCACAGGCAGAGGGCTGCCTTGGGAAGGTCAGTCATGACCAGATGGACGTACCAATCAGGGGAGGTGGCTGGGCTAGGAGGCAGGAGGGCGTTACTGGGAAAAGGCCAGACACAAATGACTAGACCACAGGGACTGCAAACTCTAGATGCAGGCCAGCACCGAAAAATGGGTCAGAATCCATCAAAATGCTAGAGAAACCCACCAGAAGAGCACACACTGATCAACAAAAACGATTGAAAAAACATTAAAACTGTTGTGTATGGCTTGGCTTTGCAGAAGGAATGTTGTGATGTCATGTGGAGTGTTTATGCCTGAGTGATGGAATGCATGGGTGAATGTTCTAACCTGGTCAGTTGCTCAGCCAGAGGCCTGGGTGATGGGCTGCCAGTGTTTTTATATGTCCTACCTGTAACTTATATGTAACCTAATTGACTGCTTGTAATGATACCAATGAAGTTGGTAATACACCTAACAAGTCAACCTAAGAAGGCTGGGAGTCACTTCACTACAAAAACCCCTCCATTGGAGTACATGATACAGGCCAAAAAAGGATTACAATCAATGCACAAATACTCACTGAGCATAAACCAGCCCCTAAAGCTGCTTCCAAAGTGGTTTCCCTACCAGATCCTTCAAAATTGCAGTCCACAAAGCAAGTGGAAAATGGCTGCACGAAGCAAGCCAGAGACACACCCGACTATTCCAAACAATTGCAAGAGGGGAGGGAAAACTGCATGTGACCCAACAGTGATTTTCCAGTACAAACTCTCCAAGACTCCTTCTGCCATCCAAGAAGTGCCCCAGCTCCACAGACCCCGCTCCAACTGACCATGGCCGTCCCGGCTCCCTGCAGAATCTCCCAGTCCATTGACTGATTCTTACTGTCCCTCATAGGTGACACTTTGGGTTTTAACTAATATTGCTGGGAAATGTTATTATCTAGACTTCACCGTCAGATTTAAAAGCGCTCACATGCTCCGAGAACCGGTTTAACCCTTTTCCTTCCTTTAACCTTTTCTTTCTACCAACGTCAGAATTTTCCAAGCACAAAGGTGACATATAAATGCCAATACCGTCCTAGCCAGTGAAGTCGCCTCAGTGTGCAGGAAGAGCGGATGAAGCATCCCCAAAGAGCTTCCACTTGCTCAGGTTGATCGAGAAAGTAAAAGTGCAAACTCGAGACATGGTCTTTATATCTGTCTTGTATATACACTTTGTGCAACAACTGCAACTGTAACATACCTCATCTGTAAGAAAGCGCCCAGATACCTGTGGGCATGGCACGCTATATAAGCCTCAAAATAAATAACTAAATAAATAAATGGTTAAAGCTTTTTCAAGGACATAAACGTTGAAAGAGCTTTAAAATAACTTTTGGGACACAATTCTTTCAACTTGAAGAGCTTCAGATTTCATAAGACGCCTTTTAGCTTAAAGCAAAGGCATTCAGGTAAACCCAGACTTCAGACAGAAATCGTGAAGGCAGACAGCAGAGACATGATTTTTTATTTTATCCATTCCCCTTTCCACCCGGATTGGGAGTCCAGTAATTGTTATATCAAAGATTGCTGAATTGAGAAGCTGAGGGTTCTGGTGGGTTCATCGACGACTCCTGCAGGATTGAAATGTTGAGACCTGTGAGAAACCTGAAGGTGTCTCACCCGCTAGTACCCGGGGATCCGTCATCCAGGTGGCCAGGACACTGCCAAAGCTTTGGATCCAGTTCCCGGGGGTGGACCAATGTGGGAGGATCACCTGGATCAGGGATCTTCGGGGAGTAGAGGTGGGGCACCGGATGGCGAGACGCATCACCTTCCCTGTAGCACCTTTTCCCCATCCTACCAGGTACGATACGGTCTCCGTTAGGTATCCAACTGAGAGGTGGCGATGGTAAAAGGGAATTGTGAAATCAAAGTGGTCCTGCAAAGGGTCAAGCAAAACCCTGTTCACATTCAAAAGTATTTGATAGTTGATACTAACTGAAATTGGCCCGAACCCGGCTGAGGTAGAATTGTGAAAGAGGAGGATCTGAGCCCGGCTGAGGGGGATCGAGGGTGAACCGTGAGTCAACCAAAGAAAAATATTCTATGAACATTATAAGTGGGGATCGGAGCCTGGAAGAGGGCGATCCAAAGTATTTTTTTATTTTTAATTTTTTAAAAATTTTATTGTGGTATAAACCAAACCTAAAAAGAAAGCTTTCAGGCATTAAATTTACAGTTTTACATTTCATAGAAAAATAAAAAAATACAAAAGCATGTTTCTCCAAATTTCTTATCTTCACTGCTTCTATTTAAATGAATAGATGAACAGTTTTTAATTTCCAGTGAATCCTGTCTGTTGTAGAACTCTAACCACGTTTATAGTCAGCGCCGTTTCATGGCCTGAAGTCATTCTCACCCAAAAGTCTTCCGATGACAGCCAATCACTTGAGCAGACAAAACGTTTCTAATGTTTCTTTTGCACCTCCCATGTGCCTTCACAAAATCTTAATAGATGCTCCAATGACTGTTTTTTTTGGGTCCTGACATTTTAGACAATTGTTTACTCCTTTCACCCCAGCCCCACCGATCAAGGACGGATCCTGTACGTATCAAGCCCAAACAGAGTCTGAGAAAGTTTTGCCTCCCTTTTGCATCTGGAAATTTCATCAGATAGTTGGCTAAGGAACTAAGTCTCTTGTCTGTTGGGGAAAGTGAGGGTGCCACTGTAGAGGATCGTGTATGATCAATTGTCATTATCCAATCTGATAATAGTAGCTCCCTCTTTGTCTTCATGGGGTTTGTGGTTGGAGCATCTATATCACTGTTACATCTGGAAAGGATTTCTAGGGATACTTTTTTTTTAGGTCATACAGTACCCCCACGGCAGCACGGCTCAAGTGGACTTTTAGATCTTCATATAGTGTATTACGCCTTGGATTGATTATCAGGTTAAAGAGAGATAAAAGTTTCCAATCTGCCTGAGCCCCAAGTGAAGAGAGGCCCAACTCAAACCGCAGACTGGCCATTGGTAAGCTGTTTGGGAGGCCTAGAGCTTTTTTTCCAGATCCTGCCTTCTATTAACTGCCAATCCATCGACCAAGCCAGTGGTTTTGCCTCTAAGCCATATAAGAGGACAGGACTAATCTTTGCTCGATAAAAACGGATAGCAGGGAGGAGAGAAAACCTACAATATTGCTTAATCATTTTCTGCAGTTGTGCCGTCAGTTGGGTGCATTTTTGTAGCATCTCTGACCATAGCGTACAGGCTCTGGGTGTAGCATACAGAGTATTGCCCAAGTAAATGACCTCCTCTATCACCGGTATTCGTTTGCCCCCCACTGTCCAGCAATACTTGCCTTCTCTGCCACCTTTTTTTCCAAAAATCACGATTTTCGATTTTTCTGGATTTACCTTAAGGTCGTTGTCTTTCATATATTGATCCAAGGCGCTTAATAGCCTCTGAAGACCCACCGGTGTCTTCTCCAGGAGGAAGATGTCATCAGCATACATGAGCCACTTTATTACATTTGTGCCCAACTTGGCACTGCCCAGTGCTGCGGTCTCCACCTCCTGTCCAAAGTCATCTAAATAGAAGTTACAGGAATGGAGCAACCATGCACCCTGGTCTCACCCCCCTCTTCACAGGGATGTGTGTTGATAAGAGCCCATCTAGGTTCAATTTTACTTGTACCATATTTCCTTCGTGCAGGCAGACCAATATATCAAGTGGGGTCGGAGCGCCCCTACCCTTTAGTTTGGACCATAGTCTGTCCAGATTCACCAGATCGAAGGCACTTGATAGATTTATGAAGGCACCATATAATCGTGAAGTTTGCCCCCCAACCTTGCTGTTACAGAGGGCAGAAAGTACTATGCCATTGAGCGATGTGGCGTGTCCCTTTCGAAAACCAGTCTGTTTTGGGAGGATGTTGTTTACCTCAGCCCAAGCTTCCAAGTCTCTCAGTACAAGGCTGGTGAACAGCTTGCTTTCCACATCAAGGAGGGTACTTGGTCTGTAATTTAGGGGGTCTCTTCGATCCCACTTTTTGAATATTGGGACAATGATTCCCGATTTCCAAGATGACGGTATTTTTTTGAGCCCCAATATCCCATGAAACAGTGTTTTAGGAGGCAGGCCCACCTTTTGGGATTTCCCTTCAGGACTTGATAAAGCCACTGGGGCCTGCAGCCCTTGATTCCAAAGATTTCATTATTAGGGCATAAATATCCTCTTCCGTTATATCCAAAGGCCATTTGCCACCAGAGATGAAAAAAGGAGGCTCCCCCTTCAACTTTGCATATTTCTTCGAGTGGAAATCTATCCACTCCGTTTCAGTAACCATGTTTGACAAGGCTCCGACTTTGTCCATAGATTGTTGGTTACTTAGAGACCAAAAGTTTCGCAAGTTCTTGTTTAGGACGGCCTTGAGCATGGTTTCCCCGTCTTTCTGGGCGCGGAACATTCGTTGTTGTTTTGACCATTGTTTTTATGTACATTTGATGGACTTTATTTTGGCCTCTCTAATAGATTTAACAGCTTCGTCCCTTCTAATGGCGCTTATCGACCGCCGCATCTCATGTTTCTGCTTCCAAGCGTGTTCGTCGAACATGTGCTTATAGGTTTTTCTCATTTGACCCACCACAAGGCTGAGGGCCTCAAGTGACCACAAAAAATCGTGGAAAACATAAGGATTGCACATATATTTTAGTTTTCTGTCGCTTACTTCATATTTACATTTTTCCAGGGCTTTATTCAATTTCACTCCTTCCCTGTTATATTTAACTAACCGATTTTTTTGGTTGTTTACTACTATGTGCTCCGTCAGCCTCTTTACCGTCCTTACATTTTGCCATTTCTAGTCGTTTGTGGTCACTTGTGCCTCCTTTTACACCCATAGTTTCACATTGGTCGAACATACTAGGAGACATGAACATATAGTCCAAGATGGATTCTGATGCTCCCCGGGACCATGTGCTTGCGGGAGGAGTGTCTCCATCCAGAGATCCATTCCCCATTTTCTGGTCCAAATCTTTAAAAAACGATCCCCAAATGTTTCCATTTGAGGAGATGGCCTTGTATTTAGGTGCTCCTTTCCCTTTACTACTTTTCACGCATTGAGAATTTAGGTCCCCTGCCACCAAAACATATGCATCGGGGTGGGTCAATTTTATTTCAGTCAACACGCTAGACAAGGCATCCAGAAATATGGCAAGCTTTAAACACGCAGGATTCAAGTTTAGGTTTACTGCTGCCATTTGTTTCGACCCTTTAGATGTAGCTACCACACATTTTACTGCCAAGATCCCCTCTTGATCGTCCGAGATTATTTTCACGTCTTTAAAGCGAGTGGTATTACAGGCAAGTAGCAAACCTCCCTTTGGCCTTCCTTTTCCCCATTGTCCTTGCGGGTTGTGTGGTTATTATGAAGCCCTCCAACTCTGGTGGTTAACTAACCAGGTCTCCTGTAGGAGAATCAGGTTGTTCTTGCCAAATACCTCTACTCTCATATTGAGGTTCCTAAAAGAACTGGAGCCGCGCGTGTTCCAATTTACCACCCTCATGCTCTCCCAACTAAAGACATGTCTCGCCCACACCCAGTTTCTGGCAGACATGTGTTATGATCTCCGGAAGTAGAGCCCACATTGTCAGTTTGTCCCTGCGCTGCAGCTGACATTTCCTTTACTTGGTCATTTTTTGTTTTCACGCCTTCCTTTGTTCCCTCCTCCCTTCCTTCCCCAACCCTGGTGTCTGATGGCATGGCTTCATATATGGTTATACCTTGTTTTTGTAAAGGGCCTGCTGCATCCAGGATTGCCTTTGCCCCTATCTTAGATGTGAACCCGACTTCCACAAAATGGGTTGCCTGCCGCTCTGGGAATCTAACATACTCAATATCATTTGATGAAAAAAGATACAGATCTGGTATTTTTTAAAAGAGCATCAAAAGTGACCCTCTGTTCAAGTATTTGCAATTCATTTTATCTTTGTGACCTATGAGCCAGAGGTCTGCGGTGCTGCGAAAGGATTTGTTTTACCAAGTGATAATTCACTTTATGTCCCTTTTTTTTGCACCCCCTCCTTTCTAGATCCAGTGTCTTTGTGATTTACTTGTTCTGCAGGAATATTGTCTGTTAAGTCTTTGTCCAATGGTGGCGATGTTAGCAAGTCTTCTTGGCCCCTGATTGGTAGTAGGCTCCCACTAGTTTTTTCGTCTTTTTTCCCCCGAGCTTCTACTGTTTTTGTGATTTTTTTTTGTCCTTGAAGAAATATCAGAGCTACTTTTAAAGCAGGGGCTCCTGACTGTGGCAGGTTTGTTGGAGCCAATTGGGCTCTAGGGAGAAAGATTGGGCCCCACTTTATTGATTTCCCCACAATCAATGGTGGAAGAATGCCCACCATTGGGCCTGTTGCATTCTCCAGATTTTTACTGCGTTTGTATTCCTACTGTTTTGCTAGACACGTTTTTAATATCAGACCTCGGTTTGGCGCTTGGCTTCTTCTTGGTCTTCCCCAACTCCTGCACATCAGGGGACTCTGTCTCCCTTTCTGAGGGACGTTTCTCTCCTTCATCTATCTTCTCTTTATTTTGATTTTTTGATGGATTGGCGAAGTTGTTAATGAACTTGTTTGTATCAGTATTATTTGATTTTTTAGGCTTCACGTTTTTGGATTTCTTTTCTTGTCTGGAGGGCTGTTGAGATTTATGTCTTGCATTTTTTTGTTTCTTTTCCTCACCCTCCTCCTCCTTTGAGAGGTTTGACCTACACTTTCCTCTACGGGAGTCCCTTCCTCCCCGATCTTGCTTTGTTTCTAAGAAGAGTCTTCTTCTATACAGATCACCTGGTCTTGTGTAGCAGCGTCCGCCAATTGTGCTAAGCGGCAGAACTCTTCCATCACTGATGAAGATAGTGGAGTATTGTCCCAAGTGGAGGCGGATCGATCTTTCGAGGGATCGACCAATGGAGGCTGCTCCTGCCCCTTAACGTTTCCCTGGGTCTGAATAAAATTTTGTAACATTAATTTGGTTTCTTTTCTTTCTAAACTTATACTCCGAAGCATAGTCTTAATGTCAGCTATCTCCATTTTCTGTGACGCTAGAGCTCCTGCCAATGATGTTATTGATGGTAGAATTGCACTGTTTATAGCGTTGGTAAGTCCCACTATTGAGGACTCAAACAAATCGAAATCTTTGGATATTTCTAACAAAATTCCAGTGTTTACTTGAATGTCTCCCTTTGTTGCCTCAAAGACCCCCACCAAGGAATTTAGAACAAAGTTCAAAGCTGTTAAATTTATCTCGCTGGCCATGAGTTCCTCTGGGTGAGGTCTTCTCAAAGGGAGCTGGTCGTGTATGATTGGTGGGGGGCTCGAGGCCGAGTGATCCCTTAAATCTCTTCTAGTATTTTCTGTTACATTCAGAGGAGGGCCAGAATCTAGAGCATTGTGTGGTAAAATAGCAGACAAGTTGCTGCTTTCTGAAAGGTCTAGGCTTGCGATTTGAAGAGTGGCATTTCCCGTCTCTTCCACAGGTTTGGCTTTGCAAAGCGTAGGTGTTTGTAAACCCTCTCCACCCTCAGTCAGATTTCTATGACCTCTTGTTTTGAAATATTGTTATATGGTCCCCTTGATGTTTGTGGTTGTAAGTGTATAATCCTTTCCTCGTTTAAGCGTAGAGACCAAGGAGGAAACTGTATTTCCCAAGTCCTCACTTCCGTTATGATATGTGGGAACAGGGTTGTGTATTGTAAACCCTGTCTGACCTGCGGGAATACTCATTTGCAGTTCATGCATGATATCATCATGCTCTAATGAAACATTGACTTCGAGAGGTCTCCCCCTCCTGGTCTTTGTGTGCTTCTATCAATGGGCCACTTCTCAAGTTGTATCTCAGTGTCATGGTAGTTTCACAATTGCTCTAGGTGGAATAGTATCAGATGCGATTGCCTGATGGGATCAAAGAGGTCAAAGCTCCAACAGTCTCCGGTGCTCTGTCAGATGCAATCAAATTTGGTTTTCCGGCACACGCGGTTTTTATGTCTCTTTTGCCCTGTCACAGGCACGTTTCAATGTCTATTTCTTTTCCCCCACCTTTTTTTTAATTTACAGATCGTATTGTAGTCAATGTACCTTGTGATCATGTGCTATAGTATCAATGGGGACTTACTTGGGTTCTCCACGAGCTCCGCCTTTATGTCCGGGTATATGTCGGTGGCCACGACCCAGACCCAGCCACACAACCTAACAGCAACACCACTTCTGCGACCATGGCTTACGCGCAAGGGTGGCTGAAGTGCTGTTTTGAAGGCCGTAATAAGTCACGTGATCACAGCACGTGATTCGCTGCGGCCCCGCCTCCTTTTGCAAGCAAGAGCCCTGTGCTCGCAATGCTGCGCGGAGGGGGAGCGGACTGGTAAGATCAAAAGAGAGTTTCTTCCGTAGCTGAAGCAAGTTTCCTCCTGCACCTTCAACTTGGCAATGCATATGAGCTTCAGTTCAACCCAAAGTATTTATCGTTGGAAAAAGGGATCCGAGTCCAGCTGAGAGGGACTCGTGGTGAACAGTGAATCACCTGAATCGAGTACTTGTAAGAGGAAAAGAACATTCCATTTGTTTTGGTACATCGGGCCCTCTGAATCAAGGGCCTTTAATAAGTAAAGAGACTTGGGCACAGAAGGCCTTCATGCTAGTGATTAAACTGTATCCTTGTACCGAAGAAGCCAGAATTGTGCTACACTCGAGTGAACTGCCTTGTCCCGTGCTGAAAACGAGGGGAAGGGAGGTCAACGGCCTGAATATCTTAACATATCATTGTTGCGAACACTTCTTACCTCTAAAAACAAATAGTGTGGGGGTAGTGTTTAAGCAACAAAAAAAAGGATTGTCAGGCTTTTTAGTATGGGCCCTTTTATTTTGACAAGACACCACTAGAATTGGATTATTTGATGGTCACAGCTTGCTCCAATCTGTAGATTTAGGATTAGATATGCGTTTATCATACCCTTGTTGATGTTCGACAAGCGCCCCTGAACTGTGGTCACTTGCGTCTGTCTTACTGTTAATGCCATGCCTTCCTTACAGACCTGATAATGCTCACCAGCACAGGGATAGTTAAAAGGCAACCTGACAAAATACACTATGGTGTAAACATGGAAAAGAAACATTTTGCAAAAAAGGATTATAGTTCAAAACACAAACCGTTAAAAAAAATCAAAATTGGAATTTGGAAAGAAGAAAGTGACATCTTTTAGGTCTAGCGGCCGATTAACTCTACCCTGGTGAAGGCACTTTAACACGGTTTACTTCTTATCAAAGCATTTGAGCCCCATTAGTTCTGCCACCAAAATAGTGAGGCAAGCACACCAATAAGATTTTAGATAAATTACCAAAGTGACAATTCCTTAGACCCATAGGCAGATCTGCTAGACTATGACAAATGCATTAAACAATTTGCTGGCTTCCCCTGACCCAGGCAGCCCAGCATTGGTATTCAGCTAGGCCTCCCAATTCTGCCCGCCTTTTGCATCAGGATCTTAGTCTCTGGTGTAGTCCATGCTTGTGTGTCCTCGGCGCTGCGGTTTAACTTGTACATATAGTTTTAAGCTATCTTCATCTAAACTACTCCTATTATCTTGCCAGCCAATCTGGACTAGTGGACATTTGTGGTTTAATGACTAGCAGCCATCTTTTGAAAGTAGCCTGGGGCACAGTTCTCCAATAAATTGCCATGGATTTCAAGAATAGTACAGTCTTCAATCATTTCTGTCATCTGCCATTCCTCCCCAAATCTGTAATCTGCTCACTTCCCAAAATTGAGTCAGCACACCATCAAAAATGGAATGTGCACGGGATGTCCATTTTCCATAGATGTTATGTTGATTTGCAAAAATGACTCTGTAGTTGTCAATCCGAGGGCAATCTAAAAGTAGACTCCCAGATTAAAATCTGAACCAGCCAGCAAGATAAAAATAGTCATACAATTGTTCTATGTAGGTTAAACATGAATCTTCTTATGGAAAATAGCATGCAAATGGCAAATTACCATAAGATAACTTTCTAAAAATCAGGTAAATGGAAAGGTGGTTTATTCTTTTTCCAAGGGAATTTACTTTAAACAAATGTTTTCAACTGCATAACAATGCAACATAGACCTAGCAGGCCTAACCGTTTTTTTTTAAATATTTGTTTTTTTTTATAAAAACAGAGCTTTGCACAGATTGATTCTCCAAGCACTCACTTTAAAATTAAAATGTAAAGGGTATGTAGGATTTTTCCAGAGTGCAAATGTAGCCTGCAGTCATATTAGCAGTAAACATGAAGCATGGTTTTCACATTAACATGTGATAAAGAGCAGAATATAAATGAAAGCCTAATAAGTTTCCATGTGCTCTGCAAATGCATTTCGAACATAAAAGAGCTTACCGGCTGTACCAAACATAGCAGGGGTCTTTTGCAGCCGATATTTAGTTCAAGGAGAAGTAAATGAAACTAAAAAGGTTTCATATTGTGAGGTATGTGCGGGAAGAATCTTTTTTTCCAAACCAAACGGGTCCCAATTCACAAATTTTTATTTCTCTACGTTTTTCTAAAAAGGTCTGAACCCCAACAGGATGGAACGCGCATATGTGCTAGGCTAAAATAGCTTGCCTTGGTTTGTGACTGTTCAACACAGGCATATGCATAACAGCAGGACACTTTGGTATCCTGGAGCTTGAAAAGTTAGAATAATTTTAGATGGTACCAGTTCTTTTTATATACATTTCAGTATAATAAAATCATTGTAGTTTATAAATGTTACTGCGTAAATGTCATACTGTTCCTCTTTTATTGTAAAATATCTATTTTATGATCAGGCTCCATGAGTAGGAGCTGAATGGTCATGGGGGGGCTATGCAGGAGCCTCATACTAAGATAAACACTACATTCTTCGCTAAGGTTGGCATGAAGAAGCACTGCTCAAAGGACTGCCTTTCAAGAACAGATTGCATTGGGATGGCCATTTGCTGCGCTTGCTCTAGTTGCAGCTTCCTTGGCCTTTGGTCTTACACTAAGCGCTTCCTCAATCAACATCGGCACCAGCTCGCCATCTCAAACCGGTACAAGGTACCACCATTTAGAGGCCAGCAGTCACCCCTAGGAACTGGTCACACAGATAAGTGGCTTAATATGAAGCAATGTGTGTGCTGCAGAAGCAGTTTGGTCTAGTCTGGACATAAGCATGGGATAGTGTATCCTTAACCTAGGCCATCTGGGACAATCCTCATACTACTGTAATAGATGAGGTTCTTTTATAGGATTTCAACAGTCCGCATATAGGGTTGACTTCGATTAGTCAGGCTAAGGCTGTTCCTATGGCTCCCCTCCCCCACCCTAGCCGAGGCATCTCTAACCACAGCAATGACCCTGATGATACATTGATGAACAGTAATCCCTACTGTCTGTGTCAGTCTGGACTGATATGGCCAACCTAATAGTCATGGCCTCCTCAAACAAACGGCCTCATTCATTTTCTAAGAATCTATACAGCTCCTGTTGCTGGCCAAGCCCACAGATTCTCTTTCTTTCTCCCCCTCTTATCTCCTCCTGTTAATATCCCTCTCTACCTCCACTCTGCCCAGCCTTGATATATATATATATATATATATATATATATATATATCTCTCTCTCTCTCTCTCCCTCTCCCTCTCCCTCTCTCCCTCCCTCTCCCTCTCCCTCTCTCCCTCCCTCTCTCCCTCCCTCTCCCTCCCTCTCCCCCGGATCTTTGAACACTATGTCCTGATCTTTCCGCACACAGTCTCTTCCTGTTTCTTCTTACTACCTCTCCGCCCTCGCCACTGCCACTACCTTCGCTCTACCACCTCCTGTTCACACACACTCCGGCATTTACACCATTTGCCATACACTCCCCACTCACACTTTTCTCTAGCATTTTACCTATTCACTGTCGGACATTTCACAACACTACCCTTAATTGGTACCACTCACACAGAGAAAAATACATTAATAAATAAGCAAAATAAATAAAAAAACACCTTACCTGCACTCTTTCACTCCCACCGCCACAATCTCTCCTCTCCACCACCGTTCTCCACTGCCTGGTCCCTATGTTCACTGGCTCCCCTCTGGATCCAAACACCTTTCATCCAGGTTTGTCTTATGCAGGCTTTTATAGCCCAACCTGTCTTGTTGTATGAACTCTCCCCCGCCCTGGGATCCATTGGTCTCCAGATGACCTCTGTTGGGCCAGTCTCCTCTTGCACTTTCTCCATGGGGTTAGGATTGCTTTTCACATGGTTTAGATGTCCCAGTAATCCCTGCCCCCTTCTTGGTCTCTGACGTTTATCCAGTCACACAGCAGAGAAAAACAGGTTTTCCCCATACTTCCTTTCCACAGCAGGTGAGGTAGTAGTTTCCCCCCTGCGACTGTTCCTTCTAACGGTGATGGGCTGGGATCTTTGATGAGGACTCCTCTATAGTGGTTGATTTGGGGTCCCCGTCTCATGTCAGGGTCTTCCTTGTAGCGGCGTTGTGACTAGAGACTGGGTATTAGCATAATAGTTCGTTTTTATTTGGTCGAATGGTACATTTGACCGAATTTGGCCTGTACCATTCGACCGAATAAAAAAATGAACAATTAGGCTAATACATACTGAAACTGTGTAGCGGGGGTGTCCTCCACTCCCTATGATCGGTGTGTATTAGCCTTCAGGGTTGCAGGGGTGTCCCCCGCTACCTCAACATGGGAGGTGGGGGACCAAAAAAGAAAAAAAGAAAGAAATTGAAAAAAGGGACCCTGTGCCGTCGGATCAGAACCATGGAAGATGGATGGATCTGAAGCCGCATTGGTAAAGGGGACCAGGCAGCGCCCAGACAGGTAGGTAGGAGAGTGGGTTGGTGTGCGTGCATTTGGTTTACGCTTTGTTCCTCTGACAACTGATCGCATGTGGGCAGTTTTTTTTCAGTCTGTTTGCCACGATCAATTGTCAGACAAACACCACTAAACCAAAGACTGACGAGCATTGTGGATGGTACCAATGCTTTCAAACCACAGCAGACACTGAGGAGTCGGGGACTAGGGTTCCCCTCAACTCCCTCAGTCTACCTCTGGGGTAGGATCAGCTCTGGCAATTACCTAGTAGGGCGCGCCTTGTAGGCTTAGAAGCATGCAGTTTGCCAAGCTCTGAGACTTCCTCCTCGAGAGTAGTTCATTCTTTGAGCATAACCATACTCCTTGACATATACACTCGCTGCTCAAGCTCCTTTTTGCAGAGGATTCTCCTCTGATTTAAAGTTACCCACAGTACCTGAACAATGGAGGATTAAGCTCATAATTTCATCAAATGCACCACTGACATTAGACGGTGTACTTTTTTCAGAAAGGATTTAGCATCGTCTTTCACACACAAACATACTGTTAGGGAGAATTCTCAAAAATGGCCTAATTCCCCTTCTACCTAGACCACCAGCTCTTTTGCTTGACTTCAGGACTTTTAATTTCTAACCTGGAGAGAGTGAGCCCTTTTTCACTCTCTCATGTATTTCTATTCTGATTTTGACCCTGTGTTTCTTTTAACTTTGGAGTCTGACAAACTCCATAGGCATCATCTTTTACATAGTGACACACAGCACCTTCAGTGCAGTGGCACAGGGAAGTCGCTTAGATTTCCCAAAGGTTTAAATACCTTCTCTTCCAAGAACAGTAAAGTGAAATTGACTTTACTTACATTTTGTAACTTTCTAGAGCCAGCACACACCATCTTGCCATAGGGTGCTCGAGGTGTTACTTAGTATTCCCATTTGTCTTAGTTTTTCTGGTAACATTTTCATGTTACCCTTTCTACAATTAATGGCTGGTGGCAGTGGTTTACTTTTTACTACCATTATGTGTTTTTACCACGGTCTGCATTAGCAGCTGCAGTAAGGACCAGGTTTGATCCCTTTGTTCGGTTTGCCTTTTTGTCAAGATTCCCGAGTAAAGCCTGCATCTGGCTCCAGTATGTCTGGCAGAGGCAGGAAGTGAGGGAGGTGCCTGAAACTCCCTGTGCTTAATCCCCTTGGTTACAGGAATGCACCCAAAGGTGATTGGCTGGCTGTCCAAAAAGGACAACCACCGTGCTGTGTGATTGACAGCTAGGCTGTAATGAATGGGAGAAACTTGCATAAAAGGCAAGGCTTTTTGACTTGGAAGGCAGAGTCGACCACTGGATGAAGGAATCTGAAGAACATGGAAGAGACGCTTGCTGCAACCTCCTGGGCCGTTGGTTTGCCCAGTGAAGCCCTGCTGCTGGGCTGAAGATCCGAATTCGTCTCGACTAGAGAAGCCTTGCAAGGACGACTTCTCCCTTTGAGTTGGTGGGACCAATCAACTCCAAGGTAAGCACATCTGGACATCCTCTCAGAGCTGGCTGTACTTCCACTACGCTGCTGTTGGAACCAAAGTGCCAGGGAGAGGAACACCAGATTGTGTGCATTGCTCTTAAGTCAGACCCGAGCACTAGGAAGATGCTACGGACTTTCCTGATGCAGGACTGACCAAGCCTGAGCCACCTCAGAGTGCTGGGCCCCAGAAGCAAGAATAATCTGAAGTGGTATCAGAGTACCGCAGTGTTGCTATTTGCTGTCAGATGCGAGGAGCTGAAACTCCGAAGAAACGCTGAATCGAAGTTTGACCATTGCTGCCGCTGACCTTCCCATTGCAGAGCAGGAGTCCCCAGACGTCCTCTTGTCCCAACGACTGAGGCTCAGGAACAACAGGATCTGCAGAGCTGTACAGGAACAGAAGCCAGTTGGAACCATTTCTTCTAACCAGAGGTACTGCGCAGTCTAAGATAACTTACCTCTTGTTGTGTAGCCTTGCTGGCTCTCATTTGAAACCTGTCTTGGTTACCTTGCAGAGTTGCTAAAGCTTTGTCCCTCACAAGCCTCCCAGCTGTGGCCTTTCAAGTGTTTATTTTCAAAGGACATTTCTACAAACTTTGTGCAAGACTTTTTACCTACCTGCAAAGAAGATCTTCAGCTCCCCTAGACATTGTGCAATTAACATTGGCTGTCCTGGCTCCCTGAAAGACTCCCATTTACCTCCGACTTTGTGCTTTGGCCTTTCCCCCAGGAAAGGGCTAAACTTATTTGACATTGGAAGGTTTTTAAAAATACTTACTGGTTTATGAATTATTTGTTAACCTTTGTTTTATACCTCGATTCTATTTTTTTACACTAAAATCAGTATTGTTCTAAATGTACCAGTGATAAATCAAAGTTCACAGTGTCCTGGCTATTTAAGTCACCTGAGGGTGTAGGAAGTGTGTGTGCCATCCCCAATGGGTATCTCTGATTTAGAGAAACTAAGTGTGTTTTGAAGTGATATATATATATTTTCACAAAAATAAAAAACTTTGTTAACGGGACGTTATGGTTCGAAGTAAAACCAAAAAACCCTTGAAATTCGCCAGTTATGGTAAGCTAAGCAACCATAACTCGCGCCACCACTGTGCACTGCTAACACTAACACCCAGGACATCAAAGATGACATCAGAAAAGTCACTGATGACATCACATGTCTTGCTCCCCCTTTGTTCCTTTACTGACATATCTAGGCCACATGGTTTTCTTCAGTAACAGTCAGGAATTAAAAATATAAAAAAAAATAAAAAGGTACTATATTTGTAGAATTATCGTTCAAGTATGTTCTTACAGTAATTCCTTTAGGGTCCAGTCAAATCATGTGATACATATGCATAGGGTAAGTAGCGCCTTTGAAACAGAGCAATCATTTCTCTGCATAAAGATAATCAGTTAGGTTAAGAACACTTACTGCTACTACCGCGGTTTTTTCCTTACTTCAATTTTCGTGTATATACTCATATTTTGTGATTGGTCTATAATAATGCCATTATGTAGTAAGTGGTTTTCATTACCTACTTATCACATGTTTCACAGTACCCAAAACTCTAATAAGAAAACAGTTCATTTCACTGTTCAACATGGCAATCTTACGAATATTGCACCTCCATCATGTATGCTGCACACAATGCCTATGTTTCTACATGAGTACCTTAGTATACTGCATAGAACTTCATAACAGAATGCTATGTATATCAACGCATTGCTTAATGCACTAATTAGCACTTGATATTTATTCCAATGATCCTTGACACTTTTTGGTCAGCATTATAATAAGAAAACCTTCTACAGAGTTTTCATTCAAAGTAAATGTACATGTGATGTCATCAATGACATTTCTGATGTCATCGGTGTTAGTGTTAGCAGTACACTTGGTTGCTTAGCTTACCATAACTGGCGAATTTCAAGGGGTTTCCGGTTTTACTTCAAACCATTACGTCCCTTTAACAAATTTTTTTTGCTAAATTTGATCGGTTTGTAGTAGTAGCACATAACCATCCGACTTCACTGCACACCTTGCGGAGAATGCCACATGACCATATGAGGGCGCACAGCACGGTGACATGTCCGAGAATCCGTACACACTTAACAATAAGATGTATGCCTCGTGGACAGTGTGGAAATACATTTTTTACTGATGTAGGAACTTCCACCTTCAACATTTCCCTTGGACAGCTCGAACACTTAATGATAGTCAGCCTTTAACAATGTAGTACACAGTACATACTTTTATCAAAAGTAATAGTTATCTGAAAACGACATGAGCTAAGGCCATCCCTCCTCCCCAAGAAACAGCACCACTGCTGTAATGAAGGAGCATGAGAAACACTGCACCTACCTTACAAATATCACAGGCACAACTTTTTCCCCCGTCCACCTACCCCCCAATATTACTGTTTGGTGCCTCTTTGCTCATTTCCACCCGCAACTTTCCTTCTTAGCTGTCCTTCCCAAAAAAAAGCCATCCGTAAACAAAGTAAATGTTCCTTTAAGAAGCACCTTTCACAGTTTAAAAATATTTTAAAAAAACAAAAAAAATATCGCATACACTCCATCTACTTAATATTTCTCAGTAAAGGACAGACGCAATA
The DNA here is from genome assembly GCF_040938575.1 of Ambystoma mexicanum. Lineage (NCBI taxonomy): Eukaryota > Metazoa > Chordata > Amphibia > Caudata > Ambystomatidae > Ambystoma > Ambystoma mexicanum. The sequence continues at coordinate 38,883,154 of NC_090934.1, forward strand.
ACATTTACCATTAACAATCTAGATTTGCAAAGCAGTAACGTGTGCTACTGAAAAAGAGGATTTGTCGTTCTAACATGGGACGCCTGTGGCGTCCCGGATTAGAAAACAAATTCATTTTCCAAGATGGCCACCATAGAAAGGGAAGGCGGTTGTTTCATACATGGCCCCTCTTCGCTTTCCATGGCATCCTGCAAAAAGGAAAAAGGAAACGCTGTTAACATTACCGCCAGCACTTTTTTCCTCCCTTTCAAATGTATCGTAATGTCGAACAACTTTACCACAAAGCCAGTCCCAGGTGGACATGGCCACTGTAATCCTATCTTTTATCCCTTCTGGTCATGGCCAGTAGCCACATTGTGCGGATCATGACCTTATACCATGGCCCTGACATTCTGCCCACTCCCCATGGCTGCAACCTACCCCTCAGTCAATAAACGTGTACCGCTACATTTTTTAACTACATTACGACACTTGTGTAATACGAAAACACTCCCACATCTCGTCACATAACCAATCCTAATGATATTGTACACTTTTTTGGATGACGTACTCTCCAGCGTAGCCAAATGAGCCCATAAGCACCTACATGCCGTGACGCAGAACCTGCAAATGAACACAGCGACGTACAACATAGCACGTTACATTTTGAAATAATAGAAAACATTAACAATTTTAGAATTTGTAAAGTACTTTTATTTCAAAATAAACTGTCCGAGACCATAGAATTATTCCCATTTTCAATCCAATAGTAACTTTGTTTGTTCGGTCGTCATCGAAAATGTTAAGCGTGAGGCACAAGTTGATCTTTTCGCATACACAAAGTATTCGCTTTCGATAAAGCAACCGCTTCGGTCGCACACTGATTTCCAAGACGTCGGCATGAACTTTGGCCTACACCACCATAAAAGATATTATGTTACTCCTAATGGCCACTCCAGCGTATGGACAAATGGGGCCGGGCCGGTCGACCCACAATACAGTGACGGTTAGGCAGCCGGTCACAAGTACGTGCATCTGGCGTCCAAAGAATCCTTTACTTGGCATCTGGAACCCATGGCAATCACAGTACGGCAGAATGTAGCCGTTCGGAAAACGTAACAGAAAATACGTATCAATACCCAACCTTTACCAAACAATTTCAAAAATGACAAAAAGAACGTGGAAACTGATACACAAATCGATGTGGTCATACATGACATTTTAAAGAAATAATAGCGTTGAACATGGGTGAACCTAATGATAGTCTACAAAGGGCGAGAATCTGCACTCTCCATACGTTAAAAAAAAAAAAATGACAACTACACAGAAAGATAGTACCTCAGTTATAATGCCAAAATTATTGTTCTGGTAATAAAAATGTAAAACTCGTTCCGGTGGAGTCGTCAAAAGTAAACTTACACGATATTTACCGTCTGCATTGTCTTCGTTAAACCCAGACAGCGATGTACTTGCAGCAAAGAATCTTCTTCAACTGATATTACATGTGTCTTACAAACATTTTGAATACATAACCTTATCAAATGGTATGTTTTCCAAACTAGCACTCCCTGCATTCTTACTGAATTTTCCCTTTCGCTCAAGGTCAAAAAACAATTGACCCTTATGGGTTCAGTCGGATGCGTGGGCCTACTGAGCTCGCAACCAAAAAGCAAACCAAGTAACCTTCACTCAGAATGAAAATACATTCTGACTTTGCAACAACATATCTGAATCCATGCATGAGAACTGCTACTCCCATACACTTGCGGAACCGCTGTTTCCATAAAACAGTGTAGGTGCCTGCCTCGGTTAACAAGTGCAAATGTGTGTTGTTTTATATGTGTTAGTGGCTATGTCCGCGTACACCAAACACAAATGAAAGATGGCAGGCGCAGCAGCAGAATCTGACGCACTTCATGCCGTTCAACATCCAATCAGTGAAGGCGCCACATGTCTGCGAACATGACGCTACGGATTAGCCAATCGGTATCTTGTCCGTGGAGCGAACAGGGAAGTGTGTCCGCGGAGCGGACATAGATATCACAAATCTTTTCAGACATACTGTTTGGTCGTTTTCAAGAAAACTACTGGACGGATTGGCACCAAATTTACAAAAGCACGCTTTCGGGACCAAGCTCCTGCCGCAAATTTGGTGAAAATCCGTCCACCCGTTTGGGCTGTAGACGTGCGCAGACGTTTTGGGACCCCCCCCTATAACTTTTCGCCCCTGGACCAAACATCACCAAAATTAGCAAAGAAATTCAGTGGCCCATACATTTTTTGCAAAGTTTGGTGTGGATTCGTCCAGGGGGAGCGGAGTTATAAGCCGCCCAAAAAGTGCTCTTCCTATGGAAACAGCAACTTAACCAGAACTACACGGCCACTAGTGTGGCAGTGTAATATATATCTCTTCTGGGGAAGGCTTAAACAACTGTGAAATAAATGAATAATTGTTTCATCAAGAAACAGTGTGTTTATTTAAATAACTGCTACTGTGAAACTGTCACAACTCTGAGCTCCACATAGCGAATTATCCTTTAAATTGTTTATTTGTACATTATATATTATTGTAAATATATAGTCTCCTATTTGTACTCTGAACTGCGTTCTGTATATACTGCAACTGCCATTATATTTGTATACTTCCACATATTGTATAACTATATAAGCTTTGCATTTGCATATTGTTGCGTGCTATTACCTCTGGGTTTGGTGCGCGTGATTAAGTGAATAAACAAACAACGTTACTGCTCACATTGACCTCTCTTGAGAGAAGCCTGGCTGCTCAGCCACACTACCAACCTGTGTCGTTCAGATGTTTATTTATTTATTACATTTGTTACACGCCCAGAGCCTCAGAGAACCCCGGCGAGGGTGCAGAAAGATTATTCACAATTACACAAAGATTATTCACATTATTACACAGTGAGATTAACGGATTGGTTATTGGCAGACATACAAGCAATATAACATAATTAAATACTATTACACAAGGATGCATGTTACACATTGAGTGGGGCGTATTTGCAGCCACTCGAGACAGTTGCCTTTCATATTAGTTAAAAAGCCATGTTTTGAGTAATTTTTTTAAACCTGAAAAGGAGTCCTCTTTCATACTGTTGGGAAGGCAGTTCCAATGTTTTGGGGCTAAGTATTTAAAGCTACTACCTCCCCTCCTCCCCCGCTTTAGTATTCTTGTAGCGTGCTATCTCTAGTAGTCGGTGGATCTTAGTGTTCTTATGAATACTTTTTTTTGCAGTACTTTGTTTAAATACTTAGGAGCTGTGTCCTGTTGGCATTTATAGGATATACACAGAGTTTTGAAGATGATCCTCTCTACAACTGGTAGCCAGTGGTGATCTCTTCTGATCTTAGATATGTGATCTGATTTCCTGATGCCGAGGGCTGCTTTAAGGGCTTTATTTTGTAAGCGTTGTCATTTTTTTTAATTGGATTTCGAGGTACCCAATACTAATACATTACAATAGTCAAGTCGTGAAAGAATCAAGGCTCTGGCCAGAGTAACGCAGTTAGCAGGGGTGAGAAATTGTCTACTTAGTGCAATTAGTTTCGCTGTGTAGGATGTGGTAGACAAAAGGCTGCTGATGTGCTTTTTTTGGGGGGGGGTTTTGTTATTTATATAGCGCTACGAACCCTCTGGCATCTGAGCGCTGCTTATATCCCATTTAGTGTGGTGCTCATTTATCGACCTCGGAAAGATGAAAGATTGAGTTTGACCCTGCCGGGATTCGAACCTGCATCAGCAGGCTCCGCACTGATGTCAAAGCGAGCGCTCTACTCGCTGGGCAATCTGACCGGCTAACCTGACCTGCTTAGTCATGTATACCAAAATGTTGGGTCCCTATTGCCAGGAGGTCAAGGCTATTGTAGTGCACCCAAAAGGTACTGCATACAATCTTACCAAACACATACCTTTAGTATTTTGGTAATAAATCTTCATACAATGTGCAATGAATACAATATTATGACAAAGATGCCTAGTTTTACGATTGTCTGACCAGATTTTGCATTTTAAAAAAGTGCTTTCAGACAACATTACATGTCAACAACCTTTACTTTGAATACATGTGCTGTCAAATGCATGCCCAGAGTTTGACGTGTTGTCAAGGCCAAATTAATCTGAAAACTATTTTTGTTTGTCAAGTATTTGTGAGGAAGGAATGGCATCAATCAGTAGACCGACACAATGGATACAAGTTTGAAAACCTTCATTTGTGACTTTGGTTGGGATGGTGAAACGCCTAACTTGCCCCAACTCTAAAATGGGAATAACCACGACAGTTAAACAATAATAAATATGTCCAAGTCAGTCTGGTCAAAATAAAAAAGGCCTATTGTAAGAAAACCTAACCTTGTCCTCCTTAACAAGATAACAATTGTGTCAAGGGAATACAAAAAGGAAAATAGTGTGTCAAACTTAAATGTCAGGAGGATTCCAAGATGGGAGCCGGGACACGAACAACATAAGGAGAGGGCCCCCACCCGGCACTGTCTACATCATTGAAGAATTGTTTTAACTCCCCCCCCCCACCCACCTTCATCCCATGTGGTGATAGGGGATCATCGTTGACCCCCGAGAACTTAGTGGGTGTCACAGGAATTTCGGATGGAGGTGGATTCCTAGCAGTGCAGAGCATTCGAGCAAAGATCTTTATGGCCTGGCCTGGGCGTGTAGGTCACCATTTGGGATCCGGATGAGTTCAGAGGGCCACGGAAGGCGTGACTATTCCCCTCTACCACCTATGGCTAAAGAGAACATTAATGTGGAACTGAGCTGCGGGTCGTACACAGCGGGTGGTCACGCGGACATTACCCTTTCTGGAAAAGGGGACTTGTGATGTTCCAGGGTCGATTAGTGAGAGGAGACGCTGTGCAGAACAAGGAGACGACCCACAAGAGAAGGAGGGCTTCAATAGCGAACACAGGAGAAGAGAGCTACACGTTTTATCAAGCTTCCCTTTGGAAGTGGGTGTGAAGGGGGTGAAAATGTACCAGATTCAGTGGTAGGAGGCACGCCTTACAGATATAAGAAGCTATTGAAAAGGAGGCCACACTGAAAGCTAAATTGCCATTTTGCCCAAACACAGCAATGGGCATTAAGAAAACCTTGGACCAGACTATTACTTTGAGCTATTATACACAAATGTCTCGGACTAGGCCCATAGAATCCAAAGAAGGGGCCCCCACTCCCAAACTAACAAAAAAACAACAAGAAGCAATTCAGAAGCTTTGGCACAAGGAGGGGGGCACGACGATGGCCGAAGAACAGACTTTCCAGGAGGAAGAGCCCAAAGGAGGGGCCCCAGCTGGGAAAACAAGGCAGGAGGTTACCAAGGAAGTGCTCCAACAGTGCTTCAAAGAATTCAGCTACCAGCTGACAGACTCTTGATAAAATAAGCTCGATCAGAGCTGAACTAGCTCCATCCCTGCAAGAGGTGAAAGGGGACATTAAGGACTTGGGCGAGAGAGTGGATACCACCGAAAATGTGATTCAAAATATGGCGGAAGACACGCATAATATAGATGCTCTAACTGATAAACTTGCAATGGCTACCCACAATTTAGAGATCCAGATGGAGGACCTTGAAAAATCATTCAAGAAGATCTAACATAGGGTTAAGGGTGTTCCCGAAGAAATGGAGGACCGGCACTAAGAGATACTGTGCAGCAGGTTTTAACAGGCCTCCTTGCGTTGGACACTGGTTTGAGAAGTTACCCTGGATCGTATTCACAGAGTGGGCACTAAGCAAGGACAACCGGGGGCCAGACACTGATGTAGTAGCGGCATACAAAAATATGGACAAAAGGAGGCGATCTTAAAAAGGTGGCTAGAAAAGCAAGTCCCATTAAAGAGATTGGTTTAGAAATACAATTGTATCAAGATTTGGTGCATTCTACTTTAATGAAAATAAGAACGATGGGAACTGTGATTGCAACGTTGCCTCAGGCTAAGTTTTGATACAGATGGACATTTCTATTTTGATTTTCTTCTTCGAAAGGGCGTCAACATCGCATCACATCCTATCCTATGAAGAAGGTTTTAGGATACTGAAGATCGAAGAAGGGGGTGAACAACAAGACTTAGGATCCACACGAGAGACGTCAAAGACTAAACGATGGGAATGGAGAAGAGCACGGGAGATACCATTGAAGATAAGGGGCCAGAGTGGTCCCAGCCTATTGAAGCACAAATCTACCAGCCCCAAGGGTATAAAAGGTACATTGAAATACGGCCCGAGAGGGAGTTAGCTTGGGTATTACTCCAGCTAACAGCACAGTGAGGTGGATAACTGAGGAAACATCCACAGGGTAGGTGGGAAATGATCTTGGCACTTGGGTGTGGGGATAAGGGTCCTAGTAGAGCCAGTGAGAAAACCAAAGGTGTGTCACTTACTGGTCCCCAGGGATCTGCCGTTCCGGTGGCAGAACGCGGCCATCGCTATTAGATCCAGTTCCTGGAGGTGGACCATTGGGGGAGGGATCACCAGGATGAGGGGTCTTTTGGGAGTGAAGTTGGGACACCGAAGGTTGAGGCGCAGTACCCCCTTCCTCATAACACCTTCTTCCCTTCCTATCCTGTAGGATACTTAGAAGCTCATCCCTCCCCCACTTTCCGACACAAACACTTTATTACACCGTAACAGACAGTGGACTAGCAACAGTGCCGTTTACTCGAGATGTCCCAGTAGTCCCAACACACGGGTCAGGCAATTGACAATAACCATGCACACCCAATGGCCCTTTACCTTCCCCACAGGAATAAAAGGCATAGCACAAGAGCACACTTCGAGCAAGGTCGAACGCACAGGGAAACGGCTACAACGAACCGCCAGTTCAATCGGATGAGAAAGGCAGAGAGACCAGGAGGAAGGGCGAAGGGAGAATTGCCCTTGGCCTTTTCAGATCAGACCTGTGAAGCCTCCGAAAAGGGAATTACAAGACCAGGAAACATAGCCGACGTGTGGATCAACAGATGTCAATGGTACACGGAGGCCTCCCGCATTGATAAGAACGGCGGGGAGGAATGCTGGCTACCGCGGTACTGTCCTTGACTCCAGCAGCAAGCTAAGTGGACTCAAGACAGTTGGTGAGTCGGAGGAAACTGAACTGTGTTTGAGCCCAAGGTTGCAAGTGGCAACATTAGATGAATTTAAGAACTTGAGAACAAAGAACTTGTGTGTTTACATTTTTGAGAAAGTCCAGAGAAGGGCCAGCTGCAGGGTGGTCTGGTACCATAGGAGTGCACAGTTGAAGGACTCTCGCTGGCCCTCGTGTATTGAAACTGCAAGTACCAGAAGGCCCCAGGAAAGGGCGGCGTGAGGTGTTGGTAGTGGTCCTACAAGGGTCACATCAAATCACTTGTACACTCGAAAGTCTGACAAGAGAAAGCTAGGAGAAGGGAAGTGTCAACCCAACGGAGTGATGTCATAAGAAAGCTAGGAAAAGGGAACCCGGCTTTCAGATGAAATGAGCAAATCATGTACCGTGTTAAGGATGGCTATATGAACCAGACGGAGGGATGCCAGTGGAAAAGCCAACTGCGTTAAAAATGGCGATGTGAATCCGACAGAGGGATACCAAGGGGAAAGCTAAGAAGAAGGAATCCCGCATTCCGATAAAGCAAAGTGACTATGTATTTGGCAAACATGAACCCGGCAGAGGGATGCCTGCGAGTTGGAGTGAAGAGTAATACACCCGTGAGCATTGTGCGACAAGAGTGAACCCGGTCAAGGGTTGTCCGCAGTAAGAAGTTGTATAATAAGACATTAAGGCTCCTGAATATTGTCAGGCTTCATTTGAAAAGGCTGCAGTGAACCAGACGGAGGGAGGCCCAAGTTGTGAAGAGGATCAGAGCCAGGCGGAGGGAGATCCCAGGGGCGAAGAGCAATCGGCCAAGGTGCAAAATTACCAAAGGAACTTTTGTTTGTTGTTTTGATCTATCAGGCCTTCTAAGACAAGAGACTTCATAGAAAAGAGACTTGGCCCATGAGGTTCTGGTATCGAACTGGAATTGTGAGCCTCGTGCTGGAGAGGCCCAGGAGTGTGCTGTGCTGAGAAGTTCTGCCTTGTCCCATGCTAAAAGCATGGGGAAGGGAGACCCAGCCATACCATCCTGACTTATTTTGTGAACACTTTCTTTCTTTTCTAGTGAACATTATCCCGCACTCCTTTTGTAACTTAGTGGTAAGGATTGGCAATAGTTTTTTTTAGTATAGGCCCTTTTCTATTTGACAAGACACCACTAGGACTGCCTTATTACTATTATTGGATGGTCGTAGCTTGCTCACATCTTAGATTTAGGTTTAGATTAGGCATTTATCTCACCCCATTATAAAGTTCAACCTTGAATTGTGATCACTTGTGTCGGTATTTACTGTTGCCACCATGAGTTCCTTACATCCCGCACAAGTCATCTCTGGGTGGGTAAGGGAACTCAACCTCCATTGCTTGTTGCATGGTATGGGGGGGGAAATAGGTTAAGTTTGACCAGAGAGTTAGTGGGGGTATGGGTGACGGCTACCATTGAAGGAATCACTGCACCATAGCGGTTATGGGGGGGGGGGGGTTCAATTAATGACGCTGAATGTTAGAGGTTTAAACTCCCCAGTTAAAAGAAGTAAAGTAGACACATTCTTGAAAAGTGGAAATCCGGATATAGTGACCTTTCAGGAGACCCAAATACGTTGGAGCGATAGTTACAAAGTAAGGATTACAGGGTACCCACATATATTGCAAGCTAACAATAGGGGTAAGACGAGAGGGGTTCTCATAACCATCAAAGGTCTGGTTCGATTACTGAGGATAGAGAAGGAAGTGGACAAAGAGGGTAGATACATTTTTGCCCATATTCAATGGGGGAGGATACGGTATAATACAGCCCCCCTTTATGCACCAAATACGGAGCAGGACCGGTTTGCTCTGAATAAACTTGAACGTGCGGAGGGTCAAATAATATTAACAGGGGATTTTAATATGCTGTGGGATCCTTTGGTAGATAGGCGTGTAGGTGGACATTCATCTCAGAGGGGCTCCACACAAAGTTTAAAATACTGCATGTCTCAATTGGCTGTGGTGGATTCCTGGAAAGAGATCGGTGGGGAATGTAGGGTCTCACATTTTACTCCCACGTTCATCTGTCTTTTTCTAGGATTGATTATATTTGGGTGTCGGATACTTTGTTGGGCCAGGTACAGCAGATGGACCTAGGTCCTATTCATTTATCAGACCACGCACCCATAATATACGTCAAGAAATAGAAGGGTCAGGGTTGTGGAGCTGGACGTTTCCAGACTACTTATTGAGGGATCTGGTAATGTGTGAGGAGCGACAGAGTAAAATTGGGCAATACTTTGAAATGAATAGGACCCCGGAACTACAGGACAGAACGATGTGGGATACATTTAAAGCGACCACGAGGAATGAGTTAAATGCAATGAAAGCCCTAAGAGAAACACAAATGGATCAGCCGGAGGTAGCACTTCGAGCTGACCCACCAGGCAAGGGCGGCCCTTGACCTCTGCCCCACCTGAAGTAGTGGATTTCATTCTGGCTGCATAGATGCAGCAAGTCGCGAGCGGCTCACCGCCTTGCACAAGGTGCCCACGGAGCACCGTGAGACAGCATCCAGATAAGCCGCATAGGCTTTTGGAGACACCGGTGGGGCCCAGAAGATCCCAAGCTGTGCGGTGATGGTGCAGAGCGTGCCCGGAGAGAGCAATACGGGCAACAGTGGCAGTCATAATACACAGAGCCCTTCATAAGGGCAGAGCGTGAGCAAGTTTAAGTGTGTCTCGCTACAATTAGGGTGCACAGGCTCTGCAACATGCGGTGGAGCTGGATAAGGGGCTTGCTGGCAGCACTGAGATATGGGAAGGTGCAGGCTCCAGGAATGAGCAGTGAGTCAGAGTGAGTCAAGTATGTGGTAAAGCTGAGGGGGCTCCAGAAAATGCTACATCTTTTCTGTGGGTACTGTTCCCTGAAAGAGGACGAGGACCAGCGTGGACATTTAAGGGCCTGGAGCAGGTTGGATAGTGTATGCAGCCGCCGCTGGGCAAGACAAATGGTTGCTGCCTCAGATTGTCGGAAGGGGTCAGCTGGAGAAGGGAAAGATACATCACCCTGGGCTGCATAGTGATAACAGGGTAAGCCCCCACCACATCTCACCCACAAAGACTCAATGAGGAGGTATAGGGCAGGCTGCAGGTGCCTGTTGAAAGGAGGGGAAATATGCAACAAAGACGGACTAAAGCTGCATCCTCAAAGAGGAAGAAGAACAAAGTATATGGACCACGGGAAGCTGCTTGGTGGGCAAGTATATTTCCATACAGGTATTAACATTTGGCAAACCCTGTGGGAAACGCTCAGGAAGAGGTCACCCAGGAACTAAAGTCTGTGCACATTGAGTACTGAACGAAGCCACATGTGCTGTGGGGGGGGGGGGTTGCACTAACCCCCTATAGAGGAACTGTATACTGGGCCTATTTGGAGATGCAGCCGTGCCGAGGATCCACGTACGGCTCTGCGCACATAGGCACAGTGACCCAGGTGGCACCTAGTGGGGAGTTTTCTTAAGTGCTGCTGATTGGCCAGAGTACCGGGAGCCTATCAGGGGAAACGTAAGCGGTCTGAATGCCTCCGAAGTCAGCCAAGACCAAGGTGAACCATCCAACCTTGGACAGCTTTGCTAGAACAAAGCAGCTAGTATCTGGAGGAAGAATGGAATCAGCGCCGGAGATAGAAGGGAGCGCAATGGAGATGCACAACCAAGTGATGCTTGCCATAGCAGACTTAAAGGTCTCATTGGGGACACAGATTGAGGTTGGGTTGGAAGACGCCCGAGGGTTCTGCACCCAGACGTCAGACATTATTCACACTTCTCTGCACTGCACACAATACACACGAGGATCGATTATTTTTTGTGGGCAGAGAATTGATGCATCAAATTACACAGGCCCAGAATAAAAAGGTAGGGTATTGTCGGATCATGCCCCTCTTAGCTTGCAGTGGGAATATGTGCCCCCCCAGAGCACCGATACCTACGTGGAGGCTTAAGAGCGTTTCAGTGAAAGTCATCCCGTTTTGCGACTGCATTAAAGATGGCATAAAGGAGTACGTCACGCACAATTTGGGCAGCGTGCCGAGTGAAGGAACCTTTTGGTAGGTGTTGAAAGTGGTGGTCCGAGGGGTGGCAATAGCGGGATCTAACAAACAACCATCAAAAGGGAACGGTCTTCGGAGGAGGGACTGAGGGAATTACAGTCCAGAGAGCTGCATGCGGATAGTAACGCGGAAGCGGGGGAAATAAAACAGAAATGCATCAATTTCTATGAGAGACTGGGCAAACATAGTTTTGCTCAATATACGGAGAGGCAGAATAGAGAAGGAGATAAGCCAGGTCGATTGCTAGCATGGTTGTACAAGAGGGAGGGGCGGCAGAGACCCATCTACTAATTCGATAAAAGTGGGTCAAGGGCACCCATGTCACACCCAGAATGGGGTTAATGATACGTTCTGGGATTTTTACTATCTACTATATCAGGAGGGACCCCCCCGGTGTCTGGAGACCACCTGGAGGTGGGTGGAGTTGGATGAAATCGAGCTCCCTAGATTGCCCATGATGAAAGAGATAGCCTTGAGGTGCCCCTTACATTGGAAGACATACAAAGCACAATTAGTGGTTTGCCGACGGGGAAGGCACCGGTTCGGATGGGCTACCCAGCGAATTCTACAAGGAATATGCACAAGAATTAGCCCCTCATCTGCTTAGTACCTTCAATGATGCTAACGAAGCAGGGAGGGAATCTATCATTATACCTCTCCTTAAACCTCTAAGACCCAACGGAATGTGGTTCCTATAGGCCCCTATCGATGCTTAACTAGGATAGTAAGCTACTTACCTCCATACTGGCAACAAGGGTGAAAAGGGTTATATATAAATTAGTGCAGCCGTTCAGATTGGTTACGTGCCATAGCATAGCATGGCACTTGAGATTACATCATGTAATGGATAGAACAGCAGCCTGGGAAAACGCTGTGTACCATATCTACATTGGACGCAGTGAAATCGTTTGATTCAGTGCGATGGGACTGGCTTTATGTAACTGCGCAGATTTTGTTTTGGGCAGACCTATATAAAATGGGTCCAACTGGTGTACACTAGGCCGATGGCTAGGATCAAAACTGGCAGATGTATCTCAGAGGCATGGAAATTAGAAAAGAGCACAAGGCAGGGTTGTCCATCATCGCCGCTGCTCTATGTCCTTGCCATGGAGTCAATTGCCATGGAGTCAATTGCCCAGTACCTCAGGACAGAATACATGGACGCAGGTATCGAAATAGATGGGGCCAGACATCCGATATCCCTATATGAGGATGACACTATTATTAGATTCAAAATCCTGAGGATAACTTAAAACTGCTAATAGATACCATGTCGTTTTTTGCAACGCTGTCAGGAATTACTATCAGCACGGACAAATCGTCACTATTCCCGATAGCGGGATCGAGATGGCTAGAGAGCAAGGCACTGCCCGTACTTGCATTGCAGTGGAAGGTGCACACATTTAGATACCTGGGGGTAAATGTGTACCATGATCCAGTGGAGGAACACATACATAACACACTGCAGGCCCTGGTAAACATTAAGAGTTCTATAAAGTTCTGGACTAAGTTGCCTCTCTCAATTATGGGGAGGGCGGCACTGCCCAGACTACTTCACTTTTTTGTGAACGTCCCATTTTATATCCCCAGGACCTTTAAGACCTTGGAGGGTATCTGCAGGGAGGAACAGAATAGCGCTTTCAACACTATATAGGTTGCACGTGGAGGGTGGCATCCGGGTTCCGCACTTTGAACTATACTATATAGTAGGGCAGTTACAATTTGTGGTAGACTGGTTAGCTGATGACTCCACTCAAGATATGCTGATGTTGCAATCCACTGATCAGCGCTATTACCTGAAGTAGATATTGTGGTTCAGGAAAACTTGGGGTGGTCGCACCTTTTGTCTGTCGGGTTCAAAATGTGGGATAGAGCTCTGGTTGTGATGGGGTTGACAGACCCATTGTCGGAACAGATTCCCCTGGTTTCGATAGTGGCGCCCTCGTCCCAAGCGAGAATGAGCAAACGCACATACTGGGAGGCTAGCAGGGTGGCTACCGTAGGAGATCTATTGCAAGATACTGTTTTCATACCCTTCATAGAGTTGGCAGAGCAGACGGGCATACACAAAGGACAATATATAGCACATGGCACTATTAGGAACGAGATCACAGGTAGGCGGCCTGCATATGGGGAGTTGATGGAGAAAAACTCTATGGTAGACACTGTATGACATAGCTGATGGTAGGCACGTTATATCGAGAATATATGACAGCCTGTTGTCCGGTGTGTTTACCTACCCTTTGGAGATTAAAAGGAAATGGGAGGTGGACCTAGGGGCGACCCCCACGGAAGCACAACGGGCAAGGAGACTGGGAAATCATAACAAAGTATCATGCAATGCGGGAGGTGGCGAATAGATTATAAAACACAGGGGTGGAATTGGATGTGCTCTCCCTGTGGGCATGCCTGCTGGGTTGCTTCACACGCCCTAAGGGCCGAAGGCATGTTAGCAAACTGAAAGATTTGGCGTGCATTTTGGCCAAGCGTAGAAAAGCTATGGCATATCAATCATTTAGAGGACCTGGAATAGGAGTGGTGGAGGGATTTGTATAGGTGGGGAGTAGTGGAAACTGCGGCGTGGAAAAGGGCGGCACAATGAGATCACGAAGATGCCTTGGGAGGAGTTGGGGAATGGGAAGCGCTGCTGCAAACTCTTGCCAAGGCAACTACAGAAAATGCAGAGGCAGACACTTTAGCATAAGGGGTAGGCGGTTCCTAACTGCTCGGAGTGCAACATGCCTGACGTGTAAAAGGAATGGATGCAAGCCGGGTGGAGGGAAGTTGGAAAGGGGAGGGGAAGTTGGGGGTAATCTGTAGGATATGTTATAAGTTGATGTTTGCTGGTGCAGCATGTGGTTATGTGGAGTTACATTATTTGTGTTTTGATAAAACTAAGAAAACTTTTTTTTTTTTTTAAAAAAGGCTAAATAAGGCAGACCGTATGTTGGCATGGCAAGTGAGGAGGAAAAGGGCCATCTTTCGTATCAATACTGGTCAGGGCACAATTAGCTCCTCATCAGAAGACATTACAGGTATTCACCGAATATTATTCTGCGCTAAATAATACTGACTTCATGGATGGCTCAGCTGCAATATTTGGAGCGGTGCCAGCTGAATAAAACTGATGTAGGGGAAAAGAAGGGGAAATTACCCCAGAGGAAGTAGGGACAGCTATATTGTCTTTACCAGTCAATAAGGCTCCTGGACTGGATGGTTTTCCGGCACGGTTTTACGAAACGTATGAAGACATTAATTCCGGTAATGACCTCCCTTCAACTCCTTCATTGGAGCCGGACGTATCACACAGACCATGGAGGAGGCAAATGCAGTGTTATTTCCTAAATCAGACAATGCGAGAACTCCATGTGGGTCATACAGACCCATAGCTCTCATCAATATTGATGCAAAAATATATACTCAAATATGAGCAACAAGATTGGAAAAATTGATACCGAAACGTATCCATCCAGATCAGTCTGGCTTTGTTATGGGAAGGCAAACATTTGATAATGTAAGATAGGTGAGTCATCTGATTGAGGAGGCAAATAAATAAAATCGGGCCTTCTGCAGGGGTAATAACTTTAGATGCTAAAAAAGCGTTTGACAGGGTGAAGTGGTCTTTTTTGTTCCACACTATGGAAGCTATGGAGATTGGTCCAAGATTTTTGCAAATGGTTATGGCAAATTATCAGATGACGATCTTACGGCTCGCAATTAATGGTAATATTTCACAGAGAATTAGGGTATACAGAGCAACTAAACAGGGATGTCCGTTATCCCTGGTGCTGTACGCAATTCACCTGTAACCGTTTGTTAGTATCCAGTATTCGGGAAGAGAAGTACATCAGGGCGATACAGTTCAGTGGTGAAGAACATAAAATGACGACGTTTGACGACAGGCTCAGAACTGGCATTAACCAAAGAGTTGAGAACATTTGGTGAAGTAGCAGGCCTGAAAAGGAATATCCCTAAAACGGAAATGATGTTACATGGGGGGAATGGTACCAAAAGGAACAGGATATCGATACAGGTCTGTTTGTGAGGACAGATCGGGGTCTAGGTTATTTGGGAGTAAAGATACTTCCTTGGAATCCATGTATGAAGCAAACTATCTCCTGTTACTAGATTAAATCAACAAGTGGCTTAAGATTCGTAATTCGTTGACCATCTCCTGGATGGGTAGGGTTCATGTAATTAAAATGGTGGTCCTTCCAAGGATATTGTATTATTGCTATGCTCACCTGGTCTCCGCGGTGGTGTAGGGGCACGGTTGGAGCCCTCCCTGGACCTGGCTTCCGTGGATCAGCTCTCTCCCCCAGCCACTGCTTTGCCGAGGACCCAGAACACTGGTTCTTCTCCTGAGAGAAGATGAGACTGTGAAAATGGCGTGGGGATGTCGGAATTCCCCTCAACCCTTGCGTGCCAGAAGGTTGGGAGCAAGAGAGTTTGCCCATGCAGGCTCACCTGTTTTGATTGAAAGATCAGCTCTCCACCCTGCTTTCTTCCAGCAGGGGTGCTATAAATGGACCTAGTTGCGTCACTGGTCCTTGGCGTGAAGGTCCAGACCAGCTGCGACCATACCGTCTTGAAGGTAAGTTTTGTAATTATGATTATTGTTCGCATTCATAGTGTTAATCTTCCTCCATGATTATTGAACATAACCCTATATTGTCCTTTCTCTCTCCCGTAGGTATGAAGATGACCCAGGAACGTGCGATGACAGTCTACACCGGAGGAGCTACCAGAGGTAAACTGCCTCTACCTGAAGCTTGCTGCTTAGAGTATGAAAGTCTATGCAAGTGCTAACCTTGTGTTTCCTTTCCCTTTGCAGGTGCAGCTGATTGGTGCTTGATGGGTGGTTTCCGAACTCCGACAGGCGGCGAGAGATGAAGATCCTCGAGAATGGTGTGTCGGAAGAAGATCCCGTGTTGATGGAAGTTTCGGGACTGGTAAGGATGCCGGGCGGCACCCGCAAGGATCTGCAGATCCAGTTAAGATATGCGCGTGGCTGCAGAAGGGGGAAGCAATAGCAGTGCTTCCAGCGATGGTGCGGCTGACCCAGGTAAGATGCGCGCGTAGCTGCAGAAGCAAAGCATTGGTGTGGCTGACCTCAAGGTAAGATGCTGGAGGATTCCGGAGACTGAGGACACACATGCTGAAACAGCCAAGGTCTTCTGAATGGCCGTAAGCGTTACACTGCACTAGCAGACTAACGCGAAGCGCCAGCATGCGGGTGGGACCGGTTTATATAGCCTGGCCCCAGCCACTCCCTTTAGGCCCCACCCTGAGGTTCCACCTTGCCACTGCTCCTGCCTTCTGCACGTGCCTTCCATGCATTGCCAGGGCCCCGCCCTGCCCAGATGCACGTGCCTTCAACAGTCTGTGTGCAAAGCACACTTTATCATGAGCTTGGTGCCAAAGGTGCCAAGACTGGGTCCATTGGGACCCTGCAGGATGTGAAGTGACTGGCCAATGACCAGTGGCCATGACAATTATTTTCAGGCTTTGCCAATATTGGTCCCTCAGTAAGTTTCTAAGACTCTCAATAAAATGGTGGGGACCTTTATATGTAAAGGAAAGAAATCAAGGGTGGCGTAGATTGCATTGCAATACAAATAAACTATCATATCGTTAACGGCGCCAACACTTAAGGAGGGATGGGGGCTCCGAATTTAGGAGCTTACTATCAAGTGGCTCATCTGTGGATCATCCGGGAATGGTTTGGGTGGGAAACCAGGAGAAAATCTGGTTGCGGTTTGACAGAGTGGTGGTTGGTGGGTAGGCCCCTTCAGGAAGTCTTATGATGTCACAAGCATGGCCGGCCCGCTAATATGTATAGAAGTAAAATCAGAGCCTTAATAGGAAATGTGTGGTATTCGGTGGTACAGCAAGCCCCTAGTTTGCAATCTCCAGTTCACACCGGGATTGGAGTCGGGAGTTTTTAGGCGATGGAAAGAAACAGGATGTCTAAAGATGGGTGACATGGTGGAGGGTTAGGAGATCATGACATTCCAACAATATTAACAGTTATTCTCTCTGTGAAGATGAAAGATTTAGGCATGCACATTTGCATCACTGGGTACAGAAAATAAACACTTGGCAATACGGGACCTCACCCCCTTTGAAAAGTACTTTATTACAAATTCGGGTGACCGATATATGGAAGGAGCGTTATAAAAGTTAAATGGGGATCTCTCAGGTCTACCTAAGTGGGGGTACATGAATATATGGGGAAAAGTACTCCCAGAAATGAAATGGCACAAGGTCTGGACGGGAATTCCAAAACTTAGGAGGGCACTCCAGATCCATGAAATGTGGGTTAAAGTAATGTTACAATAGCATCCGACACCTGAAAAATTGCATAGGTTCTATCCAGACTCCTCAGTGGAATGTTGGCGTGGATGCAAAGGTATTGGAACATGGGCTCACATATGGTGTGAATGCCTGATTCTGAAGCCATATTGGAATGGAGTGAACGCGGCGATGAAAGCTATGTTTGGGGCCCGGATATGTAGAGATTTTGGGTGAGCAATGTTGGGTTTGGGCGATGTTCTGGACCTTTTGCCTTCAAAATCCCAAAGAAAGGCATACATGATTTTAAGTGTAGCAGCTTTGTCGCTATTAGTTCAAAAACTGAAACAGTCTTGGCCCCTACTGAACACGAATGGATAATGAAGATTTGGCATTATGTCTCATTGCAATGGGTGACCTATGTGGCTTAAGGAGAGTAAAGGGAGTTTAAGGAGAACTGGGGTTTGGTATTGGATTTCCTCCATAAATACAAGTGAACTGGTGCCACAAAGAATCTGCTTATTAGATCTGTTTTAACAACTATATATGGGGCACAGAGGAGCAATGGTTGAAGCTGAACAATGTATGGCAGCTGTCTGGAGGAAAAGGGCAGAACGGAGGGGGGGTGGGGTTGCTAATATTTTATTAATGGAAATGCCAATAAAAATACGTTTAAAAGAAATTAAATGTCAGAATGGCTTCAGCACCAACTCCCATCCCCCCAGTTAAACCCCACAGGGTCCAGAGAGTCTCAATGAATCAAGGATCAGTGGATGGCACAGTTCTAAGAGTCTTGCACACTTTGGCTTACTGGTACGCAGTTCAACAGTTCCATCTCAGGCTTTTAACTCTTGGTAGCTCAATCACTTCCTTAGGCTTCAGCCACCTTGCCATCAATGCTTAGTTCATATGCTTTCAATTTCTCACAATTCTGACAGGCTTCCCTCTGCCGGGCTGGAGCCAGTCTCGTTTCTCATGGGGCTTCACTTCCCCACGTTTTATTCAGGTTATCTTTCACTGTCGAAGACTTTCGAAACTGCAAGGAATTTACATTTAACTCTGCATGACCACTTCGACCTCTCTTTCTGCTTTCCTTCAATTCAGAATCTTTTCTTAAAGCACCAATGCCTCTTGGTACTTGGAGTTCTTATTCTCTCACTTGCCTTTTTGGCCTTTTCAAAAGTTCTTACTTTTGCCCTCTTCGCATATTCTACAATTCACAGATTTCATTTTCCCCTTATTCAGCGTTTCTTTTGATCTCCACTTGTAATATGTTACAAAACAAAATTTATAACATTTCACAGACTTCTGAATGTGCTCTCTCCTTGCGCAGGTGCTACTTGGTTTCCTTTCCCTTTAACCATTGTCCTCTTCATTTGCGTTTTATCGGCACGCGCACAACCTTCACCTTTCAAATCACAGTCACTTCCTCTTTAACATCAACCAGACTTTGTTGCTCTCGATAACTCACTGGTTGTGCTAGATGACCTTCTTTCATCTTTTTCTTGCATTTCAAGGCTGTTGTTACCAGCGCCTCCCCAAGTCTGCCGTTCACCCGGGAGGGCTGTTTCTTGCCACCTAGAAGGTTTCCTGCCTCTGCTCGCTCGGCTCTTCCATTCGAACACTCACGGCTTCCCGAAAGCTTTGAAATCTCACCTGGCTCATTCTCGATCCTCTCAATTGTGGATCAGCCCGTTGGCCTTCCAACTCCCACAGCCCGGTTTGCATCAGCCTCAGAAGAGCTGTTCCTTCACGTAACCAGTCACGCTCATAGTATGCTTGTGCGCACTACCTTTTATTTTCACAGGCAGTCTTAACAAGTCACAGGTGTACATTATTATAGCTACGTACCCGACTCTGCCTGGCCACATTACAGAGACAAGGCCAATACAAGTCAGGGGAGGTAATCCTTCTGACCTTATTCCTCATCTTCCTTGGTAAGTATTTTTGTCAAAACAAAGTGGGGAGGAATTATGGGAGTTGTAGTGTCCTACAAAATAAACAGGGACATGGGTGGTGAAAAAAGGGGGATAACATGTCTCGCCATTGGGTGTTTATCGCCCACGCCCTGAGGACACCCTACCAGGTGATCCTCCCTCGCTTGTCCACCCACAGAGTCGGGATCCTAAAGTGATGGCCTTTCCCTGGCCACCTGAGTAAGGGATCTCCAAGGACTAGGCTTTGAAACACCCTCTGGCTTTTCACTTTCATACAGGTAACACCCTCTGGTTTTTCACATTCATACAGGTGGTTAAAGGTTAGGGTTTAACTTTATTAATTTTAAATGGTTCCATATTTCACCAATTGCCCCTAAAAGCCTTTTTTGATGTTGCATATGGTCCCAAGTGTGTTTGTGCTTATTCACTCAGAATATATGCACTCCCTTTCTAAAAAGGAGTCAGGCGCTCCTTGCTTCCCCTGGCTACCAATGACTGCTGCTTGAGTTTCATCCTCAAGTGGGATATTCAACATGTACTGCCCTCTTCTCCAAGCGTGGATTTGATTTCTTTGTATAACACATACCCAAAGGGACCAGGCAGGTAAACTTGCATCTGAGCATAGGTAGTCTATCAGCTATCACCACAAATAAAAGTTGGTGAAAGCCAGATGGAAGCATTATTGCAGCGTTGGATGCTTTTCTCCTACTGTACTACATATGCCAGTCTCTGCCATCTTCTCCTCAGTCAAGCCTTACCTGTTGTTCTCGCTTCTGTTTGCGGAGCTGGATGCCTTCTTCTTCACGCCTCCGGCGCATCTCCTCTGTGTTGAGGGCTTTGTTCTTGTACCTCTTAATACGGCAGGCATCTTTCCCAGGACTCGCCACAGTTTCTGTGTAAGAAAAGGACTAAGTTAATTTCAGATACTGCTGGAAAGGTTATTATGAAATCCAGCCAAAACCAAGACCAAGCAGATTACGCAACACTGATCACAGCAATCACATTAATGGATCACACACAAAAGTGTATCACCCCTACCTAAGGTCTCAAGGATTCATTGATACTTTCCACCCTGACCCGTCCCAGTTGTCATAGCAGTCCCTGGGCTTAAAATAGTGAAGGTTTCTTCTCTAATCTTGTGCACAAGTGTAACTCAAGGATGTACGTTCTGCCAGTCACCAACAGCATGGCCTATCAACCTGTAGCGGACAAAAGGTTCTGCTGGAGCACACAATGCTGCTGGACAAAATGCCATGCTCAGTCTTCCAAGCAGGGTCAAACATTTCAAGTTGTAAGTTACTAGTGTAGCATAAAAGTCACTCAAACTCTCCGTTCTCCAAATGCACACAACGCCCCATTTCTTACTCGGCACAAATCAAAGATCATCCAGTAGTAGCAAGTACTCATTTTCCTGGCACGGATCACATTGAGGTTTTCTATTGCTCCTGTATGCTAGAGTGTCACTGTAGGATGCCCATAGTTCGGCCGAACTCTTAAAAATCTGCAAGGAGCTGGCCAATCCTGCTGCAGTCTCTACCTCTCCTGTCCCCTCCCAAACCCTCGGGACAGCTCTAGCTTCTAATTTCATCTCTAATACTCAGGACATCTCTCTCCCTCTCGCCCTCCTCCCTCTACTTCCTCTACTTCCTGCTCTTCCTCTAGCCCTTCTTCAGCCACCTCTCATCCCACCTTCTCTGCCTTTCCCCTGTTCTCCCCAGACAAGGTTTCTAAACAAGTCCCATTTATGAAAGTCTCGTCAAAACAGGTTCACCCCTGTTTCTCCAAAACCATCAAGGACAACATTAACACCCTGGCTCCTACTCTGGCTAACTTCTGCAACCACTCCTTCGCCACTGGAGTCTTAAGGAGCCCTCCCTTGTGCAACCTCTTCTTAAACCCTCTGCCATCCGGTCCTGACCGGCTAACTATAGCCCAATCTGCACCACTCCTTTCCTGGGCAAACTCCTGGAAAAGCTGGCCATCTCCCAGTTTAATCTTCACACTGAATCTGTTAATGGTCTCCTTGACCATCATTCTGGCTTCAGAGCTGCCAGAAGCATGGAAACTGCTCTGCTGGACATACGTGAAGACCTGCTCTCAAACCTCGATTCCAACACCCCGTGTCCTCATCTTACTTGATCTCTCTTCTTCCTTTGACACAGTCAAACATGCCATCCTGCTCAACCGTCTCCGTGATAACCTGGGTATCACCGATCAGGCCCTGGCTTGGCTGACTCATTTACTCTCCAATCGACCCTCCCAGATGCAACCTGGGTCCTTCCTAGATCTCAATCTCTACCTGTGGTGTTCCACGGGAGTTTAACCTCTCTCCCTGGCTGTTGACCTTTACCTGGCACTTCTTGCCCACCGTATTGCTGCTCTCTGCCTCAACTTTCAGTGCTATGCGGATGACACTCCGCTCATTTTCAGGATCCCTTCAGCCACCTTTTTTCCTTTTCTTATCTCCGACCATCTGCTATCCAGGAGGTGTGTGCCGCCAATGACCTCTGCTTTAATAACAGTAAGACTGAGATTCTCCTCATCGCCACATCTGCTCCCTCCTTTCCCGTCACTCTCTGGCCGGTCTCTCTTAGCCCTCTTCTTGCTCCCACCTGTGAGGCTAAAAACTTCGGGGTCATCTTCGACTCCATACATCGCTGAAGTCTCTAAGAAGTCACACTACCAGCTGCACTGCCTCAGAGGTATTCTTCCTTTCCTCTTCTTCCCCAAAAAGCTCAGACTCCAGAGCTCTGGTTCTCTCTAGGCTTGACTACTGCAACAGCCCCTTTCTAAATCTGCCTGCCTCTACTCTCCGCCCTCTGCAACTCATTCAAAACAGGACTGCGAGACTTGTCCTTGGCCTCAAGCCCAGGGATTGCATCTCTCCAGGACTGAAATCTCTGCACTGGCTCCCTGTTGCTGCGGGATTGAGTTGAAAACCCTCTGCTTTGTCCACAAGGCCTTCTGGGGCCTGGGGCCTCAATACCTTCAACTCTCTCTTCCTAAATATCTTCCTTCTCGAGCTCTTCATTCATCTGCCTCCAACTCCCTCAGAGTCAATCGCTTCTCCAAGCAACGGGTTGGTGGTATATCTCTCTTTGTCTGGGTGGGCCCTCTGGAACAGCCTCTCTGAAACCTCAGGAGAACCATCTCTGGTTCTACAAGTACCTCAAGACCTTCCTCTTTGCTTCAGCTTTCTCTCCTCCTCTCTCCTGCTGAACTCCTGGCCAAAATTGAAACTGCACTGGTCGCCTGGCTACCCTCTGTTCTCGGAGCCAGGACCCCTCCCGCCCCAGCTGCACACCTGCACTGCCCGCCTGGCAACCCTTGCACTGGGGTTGTTTCTGTATACCTACAGCCCCCTACCAGCACTTGACACCCGATGTCTGCACTTACCCTTGCACTTGCCACCAGCTCGACGCACTTTTTATGTATTGTTTTTATTTATTTTACTGTTTATCCCATTTTTTGCACCCCTTGCACTTTTCCCCTTTCCCTCGTCCACGATCTCAACGTCACCTGTCCTAGTAAGATGGTTATCTCCGTCTTCCCTCTGTTCCCCTTCCCTTGCCTCGTTGCACCTTCAAACACTTGTGTATAGGGGCATTATGAATACCATATCATATATCCAGGACCGGATTCCAAGACTGCAGCAGATTACCAAAAAAGGGAACAGAAATTGTAACATCAAGAGAAATTTCACAATAAATATCTTCCTCATTCGCTAATGGAGGACAAGCGGGTGACAACCATGGATCATTAACAAATAAGGAGACTAAAAGTAACATCTTACATAGAAAAACTAGCCAGACTGGCCAGATTCACTAACATTTGCACTGGAATAGATCAGGAGTTGCCTGTGATCAGCTCAGATTTATACCTCCTGCCATACTGGAGATGCTGAAGTATCTTGGAGAGAGCACTGAATACATCTTTGTGATTCAAATGTGCACAAAGTAGATCATAGATCACAGGAATCGTTTAATTTGCTGTTGTGCAAATCTTTATTTACAAAAAATACAGAACTGATTCACATTCAGAAAGATACATTAAAAGAAATATAAAAGAAATATCAAAAACACAAACACTCCCAATTTCCTTTCCAAAAATACTAGCGGGGAATGCAAAAGCAATTTTTTACACCTATTAAGTGAAAATCACAGTCATGATTAGCAAGTTACAGATACTCGGGTACTTGCAACGACCGTTTGCAAAATACGTGCTTTATGGTGGAGATATGAGGAGCAACAGGTGTAAAGCCGAGTGTCTTAGTGGGCTTTCCAGATAGGTCTTTCAATGAGGAGCATGTTAAGGAATGCCAGCAGGCTTAAGGGATGAATTACCCAAGAAAGAAACATGTGGAGAAGAGTGAGAAACCAGGTGGGCACAGCAAAACAGGTGGCAGGGTAACAGAGGTCCACTGGCTAGTGGATTGGTCATTTTTACATTCTACAAGTGAATAAGATGTTTATTTAAAAATAAGTGGTTTATTCAGCACTATAATAGACTGTGTACCACAGAACCATCTAGAAGCATTGCACCTACTGCGTCACATTTTGGGAGTCAAGTGAACAGATTCCCCAGCAAATCCTTAAGGTGCCTCAAAAGGTTGTGCACTTGACCCGCTCCTACCAGGCTCAGAAAGTGTTGTATCCTTCTGCATAATGCTTTCCACTTTGTGAATAACAGCCTACACTAGACTCCAAATGTCACGCTTGGCGAGAAAGACATTTTGTGAGCTGTATAAATACACTCATGACAGTGGGGGTGACTTTAAGGCTCAGTCGCTTGCAATATTACATTTTGATCCTTGCTGTAGAGAGAGCACCTTTTTTAATTATACTAAATTGTTGATGTCTCCGGTCTGTTTATTGCATGGTGTGATGAGCTGGGTGTACTCCCCATCAAAATATGTGTGGAGGGCAAGCTGCTAGAAACTGGGTTAATCCAGCCACTACCCAATGTGCCTCCGAGAGTGCGCAACGAGTGGATCCTGCAGGTGCGCTACCCCCATCAAGGTACAGTATTACTACCCCAGGGGTCTTGGGAGCACATCCACAAAGACATTCTGAAAGATCTCCTGGGAATTCCAGAACGTCCCCAGTGGAAGACAATCCCCAATCATAGGGAATCCAGCGCAGCCATTGTTACTTACGTTTGGCACACTCAAACTCCATAGGCTGACAGGAAAGCAGACTGGCATGGCATTTACAAACACATTTGAAAAACTTGAACAGCAGGAGAATAGAAGTTCCCAAACTCAATAAGTAGAAGGAGCAGAGGAACTACAAACTCTGTGTTTGAGTGGAGAAGGCACAAGATGCCAAGGCTTGCTTTCCTGCAACCACAGGACACAAGGGGTGCCAAGATAACCACCAGAAAGATTCCAAGATGGCAGCGATGTTACGAGCAGAATTTAAAAAGGCATATGATGAACAGGTGAGAGACGTCACCACATTATACAAAACACAGAGATCAGATTAGATCAACTGGAAGAAAAAATTGCTAGGCGAAGCCAACGCCCTATCACAAGTGCATACCCGACACAGCCAATCCCAGAGGCCAAGACAATTTGAAAGCTTGGTGGTGCAGGGGGTACTGGGGGCTATACAAGAAGGGGAGTGAGAGGAGAAAAGGAAGAAGACTGGATGGAAGTCAGTGGACTTCACATTTATCCCTAGATACAGAGGGATGATACGACCAAACAAAGCAGAGCATCCCGAAGGAAGCCTCAGCCAAAGAACTTTCTAAAGAGTTACCAGAGATGAGATCCCAGGCAGGAGGGCATATGAATATGGTTTCAATGATTTGGGGCGCAAGCACCCATTCCCAATGCTGAGGAACGCAAAGACAAGCTGAGCCATGAATTGAATATGGATCAACCTGAGGTCTGAAGTGATCGCTAGAAGGCGAAGGAAATAGCAAAGTCTAAAGCTGGGAGAGGTCTTGCAAGGCAACGTGAAAGCAGGCAAAGATTTCTGTGGCGTTAAGACTAGGCCAGTTGAGAGTAGGATTTGTGAACGGTTGCTCGCAATTCCTTGGAATATTTGGGTCATCGCTCCAGGTGCGCAAAAGCCAAGTACTGGATAAGATTTGGAATTTTCGGTCTTTGTTGGACTTTGTAAATAAATGTGTACCTGGAGTAGCAAAAAATGTAAAGCTTAGGAGAAGGCCTTTAATATTAGAACTTTCCAATTTTTTTAGGTTTAGATCACCTGCCGAAAAGCCCCATTTTGTGTTGTCCCATTCCCGACACAGTTTTCTTTAGTTATACATACTCCCATGGTCCAGCACCTTTCCAGTCAGAATACTAAAAATCTTGTGAAACCAAAACTCGGTCACCTGTGTCATTGCTCGGCCACACCACAACTGTAATATTTCCTTGTGCATGAAGCAAGGGCAGTGTTATTTTGGGCTCTTAGGATTCCAGGGCACATCTATAGTGCCTACGCTCAGAGGGCAGATCAATTGAGTGGATCTTTCTTCACCAGTGGCTTACAGAAACAGTATTCAGGAAAACTGGAGATCCTGCAAAGTCCATTAATCCTGGAACAGACCGGGAAATCGGCAGGCTACATTGGCTCTCAGGAATAGGGACTGAGGCAGGAAAAGGCGTCCTGTATGTGTGTGTAACACGCTAACAGAACTACATTTCCCAGCAGCCGTTCTGAGTTTTTGGAGTCCTAGGCTTCGCGCGCTACAGCAGCTGATGGATTGGGGGACTATTTTTAATGCCGGCCGCCCATGCTCAGGTGCGGATTATTAGCGATTTCCAGCACAAACGGTCACCGCGGCATGTGCGAGGGATTCTGGAGCAGGCAGGGATGCCGAAGGAATGCAGGAGTCTTCAGCCCGGGCCGCTGCAGCGATGGCGTCAACAGCTCAGCGAGTGCTTTGCTCTGCAACTTCAGGTCCGGGTTGACCTGCGGGGCACTGATCACTCAAGAACTGCCGAACACTGTTCTTACTCTGTTGGTCATTTGTATGTTATTGAGCGTGCACCTCTCGCACGTCTGCTTACTGTGAATAAGTACTACGGCCTGCACTAATCATGGCTTCTCAGAGAAGGGGCTGGTTGAACTGTCAAGCGGCAGGCATTTGTGCTCATCAGTGAGAGAGAGCCCGCTGCAGTGAAACACAAAAGGCATGTTTAGGAGTGAAAAATGGGGTGTGGTTTTGAGTCCAGTCATTATGTTATTTATTTGAATTTATAAAGCGCACAAACGGCCCTAAGGCATCATGGCGCTGTTACAGTATATTCACTTAGATACAGCTTAAACAGATTCTTGAAAATAGCAGTATAGAGGTTCAAGGACAATATCGTGGAGGTGTTCCATGGTTATAGGGGAAGATCGTATGAACATTCAGGTACAGTCTAGTCCAGGGGTCTGCAACCTTTGCTCTCCAGCTGGTTTGGACTACAACTCCCATCAGCCCTAGCCGGCATATTCAATAGAAAGGGATCATGGGAAGTATAGGATAAAACATCTGGAGAGCCGCAGGTTGCAGATCCCTGGTCTAGTTGAATAACTTGGTTTTTAGCGCCTTTCTGAATGCCGTGAGAGTGTTCTCCTTTTTAGGCTGAGTGGCAGGGTGTTCCAGGCTTTAGAGCCCAGCACTTCGAAGCTGATGCTGCTGGCTTTGGCTCTATTGAATGCCGGGACTGAGAGTCTCAGGTGGGAGTATTAGTCTCGTTTTGGTCTGTGGGCGGGCACCTGATGTATCCATTCAGCTAGGTAGGAGGGGGGGGACTGGGAGAGGCATCTGTGTGTGATGGTAAGGCCTTGAACATTATGCGCTCTTTGATCAGGAGCCAATGGGCCTCTTTTCTGGCCTAACAGATGTGCTCTCTCCTGGGGATGCTTAGCGCCGCTCTGAGGGCATCGTTTTGCGTAGTTTGTAGATGTTATTGCCAGATGTGCCTAGGAGTAGGATGTTACAGTAGTCCAGCTTTGCGCTTATGGTAGCTCTTGCAATGTTAAGGAAGTTTTTAGGAGACAAATGAGGTTTCACTGCGTTGATGATTTTTGTTGCGAGGGCAGCATATGAAATGGCGCGGACTTGGCTTTCCATTGATAATGTGGAGTCCAAGTATACACCCAAGGTTTTTACTGCAGCAGAGACTGCGATAACAGTGTTCTCAATGCTGAAGGAGCTGCATTTGTTGTGTCATTTTTTTCCAGGTACTCTCTAAGGCCTACCAGAAGAATTTCAGTTTTTTCCCCGTTTAGACATAGGCCATTAGCTGCCATCCAGGCCCGGATGCGAGCATATGTCTGTTGGAGGGTGTTGAGGTCTTGCTCATAGTTACCCGATATCGGGAGAAGGATTTGTGTGTCGCCAGCATAGTTGGTAAAGACTATGCTGAACTCTTGTAGGTCACTGAATAAAGGTAGAGTGAAGAGATTATAGAGGGTGGGGGATGTGCAGGATCTTTGTGGGACCCCACATCCAATGGGGCGTGGAATGGCGGATGCCTGGGCAGAGAAGACCCTCATGGCTCAGCCCTCCAAGGAGGAAGTAATCCAGGTGGTTGCTTCCTGGGAGAAATGTGCAGTATCCGAAAGGTGTTTGCACAGGATCTTGTGGCCCACCAAGTCAAAGGCGGCCGAGAGATCAAGGAGTAGGAGGAGTGAGGATTTGCCCTTGTCCATGGATTCAAGTAGTTGATTCTTAAGATCAAGCAGGGCTGACTCCATGCCGTGCCGGGGACGGAAGCCAGATTGTCTTTTACCGAGGATGTCGTGTGCTTCCAAGTACGACTGGATCTGCAGATACGCTGCATTGCCCAGAATTTTCAGCAAGAACGGAATGCTGGTGAGAAGACGGTAGTTGTTGGGAGAGTCGGGGTCAAGAGTAGGTGTCTTTAGCAGCGGCCGAACCCAGGCTTCCTTAAGGGAGGGTGGGACGGTACTTGAGGCAAAGGAGGAATTGATAAAAGGTAAAAGGGGGCCAGAGCTACCGCACAGTCTTTAACTAGACTAGCTGGGCAGATGTCACCTTTGCAGAGCAAGAGTTTAATTTGCTTCATGATCAGCAGGACTTCAGGTATGGTTATTCCCCTGAAAGTAAAGCATGTGTGGGTTTGTGTCATATGGGCCACTTGAGGCTGTTCTCTGTGGATTGATTAGAAGTAGGGGGGGGTGGTCAATTTGTCATGAATGGCGAACACATATTTGGATTGGGAGTTCGCTTTCTCAATTCTGGTGTTTTAGGCAGATGCGTTGGCCGTAGAGATAGCCTTTTTGTATTGCTTTGCAATTGCCAAGTAGGTATCTGGTGTGGACACAGAGGGCTAGTTTGCTATGCAGTAAATGCTGTTAGTTTTGAGGTACGTGTGTCTAGGAGTTCTTGAGTGAACCAGGAGTTTGCATGTAGTATGCTTAGCTTTCTTCTTTTCCAGTGGGGCTACAGCGTCTAACGCCTTAAGTGTGGTATTGTAGAGCTCTACTAGTTATATAGGGTTGTTTGATGTAGGATGCTCTAGCGCTGAATTTTCGAGGAGAGGGAGAATTCTGACCTTGGTGAGTAGTTTTTTTTTTTTATCTTGCCATAGTGACTGGCACAGGTTGGCTAAGTTTATCTTTAGTTTTAGAGGCGATAAGGAAGTGAAGTAGATGGTGGTCGGTCCAAGGGCGTGGAGTGTTGGAGCTGATGTCAGCATCACAATTGTGATCCGCTATCCAGTCCAATATGCGACTTTTGATGCGGGTGGGGTTGTCGAACAGTTGGGTAAAGCTTAGTTCCAGGAGGGTTTTGGCGAGAGCTTTGCCTTTATTGTCTTTGAATGGCAGATTTAGGTCTCCTAGGAGAAAGGCTCTTGTGTTGGTTTTGAGGTGGTCACCTAGAAGGCGTGATGTTGACCTGGAAGTCGATAGACTACACGAATGTTATAATATCATTTGGTGAGAGATATTTGTACTGATAGACGATCAAAGTGGTCTACCTTCGTAGTTTTTATTTGTCTGGAGTTCGGGGATTCCTTGAGAATTAGGGCGACCCTCCTCCGTTGCTGGAGGTTCTATCCTGACGGAAGATTATGTAGCCTGGTGGTAGGGATTGACAGATGGCTGGTCCGGGGGCTTCATGTAGCCATGTCTATAATGGCTAATGCTTCTAGATCCAAGTCTGTGATAAGGTATTGAATCTCTGTGGCATGAGCTGGCATGGGCCGTGCACTGATGAGTGCACATTGGATTTGGGTAGTAGGGTTGTTCCCTAATTTTGTTTACATGGGGATGTTGTTATTATTGGTGCTGGTCCTAGGGGTATTTGGCATGGGGGCAGGTGGAGGTAAGTAGTGATGTTGCTTTCCTAGGTGCTTTTTGGGAGTAGCTAAGATGTGGACAGAGCGGGTGCTTAGCCTTAGATTTCTCAGATGGAGGGGTATGGGGTATTTAAGGGCTTGTACTTCCGGGATTGACTTAGGCACTGTGGTGGTGTGGCTAGGTGCGAGGATGGGGACTGGTGTGACAATCGTTGCATGTGGGTTAGATGTGCTTGTGAGAAGTGCAGGGAGGAAGGGAGTGGTGGTATATCATGGGCGCCGGGCAGTATGGACGACATGTTATGGTAATACTAAAGTTGGACTAGGCTGATGTGAAAGTAGTTCTGGTCAATTCCAGTGGACTAATGCTGGTATGAGCTGTGGCAGTGCAAATCAGTTACAGACTTGACCTCGTAGTGGCAAGAATTGAGGAAGTGTGCTGATGCTAGACAAAGCTAAAGGCAATCGGGTATTTTGGGCTAGTGTTCAACCGGACTAGATGGCATGCAGTCAGAGAACAGTGGGCTGCTGTTAAGCAGCAGGTGAGGCAGATACGTCAGATGTGATGGGCTAGTGCTGGGCAGATTTGAGGCAATCAAGTACATAGAACTAGAGCTGGGCAGGACTTGATGCAATGCAGTCAGCAGCAGTGGGATACTTTAACCATTAGTGGGCAAAATGCAACAATTGAAGTAACGGGCACATTGGGAACAGGCACAGTGGGCTAAACAACAATCGAAGTTCTGGGTGCAATGGGCTGAGTGCAACATTATACGTAGGCTGTCTAGCGACGGTATGTCATAAGTGCTAATTACAACATGTGGTAGACAGTACAGGCTAAGGGTGCAGCTTTAACAGCGCGTAGGGGTTGAGCGAGTGGGCCTTGGAGTAGTAGGTATTTGAGCTCAAGGGGGCAGAGTGTTGCAGAGCGGTAATGTACTCACAGTTGGTCGAATGGAGAAGAGGAGCACGGCCCGCGGCTCGACCGGCCTAGACAGACACAAGACAGGCTTGTGCCTTATATACAGGTGCCTTAGATAACGGGGGGCCCAGCTTGTGCTTCTCCGGCGGAGCCGTAACATGGAAGTAGTAGCGATCCTCCAATCAGTGAGGACTGAGGATGCTGAGCAACCATCAACAAAACAAAGTGGCAACAGTGGCAGCCATTTTGCGGGCTTCCACGCAGTGCTGGTGTTGGAAATGGCAGTGAATCATGCCGAGATCATGCATTGCTGCAGAGCCTGCTAGCAGCGGGGCAGAGGCGCATCGGGGCATGGTGGTCTGCTTACCCACCAGCACTGCTGAACAGGTTGCTGTGTGCGTGAGGGGGAACAGCTGATGCAACGATTTGGTCGGTCAGCTGGAGCCTTCACATGAGGAGGAAGGGTTTCATGGACCTATATAGCATATAAAGGGGAAACCCTCGAATGTAATTAACTGCCATGTTAGCTTTTGCTTGCCCAAGGGGCCATTGTGTTTGTTTCTTCATCAAATGGGAAAACCCTCGTCTGCGCCATCACGCTTGCTATTGAGTCACAATGTGTTTTACATGCTGCAATAAGCTCAATGTCCTGTTTTGCCATGCTGCAGTAAGTTCTAGGTCATGTGATGCCATCCTACTGTGAAGTTCCATGTTATGTGACTTCTTGCTGCATTCCATTCCATGCTGCATGTGTTCCACATTCTCCAGTGGTAGGTTATTAGGTCGGGGTAGGAGTCTTCAGGTTCTAGGTGCAGATGACACGCATATGTAGTGTGAAGAGTGGGTCAGGAGTGTTGGAATATACGTGTTCGCTTTTCCTAACGTCCCCCAATCCTATCCAACTACGTTTCCGTCCCTTCCAGTTTTCCTCAATTCTCCCTCCCTATCCACAACCTATCCCTAATCCCTCTTCCCCCTCCCCCATTGGCTGCCACATGGCTACCTGCTAATCCAAAATCTAAGGCGCCCATGCCAACCACTGTGGGAGGGTCGATCTATTCTGCTTCTGTGGTTCGGGTGAAGAGTGTCGATATTCTCTCCTCCCGTGAGGGTCATTGGCTGGGTGGATGGTGGGTGCAGGGTTCTTGGTCTGCAGTCACACTGATCCTGCAACAGATCGGGAAATCGGCAGGCTGCATTGGCTGGTTGGATGCAGGGTTCTTGGTCTGCAGTCACACTTATATATCTCAGAAAGTGACACAGCAAAGATCTCAATATTGGCACCAAACTGTTGGTGCAGCAACATTGCTAAAACAGATACTGATAAAGTGCCTCTAGTCAACAAGGTGTAGTGTTGCCAAGTGGAACTTACACAAAGGCGTTGCCAACACCTTGGCGCGTGAAGATCGGCGCACATGCCAGTACCAGCTAAAGCCCGGAAAAAGGAAATCGCCAATACAATGCCTCTTCAAAGTAACCCCCAAAATGCAGCAGGCAGGCACCCGCTCACAAAAGTGAACTCAGGCCTGGAATTCTAAAATCCACGTGTGTCCCAATAATGGCTTCCCAAGCCCACAGATCCAGGGAACTGGACTTTCGTTTATCTGCATTTCTGCAGTGGATCACAATTAACGTGCAACGCTTAAAAACTTACAAATAAGATCCGTGCACAACCAGGAACGTCATTAGGATCTGCTAGGCCCCGGTGAGGCCCCAGCACAAGGTTTGCATGACGATTTGCAATCTAATTCCAGATGGCCGTACATCGGGATGGTATTGCAAACATGTGTCGCGCTCCAACGCCACACTGCCTCTCCTTCCCAGGCAGAGGGGCCCAGTCTATTCTGAGGCACCCGTCCGAGGCTTGGTCTAGTCGGAGGAATCCTTCCTTGTTACACGGCCGTGGAGCAGCCTGAAGTCTAAAAACAAACCGTAACATTTGGGCGAGCGTCCCGTGGGCCAAGATTAAGCGAAAGGTTGCATGGAGGGTTTTTCAAACTCAACATGGGGCTGGGGGTTTGGGAAGTCACTCTAGTGACCCTCCAAGGGCATTCCAAACTGGTCTAAGCAACTCTTAATGGCTAATGTACGCTGAGCATTAGGACTTCCATTTAAGGGGTTAATAAGTGCGTTTGGTGAAAGGCACGGTTAAAAACTATAAAGTGGACAAGCATTAAAAAGTGCACACGTTTGTATGGCAAAACACTATTTATTTTAATAACACACAAACATTAAACCCTACTAGTCCCTTCCAGACAGACACACACACACACACACACACACACACACCCCCGCCACCGACAATATCCTCGACCTCCTTGTTTCATGCAAAAATGTGGTCTGTGTAAAATCTTATCTGGGTATGCTGGTGTGACCACTTTGCCATCCCCTTCACACTCACTCTCCCACACAACATCCGGCAACCTGCCACAGTACCCTGGCGACCCCACCAGGCAAATCAAACGTATCACAAACACAGATCTCGCACCACTCATACCATTGCTCTTCCCACCCCCAAATATCAACCCCACCTTACACCACAATTACTACAACTCCACATTCACCCAACCAACCAAAAAGCACCCTCAACAAGCAAACACAAGCCAAGATTCAAGGACTCCCTCCCCACCACCAAACAAGATGTCAGGTGCCTAGAAAGAGCCTGGCCAAAGAGCCTGGCAACAAAGCGTGCATTCTGCTCTACCAGGAAACCCCTCAAACACTGCCGCCCTAAATACAAGTATGCCATAAACAGCGCCAAACCCACCCACTACCTCCAAGACATTTAATCTGCCCCAAACACACACCAAACTATTAAAAATCACCAGAAAATCCCTACGTTAAAAAAATAAAGCCCCCCTGCACTCCCCCAACCCCCACAACCAAACCCCTTCTACATAAAAATATGAGCAAAATGGCCTGCAAGGAAACGGGCCAATCGCTCCTGGAAGACATGCCCAGCACAGGCTGCATCACCACTCTAGCTCCACACTGAATGAACATCAACTTCCGGCACTATAATGGCACCATTCCATCAGCACTTAGACAAATGTCTCCCTCCTCAGGAAACCATCCCTCGATCCACAATCCCCAAACACTACTGCTCCATAACAACTGACATACCTAGCTATAATGGTTCCATGTGTTTTTTCGCTGTGGAAATGTCGCCAGGTAGGTGACATTCTTTCCTGACCCCTTAAATTGAATTCCCCAAATATTCTAGGAGGGGTATAATTATATATTATTACCTCCGAGCCTAGAATATTTGGGTAATGTTTATGCTTATTCATTTATATTGCACACCAGACCCGAAGGTATGAGGGCACAGGAGCAGCAAGGTTATTCTCAGCTTGGTTACAGTGCTGTATAGTAATTTACAGTGTGTACATCGGTTGATACAGTTGCGATGGATGCAGTAATATACAGTTTAATGTGTTGGATTTTCTGAGTAGTCGACACCCGGCAGCCATTTCCACAGCAACAATCACTGGATAATCAAGGTACACTGCCTACTGCAATAATACAACACCACAAGCAACCGTTTGTACCACTTTCTCACAGTACCAAAACAGAAAGAAAACTTTCATCACTGACAAAGGAAAGCCAGCCCTTCTTAGTTTGTCTTGGAAGCAAGACAACATGGCGCAACTCAAGTTCAAATCCCGACCCCGTGCTTAGAAACCACTAGCTGGGATTAAGCGAGTTATAAATGAACAAAAAAAATAAATAAACCTATCTGCAGCTTTTGACACAATCGACCGGAAACTCGGATAACTCTCTCCTGCTAATGAATGCTCGCCCACACTATCCTCCTAAATATTCAATCCCACAGAAAGAAACTCGGGTAACTGTCTCAACTGCTAATGAATGCTTGGGGCAATTTGAAGCCAGAACCAGCTGTGCACGTCAGCAATGTTGAAATAACAATTATACACTAATTGGGTGTACTGTGCCTGCTGTGGGTCGTCGTGAGAGAAGGACCCTATGCCACAAGTGTCCCAAATACTACACAAACACAAGCCACACAGCACTAGATAGAATTCTCGGTGAGAAAACGATATTTTAATTCAGAAATCAGCCGACAGGTGTTTCGACCTCACAGTCTTTTCCCAGGCTGATATGATAATGCAGCAACACAAAACACCAGTTTCAAACAACATTACACAAAATACACAAATTAACAAAGTATAAAACATAACAATTGTAATATTGCCCCTGCTTGAGGACGTCGTGGGACAGTTGCGCTTTCATCTAAATCTGGACTTTTTTGGGAACTACAACGGTACTTACATACTGTACTTTAATAGGACATCCACAATAATATTTAGCACAATATATACCATATACATTCTTTATATTTACCAGCTTTTACCTTCTTTGTAAGTGACTCCGCCCCTTTTTCCCAGAAACCCTTATCTACTGACGCCCGCACGCATCAAGTACGCGCTCTAAGTAGCGCTGTTTGCTGTTAGCTGGTTGCCGGTTGCTACCAATAACTTAAAATCGTGCAAAAGGGAGGGAACTCGGTAAGGGAGCGATTAATTGTTGTTCATTGTCTGCCCGGTTACACACTCATTCAGCCATTGGTTCGTTGACTCTGAACTGGTTAGCATATACACTGTTTCTACTCTTTTACTGTTAATGCGTTTATAACTTTAAATTCAAAACGCCACCAACCACCATTACCTCCTCCCTGAGCTCACTACGTTGAACTACTATTGATGCAAATATGGCAAACGGATTAAAGAAGTTTCAAGGGCAAATTACTCACCTCTTTCCCGCTTTCAGCCAGTAACAGACTCGTTTGTATGCCTTGGGAAAATCGCATACAATGAACCAGTAGTTTCTGAAGCTCACGCTGTGTTACCTCTTAAAGAAGAGCTATCAACGCCGTGTCCTGCTGCACATACTATTCAAGTACATGCGCAGGAAAATTCATTGATCCCCACACATCCTCAGTCTCATGCATCTTCTGTACCTCTTACCTCTCCTCCCTCCATTAGCCCCGAAGTACGTAAGGCCATTGATGATTTCACCTCTGACCCTCGAGACTGATAAAAGGCAATTTGATTTAACAATGGAGAAAATGGAGGCGTTCGACAAGGCTGTTTGTCGTTCTATTGGCACCTTGACACCAATAGTATTTAATTCAGTAAAAAAGCACATGGCCTTTCAATCGCACTTACCGCGTCACTCTAAAAGCATTGAACTTGTTGGCGATATAAATAAAGTGCAACTTCCATCGCAAATCATCTTTTCTCCTGAACCAGTGTTAGCATATGATAAATCTGCTCACCCATCACCATCTCCTGACGAGAGTCAATTACAACATCCCCCTGGTTCCATTCCTGTGATTATTCAGATCCTAGATTTACTTGATAAAGGCCATGATCTGACTCACCTTAAACTGAAGGACATTAAATCGATGCTCTTAATCATGTCTGCAAAGATGGATCGCATCGAAGGGTTCATTATAGCAGCTGAAACATTAAAAAATCTTAATCTAGAACCTACTTTGAACCACTCATCTGTGGCCAATCCGATCCTAAAAAATAAAAACATCCAGTGTGGTCTTGAACAAACTCCTATATCGTCCCCATCCTCCATGGAAGCATCATTAAATCCTGTTACATGCAAATGTCCAAATTTTCTAAACGAGCTAACAGCCATAGAAAAAATGAACACAATCATAGCACTACACACCACAATAGCTACCTGTTCCAAAAATGGCCCCGATAGCCCAACTGCTCTGCTCAAAGTATTCGAACAAATGCAGTCAGATCCACAGGAACACACTCCGACTGAGAAGCCCCAAGTTTTCATGTCTAGGAGAGCTAAAAAAACTCCAAAGGGCAATTAAAAGGAACGCTAGAAGAAAAAATGATGCACTAATGAAAGGCACCGATTTACAAACTGATCCAATTAATCAGTCGCCACTTATCATTGCTGAAAGATCAACAGATGAGGATCATATAGATCTTCAACAACTTTCAAAAGAAAGTCAACAAGCCTTAATTTCAATTATAACACCTAACTTGAAACTAACCGATAAATCAACAAATCGTTCAAAAAGGTCTGTGATGCCTGCTAAAGTAAACTCACTTAAATAAATTAAACCTGTTGATTCCGACAGTAAAGAAATGGAAACAAATCCTAATGAGTTTAATGTCGTACCAACATCGACCAAACGAAGAAACAAAAAAAAAATAATGCAATATCAAAAAACTTACCTGCGTGCCTGGAGCCCCCAAATGACCAGGTCTCGAAACAATTGACGGGAGTCAAATCGAACCTGACCAATTACTTTCCAATATGTGGCAGAATTCGAACTACCCGTCACGACGATACTCTGCTTTGGAGCCTTCAACCACTGCAATGACAAAAACCTACAGCGAAGTCTGCACAAACAATTCTAATTTCGTTCCAGTCTCTACAGGAATAACCGACCTCCCTAACATCATTGGTCCTACGACCGTAGTAAATCGATGAGAAAATGAGCTACCTGCACCTCCACTGTTACCAGCACAAATACCATTTTTACACTTGAGCAACGCAAACTTGACTAGTATCAAGCCACCACCATCTGCTCCTTCCGAGTCTACTATTGAATCCAATTGTTCCACTATCAGAACTGGTAAAATAGACCTCTCCAGTATAGCTTGACCTGAGATAGTAGTCAATGGCCTAGGAAAGGTAACATTATTCTCATCGTCACCTTCCACGGACTCACTTTCTCCGATAACAAATAATCAGGATTTGCTTAGTTCACTTCCATCCTCTGCGCAGAACTGCACACTGGTGCATGGCCCTCCGGCACAGATATATTTCAGAATCTCAAACTTCTACAATGCTAACTCATCACGACATCTTGAGGAAAGAACTCTATGAGAGATCCATGAAAGTTAATCCTGATAATGAACTACCAAGTGGAAATTCGATCAATAAGATCAATCACGTCCCTTCTGCTGATAATGTCTCTGACCCTCAAATAAAATCATTTGATTGCCTACATGAAAAGACAGAATACACTATCACAGGAAAACATCATTTTATAGGATTCGAAGGAAAGCGTGACTTGCTTGGCGCAAATCGTATTAACCGAGCCTTCCTCTTGACAATGTTTAGTCGAATCCCTCAACTACGGATGTTTAAA
Organism: Ambystoma mexicanum; assembly: GCF_040938575.1. Classification (NCBI taxonomy): domain Eukaryota; kingdom Metazoa; phylum Chordata; class Amphibia; order Caudata; family Ambystomatidae; genus Ambystoma; species Ambystoma mexicanum. Next base: position 38,920,887 of record NC_090934.1, read on the forward strand.
TCAGAAGACATCCTGAGAGTATCTTTATCCTCGGGAAATAACTACCGTGCCGTGTGTTACTTGTCTTCTGAGGCTGTCAAGAAATACCTATGGTTTAACAGGGAAGGCATCAAAGAAGAAGGCCTTGTTCTAACCTCAATGGAAAATGAACAAGAAGCAATGAAATTCATCCAGTATGAATGTCCTGAGGTTTCCATCTCCGATTCACAATCTATTTTGCGATCTAAATCTAATGAGGTTGGAAATGGAGCTATTAATGAATTTCTGATTAAAGCAGGCATTTCACATGACCTCCCGTGGCTTGCTCCAATGCTCAACTCTTTCTTCAAAAGTCCACATCGTAGCTGCCTATAAAAACTTCCCTATCTTTTCAATCTTGGAACTCGTGTGGATTCCTCAATCTTATGAAATGGCATTCAACATTAGAGTGCCTTAATCGTCCATCAATAATAATGATCCAAGAAACTATGAAAACCACTGCCTTTTCTCTACCTGATAATACAACGTATTGCATTCCTGCCATACGAACTTCTGTTGGTCGTCCCTCTGGAGGCATCTTGATAGCAGTAGACAATGCCTTGATGTTTAATTCGAAAATTGTTTGGACGGCTAACAACCTGCTTGCGATAATGCTAGAGACAAATATCCATGGGTATTGCTACTTAATTTTATTACAATTTATTGGAATCCGGTCCATACTTCAATCGAAGAGATGATTGATACTGTTGAGAACTGTTTAGAATTCGTAACTCATGAATACGAAAACATTGAAATAATACTAGGTGGAGACTTTCTGTAGGACCAACAACGAGCTTAGCGGCTCTACAAGCAACTCACCATCGAAACGTAGAGGCACAATATGGAGGACCTTTTTAAAAGACTGGGATCTGGATATTATTCCACCTGATCAAAAATCAAATTGGACCACATGGTCAAGCGATGCAAAAACCTCCACGATCGACTTTATATTTGTCACTCACAGCTTGCTTATAACATCACTACCCTTACAAATCACTAAGATGCCATTCGGAGATCACGCACAGCTATTGGGCAATCTAAAACTCAACTTCTCCATCACAGCAGTTGACCCTTCTAATATGCTGTGCGAAGTAGATCGTCCACAAATCTCCCTTAGATGGACTCAAGCTCTATGCAAACAATTCATACAATATGTAAAGTTGGCTATTGCCAACCGCAATATTAATGAAAGAATTTATGTGAGTGCTATCGAACAGCTCTATGCTGAAATAATCCATGCAGCACTACTAGACTTTAGCAAAAAAAAAAAAGTACGGTCATCAAAAATCGGCACCTATTTGACCCCCTCTGTAAAATACAGAAGCGAGAAAGAAATAAGCCCCTAAGAGCTTTGAAAAAAAACAACGAACTCCCCCGTGAAATGTATTTAACACAGCGAAATCGTATTGTAACTTCATACAAACAAAATCTAAAACAGATAAGGATACGAGGAAACAATGAGCTTAATTGCAATCTTATTAGAGCCATAACAGCTCATGACACACGAACCATCTGGCGAACAATTAAAAGCAATAACGCCCAACGCTATATCTGAATCCACCTGGCACTCTTATATCACGAACAAATTTCGGATACCAGACCAATTTTTGAATATTTCCACTACTCCGCTAATATATCAAGATCTTCCACGTTTAAACTGGACCATTGCCGATATTAAGTGGGCTATATCCAAACTTACCTATTCTAGATCAGCTGGTCCTGATGGCTTCCCTCCATGCCTGTACAAAGCAGACCCGGATCTATGGGCAATGATCATAAATATCAAATTTCAGGCCATTCTTAATTCGGGAATAATTCCTGCTTCATGGCTTTCGGCTAACATCATACCGATATTTGAAAAGGGAGATGCTGCCCTGCCACAGAATTACCGGCCAATTGCCTTAATTGACACTGTAGCAAAACTATTTGCTAGTCTCCTTCTTTACGATCTCGAAAAACATATCGAAATGCACGAACTATACTCCAAATATCAAACTGGGTTCAGGAAAGGAATAAGCACCTCGCTTAATGCCATGATAATGGCATTTGCCATCGCAGGAGCAAAAAAAAAAAACTATCATCAAATCCGGTTTATATCGCCCTCATCGATATGTCTTCAGCCTTCGACACTGATACAGAGCCTATTGTGGGCTAAACTAACTGAAATGGGAATTCCTCCGGTGCCAATTTATTGGTTTATAGCCCTACACACCAATACTTCTTATAAAATCAAGCTTACTTCAGAAGGGCGTACAACTAAACCTATCACCACTAAAATAGGCTTAAAGCAAGGTTGCAATGTAGCCGCTACCTTTTTCAATTTATATCTTGCAGATCTCGACAAAGGATGGGATGCAAAAAACCTGTTCTCTGTGAAAATCGGCCTTATTCGTTTAAAATGGCTCACCTTCGCAGATGATATCATACTATTTGATCCCACTCTGGTAGGCCTGCAAATTAAACTACGGTTATTTGAAGAATTTGCAATATCACATAACTTAACACCCAATCCTGCCAAAACAGCAGTAATTAAATTTGGTGTCCAGAAGCGAACTGGAAAGTTCCAATGGCATATTATGCGAACCACCAGCCCCTCTATTGTAGAAACAATCTACCTAGGGTACTACTTATCAGAGAAACATTCCATCAAATTGTGGACTATCTAAATAATAAAATTAGACCACTCACATTGCAGTTAAAAGTAATATATGCGAATTACTGCAAGTTCACCAACTCCGCTTATCAAGTTTTTTACGTTGATAATTGAAAGCGTTATCCTCTATTCGCTTGATATATGTTTGGTTGAAATGGGTATGATCTTGGACCAAGTGCAAGGGACAGCCTTGAAACGTGCTATGTCGCTTCCAATGTCATTACCCAACGCAGTTCTAAGGCATGAGTTGGGCCTAGTAGCGTTAGCCACTCGCTGGAAATGGCGACTTCTAACTAATTTTGCGAAAATAAGCTATCTAGGGTGAATTCCCTTTATGTTGAAATGAAGCAAACAATTGATCTAATGCCAACGGCCTCGATGGTCCAATATTTGACAAGAATACATGTTATTCTCAATGAGGCCAATATCACAGTGGATGACGTTCATACTAGACCTGCATATGCTAAAACATTTTTTAAAAAAGCTGTTTGAACTTGATTGGAGCATAACCATCAATCAAATAGAATCTTACAAACTCTATAAGGAATATTACCTATTCACACGAAAACGTATAGAGAGATATGGTCATTGTGTTATTTCCTTGTAACCATACCCTTAAGGTCTTCCTACGGTTCAAATTTAATCTGTTAGATACTAAAGAAAGAATTTCGAATTGGGCTAGTTACAAGATGAATGTTGTAAATAAGCATTGCAGATTTCCTAACTATCGAAACACTAAAGCATTTGATTTGTAAACATCAATTTCATTGATTGCTTAGTATTTCTTTGGGCAAGAATGATGCAAGGCAATCATAAACCTCTTATATATGCCTTAGCAAGTCTATGTAAATCAATAGAAAAGGAACTAGATAACTAGGTTAACATCATTGCTTGACAAACTAAATAGGCTAACTCCTCAATTCAGGCGAAGTGATAAACTATAGATGTTACATTCTAAACCTGTGTATGTTTTTGTCTTTATTTCTTACTTTTTTTCTTTCCTTTTTTCTTCTTTTTTGCAAAGTTAAACCTTGTCTCGTTATAGGCAATGTTTTATAATGACATTTTTATTGAATGATGATTTTAAATTTTGGTGTTAAGTATATTGCAATGTTTATTTAACATTTTTATTTAACATTTCTATTTTGTAAAGATTTTGTTACCTTGTAATAGAATCAAGCACAAATAAAAGAATTTAAAAAAAAATATTCAGTGAGAAAAATAAAATTAAAAAAAAAATAGCAGGTGCATAAGGGTTGGAGAAATTGCCAGTTTGTAATACCAAACCAGTCCCACAATCAAATCCTAAAGAAAAATCAGGAACACAATCAGCATACATAATCATTCATTGTTTGGGCCCCCAGGTAAGGAACACAGTTGAGGATATCAAAAAAACAGAACTGAAGCCAACGGGCGCGCCTCGAAGTGAGGCGTTGACCAGGTGTATCCTTAGACCGTAAATTCTCAAGGAACACGGGAGTGTAATTCACATAAATTGTACAGCGGGGTAGGATGGGAGGGCCGATGAGGAATGCATGGGAGGAACATCCAGTCGAAAGAATGTTACCTGTTGGTAAGTAGCATGTTCTTCGAATGGATTGGGTCCTCTCACGTATTCCTCATCTTTGATAGACTCCCTAAGCAGAGAAAATATGTAGAAGGCAGTACCAATTAACCCTAGTCATAGACCGTATCAAGAACAGCCTTAGCAAAAAGACCTCCTTGGGATGAGGTCAAATCTAAACAATGTTTCACAAATGTATGCATAGACGACCAGGGGGCCGCTGCACAGATTTCCTGCACCGGGACACCCCTTTGAAGAGCTGTCATGCCCCTAGTGGAATGAGCTTTTAGCCCATCTGGAGGTTCTTTACCTGCCAGTCTGTAACATTCTCTGATTGCCAAAATTATCCATCTGGATAAGGCTTGTTTTGTTACTGCCAGGCCCAATTTGTGGCCGGTATATCCAATAAAAAGTTGGTCACTTTGTTGAAACTTTGCAAGTCTAGAAATATAAAACCTGAGAGCCCTTTTTGGGTCCAGCCTGTGAAGCCTTTCTTCCTCCTTATATGTATGAGGGGGAGGATAGAAAGATAGCAAAGTCATTTTTTGAGACAAATGAAAGTCAGAGACTACCTTAGGTAGGAATGAAGGTTTTGTTGTAATGTACTTGATGCATCAGTGTGAGCTGGCATGGAACACTGCGAGAGCGTGTGGAATGTTTACCTGTGAGCCATGCCTTAGAGTTCCAACCCTGTCAGTTGAGCCTGGGTGATGGGACCCAGTGGTCTACTTTAGCTCTTAGCTAACAGTTTATGTAACTGGAATAAAGTACTTACTAAATAGCTTAAGAAGTCTCATGAAGCTGCATCTTAACATTGGCGACAAGGATTTTCAAGAACAGACACAGAGAGGAAGAGAGGATTAAAGCTGTGGAGGGGGAGCAGCAGAAGGAGAGAGACCACTGCCCCCAAAAAGTAAGTCCCATCACCCAGGGTGAAGAGCACAGGGGGGCTAGGAAGAAAAGATATGGGGGAGCTGAACAGGTGAAGAGGTTAATCCCCTGAAAGAAGACAAATTAAGCCCCAAAAGTGAAGCGCTGGCCACGTGAGGATGGAGAGTGAAGTCTGAGGTATTTAAGCAACAGAAGCAAGGGGCCAAGAAGTGAAGAAACCCCAGTTGTCCCACAAGCAGTAGTGGAGTGGGGGATGTTAAAAGGGATTTCAGTCACACACCTTTAAAGAGTAGAAGTTGCAGGCTAAAGTTCAAAGGTAACCCTGGGCGCCCGAATAGAGAGACTCCTGTATTGCAATAAAGGTAGAAGATCTGTGAGTTGCTGCATATGCCCAGTAGTGAAGTGCCACGGCGCTTCAAGAAGAAGTATTTGCATCTTGAAAGAAATGCAAAGCCCTGATAGCGAAGCCAAGTTTGTGTTCCCAGTGAAACAAATTCATGTGAGCCTGCCAGGAGAGAGGCATACTGAATCTTCGGTGGCCTGTGATATTAAAGTAGAAAGCAGTAGAATGTCTCGTATACTTTAAAATTCACCTGGGAGCGGGTGCTTCTTACTGCCAGCTATGTGACGGTTGGCCGGAGGAGATCTGCATCGCCCCATGTAGAAGGGAAAATGATGACATCACAGTATATGCAGCAGGTGATGGTGAAGATGGTGTGTCATAGTGAGTGACGGCACGAGGAACTGCTTTTGTTGTAACCATGTTATGGTTGTGCGCCGTGTGATCGGCCCGTTTCAACAGGCAACAAAGTGAGTGCGACGGAGAACGGACATAGAAGAGCAAAGGACCCTCAGTTGCGTCACTTTGGACGTACAAAACGGAAGAAAGGGTGGAAGCCGTGATAACGCATACAAGAACTTTGGATTACTGGTGGGCATGTCATAGGAGCGGCAACAGAAAGTTGGCTAACGTGATAGTACGTTATTGAGATGTGGACTATTTACGTATAAGGACAGCTGATGCTCTGGAGCGTAGTGCGAGTATCAAAGGAGGAAAATCTTTTGACATTGCAGCCCTGTGAGAAGGACTGAGGGACAGCCGAGTGCCGAGCATTTTTTTTGTGAGGTTTGGAGGAAGATGTTTTTCTCGTGCGGCGGGAGCATCGAGTATCCTTTTAAAAAGTATATTTGCTGTCGGCAAGAATTTGCTGAAGTTGTCATCCAATTGTTATGTGTAGAAGCTCTGTGCATAAGTGTATGCTGTAGCAAGTAGCAAATGGGATTGAATGAGGGGCATGTGCAGCATACTGGTATTGGTGATTGAAAACTATTAGCTTAACTGTATTCTGATTGTAGAATAACCTTTTGAGGAGTTTCTGGAAGGACTTTTATTGACTCCTAAGTGGTTTCATATGGGCTGGTCAGAACGCAGTCATTTTCTAGGGAGAAGTGTGGAAGTGCCCTATGTGCGGTAGGATGAGAGAGCTAGAATATTTGAGGCATTTCAGGTTAAGTTGCAAATAGCAACATGGACTCTTAGGAAGTTAAAGTGCATGTATCCTCATTAATGCTTAAAGCTTGAATATCAAGAGTTTAAGTATTTTAAGTTGTGTAATGTCTATATGTGGGGAGGTAACGCCTCTGTGTGTATGTGGGTGAATGCTACAAAGTTGTAGGGAAGTAACCCCTCCGTGTGTATGTGCGCGAGTGCCACAAAGGTTTAGGGAGGTAACGGCACTGAGTGAGTGTGGGTGAGCGCCACAACGGTGTAGGGAGGTAGTGCCTCCAATGGTTTGTGGGCGAGTGCCACAAAGGTGTAGGGAGGTAGTGCCTCTGAGTATTTGTGGGTGAGCGCCCCATATTTTGTTTTGAGTTGCATCGTCTCCAAAGGATGCTTGTGATATCCCTCCTGACTGAGTTTCTCCTTGTAAGTTTACCCTTGTGTGGGTGTCGCTTCCTTGGGGGTGCCACGAAAGGAGGGGTATGTGGTTGTTGGAAGTTTTCAAATTGTCCTCCACAGGGTACTCCCAGTTTGGGTTTGGGGTTGCTTGTGTTAAGGAGGGATGTGAGTGTGTTGGACATCTCATGTTTGGTTTGTCATCGGAAAGGGAGGAAATGTGTTGTAATGTACTTGATGCATCAGTGTGAGCTGGCACGGAACACTGCAAGAGCACGTGGAATGTTTACCTATGAGCCATGCCTGAGAGTTTCAACCCTGTCAGTTGAGCCTGGGTGATGGGATCCAGTGGTCTACTTTAGATCTCTCTTAGCTAACAGCTTATGTAACTGTAATAAAGTACATAAGAAGTCTCATGAAGCTGCATCTTAACATGTTTGACTTTGAGTTTTACTTTATCTTTGTGGAAGATGGTGTGAGGAGGCTTACAAGAGAGCCTGTAACTCACGCACCCTGTGGGCTGATTTGATGGCCACTAGTAGGACAGTTTTCAATGTGAGGAGCCTTAGAGGACAAGAATGCAAAGGCTCCAACGGAATGCATGTAAGGAATTTTAATAGTAAATTTAGATCCAAATGGGGACATGGAATGGGACTGAAGGGGTACACATTAGTGAGACCCTTCAAGAATTGTACAAATCAATCGTATCTTGAAATAAGATACTTCTTCAGAGGAGCACTTAAAGATAGAAAGCGCTGCTAAGTATCCTTTTTTTGTACCACATCGGAAGCCCCAGATTGGCTAAATGTGACAGGAAAGAAAGCACCATAGGTGTGCCATATAGGAATGGATCCACATTCTTATCCTTGCACCAGTTACTGAACTTGTTCCAACGACATCGGTACAAGGATTTTGTTGCTGGCCTTCTGGCCGAAAGCAAAATCTCCATTACGTCGTCTGGGAGGGCCCAATCCTTATATATTAGCCTCTCAGAAACCATGCGTGAAAACAGTGTCTGACCTCTGGATTGAGAGCCAGACCTTCCTCTTGCGAGAGAAGATTCTCTTTTTGTGGAAGACGTATTGGAGGGCAGATGCACATGTCCAGAAGGTCCGGGTACCAATTCCTCCTGGCCTAATCTGGGACAATTAGAATCATGGTTTTACTGAACTTTCTCAACCTCCCGATTACGTGTGGAATCACAGGGACTGGAGGAAACATGTACGGGAGTGGAAGTTCCCAGTCCACTACAAACGTGTCCCCCAGAGCTCATCTTGGAGGACATTACCTTAAGTAGTACGGATCGCACTTCCGATTGAACCTCAGTCGCGAACAGATCCACTTGAGGGGTTCCCCAAAGGGTGAAAGGTCTCTTGAAGGACTTCCTGAGCTAGTTACCACTTGTGGGAGACTGTGCTCTGCCTGCTCAGACCATCCGCGGCCATGTTCTTCTCTCCGGCTAGGTAAAAGCATTGCCCAAAACCAAGCTGCATTTCCTCTCTGCACAGTGTAAGTGGCCCTACGTCTCCTCTCTTGTTGAGGTAGTACATGGCCACTGTGTTGTCCCTCAATATCAGGACATTCTTTCATCGTACAGCAAGCAGGAAGGCCTTTGCGCTAGTCTGACTGCCCTCAGCTTTAAAAGGTTGATGTGTACTCTGGACTCCAATGGAGATGAACGACCGCTGATTGTCAGATCGTTGGTGTGGGCTCCCCACCCCGTGAGTGAGGCGTCCGTCACTACAGTCATCTCCGGCCATGGTTGCCAAAAAGATTCTCCCTTGAGAATATTGTCCTTGCAAGCCCACCATAGAAGATTGAGCCACTCTGGTCCGAACTTGCAGAAGATCTGACATATTCCCTGAAAATTGGGGCCACTGAGTCCTGAGGGCCCATTGAAGGGATCTCATTCTCAATCTGGCCTTTGGCACAAGGAAAATGTAGGTTGACATGAGGCCGAGCAACCTCAGAAAATCGAAGGCTGGCAGATGCTGGGCATACTGGAACTTTGTTACCATCTGCAGAATCTGTTGAGCTCTCACCTCGGGAGGCGAGGCTTTTCCAGACGAAGCATCCAGGACTGCTCCGATGAATTGGAGTTTTTGGAATGGTATCATACAAGACTTCTTGTAATTCAGGTAGAAGCCCAGTCTGTGTAGGAAATGGCAGGTGATCCTCAGATGTTCCTGGGCCTGTGGGTGAATGAGCCCTGATTAACCAATCATCCAGGTAGGGGTAGACGTGAATCCCCTCTCCGGAGACTTGCTGCCACTACCGCTAGTTTGGTGAAAACTCTTGGGTGGAGGTCAGCCGAATGGCACAACTCAAAATTGAAAATGAGAACTGCCAACCGCAAACCTCATGTACTTCCTGTGCTTGAGGTGGATCGGCACATGAACGTAAGCATCATGAAGGTCCAATGATACCAACCAGTCTTGGAGTTGGAGAGCCTGAAGTATCTGAGAAAGGGTTACCATCTTAAGGGTGTCCTTTCTGAGGAATTTGTTCAAATTTCATAAGTCCAAGATGGGTCTCAATCCTCCGTCCTTCTTGGGAATGAGAAAGTAAGGATAATGCCAACCCTTGTTCCTCTCCGCTACAGATATATGTTCTATTGCACCTTTCTTTAGCAGGGTTAAATTTTCCTGAACAAGGAGCAGGTGTGGAATTTTGATAGAGTTGTATCCGGGTGGATGATCCAGAGGCCTTTTCTGAAAAGGAAGGTAGTAACCCTGTGCTACGGTTTTCATTGCCCAAGCATCTGAAGTAATGCCCGCCATTCGTTCAGATGCTGAGAGATTCTGCCTCCCACCGGGGTCTTGGGGGTCAAGGCTTCAGAGTGGCTTAGAGGCGGCTGCAGCAGCGGCTGAGGAGACAGTTGCCACTGCTGGGGCTAATCTAGCACCCTTTCCTCATCCACCACGAGGGAATCTTTTTTGTCCTCTTTGACTAGCCGTCTTCTTCCCCTTCCAAATGAGGAATAGGAGCGAAAAGGATGACCCCTCCAGGAAGATGAGACCGAGTAGGATTGTTGCTGAAGTTGTCATATAGAGGCACTAAGTGACTTAGCCGCCGCCTTAGAGGTCTGCAGCTTCTCTAGACTCATCCGCCTTGCTGTCGAACAACCTCAGGCCGTCAAAGGGTATATTAAGAAGGCTGGCCTGCACATCCAGTGCAAAGCCTGACTTTCTCAGCCACGCAAACCTGCATAGCACAGTGCTAGATGCCATGGACCTGCTGATGCTGTCAGCAGTGCCCAGTTCTGATTGGAGACATTCCCCCATTGCCTCCTTTCCATCCTTCACAATAGCCAGGAAGCCGTCTCATTCCACGCCTTCTAGAATGTGCTGAGCCGCCATGCTAACAGTCCCACAGGGTGTAGGTAAACCTCGAAAGGGTACAAGTGGCATTGGTTGACTTTAAAGCCATACTGCTAGAGGAAAAAAACCTTGCGAGCCCAGGCATCAATTCACTTGTCATCCAGATCCAGGGGGAATAGTCTGATAAGCAGAATGTCTGGTGGATGTAGCTGCTTGGACCACTAAGCTTTCAGGCATAGGGTGCTTAGTTAAATAGTCTGGATCAGAGGAGGAAGGTCTATATTTTCTGGCAAAACATTTGTTTACCGCGGGTCCAGACTCTGGAGTTGCCCAGTTAGACATGACCTTCCTTTGAAGGGCTGTATAAAAAAAAAATAAAAAAAGAAAAAAGAAAAGTAGCACCGGATCCTTCGGAGTACCCTGGCTCAGAATATCGGTCATGTCATCTTGTTCGTTGGTATGAGAATTTCTGCTCCAGCCCATGAACTCCACAACCCTATACATAATATTCCTTTATGCCGAATCAGCCCGATCAGCTGGATCAGGTTTGTCAAACTCCAATTCAGGTGAAGTGTCTATGCCACTAGGTGACTTGAGGCAGTCAAAGATCAGACATTTTTGATTCAGGGTCAATCAGCTCCTCAGGAGCCTTCTTTGTTCCATATTTCAACCCAAATGGGGAATAATCCTCCTCAGTGGATTGCATGTCCTCATAAATAGAAGTCATAGACTTGAAAGTCTTTCGTCAATGGCATCGATGACGCTACAGGAATCAACGCTGTCTTAGATGGAGGCGTCGATGTTGCCGACGCTGGCTTCGCTAAAGTCGAAGGTGCCTTAGACAAAGGGGTCGTTGAGAATGGGGTCAAAGAAACCTTCGACACTGGTGTCCTTTTGTCCGTCGTTGCCTTCAATTTATGCACCGACAGGCTTGATGACTTGCTCTTTTTTCTGAGTTACCGGAGAAGGTTCTCTAGATTGTACCCTCAACGATTTCTCCCCGGATTTAGAGCATTTAGTAGTCTCTGACCTTCCTATGTCTTCCGAAGGATGAGCTGGGGCATGGTCTTCGCGTGGAGTTGGGCCGCATTCTGAAGATTTGCATCATTGAGGCTCTGAAAGCCTCCCATTTTCTAGGGGAATCATGTTTAGTTGGACAAGTGATAACCCTTGAAGGGTCAGAAGAAGACAACGAGGGAGATCAGTTACGTCTCTTCTTCGAAGACAAAGATTTTCTCGACCGACTTCTTCGACTTACGCCGGGACAAGTCCCTAGACTCCCCAGAGTCTTTATTCCTTTTCGAAGCAGCCTTTGAAGTTTCCCTCCCCACCGCCAATTTACCTTGTCGTTCCTGGAGAGCTTTTCCGGTCATGGCCTGACAGGACCCGCAGTCATCGGTCCAATGGTCGGGACCCAGGCACCACAGCAAACGCAATGGGGATCAGTAATGGACATTTTCTTCCCGCAATCCTGTCATTTTTTTATACCAGTTTTTGGGGTCAAAGGATTAGAAGATGAAGCCATCTTGCGAAAAACTGAAGCGCTGTTTCAAACACACGAAGCAAAAGCTTTCAGAAAAACAGAACTGAGGCCAACGGGTGCGACGCAAGCTATTTGTACTGCGGATTACGTTGACGCTCTGCGGCAGCCCTCGAGTGACATCGACACCAAGACATCGAGCACAGCACCCTCTGGTGGGAAATAAAATTTCCGAAGCAGAAAAGCTGATGATACAAATATCAAAGATGAGGAATAAGTGAGAGGACAAAATCCAAGCATTCAATACCATATAAAATTATAATTACAAGCACATTCAAAAAGCATCATAGGTCATTCCCTACTCATGACGTTCAGTTCAAAGCCAAGTACCCTGAAAGGGGCTAGAGCAATCTAAAGTTCCCTAAAGAAAAAATGTGGAACAAAGTTCTATAGAAAGCATCATCCGCTTTAAGGTAAAAACGGGTTTCCACCAAAAGGGATGTTGCAGCACCTAATTTCCAAGTACTTCAGGGAGGAGATGACTGATGAATGAACTGCTCAACCAGAACTCTACAGCAGGCATCAGTGTAGCCTTGATGTTTTCAAACCGGTCCCTAAGGGCAGACAGGCACCACTCTATTCCACTCTCCCTCAAAGTCCAGCTGCAAAGGATGAGCGGTAACGAGCAAAACATTGGATGTTCTATGAAGACACAAGATGGACTACCTCCTGAGTTAATGCTTCACACAACACACGTGAGGACGTTTAATCCCCAGCGGGCTATTTTATTGAAACACGGTGCCCTCCTTTTAACCCTCTATGCTGGGTCTACCCTTCAACATCAGGGTTTACAGTCAACCAACATGGACAATGGCATCTAACTAGCTGGCCTAAACCTACTCTCCCCCCCCCCCCCAGCCACTACTTTCACACCATTCTTGAGTGCTTCTCATCGCTCCCCCTAACTTGCTAATGGCAGCTGTAGTCTATTAGCTGCAGTCAGTCCTAAACTATGGGGGTTCCATGTATAATAGGGGCCCTTTTATATTGTTGTCCTTGTCAAAATACAACCCCTATCAGGGTGCAGTACCTTCTGACCAGTAGATTGATTATGCCACGATTCCATGGGTGGCCTTAAAACCCACTCTGCCACAGGCTTCACTTCCAGTCCCTCCTTAGGAGCGTGCACTTCTGCTCATTCGGCATTCCTTGCTTTCCTCAGCAGTGGTCGGAGAAAATTAAATGCTTTCCCTTGTTTAAGTTATTTCTTCTGTGGCAGTGTTCCAGTCCACGGTGAGGAATCGGAGAGCGTCTTCACTTCTTTCCCCAACATATCCTCCTCCCAGGTGGCCTGGGAAAGGCTGTTACTTTCGGATCCTGAGCCTGGGGGTGGATATGCGAGGGAGGATCACCTGGGTGGAGGAGACTTGGGGAGTGGGGATGAGGCACCCTTGAGTTAGACACTGTATCCACCAGTTCCCTTTGATAGGGAGTCAAATATTCCCCCAGGGCTTTGTAGCATATTACAAATACATTCCCCTTCCAGAAAACCCTCTTCTGAGACACACCCCTTACCGAGACGAGGAGGCCACCATTAACACAGAAGACAAACTAGAAGAAGAAACCCGAGTGGTCTAGTTGTTGGACTCATCATGTAGCCAGGAACTTTAAAACCGTCAGCTGAGAGGCTTGCAGAGACGCGCGAAGGAGAGTTCCAGGGCAGGAGTTGTGCCGGCGAGATATTACCTTCCCGAAATGCTGGGAGGTATCAGGAGAGTCATCCGGTGCAACGAGCGAGAGGGCCTTGTTGCCAGTCTGAGGAGGAGCTGAGGAAGCAGTGCGGGATGTAGCAAAGTTACCGGGAGCGTTGGAGAGGCTCCCGAACGCTCACAGGTGCAGGACCGCTGACTGCAGATTACCAGAGCTCCGAACTAAGCAGCAGGGTAGTGAGGAAGCCGTGGAGGGCGGTGTATGCCAGAGGGAACCAGCGCAAACATACCTTGAGCAGAGAGAGGTCTCTGGAAAGCCGCAAAAAGTGGAAACCAAACTGTGAGAAGGCAAGTGAGTAAGCATGGGTCAAAAGGGGGCCCCGGACACAGCGGATGGGCGGTTTAGTGCCAGAGACATTTGATTTTGAATACCTGAATTGAATATAAGAAAACCAAGAAGTAACATGATGAGAAATAAAATAAACAAGCATTGCCAAAAGTCAAATAAGCAAGTATTGCCAAGAATACTTGTGCGAGAGAACTTTAATAGTATCCAAGCCTAAATGCAAGAGAGGCCTGGCCAAAGGGAGCCAAATCAGTTTCCTAGCAGGTTTGTTAAATGGGAAACTGGTGCAAAAGGAACTATAACAAACAGTTTCTCCTAGCAGGAGTGTGTACTGGGAAGCATATGTTGGTGTTGAAAATGAAAGCTACTAAACAAGTGAAACTTGACAAAGCCAGTGATAATAAAGCTTCACGGACACCGAGTCAAGCCTCGTGAAACTGAAACTGTGGCAAGACACATGAAAAAGATCCAACTAAGGTGTGTCAGTTGTGGGACCTGTAAGGAGTGCACTGTGTGGTCCGACAACTACGCCTAGACCGAATACACCCACGTAAAGACAAGGCGAGTTGTGATTGAATAAAGGAAACCTATGTGACCTTAGATTGGTGAGCTGAACTTCATAGTGGGAAGCTTTTTTTGTGGATTTCTTTGTGTACACTTTCTAAATTGGTGACAAGTAACCAAAACCCGAGGCGCTGGAGAATACCCCCAAGGAACTGTGTTATTTTGGAATATTGAATATCTCAACAAATTGTGTTATTTTGAGACACTGGAACATTTGAAAGCTTGGGGAAGGGAACCCCTCTTTTGTAAAATAAACTATTTGAAACTTGGGGAACGGAAACCCCTTTCCTACCTTAGAGCTGGAAGAAGCTCTTATTTTGAACACTTATTTGATGCCGACATCCCTACACATTCTATACAATTAGATATGAGGGCAAGTATAGGTTCTGGACAGAGACCATTTGCTTTGGACTTCCTGACACAGACTATCATTAGTTTAATTTAGGTAGGGAAATGCCACCTTAGCATAAGGCAAGTTAAGCCTTTTCCAACTTCATTTTTATTTAATAAAAGTGTATATCCCAAACTTGTACTGCAGTTGTCTGTGTATACTTCATGATGCCTTCACACTACCATCTTAATTGGACGGTTTCTCCCAATTCGTTGTAATCTCCTGAGCAGTTCTCAGTGAGCAGGATGTGGCAAGCGCATACACCGTTGTTCCCCACTCGGACCCCTCGTTCAGGGACAACGAATAGCATACCTCATTCCTGCAAGCAGTGTGGCCAGGTTCTCTGCTCTCCTGCATTCTCCTCACTGGTAGGAACACTTACCCTAGATGTCACCTGACTAGACTAAGCCCTGAGGTTGCCATCTTCTGCCCGGGCCGGCCCGTAAATGCAACCAGAGCAGGGATAATTCTCAGAGATGGCCAGTCTGGTCACGGAGCAGGTCGACACTCTTCCAGGCCACCATCTCCGCCATGGGCAGCACCGCACCGCTCACGCAGCCCCAACAGACTTCTCCCCAGACAACAGTGCATTCAGCCAGGCCTGGGATGTTCTACTGGGACCACCCTGAAATTCCCTGTGGCAGACCGGCATGCCTTACAGGCTGCTATGCACCGGTTCACACTGCATGCATGAGTGAAGAGGATCTCCTGGCTCACCAGTGTCCTATGCGGCTCAGCCTAATCGGGTACCTGAGTCCCTGGGGGGGGGGGGGGGGCCTTCCTGAGAACCACAGTTCGGTGCTCCTGTTCTTCCGGACCTCTCCAACCATTTTTAAACTTTTTTATCTCGGACTGTCCCTTCCACTGTGTATGTACAGGGGAGGCATGCTATTGTTCCAGCAATCGGCAGGCAGTGATTAATTCTGCAGAGTCCTCACAAAGAACCTACCCAAATTCTCCTCACAGGTGGCCTGGGGAAGGCAGCTGCTACCTGATCCTGACCCTGGAAGTGGTATTAGCCGGGAGGATCACCTTGCAGGAGAATGGCCCCAGGAGTACAGGAGGACTCAGTTGGGTGAGATGCAGTATTTGTCTGCCTAAGAAGACATATCAGAAATGCGAAAATATGTAATGGCTTGTTGTCAGAATGGGACTTTTTGCCCTAAAGCTAATTAGTTATTTCCAGTTTTCACCATCATCAAAACAATTTGTGAGTAATGGTGATGCTAAAGACTCCTTCAATTCAAAGGAGAATGTTAAATGCCAATATCAAAACATTAATCTCTCAGATTCTAGAAATCAGAAACATTCATTAAGTCCTGATAAAAACCAGTTTAGAGGATGCTATGAAGAATAGAAATGATACTACATTTGAAAACAACATTCGAATTCGAAAAGGTAATGTGCACCTTGGTGACTTCAAGTCCCTCAATGCCCAAGTACTGAGACAAAGAAGAGGGATACAGAGGCACAGGACTGCAAGTTGCAGTATAATTGTACTATTAACCCACACAGAATGGGAAGTAAAAAAAGAACCCCTCAGCTGCAGGCCATGTAGAGCAGTAGTGGGGGGTGGAGTGATTGCTGTAACCCCACGCTGCAGTTGAAGCTGAACGAGAATGAAACGCAAGAGCCGCCGTGATTTTCAGATCGAAGGCCCACTCCAAGAGGGTCTCTACCATCAAGGACCCACTATGCAGAGGTTGCGACATGGGAAACGTATAGAAGCTTTCCCCAGTGTGAAAGGGACTCTGGGGGCAGGCGAGCACCGTAATATCCCTGGAGCGAGGAACGCTCTATTCCCAACCGGCATGAGCAGAAGGCAGCGGAAAGGAGCAGTTTGCTGGGCGGAGTGCCGCAGAAAACGCAGAAGACCCGGTGGCAGCAGAGCGAGCAGACGCATGCGATAACCGGTGAGCTCACTACTAGTGTGTGACCTCCGGAACGCTACACGATCGCAAGCTGGCCAAAAATCATGCTTTTGAATACCAAACTAATGTAAAGAACTTGAAGTGGCAGAATAATAATGCTTTTAAATGCTGAACTGATACAAAGTAGCTAAAGTGGCCTAATAAGAACTCCAGGAACAAACAAAAAAGGTATCCTTATATGGATAAAGGCCAGAAAGATTGACAAAAGAGGGCAATATCGAGGCATTTTTATAATAACCAACACGGCCAAAGCAAAGAGAGGTCAATAAACCTGTTTGTAAATCATATTACCAAAGTGAGAAAGAAGCAAGTGTGAACACCTAAACAAGCATCACCCAAGCAAAGGTCATTACCACATTACCAACAGTTTGTTAATATAAGAGTGGGAAAACAAGAGTGGCAGGAGAGCTGCTTTCCTGATAGAAAGTGTTCAGGAAAAGAGGAGCATAACCTGCATTGCACTTGGCAATCACAAGTGTGGAACAAACAGCACCAATGTCTTTCAGGTGTCCCTAGAAGAAGTCAAAACTGATGTTGTGGAAAGTCAAAAGACTAAGTTGTTGGAAATAACCTTTACTGCAGAAGTACTCGTAGTAGTAGTAGACGTTTTTCATTAGTCCTGGAAGGCGAGTACACCAGAGCAGGGACTTTGTAGTGATAGACCTGTCAGGTCAGTGGACCAGGTTGAAGTCATTAAAGTACTGTGTTGGGGTTAAAGACTGAAGAAGTGGCAAGACCACTAAACTACACTGAACGGTTGTGGAATCATCCTGAAAAAAGCCTGTTGATACAGATGAACTGTGGAATTATTCTTGCTGGCTAAGAAGAACTTAAGCTTAACTCTGTTATAAGTGGAGGGATAAAGACTTGCTAAATATTTTGAACTGTTGGTCAAGATCCAAAGGAGAGACGTTTTGAGGCAAGAAGAACCCTTTTTCATTAGAACTGTGTTGTAAGATGGAACTTTCACATGGTTGAACTGTTCATTGAAAATCCTGTTTGAATCTGGGGAAGGTGAATTCACTGAGGTTACAAGGAGAAACAGAGTTTTGAACATAACATATTTCTGTTATATTTTGAATTGCCATACATAGCCCTTTTAGGTTTATTGTATGTACCAGTGTGAGGGACAGATTCCTTTTTGTTTCCATTAGTTTATTTTGATAGGCAGTGACATCCTAGTCAGGAGAGGGATATATTATAGCAGCAGCTGGCCAGCTTGAGAGTCCCACAACAGATGGATCTACAGTGCATAAAGCCTCCAGGTGAGCCAGAGTCTAAGAAGCAGTGGTCCTTTCTGTGGATGATCCAGGCCTTAAGGTGATCCAATGAGACACCCAAGGTGCAAAGAGGAGAGGACAGCTGTACAAGACTTGAGAATCATTATGTCTACCTATCTAAGGGAGAACGGCACTGGTGAGGGTCTCCCTTTGCCAAATGATGGCTCAGAGGTTGTCTTTGGCAATGCTGGTCTACATTTGCAGTCCTCTGGTATTCCTGCGAGTATCTTCTGTCTTCGATCTCTTGATTCTTGTGGGCGACATCTAGAATGGCTCCAGACCCTCTCCTTTTATGCTAAATACAGACTGGGGTGACCCCAGACATCCAATGGTAAGGCTCTGCACCACTGTACCAGGTAGTGGCGTCTAGTACTGGGCAGCAGGCTACCCCACATCTGCCCAGCAACGGACATACCCCAGATGGAGTGTGTATTTGGACCAGACACTCCCAAACCCAATTCCAGCACAACGGCCAGGGTTACATTTTAAAGTTGCAAGCTACCAGCCAAGCATAAAAAAAGGTAAATGAACCAGCGCACAACCTCAGTCCGAATGCTTCTCCAGTGACAGTGAAGGTTTTAGTATTCAACTTAAGGCCCCACATCACCCAACTTCTATAACCCAAAACAGAAACTTTGTGGCTTAGCATAGGTCCATGAGACATTGAACTTCCTTGATTCACACCTGGTCTTCATAACGTGGAGAAGATCTTAAACACACCAGGTTTATAGAACTGTTGGCTCCCTTTCTCTTACAATATTGTGAAATGGAGACCACACTAAGAAATTGAAAATATGTACCGTGTGCCTGTGGACATATATTTTCCATTGCCAGAACCCCCGCAAATCTTGACTCGCCCCAAAGTTTCCAGATGGTTCTCCTCAGTTTTCCCATCCATGGGCCAGGGTCATTCTGGCTGCAGTCAACAGGTGTATGATAAAGGTTCCTTTGGCCCCACTCAGTGCATCTATATCTTCTGCAGTTGTGCCCAACAGGATCCCCTTTGGGTTATCCGGAAGCTGAAATCCCACTAGTCTCCTTAATGTGCGTCAGAATTTCTTTCCAAAAGATCTGCACCTTTGGACAAGACCACCACATGTGACCAAGGCTCCTATCCCCATGCATTGTCTCCGGCACAGGGGTGAAAATGAAGCATTCATTTGGTGTATACGCTGTGGGGCCAAGGTCAACCGGCAGTTCTCCAAATAAGATTTTGAAGTGGGAGTATTTTACTCTTTATTTTTTGAAGAATGGAGTTAGAATGAATTTTCAGGAAGTAATAAATATAAGCAGGGCTCCAGATAAGTACCATGCCTTTTTACGCATGAAAATCTTGTAAGTACGCCAGCTTTATTATTTTCCTGGGTACATTTACACACAGGTTTAGAGCAGAGGGCAGTGCAAAGGTCAGGTTACTTGACAGAAACCAGAGGCTTCTTGTGATTTTTATTTACATGGTTGTAATTGCAAGCCACCTCCGAAACAGAATGTATTTCTCTGAAGCCTTACAAAAAAATAAACAGCACACTGATAAAAGGAATGGTTTCTTTCCATTCAGCTTCAGAAGCACTGTGCATGTTTTCCTAGAATTTTAGGATTGGATAATTAATAGGATGGAAAACTTGCAAATGAGAATGTTTTTTTAAAAACATTTTTAAAGTTATGCTTTTATTCCAGTGAAAGCAAACCAGTATTGCAAAATTGTATGTTTCAGAGTTCTGGTGCTGTGTGCATAATCGTGCAGAGGCAGATCATTTTTACACTTCTAATTTAATTTACAGTCTAATTATAAAAACAGTGTGTAAAATGATGAATATGCATAGTCTAGTTTACATCCATTCAACCTTGCAGTCAATGGGGTACATTACTATAAAATGGTCAGTGGCAGCAGAGTCTTTGCTCAAGGGTAAGTAATTGTCATTACACTGTTCACAGGTGGTCTAGCCTCTCAAATCTTCAAGACTACAAAACCTGACTCAGTGCAAGCTTTGTTAAAAAAAAAAATACATTTTTTTTAAAAAAAAAAAAACAAATGTACGTTACATTGGTAATTGAAATAGAAACTCAGCAAAACCTGTCCCTGTGATAATCCAGATAGGTATTTAACTTTATGTAGTGCTTCATAAATGGTTTGTCATACGTCTAGGTACTGTGATCATTATACCACAGTCGATACTCAGTTAACCAACCTCTGAAGGATGTTAGCCAATAAGATAGCTCAGCCCGTTGAGCACTCGTTGCTGCAATCTCTGCGTGATCTGTGGGTTAAGGGTTCGAATCCCGGCAAGTACAACACAGCCTTTCATCCTTTTGAGGTCGATAAAGGAGTACCGACATTGGTTTGGTGGTAATTGTGATAAATATGTTCCATGTACAGCGCTTGACCAAAAGCGCTACATAAATAAGCATTTGACCACTAGATTAGATATAGAATTTAGCATGGAGTCCTTGCCTCTTTGCACTGTTGTATCATAACACTGGCATACCATTAGGTAGTAATAGCTCCAGAAAATTAGGACTTTCATTAAATATCAGAAGACAATTCTTCTATCGAATCTGAAAACACACAATTCATGTTTGCTTTACTATATAATTGGCTAGGTTTTTGTGATTTCAACATTTAAATATATACAGGAGAGATCAAATGGCCAGAAATAAAGAAAGGTGTATTCTGTCACAATGCAGAAAGCTGCCGCATAGTAATAATTTCCATACAGTTATTTCACGCGTCGGCTGGATGTTGCATACATTTTACTTTCTTGCGAAGGAGCAAAATTATTTTTTACTCTTAAAATCACATTTACTCTCAAAGTTTAAAAATAGAGAGTAAAATACTCCCACATCAAAATTTTATCTACAGCACTGAATGCAAGTTCAATTCCCAATAGGAGTACTTTATGAGCAAGTAAATATATGTTTCAACTAGTAAATGAAAATTTTTAATAATAATTATTTCTTTGCACCTAGTTATTCATACACATTAAAATATACAGATTTATTTATTCAGATCAGGCAGTGATAATAGTCGTTTCTTCCGGTAGTACTATGTGCACTACTGGTCCAAACATATCCATGGAGATATGAGAGTGGAAGCAGGGGCACAAGGTCATATGGGTCTGTCTCCCATTTTTTTTGTCGGGAGTATTTGTACTCCCTATGTTTATTTTTTGGTAGTATTTGTCTATTTTTTACGGAGTGAA
Organism: Ambystoma mexicanum; assembly: GCF_040938575.1. Classification (NCBI taxonomy): domain Eukaryota; kingdom Metazoa; phylum Chordata; class Amphibia; order Caudata; family Ambystomatidae; genus Ambystoma; species Ambystoma mexicanum. Next base: position 38,942,131 of record NC_090934.1, read on the forward strand.
AGTGGCAGATAAATCCCTGATCTGTAGGGCTGACCACCTGCAACAGATTTCATAAGCCGATTCCTTAATAGCCATACATCTCGATCCCTTACAAGCCCTATTCCATATCTGACACCATTCTTCCTCTTCGATTAGAATTCCCAAGTCCCTTTCCCACCCATTCATGTATGGTAGCATATCTTCTAGCATAGCCATATCCAGCAATTGGTACAGCCTTAAGATACCCCTCAATTCACGCTCGCATGGTCAATTCTAGGCCCAATGGTGCCTACTTCTTTCACCACCTTCTGTGAAATCAACGGGACAGTTGTGGTCCCTTGTTCAAGTTTATACCAACACTTCTCTCGTTTCATCCCGGACCAATACACCATTGGCATCAATTGGGCCACCATTACATACCACTTAATCACAGGTACTCCCAATCCCCGCCCATCAGCAGTGAACGAAAGAGAACCATACCGGGGACCATTGGTAGTTTCATTATGCCAGATAGAGAAGAGGATTTCTTTCTGTAGCGTTTGACATATGGGCCGGTATCGACCCAGGACGGAACTCGCCACATACAGCAGTCGGGGCAGCAAAGATACACTCCTTATCTGTAGGATTGACCACCTTTAACAGATTTCATAAGAAGATTTCTTAATGGCTGTATATCTCAATCCCTTACAAGCCCTATTCCATTTCAGACCACATAATTCCTAATTCCCTTTCCCCACCTGTGCATGTATGGTAGCCCATCTTCTAGTAAAGTCATAACCAACAATCGGTAGATTTTTACTGCCGCTAACCGAGTGAACGACGAAAGCTACTGTGAATCCCAACTATTCAGAACGTCCAGCAGATGCTTCCATAGCGGAGATATATTTGCCCCATAGAGCGTCTTATATTGTTTTGTTAAGGTTATCTCCAAGTACTCGATATCCCTGGGTTCCCAAACCAGCGTGTATCCGTCCTGTAGGAACCCTATGTCTCCCAGGTCCTCTGTAATGTTAAGGTCCTTTGACTTAGTATGGTTAATGGTAAACCCGGACACCCCTGCACAGTCCTGCAACACCAACATTTCTCCTAGCAATGTGTTCCTTGTATCACATCTGAATAAGAGCACATCATCCACATCTCTCAGTTTCCTACAGTTAGGTCTTCTTTTACGGGAGTAACATTGGTGGTGCGTGATCAGCCGCATTAGGACAGGGCTTCAGCCACGAAGGTCAGCCATTTTGACTATATGGCACTCAAACATTATCGGGGTAACAATCAGTGGTGCAAAGTAGTGCAGCAAAGTAGTGCACCATAAATAAAGGAAATAGACTCACCGACGGCAGCCTGTTGTGCGCCCATCAAGAGATCACTTCCTAATAGAGTGGCACAAAGTGCCCTAGCCGCACTCCACTTAAAATGTATTGTGGTATATTAAAAACAAAAGGTTAAAACAAAATGGGAGAATCTCTCGTGCACTAGGAACCAGCTCAGTGCAGCCCAAACAAAACGAGGACAGCAGGTGAGTAATGCTAAAGAAAGAGCTCACTCACCCCTAAAACCAGCCAACGCCAAATATGTATTCACATCAATGGAGGGAAAGTTGAAAAAAGTATAAACTTTACTAACTAAATACCCTTGCATATGGCAACAATTCTAGAAACCACTGCACCAGTTTCCATCAGCCAAAGACGCTCATCAACCGCCCGGTGAAGGGTGCATCTGAACGGTGCATAAAAGGAAACCAAATATCAGAATAGTCCCAGGGATATGGGTTCCTAATAACTAAGGCTTAGGACTCCCTCAAGAGGGCCATGCGTTGCGATAGTGCACCAATTCGAAAGGTGTGCTTGATCATTCATGCAGGTCCGTAACAGCCTCCGCTAGAAGCCTGCTGGGAACGTGACCAGATATGGTAGGGAGAGCTCAACCAAGGGCTATTTCACCTAACACAAAGCCCGGTAACAGGAGACCAGGCACCAAAGAACGAACCCATATAGTTGAGGATTTTTCACTTCTCACAGCAGCCGACAGAGTCCACGATCTATACTCATTTTCAAAGGCCGCTCAGAATGCAACGGGACTCCGGGACACGTCACAGTCACTCACATAAGGCTTCAATGGCATGTATATAGCCTTCCATGAAAGGTATTTTCTTGTTGCATGCGTTAAGATGGATTTCTAGAATCTAACTTGGAGGACAGATTTTAGGAGGCCGCTCTAGTTATAGTGAACAGGGGAACTCTGGGAGGTTAGCCAAAACTCAATCAAGGTAGCAATGGAGAGCAGTCAAGGCTACTCTCAGGAGTGTCAGTGGGGTCAGGGGTCCACAGTGAGTCCACACAGTGAAGCACACTATAATTCAGTTTAGACAGGAATGTACAAAAAATACTACATTCTAGATCAAAACACACACTAGAAAATTAAACAAGCAGATGATATCGCACAACAATCATACACACAGTCATCATAGGTTGTGAAATCCAAGGACATAATAATAGAAGGTAACTAAGTGATGCAGTAAGAGAGAACCAAGTCATAAGAAATATGCACTGGCTCCAGAAATCCAATCCCCCCCTGAAGAGCGGGGCATTGTGCCCAAGAGTCGCGATGCTTCTCCCCATAATGTACCTGATGCAGGTAAAGTACTTGTGTTGGTGAAATGTTCCAAAGAAGCGATGCAACAAAGTTAATGGTAAGTAAAGATGTGTTCTCTCTTTCAGGTAAAGCTGCTCAGGTCACGCCACCACTTCCCACTCAGATTCAGGACGCCTTGGATGCAGCTCAGCGTCTCCTCTCCCCTTCAACCTCACTCATCGGAAGCTGCAGTCAGGCTTCTCTCCATCATCGCCGTGTGCAGTTTCCTTCAACGTTCCTCCACCAGCTGATTTCAAAACTCGCGGGTTCTCTCCCTCTCAAGATCTGCGCCTTAAATCTTTATGACGCTGTAGTGGAACTTCCCAGGCAGAGTGTCAAAGTCCTTCTTCTCCGTTTGACTCATACTCTATTTTCTTCCAGTGGTTTGCTTCGTCTCCGTACCATATGACTATTCCTTCATAGGTACAATCAGACTATTGGGTTGACCATAAAAGATTCTAGTGTGTTTTTCATATCTTCTTCAACTAGATGTTTTTGAAGATGAGTTAATAATACGTTTAGGGAGTTCCTCAAAAGAACTTGAATCCTTGTCCCCAGAGGGGTTGTCTCTCCCGGTGAAGTGCCGTTTGCCTCTACCCCACTATCGCGTAGTCGGATCACCTCCCTAGTCTGACAGGGAAAAGGCTCCCCCTGGGGAGAACTGACAGAATCCCACGATATGTCAGTTTAAGCCCACTGCCCAACCCTTCCTAATATCCCTCTGGTACCTCTCCTCTCCCTCGCCTCAGATTTTACCAGAGGACTAGATGGGTCGACTAGGGAGCGGCGGGGCAGGGGGTCACTGGAGGTTGGGTTACCCACCGTTGGCTCCAGGAAGAGGTTCCCAGGTGCTGCAGGTGAAACAATTCTTCCGGTCAGGTCTAGGAGCAGAGTGCAACCGTTGGCGAAAGAAAAACGAAGAAAACACTGATGCAGCCCTCTTCAGAATACTTCAGAAGGCAGGGGAAGGAGCATTCCAGCAACGGCCACCACACACAGGCAACGGCAGGCGACCTTCCAGTGGCGGCAGAAGACTACCTTCCAGAGCAGGATCCCTTGAAGCTGGGAGGCTGAACTTTTGCAGGAAGGAGACTTACATCACAAGCTGGCGGTCAGCGAAGAACAGCAACGGTTCTAGTGAGGTTGCCCGCGGGAGGTCAGGTCAGTCAACCTGGTGGTCCGGGGACACTTCTGAAGGTTCAGGACAGCTGGATCCTCGAGAACACGTGGAGACTGGCACACGCACACACATACACACTTGAGCTTTCTCGGACAAGTGCACAGCCTTATATGGCATTTCATGAAAGGCAAGAGGAAGAAAACAAACAACAATATGGCCAAAAAACAAGTTAACATCTTGAAGTGTGGCCATTTTAGGGCATTACCCACATTTAGTAGCCGTACGCAAATGTGCACACTAGAAGTAACGTAAAAATATAATTGCTGCCACCAAAGCAGTATTGCATCGCAATTTGCACCAAGTTTCATTTTATTTAACTAATCATCCAGCACAAACTAGAGCCAAGGCTGCCCCCTCTTACGAGGCCGCCTGAGTAAGGCTACAGTATTGTTTACACAGTGCTCCAAGCTTTTTGTTGGAGGCAGATGCTCTCAGGCTGGGTTGAAACATTTTATCAGTCCATGTCCGAGTCCTGCATACATGTAGGGCGGTCAAAGCCAGATTCAGCCTGGAGTAGGTAATACTATGAGCACAGCAAAAACGAAATCCTTCCAAAACATGCATGATGGATAATAAAGTGATTAGAAGGGCTCCAACCTGTAGTCCGAATATTAGATAGAATCGCATCAACCGCTATGGTCGTAATATAGGAAACAAGGTGACACAGACAGGTAACTGCTCTGGAACACAAATTAGAGCCCACAGCCAGCAGTCCTAAAACAGATACTAGCCCCAGGAGGTTCCCCATCAAGCCACAGTCATGAACCAAACGCCAATTTTTAAATATGTTTGGGTTACAGACAAAACGTGGAACCTAGTACTTTCTACAACTACTAAGAATATGCCAATACTGCGCAGTGAGAAAATAATACCAACGTCTACAATATCAACTACGAGAGCTGTGCATCACAGAACTGCGGCTTCCTATGGGAATGACAAGTGTCTATTGCCTAGAGGAGAACAATATTTTGGCTTTAATGAAACATCAGAAATGTGGCACTCGTTGCAGATGGCAATCAAAAACCGGCATATGCCTGAGAGCATTCTAATTAACTGCACAGCATACAATGCGACTTAATGTTAACTGAATTTTTACAATCACTTTGTGTAAACAGGTTTTTATAAAGGCAGGTTTTGGTATCAAAAGACTAACTCCACTGGGTAGCCTTGGCACAATGCTTTCCTTTTGGTCCCTTCCACAGCCAGTTACTAGCTTTCAAAACCAAAGAGCAGGTATCCTGAAATAAGTGGTCATAACAAAGTGGCAATTTATAAAAGACTGCATGTTTTAAATACACAAACATTAACAATACAAAGTGACACTTTCTTGCTTACAAACTGTACCCATCTCTCCCTCTACACCAGTGGTCTTCAAACAGTGGCGCTGCCCCCCCCCCTCCTCAGGGAAGACAAGAGGCTCTTCATAAAAGGGATTACGGTGACACTTATAATAAAAAATATAGCAGATAAGGCATACTTTACCTCAGTAGGCCCACACTTCAATCCTTTCAAGGGAGAGGTTTCCCCAGAAAGTGCAAATGATGAAAGGCACTGTTGACGGATGACTGGTTCCCCAAAGAACCCCAGGAGACAGGCTGCAAAGCACAGGATTGTAATTTCTGTGTCTATTATTGGCACACTTTTGCACCAAGGTGGCTTCATTGAGATGGAAATCGGGTTACAGTTTGATTAGCCTGTTTAGAAAGACTTGCTGCAGAAAATTCAGAATGCCTCAGAGTGCTAGTGCCTATGAAGTTCACGGTACTAACTTCTCTAGGGTTCACCCTCCACAGTCCGTACTAGAGTTTCTTCTGCTTTGCTTAGGATTGTTATCTGCCATGGTGAACCTCTGGCAGCCTTGCTGACTAAGTAGTAGGAAATGTAGGCAGTTCCTTTCAGGGCTGCTGCATGTTACCAGATATGAGATGTGCCGGTTGGTGATGTGCATTGTCACTGCCATAACACCACCCACGCATAAAATAAGCAGTGTTGCATAGAAATTTGATATGCAATTCTGTAGGTTTGCTAATCAAATTGACACATGTGTAGAATATCTTGCTATTTAAGTTGCCATGTTCAATCAACGCACAGCTAGCTCTGCATTCCTCTCTTGCCCTTGGTGCTCTCCTCTCCCTCTTTTCTCAGTAGGCTTCTAGTGCTAATGGAGAGAAAGTGCAGCAGTAATCATCTCCTCCACTCATAAAGTGCCAAAGGCCTGTGTGGGAGTGCTAGCCAAAAAATGCATCTATCTTTTTCTTTAAAAATAATTGCAAAAACTGAAGTAACCATGATGATAGTTTTAGTGATACTTCTATTAAGCTAACTATATCCTGTGTGGCAAAGACCAGTATGTGTTAACTTTCAATTTCTTTAAAAAAAGACAGTCATGCAATTCCATTTCTAAAAATGTAAGTTGTTACATAATGCATAATTATAGTATTGACACTGTAGAACACTGCATCGTCTCCATTACAGTAAATATTAGGTTAGTGTATCTAAATCTCATTGAATTTTGTAAATGAAGATGTATCATATTGACAAGTGAACATTTAAAAATGTACATGATCACACAATCAAATGCTTTTGATGGAATGCCTAGTTCTGTAACTTACTAGTTGCATACATCTGTACAATAGGTGCTCGACCCATGATCGGATACCATACACATTGACTTTTAATCGGATCAGCCTTTTGTTGAATACCAGTTACCCTGAAAGCGATATGACCACAAACTACAATATTACACCTAGTTTGCCCAGTTCTCTGCTTGCTACGCCATCCACTCTGCAGTCTCCTACTTTCTTTCCTCTTACATAATGAATAGACAATGCCAACTAGATGTTTATGCAAAGTAGTGATCAATAGTTCCATCCAGTTGCTACATCTACAGATCTACCATACACTGTATTAACCCTCCAGAGCTCAATGTGCTTTATAGTTATGATTGCATTCGATATTAGCACCTGCAGGACACAGCTGACCAAACTGTTTTCCGAGCCTTTTTATTATCATATCTACTTGTGTCCCTTCATGCAGCCAACCCTTTACATTTTACAGACACTCATCCACAGCTTTCAAAGTCTCTTCGCCCACTCGCATAGTCGAGTAGATTTTATGAAGGGCGAGTATCATTTGCAAGGGGTGTTTAAAACATTTATTTAACATTTAATTTGTTTGCAGTAAATGTCAAATACAAGTTTCACTTTGCATAGCTGGCCTCTGGGTGTAAGCAGTGGGCCAACCATAAAGCGGGTATGTAGTGACAAGCACCATTTTACAAATATTGCATTTGTTGTCATCCGTCGCTATGGGCTGAGTGCGTTTCTCTTAGGGTGAATAGGTAAACTAAGTTCCCCGACCTGCAGGTCTAGCTGAATTTTAATGAATTTGCAAGACCTAACTGTTCAGACCAATGTCTTATTTCAGCTGTATGCAAAAATGCTACATGGTTGCTCATTTCATGTGCGTGGTACAAATAACTTATGGCGACATTAACAATATTAATACAAGATTGCTAATGAAATGGGTCCGTTTGCTAATCTATACAATTTTAATTAGCAAACTCTGCTAATCAATTGAAAAATAATTTAAGCCTTGTACAATATCCATCAATCGAGAAGGGGGAATCGGGGAGGTGTGCACTGGGTGTGCAAAGGATGGCGATACAGAAAATGAGTGTCGCTGGGGGAGTTTGCATTTGTTACAGTACCCCATGAATCTGACCAATAGAAGGGTGGCAAATCTAACGCAATGCAAGGTATGCTTTTGGAAACTTCTCAATACCTTCCATTATTATATTCTTAGGTTCAGGATACTGTGCACAGAGACCAGGCCATAAAACAGTATTTATTATTGGGATATCATTAGGGGAGCAGAGCAAGGAGTTGTCACTGCAAATAATTGCTAATCATTTATGCTGGATTCCTTTTATTTAGCAATCTCGACTAATCAATTTTGCAAAACTAATTTATGACTTGAGCTTGTCTTTAGGCACATATAAAAATGACCCAAAATCCCAAGTGCAAAAGACTAGGGTGATACAAAAGGTTCCCACTGTACTGCATTGTAAAATGCTGTGTGCAATGTTAAACAAAAATACGAAGTGTAAAAAGTCAAAAGGGAATGGGTCCTTCAGACTATCCGAACTGGGAAACTATCACTTTCCCCATAACAATGAGAAAAATGGCAGGGGAGTGAAGAGGAAGGTTTCACTTCCCTATAAAAAGTCAGGACAGGTTCACAAAAAGGAAAAGGTTCGAGGGTCCATAGAACTATGGAGAGAAAGTCGTCAAAAAAGAAAATCTTTGCAAACAGCATGTCACAGGATGCTCAACACACTAATGGGAATGTGCATTGCTCGATAACCTCTTGGAGGCTATTAAGGTCTCTTGAGTAAGTCTGGGCTGGGGAAAATGCCCACCTCCTTTTAGAATTCCTAGTCCCTCAAGGTTGTCTGGTGAGCCGTGTCATAGAACCTGGGGCAGAATGGGTATAAGGTACCACAGATGCAGAAGGAGGGTCACGACTTCTGCCAGACTCCAAAATGGACAGTGGGCCTTTTGAAGACCTAAACTTAGCGTGGAGTCAATACCTGCAGGAGACTGAACTGAAGCGGAGTATATATAAAGCCTGTGATTTGGAGGAGTGAGGAAGTAGCAGTTGCTGGTGTTCCTGTTGCCAAGGAGCTGTAGAGGAGTTGGTGGAGGCAGCCATTGGAGAGACTAAGCATGGTGGGGCCGAACAGCTCAAGAGGACCCCTCACTCAATAGCGAGCTGGGTGTTACAAACCCAGAAACCACTGGGCCAACGGAATAGCGAGCTGGTGCCCTATATCCCTGGAGTGACAGTATGAGGTACTGAGTAAGCTGCTGTCATTGCGGTAGACTTGAGGAATCTTACTGCTATATCCCAGGAGCGAGTATAAGGTGCATAGCCGTGAAAGGGACAGAGCTACACAGCAAGCTGGGGGCTAGTACCCTGGAGGTTATAGTGCAAGCTTCTCTGTGTATAAGTTGGCGAGGAAGCTGGGCACTATATTCCAGGATGCTATGTCAAGAAGCTGCTGGGTACGATATCCCTCGAAGTGGTACAGAAGCATGGTAGGCACTGCAGACCGGTGTTAACATTTGCACGTATCACTCGCCATTGGGTAGTGGCAATTGACCTCTACCAAGTAACAACTGGGGGGTGGGACTTTTTATGCATGGCTATTAGCTTGAAACGTTTACCCTCCTAATTGTAATAGATGTTAATCACTGGGCACAAAGGATGAAAGCAAATGCAAGCAAGGGTTTTTGTCATCTCAAAATTAAGATGCATATCGGCATAAAAATACATCCAACAATGAGAACTACCTTTTGACTCCCTGCCCAAAGAAGGGAATAAACAGGTCCACTTCAAAATCTTATCTGGAACCCGGCTTGCAGATTTAAGTCCCCACATACAAGCAATACAAAACCACACACAGGTTCTCATCTATCCAGACACCAGACTGATATGTCCGGCACCAAAGCTGTTGCAGCTAATGCCCCTACGCTGTAAAGTTTTACCTATGGAATATGTACATTGTGCTATACAAAACACCTTTGCCATTTGCCTAGCATTTTATTTTTATCTCCTACCTTCTGCTCCTCCCTCTTGACCCTAATCTTCCTACTGCTTCTCTCTTAACCCTCTGTGCTTTAAAATTGCCCTGCAAGCCACATAACATGTCATGATCATATCCACCATCTTTACAAACTTGCCCCAGGTCTCACCATCCCATGATCACACTGCTTGTGGGTTTTACAGATCCCAGGCCTCACACTCCCTCATGTCAGTTCTCGTGGATTCCTCTACCCAGCAGCCCCTCAGATCAACATTTTACCCCCACAACTATGTGGTCACTTTGCAGTGCCTCTCCGCTACAGGAGTAGTAGACATATGCATTAATCACTGTGTTCCCCACCCACTGTTTGAGAAGTAAAAGAAGCTCACAGTCTTCTCATCATCCTCCTTCGCCTACACACTCAGCCACTAGTTTCCCCCCTCACCGCTTTCACTTTGTTCAATACCTTACGATATTTCAAGCTTATGCACACTCCTTCCTCTTGGCCTTACTACATACAAGACCAAATATACAGCATCATGTCCCCAACCAGCTACATGGCCTCACTGCAAACCAACCATTGTCTCACAGTTATTATTTTGCATACATACAGAGAAGAAGCTATTTTGGTCACAAGGGTGCCTACAAAAGGTAATACAGCAGATTCACGGGAGGCAGTTGTAAAGACTGGAGGTGAGTATGCCCTCTATATAGCAGAGTAGAAGCACAGAGCTCCCCAGCCGAGATTCTCTATAGGGTAGCTATGGACGTGCATTCAAGGCTTAAGCTCTCAGGAGGTGATTCAGGCGTGTTCTACAGTACAGTGTAGTCCCCAAGCCCCCCACAAACGAATGTCCACACAGTTCTTTATATAAATAAGGTTCAAATAAATAAAATAGATCACCATTTTCTGCACCGTAAAATGGCGCAGTCTTGACCCGCACTCCCGGAGTGTCGTGCAAAAAATCTCAGAGTTAGTCCCACCGTTCTCAAAGAGCCAGCTGTACCATTGTTCAATTTAAAATTTCTTCTTTATTGAATACAAAATTTTAAAAATTCCATGTGGAAACCTCCTGCCCTCGCCCAGCAACACAGAAGTAAACCCCGACGATGACGCGTTTCGCTACGACTTGTAGCTTGTTCACACACACACAATCAGTAACACACTTTGTACTTTTACAAATCTAATATGGCAAATATGTACAATGTCTATGTGGTACCACAGTTCACTCGACTCCTTTAAAATGCACCAACTGCTGACAGTTTCAATGGCATACAACTCAAACAGCAATGTGTATCAGGATCAAACATAGGAAGGAAGACAAGTTAGGTTAAACAATGGCAAAATAGTTTGTCCCTCCCAAGACACTTCTGTGTGAGGATACTCCCACCTGGGCAACCTGTAAAAGTGTGTTAACAAGCCCAGTCCATAGATGTTTAAATGTTCTACTACCCCAATGTACCCGGGTTTAACGGAGTTTCTTCAACGGTCCATCGACGGATACTTCTTGGGTGAACATCCTTTAAAGCAGGAGCCACAGGCATCAATAGTCCTCGAAGAAATGTGAACACTGTTGTCGAGATAGCAGCTTCGACCTTCGCGGTGCTCCTCGAAGATTGGTCGTGGACGTCCTGTGAAGACGAGGCGTGCGCGCACCTTGATGACAAGGTTGATGCTGCAATGCAGACTTGAATAACGTAGTCCCGGCAGCGTGCGTCGGCGATCGGGACTACTACAGCGGGCTTTCGGATCGTCAAGGACTTCGGGTGGCAGGAATCCCACCAGCGGATTCTCCTTGGTTCGTCAACGACCTCAACTTTCTCCTGCGGGACAAAGCGGTCGACGGTGATGGCAAGGGAGTCCTTCGTTTCAAATGTCTTAGGCAAAGGTGGAGTGTTGTGGCTCCAGTCGTTCAGCAGCACGGCCTCAAGCTGTTCCTGCTTCTGGGCAACACGACTCGACGGTCTTCCAGAGGTTACATCGGTAGAGGTCTCCTAGCCAGGTCCTCTCTTGGATCAGTCCTTGACAGACGACAGCTTTTGGATTTCAACGACAGCAAGCAGCAGCAAAACCACCTTCTTCCAGCTGGACCTCAAGGTTAAGCATCAAGTTTCAACTTCAGCTTCTGAACAATTCTGGTAAGTGAGAGGTCCCAATATATACTGTTCTGTCTCTCATTTTCACTGCTGAGCCAGACTCAGGCAGCCAATCATTCAGAAGGCCATTCATGCAGGCAGGCAGCCAAACAGGCTCACAGTGCATTCAGGCCATTCTCTTCCACCCAGACACCCATAACAAGGAATATGTATTGGGGCAAGCACCCAGCCTTTCAGCATACCACACTGCATTCATATCAGTTTCGGGCAGGGCTGTCTCATTCTTTGTGTCACACACACACCAGACACCCATAACATGAAGTGCCTATTGGTCACACACTCCATTCACCCAGGTCCCACTCCAAGGGTGTACCCACAACATACAGTCACTGGGAAGGCTCCAGCCAGTCTGGCCTGGACTTACCCACAATACCATATATGGTTCTTCTACCCAACAGCCAGTCCGGGGAAGGGACAGAGTCAGGGCTTCCCAGGACTTTGGGAAACGAGCTAACAGGTAATAGAAACCACAGGGGCCATCTTGTCTCCTATCAGGAATCCGCCGATTCCTATAGCAGGGCCTGGGTTTCCCAATATGGAGGATACTCATAGCACCTGTCAAATTCAGCAAGGAGCTGCCACCAGCCCAAACACTGCTCTGTGGACCACACACAGGTGCCCAAAAACATACACTAGGGGGTACAGGGTTGTACCCCCACACATGGGTGCCTTAAGGGTATCCCTCTTTTTGATTGTGGTGAACAGACCCTTGGAAGAGCTGCACTGCCAGGAGTCCTACATGGTCTCCTATGCAGTAATCAACACAGATCACACATGATAGGGGAATACAGGGCAAGGACATGCAGGCCCGGTCTCTCCAATGCATTTCCAGCATCACAGCAGTGAGCCACTTCTACTGGCGAGAGCTTAAGTGGCATGCTGACCGGCTATAGTGGACAGATACCAGGAACAATACGGTGGGCAAGTGAGTGTCAGCAGGTAGGCAGCCTAGCTAGCAAAGCAAGAGCATTGACCTATCAAGTGATGGTGTGGTGGGGAAGAATCCGCTTGGCGGCGAGAGAAGGTGTTAAGTAGTGGCGAGTTAAGAGGATAGCTCAGAAGCAAGGAGGTGGGCTTTCAATTTGCTTTTGAATACATTAATGTGGACTGTGTTTCGAATTGGAGAAGGGAGGGATTTCTAATTAAGCGGAGCAAGAGTGGAAGAGCGGAAGCTAGAGGAAATACAGGGTGGACGATGTGCCACAAGGGGGAGGGGGGAGTGGAGGAGGCAGAGTGAAGGTTGAAAGACGGTTTGTAGGTGTTGATAGAAGAAAAAAGATAGGCCAGTGACTTAATGTTGATTGATTTTATGCACTAGTAGAATACATTTGAATTTTGACAGGTTTTGCATAGTTAGCCAGCCAGCCAGCCTGCTGGCAATAGGAGGAAGTAAGGGAGTACAAACAGAGTCCTGGTAGCATAGCTAATAATCTTGCCAAAAGGACAGAATTCATAGGTTGGAGACCAAAGAGGATACTGGCACAGTAGTCCAGTTTAGAGAAGAAAGTGGTTAGGAGAGGTTTGGCGGTTTTGAAAGGAAGGAGGTGCCCGATTTTCCCGATAAGGTTGAGGCGAGCTGCCGTTGCAGTTTTGATGAATGTGTGTAAAAGGTTGTAGATGACAGCAAGGTTTCTAGCTGAAGAGGGACAGGGAAGAGCGTCAGGTGGGAACTGGGTAGGGAGAGGAAGAGATGAGAGAGAGGATATGGCTGGAAAGAAAAGCACCTCAGTTTTCTCCATATTCCATAGAGCCTTAAACATTTTGCTTTTGTTTTGCACACAGTCCTGACTTTTTGCAGTGCAGTAAAGCCTTCAGCTTCACTCCACTGGCCTTTTGCTCACATGTTATGGGGAAACCCACTAGTCATTCAGGCTGTCGGTACTGGAAAACCTTTTTTGCCTGTTTGGATAACTGTTTATCATTGCACAATCCATCTTCCACTGCAGTGCAATGGGTTTCTTTTTGTGGGACCCTAGACTCCAGTAAAAGATTTTAATGTTGGTTATGTAAGATCTGCAATAGGACAAACTGGTGTCAGCAGTTACCGTCTACAATATTTTTGGTTAGCCTCACTGCGTTTACCGATTTTGGCTACCAACTGTGGCTTGAGTGCTTCAATGGCCGTGCCAGAAAGTTTGTTCCTTGGCCATTGTGTGTTCTTGCCTTCTTCCTGCCCTTTCAGGTCGAGAAAATCCTTGTATGGACACAAAGGTTTCACAGGCTAGTGCAGGATCTATGTGGGAGGACCCAGGAAGTGGGTTGGGACTGTCTGGTCTTAATCCACTACCTGGCTCCAGGAAGTCTGGTGTGCACGAGGCCCACAGTAGTCCCCGATTGGACCGTTACTGGTGTTCATGCATGGTGCAGGTCTTGCCATTGGAGAACTGAGTATGATTACTCGCCCGACTTGGGATAAGAAGAGGAGCCCTGCAGCCATTCCAGCAGATCTGAAGAAGGAACCAAGTATCCTGAGAAGCCGAGCAGATGAAGGATGATCTTGAGACACACTTAATGAGGCCTGGCAACAGAATCCTGCTGCTGTCCAAGAGAATACCTGCTTGGCGACTGATCTCGGAAGGCCTTCATTGGTGCTTCAAACCTTTAGAGTGGTAAACCCTGCAAGTGAGCTGGTTCAAAAGTGTCCCCGAGTCATCTAGTGGGCTGTCCAGCTCGAATTTGGTCTACTGTGATAGGAGCGCCATCGTCCTGTGTTTCGACCCAGGGGTTTGGGGGATCTGCAACTTATCGAACAAGACACCCTTCTGACGAATTTCGTCTTCCCACCACCTTTGGGTCGTGAGATAGAAGGCTGCATCAGACCGCGATAGCTGAATTCCTTTGCATCAACGTGCAACGGTGACAGTTGCCAAAGACTAGTTCCTGCATCAATTCCAGTGTCGCGATAAGTGCTGCAGTGGTGTCTTTTGCATTCTTCCTCCGGAATCTAGTGCAGCAGCTCCTGTGACCAGCTGAACCTGCCTCTGCACCCGCAGCATCTCGGAACCGAAAGAAAGGCAGGAAAACTTAACTGGTGACCACCTCCGGACCTGCCAAGTCTAGACCAAAACGGAAGGCTAGTGGTGAGAATACTTAAAGGTGGCCTCATTTCATCGTGTTTTCTGACTTTGGGCTAAGTTTGGTCACTATTTGGCTTGGGTAGTACTTACTGTCTAAAGCCAACCAAAAGCGAGATCAGTTTTGCTAGCATTACCAGATACCATCTTTCGTCACATCTTCAGAACACTAATCCCAACTTTTGCCAGTCTCCGAAAAGTACTGCAATTTTACACATTCTTGTGTGCTTTTACGCACACGTTGAACAAGGCCTCATTCATCTTAGGGCGGGACTTCTAAAGAAAGGATTGTCATTTCTGACGAGTGTTGGTGCTAACTAAATTACTTCCCTTCTTTCTTTGCAGGTATTGGTAAAGTAATTGATTCATGTGTACAGACTAATGTGACATATTATATATGTTCTACAGTAGTGTTGTGTGAAATTTTACCTGCCAAATAGCCATTTTTCATGTGTTGACCTGGGCCTATAAAAAATATAATATTTTTATAACTAAGTGTAATTCTTGGTGTTTCACTGTGTGGACTCATTGTGGACCATCTGACCACACTCACTACTTCTGAGACTAAGCATTGACCTCTTTCCACATTGCCTTGATTGGTGTGGCATCAGCTCCCAGAAGTAATCCTTGTTTTCCAACAAGGTGGACTCCTAAATATCTGTCCACCAGGTCCGAGTTTAGAAACCCATTCTAACAGAGTCAGCATAAGAGTGTGAGGCCATCCAGTGTTTAAGAGCAGAGACAGTCAGAGATGTTGGTAGATATGTCAGTGGAGAGTTCAGGAAAGGAGAAAAAGATGTGCGGCATCTGCAAATAGGTGGTGCGAGAACCAAATAAGGAGATAAATGCCCCGAGAGCAGAAGTGTACAAGGTGAACACAGAGCGTTGCGGATCACTAACAGTAAGAGCAGTGAGTTGAGAGGCGTTATTGCAGGAAAACAAGAATTGGCGAGTGCCAGGTCACGAATCCCAATCAGAGGGAGAGAGTATTGAGGAGATCAGATTGATCAAAGGCAGCAGATAAATCCAGGAGGATTAGGATAGGTTGGATTGCTTCGAAGAGTGAATACAATTTGGAGACATTCTCAGTGGAGTTGTAGGAGCCAGAGGGTCTCACACACCCAAGTGTAATGTCTGCTCAAAGAACTTGCATCATCCTCCAATACTTGAATGCCCTCCACCCCCAGTGTCTGAATCTCCAGACATGGGCTCGCACAGGGCTCTCAAGATACGTGATGGCCTCGCCAGTTGGCGGTTCTCATCACATCCCATGGCCACGCACATGAGGGACCTTTGTCCCAACCCACTGCATCACCCAGGAGAATGCGGGGGGTTGCCACACCCCGCTGCTGCACCGGGGCTGGCATCACCTGAGAAATACCTACAACTCATCAACCGAAGAGCACGTCAGGAGATGTGATATATGTGTTAGCTTGTTCTATAAAATAGAAGACATACGATCTCAGCACAGCATGTGACAAATGCAGTTAAAAAGCTTAAAAGAGACGCGATATATCACTGCTGTTGCCAAAGGTTCACTGTGGCAACAGACATGCAAATGCAAAACACACACTGCCTTTGTACATAGAGACAGCTCTGTTTTTCAGTAAGGACATTAGTTATTCTTAATGCACAGCATCGGAAAAAAAAACAGATAAATGCGCTACAAAACAGTAAAATGTATTCTCAAAAGAACATTTAAAATTATATTTTTGCAGTCGGTAATTTCCTGCATGTGGTCAAATATCCCCAAAACGTACACACATCTAATATTACCCATAAGAAGAAATTGCTTTTATAACAATATAAACAACGAAATAAAATAAGAGTTGGATGTGTTTTTTGTTTTTTTTTTTTTTTTTTTTTTTACTAGGTCTACACTAGCATTTAGCTTCTAGCTAGGCTTTCCTAATTGCTGGTGAAAACCAAAAGGCACTGCGATATAACGACTTCTGCCACTAGCTAGTGATAATTGGCTCCTGTCGAGTAAGCACAGGTGTGCTGTGCGTATGTGTAGAATTGATGTGCCAAGTGAACTTCTATGGCTGGCTACTAGTAGCTTGCAACTTGAAACGTTTACCCCTGATACCAGCATGCAGAACCATACTGTTTAATATGAATGCACCACAATGAACATGGTTGATAGTCATGTCATGATATTCACGTCATGTTGATATAGTCATGTCATGATATTCACGTCATGTTGATAGTCAAACATACACCTCAGTGAGGCACACGAAACCGCTCAGATAATTGTAGTTAATTTCTTGTACTCATATTGGCACGGAGCCGGGTTTCTATGGGGCACAATTTTCGTTGATAAGGGAGATCTGATGCAGTGGCATAAAGCGGTTTACTAGTAATACACAATCTGGGGAGAGGGTGTGGAGTGACACGTGGGGAAGCCAGGATTAGAGCCCAGGATACCCGAGATCACAGTCAGCAACCTAAATCACGTGCCCATCCACGTGCAGAACACAGGAGAGTCCATGCTCACATCTACAAAACCAAGACACCATCCAGAGCAGACGGTACGTATCACACACCACCATACTTATGGAAGATGACAAAGGCAAGGCCACTCACCAGCACATTTCTGCAACCATATACCATTACCAACAACACATCGCACAACACCTCTGCCATTAGAATACAGCTATCCCCCACAACAAAAATTCGGTCTAACTGGACACATAACGTGTCTACTACTCTTGTACTCTCTCTTGTCAACTTCAAAGCACCGATCCACTTGCCAGGTCGGTATGGGTAGCTAGTAGGGACCTAGCCACTCCTATCCAACTTCTCTAGCTAAAATGCACTCATGCATTCAAAGCTCTGCTAACCAATTTTGCCATAGCTTGGGCTACGGTCCCAAGAGGGCGTTCCCCTACAGCGCTTTGAAACCATCCCAATGGGATTAAGGCACTATGCAAATGATATCACATGTCTCCTCCTAAGAAGAGTTTGCTTTATTAGGGAATACAATATAATTAATATAATGTTTATATGGAAGGGTGGGATCAGAGTGGGGGGCGGAAAAGAGACAGTCACATGCTTTCCGGACAAGTCACAGATGTCCCCAAGCTCAATTAGCATTTTATTTTAGTATACAGTCATCCAAATTAGGTGTGTTGTATAGAGCTACATATCACCTTGCAGCAACTGAAAAACGCATATCTTTGCGAGTGGTGTAATCATGGAAGTCTGCCCTCAAATTGATTGGGTGACATGAACACAAAATTGGCTTATTCATCAAAGTATGATGGAGAGCGACCAGCACAGGGTCTATAGTATGAAAGGTATGCTTCATTTTCCCGATCTGCAGCAGCTATGAGCAATATGCAATACCTGGGTCTGATCCGCAACACCCACCTCAAAGTCTCCACCCAGACTCTCGCCCATGGACTGACCCAGGATGGTCCACATTCCTCCCATCATCTAGGCTCTAAAATCCCCACGGTCTCTCGCAAGCCCTCTAGCCCATCCTCTGGAACCCATATGATATATGATGTGGCATTTATAACGCGCCTGTACACAAGTGTTTCTAGGTGCAACAAGACAAGGAGAGGGAAACAAAGGGAAGACAAAATAACTATCTTACTAAAGGCTTGTGTCATTCAGATCACACAAGTGAGGGAAGGGGAGAAGTGCCGGGGCAGGGCGGTAATGCAGTTAGCTCACACAAGTGCAGCAGCCAGTGGGTGCCTCATAAGTGCAGAGAGATGGGACTGTAGGGTTGCAGATTCAGACCCTTAAGTGCTGGGGAGCCCAGAGGTAGTGCAAGGGCACATGCAGGAGCCCGAGATCAGAAAGTGACCGGGTGACCAGTGCGCAGAGCAGTCAGGTGCATCAGCAGATCAGCAGTGGAGAGGGAGCGAAAAAAGGAAGGGCTTGAGTTGCTTCCATTAACAGAGGTGGTGCTGCTCAAGTTTGTGAGAGGCAGAGAGGCTGTTCCAGAGGGAGGTCCCAGCCGAGGCGATAGATCTGCCCCCAACTCTACGAGAGTTGGAGGTGGCTGAACAGAGAAGCAAGATGTTTGGAAGAGAAAGTTGGAGGTAGAGCTGTCCCAGGCCCCAGAAGGCCTTGTGGACAATGCAGAGGGTCTTGAACTTGATCCTTGCAGCCACTGGGAGCCAGTGAAGACCCTACAGACTTTCTGAAACTCCTGTCCTGCCAGAACCCACCCCCATGGACTCAATGTTCATGGTCCTTTCAGGCTGCTTCCATGGTAACCCCCAATCTGACCTCGCCACCCCCACCCCCCCACTGAATTACCCATGCTGTCACACCACAGTGGCCTGACTCTGGCTCTTACACACAGTGGAACTTCTCCCAGAGTCTCACATCCCTCGGCCTCAGTCACTCGGGGCCACACACTGCCGGGCCTCAGTCGGCCAGGGTCTCTCATCCCCGTGGCTTCTTGGAGCCCCATCCCCTAGCCTCAGCCAGGGTTTCGCACCCCCAGAGCCTTGTTCCCAACAGCCGCCAGCCCTGGTGCCTAGTGCTCCCTCTGGGGACTTGGCTCCCCGCGCGTGTTTCACGCCAGCGCTCTCACCCATTCCTGCCGGTATTTCTTCCTTCCCCCGGTCGGCTCCCTGCGTCCTGCGTACAATATGTCGGAAAGGGACGGCAGCCGGGAGGGTCCAAAGCAGGCAAAGAGCGAGCTTTTCCGGAGAGACACGAACCAATCCGGAGAGGGAGCCCAACGTGTTGGAATCAGCCGAGCGTCTGACGGAGAGACACGAACCTTTGACAACTGAGGCGAGCGCTTCCGGAATAACCCGACCTTGTGACAGCCGAGCCGAACGTATCGGTTATTAACCGACCAGTGAGGCACAGAGTGCCGAATGCCTCGGAAGTAGCCGAGCTTGTCCGGAGATACCCGAGCGTGTCCAGATTTAGCCAAATGTCAGCGCGAGAACGAGAGGCGGGGCAAGCGCCGCAGAGCAAGTCATGTTACAAAGAAAAGCTCCGTATGCTGTAAAAAAAAGTCTAAAACCTCGAAACGATGTGGATGAACTCAAAAATGGCCGCGGAAATGACATGACAAGCCAACTCCTTTCCCAGCAGATGTTATTAGGATGTTAAACATTACACCATTGAGCTGACCGGGCTTCAGCACCACAGCCCAGGAATGTTGGGCTATGCTGACATGACCTGGCTGACCAACAAAGCCGATGTGTGCTAGCACCTTGAAGCTTCTTTTGTGCTAGATGGACTTACAATAATAGATCTTAGACCAAATAATCAGACAAACACAAAGAGTATGGCAAAGTACTACTTTATTCTCAGTTTAATAAGGCACGGAGACCTAACAAACATCGGAATGATACTTTCACACTCACATCGTAGCTTTATTACATGGAGGTCTTATGCCCCAACATGCGTTATCTATGATGTCATTCAATGTGGCAAAAAACAAAACCTATCAAGGGAAGGGACTGGTGACGGGAAACATATCTACTTATAGAATATACACGGATCAGTGCTTCATTGGCTACCCCTTGTCTTAAAGGCACGCTTTGAGCAGTTTGTTGAGCAGATGAGTATGTGGACTGGATGAGTGTGTAGAGCGGATGAGCGTACAGAACGGATGAGCATACAGTGCAGATGAGCGTACAGAACAGATGAGTATACAGAGTGGACGAGTATACAGAGCAGACGAGTGCGTAGGCAGACAGGAGTACATGCGCGGGGTAGACTGGGGTGCATGCGTGGGGAAGACAGGAGTGCGTGCGTATGGAATACATGAGAGCATGCGTGGGGCACACTGGAGAATGAGGGATAGACTAGAGCATGCAAGTCAGACTAGAGTGCGTGAGAGTGTCGAGCAGACAGGAGTGTGTAAGGCAATCCTGAACGCCTGAAATGAATAAAAATGCATAGAACGGAACTGATTGCATAGAATTGCATGATGTACATAATATGCTTTGGAATGCAGGGAACATTTGAAAGGGCATATATCATACCACACCCCACGCTTACTCTCTTCTTTACACCACCACTCAACTAGAACACAGAGATACTATGACACCATTCGGTATAACTGTTCTCATATCAACATCTACCGCTCACTCCCCATCACTAAACACTGCTGGTTTCACACCCCCCAGCCAGGTGTTCTCCTCAGGCCTAACGCAGCCACACTCGGTCTGGATAAATCATGCCAGAGCGAACACATACTCCTGATCTCTCAACCACCACACCTACCGCTAAGAAGCAGCTACCACACGAATTCCACACCAGCTGCACACATACCTGGTGCGCACCTTTGAACTCTCTCTACACTCTTTACTGACCTGAACTTCGGTTCCCAAGGGCGTTCAACCTACTAGCGCCTTCAGACCATACCAATGGTATATAAGGCGCTATATAAATGCAAAATAACATAACAATAACATAACATATGTCTTAATGAGTTACATGGCTCATGGGCTAGAGGCATGGGCTCGTGATGGGTTCCTGATGTAGAACGTGTTGTGCGCGGTTGCGTGTGAGGATTCTACAGTTGACAGTTGGGGATTACTGTTACTGCCGGGTGGGGTGTTAGCAGTTTTGTTGCTCACAATCTCTCTCTTAATGAGCGATGGCATTGTCACAAGGAATAAAGTTACTGCATACCACTTACCTGCGTGTCCAGCATTTGTTCTTGCGAGGTTACTTCAAACTACCTCTAAACACATATAGTACGGATTATAGCGAATGGCAATCCTGTGAATTGGCGCCTGCAACTTTGTATGTTGGGTTGTCACCCAATCCCACTCATTGGTTGGCATTCTATCCCAACCTTGGACTTTTAGCTCCTTTGCAGCACATACATGAAACAAAACCTAGGCATTTGAATCCCTTCAGACTACTCCCCTTTTCCCAATTAGTCCATATCTGTCATTGGTAGGCCATCAGCCAAAGTCTTCTGTTTGTAGTTGACCTTGTTGCTGCTCACTTTTCTGGAACATTCAAGGGAGTGTTAGCACTCGACATCTTAGCTTAAGGCTCTAATGAATAGCCTTTATTTTTTACTTCTAAGTCACATATGAAAAGACCACACATTTGTACATTTCAGCCTTCCATTTACTGCTATTTGATTTAATTATGCAAGGTGCTATTGCTCCTGTTAGCCTCTAGAGACTTGCTCACTCTATCTCATATGAACTTTATACACTTTTAATTGATCACCAGTTTGGCTCTAACAGATGTTTTCACCTTCTTCCATCTATAAAGAATGTTCTACATTCAGATCTTATCCATGTCCCTTTGTGCTTTGAGCTACTCCATAGCTCTCAACTCACACGCTTTTGGTGAGTGTCACCCGCCTTGTAGAGGGCTGACTCATCCGCCAAGCCTCCTACACACCCACTCATTCCAATGGGTGTCTCACCCGCCAAAAACAAAATCGGGTGATTTCACCCGCCTTTGCAAAACAAATGGTTGAGAGCTATGGCTACTCCCCCAAAATAGCTTCTTTGTTCTGGGCCAACCTTGACTTATCATTGAGTCTGCTCACGGGGCTGTCTTCCAGCATCTCCTGATTCTAGCAGCCTTGGTCTGTCTCTGAGGTAGCTCTGTAAAATTCGACGTGAGCTGTCATCCATTTTACTAATATGGTCGTCCGGGCCACATTATATATTCCCCTATAGCAAGCTTCTATCTGTTGTGTTTCTACCTTGCGTTACTGCATATTTACAGTTATTGGTCAGTAAGTTACTTAATTCCCTTTAGATCCACGATTACTTTAGTTTTAAGTCCATGTCACTCTTAATGCTTCAGTTACATTGTTACTTAATATTTTCATATTGTTTCAACATAGGTTCATATATTGTCTTCATGACATCAATTCGTCCTTGTCAGATTTGATTTAACATCCGTTCATGATGTTCACAGATGCATTCTGACTTCTTGGCAGGCAACATCCTTCCATGTAGATTTCTTCCATGCAACATCCTTCCACACTTTCAGTGCAAGGGTACATTCTGTATGGCATAACGTCTCCCATACCCTCAATGCAGTATAGAAACGATACAGGGGTTCCCATCTATGGCCTTTCTTTGACGGATCAAATATGACGGTGGTGAGGGGGCGGGAACTGGCAAGAAAACCTTTACCTGCTCCTCCACTTATATTAAACTGCACCTGGGCTTCGCGTTTAGCAAAGGCCCACTGTTGGCACCTGTATTCATAAGCATACATTTTTAGGCAGTAGAAATCATGATGGGGGGTTAGTATGTGCACATCAGGGGAATTATTGGAAGGGTGGGGGGGCGAAGCCAGCTCATTGTCACACTAGTCCTTAACTGGGTGCTTTCAAACTTAAAGGAGAGAGTTGACTTTTTGTAACATTGAAGCTGCACTAGAATGCATAAAGAAGTTAGATGCCCCCACACAAATAAGTTTGCCCCCCTACCATCTCTGAAGTTAGTGCCTTACCCAACATTTTAAGGCATAGCCGTCGCCCCAGGAAATCTAGGTTTTGTTGTGCCCCTGTGTCTTGACACAGTTTTGTGCTTACATGCATGGGCCCTGTGCCCAGTGCTTCTTTATTCTCCTCCTCTTTCCTGAACATCATGGCCTATGCGCCATGACGTGCTTGCACTGCCCCTCGAGTCACAATATCAGATCACTCTCCAACTTGGTTAATTTAGTCTCTAGGTCTTGTCTCACCTGTACACTCCATAAAGGGTGTAAGGGGATATCGTGACTGACCTGGTCAGCCTGGCAGAGTGGTTTCTTGAATTGTCTTGTCTCTTGGTGATCCTGCATCTGCTTTGCCGGTCACACTATGGGGTTCTTTCTGATGGGGACTGGCTTGGCTGGATGCTGCGTTACTTGGTTGCTCTGGGATGTCTTCCACTGATGGCTCTTGTCCGGCTCTTTGCTCAATTACCTCTGGGTGTTGCTGAGGTGGGATTAGTGTTGGCACCGTTTCTTCTCTCCACATGGTGACAGGTACCTTCCTGAAACAGGATGAGAGGCTGGTCACTGATTCAGTGTTTCTTGTTGCAGTGATCATCCCATGATTGCTCTCCACTACCGTCCATGGCTGGGATTCATACGACAGTGACATCTTCTTTTGGGGGGACTTTGTCTTTACTAGTATCGAATCTCCAATGGTCATGTCGTGGTGTTGGGCTATCCTTGCTATGCTCTCTTTTGCATCAGGGGGTTGCCTCTTCCGCACAATCCGCTCAATGTCTACTTTAGGTACATCCCGGCTTTCATATAGGGATAGGCCTACTTGTATCGGAACTCCGAACATCATAGCTGCTGGGCTGACCTGCATGGACGAGCGCAGAGTCTGGCGATATGACTGGAGTAACCTGTATATCTCTGGCAACCATTGGATTCGCTGGTCTTTGGCAATCCTCACCACTTTGTTGACAGATGCCATGAAGCATTTGGCATCTCCATTCGCTTGTGGCCAGCATGGAGTTATTCTGCAGTGTACAACATTCAGGTTGTCAAAAAATCCTTGGATCTCTTTCCCTTTCAAAGGTGGCCTATTGTGACTTTTTACTTGTTGGGTTAGACCATGTATTGCAAGCATCTTCTCTAGGGACATGATCACTGACAGGGCATATGTTGACTTCACTGGTTCCACTTCTGGATATCGGCTATATTCATCGACTGCCATTAGCAGAAAGGCCTCCTTTCCAATGGTGCAAAAATCAATGCAGATTGCCTCTCAACTCTCTTGACTGCAAGGCAGGTTTGAAGTCGGTTCTGGTGGACTTTGCCGCTGTGTGGACTGACAGGTGGCACACAACGTTACTAAATCCATTATTTTCTTATGGATGTTAGACAAACTCGTAATTTGAGGAATGCTTGGGTCAGGTAGGTGTGAGAAACCTATCAGTATTCTCAGATGTAGACCCAGAGAAGGTAGCCAAGAGAGGGCCATCGCTTTTGGATCCCAACCCTGGGGGTGGACAAGCGAGGGAGGATCACCTGCGTAGGGGAGGCTGGGGTTGTCCTCAGGGGAATACCCTAGGAGAGACGCAGTATTCTAGCCGGACAGTGGTGGAAGAGGACGTCCCAGATGCCTACTTGGGCTATCTTGTTTCCCATAACCCAAACCAGGTAGCAAGATCCTTAGATCTCATTCTATCCGTCATGGCCCCAGAGTGAGAAGGGAAGATGATTACCCAAGAGGGATAGGCAGGCGTAAATAACACAGGATCAGAGCCTGAGAGCCAGATTTATTCATCCTCTCCAAATCATAGGGAAAGCCACCTAAAACCCTATACACATAAGTCATCAGTAGACATAAAGAAGGGGGCAGTTTCCTCCTGTGGGGAAGAACAAACCAGCACAGTTTCTTATGCCCCCTGTCAATACCCTGATAATGTCGTAAATCTCCCCCCATCTCACCTTGGATCGCTTCTTGCTCTGTTCCGCGGGAGAATTCCTCTTGCGGGCGGATCGGGTCTTGTATAGGCTCGCACGAGTCTCGTCCGACTCCAGCGTGTGTTCAGACTTCCAGGAAGGTCGCAGTTCCAGGATGTCCAGGAAGGAAGTAGCGGTCGCTAGGGTTGAGGATACCACGGGTAGATTTAGAGGGGAAAGGTGGGAGGAAGGAAGAAGGGACCAGGAAACTAGGAATAGTGGATTCGCCGAACAGCACACACACGTCTAGTCACTACCTAATGATAGCGTTGAGACGCGTGGGGCCGCGGGGGCGTGGTCAATTTATAAAACGTGCCGTGTCCCACGTAAAGGCTGGTGAGAGGCAAGTCCTTTGGCACAGCCATGTTGGGAGTAACAAGGAATACAAGCCCCGTCGCGATAAGGACCAGGTAGTCCAGAAAGGGCAAGTTCTATGGGTCATGACAGCATGCCTTCTCCGAAAACCTGTTCCACCAGGTTTGCCTGGGTGTATGAGATGGAATCTTCTAAGCAATCGAGGGGTATTTAAGTTAGAAACTGGTTCCCAGGTTCTCTCGCTAGGAGGATATCCTTTCCATTCAACCAGGTATTGAAGTCGACCCCGTTTATACCTGCAATCGCATATTCTGGAGACTTCATATTCCAGTTGATTGTCTACAATCACAGGACTGGGTCTGCAGGTTTTCTGGGTGGATCGGATGTAGGGTTTCAATAAAGAAGTGTGAAAGACTGGGTGTATTCTCTTCCAGGAGTCTGGTAGCTTGAGCCGGAATGAGACAGGATTGATGATTTCCTTTATGGAAAATGGTCCATAGTACCGGGGAGCTAATTTGTTTGGCCGTAGATGTCGTGGTAATAGTTTTGAGGACAACCAGACTTGATCACCAATGGAATAAGGAGGCGCTGGTCTTCTTTTGAGTCCGCATAACGCTTAGTGAGTGTCTGAGCCCTTTCCAATTGTTCCTTGGCTTCCTTGTGTATGTTGATAAGAGTCTCAATCCATGAGTCGAAAGTAGGTACTGGTGTGGGATGTGGAAGAACAGAGGTAAAACGGACGGGTGAAAACCTTGACTGCAATAGAAAGGGCTGACCTTGATTGCTGAGTGATCGGAATTGTTGTAGGCAAACTCGGCCAAGGGCATAAGGAGAGACCAGTCATCCTGAACCTTGGTGGCAAAACAACGAAGATATTGCTCTAGGGTCTGATTTACACGTTCCGTGGCTCTGTTGGTTTGTGGGTGATAACCTTATGAGAGAGCGCGTTTTGATCCCTAGAATACGAAACAGATGTTTCCAGAATTGTGAGACGTATTGAGGTCCTCGGTCCGATATGATCTTGGAAGGAAGTCCACAAAGACAGAAAATGTGTTCCAGGAAGATTCCAGCAAGTTCTGAGGAGGATGGTAGTTTATACAGAGGCGTAAAATGAGCCATATGAGTGAAAAAGTCTATGGTTACCATGATTGATGGTCGTGTATCCTCGGGATGGTGGTAATTCCACAATGAATTCCCATGGTCTTGTTGGCAGCGATGGTTGCAGTAGAAGACCCGCCGGTTTCTTATTATCATGTTTGTTGTGACTGTAGACAGCACAAGCTTTGATGTACTGTTGTATGTCGGTCTTCATGTCAGGCCACGAAAATTGTCTTTGTATAAGACGGAGGGTGTTAGTTATGTCACGATGTCCGGAGTGAAGGGTATCATGGCAGAGGTTTATCATTCTTTGTTGTAATTTCGGTGTAGGAATGACCAGTGCATTGTCCTTGAATAAATATCCTTCCTTAACTCTTAGGTTCCATGGATTCTTCCTTGAAATGTCCTTCCAGAGGTCAGAGGACTGGGTTTGCACTCGGATTTCTTCCAGGAGGTTGACTGCTTGAGTTACAAAGATCGTGTGGGGAAACATCTTAGGATAGGCCTTGTCTTCAGTGGTTAAATAGTTAGGAAGTCGAGATAAGGCGTCAGCAATCATGTTTTGGGATCCGGGAACATGAGTGATTTGAAATTGGTACTGGGCAAAGAAGTAGGCCCAACGCTCCTGACGACTGTTCCTGCACTCCAACGACTGTAGAATTTGAAGATTCCGATGGTCCGTGCGGACCTGAACTGGATACCTAGCACCCAGAAGTAGATGTCGCCATTCAGTGAAGGCTTGGCGGATGGCTAACAGTTCCTTTTCTAGTACGGAATAGTGTGTCTCACTGGGAGTCAGGGTTCGTGAGAGGTAAGCAATGGGGTGTTCCAGTTTGCCCTCAAGTACCTGTTTCAAGACCGCTCCTGTGGCGTAGTTAGAGGCATCCTTTTCCACTAGGAATGAGCGATTTATGTCGGGTTGGGCCAGGATGGGGGCTTGCGTGAACTCTGTCTTCAATTGTTGGAATGCTTTATCTTGCGGTGTAGACCAGATAAAGGGGGTGTCTTTCTTCAAGAGAGCAACGATCGGCTGAACGATCTCGGAAAAGGTAGAAATGAACTTCCGGTAGAAGTTGGCAAGCCCCAGGAAGGATTGAACTTGTTTCACAGATGTGGGAGCGGGCCAAGCCAGTATGGCTTTTACCTTTGAAGGGTCCATACCAATTCCTTTTGGACTAAGGATGAATCCTAGGTAGTGAACAGAAGTAACGTGAAACAAGCATTTTTCGGGTTTGGCTAAAAGTTTGTGTTCACAGAGTCGTTGTAATTCTGCCTTTACATATTCTTCATGCTTTAGAGGATCCTTGGAAAAGATCAATATGTCATCCAGATAGACAATGACGAAGAGGAATAACATGTCAGAAAACACCCTATCCATAAAACGTTGAAAAACTGCGGGGGCATTAGCTAGTCCAAAGGGCATGTCTAGATATTCATAGTCACCAAAGGGTGTTCTAAAGGCTGTTTTCCATTCGTCTCCTTCCCGGACACAGATTAAATGGTAGGCACCCCGGAGATGCAACTTCGTGAGTATTACGGCGCCTCTCACAGCTTCCAGGATATCAGAGATCAGGGGCAGAGGGTACCGATCTTTGATGGTGCATTGATTTAAGCCACGATAGTCGAGGCAAGGTCTGAGTTCCTTGGTGTCCTTCTTGGGAACGAAGAATAACGAAGCACCCGCTGGAGATTTTGAGGGTCTTATGGTGCCGTTTTCAAGATTGGTGTCCAGGTATTCTCGGAAGGCCTTTTTCTCAAGTTCAGAAAGAATGAACATTCTACCGAAGGGAATCACTGCTGAGGGATCTGTATCTATGGCACAGTCTTCAGCTCTGTGAGAGGTTAAGGCCTGGACTATGACAGTTGAAAATACATCAGCATATCCCTGATAGGCCTATGGGACTTGTATGATATTGGAAACCATGAGTGGTGTTTTCTGGTCTCTTAGTGGTTCTTTAGGAGGTGTCGAGGAGGGATCCAGGGATAGACAATGGGACATACAAAACTCTTTGCCCAGGAATAGTGATCCTGCTGTCCAATTGATATACAGATTGTGCTTTTGTAACCAGGGCATACCCAATACCATGGGGTAATGGGCTGACTTAATGATGTCGAATGTAATCCGCTCTTGGTGATGGTTTATGGAAAGTTGGATCTCTTTTGTCTGCAGGCTTATGGGTCCTGAAGAGAGGGGTCTTCCGTCGATTGCTTCCACCGGCTGCAAGAGATTCCCATAGCTCCGCAGTCCACCAAGGCCAGAATGGGATAGGTCTTATTCTTGGAGGGCGACAGGAAGGCTTGTAGTATCACCAAATTGTTTTGTTCAGGAGAGTTCAAGGATGGCATTGATGTGGAGCAAACATCTTTCTCCCGACACCTCGCTCCATCTAGGATCGGGAGCTGGCGTTTCCCGAACGCCGTGGAGGGGCTAGAGGACATTCTCTAACAAGGTGTTTATCCGAGGCACAATACATGCATAGGCCTGTGTGGATCCTTCTCATCCTTTCTTGTGGGGAAATGGGTGCACGAAAGGCTCCTATTTGCATGGGTTCCGGATCAATGTCAGGGGTTGGGGCAGGATCGGTTTTTACAGAATTCTCAAGGAAGTTCTTTTGAAGGGGTACCTTGGTCTTTCTTCTTTCAGCCTTTCTTTCCTGGATTCGGAAGTCTATTTGCATGGCTAGATCCATAAGAGCCTGGAATGAGCTAGGACGAGCCACTCTAGCTAATTGATCCTTTATATCCTCATTTAGACCCCTGCGAAAGAGAGTGAAACTTGCTTCTGGGGACCAATCTGCTTCCTTGGCCAGTTGTTTGAATCTAGTAACATACGTTAGCATATCCTGGGATCCCTGTCGGAAATCAAGTAACCGTTCCTGAGCATTATAAACCTGTTCTTGGCGGTCGAACATAGTTTTGAGTGCCTGAATAAATCCATCATAATCATCCAGGAGGGAATCTCCAGAGTTGACTAGGGGAGTGGCCCAGGTCAACGCGTTCCCTGTGAGGTGCGAGATTATGAAGCCCACCTTCGCCGTCGAAGTTGAAAAATAGTAGGGCTTAAAAGTAAAATGCACCAAGCAGGAATCCAGGAATCCATGTAAGGACTTTGCCGAGCCATCATATTTGTCTACCACTCCACCCAGTAACACACTCTCCTTGTTAGCGGAGTTGCGAGACAAAACAAGTTGCTTCAACGCAGCATTCTCTGCTTTTAAGTTCTGCACTTCAGTTGTTAGTTCTTGCACGCCACGCATGAGGTCCTGGACTGCTTTCTCCATAGCAGTATCCATGTCGGTCGTTTGGCGTCTCAAACTGTCGTAAATCTCCCCCCGTCTCACCTGGGATCGCTTCTTGCTCTGTTCCGCGGGAGGATTCCTCTTGCGGGCGGATCTGGTCTTGTATAGGCTTGCATGAGTCTCGTCCGACTCCAGCGCGTGTTCAGAGTTCCAGGAGGGTCGCAGTTCCAGGATGTCCAGGAAGGAAGTAGCGGTCGCTAGGGTTGAGGATACCGGGAGTAGATTTAGAGGGGAAAGGTGGAAGGAAGGAAGAAGGGACCAGGAAACTAGGAATAGTGGATTCGCCGAACAGCACACACACGTCTAGTCACTACCTAATGATAGCATTGAGACGTGCGGGGCCGCAGGGGCGTGGCCAATTTATAGAACGTGCCGTGTCCGACGTAAAGGCTGGTGCGAGGCAAGTCCTTTGGCACGGCCATGTTGGGAGTAACAAGGAATACAAGCCCCGTCGCGATAAGGACCAGGAAGTCCAGAAAGGGCAAGTTCTATGGGTCATGACAGATAAGATTATCGAACTCACCTTAAATCCTGTTACCCATTTAAACGCACTCCCTTAACCTTAAGGGGATATTTTCAATCTCTCCCCAATTCCAACAAATACTGAGACAAGGAGGAGGTCACTATGATCAGTAAAGATTACCCATAGGAATAACATGGGGAAAGTAAGGGAAACCTACCATTGAAAGAACTAATAGAGTCAGGCAAGGTCAGGCATGCAATAGTCACTACTTACACCTGATTCCACTTGACAGGTTTTGTTCACTATAAAAGGTGTGGTCATGCACACAGAAATGAGCGAGCTGGGGATGCAGTCCGGACCAGTGGGGCCCAGGAGCCAAGAGAAGCTGGAGCTGCAGGCAGGAGGAAGACGGCATGCGGAGACTCTGGCCAGTGTGGAATAGGGGCTGCAGAGTGCCAAAGGAGCCGTGCCTCCATGGAGCCAGAGAAGCGCAGCCTGCATTCTGCAGGTCAGGTCTGGGAAAGTGCTTGTTCCCTTGGGGCCAGTGCCAAACCCAAGGGTGCCAGAGGGGCACGTGGTGGGACCCTGACCTCAACCCTGCATTTCTAGGAGAAACCGCCTCTCAACGCGACACTGCATGGTGAGTTTCGTAGAGAATGTGATAGAAACTCGGGAGAGCGTTTAGAAGAGAGCGGAGCAGGAGAAAGTCATGGACAGGAAAAGCGGCATGGAATTGCAAAGAAAGGAAAGTGTAAAAGTTGAAAGTAAGACCGAAGCAGAAAGCGGAAAGGCTTAAAGCATAGCTGACGGCCAAAGTAGAGCAGAAAGCAAGCAAAAGACTGATCGGAGCAGAAAGTGAAAGAAAGTGCAAAGAAGCACAAGAGTGCGAGTGGCCCATAACGAGAGAGGGGCACAAGAATATGCTAATAAAGGTGCCAGGGGCACGCTAAAGAGGAAAACAGAAAAGAGTTGCAAGATAGCACGGAAATAATAAAGGACAAGTGCCGGGGCAAGATAAGAAGAGCAAGAGAAAACAGTGCAAGTGTGCACCGAAAGGAAAGAAGAAGAAAATGGGTGCAGGAAGCATCTGAAGGGAAACAAAAGGTATCAGGAAAAGTGAGAGCAAGAAAACAAAGTGAGGGGCAAAAGGGTCAGGGTGGTCGCGTCTAGAAAAAGCAAAGTGCCTGGCGTTTTCGAAAGCCTCTGATTCTATCCCATGAAAGGATGGTATGTGAAAAAGATTGTTAATCAGAGAAAGATACATCCTAACCAGCGGAATTTGTGTTGTGCATTAAAGGGGACTAAACCTGGGGAAGGGCACCCTAAGAACTCAAGAAAGAACGTTGCTAAATTGGGTTTTGTGTTGGAAAGCTGGAAGAGGCCCAATGCTTAGAGGAAAGGAACCCTGAGAGGCCTATCAAAGACAGTATCGTGATAACAGTGACTGTGTTGAACAGGCCTGTGCTTGGGGAAGGGATCACTAAGAGGCCTAGCCAAATTGGACACTTGTTAGTTTTTGTTGTACTGTTGAAAGGATTGAAGTGTGTGGAAGGAAACCCCGAGAAGCTTACAAAAAGAATTGTGTTACAATATTTCCATGGCATTTTGAAACTTGATTAAGCTGAAGCTTGGGGAAGGGAACCCCAAGGAACTCAAAGACACTGTTAGAATAACTACAAGAGGCCTGTGGAGAAGGTCTTACGAACACCCCTGTTGATTTAACTCATTTGTGTGACATTGACCAAGCAGCACCTGGCGAGAAGACCACCTGAAACCAGCTCTGGTTTCCACTTTTTGTTGAACCAGTATTTTTCTTATTTTGAAAGGACTTCCTATCACATTTTTGCATAGAGTGGGTGCAAGCATAGGTGTAGACACAGACAAACTTTTATTTTGGACTCTTAGACAATGACAGCCATTAGAAACATCAGTTAAGGGAATTACCCCTTTAGAGTTAGGGCCAGTCAGCCATTACACCAACCCAGGAATCAAACAAACCCTTTTGAGTCTGTTTCTCTCTTGATACCATGCCTGTCTCACATACGACAATTTGGTGTCCTTTTAGGATGGGGCCTTCTGGGGATATTGGCAGTTTATGTCTAATGTCTAATGCCAAACAGACGTTGGAGCACCTCTTGAGCCATTGTGGTGCGATGCATCACTGCCGTTAAGGAGTGTTTCCACTCTCCCAATAGTATTGCCCGTTGGCTAGTTGTCAACAGGTGTCTTTGGTCATCGCGTTGACGATGTTGTGGGGCCTCGGAATTGACAACAACCCCAAAGTATAGACAATGCTTCTGAAATGGACACAGTAGGTCGCCATTCCTAGGAAGCATCTTATCTCCCACACGGAGGTGTGGGGTCAGTTCCCTTGACGTCCTTTACTTTCTCTGGATCCGGGGATACACCATTGGCATTGAAGATGTACCTAAAGAATGCTAGTTCTTCCTTTCCGAACTCACATTTTCCAGCATGGAGCATCAGGCCTGACTCTTCAAGGTATTGCAGTACTGCAGCCAGGTGCTTGTAGTGCTCCTCTGGGGATTGACCATATGCAAGTATGTCTTCACTGACATTTGTGGCTCCTGGCAGGTCTTGAAGGGCTTTCCGTATTTCATTTTGGAAGACCTCTGTGGCCGAGGAGATACCAAAGTTCAATCGGTGGTATCGCTGCAACCCCAAGTGGGATGAGAATATCAATATGTAGCGGGATTCCTTTGCCAGTTTTATTTGGTGATACCCAGACAGAAAGTCTAGCTAGCTGGATATCTTGGCTCCTGTCAGGTCCATTATCAGCTCATCGATAGTTGTGGTGATGTGCCTTTCTCCTATTGCCACATCGGGCAGCCTCGCGATGATGCTGATCTCACTGTGTGCGGTTATGATATGATATTTTATTTGTATCGCGCTCGTACACAAGTGTTTGGGAGCGCGACTAGGCAAGGGAGGGGAACAGGGGAGAACACAACACAACAACAACAACGATCTTACTAGGCCCAATGACATTGAGAACACGCAAGTGCATGGGAATGGGAAAAGGGAAAAAAGTGCATGGAAGGGGGAGAGTGGAAAGTGCGGCGCAGAGGAGCAGATAAATAATAATAAATAAAAATAAATAGAAAATGGGGGCAATAAACAGCGGTAGTGCAGCCAGCAAGTGGCAAATGCTGTGTTTAAGGCAGCAGACTGGGTAAGTCTGATAAGTTCAGAAAAAGAAGAAAAATGGGAGGGGGCGCTGTAGGGGTACAGATACATTCCCCAGTGCAAGGAGTGGCCAGGAGGCAGTGCAGGAGGGTGGCAGGGTGAGCAGGTACCTGGGCCCAGGGATCAGAGGGTGGCTGGGTGCACAGTGCCAAGAGAGAGCAGATCAGCAGGGGATAGGGGGAGCGAAGGCAGAAGCAAAGAGGAAGGTCTTGCGGTTCTTCCGTAACTGGAGATGGTTCTCCTCAGGTTTTAGATTGGCAGGGAGGCTGTATCAGAGGGAGGCCCCAGCCGAAGATAGAGATCTACCCCCAGCTTGTTTTGACTTTGTTGTAACCACCACTGGAGATACCCATGGGGTGGGGCAAGAGGTCTTTCCGATAATGTGGAGATCTTCAAAGTTTCTTCAACTCGGCTTTGACTCCTCTCCTCCATGTGGAAGAGTACCAATCGGTGTCGTACCGCTTTGGCATCTAACGTTGGGTCGATGTGCAGGGTTACTGTTCGGTTCTTGAGACACCCGATCCCTGGAATAGCATGGTGTTTTTGTACAGTAGTTCTTTGATTTCAGGAGTCTGGAGGCTGAATGCAAAGTGCATGATCTTCAGTTGTTCTGCCATTTTACAGCTGAGTAGGGTCTCAATTTTGGCATACACAATGTATGTGCGGGTGCGGCATGTTTCCCCATTGTAAGAGAGACTGGACTTAAATGAACTCTTCACTGGCAGAGGTTTCTTGCTTCCATATGCAAACAGTCTTTGTGTTTTCTGTTGTAGTCGGGGGCACGTGGTGTGCTTGTCGAATCTGGATGTCTGCATGACATTGACCGTCACTCCTGTTTCTATTATCATGCATGTTGGTGCCCCATCTGCTAAAACCATGCATGTTGGCTGGGCCCAGTGTTTTGCCTTCTTTTTTCCTCTCTTCGGGACTAAGGCAAAGATCATGTGAACCTTCTTGGACTTCTTGTGATGGTGCCTTGTTGGCCATATGGGGAGGAGTCTCCGCCAAATTGTTCTTCGTCTTCGCTTTCGCTGTCGCTTTGTTCTTTTGCAACGGATCAAGCCTTCCCTTTATTTATTTTCTGTGGGCCTTTTATCGTCGCCTTGTCTGGGATCATCCATGGTGTGGAGCTCAGGCAAACCGTCTCATGATGGTTAAGCCGTCTGCATTTTCGGCACTTCACCACTTGAGCCCGGCATGTTTCCCATTTATGGCATTTTCCGCCGCACCATATGCATGTGTCTGGTTGTTTGGTGCTATGGTTTCCCAGCCTCTGCCTCAGCTTCTGGTGTCAACCGTAGCTACCACCGCCTCCGGCTTTTCAGCATCCACTGGGAGATGACTCATTCCGGCTTCCCTTGCGGATACTTGCGCATCAATGTGTTCTCTTTGGCAGCCCATGTCTAGGATGCTGTCGAGTGCTAAGTTCATCTCTGGGAGTATGGCTTGGTGGAGTTTTTCGAGGATAAGCTGTGTATTACCTGCTGTCTTACTGAGAGTTCTTCATCCGGGAACTCAAATCCGACCGCCATTTCTCTGAGCCTGGCATGGTAGTCGTCGATCTTTTCTTTTGGTCTTTGTCGGGCTAGGCTCATTTGGAACCGTTCATCGTCTGGGTTGAGCTGTGTCTTGAACTTGTTGTTCAGTGCTGCTTCGAAGTCTGAGTCTGGACCACGGTTTGGTAACAAGGTAAATAGTCGTAGTACTAGGGGGTCCCAAGGTTTAGCAGGAGGAGCAATCTCTTGTCTGTGTCTGCTACAATGTTCCTTGATTTTATATGCAGTTCAAATTGTTGCTAGCCCATCCCCTTCCTGGTCTCCTGCTGCTGGACCATATGCTTTGTCCCCCGCAGGCGAAGCTTGCTGCTCCTCAGCCATTTTACTATGTGTGGGCCTTGTATTCTGGCTTCTCTTCCTTGTTGTTTAGAGATGTACACTCTATCTTCTCTGTGTGTTTGTCAAAGTTGTTATTTATTTATTTATTTATTTTGTAATGGCTGTTACCTGCAACCCACTGGTGTTCTGTCCTGACCAGTGTAGGTCACTGGCCGTTTACTACGCCTCACTTTCTGGGGGTTTGGGCACCCACACGATGCCTCCACCATGTGCTTGTGTGCTCTGTGAGGTCAACACACCTTGCATGCATCAGCTAGCGTTGTCTGGGTGATTAGGAGGGTGGGGCCGCTCACCTTCACTGCTGTACCTTGTGCGGGCTGGTTGCTGTAATCTGCCCTGCCGTCAACGGTAAGGGTCTGGCCTAGCTCTGCCAGAATGTGTTTTTGACAGCCTTGTGCACCATGTTGGTGGGTGCGCTTGGCTTGCATGGCATTAGCCCCCTCGTCGCCAATGTAACATGGGCCCTTACTAGGCCCCGCCGCAGCTGCAGTGCAATAAGGGGTCTTGACTGTCAGTACTTACGTACCAATGATCTGGTCACCTGGAGGGTGGTCTGATCGAGATCCGACTAGATTGCTACTGCCCAGATCACGGCTTGAACCCAATGAGCATCTCCTCAATAGAGGGCGACCTTTCTCTTGCGACACCATGCTAGTCCTATAATAAAACAAGTACCACTGTGATTCAAACGAAAGGGCAAGGTACTACCAGTACACGCCAACCTGAGGAAGAAAGAGAGGATGGTGTTATTTAAAAAAGAGCCAACAGGAAAATAACTAGTATTTGTAAATGAACTAACAAAGCACTAACCTTAGTAATGATGTCCTGGTCCCAACTAAAGGCATGTGCAGAAAACTGAACTGGCCAAGATTCTTGGAATGCGAGGTGAATGAAATCAGATTGGACGGAGAAAGGACTGACCGAGGGATGGAGAGTTAGTTGGTTAGTAGGACCTACGCCCTGGAAGAATGTGGATGTACTACCAATGAAAAGGGCAACAGTGATGGAGCACTGTATAGTTTCCAATAGTCCATAAGCCAAGAAAGTAGATCCAAGGTATAGCAATTTCTAGGTCACAATCCAATTTGGTGATTCTCAAAAGGAAAGATTAAAAAAAGAACAAAAACAAAATTACAGGCAAAGGATGTTTCCTGGAATTCCACAACAGGAAGCAAATAAGGGATTAGGCGATGGCAGTACGTGATACGTTCTGAGGTCTGGACTTTCAAGACAAGGAGATAAGCAAAGGGTTTTACAAAGACAGTCCATAATGTGTTCCGTGGTGTGGGGGTTTAAGGCAGACAACAAGCAAGGGATTAAACAAGGCAGTCCATAATACGTTCCAGAGTCAAAGGGGAAGAAGGGCGAATCAGCAGAGAAACAAGAGCTGAACCGAACACGGAACGGGAGTTAGAGGTTGGCGTACCAACTTCAATCAGAAGCACCGTGTTGTAGCTAGGATTTAAATATGCACTCAGAGAGCGCGATCACATGCTCACCTCGTTCCGCGTCATTGCCATGGTGATAGAACGCTAGAATGCTCAGCGTTAATTATCGTATGCGTGCCTGGTGTTGTAAGAGGCGCTATGGCAACAGCCAGGGACGCAGACGAAAATATGTTTACCAAGCTTTCGACTTGTTGGACAGTACAAATCCTACGCATCATGACATTGACACGGTTGTGTGCTTACACACACTGGCCCCATTCCCCGGGGCCTCTGCTCCTTTATTCTCCTACGTTTACTGGCATGTCATGGCCTATGCGCCATGATGTGCTTCCCCTGTCCCTTGGGTCACCTCACAACATCACACCAGTATTCATTACTGGAAGTTCACCTCCGGTTCAGACCCCCATTAGCAAGGCATTGTGGGTAGGAAAATAAGCCCAAATGCAAGCCTTTTGCTCCAGGAAATTGCACTGCCATGATGGTACGCCCTGGCCACGAGATGGCATCAACTGGCAAATGGGCATATTGGGGCAATGCTTAGTAAATGTCTATAATGAATCACTATACAACAGCCATGACCGTTGGCTTTGCCAATGCTGTTTCTTTACTGGAATTCAATGCAAGGAACAGATGCAAGGACACATATATTGCTTGCAAATCAAGTGCCTTGCTTGCAAATCAAGGAGCAAGTTTAGCGCTCATATATACATAAAGACAATTTGTCTAAAGAGGAAAGATCAGCTATGAAAGATCTAGCGGACAATAAAATGTTTGTGATTAAACCAGCAGATAAGGGTGGAGGTGTGGTGTTGTGGGGTATGGAGAAATACCGAGCGGAAGTAAAAAAACAACTTGAAAGAGTAACTTTTTATAAACCTTTACCTTGTGATCCTACTCCAAGAATCCGGGAGGCAATTGAGAGCCTCATGAACCATGCAGAGAGTGAGGGGTGGATAGACATTGATGAAAAAGCTTTTTTGACACAGCAACATCCAGTCACACCGGCTTTTTACTGCCTACCTAAGATTCATAAACATCGAGAGGATCCCCCTGGTCGCCCCATTGTGGCAGCCATTGATTCAATTTTGGAGCCTTTATCAGTATATTCAGATTTCTTTCTAAGACCGTTTGTGAAAACGATGCATTCGTATATCCAAGATACTACACAAATGATCAAGGTACTAGACACTATAGCTGTGGGAGCCAATGACACTTTAGTCACCTTAGACGTTGAGGCGCTATATACAAGCATCCCGCAGATGAAATGTGTCACCATTATGGGACAGTACCTAGAAAAGAGGGAGGACAGGACAGTTCCAACAGCATTCATTTTGGAATGCATCAGATTGGCCCTCACCAACAACTTTTTCATTGAACAGAGCACATTCCACTTACAGCAACACGGCACAAGCATGGGCTCTAGTTTCGCACCAGATCTCGCAAATCTTTTTATGGATGACCTTGAGATACGATCAGTCTATGCTGAGCACAACCCATACAAACATTTGATGAAAGCTTGGGTACGTTACATTGATGATGTGTTCATGCTGTGGGGAGGAAACTCAGTAGAGCTCGATTCGTTTCTTGCCAGGGTCAATGACCAAGAACAGTGTATCAATTTTACTATGAGTTCAAATAAAGAAAAAATCTCATTCTTAGACCTTGAAATTTATGAGGATGCAAACAACAAGTTTGGTACAACTCTGTTCAGAAAAGCTACAGATAAAAATACCCTGCTACTTTTTGAGAGTTTCCATCCACAATCGCTGTGTCAAAACCTACCGTTCGGACAGTTTCTACGTGTTAGAAGAAACTGTACCCGTAGAGAGGATTTCGACACAAATAGCAAAGACTTGTCCGCTAGACTAAAAGCGAGAGGTTATCCTTCGTACATCGTAAGGAGATCATTAAAAAGAGCTAAAAATACTCAGAGACAGAACTGTCTTGTACCACAACCACGAATTGCAGAAGACAAGATCACTTGTGTCTCCACATTTTCACCTATTAGCAACGATTTGCGGAGGTGTATATTGAAGCACTGGAGCATTATCAATACGGATGACTTTTCCATCAATAAATCGCGGTTTGCCTTCCGCCGGATGACTAATTTGAGAGACAAATTGGTACACACCTACAGAACCCCCATGGATGGGCATTCAAGCCCCCAACTGACATTTGGGAATTTGCCTCCGGTAGTAGGCCATTACACGTGTGGCAGATGTTCGGTTTGTAAATTAACATCAAACATGAAATGTGTAGAGTTGAAAGGGAGAAAGTGGGAACTAAGAAACTTCACCAACTGTAACTCTAAATGGGTGGTTTATGGTATAAGGTGTCCGTGCGGTTTGTTGTACATCGGCAAAACCAAGAGACCTATTCGGCAGAGGATCTGCAAACACAGATCCTGTGTGAAGAACCAGGTACCAGAGAAACCCCTGGTGGCACACTTTAAGGGTGCTCACCATGGTGTGGATGACATCCACTGGTTCATTATTGAGCTGATATGTCCCCAACCAAGAGGAGGGAACAGAGACTTAAAATTGAGACAAGCTGAACAAAAGTGGATCTATTCTTTGGATACCGTAAGGAACGGTTTAAACATTTCAATTGAATGGTCTCTATTCATCCATTACAAAAAATAGTGGGTTAAGTCACGTAGCTAGGTGCCATGAGAGATGATATGATCATGACTAAACATGACATTGAAGCAATCCACATATATGTATATTGACAATGCACCTGGTGCCTGACATCTTATTACATCTAAAGAAAAAATCTGGACTGGGACATATGATCTTTTATTTACAGTCTTCTGACAGTTGAAGTGGAGTAGTGAGCAAAGTACAGATACCACTTCAAGATGGTGGACATGATACCCACACTAAAATTGCCGCCGATCACGTGGTAATACGACCACGCGTTAGCGTGCGTCTCACGTGATTCGAGGCACTGTTCGATAAATAGCCCAAGACAAATAATGATCGTCCTGCCGTTTCGACATACCAGGTGACAGCGTAGGGCACGAACAGGAGATGGGAAGCGCACACGTCTTTTCGTAAGGTAAGATGAATGCGCTTATAACAAATACCCTCGGTTTGCCCGAAGAGAAGAAGTTTCATTCCCCTCCTGTTTTTTGTTTTGACTAGATTGCATGACAATATGGGCAACAATATCCAGTGAGGTCTTGGACTCCACATGTCCTTTTGAAAAGCGAGACTCTGGGGAGATTTTTCAATTGGTAAGCCCTATGTGAAATAAAAAGTAGAAGTGTAGTGTTCTTCTAGACAGTCCATAGTAATACGGGCTTTTACTTCTTTCTGCATAGAATATCGTGGACAGCGGAGAGGTACACCGCGCAGCCCCCCTCCCCCACCCCTTGGAGGAATAGAAGAGTGAAGGGTGGAACCGTATAGCTAACACGGAATGGTTACTAGTGCTACGTTGGTCGATTTTTGGGGAACCTGCAAGAGGTAAACAATCACATAAGGGCATGTTTTGTTCTGAACGACGGGGATGTTTTTCTCTCCCTTGTAGGACATGTCCAAAGTTGTTAAATATTATGAAACCAGGACATTGTACTAAATTAGGTTAAGTAAAATGTTGAAAAATTGTTTAGTAGTGGACAGTAATAAGACCACGAATGACTAAATCTCTCTGCTTATATTAGAAATGGAGATGAAGTTGAAAAAAGATGTTATGCACGACTTGTGTAAAAAATTGAAAACCATGTTTTTAAGATTAAATGTTTATTTGTTTTTTAGAAATATTGAAACTATGGCAATTGGCACGTGAAGATAAACGTGAGAACCAGTATATAACAAAAATTAAGTGCCCTGATGACAGCACCGACAGGATATACAATAGGGATTTAATCCTGTGTTTATTCTTGAGATTCATGTTGTTTCTAGAAACACATTTTTCAAGTTTTGGCACAGTTTCTTTTTCCCGTATGAATTAAGAAGGGTATCATTAATAACAGTAGAGGGTTAAATAGAGACATTCCCTCCAGTTAGGCACAAAAAACGATTTTGAAATGTTTGCGTGTTTGCCATTTGTAGAATATGTACACACACTGATATGAACTTTAGCGTGTGTTTTAAACATATTGTTGTGTTGTTTTAGAAAAATATATTGTAATGTGTTAAGTGTTTTTGATAAATATTAAAATATGTATTTTTGATAATTACATGGTTATTCGCCCTTTTTTGGTCAAGGGGTGAACATGACTAGGGTTGCATGCATCTAGGATAACTCACTCTCAGCAGAAAGGGAAGGAAGCTGTTTTGTGGGATTCCTTAGATTTTGCAAGTTTAGAGCTGCAATTAAGTCATTACCTTTAAAAAGACTGCTTAGAAATAACATTGATAACCTCTCAAAAGCACAGAGCTAGCTCAAAGAGATCCCAGGCTGTGCCCCTCATCACGAGTTGGGTGGTAGCCCTTAAATGCGGTGGTAACAGTGTTACTGCTGCATTTACCGCTCTGCCCAATCTCGAGTCTGGCGTGTTTACCCCCAACTCAGAGCTGTGGGTAAACACGCCATAAAAATTGCCATTTTCCAATGGACCCAATGGGGAATGGGGAGTAACGTTTAGTGCCCAACCTGTTATCCGGCGGTAATACCACTGGGCGGGTGGGTGCTAATGCAAATAAAGTTGAGCAATATCTGTGAGAAACCTGAAGGTGTCTCACTCACTAGTCCCCTGGGATCTGTCATCCAGGTGGCCAGGACACGGCCATCGCTATTGGATCCAATTTCTGGGAATGGACCAGTGCGTGATCACCTGGGAGAGAGTCTTTGGGAGTGGAAGTGGGACGCTGAAAGGTGAGACGCAGTACGCCCTTCTTTATGACCCCTTTTCCCCATCCTACCCCGTAGGATATCTAAAAACTCAACCCCCCCTTTCTTGACACAAACACTTTCTCACAGACCGATTACCACGAAAGACAACGGACTAACACCAGAGCTGTATACCTGACATGTTCCAACACAAGTCAGGCAGAGTCAGTCAATTGCCGAGAATTACACACACCTGACTTCCCTTCCCTTTCCCTATAGGGGACTAGGTTGCCCTGTTGAACCAAGACCTGCGAAGCATCCGACAAAGGAACCATAAAACCGGGATTCACAGCTGGCGAATGGATGTCAACGGTAAATGGAACCCTCCCGCACTGATAGCTAGGGCAGGGAGACGCGGTTGCCATCGTGGTGCCGTCCTTGACTCCAACGGTGTTAGGGAGAATTCTCAATTCTGTGTTAATTCCTTTCTACCTTAGAGACCCCCAGCTCTTTTGCTGGACTACAAGATGTCTATCTCCGGGGAGAGTGAGACCTATTTAACACTCTCATGTATTTTCTTTGATTTGAACTCTGTGTTTCTTTTGGTTTTGAAGTCGAACAAACTCCAGGCATCGTCTTTTTATTGTGACACACAGCACCTTCAGTGCAGTGGCACAGATAAGTCCTTTGGATTTCTGCAAAGGTTTAAATACCTTCTCTTGGATAAACTAATATTTCCAAGAGTAGTAAAGTGAAATTGACTTTACTTACCTTCTTACCCAGCCCACACTATCTTATATAGGGTGCTGGAGGGGTTACTTAGTATCCCCTTTGTCTACCTTCTCATGTAACATTTTTCTGTTACCCTTTCTACAATTAATGGCTGGTGGCAGTGGTTTATTTTTCCTTCCATTGTGCGTTTTTACCGTGGGCTGAATATTCAGCTGTAGTATTGCACCCATGGGTGCCCATTTTGTCAAAATGACCTTGGCCTTATTTTTTCCCCATTTCTTGTTGGAAAGGTCCTTCTTGAGATTTACTCTGCACACCAAACCAGGTTTGGCCCCTTTGTTCATTTTGTCTGTGGCTGGATTCACTGGTGAAGCCCGCCTCTGGCTCCAGCGTGTCTGGCAGGGCAGGAAGCAGGGGAGGTTCCCGAAACCCCCTGTGCTTAGTCTCCTTGGTTACAGGAATGCACCCAAAGGTGATTTGGCTGGCTGGCTGTCCTTGGAGGACAGCTACCCTGCTGCGTGAGTGACAGCTAGGCTGCGAATGAATGGGAGAAACTTGCATAAAAGGCGAGGTCTTTTGCAAGGTAGGCAGAGTCGTCCACTGGACGAAGGAACCGAAGAAGAAACTGGAAGAGAAGCTTTCCTGCACCCTCCTGGACCATTGGTTTATCCGGTGAAACCCTGATACATTGCTGAAGCTCTGAATTTATAATTGACTAATGAAGCCCAGAAAGGACGACGCCTCCTCTTGGGTTGGTGGGGCCAATCAGCCCCTAGACAAACTCGACTGGGACCCCTCTGTCTGCTGGCTGTACTTCTTTCCTGCTGCAGGAAACGAGTGCCAGGGGACAGTAACACCAAAATTGAGCGTATCACCTGTAAGCCTGACTCGAGCTCCAGGAAGATCCTCCGGACTCCCTCGAAGCAGGACTCACCAAGCCTGAGCCACCTCACCAGAGTGCTGGACCCCAGAAGCAAGGAAAGTCCACAAGGTGTACAAAAACCGTGGTGGTGCTGTTTGCGAGTAGCTGAAATCGCGAATTGCAGCTGATCTGGAGTGTGCCCATTGCTGCCACCGACCTTCAAACCGGAGTGCAGGAGTCCCAACGTCCTCCCTCTTGTCCCCACGACTGCGGCCCATGAACAACTGGATCTGCAGGACTACAACAGGAACAGAAGCCGGCTGGAACCTTTTTTTCAGACTCAAGGTACTGTGAACTAAGGGGTACTTACCTCTTGTTGTGTGTAGCTTGCTTGCTCTCACTGGAGACTCGCATTGGCTGCCCTTTTGCAGAGTTGCTTGAATCTCTGCTTCCCACAAGCCTCCCAGCTTGTGGCCCAACAGTGATTCTTTTTACTACAAAGCTCTCTTTAACATTGTGCAAGACGTTTGTGCTATCTTCAAGAAGTGCCTCGGCTCCCCTAGACTTTGCTCCATTGAAATTGGCTGTTCTGGCTCCCTGCAGACTCTTTTTACCTCTGACTTTATGTTTAACTATCCCTCCAAAAGTAATACATACCTTACTTGTATAGCTGGGAAAGGGTTAACCTATATTTATGGGGGATTGAAA
Source organism: Ambystoma mexicanum (assembly GCF_040938575.1). Lineage (NCBI taxonomy): Eukaryota > Metazoa > Chordata > Amphibia > Caudata > Ambystomatidae > Ambystoma > Ambystoma mexicanum. The sequence continues at coordinate 38,985,925 of NC_090934.1, forward strand.
AGTGCTTACCTGTTTGAGAAACTTGTTAACCTTCGTTTCCTTCCCTAACCTTTTCATCTTTGCCGTACCTTCAGTATTACCATTTAAGTGTGAAAAGTGATAGATTAATGTTCAGAGTGTCCTAACTATTGAAGTCCCCTCAGGGTGTAGGACGTATCTGTGTGCCATCCCAAAAGGGAATACACTTACTTAACTGAACTGAAGGAGTGTATTGTTGAAGTGTATTTTAAGTGTTGCATATTGCTCCCTTCTAAAGAAGGCTTATTTTAAAACTGACTGTTAAATTAATGAGTAAATATTTTACCAAGAAACCTTGAGTATGTGTTATTTAAATACCTGTCACTGTGAAACTCTATGTTACAACCCTACAGCTCACATTGACCCCTCTTGAGATAGGCCTGGCTGCTCAGTCACTCTACCAACTTGTGTAGTACAGGCCTATACCAAAGGTTGGGTTACCTATTGCCAAGAGGACAAGGCTGGTGTAGTCTCCTACAGGGTACTGCATACAATCTTGCCTAACAAGCGGCAAAAGAAACGCCAATGAGTTGAGCACAGCCGGTGAGTTGGAAGGACCGGACTGTGTTAGGCTCAAGGTTGCAGTGGCAACATTAAGAAGATATGATACGATATGATTTGATATGCTATGGCATTTCTAACAGCTTATACACAATTGTTTCAAAGCACGACGAGGCAAGGGAGGGGGAACAGAGGGAAGACAAAGATCCTACTAGGCCAGGTGACATTGAGATTGCACAAGTGCAGGGAAGGAGTGAGGAGGGAAAGCGAAAGTGTGGTTCGGGGGGGGGGGGGACAGTGCAATACATAGGATCAACAGTAAAAATAAATAAAACAGTAGGTGAAAGTCCGGCCAGCTTGCGGCAAGTGCAGGGGTAAGTGCAGACATCAGGGGTTAGTGGGGACTTGCAGGGATACAGAAACAGCTTCCATGTGCAGGGGTGGCCCGGGAGGCAGTGCAGGTGTGCAGCTGGTAGGGGAGGGGACCTGGGCCCACAATCAGAGGGTAGCCATTTGACCAGTGCAGTTTCAGCCAGGAGTTCAGCAAGGGAGAGGAGGAGAGAAAGCAGAAGAAAAGAGGAGCTTCCGGAACCGGAGATGGTTCTCCTCAAGTTTCAGGGAGGCAGGGAAGCAGGGAGGCTGTTCCAGAGTGAGTCCCCAGCGAAGAAAGAGATCTACCACCAACTTTTTGCTTGGAGAAACAACTGACCCTGAGGGAGTTGGAGGCGGATGAGTGAAGAGCTCAAGAGGGAAGATATTTAGGAAGAGAGAGTTAAAGGTATTGAGGCCCCAGTCCCCAGACGGCCTTGTGGACAATACAAAGGGTTTTGAACTCAATCCTTGCAGCCAGTGGGAGCCAGTAAAGAGATTTCAGTCCTGGAGAGATACGGTCCCTGGGCTTGAGGCCAAGGACAAGTCTCGCAGTCCTGTTAGATAAATAGACAGAGGTCTTTCTTTGTAACCAAACTTGGTACCAGAGAGAGTTCTGGCACCACGTGGGTGCTCATTCGAAGGTCTCTAGCTGGTACCCCCCTCCTGAACCAAGAGAATGTGGAACTGCAAAAGTATTAACACTACCAAATCCAAGAGGCCCTAAGTAAGGCTGACGTGAGGTGTCAAGGTGGTCATACAAGGGTCAAGCCAAACCTCTTGTACAATCGAAAGTCCTTGATATGGTGCAGAACTTTTGACAATTGTGATATTGTGAACCCGACAGAGAAGTGTAAGACGGGTATTTGCACCCAGCTGAGGGGAACGCTATGCAAACTGTAATTTTGCAAAGCTGCAATTGCCATATGTCTAACAGAGTGACCCGGCGAGATGTGATCGCCCCTCGGAAGTCTCTGTTTAAGAATTGTCAAGTTCTTTGGAAGGTCTGAGCCCGGCTGAGGGGGACCTAACTTGACCATTGTGAGATTGTTTAAAAAGACCATGACACTATTCAATATTACAAATGAAGAGATGATTGAAAGGCGTTAGTGAACCTGACTGAGGGACGTCGAGATAAAAGCATAGGGAAGTGAATCCCACTCTGTGAAGAAGCTAAGTGAACTGCATTGTGACGACCTGACTGAGGGATGTCACTGTGAGTGATTGGTGTGATCCCGACTGAGGGAGGCTGACGACTGAGAGATGGATCGGAGCCCAGCTGAGGGGGATCCAAGGGTAAAGAGTAATCTCCGGCATGAGGATCAAGAGAAGGAACGTTTGTTTTGTTGTTTATGATACATCATGCCGTCTGAAGCAAGCGACTTTGCATGAAAGAGACATGGACACAGAAGGTCCTAATATTGAACTGTAACCTCGTGCTGAAAAGGCCCAGGAGTGTGCTGTGCTCATGAGTCCCACTCTGTCCCGTGCTAAAAAACGTGGGGAAGGGAAACCCGGGCCACAACATCCTGACTTATTTTGTGAACACTTCTTTCGTTTGTTGTGAACACTAACCCACACTATTTTGTAGCATAGCAGCAAGGGTTGGCAATCGGTTTTCTTAGTTAAGGCCCTTATTATTTGACTAGACTCCACCAGGACAGCATTATTATTTGATGGTCTTAGCTTGCTCCCATCTTAGATTTAGGTTTAGATTAGGCGCTTATCTCACCCATTTTACAGTTTAATAAGCACCCTTGAACTGTGATCACTTGTGTCTGTCTTACTTTGATACCATGCCTTCTCCCAGTTGGGATACTGCCCAACTCGTAATGAGGCCGTGTGTGTTTTGGGCAGGTAGTGGGTTGGAATGGCCTTAGAAACTTGCATGCCCATGGGCGGTCAATAGTTGAAAACCAAACTTGTTGGCTTTTGAGTAATACAAAAAAAAGCAGCACCTGCAGGATGTGTGCTCTGTGTCTATTCCCCAGTCCTCCTCAGTTCTCCCCGGGGGGAGCCCTTTCCCATAAGGCTAGGGAGGTGAGGCCACTACCCAATAGTGGTGGTAATTTGCGGGAGGACCTCATATGGAGGGACTCCCCTCCTGGGGATAAGGACATCCTCCTGGGGAAAAGCCCTACCACATAAACCCCTTCCTTCATGGTCACCCTTTTCTTCTACCATTGTTAGTGGAACCATGTGCTATTGTAAAGCCATGACTGGGACAAATAGAAAACATACTGGGACAAAGAAGAACATGATAAGTATATGGAGTAACTATACGCAAAGTCAGCCAAGTACTGTAACAAGGTGGCTCACTGGAGGCATGAAGAGTGCCAATGAGACTTTCTAAGATGGTGTTGAAATTACACCACGGTGGAGTCAACAGTAGAAAGCAAGAATGGACTAAGGAAACCTCACTGCGGAAGCCAGGAGTATGTGAACGAGACCAGGGAAGTTAAAACTTTGAACGCTGCAGCTGAAGCAGTCACTTCTTTCCAGGAGGGGGACAAGAAGAACAGGACGTTGCTGGAGCATCCGGCAAGCCGTTAGGGAACCGCCTCACTTGGTGGTGGCGTGGCCATAGAAAGATGGACCGGCGGGTGCAGAAACAACATTTAGACCCACCAGCCTGCTGCAAAGCCGTGTAGGGAGCAAGGAGGAGGAGGAGGAGAGGCCACTGTGACCCGTGAAGAACCAGAGCCATGTCCCCAAGGTACCGTAGGTAACATGAATGGCAGGAAGACTGGGTGGGGTTCGGGAAGAGGCCCAACTCAAACAGAATGCATTGGGAGTCATCTCCCTTGTCACAGTGGTCAGTCCAATACCAGTGGTCAAGCAGAGTGCATCAAGAGTTATCTGTTAAATTCTGTTTCCTTAACTTCCCCAGATTCCAGTTCTCCCTCCTCCTCCTCACCTGAGTCTCCTGGTGTCTGTAATCTGGGTCGCCGAGCGCTGTAGTCTGTCTTCTTCTTGCGAAGGGAAGGTCTCTCCCGGAAGGGATACACAGTGAAGTCTCAGACGCGGCTTCCCTGTGAACCCTCTCCGGCGGGAGACTACAAGGGGAAAAGGCCGATACTGGTTGAAAAAACCCCTTCTCGAGAATGGAGATTCCGGAGTGAAGATTGTCAAAATGAGTACCAGAGCAAAGTGCAGGCTCCAATGGAACGGAACCGAGACTAGTAACCGACAGGGCACGTCGGAAGGCGTAGCAATGAAAGCAGGGAAAACAGAAAGGCAGAAAACAAGTTAAGACTGGGAAAAAACATAGCTGGCCGGGGGACCGGAAGAAAAGGAGTGCGAAGGAGTCGCGCGCTGCCACGAGTCAAAAGCAAGGAGGGAGGAGGAAAACAGGAGTCGGTCTTCCCCAAGGAGGGAGACCAGAGAAAAGAAAAGCGGAGGCCAATAGCCAGGAGAAAACTTAGCGAAATGCAACCAAAGCCGCAGCGAGGAAACTGCACAGTTGCAACGTACTGGCCCAAAAGTGGACGGGCTTAAATACGCTACGCAGCGTAAACACAACAACTACAATGCGGATCGCAGTCTAGGGAAGCGATACTTAGCCCACAAGCGCCACGGCCAGTTACCCATGACATTAACTCCCTCTTCGCAGTGGCCAATTGAATAACACTGATCAAGCAGACTGTGTTGGGATTCATCTCCCTCGTTGCAGTGGTACATCCAATACCACTGCCCAAGCAGAGTGGATTGGGAGGCATCGCTTTCATCACAGTGATTCACCAAATGCCTCTGTTAAAACCGAGGGTATCAGGAGTTGTCTCCCTCGTCGCCGTGGCCCAACAAACATCTTTGGAAAGTCTGAGAGCTTTGGGAAAGAATCCTCTCATTACGATATAGAAACCAGTCAAGAGACACACAAGAAAGATATAGAGAATCCTGCAAAAGAAATCCATCATCAGGGTGTTAAATGGAAGCCAAATGAGGCTATGAGATTTTCTACTTCCAGGAAAGAGTTACAGAGACTTATTCAAGTTTTCTTCAAGAGTGCTCTGAGGGGTCAGCAACGCGAGGCAGACAACCTTTGGATAATTGTTTAAACATGCCATGTTATTAAATTATTAGTGTCATTAAACGCCTCCCTATCCCAACTCTGACGAGGATTTCCATGCCTAACAAAACTAAAGGGAAGCACAGGATGTCTGGCCCTCACCATTAAAACATCAAATACAGAAAGAAAATAAATGGCAATTAAAAAAACATCAACGATGATATGCACAGTTCTTGATAACCTCTTAGTAACCTGGGTGAACTCCCTTCCCCAATTCAAGTTAATCCAGCTCCAATGTTCACCAAAAAGGAATAAGAAATCCATTGTAGGTAGTACAGTCTCAATTCAGTTCTTGATATTTCAATGTCACTGAAATGCGTTGTTAACCAAAGTTCCAACAACAGCAAAGCTTTTCTTCTTGGCGAAATAAGGACTTTCCACTTCCTCAAAATACCATCAATGTCATTCCCAGCCATTATGCTTTGCCACCACTTCCAGTTATCCAAGAAGAATTACCACTGTTTAAAGGAAATACAATGTTTGTAAATGTTAGTGAAACACAGTTCTTGATTAACATTTAGAATGTCTCTCTTTACAAGATTAGGACAAAGTAAAAACAAAGAGGTGATGACTGGAAGGTTTAGAATGAATCTTAACTTCTGGCATTGCTCTCGGCAACCCTCCAGACCACCGTTCCTCACCTGCCAAGCCATTACGGAAGGGGAAAGACCATATGCAAATCAAGCTAGGTACCACCCCAAAAGGGGCAGTCCAGCCCAAACTGCTAGGTCACATCCCTTCTGCACGAGACCAACTTCAAATAACAATGTTTAAACACTTGACACTTGTTAGCAATTGTTGACTGTATGAATAAATATGCAGAGGTCAGGGGAAGGGAGGCACTTAGAGAGCCTGCAGCCAAGATGGTTGCGTCTCTGTGAGCTCCATTTTGGTTCTTAAATGAGGGGATGTGTCATGATTCCTGCCCCTCATGTCCCCAGCCTTCCAAGATGTCAGGCGGGAGACAGGCCATGATCACCTACATGGCCCTCAAGGGCCTCTCCATCCCTCCAAAGACCCACTTGGAGTCAGACTTGGCGCTTGTGGCACCAGACTCACTCACTCCCATAGGATAACATTGGGGATTGGACTTAGTGCATTGATGGGGACAAGATAGATGCCCCCACATATTTCGGTTCCCAGAACTGCATGTGCGGTCTAGTCTTTTGGGTGTGGTTTAGCCCAGAGACACCTGGGATATCCAGAGACTATTTAAGCCACACCCAGGCTGAGAAACATGCTTTGCATTTTCTGCACCTGCAGCGTGACACTCACCGTGTTCGGATCGGTCTCCAGTAGGCCTGCATCTTTCTTCTGCGCTCAGCTCCTGCAAGAACACCGTTAGGAACAGCCTTGCCTTGCAGCGCTTCTGCCCATCATTCATCGCTTCTTCTGTTCTGCGGGCATCTTCGGCGGTGTCTTTCCCATCCCGGCACGCCACTTCCTAAGGAAAAGGGAAAAGAACAGAAAAAAGGCATTAGTAAGCATTCTGCAAATCTTTGCTTATTTTTAAATACTGTACGAGCTTCAAACGCTTACCTGAATCCCAGCTGCTCTGGGGGAACTCTGTTTCCGGAACTTCTCATCCATCTGCAAGAGGGAAAAGACACTCCAGGTTAGCGTGGAAACATCTAGAGGTGCCGCATACCGCGCTTACCCACCGTATTTGTTCTTCAGAACCGGCATCCACGCTGAAAATGTTGCGGCGCCTAAAAGACACAGAAAAAGAACTCAGTTCAATGCAAATACGAAAGGGGTGCATTGCGCATCGCGCTCTCACTCACCTTCAGCGCTACTCATCTGAGCAGCACGCCGCCATCCCCGGACGCCGGCCATCATCTAAGGAAGGAAAGGAACGAAGTTAGAGAACTGTTCAAAAGACTCATTATACTTACCTGTCGGACTCTTGCCAGTGAAGTAACTAGGCAGCAACGAGCCCGCATCAATCAACGCGCCCCTGCGCTGAAAGCAGGACGGAGAGCACACTATCCAAGAAAACAAGGTGAGCTGTGGATCAAAGGGAAGGGTTGGACCCCGGGGAAGAAGGGGTTCAAGCACACAGAGACAATAGGGAGTTAAACTCTACCAATCCTGTGTTTCAGGCCCAGTCTCCAGTCGAATAGCCTCCAGGGAAGGGTTTGAGGTTGTAAGAGGTCAGAACAGGCTGAGTGACGCCCCCGTTGGATACCGGGTGAGCGTTACAGGATGAGGATCTGTGACCCATCGGGGACTGTGTGAGTTCATATGCTGAGGAAACCCTGCAGAACAGCCCGTCGGCCGATGGCCCGAGTTTGGTGACCAGAGGAGTACCAGAAATACTGATTTGGGGCAGAGGGGTCCCGGGCAGAGGCAGCCAGAATGCGCGGCTCGGTGCGGTCTGCACGCAAGTGCCTGTGAGCAGCCCAGGTGCAGCTCCAGAAAAATCATGTATAACCCCGCTGTGGAGCTAGGGAGAGAAGTCAATCCCCAGTCGCGAAGCCCACTTCCAGAGTGGTGAGCTGGTGATTCCACGACTGCCGATGCCGCAACGTAACAGCCCAGAATAGTGAGAACACCCAAAGGAGAAAGTGTGTGATGGAGGAGAGAGAGAGATCGGCCGGGGCTTGCGGCCCTCCGGAAGAATCACGAGAGACCGGCCCAGAGCTCCTGACCACAGCGAGGAAGCCTGGTGGCCGACAGCCGAGGTGAGAGACTAGAGAGTAGAAGAGGGGCAGCCCCGTCCTTGTAGAACTTCGTTGACACGGGAGGGACTGGCAAGCCGCGTGGGATCTGCGGCCTTCCCCCGTTTGGCTCCCTGCAAGGTGTAACAGCGCCGGCAGCCCAAGAGAGTTGTGAAATCCATGAGGGACTTGCAGTTTCCCTTGCTCGACCCTCCCCTGCTGTAACCAGAGGTGAAGCAGCTGGGAGCTGGAGGAGCCCCAGCATACCCAGCACTATAGTCGGCATCTATCTTCACATCAGCCCTGGCCCCTCAGTGACCGCAAGGAGAAGCAGTTGCAAAGCACTTGAATCGAACCGGAGTCTGGATGTTCCCCCGCGGAGAGCAGCTGGGAGCGGGGAGTTCAGATCAATATACAACAAAACAGACAGTGCCCTAGGTCTCCCTGCTGTTGAAACACAACATCTCTGGCCCCTCAGTGCCCATAGGGTGAGGCTGTCCTCTGAGCCGCATGGGGGCCAAGTCTGGCAAAATACCAGCAGGATTGAGAACAATGGATAGGGGGACAGACCCCTGAAATTCAGCTGGGGCACTATGGTCGCAGCTGCAACACTGGACACACATTGAGAGTCACTCAGAGTGAGCTCAGATTGTCGCAGTGACAATAACGAGAGCTAAACGGAAATACAGGCGGCAAAGATAGACGGGCAGGGTTGGAACCTGGGACAAGGTACTGTGGGAACTGGAGGCCATGTCCCCGGGGCACAGAGAGCAGCCCTCTGAGTGGCAATACGACCAGACCGAGGAGAACGCGCCGGTGCCAATACAAATCCCAAGTAAGAGGAAGAGTGCAGAGTTTCACACCGGCCAGATAATTTTTGAGAAAGGACTCAGTGCTGTTCAGTGGCTATAGAAAGAGACCTGAACCAGGACTGGAAAATACCCAGAATGCGCCCCCCACTGCATGTGACCTGTGCCGGGGGATAATGGAAGAAAACCCAACCGAAAGCTGTGTGGTGAAAGTAAACAAGCGGCAGTCCTGCTTGTCGTTTACCCCAAATGAAGGACTACAGAAGGAAGGTAACAAGATGATGGCGTCCCAAGAAGCTTGTGCTATGCTGCCCGCGGGGCCCCAGGCAGAGGTGATTGTGGGACCGAGCACGAGCACTCCAATGACGGAGCTGGGTCAGGTTTTGGCCGAAATTAGATTGGGCTTTGCCTCCATTAATACAAAACTAAACGGAATGGCGTATAAAGTCGACAGAATGCAGGAGCGCATAGACAAGGAAAGCGGCAGAACCTCCGAGGACGAGCTACGGGTAAGCGCGCTTGAAGACACCAGCAATGAAGCGACACAGGTGATCCAGGTGCTGCGTAGGGAGGTAAAGACCATCAGAGACAAGAATGAAGATTTGGAGGCAAGGTCACGAAGAAATAACATTTGAGTGGCGGGGGTCTCGGAGTCCATCTTGCAAAGAAATATGAATGTCTTCATGGATAACTTTATGAAGGACGTGCTTCAGGGGCTACCATTGTCTTCCCAATTCCTGGTGGAGATGGCGCACCGGGACCAAGCCAGAACCCCCGTCCGATAATTACATGGGTTCTGAATTATCGGGACCGAGATACCATACTCCGTAGAGCGAGGGAACTCAGGGACCTTACATACGAGAACGCTAGAGTGTCCTTTTACCCGGCAGTTCAGAAAGATTGCTTGTCCTTCCTGGTGGTGAAAACAGAGCTGTGAGACCCAGGGATACAAGACTCAATGCAATACCCCTCCAAATTTGAGTCCAGCACAGCGGCCATACCTCTTTCTTTACTGACCCCGGGGCAGTACATGACTTCTGCAAATCCCTGCCAAAGTGATCTGCCGTGCCTTACAAAGCATACAGTTGGGAAAATAGATGAAGGGGCGTTGCTCCCGAGCTTTCTCAAACCGGGACCAGACGGGTTACTGGGCAAATAGATCCTGTCTGCAGGGCATCTCTGATGGGTTCTGTAAACTATGGCTGAAAATGTAATGAAAAAGTCTGGTTGCATGTGAAAGAAAGGTTTTTGAGGCCCCCCCCCCTCGAGGTCTGAAGTGGTAGAAGTCATGTGGGCGGCGGCGTCCAGCACCCCCGGATGTGGCCCATGGTAATGTGGTTGTTGAGGGATATTGGGATGGGGGCTGCAGTCACTGCAGGTTGGGGGTGGGCAGTGTGGGTGGGGGGTGGTCGGGAAGGGTTTAGTTCGTTCAGATTGGGGGAGGCAGGTAGTTATGGGAGTAGTTGGTTTAAGTTTCTTCAAAAATATTTGCATCTCATGGGATTGGTCAAAAGTCAGTTCTCTGGCCGGTTGGGTGGGGGGGTGGAATTGCTTTCCTTTACAGTCCTCACCCCAATCATGGCGAATAAAGTAATCAGCTGGAATGTGCGGGACTTAACAATTTGTGCAAGGTCAGTAAAGGAGTACAGTACTGTGAGCGACATGGGTCCAGAATAATCATGCTACAAGAAACATGCCTTGTGAGGAAGGGAAATGCAGGGGTCGCCAGAAGCTGGGGAGCTGCAAATATTACACCTCGTACTCAGCATACTCGGCAGGGGAAACGACATTGGTGCATAATTCGCTGGGATTCCGCACAAATGATACAGTAGTTGACCCATATGGGAGATATGTCATTGGGGGTCATTATGAGTTGGTCGGTAAGGGATACCAGGCACCGGTAAGGAGACTGGTGCCGGTAATCCCTTACTGCCCAATTCCAAGGTCCCTTAGCGGGAACCGTAAAGGACGTGTGGTCTGACCACACGTCCTTTATGGGTCCCGCTAAGGGACCAGGGTGCTAATAGCGGGCCTGCTATTTGCGGGCCTGTTATTAGCGCCTTCCCCATTCCCATTGAGCCCTATGAGGGCTCAAATGGGAATGGGGAATGGTTGGTTGAATGGGGACTTACCAGGTCCTCCAGGGCCGGAATGACCCGGTAAGTCCCCATTCAACCAGACCGGTGCCCGACCCGGTATTGGAGGCAGCCATGGCGCAAATAGTGCCATGGCTACCTCCAATCTCAGAATGAGGGCCATTGTCTCAGGATGCTGGGGTAACACGATGATCACATTAGGCAACATATATGGTCCAAACGTGGACGAGCCTGAGTTCTTTAACACCGTTGTGAGGATATGCCATAAATACTTACATACTAACATTGTGTGGGCGGGGGACCTCAATGTTATATTAGACCCAAGGAAAGATAAATCAACAGGGGGTTGGGGGGGAGACAACGCTCCAGGGCAGCGGAGGCGGTCCTGAGTGGCATGAGTTAACTCAAACTGGAGGATGTTTGGAGGCTGTTGAGCCTGGAAAGGAAACCCATTCTCACACCATTCAACGGCCCACAACACCTCCTCCCAGATAAATTATATCCTTGCCTGCCTGTACGATGGACAGACGACTGTGTGCTGCTCCCGAGGACACTCTCTGACCATTCCCCAGTGTTGTGGCCCCTCCGACCAGATCTGGAAACACCCCGCCTCTAATGGAGGTTCATACCTGCGGCAATGTCAGATGTGGCGTTTATGGGTGAGGTCCACAGCATGGTCAAGAACTACTTCCGTGGGAACCTGGGTACAGTATTTAAGATGGGCTCTACATGGGAGGCGTTCAAGGTGGTGCTTCGCGGCGGATGCTTGTCCCTAGAACTGGGAGTGTTAAAACTAATACGCAGGCAGTTGAATGACAGCAAGCTTAAAGTAAAAAAGTTGGAAGGGTAGGTAGACAGGGGAGGCGCACTGTGCTTACTGGCTAAACTAAGGGAAGAACTGGACCGCTTCAACACCCTAGCAGAGCGGGAGCTCAAATACCTAGCCCGACCGGCAATGGCTCGTAGACATGGAGAGGATGGAAGACCGGGCAGACTCCTGGCGGCAATGGTGAGGCATGAAAGAGGCTACAAGGAAATAATGGCATTGAAAACGGCAGAAGGGGAGGTGGTTGTTGTGATGCTGCTAATGTTTTGGAGGCACAGGGCCTCCCTGTCCTTGTCCTGTAGTCCTTTTTCATTTGTGTTCTGTATTGTTTTCTGCCCAGGAGTCCACGTGGGACTCCTGGCAGTGCAGCTCTTCCTGTTTTTGGTTTAGTGTACAGACCCATGGGATACACTTATGGCACCCATGGGTGGGGGTGCAACCCTGTGCCCCTAATGTATGTTTTTGGGCACCTTTGTGTGGCCCACAGAGCAGGGTATGGGCTGGTGGCAGCTCCATGCTGAATTTGACAGGTGCTCTGAGTATCCTCCATTTTGGGATACCTAGGCCCTGCCATCGGAATCAGTTGATTCCTGACAGGAAACAAGATGGCCCCTGTGGCCTCTTGCTTTCTTTTGCCTGTTACCTTGTTTTCCCAAAGGCATGGGAAGCCCTGACTCTGTCCCTTCCCCCTGACTGGCTGCTGGGTGGAAGTTCCATATATAGTGTTGTTGTGAAGTCCAGGCCAGACTGGCTGGAGCCTTCCCAGTGACTGTATGTTGTGGGTACACACTGTGAGTGGGCCCTGGGTGAATGGAGTGTGTGACCAATATGCACTTCTTGTTGTGGATGTCTGGTTTCAGGTGTTTGACACAATGACTGAGACAGCCCTGCCCGAAACTGGTATGAATGCAGTGTGTAGTGTTGAATGGCTGGGTACTTGTCCCAATCCACATTTCTTGTTGTGTGTGTCTGAGAGGGAGGCGAATGGCCCGAATGCACTGTATGACTGATTGGCTGACTGACCGCTGAATGCCCTTCTGAGTGATTGGTTGACTGAGTGTGACCGAGCAGAATGAATGGGAGATCAACATCTGGAGGCCTCTCACTGCTTGAACTCGTTCAGAAGCTGAAGTTGAAACTGACACTTAATCTCAAAGCCGAGCCTGAAGAAGAAGGTTGACTGCTGTCTCCCTTTGCCGAAATCCGAAAGCCGAATGCCGTCGAGACTGATCCAAGAGAGGTCCTGGTTAGGCGCCCTCTTCCTGTGCTCTGAGGGACCATCAAGCACCGCTAACCTTCGCCAAAGCACCCTGGAAGTCAGACCCTTGAAAGGCTGCCGACCGGATACTGGGACCACCGAGGAGAACGAAGATCAGCACCGGACATTCTGTCCACCGTCGTCGACCAGGGTTCGCAAGTTTGCTGTAACTGCTGGAGCCCCATCGAAGCCGTGTTGCCCAGAAGCGGGGAGCGCTTGATGCCGAGCCACCGACGACTAGAGCCGCACGCTCCTTTTCCTAAGACTTTTGATTCACGGACGCACTCGTCCGCACCGCCGCCCGCCTTATCCCGCCGGAGAAGGCCAGGCCGTCGACGCGCTGAGGAGCATCCGCCGGTAGGTTTCCCACCACCCAACGACCGTAGAGACGCCGGACGACTCGATGCCCTTGCTGGGCCACAGTTCTTCACACACTTTTTGCGGTCCTGAACTGTTGACTTCGAGGTGCCTCGCACGCCTCTTCCTTGCAGGACGCCTTCGCTCCATCGGCGACGAGCACCGCTGGGACCGAAGCTGCTGCCTCGACAACAAGTTCACTTTCTTTGAGGGATCTCCACGATCCCTGGCTCCTGCTTGAAGGGTAGCCACTCAAGAAGGATCCGTCAAAGACCCGACATCGAACTCTGCTATTCCAGGTACATTGGGGTGGTAGAAACATTATAGAAGGAAATAAGACTTATAGAACAATATATGTACTGGGCTTGTGATATATTTTTACTTTACAGGTTGCCCAGTTGGGGGGATCTCCACACAGAACTGTGTCTAGTGGTAGGGGCCAGTATTCTGCCAATTGTTCTATCCAACTGCTTTCCTCCTATGTCTACTGTTGGTTACCTTTATTAAGTGATTTGTGTGACATTTAACCAGATTACAGTTGATGCACTTTAATGAAATCTAATAATAATTGTGGTACCACTTAGAACTGTATATATTTGCCATTGTAGATTTACTGAGCACAAAGTGTGTTATTGTGATTGTGTACATAACCCTGAACTTAATGATATAAAGACTGTGTTTTAACTAATACAGTGTTTGGAGATTCCTTTGTGGGGGCTTGGGGACTACAATGTACTTAAGAACCAGCCTGCATCACCTCCTGAGAAGCTAGGCCTTGATTGCTCATCCGTTGCTAGCTTAATAGAGAATCTTGGCTGGGGTCCTCTGTGCCTCTCCTCTGCCATATAGAGAGCAGAAGTACAGACCCCCCTCCAGTCTTTACAGTGGTGGCAGCGGTGGGATGCTTATGGTTTTAAGAATCAGTGTATAACAGTGCCACTTCCAAAATATCTGCACATTGTTAAATTGAGGTTTAGGTGTGTACCAGATAACTGCATTACAAGCAATGAAGTCTATTGCAAATGGTAAATTGACTAGGATGAGCTTAGAGGCTCTCCAGAGTGCTTGTGAAGCCAGGGAGTTAGACTTTGTGGATAAGTCTAGGGCTGAGCTGATATCTGTCCTGGTGGACTACCAGACTGATGGTGAAACTCTTGAAGGGGGGGGGATGCAACCAATGAGGACTCTGCCCCTGGGGTTGGTGCTGAATCTGTTTCTGGGAATGCCACCATTCCTGCTGCCTCTGCTCCGACCGCCAGCAATTCCGTGGAACTTGAGTTACTAAGGATGAAATTGGCCTTTGAATACCGCAAGTTGGAAATAGAAGCTAAGCTTAAGAAAGTGGAACTGGCACAGCAAGTGGAACTCACAAATAGGGATCTTGAACTCAAAGACAAGGACACTGAATGTCAGAGAATCCAGCTAGAGAAAGCTGGAGTGGAGACTTCAGCTAAACCCATTGAAGCGTTTGAAATGGCATGTGCAATTCATGATGTTGATAAGAGAGATTGGGCTAAGTGTTTGTTAAGCAGAGTGCCTCAGAATGGATATGACTGTATTCTGAAACTGGGTGTGGAAGAAAGGGGTCAGTATGAGTGCATGAAGTCTGCTTTGATTGCCAAGTTTGGCAAGACACCTACCCAATACCTTAGAAGGTTCAGGGATTTTAAGAAAAGAGAGAATGTGTCTTGGGTTGACTGGGTGAGTGCTGCGCACATGAACATGATGGGGTGGATTGATGGATACAAGGTGAAAACCTTTGTTAAATTGTCTCACCTTTTGTTTTTTGAGCATTTTTCTGAAGTATGTTCACCAGAGCTGCGTCAGTATGTGGCTGACCAGAACATTTTGGACCCCTTTAAGCTGGCTAGGTTGGCTGACAAGTGGGTCTCCCACCAGGTGTCCCCTAAGGACTCCAGTGGGAAGGCCAAGGACAAAGAATAGGCGATTTCTCAGAAAGCTGAGGAGTCCCCCAAGCAAACACAGTCGAGTAAGCCAAAACCTTTCTCTCCTAAGACCCAACAATCTAGTGGGGATAAGTCATCTGTGGGTGGGAATAAGACTAGTGGTCCACCTGCTGCAATGTAGGCTCCCAGTGGGTCCAGTACTGTACCACGCACTCCTGGTACTTGTTGGGGCTGTGAGGCTCTGGATCACAAGAAGGGTGACCCCAAGTGTAAAGGTAAGGCACTTTGAGTCCAGGCTGTCAGCCTGAGCTACCCTTACCCCGTGTCTGAGGTGGAGGCCACTGTCCTCCCCTCCTCTACAGGGATCACATTTGGTGCTCCTGTAGAGATTTCCTTAGTGTCACTTGGGGCTTGGGACCAGTACTCAGAAGTACTGGTGACAATCCCACAGAACACCCGTAGGTTTTTGAGAAGTGTCCTCTTGAGCGGCCAGCCTTCTATTAGGTTGAGAGACACTGGGGCAAGCATGACAGTGGTGGACAGGACCCTGCTCAAGCCAGAGGACTATGTAGATGCTCCTCTGAGAACCACCAGGTTAGCTGGTGGGCCAACCAAATTATCATCTGTAGCCTTAGTCACACTCATGATTGGAGACAAGACAGCAAAGCTTCCTGTCCTGGTTAAAAACAATGTCCCTGCTAATATTCTGTTAGGAAATGATCTAGTAGTGTTGGGGTTGATCTCGGATGGTCTACCCATGACTGTTGCTGCAGTCACTAGGTCACAGTTAACAATGGGTCTGGCTGTGAGACAGGTACCCGAGCCAAAGGCGAGGCCTAAGGCAAGAAGGCGGAAGAACAAAAACGCTACCTCTGTGAAGGGGGCTCCTTCTCTTCCTGCTGTTCCTACAGCATCCATTGGATCCATGCTCTGGACTGGCTGGGTCCAGTGGAAAACCCAAACTCAACTTCTGAGGGAGAAGAGACAGAAGTCTCTCCTGCGGGAGAGGTTCTCAACCCGGAGGAACACCCCGACCTTCAATGCCTGTTGGCTGAAGAGGGACCCTCTCAGGCGGACTTCTGTAAGGGGCAGAGAGAGTGCCACTCTCTCGAGGGTCTGAGGAAACAGGCCCTGTCCCAGGCACAAGGAGAAGTGCCTTGGACATTCCGGATCTATTGGGAGGATGAGCTCCTTGTTAGTGAGCCCACTAAGCATGAACCTGGTGCCCTCAAGAGGTTGGTCGTACCCCAGGTTTACAGGCCCTTCCTGCTGCAGTTGGGGCATGAGGTGCCCCTAGCTGGTCATCCTGGGACCAAGAAGACTAAGCAGAGGCTCTCTTCCCATTTCTACTGGCCCCGGATGGGAGTAGAAGTGGAGTCCCACTGCAGGACCTGCCCAAGTTTCTGGCAAGATGGGAGTCAGTGTCATTGCCCCACTGCAACCATTGCCAGTGGTTGGCACACTGTTTGAGAGGGTGGGCATCGACATTGTCTGTCCCCTTGACCCTCCCACTTCAGGTGGACATCGGTCTTGGTTGATCATGCCACCAGGTACCCTGAGGCTATACCCCTTCGGACTGTTACTGCCAAGGTGGTTGCCAGGGCTCTCCTGGGCATTTTCACCCGCGTTGGATTCCCCAAGGAGGTTGTCTCTGACAGAGGATCCACCTTCATGTCTAGTTAGATGAAAACCATGTGGAAAGAGTGCGGGTTAACCTACAAGTTCTCTACTTCTTACCATCCCCAGACCAATGGTCTGGTTGAGAGATTTAATAAAACTCTCAAGGGCATGCTAGGCGACCCTAAAGGGGGAAATGGGATCTCCTCCGGTCATGCCTGCTGTTCACTTACAGAGAGGTAACTCAAGAGGGTATTCGTTTCAGCCCCTTTGAGTTACTCTTTGGACATCCCATGAGGGGGCCCCTTGCCTTGATCAGAGAAGGTTTGGAAGCTGCCCCTCCAGGTCCTGCAAAGCAAGTGGGGGACTATGTGTTAGGCCTCAGACTGAAAATGACACAGATGATGGGTCAGGCGACAGCAAATCTCAAGGCCAGCCAGGAATTGAATAAGTATTGGCATGACCTTAAAGGCTCGCAAGTGGATTGGACTCCGGGACAGGAAATCCTTATGATGGAGCCTACCAAGCCTAGAGCTTTGGCAGACAAGTGGACTGGACCCTTCAGGATCATCTCCAAGATGGGCGAAGTCAATTATCTGGTTAACATGGGTATCCCCTCGGGTATTCCATGTTAACAGACTCAAGCCTTTCCACAGGCGAGCAGAAGTCTCATGTCTCTTGCTAGCTTCAGAGCAAGAAGAGGATGAGAGTCAGCCCCTTCCTGATTAGCTGTATAGCAACCCTCAGGATGGCTCAGTGGAGGGATTACATCTCTCTCCAGATCTGATGACAGAGCAGCAGAGGGACTGCAGGGCTTTGCTCCGGCAGTATGCCTCTCTGTTTTCACTGACACCAGGCCTTACACAGTGGTGTAGGCACGAAACTGACACTGGTGACAGTGTGCCTGTCAAAAGCAGGTGCTACCGTATGTCAGATACAGTTAAGAACCACATCCAGGCTGAGGTCGCTAAGAGGCTGGATCTGGGTGTTATTGAACCCTCAACCAGTCCCTGTTCCAGTCCTGTGGTCCTTGTCCCCAAGGCAAGTTCCCAGGCAGGTACCAAGGATTGGAGGTTCTGTGTGGACTACTGAGGCGTCAATGCCGTCACCAAAACTGACGTGCACCCATTGCCCAGGGCTGATGAGCTTGTGGACACCATAGGTGGTGCCAAATTTGTGAGCACCTTCAACCTTACCTCAGGCTATTGGCAAATAGCTCTGACGGACCATGCCAAGGAAACGACAGCGTTCTCAACACCTGAGGGACTCTACCCGTTTAGGGTCATGACTTTTGGGTTGAAGAATGCCCCTGCCACCTTCCAGAGATTGGTCAATCATGCGCTCAGTGGGCTGGAGGCCTTCTGTGTGGCCTACCTCGACAATTTTGCTGTCTACAGTTCCACCTGGGAAGAGCATTTGACACATCTGGGTAAGGTGTTGCAGGCCTTGAAAAGTGCTAACCTCACTATCAAGGCTACCAAGTGCCAGATAGCTCAGGGGACAGTCACATATCTTGGTCATGATGTAGGAGGGGGTCAAATCCAACCTCTCCCCAGTAAAGTACAGGATGTGCATGACTGGAAGACTCCCACTACTCAAACCTAGGTGAGAGCCTTTTTGGGCCTCACTGGGTATTATCGCAATTTCATGGCAGACTATGGAACCATAGCTGCACCACTGACAGCTCTGACTTCTCCCAAACAACCTAGGAAGGTTAATTGGACTGAAGACTGTCAGCAGGCCTTTGATTGCTTGAAAGAAAGTCTGCGTAGGGCACCTGTGTTGTGTGCGCCTGACTACAGCAAACCCTTTATCATCCAGACGGATGCCTGTGACACCGGGTTTGGAGCTGTCTTGTCCCAGTTAGATGACAAGGGGAGGGAACACCTGATCATATTCATCAGTAGACAACTCAAGGGTAGAGAACTTAGGTAAGCTACGGTTGAAAAGGTGTGTTTCAGTATAGTTTGGAGCCTTAGGTGTTTAGGCCCTACCTTATGGGGTCTACCTTCAAGGACCAAACAGATCATAGGCCTCTGCAGAATCAGACCAAAAATATCTGGAACCCCTTCACTGCGTACTTACTAACCCGGGATAACACCTTGGATTGACCCCCTGATCAGGTGGAACCTAAACATATAGTACACCTCGAAAGGGTGTATGGGGATGCCTGGGGAGGGGGGTCTCACCCGGCTCCTCTGGGCTCCCATGTCAGGCGATACATGTCTCCAAGTTGCTCAATCGACCAACTGTATGCTCTAATTGGTAATGTGTCAGAATGCACCAAAGTATCAACCGAAAAGGATACAATATTCAAAAGGATACAGGAGGTAGGGTCTTCCGGATCCCTGTTCACCCGACTTGATAGTCGTGAAGTCAACAAAGACCTTCCAAATGATACAACCCTCTGGCTGATAAAACAGGCAGAGCGATGGATCACTGGAAAGGGCGTGGGTAAGGTATAGTAATCCAGCCTAGGACAAATTAAAGTATCATGAATAACTGCTCCAACCTGAGTATGATGAGTTAGATAATGACAGGAATGATCACACTGACCTGTATCTCTGGGTAGAACAATCCAGAAGTCTCTTGATGGATTTGAAATGAAGAACAAAACGACAGGGAAGGGAAAATTAGTAAGGGAGACTTATCCCGGACGGAACGAGGCTCACGCTAGATACGGGTTGAATTCACCACAGGATAGCGTCCCAAGTTCAGTTCAAAGTCACTTCCAATAATCCTTGAAAGGCTTCCTTCCCACTTAGGGATCAATCCTTCTGTTAATTCCACAGATGCAGGAGTTAGAAGAAAATAGTGTTTGAAGACAACGTGAGCGTGTGGATTTACACGCGGGCAGGAATCGCGCAGCCTGGGCCAGCCGCGTGTGAAGACAACGTGCGCGTGTGGATTTACACGCGGGCAGGATTCCCGCAGCCTGGGCCAGCCGCACTTGAAGACGAAGAGCGCGTGTGGATGTATACGCGGGCAGGATTTACGCAGCCTTGGCCAGCCGCGTATGAAGACAAAGAGCGCGTGTGGACTTTACACGCGGGCAGGATTCACGCAGCCTGGGCCAGCCGCACTTGAAGACGAAGAGCGCGTGTGGATGTTACACGCGGGCAGGATTTACGCAGCCTTGGCCAGCCGCGTATGAAGACAAAG
Organism: Ambystoma mexicanum; assembly: GCF_040938575.1. Lineage (NCBI taxonomy): Eukaryota > Metazoa > Chordata > Amphibia > Caudata > Ambystomatidae > Ambystoma > Ambystoma mexicanum. The sequence goes on from NC_090934.1 coordinate 39,005,574, forward strand.
AGCGCGTGTGGACTTTACACGCGGGCAGGATTCACGCAGCCTGGGCCAGCCGCACTTGAAGACGAAGAGCGCGTGTGGATGTTACACGCGGGCAGGATTTACGCAGCCTTGGCCAGCCGCGTATGAAGACAAAGAGCGCGTGTGGACTTTACACGCGGGCAGGATTCACGCAGCCTGGGCCGGCCGCACTTGAAGCTGAAGAGCGCGTGTGGATGTTACACGCGGGCAGGTTTTACGCAGCCTTGGCCAGCCGCGTATGAAGACAAAGAGCGCGTGTGGATTTTACACGCGGGCAGGATTTACGCAGCCTGGGCCGGCCGCACTTGAAGATGAAGAGCGCGTGTGGAATAGCACGCGAAGGGATAGCTCCAGGAATCAGCGTGTGGCGGAACACACGCTATCGAAGGCCCAAAAGTAGCTGTAGGAATATACCAGGATGTAGATCAGAGGTTCAGCTACACGACGCCAATAGAGACGATCAGAAGCAGCGAGTGAAGTTTCTACGCTGCTTAAATACGTGATACCGTAGTTCACGTGACGAAGCAAAAGTCACGTGAAGTTAGCGACGTGAAAAGTGTAAACGTCGTTTTCCCGGTAACGTATCGAATAGCCTCCATTTGGAGTAGAACGGTCTAGCTGTTCTACGAGCGTAGCGTCCAGCATGCATGACATAATGTTACAAAATGTTTAAGATGTAATCACCCGGTACTCATTGTCGTAATGAAATGTAATATTGTTTGGCTAATGTTGATGAGATGCGAATCGAATAATAAATCAAGTTTAAAAAAAATAAAGATTCAGAGGTCTCTCTTCCTCCTAGAATAATAATTGGGCACATGCGACTACTCCTTCATATACTTTACAAAGTTTAAAGTTTAACAATTGCTTTTCATAGCGTTTGCTTCTCACGCAAGTGAAAGAGAGACTACCCGAGCACACGCAAGTGCTGCATTTCAAGTGTTCCTTTGTTAAAGGCTCAACTATCAACTTCACATTACTTCTACGCATACGCAGGTCATTATTTAGCTGGATACTGTTGACGGCAATGCTCATGCAAACAATCAGAATGCCTGGTTTAACTCACCTGCTTCGGCGTTCCTTTCTCTGTGTGTTGCACACCTTCTACAGCTTCTAGCTTCACTTGGTAAGCACACCCTTCCTCGCTGAATTAAGGAGCCGTTTTTGCTCCTCAGACCGATGGGAGCTCCTTGCCTCGGTCTCTGACACGCCTTCGTGTTGCTTCATCTCTGCAATTTGGCTCACATGGGGAAAGGAACCCTTCCTGCATGCCTTCCACTGCGCAGTCTCTGCACACTAGACTTTGGGGAAAACAGGACTGTCAGAGGATAAGCAGGTGAAATCTGTGGTATCAGAATCCCGGCGTCCCTTTGGCTCTCCTACTTCTGCCTGGATTGCCAACACTGTGCCTTGTTCCTTCTGCCTCTGCTACTACTGCATACACTCCAGCTGTAGTTCCAGCTCCTCCTATTGCCTGCACCCGAGGGGACTTTTAAGCCGCTCAGCTTCCCTCAGGTGTGGGCAATAAGGATTAATTGCCCAAATACTACTGCAACATGACTCTTCAGTCCTCTTCCTTGTCCCAGTACTTATGGGATTATGGGACTTGCAGTCCCCAACAAGCTAAATCAGTTCTTTTTTAGTAACTTCTTGGTTTTAAGGGTAGATGTATTTCCCTTATTATTTAAGTTATTTAAGTCAATATTTCTAATTTCCTTCCCATTATACTTTTGGGAGTAAGGAGGACTTTTATCCTGTAGTTCCTTGAATGGTCTTTCTGTTGTTAAGGCTTATTTAGGTTTTATGGCATTTGCGCCGATAGCCACAGATTCTATATGTGGTTCGGATACATCATAATGACAATAAGCCATTACCTGTTTTGGTAAGTCTAAAAGGTTCTCCCTTTTAGAGGACAAATACTGTGTCTCATCCCACAGGATGTCCTCACCACTCTGGGCCTCATCTCCTCCCAGGTGACCCTCCCGCATTACACCACCCCGAAGTTCAGGATCAGGAAGCGTCTGCTTTTCCCTGGCCACCTGGGAGGAGACCTTAGGCAGGTGTTTAGTAAGGGATCTGTAGGATTCATCACATTGCATTCCCCTAAAGACCTAACCTCCCGGTCCAACTTCCTGTTCCTCTCCTTCACCTGCCCTACCTGCATTCCTAGTAGGTCCACTCGTTTTCCAATCCCAGACTGGATCATTGGGAAAGAACTCTTTTTGAGACCATGAAGTGTGAGGACAACATAAGGAATACATAGTATGAGAAACCTGAGGGTATTCTCACTCCTACTCCTGTTGGATCCCCTGTGCAGGTGGTCGGGGAAAGGCCATCACTTTTGGATCCTGACCCTGGGTGATAGAGAAGTGAGGGAGGATCACCTGGGTGGAGGGTCCTTGAGGATCAGGTGTGGTGTGCCTTGGGCGATACATGGTAGCCCCCTTTTGCTATTGACACCCAACCTAACCCTCCCCAACCTTCTTGGGCTATTATAAGCAGCTCCCCTCATTTTTCGCACAAATGACACTTGACAGTTCTGAGACGAGGAAGAGGAGACTGAGAGTAATGAACACTCTCACCACTCTAGTACTGGGGTGAGGAAGATGCCTGCTTAGAGCTGTGAGGGTCAGGCATGTCTCTTTAAGTGTGGTCAGGCAGGGCTAAAGGGACATCCACACCTGCAGCCTGTCAAGGCGCTGCAGGTGTATAGGAGGAGGCCAGTCCAGCAGGAAACAGACCAACAGGAAGAGCAGCTGGGAGACCTGTGCGGGAGAAAGCAGCCAGAGACCCTGCTATTGAGGATGCAGACATGGTGAGACCAGATGAGGATCCAGGATGCCAGCAACCTGCCCAGGAATCTTACAAAGCCTGCGGCCTGGGGGCGTTGTAAGTGTTTTGCAACCTGTGGCCTCCGTTACCCATGCTCGGCAGCAGGAGCTGTAGGCGAGCGCCAAGAAGGATTGAAGCTGTCTGCGTCCAGAAGGTGTCGTTCTGGGAGCCGGCGTGCAGAAGGAAACACACAGCGGCAAGCAGAGCATGAGAGAAGGAACCGCCACAAGCCGGTGAGTGTCAGAGGAGGACACGTGAATGCCGGGACGCTCCTGCAATGTTATTGAATGCTGAACTAAATTGAACTTTACAAATGACACACAATAATGTCTATTGAATACCAAACTAAATGGAACTTTAAGAATGACATGAAACAAGGCTCCTTAACTGTGGAACTAAATAGAACTTTACAAACTAAACAAAATGAACGCTTAAGGAATACCGAAGCAAATGGAACTTTAAATACAGTGAAACCAATGCATATTGCGAACCATACGAAAGGGAACTTTATAATTTAGCAGCATTAATGCTTTATGACCATTAAGTGAAGTGGAATACTGAAACTAAGCATTCTATGGGTGGAATGGAGTCAACTCATACAGTTAAAGTTATTAAACCAAACACCCAAGTGAAAAGCAAGTACAAAGGAATGGCATAAAGGTAACAAAGAGACATAAGAAGGTGGGTGTTACTAAAACACACTCAACAGAACTTTTATGAATAACTGCAGAGAAGCAAGGCCTAAGAGTCTAAGAGGATGTGTAGGTATTAGCAAAGCCAAGAGGCTGAAAAGAACAAGCCAGAAGATTAAAAGTCATCAAATCAAAGACAAGAGGCCAAGAGGCATGGATCCTGGTTGCTCGACCGGTAATGGGTGGACCGTTTGGTCTGGCAACTGCGCCTAGACCAGTGACCCCTACACATTGAGAACTTAGAAACATTGCCATAATGAACATAAAGTCTTGGGGAAGGGAATCCAGAGACTTGAGGAGCTACAATGCGTGGTCTGGTGAACAAAGAGACACACTCTTTGGTTTTCTGTAAACAGTGGTGCTGGAAACTTGGGGAAGGGAACCCCTGAGGATTGGTTTTGAACTATATTGAATATATTCCTGTGAACTGCAGAAAGGTAATCTTGAGATTTTTTCGTGGAACTTTCTTATGCTTGGGGAAGGGGAGCTGAAAGAAATCTGTGTGCTGGAAGAGGCCCAGAACACTATTTCTGTTGATTTTGACATCCCTACACATTGGTTAATTTTAGCGGTGAGGACAAGTGTAGGTTTTGAACACAGACAGACGTTTAAGTGGTACTCTTTGACTAACACTTTCCTTAATTTAGTTCAGGTAGGGAAATCCCATCTTAGTATAGGGCAAGTTAGGCCTTCTACCATCCTTACCTTTGCTAAATAAAGTATTTTAATTTGCATTTTAAATCTGCTGCCTGTGTCTTACTTCATGATGCCTTCACAGTGGGAAGTCAGTACCAATAATAATTTCCTCTGGTAGCCCTGACATAACATCAACATTCATTTAGTGGCCTTCCCCTGAATTCCAATAGCAATGGGGTTTCTATAACAAATGTCCTCATCTCCATGTACACATGGGACTCAAATAGGTTGATATTTTTTTAAGGGTTTTTCGGTGAAATCAAATTTGGTCTTACCAGAACCAAGCAAGGCCTGCGCCGGAATGTCGTTCACTAATGCATTGTCATGGGTTTTAAAAATTCCTCCTCCCAAGTATAAATTGTATATAGTTTTTACAGTTTTATATTCCTCGTCTTCTTCCTCAATCTCTCTTTCCTCATCATCTCCCATCATATAACGAATTTCCATAGGTTCTTCTTTCTTATTAGAGTGACAGCGTTGTGCCATATGTGCAGCTTGCCCACATGAGAAACATAATATTGCGGACGGTATTTGGCCTCTAGATTCTTCTGACCTAGGTTCATCTTTTCCTTTTACCCCATGGATTCTCCACTCCAGGGATCTTTAGAAATTGGTTGGGAGAAACTCCTGTGAGAATCCTAGAGGTATTCTCCCATGTAGACCCTGAGAATCCTCTATTCAGGTGGCCACGGGAGGACCATTGCTTTCGGATCCCAAACCTAGGGGTTGACAATCGATGGAGGATCCCCTGGGTAGGGGAGGCCGCCGTTGCCCTCAGGAGAATACCCTGGGAGAGACGTGGCATTCTAAAGGGTCGATGGGTGAAGAGATGTGAAATGAAGTAGGGTCCTTAGGCACACAGCTAAGGTTCCAGCACAGTTCCTTTATTCATCTTCACTCAGTTACATTAAGATGTTACAGAGATAACCGCTGGCTCCCATCACCCAGTCGCATGCCTGGTTGGAGGCAGGGTTCTTTTCTTTCCTCCATACATCGAGCACCCGGGAGTCCTTCTTCACTGTTTATACAGTGGGAGGGACCCAGCATTCACAGCATTCAGCTCTTAGGGAGAGCTGCATCATTGCACTACGGATCATCAGGTACGACTGGAGTAACAGTCGGGTTTGTTGTTTTTGCAGCACTTCTATGTTGATTTACCCACCTCTGCCTAACTTTGAATTATTTCCTTTTAGACTGCCTACTCCAGGCTGGCATTTAACTGGGCGGCTTGTTTGTAATGTGCTTGTTAAATGAAAAAACATGATTTCATATTTTAAATTTAAATTCATTATTTTATATTTCATACTTTCCTTGTAGCTGGATTTACCAGCAGGAAGGTGTCTGGCTTCCTCCACCAGCCAACAGGGTCTCGTGCCTGGTTGGAGGCGGTGTTATTTTCTTTCCTCCATACATCGAGCACCCGGGAGTCCTTCTTCACTGTTTACACATTGAGAGGGACCCAGCTAACATGATATGACTGACATAAATACTACACTTTCACAGAAGCATAGCAGACGAGCGCAGCGGGCTAGAACCTCACACGCTGAGGTCACGCTAAAGTCCTGCCCGTCTGTGCTTGTCCGTGCACAGACCGGGCCCTGGGCAAGCATGGGCAGACCTACTAAGCACTCACGTATGGTCTGGTCCCAGAGTGATCTGCTCAACCTTGCTCCATGTAGCACTGCTTTTCCACCCAACACTGACCTCCCTTTGCCCGTCAGAGCCACTAGCCTTGGAGCCTGTGAAAAACCTGAGGGTATTCTCCCAGCAAGACATTGAGAATCCCTTATTCAGGTGGCCAGGGAAGGGCTGACACTCTCAGATCCTAACCCTGGCGGTGGACGAGGGAGGATCACCTGAGTAGGGGAGCCACGGGGTTATGCTCGAGGGATATGCCCAAAGGGAGACGCAGTATTATACCGAGGAGGAAGGTGAGGGGAACGAAGTCCCTGAGGTTTTCCTTGGCAACTCCACTTCTACCTCCCTTCCACCCAAAGAAGCTCCCTTAATAAATCCAATCACCCCTACACCTCTGGTAAACCAACTAGGATTCCAAACTCCATCACCTTCAGAAACCATCTCTCTCAGAATCCCTGCTGTCATGTTTCCTACGCGACTACTCCCAATCATTCTCCTTCACGTCTCTCTTGGTCATTCCCGAACACCTACTGTTCCCACAATCCCCTCTGTTCATTTCATGATCCCAGCTATTCCCATTTACCTCACAAACCCTCCAAACCCCACTCTTACGAGATCACCAAAAACCCCTTTAACACTAGGGTTATAATTCCATACAAGACCTTTTCCCCATCCTCTCTTGTGGGACATTCACAAACACTGCCCCCCCCTTCTAACACGAGCACTTTAGCACAACACCACAGACAACGGATCAATATGCAACCTGGTCAGGGAGAGTCAGGCAATTGACTTAAATCACACACACCTGACGGCTCTTCCTTTTCCTCACAGGTATAAAAGGTGGAGCAAGAGAGCACAGAACAAGCAAGGCAGACCGCACAACGAGACAGCTATACAGACCCGGCAGTTCAAGAGGTGGAGAACGGAGGCGAATATCGATAGGCTGACAAGGAGCGACACAACCTTGCCCGTTTTGACGCAGACCCACAAAACCTCAGCCGAGGGAATCATAAGAGCAAGGACAATAGCCAAGTGTGCTGCAACAAATGTCAATGGTACACGGAGAGTGTCAACGCTGATAAGCAGGAGCAAGGGAATCTCCTTCTACCGTGGTACCGGCCTTGACTCCAATTATGAGGAAAGCCAAGTGTTTCACCACAGCCGGTGAGTTGAGGGGAAAGCCGATAAGACCCTGGCTGTGGTGAATGAAAGTCGCAAAGTGGTAAGTTGAACCAAGTTCAAAAGACTGTAAAAGTGTTAAGGGGAGACCAGCTGAAGAGGGGACTGGCACCACATGTTTGCTAATTCAAGAGACTCTGGTCGATCCACGTCTGGGTGAAACTACAGATACCAGAAGGACACAGGAGAACCACCAATTTAGGTCAAAGTGGTCATACAGGAGGTCAAGCAAAATCCATGTACAGTCGAAAGCCTTTGACCTTAGAACTATGAGAAAGCAAGGGAAGTGAATCCTGTAAACGGTGAAACCAAGTGTGCATGTGAAGTTAGCAAGAGTGAACCCAGAAGAGGGATGCTGATGAAGAAGGGGCAAAGTCTAAAGTCCCAAGAAACAGTGTATTGACAAACATGAACCCGGTAGAGGGATGTACACTATGAGCTGTTTGTAAAGACATGAGAAACCAAGAGAAGTGAATCCCACAAAAGTGAAAAGCAAGCCATAGCGAACCCACAAAAGGAAATTGGTGAATGCTGGAAAAGCCATAGTGAATCCGGTGCAGGGAGGCTGAAAATTAAAGGAATAGTGCATTTGTGATGTCATCTTTGATTTCGTGGGTGTTAGTCTTAGAAGTGCACGGTGGTGGCACGAGTTATGGTTGCTTAGTTTACCATAACATGTGATGTCATCAGTGATGTCATTAATGACATTTGTGATGCCATCTTTCATGTCCTGGGTGTTAGTGTTAGCAGACGACAATGGTGCGGGCAGTTATGGTCGCTTAGCCTACCATAACTGGCGAATTTCAGGGGTTTTACTTTGAACCATAATGGCACGTTTGAAAGTTTTTTTGTGAAGTGCACAGGTTTTTGGTAGGGCAACTTAAACATAACTTTCCCTTAACAAAGTTTTATTTTTAGTGAAAAAGAGGGTAATTCATAGAATTCAGCGCACAAGTGGCACACGCGGCTGGCGCACAGTGTGCACGTGCGAATCTCTGCGCCAGCCGCGTGCGCTAAAATCCATTTCCGCGCACAGCGTATTCATGGATTTTACCTACCAAAACCAGCCGTGGCGCACAGTGACGCAGCAACCCTGCAGCAGCGCCAGTTACGCCCCCAAGAACGCCCCTTGTGCAAGGAAAAGCCATCAAAATCCCCAATTCAGCGCAAAGGGCCGGGCTAACCCTGGACCAGTTTACAGGGTCACCAAACAGCTAAGCCAAGCGGGGAACGTGTATTACTGGGGTGCGCGTGAAGTTTCACACGCGAAAGGGCTCCGTGCGAGCGGCGTACGTGTATTATGGGGTTTGTGGGAAGTCTCACACGCGAAAGGGCCCTGTGCGAGCGGGGTACATGTATTTCAGGGGTGTGCGGGAAGTTTCACATGCCATTTCAGCAGGTTACGTGTATTTCAGGGGTGTGCAGGAAGTTTCACACGCGATTGGCCTGTGTACGTGTATTTCAGGGGTGCGCGGGAAGTTTCACACGCGATTTCAGCAGGGTACGTGTATTTCGGGGGTGCGCAGGAAATTTCACACGTGATTGGCCTGGGTACGTGTATTTCAGGGGTGCGCGGGAAGTTTTACACGCGATTGGGCTGGGTACGTGTATTTCAGGGGTGCGCAGGGAGTCCTACATGTGAATTGGCAGTGTGGGTCCTCCCAGGTGTCCCCTCTAGCCCCTCCACGGCCCCTGCAGGCAGCCCACACCACAGGGGACTACCCTGCACCCCTGGTCATGGTCATGTCCCGCAGGCAGCCCATCCACCATGGGCATGCCCCCAGCCAAGCCACATGTCACGTTGCAATATGATCACCAACTCATGTCTCCCAGCACCCCACCCCCCAGCAGTGAGGGGCACCTGCCAGCAGGCCTCAACTCATGTCCCCCAGCCCCCTTACCCCCCCATCATTGACAGGCACCTGTCAGCACCCCCACCCCCCAGCAGTGAGGGGCACGTGACAGCAGGCCCCCACCCATGTCCCCAAGCCCCCACACACCCCCCCATCATTGACAGGCACCTGCCAGCAGGCCCCGACACATGTCCCCCAGCACCCCCACCCCCCAGCAGTGAGGGGCACGTGCCAGCAGGCCACCACTCATGTCCCCCAGCTCCCCCACCCCCCCATCATTGACAGGCACCTGCCAGCAGGCCCCGACACATGTCCCCCAGCAACCCCACCCCCCGGCAGTCAGGGGCACCTGCCAGCAGGCCCCCACTCATGTCCCCCAGCCCCCCTCACCCCCCATCATTGACAGGCACCTGCCAGCAGGCCCCGACACATGTCCCCCAGCACCCCACCCTCCAGCAGTCAGGGGCACCTGCCAGCAGGCCCCCACTCATGTCCCCCAGCCCCCCATCATTGACAGGCACCTGCCAGCAGCCCCCGACACATGTCTCCCAGCACCCCCACCCCCCAGCAGTCAGGGGCTCCTGCCAGCAGGCCCCCACTCATGTCCCCCAACCCCCCCACCTCCCCATCATTGACAGGCACCTGCCAGCAGGCCCCGACACATGTCCCCCAGCCAACACGTCATCACAATCTAGATCCCTGGCTCTTATGGCCACCCAAATCCCACCCCACGCCACCCCAGTCCAAACACCCAACCAAGCTTTACATCCACTCCAAATTGTAATCCCCATTACATGATAGATCATAAATAAGCAGTATGCGCATGAGTACAAGTCTGTCAGACCCACACAATGGCAACACATGACTGAGAAAACCCACACTGTGACATGCATGAAACCAATGAGAGAAGACCACACATTGCAGTAAGAAACAAAAATGTATTCAAGTCAAAATGAAGGGAATGAAATCAAAACACACAATAATGCCAATAATAATCAAAATGCAGCATGTCCCAAAAAATGATAAATAAATAAAATGAGAATCCAAATTAATCCAAATGAAAATGTGTCCAAAGTCACCGTCCAACAAAGCAAATCCAAAGGGAAAGAAAAGCGTAATATCCATCGCTCCCTGGTGAACAAAAATAAAGATGAAAAAAATCCACTGTAAAACTATGTACAAATAGCAAATCCAGGGTCCATGAGCCCAACGACATAAATGAAACCTACAATGAAACCTACCTAATTACTAACTATGTACAAAAATGTGGGGCATAGTCCATGCGCCCCAAATGAAAGAAAAAAGAAATGAAACTTAACACTAATAATAATAATAATAATAATAATTTGGCACTTATATAGCGCTACGAACCCTCGGGTATCTGAGCGCTGCTTATTATTACCCACGGTGTGTGGTGCTCATTTATCGACCTCGGAAGGATGAAAGGCTGAGTTTGGCCCCGCCGGGATTCGAACCAGCGTTAGCAGGCTCTGCACGGATGTCAAAGCGAGCGCTCTACTCGCTGTGCCACTTGACCGGCTTATATGAACTATATACAATGGCGGCGGGCAAGTCCAACGGCTCACTTGTTGATGTCATGGGACATGGCATCATCGAACTCCTGTTCAATGTCTTGGAGGCGGGCCTGTTCTCTGGCCCCGAGGTCTTGCAGGGATAACGCCATGTCCACCTCCAACTCCCTACGAATTCCCTCGAGGCACTCAGCCCGCCTCAGCGCCCTGCGCATGGAGTTCTCTGCCCTGACCATTGTGAGCCGTGCCTCCTCCTCCCACCGCCGCTCCGCACCTATCCGCTGCCACACGGAAGACACTCCAATTCCAGGGTCCTCCTGCCCTCCGGCCGATGCCTGCCCCTCTGATGAAGATGGCCCTGAGCCATGATGACTCCCACGTTGAGCCTGCCGCTGCCTCCGACGCAACTGCCTCTGCCAGCACGACGGAATCCAGGCTGATGGAATCCACCTACGCCGTTGTGCACGTGCCCTGCCCGATGATGCCGTCACATCCTCCATCTGCTGGGGTCCAGTTGCTGGGGTGTCCACCCCTGCTGGACCTCCGACTCCCGACTGTGGCAGGGATGGGATCCCCACCGAGCTGGCTGCGTTGGTCAGGGCAGGTCCACAGGGGGCCCTGGTGGCATCTGGGCCAGAAGACGGCATGGAGAATGACTGGCGCATAGCTCCACAGAGGAGGAGAGGGCCGCCAGAGTAGCTGACACGTACAAAAACCCGACCATGGACACTCCCAACTGGGCCACGTTGGCACGCTGCTCTTCGTGATGACGTGCGTGCTACCCCCGGGAAGCACGCACGTCATCACGAATGTCACGCGTGCGCAACGCAACACCAATCAGGACCTTCTCCATATGGCCAGGTGTCCCCTCGTCCGCAGGTAGAGGAGTGTCAGATGACATGGACATCCCCCCTACCTGCGGACGGGCCTGGGATGGGGCATCCCTGATGGTGCATGGTGGTGCAGTCACAGTGTCAGGGACAGTGACATGCACAGGCCCCTCCACGGCGACCTGTGCTGCCTCCTGCCCCTGCCGCTGGACTGCACCACTTGCACCAGTGGTACCACCCCCACCAGGCCCCATGTGCGGCTCAGTAGCGGCCTCCTCCTCCTCCTCTGTGGAAACCACCAACCTGGATGTCTCCACACCGTCTTCCACCGTTGCAAGCCCCTGTGGGGGCTCATCCACCCCTTCCGCTGCAGCCGTAGTGGCAGACGCAGCACCATTCCCCTCACTCCCGGACGATGGTAATTTCTGGGAGGGTGAATGGGCCTTGCGTCGCCGGCCGGTGGGGGGCATCCCCGCTGCTTTGTTCCACAGCGCCGTCTCCACCCTCTTCATCACTTGCCGCTGTGTAGAGGGAGACATAGAACACAAGCATCAGGGTACTGTACAATGGTCCCCTAGACAGGAAGCAATAGCAGATGAGTGGCACTGTCAAACATCACTTCCATCATGTCCCTCCACAACACATGGGTCAGTGCAGGCAAAACACATGCAGTAACAGGCATGGCGCATGCAATGAACATTAGCATACATGTCCAAGGGACTCTTGAAACATACAATGCTGGTTTGAAACTCACATGCATCATGGGTCATGCCTATCACATGCACACACTTCACCGTAGTTTCATCCATCTGGCCTCGTACACGCCAGACACAGTGGATACAAGGATGAGTAGGCTGCATCAGTGAATCTGAACATTGTCACAGACATGTGTCATGCATCCATGGCATTTACAAGTCACAGACACGCAAGTCAGACACACAGACATGGACACCATACATGTCCATGACAGCAGCACCCATCTCTCACACCCCATCCATGTCCAATAACAGAGAAAGGCATGCATTAATGTGTGCATTCCGCATGCTGCTCCGCATGTTGCATTGTAACACATGCACCAACCATGTGGTTCACACATTACTGGTCTCACATGCATGACCATGATGTCCCTGCACACACACATACATACATGGCCTATGTCACACATACAGGCAAGTATCAGACAACCAGCACCCTGCAACATGCCCTGTCTCACACAGCAATACTTGGCCACTTACCGCTCAACTCCAGACGGGTCTGCCTCCGAAGGATCTCGGCGTGGAGCGCTGGGCCGATGCGTTCCAGGACCCTCATCTGGATGGTAGTCATGCTGCCCCGGCCCCCCTCCACGAGGCGCCGGGCCTTTATGAGGGTCCTGGACCTCAAGTCCTCCCAGCGCTTCTGGACTTGCTTGATGTTGCGGGTTGCCACCCCCTCCACGTTGATGGCAACCACAAAGTCGTCCCATATCCTATCCTGTCCTTCCTTGTTGGCGCGTGATGTTCCAAAGAGGGCATCATAATGCCCCAGGACATGCTCCACCAGGACACCAACTTCCTTCTGACTGAAGCTGGTGGCCCTCTGCCCCTCTGGCTGGGGGTCGCCAGTGGTCTCAGATGGTGTTTGCCCTGACATGGCGACCCCCGAGGCAGGCATGGGTGGGCAACTGTGTCCTGGGGCTGGGCTGTGGAGCGATGGTATCCCAGTCAGGAGTCTTCTGTTCCAGCAGGGGTGGACACAGCAACTGGACCCCTGCAGATGGCTGATGTGCAGGCACCAAATAGCAGAGCATGTGGGCAGCAGGCAGTCAGACAGCAGCAGATGGCAGGTGGGAGCATGCTCGGGGCCCTGGGGGGCAGGAAAATGGCCTTCAGGGCAGGAGCGTGGTCTTCCGTGTGTTTTCGCGTGGCCAGCTTGATACGGAGTGATCTGGCACGTGAAAAAAGTGCACGTCAACGTGTAATTCGAGGAAAGGCCCTTAGCACGTAAGCGCGTCAGCACGCATACGCGATATCATTGGACCAAAGGCCCTTAGCGCGTAAGCGCGTCTGTGACGTATCACGCACGGGCGTTGCTCTGGCAGGGCTTGAAGATCCCACCTGGATTTCCATTGCTCTGTACGTGCCTTTCGTGGGGTGCGGTGCGTGTGTTTTCCAGGCGTTGGGGTTCACACGCTATTACTTCACAGCTGGTGGGTGTTGGCTGCGCGTTCTTCTACACACAAGGCAGACGGTGAGTGGTAGCCCGCTCACCCAGGACCAATCGCGTGTAAAATTTCCCGCGCTCCTCAGAAATACACGTACCCCGCTCGCCCAAGGCCTATCGCGTGTGAACCGACAAGAAGTACAGATTTCACCCACTCGCTCTCCACGAAAAGCACGTACAAGAAAATGGCGTCCTACACGTACCTTTTAAACCGGCCCACACGTACACTTACGCGTGTACACACCCTTTCCTCCAATAACACGCAATGACACTCGGACGTGCAGTTTTTCCACGTGCCAAATCACTCTGTATCAAGCTGGCCACGCAAAAACACATGGAAGACCACGCTCCTGCCCTGAAGTCCATTTTCCTGCCTCCCATAGCCCCAAGCACGCTCCCACCTGCCATCTGCTGCTGCCTGACTGTCTGCTGCCCACGTGCCCTGCTATTTGGTGCCTGCACATCAGCCATCTGCAGGGGTCCAGTTGCTGTGTCCACCCCTGCTGGAACAGAAGACTCCCGACTGGGATACCATCGCTCCACAGCCCAGCCCCAGGACACAGTTGCCCACCCACGCCTGCCTCGGGGGTCGCCATGTTGGGGCAAACACCATCTGAAACCACTGGCTACCCCCAGCCAGAGGGGCAGAGGGCCACCAGCTTCAGTCAGAAGGAAGTTGGTGTCCTGGTGGAGCATGTCCTGGGGCATTATGATGCCCTCTTCGGAACCTCACGCGCCAACAAGGAAGGACGGGGTAGGATCTGGGACGACATTGTGGTTGCCATCTACGCGAAGGGGGTGGCAACCCGCAACATCAAGCAAGTCAAGAAGCGCTGGGAGGACTTGAGGTCCAGGACCCTCATAAAGGCCCGGCGCCTCGTGGAGGGGGGCCGGGGCAGCATGAGTACCATCCAGATGAGGGTCCTGGAATGCGTAGGTCCAGCGCTCCACGCCCAGATCCTTCGGAGGCAGACCCGTCTGGAGTCGGGCGGTAAGTGTACATGCATACTGATTGTAAGCTGTGCGTGTGGTGGTGTGCCAGTAGTGTGCAGGATGCACATGTTTTGTAGGGCCATGTATGGATGTGTATGTACAGGGCCGTGAGGCTGACACATGCGAGTCCTCTCATGTGTGAGACACATGGATGGAGTATGTGTGGGTAAGCATGCAGGCCAAATGCAGATATGTGAGCACACATGTTTGAATGTGTATGTAAGTTGTCAAGGTTGTGGTGTCACACATGGATGTTGGTTCCAGCTGCATGTATCTGCACTGTGTACATGTGCATGTATGTGTATCTGACAAGTGTGCAACTGTGATGCAACATGGATGCACGTGACACTGATATGTAGAAGGATGAATGGCAAATGTGACATGTATGGCAATCGCATCACTGCAACAGTTGGAGGAGATGTAGACATGCATGTAAGTGTGGTGGCGTGTGTGCATGTCTAGTGCACTCCTTGTGTTTCATGTGATGTCAGGCTGACCTTTGGCTGTTCATGCTGTTGTATGTGTATGGATGGTGTTGACTGGTGCAATATTGCTGTTGAAATGTTCATGTGTGTGAGTTAAAATGACGTGTGTCGTGGAGTGTGATGCTGTGTCTGTAGTTAAACAATGCCACTCATGTGCAACTGTCATGTGTGTATCAGTCCATTGTACAGTGCCCTGATGCTTGTGTTTTATCTCTCCCTGTCTGCAGCGTCAACTGAAGAAGAGGGCGGAGAGGGTGCTGTGGAGCACAGCGGCAGGGATCGTCTCGCCAGCCGGAGACGCAAGGCCCGGATCCCCTCCCAGGTTGTCATCTTGTCGGGGAGTGAGGAGTCCGGTGCCGCGTCCCAGGCCGCAGCTGCCGCGGGAAGGTCCAAGAGGCGGAGGTCGGAGTTGGACTCCTCAGCAGCAGAAGGGGCAGCTGAGACCCCACAGGGTGTGACGGAGGAAGATGGCACGGAGTCATCCAGGTTGGTGGGGGGTTTGGCGGAGGAGGAGGTCACGCAAGGGACAGACACGGGGTCTGGAGGTGGGGATTCCACTGGTGTTACTGGTGCAGTTCAGGGGCAGGGACAGCAGGCAGTACAGGCCACCGTGGAGGTGCCTGTGTGTAATCATGTCCCCGATCCTGTGACTGCATCATCCCGCACCAGCAGGGATGCCTACGTCCAGACCCGTTTTCAGGGAGGGGATCCGCTTACAACAACTGGCCTTCCTCTCCTGCGGATGTGGCTATACGGGACCGAGTTCAGCCTATCCTGGGTGGGGTGGCGTTGCGTCAACGGGCCACGCGAGGTGACCTGCAGTCTTTTCATGAGGAGACTGCACGTCTTCTCGATTGGCTCGTTGACCTACTGGGACAGCTCACCAGGGCGGATTCCTCCATTTTCTGGACCTTGTTCCGAGCCCCTCCTAAACTGAACCCCTATGCCCCAGTCGTCCTCAATGCCATCTTCCCACCCATGTATCACCCGGGTACCCTGTGGAGCTGCCTCTGACCCAGCGGCCAGGCTGGTGGAGGACACATCCCTGCCACAGTCGGGAGTCGGACGTCCAGCAGGGGTGGCCACCTCAACAACTGCACACCAGCCAGAGGAGGATGTGCAGGCAGCAAGAGCCAGGGCACAGGCAGAGGCATAGCAGCAGCAGCAACAAGGTGGGAGCCATCATGGCTCGGGGGCCTTCGACATCGGAGGGGCAGGCATCGGCCAGAGGGCAGGAGGTCCCAGGACTAGAAGTCTCTTCCGTGTGGCAGCGGTTAGGCCATGCTATAGATGCGGAGCAGGAGCGGGCAGAAGTGGCACGGCTCACGATGGTCAGGGCGGAGAACTCCATGCGGAGGGTCCTGAGGCGGGCCGAGTGCCTCGAGGGAATTTGCAGGGAGTTGGAGGAGAACATGTCGTCCCTGCGAACCCTCGGGGCCATGGAAGAGGACCGACTCAAGGACATTGAGCAGGAGTTCCATGATGTAATATTTTTAGGTAGTTTGTTAGGTAGGTTTCATTTGTTTGGTTAGGATCATGGACCCTTTACATACTTGGACAATGGATTGTATATAGTTTCTAGTTTCATCATGTATTAATATTTCTTTTTTTTTTTTTGCATTATAAACATGGAGCAATGGATTTATTTTTTCCGGACAATGGATTGTAAATAGTTGGACTATGGATTGATTTCTCTTTTTTTTTTTTTTTACTATGAACATGAAGCAATCGAGATATTTTTTTTACATTTCCTTTGTATTTGCGTTGTTGGAGGGTGACTTTGGACTGTTTTTCTTTCTAATGTTTTTGGATTGGTTATCATTTTCATTCAATCATCTTTTTCACATGCTTTTCATTTCATGTTTCATATTTTGGTATGCTTTCATTCATTTTTGATTTTATGTACATAATACATTTAAATTTCTTTGTTCCATGTGTGGAATTTGCTCATTGGGTTGATGCATGTGAAAATGTGGGTTTACACAAGCAATGCCAACCAGTGTATGTGTGTGACGGACATGTGTTGATGTACATAGTTGACTTTTGGTTTGTGTCATGAGATCGGCATTTCACTGCTGGGGGGGTGGGGGTGCTGGGGGACATGTGTGGGAAATGAGTGGGGGCCTGCTGGCAGGTGCCCTGCACTGCTGGGGGGTGGGGGTGCTGGGGGACATGTGTGGGGGCCTGCTGGCAGGTGCCCTGCACTGCTGGGGGGTGGGGGTGCTGGGGGACATGTGTGAGGGCCTGTTGGCAGGTGCCCTGCACTGCTGGGGGTGGGGGTGCAGGGGGACATGAGTGCGACATGAGTGGGGGCCTGCTGGCAGGTGCCCTGCACTGCTGGGGGGTGGGGGTGCTGGGGGACATGTGTGGGGGCCTGCTGGCAGGTGCCCCTGACTGCTGGGGGGGTGGTGGTGCTGGGGGACATGAGTGGGACATGAGTGGGGGCCTGCTGGCAGGTGCCCCTGACTGCTGGGGGGTGGGGGTGCTGGGGGACATGAGTGGGGGCCTGCTGGCAGGCGCCCTGCACTGCTGGGGGGTGGGGGTGCTGGGGGACATGAGGGTGGGCCTGCTGGCAGGTGCCCAGCACTGCTGGGGGGTGGGGGTGCAGGGGGACATGAGTGGGGGCCTGCTGGCAGGTGCCCTGCACTGCTGGGGGGTGGGGGTGCAGGGGGCCATGTGTTGGTGATCGGTAGTGCAAGCTGACATGTGGCTTGGCTGGGGGGCATGCCCATGGTGGATGGGCTGCCTGCGGGACATGACCATGGGTGCAGGGTAGTCCCCTGTGGTGTGGGCTGCCTGCAGGGGCCGTGGAGGGTGTAGAGGGAACACCTGGGAGGACCCACACTGCCAATTCACGTGTAGGACTCCCCGGCACCCCTGAAATACACGTACCCTGCTGAAATTGCGTGTGAGACTTCCCGCGAACCCCAGGAATACACGTACCCCACTCGCACAGGGCCTATCGCGTGTGAAACTCCACGCGTACCCCAGAAATACACGTACACATCACTCGCACAGGCCCTTTTGCATGTGAAACTTCCCGCGCACCCCCGAAATACACGTACCCGGATCCAATCGCGTTAGACTTCACGCAAACACCAGTTATACAAGTACCCCGCTCCCCCAACGCCTATCGCGTGTGAAACTTCACGCAAACCCCAGAAATACACATTCCCCACTCGCACAGGGCCAATCGCGTATGAAACTCCACGCGAACCCCAGTTATACATGTACCCCACTCACACAGGGCCTATCGCGTGTGAAACTCCACGCGTACCCCAGAAATACATGTACCCCACTCGCACAGGCCCTTTCGCGTGTGAAACTTCCTGCGCACCCCCGAAATACACGTACCCAGATCCAAGCGCGTGGAGGCTTCACGCGAACCCCAGAAATACACGTACCCCGCTCGCCCAAGGCCTATCGCGTGTGAAACTTCCTGCGTGCCCCCGAAATACACACACGCTATTTTTCACACAGCGGGTGTCCGTGTTTGTCACGTACCCCTTTGCACGTCATTTGTCCTAGAAGGACACAGCATGGGACATTCATCATAGCTGTATGTACATGCTTTTTGTTAGCGCACATTTTTTTCATGCGCAGGGACGCTACCGTCTGCCTTCGTGTGGCGGATGTGTTTGGGCCTGTGCGCGTCTTTGTCCGTGCGCTGGTTTGCCCTATTCGATTCCATGAATACATGTTGTAGGCGAGCGTGTGGGCGTTCCGCGCACTTGCCTCCTGTACTTCCACCGTGACGCCCACATTTTCACGTGTTGTTCCCCATTCTGCGTGTCACGCCCTGTGTTACGCCTACTTTTGTTGTGTGCGCCGCACTATGTGCGCTTTCGCTGTGCGCTTAACAGGATTTCAGCGCACATCCATGGATTTCCATGCGCACGGACTTCCATGAATCGCTGCGCGCAGGTTTCGCTGCGATTCGCACGCTTGCGCTGAAAATTTCAGCGCACATTAATTCCATGAATTGGCCAGCAAATTTGTGGCAGGAGCAGCGGCTTGGTCTCGAAAGTGTGCTTTTGGAAATTTGGTGGAAATCTGTCCAGTAGTTTCTTTTAAAACAACACAAAAGTAGGTGCAAAAAGATTAGCGATATCCGTGTTCAGTCCGCAGATACACTTCCCTGTTCGCTCCGTGGACAGGACACCGATTGGTCAGTGGGTGTGCGTCATGTCCACAGTCAGGCAACCTGTTTGCTGATTGGTTGGAGTGAAGCACGAGGAGCGTCACATTTTCTCGATGCACCCACCATGTTGTATCCACAGACATCGCAGCATGGAACAGACCTGGAATTCAATTTTGGCGAATGCGATGGTGTGGAAGAATGACTGGAGAGGGTGGGGGAGTGAGCAATGGGTCAAATGATGTATTTGTTTAGGTGGGAAAAGGCTGTGATGTGATCATCGCGGTGTCCGCAGCTGTTTCCAGACATGCTGAGAATGGGCCAAGAAGCATTCTGAAGCATGCAAGAAGGGGTGCAGAGAGGATCTTGCTGGCATTTGAACCTGTGAATACGTTTCTCAGTTCTAGGCCTTGTTCATGCTCCCACTGGCTCTTTATTTTGCTGCCCTTGCCTAAGCATCATTTCTCTGGGCCACCACCCCCCCTAGATTTTGGTTTGAATCTTTATTGTTGCAAGTTCTCACTTATTGGACAGACAGTGCCGTAGATCTAGATAGTTTGAGAGTCTCTCTTTCTTTTTCTCTCGCTCTCTCCCTCCCAGTTCTGATAAGTTTACAAAGTTTCCTACTAGCATGTGGGCTGCATAGGGGGTATGTTTTCAAAGGTTTGTGTATTGGTTGCCAGCAGTTTAATAGTATTTGTAGGACAGTGGACATGGTGTATGGTAGTTGGTTTGTTGGACTGTGTTTAGCATGTTGGTATCTAAGACACTAAGCATTTTGGGTTGTAGTTAGTGGTCAGGTGTATGCTTTTATGGGTGTGTTATGTTGCAGTGTTGATGTTGTATGTAGTATGTAGTTTTTTCATGGTATGGGAAATTGGAGCAGTCATTGTTTTTTTCTTTCTCTGTGATAAAAGAAAAGATCACGTTAGTTAAGGTAGTTTGTAATGAGTTATTGCATTGTATAGCAGACATTTCTGTACTTTTTCGACCCTCATAGTTAGTGCTTTAGAAGCACTATGCTTCAAACCAGTGTACTGTACAATTTGCCCAGTTCCTGTGTTTGTTCATAAAAACATTGGGTCTGTGGGATAAAAACAATCCATGAGAATTTAAAAAAAAAACTTTCTACATTATGGTGCAATATTTTTTTTTGGTTGATTTCAGTAGGAGAAATTGAATAGGTGTATGGTTTTGGTTTGGAAGTAGTGGTACTATTGTTGTAATTAGATACCAGTTGGCGTATTCTACTTGTTTATTTCTTGTTGCATTTTAGCAGTATTCTTTTATCTGTTTGGTTGTTGCAGAAATTTCGGGCAGTTGGATACCTGTTGGCGTATTCTAACTGTTTATTTCTTGTTGCATTTTAGCATTATTCTTTTATCCGTTTGGTTGTTGCAGAATTTTGGGGCAGTTGGATACCTGTTGGCTTATTCTAACTGTTGATAGTTTTGTAGTTGTTGAGAGTATTTTTATGCGTAATAAGTGTTGTAGGGTTTCCTTAGAAAAATGTATATTGCAGTTGTCTAGTTGTAGTTAGATACCGGTTGGTGTATTCTAACTGTGTATAGTTTTTCACTGTTAGATAGCTGTTGTTCTATTCTATTAGTTTGTGGATTTAAAGGTTGTTGAGGACATTTAGTAGATGTCTATACTCAGGTTAGTGAATACATTTTGGTCTTAAGAATATTAAGTAAGCATTTACAAGATTTGCTGGTAATCTTTGTTTCAGAGTAATGGAGTATCATTACATTTGAACCATCCGCATTTCTTTTTTATGTATGCAGTGTATTGACCTGGATTGGTTGTGGCTCCTGCGTGGTAGATTATGCCTACTGTTGTGAAGGTTTTCTTACAAAGTGATACTTGTCCATGTGTGAATCCAGTCGGCTTGCAGTTGTTTTTGGTACCATCTGCATTGTAACGTAAAAGCATTACTATTACGTATTCACTATGTGATTGTATTTGTAAAGTGGAACGATTATCAGAATTGCAAATAGTACATAATCTGCCATGGTTTACATTTTTCACAAGTTGCTGAAATGGAATGGCTTCACAGTTAGGTATGGATACATACACAAAGCGTTCATTAGGGATTTGTTCCTGTGCCACATGGTTGCAGAGAGTGCATGTATGTTTCCACATGTATGAAATCTGGAAGATTTCATTTATAGGTATGTTTTTGTTTTCCAGTACTTTTAGTAAGTACATTAGAAATGCTTGTGGATCTTCTTGTGTCTTTATAGTGAATCTGACCATTCCAGCACAGTAGTCCAATTCCTGCCTTACTCCAGAAACACTAAGTGTTGTCAGGATTGTTGGTTGCATTTCATTTCTGTGAAGTACTAACATTTGCAAACATAATTGGTCTGTCCCGTTTAAGTAAATGTTTTAAATAATTGGTGGCAATTGGAATAGAATATTGATTGCTACATTTGCATAGCAATTTACACCAGTTGTATTTGAAAATTTGAATGGACCAGACAGTTCTGTGTCGATGAAATGTATTGGAACTGTGCATTGTTTCTTTGAAGATGTAGTTGGCTTTGTTTGTGCAGTAGATCCTTCTTTGGTTGTGGTCATTGATGAAGTATTAGCTTCTTTTAATTTCTTGGGAGGTATGTTTGTTAACTACAGTATAATTTGAGTCTGAACTAGTTTTCTTTTACAAACTTTTGCTTTTTGAGGAACAGGATAGGTTTTGGGATGGGGTGCATAGAGTGCCCATAGTCTATTGTATCCTAGAATGCAAGGAATATTAGCGTTTACTTTACTTGCATCAAAGTTGACCAGAAATAGTCCTTCAAGTGTATGTAGGCGTGATAGTACTACATAGCTCATGCCTTCTTTAACCACTGTGCTGCCAATATCTATCAATGCTTGATCTAGTGTAAGACCTTGTGATTTATGAATGGTGACTGTGTATGCTCGGGATAGAGAAAATTGTTCTCTGCGTACATACAGGTTTTTGAAAAGAAGGAATCGGGGTGTTGAGCGTCCTATCCTTTTAACTTCAGATAGTTTACCAAAGTAAATATTGACAAACTGAAAGTTGTTGTCACGTGGGTATGTTTGAAATCCAACAACTGTACCCCTTGCTCCACGTCAAGGTTACGTTTGAGCATTACTCTACAGTTTAAAGATAATTTTAATATTTTCTCTAAACCAGCTGTGTTCTAAGGTATTTAGTTGTGCTGTGGCTTGTTCACATATGGGTAGTGCCATACCGTGCACATCCAGTTTGGCTGTGGAGCAAATTTGAACTATTGGTTGTATTTCTTTTTTCAACATTGTTTCATTGAATTGTGCACAGCTTGCAAGAGTTGGCATCAAGGACATACAGTTTACAGTTGTGTTTGCTAATTGTTCCATGACATCAGTATCACATGAGTTATGGCCATATAGGTCATGGATGCATCTGGTATTCAAGATACTTTGCAAACAACAACCATATAGAGACGTGGAGCCAATTTAACAACGTGATGACCAGGCCCCTCACACAAAATGGCAGACAATCCTTCAACAAAAGATCAATTCACGTCACTGGTTATCCCTTCGGGTGTCCCCAAGCCAGAACTACCTAGTACTTGTAACAAATAGGTACTAAGTCAACACACCATTTATATATCACAATTTTAATTACATCAACATCACATATCATTGTAACAACTTATAAAGCACATTTTCTTTTTTTTTTTCCAACTCTTTATTTCTCATTTTCAACAATATTCAACAAGCAGTATCATCATCATAAGTCATTGAACTGCAAAATATACAATAGCAGGAAGCAATACAGCAGAATTTCATACCATAACCCCATATCCCACCATATCAAAATGTAAAATTAACTTAAAACCAAACCAGATATATCAAACAAATAACAACAGACAAACAAGACTACACAAAACAACCACATAAACAACACAATTCCCCCCCCTATATGTAAAGTACCTGAAAGTAAACCATTTCACTCCACTCTATAATTCAACCTAGCATTATCCATAAAGGTCATTAAAACTCTCCCACATTTCATCGTAAGATTTTGGAGGGAGGTTATAAAACACATTTTCTAAAATTACAAAAATTCCTAAAAAACCTATTACAAAAATGTCTCATAAAAACCATTACCATACATAAAACAACCTGTGTTGTGCTTAACCCTGTGACATCCTGCCTATACAAAGCTAAATCCTGTATAGTATTTTGAAGGAGAACACTCTGCCTCTAGACACACAATGGTCAGTAGCTAACTGGTTCCTTATTATTAAAGGAGACCACTCATAACATCTAACATTGATTCAATACAGTTCTACCCCATCCAGTGCTACCCAGGGGTGAAATCCAACTAAATGTATACTATTCATACTGTATCATCACAAAATCACAATACCATAATTGCCCAACATGTTTCGTTCACCAATATAGTTCAACACAATGTTAAAGAACTTCATCAGGGGGACCATCTGTACCCTTCAACCATCTCTCTTCATTTTTGGTTGGTTCAATCCTGTCAAACTCTTCACTCTAAAAGATGTTCACAAACTATAACTGACACTACAATATCTGATTCTTGACCTGGGGACACAAAAAAAAGAGAGGGAAAAATAACCAGAAACAACAGTCAGTAATGAAAAAATTCTCTGTTGGTCAACTTCGACAGTAACTAAGTTTACTGAACTAAGGCTTACTGTGTCGTGCTTCCACAAAGTCACTCGACAACGGTTACTTAAGGGGAGAGCCCCAACAATTATGTTGGACTACTCAATTCCTGAAAAACACAAAAAACAGAACGTTCAGTGTATATCCTGAGCAAAAATTACATCCTATTACCAAAACAGTCAACATATATGAATGGTTTATTCTTCATGTTTCCTTGTGTTAACCCGAAGGTTACCCAGGATAACGCAGTTTGTCCATCTATCTGTGGTGCAACAACCTAAGATTATAATATCAAAGTTGGTGAGTTGACTACTGTCACTTATCATTAATAACCATCTCTATATGTCAACCTCTGTAACAGTGTCGCTCTTAACACTCTCTGTGGGGCCCATAATAACGTGTACAATTAACTCACACCATATGCACAATGCTAGACAATGACTTTACCTGATGTCTATAAGGAACTGTTCCCCTTGGAAACTGATTCCTATGTTCCTGAAACCGGCTCACTTACTGCCGCATTCGGGAGTAAACTTCCGCGTAGAACCAATAACGCTCCACTTTTGTCGTCCTGTGTTTTGCCACAAGAGGAATCCCTAAGATTAAAGATCAAAGTACACAGACGAAAAGTCAGACACATCAGCGACCACAACCAAGCGTCAGTAGCACGCTTACTGTCTCTTTCTGCCCTGCTCATAGCTGAGCGGTATGAAGTAGACTTACGTTCTCTGTAGCCAGTATCAATCCTGTCGCTGTCCTGCTTCAATGTAGCATACTCTGTTGTTGCTACTGGAACATCGTATATCCTTGTTCCCCCTAATAACATGAACGCTATCAGTGTCACGTGTCTTACAAACCATCACGTGACACCTAGACTCTCACGTCTCACGTGTTCCACGTCTGGCCCAGAACGCTAGGCACTTTCAACTCCCCCGTGACATGCAACAAATGTTAATACATCCATTGCTACAAGGGGCGGCTTAATCTACAAACCAATTCCCAGACGGTAAGTCCAGCCACTGTATACTCCAGCACTCATGCATATTACTAATAGTCTTATCCACGGTGCTAAGTGTCACATGACGTTGTCCCGTACGCCACTACCTGCTTCAATTATTCCTTATCTGACACTTTTATTGTGCTTCGCTAGCTTCAGCTTCTGAGTACCTCACTGTGTAGATTCACCGCGGTAGTACAATTTTATAAGGTACGCTTCCAAGTAGATAACTTGTATGTTTATACCACGTGTCATGGTAGGTATGCCAGTAGACGTAAACACCATAGAACGCAGGAAAAGAAAAGAACCCAGTGTACGATGTTGTCTGAAGTTGCTATCACAACGCATACTGACACAGCCAAGTGTCACAGTGTTGAATGGGTCCGGGAAACTCAATCAGTGTTTCCAATTCTCAATTTCATTGAGTCCTTTAGTAACTGAATCTGTAAGAACAATCAACCATTGTTCCTTATACTGTAATTTCCTTACATCTGCATTAGGGTTGCTTGTTCTGTTTAATTTCCACAAGACTGTCCATTTCAATTCATCTGCATCCTGGCTCATGATAGAGAAATGGTTTACCATTGGGGCTACTGTGTTGTGGTTGCGAATGCAACTCCTGTGTTCACCTATACGTGTGGTCACTTTACGTTCAGTCATGCCAATATAAATCTTATGGCATGGACACCATACTGCATATATCACATGAGTTGAGTTACAATTGGTGAACGTCGTTTGTTGCCACAATTGAGGAAGTCCCAAATCTACCTCTCTTGTTCTGCTAGTGAATTTACAATTAACACATTTACCACATGGGGCATGTCCTACTAATGTAGGTAGACCCCATGATTGTGTGATACTAATTTGTTCTTTAGGTCTTTGAGAAATATCATTTCTGGTTATTAATTCTTTCAAATTAGGTTCTCTCTTGTACGCAGATAGTGGACTTTCCAAAGGACTTTCTCCCCCTGCGAGTACGTGCCAATTCTTTTTGATAATTTTGATGACTTCATTCGTTCTTTAGTTATAGGTACTCACAAACACAATATAATTTCTATTCTGATTTTTGGGACGATATTCTAATAGAGCCTCACGATGGTTATTAATTGATCTTTTGTATGCTCTTTTGACTATTTATTTGGGGTAATCCCTATTCATCAGTTTCAATTTCAGTTGTTCAGCTTCTACATGAAAAGTAGAATTCAGCGTGCTGTTCCTTTTCAGCCGAATGAACTGTCCAAATGGTACATTTTCTCGCGTAGGTCTTGGGTGGAAGCTATTAAAACTTAACAGGGCATTCTTATCTGTTGTCTTGTGAAATGGTGTTACTTGCAATTTGTTCTGTATTTTATCAACCCAGATCGTTATATCTAAGAAATCAATTTTCTCTGAACTCTGTGTACAAGTAAACTTTAAATGTCGATTCAGTTGGTTGATCCATTCAAAAAACTCCAAAAAAGAACTCACCGTACCATCCCATATTATCAAGATGTCATCAATAAATCTCCGCCATAAGGACATTTTTTTCGAAAAGTACTTCTTTAGATAGAACACCAATCCGAATACTTTTCAAAATGTTGCCATGGGTGAGGTCTGCAGACTGACGCATGTTTTCAGTTAATTCTCTGTATTGGAAATTTTGCCAAAGATTGACATTTCTTATGCTGCCAAGAGTTTTACGGCATAGTTTGTGCCCTAAGGTTTTAAAAAATAGGTTCACCTTTAACTGGTGTTAATTGAAGAAGATCTCCGAAAACAATAATGTGTTTATCTCCCAAGAGCTCTTCGTAGTCCGTTTTGAGGACCTATTGTAATCTGAGGTCAATGAAAGCCAACATTAGGTTGGAGACCATGCTCACCTCATCTATTAGCAGCATTTTTGTTTGTTTCAAAACTCTGCATAGTTCCATTGCAGCTTCTGGAGAAAGTTTGTAGTAGTCTAATTTGTTTTTGTGTTCTACTGCAAGGAGTAGTAATCGGTGTAAAGTGACACTGCCTATATTGTAAGCAGCTAAACCTGTGTGGGCAGTTACAACAGCTGACAGTTTGTTGTTTGTCATTTGTTGGAGGAACTTGCTGATGATTATTCATTAAGAATGCTTTCCCTGAACCAGCTCGATCACTCACATATAGCATTGTAAGTTTGTAGTCTTGGCAGGTACAAGTTTTAGTTTCGTGCTGCATACCATGTTCAATTTGTTTTGTTATTTCTAGGAAAATGCTACGCTGTTCATGGTTTAATTGTGATTTGAGTATAGCAAAGTCTTCTGTAGACTCTTCATACTGGTACATGGTGTTTTCTACTTCAGTCATGGCTAATTCAGCCTCATTTGGTATGAATGGCTGTCCAAGTGGTTCTTGGCTTCCTGTTAGAGAAGGTTGACTGCTGTCAGGAGTGTTTATATTTAGTTGTGCTTGGAGTTCTTCTTCTTGTTGCTGTTCATTGTCTAACATTGTTTTGTATTGTGAAAAAAGTTTGTGTCTGTTATAGTGCTTGCATTTGCTTTGAAAGCATCTTCATAGGAGACATAGGTATCTAATAAATCTTCTTTTCTCCATGGTTTAAAATGTTGTAGTAGAGACATGTAATACAGTTCTTTATGTTGAGGAGTCTTTATTACAATTTCATATGATTAATTAAGCTTCGTTTGGTAAGTTTCACTAGGCTGTCTTCACAATTTTTGACTTTGATTTTCTACCTTTCTTCTTATCGGGTTTAACATTATTTTTGTATGTGAAGTTTTGGGCTACGTGGTATAGACACATGGTTTCCAAAGTGGTACTCCTGTTTGGGTAGTATGTGTCTAGTATATTGTTTTTCAAAATGTCTTGGCTGTTGGGATCATTTTTGGCTATTGTTTCTTTGTCTTCATATGATTTGAGAACTCAGGACCAAGGCTTACCCTTACTATGTTTTCAGATTTTCCATACAAGGCAGTACCGGTTACACAGTCTGCGGCTTCGTAGTAGCCACATTCTCTATGGGAGAACATTTTCATGCCTGCGCTGTACAATTTCTGTGACAGGGTTTTGTGAGATGATATGTCGTCCCAGAGGTCTTTGAGCTCTGTTTTTTCTGCTTTGGTTAAGTAGGCTGTGACATATCGTGCAACTGCAGTGTAATTGTCTGCAATGTATTGCACATCTATATTTGCATTCCATAGGAGGGAAATGATTGCATTATAATCATTGATGTACTTTGATCCTTTTGTTCTTTTTATGCAGAATGTGTTCTTAGGTGATTTACCTTTGACACTATGTCTAACTGAAGACATGAAGTTGTTCACTTGACCTGTTGTTGAAATTGGTCTAGGGAAACCAAAGTGACATTTGGTGTAGTATTTCCCTTTGTTTTTATATTTGCACCGACAATACTTCCCACATTTGTGCCTTTGAAATTGTAAAAATTGTGCATGTAGGTCACTATGTGTAATTTGTGAAGGGATTTCACAAGTGACATATTTCTGAATGAACTGCAAAACAGTGGCATCACTGTCCTGACCAAAGTTAGGAGCATCTTTAATCCACAAAAGCATATGGATGTGTGGTGCTCCTCTGGCATGGTATTCTTTTCCCCAAACGAAGTGTCCCAGGGGAGGCATTGTTTTTATACAAATGAAGTGCATTACAGGTTCTGGAGAGCAGAGTTCTCCTGGTGTTTTTATATCTATATTTGTTTTGTTTGCTATGCGTAGGAAATCGTGCAAATCTTCCCATGCATATTCTGCACAACTTAATGTCACAAACCATGTGGTTGGGCCAAGATTTCTTATCATACACTGCACTTCTGTGTGTCTTCGGAACCAGTATTCTTTTGTACAACGCATGTTTGCTAAAAGGTTTGACTGTAAAACTTCGTCTTTGTCTTGCACTTTTTGTAGTAATTGCCTAGCAGACATATTTTGAAAATGGGTCCCTGATTTCAATGTGTGTGCAACTCCGTAGCATAAAGAGAAGGTAGAATATGTATTACACGTTTTGTCTGAATCTGGGGTCTTCAGAATACATTCGTAAAGAGCGGTATTCTGATGCTGTTATTTGTGTGGGTCTTTCATTGTACCTTCCTCCTTTTCCAGTCGGAAAGAGTAGAGGGAAGGTTGTGCTTCAACACTTTTTTCCCATATACTGATTGGTGATCCTTTGTCTTGCCGCATTTGGTAAGTTTCCAATGCAATATCTATGGTGTCTTTAGAGAGCAATGGGTGAATTGTATAATGGTCTAATATATTGGATCTAGAAGTTGAAATTTGCCAGTTTCTGACGAGTCTTGAATTATTTCGGTGGTTTCCCTCAGGTTTTCTTCAATGTCTATTTCTCTGTAGTATTCATTGTTGTCTTTTAGATATTGCAGGGCTTTTCTAATTTTATATAAGTCTACTAGTTGCTGCCAATTTTCTTTGTCTTTTGTAGGTATGCCATTTACTAAGATAATCAAAGATTGTTCTATTGGCCATTGCACTCCCAGAGTGTGTACATTTTCTTTAAGATCTAATGGCAAATAAACTACTTTGCCACAAATGCCTTTTAGTAATTCAGAGGGAGGTAGTTTTGCTGTTTTTGGAAGGCATATTATTGCTTGAAATGGGTGCACTGTTCGAATTATAATGCTCTCATATAAATTATGTTGTTGCAGTGGTTTTGGTAATGGGAAAAAAAGTTATTAGTGATAGCACGTGAAGGTATTTGGTTGTTGTCAAGTTTTGCAGTGCAGTATTTGCAAAATATTGAGGGGTTAGTAATTTCATATTTGTTTTCTGCTATAAGATAGAGTGCCAATTGGAACCATTTGGAATCTTCATTGTCTTATATTTTAAATTGCCCAATGTTAAGGCAGGACTTTTGGCATAGTACAGTTTATGAACAAGATTTCTTACAGTTGAATGATGTGTTGCCATCATTTTGATATGGTGGAAGGTGCTTTAGTAAATAGGTCCAGAAATGCAGGCTAATGAATGTCCTTGTAGTCCTGTGTATTTGCGCACTGGACAGGAGTCCATAGTTTATAATACTTTTATTTTCAATTTGTCTTTGCCTTTCACATACTGATTGAGGAACTGGCGTAAAGATGTGTAAGATTTTTTGCCTATGTTACACATTGATGTGCATGGCCATTTGTAGACTGGATGTATTGGTTCAGTGGAATGGAGAGTTGATGCTAACTTTGCTGGAGATATTTGCTGCAGCATTTCTTGTTCCATGATGGTATTACTAATATTTTCATACCCTCGTTCAGTGCTTGCTTGCTTTTGTTTGTATGCTTCTTCATTGAAATATGGTTATGTGCTGTGGTGTCACTCCACTCACCTGCACAGATGTTAGCAAAGCTATCTTTGTTGATATTCCGTTTGTTGAGAAGTCCTTGTAGTTTAGTGGTTAGTTTTGTTAGCGGTTTCATTCTGTTTAAAACTAATATAAATAATTTCCCTTTGAGAAGGATTGCACTGTCTATGAGAGCTTCCAGGATTCGTTTTCTGTGGTAGGTTTTAAGGGTTGAGCATGATTTCTCTCCTGTTTTTATAAGGTTCTGAAGGACTAAGTGGCGGAAAATATTTTGTAAAATATTTTTTTTTGGTGGGCTTAGTTGTGGCTACATCAAGATTTATAGGTGCAGTGTTCGCAGTAGTGGTAGTTGTAGTCTTTTTAACAACTGTCTGTTTAGTTTACATTTTGAAAGAGGAGTCAAAGTTTCTTTACTGCAAGCTGCTTTAGTTTCGCTTATTAACAGTATTAGCTGTTTTGTTTGAATTTTTTGAATACATGCTGCTGGAGGTGGATGCCTATTTTGTACACTTTTATTTTGATTTGCTGTATTTTTGTGTTGCTTTCTACGAAGTTGCTTTTTGGTAGGTATTCTTTGGTGTCTGTAGGAGAAAAACAGAAGGTTTGGGTTGGGACGTTGTGCAATGTATGTGTGCATTGTGCATGAGTATCTGAGTATGATGGTAGGCATGTATGTAGAGGTGTGTGATTGTTGAATGGGCCGTTATTTCAGGTTGGGAAGGCTATTCTTGTATTTGTGTGTTACTATACTGGTGTTAAGATCACAATACAAAGTGTGCACCTGTTGAGGTGTAATTACTAATACTGAATTTAATGTTGTAGGGTTGATACAATTGTTTGTTCTACAATACTAGCGTTATACAGTGTTTGAGTAACAGTTAGAACAATATGACTGCATTGCACTTACTTTGTTGGATGTAAAGAGTAGGTTTCTTCTGGGTTCTGTCTTATACTTCAGGTACTGCTGGTTTTCAGGAGTGTGGTCTTCACTGCAATTGTGAAAGAAGGAACTTAGTACATATGTGTGTTAATGTCACAGTAATTTCCCTTGAAGAATAGATTAGTTACATTTGCAAAAGGAATTATTTTTAGGAAGAGGTACTGTATGTGTTAAATTGCACAGCTTTGTGTATGAATGGGGATTTTGGAGCATCCGATTCATTCCTAAGAGTGTTAGTGGAGTATTTATAGGTGTGTCCTATGAGGTGCACTTTTGAAAGTATGTGTTGCTGTTGCACGGTTTAGTGTGGTAATAGATTAGAGGAAGTTGAAGTAAGGTGAAAAAGAAAGCTTGGAAAAATATACAGATTGAAAGGGAGAATGTTTGTGTGTGTAATTCCATTCATTTATTTTTTGCATAGATGTTTCCTACAGGAGTGCTGGGACCCTTTCAGTTCTTTGACTTTGTTATGCACATTCATATTAGCACTATTCTTACACTTGTATTTGTTTACTTTTGCAAGTATTGCAAGTGTCAAGCATTCTGTTTAAATAAATGCATTTTCTGTACTTGCAATGCATTTGTAGGATAAAAGCTGGTCTCCTGTTTTGTGAGCATTCTAGGAATTTATAATAGTGTGTTAAGGGGTAAGCGGTTGTAAACATGACAGAAGGAAATAAGAGAATTATAGGTTGGACATTGCAATGATTAATATGGGTAAATTAAAATTGGAAAGCAGACAGATTTGTAAGTGAACTTGATTATAGGAGATGGGAGAAATTAGAGTATGCTTTTTTTGCAGATTATGCAGGGTGAATGGTAGGTACCCTGTTCATATGCATTTATAAAAGAGTTGCAAGTTTACTGTAAACAAAATAGTCATACCTGTAGTTCGTATTGATGTATGTAGATGTGTCAGAGGCGCTCTTGCTCCCGTAGTGTAGCCGTGGAGTTCTTCCTGCCAATATACCAAACTGATTAAACTGACTAACAACCAGAATAGTGGATTAGCGGAAAGATGGAATGCCAAGCGATTTCCTGTAACAGCAGGGCGCGGACAGATGCAACATGAAGCGTCCCAGAAGCACGGGTAGAGACACATATGCACTGCAAGAAAAGCAATAGTAAGAACAAAGCAATCCTTGGCAGGATGTATCTATAAACCTATTGAGCACAACACTAACTTGGGACTGATTGACAGGTCACTAGTATTTAACAACAATATGTAGGCAGCCGGGTTTGAATCTAAAATAAACCCAAGAAGGGGGTCAAATAATCCCCTAATAGAATGGTAATACAAGAAGGGTATTTTACAAGAGGCTTACCATATTGGCAGACCCTATGACAGACAATGGAAGTTCAAGACGAGTGCTTGTGAGCAGGGTAGTTGATCCAGAGGATTGAAATTCCACAACTCCAAAAGCACCCTAACCCGACAGCACAAGGACACTTATGTGTACTACGAGGCAGTCTCTAGTCCGTGTACACTCTGATATTAACTTTCCAAAGTCAAACAAAATCCTCACAATTGCCAAGATCCATGATCAAGAAACAACGAAGTCCCAGGAGCAAAGTTATAGGAGAAGGCAGATCCTTATGAAGTCTGTGGTCGAAAGACAGAAGCGGGCAGCCAAGTACAATAGGAGATGGCAAAGCAGGTAGTTGAGCGGTCTGAGTTCCTAAACACAAATGGGCAATGAAGTTCAAAGGGATTGGCAGATCGTGAGGCGGTCTGTGGTCGAGTGGCCAGGAATTCGTAAATGCAGGAAGGGCGATAAGCGAAGCAAAGCCAAAAACAATCCGGGTCAATACACAGGAGAGCAGGACAAGGATTAAGGGAACAAGAACAAGGTCCGAGGAGTCAAAGATAGCACCAACAGAATACAAGATTCAGAAACATCGGCCCACTGAAGAGGAGGAGCTTAGGAAGGCCAGTCACCTGATGAAAGCAGGACGTAACTCAGCGTGCAAGGCGAGACCAGGAAGCACCGGCAGGAAGCCAGCGTTTCCATGACAATTTCCAAGCTCCTGACAATACACGCCTGAAAGGGCCAGAGTTACATCTTCTTCTGTATGCACGTGAACTGACAACAGAATACTTCTTAGATGTTTGATGCCCCGAAATTGTAGAACGGTGCCGAAGCCCGACATAGATGTAGTTAAATCTGGAAGGAGAAATCTTGAAGAGTTTTATCGTAGTTTTAGCTGTAGGTGCTTTGCAATCACAGGACACGTGTACTCAGAGTGATGAATAGTACATGTAAAGTGCTAAACTGTGATGACAGAGTTAGATGTAGAGTTCTTGGATGAGATTGGTGGATGGTTGAGTGACTGTTTAACAGTAGCCAATGAGGGAATGGTGCAGAGAGTGAAGTGGAAAGCGAAGAAGGGCTGCCCCTGTGTTACGCGGTCTGCGGACACCACAGCTGTTCGTGGACAGGGCGTGCCTCAGCATATCTGGCATGGAAATAGGGCTGGGGGGATTGGCCAATCAGGTGCTGAGGGTGTCATTCATAGGGAGAGAGGGTATTATTTTTATTATTTTATTGCTGCATGCAGTGAAGATGGCTGTGGTTGCTGAGATGGACAGAGTCAGAGTGTTGATAGTGGGAGATGGTTTTATAACTAATCTGCAGTGGTATGCAAATATGTGTGGCATTTCTGACATTCTTGGCATGCAGGGAGTGGAGGCTATGTGGTGTGATGTGCCAGGGAGAAATTTGCAAGGTGTATTTACACTTTGTAATAATATGGAGGTTTTTAACATTCCAGATATACTGGTGGTAAATTGTGGAGGAATGTATTTGGGGTATCTGAGTGCAATCAGTATACAGGGTGCACTGAAGCAGTTGCTAAAGTAACTGATGTACCTATTTCCATCTGCAAAGATAATTTGTTCCCATATACCACCTAGGACTGCATGGATGTCTTGTCATGTCTTTAATCCTCAACAGGACATAGCAAGATGTCTTGTTAATAAAGGAATATCTTGTTTTATGTATTATGTAGGCATGTCATCATTCCAAAATGAGAACCTTTTGGGAGATGGTGCAATTTTTTTTGTGATGGAATGACTTTCACAGATTTTGGTCATGCAATATTTCTTAGTAATATTCAGAACTCAATCGGAACGTTATGAAGTCATCTAGCAGACAAAATCTGAAAAAAGCCTCCAAAAGGCTCCAACAAAAAAAGAAAGGGCTCTTTTCAGAGCCAACATCAAAGGAGAAGTGGAGTACACTATTTAAATTTTCATTCCCCACTCTTAGATTTCACAATCTGTCCACGGACACCGTGGCTGTCCGTGGATTGCACGTGTTACATGCAGGGATTTTGTGGCTGAGAGGCATGCAAATGAGACTATGCAGGCCAAGGGATTGGTCAATAAGGTTTACTCGGTGTGATGTATAAGGAGAGACTTTGGCAGAAAGGTTGTTTCCTGAGAGGAGAGCAGATAGCTATGGCTGGGTCTTTCAGAAGGCAGATTGTCTGGATCTTAGGTGACTCATGGATAAATTAGTTGTAGGTCCATGCAGATCGCTGTGGAGTGGCTGCAGATCTTGGATTCCCTCATGTGATTGTGCACTGGAGTGCGCGGAATGAAGTGGTTAGATTTGGTTCCTCTTTGTGCCACTGTGAGGACACACTGTCATCCAGACATTATTGCAATGAAAGAAGGACTTGGGAAAGTCATGGACATGTTCCCAAACTCCCGAGTAATTATTTCTCGTATTGCGCAGAGACAAATGTGGCTGCGTTGTTCTTCATTTGCGCCACAATGGAGAAAGCGAGGCGAAATGTCAACAAGGCTGTTTGCGCTTTTTTGAGAGATGTTGGTATGTCCTCTTTTCACAATGAAAATATTATGTTTCGTAGCACACACATTTTTCACAGAGATGGAGTAGATCTTACTCATGCTGGGAATCAGATTTGTTTGCGAAATATACAAAATGCATTGCGACCCTTTTTGGAATTGTAGCAATCCTTTTTTCCAGTAGGTGTTGACCACTTGAGGTTTTCGAAACACAAAAAAAAACACAAAAAGGCCCTTTTCAGAGCCACTACTTCTTCCCGGAGAACAGTACAATGGTTTTGATAGTGCAGTACCCCCAAAAATTTCAAAGTCCACAGACTTTTAAAAATGCACAGGGCCCTACAGCATTTCATTGGCACTTATATTTTTAAACCGTGAAAGGTGGCTCTGAAAAGAGCCTTTGTTTTTGGTCGTTTTGTATTTCTTTAGTTTTTTTTAACAAGACACACATGGAAGGCAAGGGAGGGTAAGGAAGGGGCACCAACCACAGGGATAAGAAAGGGCAGGTGGAGAGAGGAAGATGTTGGGTGGGCCTTAATCAGGTAGGTGGCAGACGTTCTCATGCTCCTGGACTGTAGCCTCGAAAGCACTTTGAAGTGTCTCCCCCTTGCATATTACGGTGTCGCAGTACATACACAATACTGTGAGCCTCGACAGGTAAGGGTCTACAGCATCACATATGGCCTGCAAGGCTGGTTCAGGGATGCGCTGCCCCACAGAAGTGTTTCTTGTGGTGACAGGAGCAGAAATGGAGCTTGCAGTAGAGGAACTCAACCTACTACTTTTATCGCAGGGGACGACCCTGCAAATTGCCCCCGTGAGGAACGATCTTAAGTGTCGCCGCATGGAGGTAGTCCTGCAACTGTACAAACCCGGTTTGCCACAACTGAGCTCCATCTGGCATTCAGTGCAGCGTTGTTACGCTCACCTGGTATCCACAGGGACGCCCTTATGCCCTAGTTGCCGGATTCACCCTAGACCCTTCCCGATTCCGGATGGTGCCTTCTATGGAGGTCGGGCCTGAAAACACAGGACTGGACTTAAGAACAGATTTTGTTTCCTCCCACCTGCCCCCTGGACTCGATTTGATGGCCCACTCCTCACCTTGTTGTGATGTCTGGCGTGCTCTCCGTCCTGCCTTCTGTGCAGGGGCGCATAGTTTTCTGCGGGTTTGAGCGACCGAGTCAACGTCACTGGTGCTAACCCATTCTAGTGTCTTTTAGGAGGTAAGTCTGGTTATAGCAGTCTTAAAATGTCCTTGCTTTCCTTTCTTGCGATTAATGTCTTTTCTTTATTTATTCCCCCTTAGGTGCTGTAGTGATAC
Organism: Ambystoma mexicanum; assembly: GCF_040938575.1. Classification (NCBI taxonomy): domain Eukaryota; kingdom Metazoa; phylum Chordata; class Amphibia; order Caudata; family Ambystomatidae; genus Ambystoma; species Ambystoma mexicanum. The sequence goes on from NC_090934.1 coordinate 39,041,676, forward strand.
ACGAAATTGCAACCTTGCCAATCAGGGCTTTAGATGACAGCATTAGCCGCTGAAAGCCAATAGTGTATTCAAAGTATGTGCTAAAAATGCTGACAGTAGTCTGTTGTAGCACTTCCATTATGCAGTAGTGAGCTACAAGGAATATGCAGGCCTAGTATGAAATAGGTCACATTATGCATTGTTGATAATCAGGCAGGGAGAGGGCCCCTAGCTCTGTAGCTAATAGGTATTTTTGGAGTGTTTGGAACATCATGGCACCTATATAGCGCTTAGATAGCCAGTCTTAAGCGCTATAAACACTAAGCTATGAGTGCATGCCTTTTAGAGCTTGCAGATGGGGTTAATACATCCCTGCTTCCCTTAGAATATTCAGCCTCACTAACGGTAGCCCTGGCTCCAAGCTAATCTTCCTTTTCTCTGGGAAGGTACTGATAAGACATTCCTCAGCCTTCGCAGATGGGAACCAGGGAGGGGTAGGAGAGAGCAGGGAGCCTCTCAGAGAGAGTTGGGTTTTTTCCATGAGCCAGTTGCACAGGGAAAGTTCTGGAACTGTGCGTCATGGTGACTGACAGCACGAGATTATAAAATATCCATGCACACATGACTCGGTGGGAGATCGTCCTGTGGACTTGATTCATGCACGGTCAAGTGCCCGGAATTGGCTCTCACGGTGTCCTCCAGCATTGTTTTTCTGAGCGGGGCTTGTTTTTACAGCTAGCTTATGAAAAGCCAAGGTCTCCCAGTGCTGATTAAAGGGACGTAAGACTGTGTTTCTCTATGTTTCTCTATATTTCTCTATGTTTCCATGTTTCACTATATTTTGCATTGTTCTAAGTTTATGCTTTGTAATGTTCTTTAACTTGAATCCCAAATGTATATGAAATTCACTGCTTAGAATAAATATGCTAAAACTTTGAGGGTGTCATTTGTCACTAGCATGAGATCACTGCTCAGCACAATAGAACCTGTATTTTGGGCTGAATTGGGTATTTTTGCTCTCAAAGGGCTGGCCCCGAGGAAGATTTTGCCCATATCAAGACAGGTGCACAGAGGTTCGGTGGATGCGCTGCTTGGATCGGGCTCCTACCAGGATGATGGACGGAGGAGCGTATGATGGATGGTAGGTAAAGCGCGAAGTGTGGCGCGGTAATTTCTTCTTTTGCTAACCTGTATTCTTTATTCCTTTTCAGGTCGCGATGTTCTTTCTGGGCGTGTGAAGATTTCCGGAGCGGAACTGGCCAAGAAATGTCCAGCCAGGGGAGGTTCTCGTGATAACTGCCGTAAATGCGTGAGTAACCTGTTTTAACGTTGTCCTTCTTTCTCTCTCCCTCCAGGTGCTTAGTTCCGGTGCATGGGTGGTGTCCCGATGATGCTGCTGACTGGATGGAAGACTGCGAGCAGCAGGAAGACGGATAATAGACGGATGGAAAGTTGCAGGTAAGCAGAGCATATTAACAACTGGTTCTCTAAAGAGCTATCAGAATTAAAAACTAAGAAAAACAAACTTTATCACACTTAGAGAAAGGATAAATCCGTTAGTAATTTGAGAATGTACAAAGGTAGTGCTGTTCATTTCAAAAAAGAGGTTTTAACAGCCAAAAAGGAGGTACTAAATGAGAGGATCATTAATGCCAAATCAGACTGTAAGGAATTATTTAAAATATTAAAAGAACAAACACACGTGCCACGACCCACACCAGCCCCGATTATTAAGAATCAGGCCTGGTGTACAGAAATTCAGTCAGCAATGTCGAATAAATTGGATAAGATTAGAGAAACTATACAGATTAAAAAAGGTTCTCTGAACATATTAGATGAGCAGGAGAAGATTACACACCCCCTAGTTAAAGAAAAAAAATAACCTTTATTCAGATTTTTGCCTATATCTGAAGAGTAATTGGCAAAAACTATCAGTCAACTCAAGAGCACAAGCTGTAAAGGCGATCCATGTTCTGCAATTATAATTAAGGAATGCCTACCCACCTTAATACCAGCTCTCACAAAATTTGTCAATACCTCATTTGAGCCGAAGGTAGTGCCTGCTAATCTGAAAAATGCATGGATCACACCTCTACTAAAAAAGTCTAATCTCTGCCCACTCACCCAGTCGAACTATAGGCCCATCACTAACACCGCCTTTCTTTTGAAAATACTGGATCGGGTAGCATATAATCAGATCTCCACATTCCTGGAACAGAATCAAATTCTGTATAATTATCAATCAGGATTCCGTGCCAATCATGGCACAGAAACAACACTCCTAGCCCTTAAATCCCATCTCATTCAGGGCATGGATAAGGGTCAGATTGCCTTACTGATGATCCTAGATCTTTAGGCGGCTTTTGACCTGGTGGACCATTCGATCTTGTCCACCAGGCTAAGAGAAAATGCGTTCTTTTCGGAAGCGGCCATCCTTTGGATATCATCCTGTCTAAAGGATAGGCAAATTAGAGTTGCCAGTGAATTGGCAGAGCAGATCCAATGTTATTGTTGTTCGGAGTTCCACAGGGAGCTTGCGTGTCGCCATGTTTCTATAACATCTTCATGATCCCCTTCTTTCAGATGCTGGAGGAGGAAGGGATCATGTTTGCCAACTACGCGGATGACACGCAATGCATCCTACCTATCTCAGGAATCTACCAAAAGGACGTAGCGTTCATTAATGCAATCTACCTGAAAATTCAAGATTGGATGGTATCCAATGGCCTTGCCCTAAACAGTGCCAAAACTGAACTTCTTTTGGTGGGCTCGCCAAGTAAATTGGATAAATTAGCAGTAGAATATAAGAACATCAATCTGGACAATTGTGTTATCAAAACCTTGTCCAAAGTTAAGACCTTGGGCGTATGCCTGGATAGACACCTAAATATGAAGGCTCAGGTGAACAGTCTTGTTTCATCAGCCTCATATTTCCTCAAACTTTTTCGCCATCTTCGTCCATTTATTTCTGAAAAAAATTCAGAATCATTGGCTAGAGCCATCATTGGATCAAAATTAGATTATGGATGCAGTCTTTTGGTGGGTATCCCTCAGACCGAGATTCATCGTCTTCAGGTGATTCAAAATGGGGCTGTGAGAGTAGTTAAGGGCTTAAGTAAGAGAGATCATGTATCAGAGGCCAGAAGGAGCCTTCATTGGTTGCCGGTTAGAGAAAGAATTCAGTTTAGACTTCTGCTCATTACCCAGAAATGCATTGTAGGTCCAATGCCATCATATCTGAAGGAAGCCATAATCGTGAAGGACAAGGGAAGGTCACTTAGATCAGATAATTCTAATACACTCAGTGTACCCCGGCATAGGACCAACAAAACAAGGCAGGGGTCTTTTGAAGTTGCAGCACCCATAGCTTGGAATGCCCTTCTAACCTCAAAAAGAACGTTGATTTCAACAGAACGTTTTAAAAAGAAATTGAAAACATTGCTTTTTGCCTAAACCTGCCTAGTGGGACAATGGATAGACAATAGTTTAGCTGTTTTTGTGGCCTGTTTTGTGTTTGTATGTCTGCGCCCATCAGCCTTTGGGTACCAGCTGCGCATTACAAATTACTTAACATAACATAACAGAGACTGCTAATGATGTTCTTTTGTCTCCTCTGCAGGTCCGCTGTTCAAGGATCGCCGGGTTCTGGTCTCTGGACACGATGAGTGTCACGCTGCTGGGTGCAAAATAATACAAAGCACGTTCTGTAACTTGGGTGTGGTTTATATAGCCCTCTAGTAAAGTAGTCCGGGCTACCACACCCAAAACACTGCACCGCACAGTTTGGTTCTAGGAACTATGCTGTGTGGGTGCCACCATGTTGGCTGCAGGCCTCCAATGAGAATGTAGTCCCTTCAAGACTGTGCCCCAATCTGAACATGAACCTGGCGCCAAAGGCGCCAGGACTGACTCCAGGCGAGTCAATGAGGACAGTGCAAGGCCCGTGGGGCCCCAAGTGAAACTTGAGTCTTAACCCCACCTGGCATGTGACCATGCCAGTGGGGTTTTGGGTGACGGGTCGTGACAAGCGTACCTTGTGTGCACAAGCTTTGGGTACGCTCCAACGGTGGTAAACAGCCTCCACACCCAAGATCCACAGGGGCTGCTAGTAGTAGGGACTTCCACTACCTCAACCTCGTCATCTTCTTCATCACTCTCTGCATCTTCACACCTGTTCCCCTCTCCAGGCCCTTGGGGAGGTGGTGGTGGTGCCTTAGCGTGGGTATAGTCACATGATGACGGGAATGGGACGGCTGTCCGTAGGACACCGAATGCGTGTGGTCGGTTGTGCACATGCGCACTGGTGTTCTACGGACAGTGTTTGGGTCCCCGAATTAAAAGTGTGACACACGTGTGGCAGACAGTTACGGACAGGCACAATGTTCTTAGGACCCGAGGGTGGGATGCGCATGCGCACAAGTTTCCGCTGGACAGGGTTTGGGTCCCCGAACTAATTAAAGGTGGGTCACAACTTTGCGGACAGGTTATGTGTTCTATGGACACCTCCACTTTGCGGGCAATACAAACAGGGGGGTTGTTCTTAGGACACCCCATTTTGATTAACTACGGACATGCGGACAGGTTATGTGTCCTACGGACACCTCCATTTTGGTTAATTGTGGACATCCCAGACAGCCATGCCATCCGCGGACAACCCAATAGCCCTTTTTCTTTTTTTAAAACACAGAAATATTGTAACAGTATACATAATATTTTATTATTGTACAAAAATATAGAAATTATGAAAGAGAGGGGGAAGCAGAAATTGAGACAAATACAGAGGAATTGGGGTTTTTTACATGTTGGATGGTAGGGGAGGAAGGGATTGAAGTCTTATCATAACGTTTTTGGTGATGGGGATATTTTGGGGATGGTTGAGTGGGACATGGAGAAGGGGTACAGGTGCATGTGGGGCAGTAATATTTAATTTTTTCCATGGTATGGTTTTCTACAAAGTTCTTCAAAATAATGAAATTGGTCATCAATTGATCAATGTTTTGTTCTAAACACTGTCGATGATATTTCAGTATTATTCTTATTTTCTGTATGTTCTGTTAAAGAAAAAAAAATGTGTTTGGTACATATAAAATAATGTGCATTAATTGGCTTACTTTAAACACTGCAGTGTCTACCATTAGTATCACTGTTTTCACTCATTTCATCCCCTGGGAAAATGTTCTTCAAGCCCCTCCAGAGTGCTAGCCATTTCTTTGTAAAAAAAAGATAAATACTTGTTTAGTTTATCCTACTAAAGAAAATGTATAACTATAGGAATGAATGTAGTGTACTTGCCAGTTTGTTTTTCAGTTCTCCTGTTATTTGTTGGGCAGTTTCTCCATAAAGTATCAGTGAGGTAATTCTGCTGGAGGCCCAATGTTCCATATGCTGTGTAATTGGACTGTAGGTGTCTTACATAAACAGTTTGTACTTCTTATTTATTTTTTAAGGTGATTTATTTCTATGCTGCTCTTTGAACATGTTCAGTGTGTTTGTTGTATGATACAACAATGTAGGACACCCCCTGAGCTTTTGGATAGTGTTGATGTTGACCAAGTACGTGCGTGGACATTCCCATGGTCAGCGGACATTACTGCCACTAGCATGGGACGGGGGTATGGTATATCTATATAAACTACAGATATTAACCTATAAAATCCATATCTATATCTATATTCAGTGAAATAAATGTGTTTTAGAGATGTTATGGTTAAGTTGCGCTACTACAAACCTATGAAATTCAGTGGAAAAACGTTAAAGGGACGTTATGGTTACAAGTAAAACCGTAAAACCCCTGAAATTCGCCAGTTATGGTAAGCTAAGCAACTATAACTCGCGCCACCACCGTGCACTGCTAAGACTAACACCCAGGACATCAAAGATGACATCACAAATGTCATTGATGACATCACTGATGAGATCACATGTGCATTTAGTTTGCATGCAGAGCCTCCACAAGGGATTGTCATTATAAAGTTGGCAGAAAAGTATCAGAGATCATTGAAGAACTATCATATGCCAAATAGTTAATTAAGCAATGCATTGCTATAAACCCACCTGGCCTAGATATGCCAGTGAATTTAAAAAAAAAAGAGGGAGCCAGACATGTGAGGTCATCAGTGTCATCATGGGTGTTGCTCTTAGCAGTGCACGGTGCTTACCATAACTGGCAAGTTTCAGTGGGTTTTCGGTTTTACTTGTAACCATAATGTCCCTTTAACAACGTTTTTCTGAGAGAGACAGACAGATAAAACACTGCATGGGTTTTGAACAGTTAGTAACGTATCCTGTGGCTGCCCAATGCGAAATGTTTGCATGACATGATATGATCTGATCTGATAGGTTATTTATAACGCACTTAATACCCAGAGGTTTCCAAGTGCGTACCCGGGATCGAACCTGTGTTGCTTCGGGTGGTCTTACTTCCAAGGAAAGCAAGTTGCCACTGAGCTATCCTCCCGGGGAAAGAGGATACTCCTTTGCAGTATTTGTATTGCAACAGGTTTTAATGCAAGCGCACTTGTTGCTTTTAAAGGGTTTCCTAGTGCATGGGTTCCCCAGATCACCATCTCTCTCGCTACTGACACCGTGGGTTGGAGCACATCCATGGGAGTTTCCAGGCACATCTGAGTCGGAGGACTGCCCTGGCACTCTGCAATGCCACTCCTTAACCCAACTGGCTGACTACAAATTAAGTCAATGGGGTGGAAAGGTGCAGCTTATATGCGGACTGTTCAGCACCCCCCTAAGAAGGGTCCAGTCCCCACAACCCAAGAATCCTTACTGTCCGGCTGCTCCTGCAGCAGCCTCAGGGCTGTGTGCACAGCAGCGAACCTGCCAACTCAATGCCAGCCTAGCCTAGAAGTCTCTTCAGGGTCATCCTCTTCTCCCTGCTAGAGAACTGGCCCGGTGTGGCTGTTCACTGCAGGGCAACTCTGGGGCCTGCTTACATGATTTGTGTGCAGCCAGAAACGTTTCCTTCCTGGCCCTCGGTGCTGCGGCTGGCGTAGGCCGGCCTGCAGGCACAAGGCACGCCAGAATAAGAGAACCCTTACAGGCAGCATCCCACAAGTCGAGACCCAGCCTTCCCCAAATGGCGAGCCCTCTGCGCTCTGAAGCGCTCTCGCTCATTTTAGCAGGAGATGCACACTTCTCTGTATTGTACCTCTGCTGTGTGAACTCCCCCCGCTAGTTTAGCACGAGACACAGGGAGAGCAATGCTGCATTGCTGCCAGGAAAGGGGGCATACCAAGCTGCTGCACAGCTACTGCGGAGTGTGGGGGTAGGTGTACTGTCCTGTGCTTTTGGGTGCTGCCAGGTGCCGTTCCATAAGCCACACATGTACAATACTTACACCCCCATTGCTTTAAACGTTACTCAGCAGCATTCATCTGTTGCACAGCCCACCCTGGGCGCGGCTCTCATGCCCAGGTCTGGCAGCCCGGACATCTCTTTCCTCGGCGGCTTGGGCCCACCTCGCGCCCATCACGAATCCAATCACGTTGGGCTTGCACAACAAAGAGACACCCCCTTCTGCAATGGCTAACATACATCCTCCAGCGGACCCGATGTATGTCACACACTTGACCAGCTTTCTCTGGCCACTCCTTTTCTCTCCTCAGACCATGCCATACCCTGCAGGGACACACTGCACGCCAATGCCAGGCAATCCAGGCGTCCTGAAACTGTTGCATTCAGGATTTGGAGCAGTATTAAAGCTTCCTAACATAACCTTTCTAAGCACCTGGCAAGAGGCCTGCGTCAACAAACAATGTGCCCTTTGTACAGTGGACACCTCTGCGCTGTGCTGGGTCAAGTTCTCCATGCCAGCGGACTTGGCCTTGTTTTACCAGTTTCCGGTCACTCCTACTTTAGCGTCCTCTCTGGCTGCAGCCAGCACTTCTCGGGTTTCTCCTGCCTCCCAGAGTATTGCTCTGTACATTAGCGTCCTCTCTGGCTGCAGCCAGCACTTCTCGGGTTTCTCCTGCCTCCCAGAGTATTGATCTGTACATTCGCGTCCTCTCTTGTTGCTGCCGGCACTTCTCGGGTTTCTCCTGCCTCCCAGAGTATTGATCTGTACATTCGCGTCCTCTCTTGTTGCTGCCGGCACTTCTCGGGTTTCTCCTGCCTCCCAGAGTATTGCTCTGTACATTAGCGTCCTCTCTTGTTGCAGCCAGCACTTCTCGGGTTTCTCCTGCCTCCCAGAGTATTGCTCTGTACATTCGCGTCCTCTCTTGTTGCAGCCAGCACTTCTCGGGTTTCTCCTGCCTCCCAGAGTATTGCTCTGTACATTAGCGTCCTCTCTTGTTGCAGCCAGCACTTCTCGGGTTTCTCCTGCTCTCCTGCCTCCCAGAGTATTGCTCTGTACATTAGCGTCCTCTCTTGTTGCAGCCAGCACTTCTCGGGTTTCTCCTGCTCTCCCCGAGTTTTTCTGCTTCCAATATGGCATTCCACAGACACTTACTCCAGTAGTGCGTTTGCCATTGTGCAAGTACTGCAAACAGTGAGTGGAAGTAAAGTGCCATGCACCATAGGTGGGAGCCCACATCTTTCTTAGTTGTGAATGCTCAGGGCCATCGTACAGCCAAACATGAGGTCTTCCCCTCTCTCCCCCTCTATTCCCTGCTCTTCCTCTGGCCCTTCTGCAGCCACCCCTCCGCTCTCCTTCTCTTCCTTTCCCCTTTTTTCTGCTGACGAGGTTTCAAGAGAAGTCCGATCTATGAAAGTCTCGTCAAAACAGGTCCACCCCTGTTCCTCCAAAACTATCAAGGGCCACATTGACTCCCTGGCTCCTGCCCTTGCTGACTTCTGCAATCACTCCTTCGCCTCTGGAGTCTTCCCATCCCCCCCTTAAGCACTCCCTTGTGCACCCTCTTCTTAAGAAACCCTCTTCTGACCCCTCCTGCCCGGCTATCGCCCAATCTCCATCACTCCCTTCCTGGGCAAGCTCCTGGAGAAACTGGCCATCTCCCAGCTCAACCTCCATGCTGAATCTGTTGGTAGTCTTCATGACCAGCAGTCTGGCTTCAGAGCTGCCAGAAGCACGGAAACTGCTCTCCTGAACATCCGTGAGGACCTGCTCTCGAACCTTGACTCTAACACTCTGTGTCCTCATCCTGCTTGATCTCTCTTCTGCCTTTGACACTGTCAACCATAGCATCCTGCTCAACCGTCTCCCTGATAACCTGGGTATCACTGGTCAGGCTCTGGCGTGGCTTACCTCTTTCCTCTCCAATCAACCCTCCCAGGTCCAACTGGGGTCCTTCCTCTGACATCTTTTTCTCTACCTATGGTGTCCCCCAGCGATCTAACCTCTCTCCCTGGCTGTTCAACCAGTATCTGGCACTCCTTGCCCACCACATCGCCACTCTCTGCCCCAACTAACAGTGCTATGCGGATGATACCTAGCTCATTTTCAGGCTACCCTCAGCCTCCTCTTCTCCTTCCCTCATCTCGGACTGTCTGTCTGCTATCCAGGAGTGGTGTGCCACCAATGACCTCTGCCTTAATGCTAGTAAGACTGAGATTCTACCCATCGGCACACCCACTCCCTCCTTCCCTGCAGCTCTCTGGCCGGCCTCTCTTGGCCCGCTTCCTGCAAGGCTAAAAACCTCGGGGTTATCTTCGACCCCACACTCTCCTTCTCTCCTCACATTTCTGATGTTTCTAAGAAGTCCACTATCAGCTGCACCTCCTCAGAGGTATCCTTCCTTTCCTCTCCTTCCCCCAGAAGCTCACTGTCTCCAGAGCCCTGGTTCTCGCTAAGATGGCCTACTGTAACAGCCTCTATCTAAATCTGCCTGCCTCTACTCTCCGCCCTCTGCAACTCATCCAGAACAGGACTGCGAGACTTGTCCTTGGCCTCAAACCCAGGGACGGTATCTTTCCAGGACTGAAATCACTACACTGGCTCCCCGTGGCTGCGAGGATCAAGTTCAAAACCCTCTGCATTGTCCACAAGGCCTTCTGGGGACTGGGGCCAAAATACCTTCAACTCTCTCTTTCCAAATATCTTCCTTCTCAAGCTCTTCGCTCATCCCCCTCCAACTCCCTCATGGTCAGCCGCTTCTCCAAGCAACGGGGCGGGGGTTATCTCTCTCCGCAGCAGGGGCCTCCCTCTGGAACAGCCTTCCTGAAACTTGTGGAGAACCATCACCGCTGCCGGAAGCACCTCAAAACCTTCCTCTTTGCTTCTGCTTTCTCCCCTGCTAATCACTGAAACTGCACTGAATCTGCAACTGGGCCACTCACCAAACTCGGTCCGTGGCCCAGCCTCTCTCCCCAGCACTGCCTCCCTGGCAACCCCTGCACTACGGGACTGTCTCTGTATCCCTACAGCCCCCCTTCCCAGCACTTATCTTGCACTTGCCACCAGCTGGCCCATTATTTATCTTGTATTTACTAACCCTGTACTGCACTTTTCCCTTCCCCTATACCCATGCACTTGCGCGATCTGAATGACACTTGACCTAGTAGGATCGTTGTCTGTCTCCCCTTGTTACCCCCCCCACCGAGCCTCGTCACGCCTTGAAACACTTGTGTATAGGCACATTACAAATGCCATATCATTAGCAACCTATTGATCTTTCATGCTGCCTCACATAGTTGCCAGAATTCCCAAATGTGGCTAGAACACCCCCACCACCTCTCTAAGGTCCATCTTGACAGATCCACAGGCCCTCATGCCATCACAATCATTTGCCCGGCCCTAGTCACTCCCTCCAGCTGTCTGCTCTTTCATCCCTTACCTGCAGAGGCGAAGGTCTGGACGCAACATGCCAACTTCCGGCGTGGTATAAAAGCAGAGTAACATACCCGTACTGGCCTACACGACCACTGAAGCTTTGATGGGACTACACTTCCCATTCTCTTCTAGTTGCCAGACTGCCCCCATTATAAATCCCTTGTATGGTCCCATTTTGAATGCTCCAGCATTGACTCATCTGCTTTTAAGAAATCTGCCATCCACGTGTATTAGATTCCTGCATTGCACCAACTCTGCCGGAAGTGAGCCACTCCAGCTCCATTCAGTTTCTTTCTACACACTGCATACCCAGCTGTCTGGCACTGAAGCCAAGCACTGCCCTGGGGATTCCAGTCCTTGATTGGCTCCACCAGCAGGCCAGGGCGTGAACGTGTGTGCCTTATCATGCAACTTGCTCTAGAACTTGCATATTGCTCTTCAGTCCCTGGTCTGCCCACAACCGCTCTAGCCACCATATCCTCATCGCTCTAGCCACCATAGCCTCACGCTCGCCTTGGTCTATCCACCGCTCCTCTTCCCCGCCGGTGTTCCCAGAGTACCTGCAGGTACATTGTATTGCTCTTGCTGCCTTGATGGGTGCAAGGGTTCACTGCCTATGTGGTCCACTTCATTGATTCTCGGCCCCGTCTGCACTTCTCTGACGGGTAGAGCCATACCTGGCATACATGGCAGTTGCCGGGGTGCTTCTCCGATGCTCTGCTGGTATTGCCCAAACATGTATCAAAAATGGTGAATGCACGTTTTGTGTGCATTCAGCATAGTTGATCAGGTTGAATCCCAAAATGGCGATCTAGGTGAGCAGTGGTTGCAGGGGGTTGTTCCCGCTCGCCTAGTTAGGTATTATGGGTTGCAGGGCTGTCCCCCACATAGACCAAAGGCACAGTGGGGGACACAGGTTGAAATTCGAGCTTTTCAGATTCAGTCATTTAACGTGCATCCACTGCTAGCTCTCTGTTTTCAGCCCACAGTCCCTTCTTTCCTTTCCTCTGGTGAGCACCCACTTGAGTCCCTGCTGTGCCCCCATCACGAACTCACTGCATTCACCCTCTCTGCCTCTTGCTCGCTTCACTCCTCCCCACTTCTTTCATGGGGTTCACACCAGTCCACCCGGCTGAGCGAGCTGGTCAGCTGCCACTTCTCCGCAGTGCATTCCAGAAGCAGAAGGGTTGACAGAATCCTAGAACCCCTCCATGTGTCCCTTTCAGCCCAACGAACACACTATCTGCTGTCCCAACACGAACACTCTCAGGCGAACGTTCCCGTGAACCGTCCCAGCTCCTGGATGGACCACGCTCTTCGCAGTCCCAGGAGCAGGGTAGTCAAGCCTGGGCAGGCTCATCGGCTCCCAAGCACAGCCCATTCACTCCATCCTTAACACGGACACCTTACTGCTAGAGCCCTGCATGGGTCATTAGTTTAGCAAACGCATACCACCTCTCACGAAGTGCACTAGCAATTCTACATTGGTGTTCCTGTGTGAGCAGGCAGGTCCCTGACACTTAACACCACAGACGATGACACTGTGCAGGCGTAACAGCCTGCTAGTCTGTGCTCTCCAGAGCGCAGTAACTGCAAGGCCACTTCCTCTGGAGGCAGCCTGCTAGTCTGTGCTCTCCAGAGCTCAGTAACTGCAAGGCCACTTCCTCTGGAGGCATCTTCGGAGCTAGAGTGAAAGGCAGGCTAGGGAGGGGACTATAGACCAAGACCGGGCAGTGGGAGCCATCAATGGCAGAGCGAGGGTAGCCCATCACTAGGGGACAGGTGGAGTGGTGAGGTAGGGGAAGGAGCAAGCATGAGCAGAATGTTCAGACACTGCGCACTAGGGAGTGTAGCAAGCATGACAGGAATGTTCAGACACTGTGCACTACGGAGTGTAGCAAGCATGACAGGAATGTTCAGACACTGTGCACTACGGAGTGTAGCAAGCATGACAGGAATGTTCAGACACTGTGCACTAGGGAGTGTAGCAAGCATGACAGGAATGTTCAGACACTGTGCACTAGGGAGTGTAGCAAGCATGAGCGGAATGTTCAGACACTGTGCATTAGGGAGTGTAGCAAGCATGAGCGGAATGTTCAGACACTGCACTAGGGAGTGTAGCAAGCATGAGCGGAATGTTCAGACACTGTGCACTAGGGAGTGTAGCAAGCATGAGCGGAATGTTCAGACACTGTGCACTAGGGAGTGTAGCAAGCATGACAGGAATTTTCAGACACTGTGCACTAGGGAGTGTAGCCGATGGGGGGGGGGGTGTGAGCATAGACAGGCTGCAGGGGAAACACCAAGGAGGAGCGGGATGAGGCCAATTTTATGACAATTACTTCTTTGCCCACAGCATGTCTGCATGACCACACAGCAGGGCAGCTAACTGCAGCCAGCTGTCAACTCAACTGGCCAAGTAGACGTGGGCAATACTCACATTCTCACCTCATCACACGGCAGCTCCTCTGTATAGCTAAAAAGAAGGGGGCCCACTCTATGAACCACTCCACCCACAAACAAAAAGGTCATTGTGTTTGTAATACTGGCATCCAATAACTCGCGCATCAAGGATGGGTTTGCTGAGGTGTAGGAACACAGGGTTATTAAAGGGCTGGGCGCGCGGACTTGCATTGCAAGATACTCCTTTAGTGGCTTCTTGTAACTTAAGGAGAAATATCTAACGTTGAGATTTGCAAGCAGAACCCTGTAACTAAGCATCTGTAGAATACTTACGAGCCATACCTACTCCAGCTCCTCTACTACCCCTGTGCCCTGCTCGCAACCCTCCGGGTAGGCCCATGCGTCTGCCTCCAATCCTCCCAATTCCTTTGCAGCTGGCTCCAGGCTGTGCACAAGAGTCAGTGTGAGCTAATGGGGATAAGGGGGTGTGAAGGGTAAATAGGTTGAAATTAAGAAGACATCAGTAATCACAAAACAGAACCCTTTTCTTCTAGACCGTACCCGTGCTGCACACGACCCTCTTCCTTAAGCCAACAGTTGCTTGATGACACACTAGCCCATTTCCTCCTTCTGAGCAGAAATTAGGACGACACCAGCAAAAGAGTACAAAAATATGTTTTCTCTTAATTACATCAGTTATGAAAGACAAAAAGCAGCTGTAACAAAAATAGATTGCTCGGAGTCACGTGGCCTCTAGTTGAGCTTCTGCTCGGAGTCACGTGGCCTCTAGTTGAGCTTCTGCTCTGAGTCACGTGGCCTCTAGTTGAGCTTCTGCTCTGAGTCACGTGGCCTCTAGTTGAGCTTCTGCTCTGAGTCACGTGGCCTCTAGTTGAGCTTCTGCTCAGAGTCTCTGTTGGCCGTGTACGCGTAGGCTTTCCCCAGCACAAGACGGTCACGCAGCAGCTTGAAGAACGAGTAGTAGTTGCTGAAGAGGATGAGGGCCAAGGAGATGGTGTGGTGCCATTTCCCTGAACACACAAGCGAGTAGAGCTGGTAGAAGATGAGCGCTCCTTCCAAGAGGATGAGGATGTTCCAAAGCCGTAAGGGTTTACTGAAGAAAAACTGCAAAGAGAAGACAAACACATCATGCTCAAAAGAGGGAGACATTCAAGCACAAGAGATGGAACCAGACCTCTGACCACTTCGCACCACGCATACATCGGCACAAGCAGCATCCACACAAGACATCACCGCGCCTCAGCCATATCGGGCAAGGGAGGTAGAGTGCCTCAAAAGCAAGCAGCCAATTAACATCCCACTTGCAAAGTTGGCAATCCGGTAATACAGATAATACAGATATGAACTGGTCACGTGCACTCAGTAAGACCAACATGGAACAAACCATCGCTTACATGTCACACAGCCCAGCTCGATAAAAGACACAGGGCAAAGATGTAGTGGGAGGAGGCGCAAGGAAAAATAAAGACGAAAAAACAACTGAGCAGACTCCACAGGGAATGCAGGGACCAGTCAAGAAACTCATGCATGCTAGAGAGACAGTGCACACCAAGATGTAACAAGATGTAACCTGTATGGCAGCAGCAAGGAAAGGAAACAGCTCTAAAAAGTAGGAAGGTTTCTATCACACACGACAAACGTTACACAACTACACAACTACAATAGTATTTTTGAAGCTTGCATATATTTAAGAGCCATATGCTATGCATAGTTCACCACCTTGTGGTTGGTCCTGAATATTACAACTTGTTTATTAAATTGAAAATTAACACAATATAGCTATGTCTGTAGACTATTCCTTTGTTACATTTATAGACCACCACAACACTCTCGTGTGTGTGTGTGTGTGTGTGTGTGTGTGTGTGTGTGTAAATCGAAAAGATGCTTACATATGTTGGATTAAATTATGCGAAGTATACACATATGTACATTTCCAAAGCTCCAAGGCCACATGTGACAACAAATGGACACACACGAGGAAAAGTCAACAGCTGGTAAGTAATGTTTGTCTTTTGGAGCTTGTTAATGTGTTAAGACTCTCTAACATGTCCTGGTTCCCAACACAACCTTCACTGGCATCTTCAGAGGATGTGAAATGCAGGGAAATTCCAGCCAGCCATCTACGCAAACCCGTCTACTTAGCTCCGTCTCTCCCATTCCTCTGTTCCCCATGGAGTTTGAGCTGTTTGTTATTTGTCAAGTCATTCACATTCCCCTGCTGCTTAGTGATCTTCTCCCGTGTGCCACCCAAAGCTGAAAAGCATGGGCTGCAAGATGCTGGCCAACTCTTTCCTTTCCAGGGGTCTAGTGGCATTGACTTTGGACCCCCTGCACTGGTTTGTAACTTGGTAGAAGCAGCTCTCCTAGACATGCCTCCTGGACCCTGCTCTCTCCCTCCCCCTCACTATGAAAACTATTGCTCTACATAGTCATCCCCAATCAAACAAGGGCAACAAAGTACAGATGCCCAATTAATAGATTTCTAACCAGCTATAATAACCTCCCAGGAGAGAAGGTCTTCCGGAGAGCCAAACTTACTAGAAAAACCGATGCAGCCACTGTGATCATGTATACAGACACCAATCATAACAACTGAATAGGCAATATCACTAACCCAGAGAGACTAGGGGGAACCTGCTGAGAAGGGAATGGAAGACCTTGGCAGAAGGCCCTGCAATGGGGGGACAAGAAGCCCACCCCACCACACCCCCTCCCAAGGACCACATAGATATAAGAGCTGTGCTCTCAGGGAGAACTGGATGGAACTCCGTATGGAAAAAAAAACACTCCAGGAATGATGCAAAGAATATTCAAAAAGGGAGGGGGGAAAAAAAGATACTTTCTACCTTATAGTTTCCCACTGTCCTTGCCCCAAAAAATGCCAATTGTGTGTAGACTTAAGGAAGGGGAATGCAATCTCTGAAATCGTACTCTTCACGATCATCACTCTGGATTCCGAACATCCAGAGGCACAAAAACTGCTCTTCTGAACACCCGTGAAGAACTGCTTGCACCCCTGGACTCCACCCCACAGCTGTCCTCATCTTACCTACTTGGTCTCTCCTCTGCCTTTGACACAGTCAACCATTTCATCCTCATACAAAGGCTCCACAATACCCTTGGTATCTCAGAACTGGAACGGCAGGCCTCGTTCAAAACTGACCACTCTTCCCAAGTCACCTTCTCCTCTCCTCTCCTACTTCCTTTGCCACCTGTGGTGTCCCCCAGGGATCTATCCTCTCCCCCTGGCTATTTAACATCTACCTAGCTCAGCTGGCACTCCTCATCTCCCCCAACGTCCATAGTTATGCAGCAAACACTGAGCTCTTTTTCAGACTTCCTGCTGACTCACTCGCACCTTCCTTCATCCATGACTGCTTATCTGCCATCCAGACCTGGTGCACTTCCAACGACCTCTGTCTCGATGCCAGCAAAACTAAGATCATTCGGATTGGGGGATTCCTTGATTGATTCCTTCCTTGATTCCTTCCTTGATTCCTTCCTTGATTCCTTCCTTGATTCCTTCCTTGATTCCTTCCTTGATTCCTTCCTTCCTTCCTTCCTTCCTTCCTTCCTTCCTTCCTTCCTTCCTTCCTTCCTTCCTTCCTTCCTTCCTTCCTTCCTTCCCTCCCTCCCTCCCTCCCTCCCTCCCTCCCTCCCTCCCTCCCTCCCTCCCTCCCTCCCTCCCTCCCTCCCTCCCTCCCTCCCTCCCTCCCTCCCTCCCTCCCTCCCTCCCTCCCTCCCTCCCTCTCAGGACATTGCTAAGAAGTTATGTTAACTTGTAAAGTACACGGTCGACCACCCAAAGGCATCATGGCGCTGAAGAGGAAGGACTGAACCGCTAGGAACGAAATAAAAAAAAAAGGGCACTACAAAAGAGTGGTCTTAAGAGCTCTTCTAAAAGCAAGATGATTGGGGATTTTCCTCATGGCCGGAGGGAGATCATTCCAGAGGTTGGCCGCGGCCACAGAGAAAGCCCAACCGCCAACCCTGGTGCGATGATATCTTGGGACTACGAGGAGATCCGTAGATCTCGCTCTGGATGATAACGGGAGAATTCGGCCTGCAAAAACTCGGCCCCTTGACCGTGGATAGGCCGATGAACTATACACAAGGCCTTGAAACAGACACAGTGATTAACCGGTAGCCAGGGGAGTGAGCGCAGCACCGGGGTGATGTGAGCTCCTATTGAGTGCTAGTAGCCAGCCTGGCCGCCAGGTTCTGTATCCGCTGGTTCATGCCAATAGGCTGTGATGAATACAGCGTATTGCAGTAATCCAAGCGGGAGAGAACTAATGCTGCGCCCACGGGTGATGGGGGGGGAGGGGTGGAGGGGGCTGCAGCTGTGGCGGTATCATAGGTAGAACCTTCCTCAAAAGCCTGAGAAGGTTTTCGCCCTTTTTTCACTTTGCCTCAGAAGCTCAATGTTACCCAAGCCCAGGTTCTCTCTAGTCTTGACTATTGCAATGACAAAAACAAAGAGGTGATGGCTGGAAGGTTTAGACTGAATCTTAACCACTGGCATTGCTCGGGGCAACCCTCCAGACCATCGTTCTTCGCCTGCCAAGCCATTACAGAAGGGGAAAGACCATATGCAAATCAGGCTTGGCCCCACCCCAAAAGGGGCAGTCCAGCCCAAACTGCTAGGTCACATCTCTTCTGCACGAGACCACAAGCATCCCCAAACATGGCCTAGCAGTTCGGGCTGGACTGCCCCTTTTGGGGTGGCACTAAGCCTGATTTGCATATGGTCTTTCCCCTTCTGTAATGGCTTGGCAGGTGAAGAACGATGGTCTGGAGGGTTGCCCAGAGCAATGCCAGTGGTTAAGATTCATTCTAAACCTTCCAGCCATCACCTCTTTGTTTTTGCTTTGACTATTGCAATAGCCTCCTCCTGAATCTCCCTTCTTCCACTCTGCAACCTCTCCCGCTAAGCCAGAATAGGGCAACAAGACTTGTCCTTGTCATCAGGCCCAGGTACTGCATCTCTCCTTCCCTAAAAAGTCTTCACTGGCTCCCAGTTGCTGCACAGATCAAATCCCTCTTCAGCATCCACAAGGCTGTCTGCGGCCGGGGACCACACTATCTGGAACACTCTTACAAAATACTCTCCTTCTAGACTTCTACGTTCCTCTGGCACCAACTCTTTGTGTGTAAAGCACTTTGCTAAACAGAGCAGGAGGTTGTTCACTTTCCTCAGCTGGATCCCTCCTATGGAACAGCCTCCTCCTCCCTCTGCATCTTTAGCACAACCTTTTTAAGTTCTGAAAACACATCAAGACTTTCCTCTTTTTCTCCTTCTCCTTCCCTTTCTCCCCCCTCTGCTAATCTCACAGTTGCTGTGATTGGTGTCTTGGACCCTTACGCATCCTCGGGGACCCTGCCCACTCACACCCAATCACCCCAGTTCTGTCTACCTTCAGCACTTGCCTCAGCACACCCTCTGCACTGGAGACTCGCACTTTCCCACCCAACGCGGCTACTGGCTGCATAGCACTTACCATACCTTGCACTTCTTCTGTGGCTCACCCTGGAGCACGGACACCCCAGCACCTACTCCACTGCCCTCTTACTTGCTGCACTTGCACATTCTGAATACTCACAAGGCATGGTAGGTTCGGTCGTCTCTTCCCCCACTGTATTCTCTTATATCTATTTGTACTGCAATCCCATGCTCTCTCCCTGTTGCCCTGTGGGAGATTTGATACAGAACTTACTTGCTATATAAGCACCAACCAAGCAAACAAAATAAATGAAACTAGACATATTCCATGCCCTGCAACAGTAAACCAACTGAGCGGTTGACACAATTTAAATACATTACCACCTTGGCCTAAACAAGATGGTTGGCAGGAAATGCCCCAACCTCACAACACAGAGAAGTCAACCTTTGCCACTTTAGCTCATAGTAATGCAACATGTACTGCTCCAACGAATGAAGGACGCCCCTCGCACCACCAGAGACTATGCTGGCACCCACATGGATTACGTTAGCTTCCACAGTGCCACCTAGAAACATCTGACCAATAGTTCCACCTTGAGAGAGACTGGTCATGCACCCAATCCTACCCAGTGTACGCACACCACCTCATTAGCACATAGGATAGAACATTGGCAATTGAGTAAGTAAGCATCAATTTCCAAACAAAACAGCACCTTGTATAAGAAAGTCCTAATTTAATGATTAGGTCTGATAAGATGGATGTACGTTATAAGATTGAGGCCCAAAAGATCGAATTACAAAATTGTGAACCCCATTTGTTTGCACTTTGTAATTTGATCTTTTGCTTTTTTTTAACCCCTGCCACGCATTTTATTTATGCGGGTGACACCCCGGCTACTCCCGAAGACCCCATTACCAAACTAAGTAAGCAGGGGACACCCCTGCAACCTTGTTCGGTATTTGTTATTCAGTCTTTTCAAACAGGTCGATGCACACTAATTGTCCTTTCTTTTTTGAGTCGTTTGGGGCAAACCCGATAAGATTACCACTGGAATTCTATGCTGCAGGACTCTACCTCACAGACATGCTGTAGAAAAACAAACACCTGCTGGAAAATAATCCACCAGTAGAGCAAAAACTTCTGGGGTTATCACAAGTTAGGTAGATTTAGCACCAAGGTTAAACTCTTACCCAACACCTCCTAAATCAATTGTCTGCTAATTGCCCTCTCTTTGTTGCCCCCCCCTTTTACCGAGCTGTATATTCCACTCAGACTGCAATGGTCTTAGAAATGTTGGGCTTTCATGTGCTTATGCAAAAGGCTATTGTGTGCATTCCTATGAAAGAATGCCAAGGCTGTGTGTGCAGATGTGCATCTTTGCTGTGCATACATGCGATAGGCTATAGTTTGTGGGAGTAAAAAGCTATGCTGCATGTGAAAGGCTGGGTGTGCACATGCAAAT
This sequence comes from Ambystoma mexicanum, assembly GCF_040938575.1. NCBI lineage: Eukaryota > Metazoa > Chordata > Amphibia > Caudata > Ambystomatidae > Ambystoma > Ambystoma mexicanum. The sequence continues at coordinate 39,061,723 of NC_090934.1, forward strand.
CTCAGGCTTGTGTGAAAGTCTGCATTGCTCTTTCAAAGCTGCAGTCCACTGGGAGGTGTTGCTGCAAATCTTGTACAGGTTATAATTTGGGCACTACCTTAGTTCAATGACCACACCAAAGGCTAATGGTTAACCCGTCTATTGCCAGGTTCTATAGTCTGGCCCAAGTGTGCCAAGCCTAGGATAGTCTTTTTCAATAAACATGCACGCCACATTGTAGGAACCTGGGGTGCATGCGGACATCTGACTTTCGTGCTGTTAGAGAGTTTTACAAAAGTTCAACTTGGGATAGGACTAGAGAAGACACACACTTGAGATATAGGGCTCCAACACTTGGTATAGGCCTGAACCACACAAGTATGTTGGTAGCAATGGCTGAACAGCCAGGCTCATTTTAGGAGAGCACAGGGCTGTAGGTGGTACAAAGAACGTAAGAGTATAACCATAAGGCCAAAGAAACACTGACACTTTTTAAAAAAAAAAGTGTTTTGATTCCTACAAACAAATGCAAGTAAGAAGCTTTCACAAATATAAAATACGAATGACTAATATAAAAGAACAAAAAGAAAACAGGAAAATATAAAACAGGAAGAAATAATAAAATTCATCAAATTAATCACATACTGGAAAACAGTCCAATTTGGTCTATTTTGATTGCAATCCATCTTCACCAGGAGTTAGCAATTCTAACTTTTTCAATATTATAGAAAGAAAACCACATGGTGCTAAATTAAAAACCTGCGATTGGCCACCCATCAAACTACTCCACAAGGCTTCATTATCTGTAGCGATGACTAGATGTTTCCCGTCTTCCTTCAGGGCCAGACAAACCATCACCAGATGTTTCGCAGTTGCTCTCCTTTTTACCATTCCAACTCATATCCCTCTCCACGTTCTTCCACCTGCTCACTTTTTCCAATGTCGGTAGCTGGTTTAATCGAAAGCGGACCTATAAAATCTGGATTTTTTTGGACATGAAAAGAAGAGTATGTATTTGGACACCTGCTCCCTTTTATAATTGAGCCTGGCATATTCCTTATAGAGGGTATATTTAGCCAACTCATCAATTGTTTTCGCCCCATCTTATTGGAATCATTTTTTTTCCCCACCATTGAGGGTTCGATGGCAAACTCTTCTCCAAAAGAGCCTACCCCAACGAGTAGGTCCTTAATTTGATCCTTTAGTCTAGTAATTGTTAAACCTGAGGTACGCCTTTGGTCTTCGCCCCACTTTTCATACAATGAATGGAGGGGCGGATTTATTAGCTTAGCATATTGAGTCATCTTGCTCCATTTAGCTCTGGTGGCCAAAGAAAGCCCAAACTTGTGTCTCATCACCGAGTTTGGTACAGAGTTTGCTAGCCCCAGTGCGAATCGAATTCAATTTGTCCCCCAAGTCGTTTAGATTGATATCTAATCTGTAAAGTATGGTGGGTTCCACTTGCATCAAGTAGAAATGAATCAAAGGTTTCAGGGAGAAGAAGCACAACTGTGCATAGAACCTTTTCATTTTTGCTAATAACAGTCTATATTTTCCATCGATATGCTGTATCCCACATTGTTTTGATGTGGTATTTAAGACCTCATAGCCCAAATAGGTCAGAGAGTCTTCCCCCACGCACCAGGTCAGAGTTTTCCAGCTTCTCTTTGTAGAGAAAATGAGAACTCTTGATTTGTTGCCCATTCACTTTTAAGTTGTTTTCTACTAAGTATGTGTGGAACAAAGTGAGTTTCCATTGAAGTCTAATTGGGGTAAAATCAAAAAGGACTATATCGTCCGCAAGCGCTATCCAATCACAAGTCCAACCTGACTGGATTTGCGAGACCCCCCCCTGCCATATTTTTGCCATCTCAGCGGTGTAGAGATTGTACAGGGTGGGGGGCCACCACGCATCCCTGCCTCAACCCAACAAATGTTGTGATGGGAGCAGTCGTGGACCCCTCACTATCCAAACTCACTCTCACCGTTGTATACGTGTGCAGCAGAGCCAACAGCTGCACCAGATTGGCAGGAACTCCTACCGCCATAAGCTTGTTCCAAAGCCGTTCTCTACTGACTGTATCAAATGCGTCAGACATATCGATAGATGCCATGTAGACTCTGCCTATAGCTTTTATTTTATTTTTTTACCGCTGCCCGCATATGGGCCATAAGAAAGTCATTTAGGGGAGTACCCATCCCAGCGCGATACCAAATTTGCAATTCAGGTAGTAATTTTTTTACTTTTGGTGATCTTAGTTTTAAATTCTTTTAACAACAAGGTTCCAAAGATTTTACTAAACAAATCCACAAGTGCAATTGGCCTAAAGTTTCTTGGGTTTAGCTTATCCCTCTTCTTAAAGATGGGGATAACCAGGGCTCATCTCCATGACTCTGGGACCTTATGGGCAAGGCAGATGTGTGTCAATAAGTCCCGGAGTGGAGGGCCCCAAATATTCAAATTGTTTTTAATAATCATCGGGGTGGATGTTGTGTGGGCCTGGAGCTCTATAAGGTTTTGCTTTACCAATTGCCCATAGGGCATCTTCAAACTCCCAGGGGAATACTTTAACAGTTTGCAACCCTCTTCCCTCTAGGTCACGTGCAACTTCATTTTCGGGTAATTAATACTTTCCCCGTATGTATGGTTCCCATGTCTGCGCCTTAATCTGACAATCCTCGGATTTTTTTTTTTTCTTTCTTCGTAGCATGCCAACACCCCAAATCAGTGATCAGAATTTGACAGCATCATTACCAATCAGTGATCCTACCATGTCCTGGTTCCTCTTGATAAGAGTCTCGTGTTTCAGTAGATTCCATGACCGTTTGAAGTCTAAGGAATAACTTACTTACCTGTAACTGTTGTTCTCCAGCATGGCTCTGGCATGGATTCACATGCTCATGAATATTCCCCCCCGTCGTCAGGCTGGGAATCCTTGGTAAAGAAGAAAAGAAGTTTCAGTTTCGTTTCTGAACTGTCTTTCTCCTATTAACCAATCACTGGTCTCTGGGTCATACTGCCCCCAGCCAATGACTGCCCTCTACCTAAGCCCCTCCTCAGGCAGCCATCTTCAGATTTTTACCGCACGTTCAAGTTTTGGGAGTCCTCGTGCTATAGCTCTCGAGCTTTAACTGCGTATTGCGTTTTTTTTCAGAGAATTTTCAGACAATTGAGCCTCAAGCTCCACAGATTCATCGTCCGTTAATGGCGAATTTTCGTTGAACTCATCTCTTCTCTGAGGATTCCAGAAGACACTCGAGGACTACCCCCCCGTGGTCATGGGCGAAGACAAAGGAGACTCGACGCCCCTGTTCAGAAGCACTGCGAGTCCGCGAACACTGGGAGTGCCATTGGCACGGGCTCCACGGCTGCCAGGCCGAGTGCAGCATCCCCGACGGCGTCAACCATGAGCCAACGCTGCAGCTTGACGAAAAGGAAATCGGACAGTCCGGGTAAGCTTCGGGAGAAGGCCCGGTCGAATCCCACAGAGAAAGCCAAGGGGGAGCGAGGCATTGACCCTCCCCCCACGGTGAAGGCCTCCGACGCACCTAAGGTCGTGAAGGCCCAGGTTCACCAGGCTAAGGCTTCGATCGATTGAGGGAGTGGCATCGTCCCTGGCGGAGACCGCGGATGCGGCCCCAGTGGACACGACCTCCAAGGCAAGAGTTTCCCTGCCCGCCCAGAGGGAATCATCTTTCCAGCCCATCGAAAAGACCCCCGTGAAGCACCGGGCTGAGAAGAAGGGGTGGGGGCACGGTGGTCATACCGGACTCTGAGATCTCCTCCGAGGACAAGCTGTCTGGCCTTAAGGCAGTTCTTGACAACAAGTTTGTCGAGGTCAGGTCCTACGGGAAGGACCCAGACGAAGAGGACGTGGAAAGCGACGAGGGAACCAACGATAGCGACAGGATGGCGAGGAACCGGAGGATACCACACCGCTGCCAACGCTTCCGTCGCAACCGTTGTCAGCACCGACAGACAGGTCAGAGGACATCTTACTAGCCCTGCACGCCCTGTGTTCAGAAATAAGGACAAGGATGCCCCAACCTCCGGCAGACGATTCAGCGGCGCCTGGACCATCAGGAAGCCCTCCACACAAGCGGAGGCGAGTCGATCTGCCCCCACCCTGCCATCCTTCACCTCCCTCACCTCCGCCGAGGAACGAGATCTTTACCGAGGATTCCCAGCCTGACGACAGGGAACATTCATGCTTCCTTAAAAAAGAAATTACACATACGTCTGCGATTAGAAAAGACTTCCCAGGACCTGGAGGTGACCCAAGAGGTGCAGAGGTGAATGTGCAGTACGGAGAGTGTCCTGATGTGGCACTCAATGTCCTGGGGTACCGTCTCGCAGAGCTAGGATTGCCATCAAAAACATTTGGCCATGTGATCATGTAAATTTTCAATAGTGTTCACTTGTCAATAAGATGCACCTCCCCCACAAAATGGAACCTATTTGCCACAATGAGATATAGATACACTAACCTAGACTTTACTGAACAGACAATGCAGTGTTTTACAGAGGCAATACTGTAATGATGCATTATACAAGAACTTGAATGTTTAGGAATCACATGGCAGGTCTCTTAAAATAATATATTATGAATAAAAAGCCAACACAAACTGATCTTTACCAAACAGGTTATAGTTGGCTTAATAAAAGGATCATGCTGATCACTTCTGGTTTGCAATCATTTAAAAAAAGAAATAACTTGTCTTGTCTAAGACTCCACCACAGCCCCTTGGCACCAGAGGAGATGATTACTGGTGCACTCTCTCTCTCTCTCTCTCTCCCCAATAGCCCCTCTGAACTTATAAACAGATAGAAAGACGGCAGAGAGGCCCGAGGGCAAGAGGGGAATGCAGGGTGTGCTGCTATTTCATTGATCAGAGATTTAAATAGAATGCTACACAAGTGGCAATTTAATTAGCAAACCTACAGAATTATATAGCAAATTGCTACGCGACGCTGCTTATTTCATGTCTTGAACAAGATGAGTAATCCACCCAGATGCAATAACACACTGGTGCCTTCACAAAAATTATGCAATCTCACAGATCATTTAAAGAGTAAAATGGCCAACATACCATTCAAAGAAGACCAGACCGTGAACCACCCCCTAAACCATTGCAGTAACACAGAACAAACTGATCAACTTCGCCAAAATGTCAAGAGAAAAACCTCTCTGCGTGGTACAAAAAAAAAAAAAACAAGGCAGGCTCGCCAATGGAGCACTACCCACCAGACATCTATAAGGCAATCCTTACACAGGGCACACCATCGGAATGCTACCTAAACCTCTTCACTCTATCGCTCAACAGGCAAAGTATTGAGAGCGTTCAAATCTGCATACATTAAGCCTCTCCTCAAGCACATAACAGGCGACAAGGAAGACCGCTCAAACTACAGACCGATCTCAAACATTCCCTACCCAACAAAATTATAGACCCATGTATACGAACACATAGAAAAACACCATTTTTTTTTTTATTTAAAAGAATTTTTATATATAGTTTTACAAAAGAAAACTTTTACAAACAAAAAATATGTAGTTTTACAAAAGAAGACTTTTACAAACAAAATTTATGTAAAACATGAACCTTATAAATTGTAAACATGATCATTAAAATTTCAATCAACCAGAGAGTTAAAAAAATTAGGTTCCTCAACCATTTCTTTAAACAAACTTTCCGTTACATTACAATCAACAAAACATAGGTTATAGATTGAATTCATCACCCATTTCTTTGATCAAGCTTTTCATTACCAGCATCATAATTTGATCTACCCAAAAATCGTACCTGAAAATTTGTTTATACATCATTTTTTAAGAAAGATGTTCAACTAGAGTTGTTTAGGTTGTCATTTATGCTTTCCAATACAGTTTTGATTTTACTCAGCAGACGCACTAATGAAATGATAAGTGCCATGCTCCCACCATACATACAGCTATCCCAAAACGAAGATTTCAAAGTATCTGTATCCTTTGGGGCAAATATCCCCAGATAGTTCTTTCTATCGTGTTCAAAGAAGGTGCAGTCAACTACTAGATGTTATAAGGTTTCAGTAAACCCACTATCGCAAAGGCGACAAAGCTGATTAGTGAATACACCAATACATTTTCGCCAATGATGAATTCTCTCAAGTGTGTGGTATTGATTCAATTTGAACCTTAAATAAGCTCGACGTGTCTTACTTGATGGGCATAACTCCAGATAAGGTGATCTTAACTCTCTTTTTCGTGGCCATCTAGCATATTCCAAATACGATTTGTATGAATTATTACAATCCAAGGTTGCTGACCAGTCACGATCGTAGAGATTCCTTTTGACTTTAGGAAGCTGCATAACTAGATCTTGAATCGTGCAGTCACAGTCGTCTAAGATAAAGTTCATTTCATTAGCAAATATGCTCATAGATTTTAGTTTTGGCAAAGCAAATAACCCATTTAGATCCATGTATAGGGAGTTTTTGTGAGGCGCCATAATATCTGCATATCGTGATAGTTTTCTCCAAGACCATCTGGCAGTTAGAGAGGATATACCAAGTTCATGTCTGATAATAGAGTTAGGGATTGATTTAGATAGCCCCAACACACTTTTCCATACATTTCCCTGTATTTGATTTAATATGCCGCCCACATCAAGAAGACACATATCCAAGCCATATAGAAGGATTGGTTCAACTTTCAACATATAGAAATTGATCAACGGTAGCAGCGAAAACTCACAGATAGTTCTTAACAAAACCTTCATCATGGATATTAACGGACGCACCTTCGTCTTTAAATATGATTGCCAAAATTTAAGAGAATACTGGACTTTTAAGGGATACCCAAGATAACGAATTGCGTTTTCACATACAATGATGTTACCATTTAGTTGCCAGTTATATGATTTGATTTTTCTTGAATTGCGAAAAACAACAATTTGTGATTTCAGAGAGTTTGGTGTTAAGTTATGAGATGCAGCATAATTAGAGAATCTGTCCAGTTTTTGTTGTAATCCACTTGGAGTTCGATCAAACAATAAAATATCGTCTGCAAAACATAACCACGATATTTTCAAATCCCCTAGTTTCACGGGAAACATGCCACTTCCATTCCACATCATATCCATGTCACAGATGTATAAATTAAATAATGTAGCGGCCATGTTACAGCCTTGTTTGACTCCTATCATGGTCATAATAGGTACTGTAAGAACACCATCTCCATTTATCCTTATTTGATACGTTGTGTGATTATGCAACATTGCAACTAGTTGAACCATTCATTTTGGGAAACCAAGTTGTATGAGTTTGGTCCATAATATTTCTCTTATTACTGAGTCAAAAGCACTACTCATGTCCAAAGCTGCCATATAGACAGCCCCGTACTCTGGAATTTTGGTTTGTGCATAAATGTGTGATATAATGAGAGCATTTAACGAAGTCCCCATATACTTTCGAAACCCCGTTTGAAACTTTGAGAATATGCTCTTTGTTTCTATAAAATTTTGTAAACGCTGTAGTAAAATTATAGAAAAACCTTTTCTGATGCGTCCATCAGTGCAATTGGCCTGAAATTCATAGGCAATTTGGGATTCCCCTTTTTGTACAAGGGAATGATTATGGCATTAAGCCATGACTTGGGGATAGAATTAGTCGAAAGAATATAAGCAAACTTTGTATAAAGAATGGCGCCCCAAAAGTATGGGTCATCTTTTAAAATACAGGCAGGCAGACCATCCGGCCCAGCCGCCTTAGAATAGTTAAGATGGTTGATTGCATCAACAATTTCATTCAGGGAAAAGAATAAGTGTTCCTTACAATCGAATTCAAGAATTCCTGAGTTATATGTTGAGAATTTCAGAGGCAGACTATATTTACATTCAAAATATTCAATCCAAGTGGACGAGGCAATTGGTGAGGCCATATCATGCAACGACACCCCCTTTTTGTTATTTAATACTGCCCAGATGTACCTGGTGTCATGTGTGATGAGATATTTCATCATTTGTTGATTCGCGACAAGCTTCATTTGAAATTTTATGGATTTTAGTTTGTGCCTGTAGTGGTTCATGATCTTGTTTTTGGCAACATAATAGTATATGTGTTGCTCGTGACTCTTCTTCAAAGCACGCAGACAGCGATTTTTTTCCCTCTTAGCCATTGCTATTACAGAATTGTAGCCACTTTCAACGGATAAGTTTAGGGCTGTCGCTTTTTGGGCAAGATGTTCAATATGATCTTTAATTATAATCGAATTCCATTCTTCTCTTCTGCGTGCATTAATGAAGAGATCTGCGGTACTAGACACACGAATTACATCTCTTTGGACCAGAAACGATAGCTCTCTACACATTTTCGGATGCCATCCCACAGAAGTCTGTACTCTATGAAGGGTCACCAATCCCAGAGCAACATCTTTATTCAAGGATGCCAAATCGCATTTTACACTTGTACTTATCGGGTAGTGATCGCTCTGGGTCTGTGTGTGGATTGAGACATTGTTTACCAAGGGCATACAATTGGAGGAGACAAAAAAAATAGTCAATGTAGGAGGATTGAGACCCCCTCTTCCAAGTCCCCTTATGATCACCAGTCTCATATTCCAACAATTGAATGTTCCATTGTTTGAAATAGGAGACCCAACCCTTTCCCAGAGTCACTGAGGTACTTGATAAGGACTTGCACCTATCAACCGACTTAGATATTGAGGGTACACAAACCGCATTAAAATCACCCCCAATGACAATCATGTAATTCGAATTTCTGATCATTGCCTCCTCAAGTAATTCTTCCATATTATCAAATGCGGCCTCTATCGAGACATTTGTCGGATTGTAGTACAGGCATACAATTAAAAATGCACAGGTCGATACACCAATGAGGATGCACTCAATTGCCAACATTCCATGTTTAGCAAAAATAACCTTCGAATTGTGGTTTATGGCATTATTTATAAGTATAGCAATACCCCCATACGGCCGACCTGTTGCACCTCTTATAGCCGGTAAACAGTAATTGGAAAATCCCTCCATATTCAATTCATTAACACACATAGTTTCCTGTAAAAGTGTTATCATGGGAGATCCCATATATACAAAGTTGGAGGCCCAATTTTCTAAGTTCCTTTTCCCGCAACAATTCCAAGACAATATTTTAAGACACTGAGCATTTAATGCTGAAATGTTTTTTGACTATGGTTTGCTTTGCTTATTAGAGAATTCAAGGATAGATGTCATCAGAGGAGCAAGCCAAGGAATGTTAGAAGTGGCACCCACCAGTTCTGATATTTTAGAAAATAATTCAACAGTTTGTGCAGAACCGGCTGATAAGGTGGCGTGAGTGGCCCCCATTACTGCCTCAGGTTTTAAGACTTCGTTTAGGAATTCCTCAGCCTCTTCAATAGTCCTAAACAGGTGTAGTGTCAACCCACGGGCGTTAAAGTCATCTCTATGATCCCACAATAGCCTGAGTATCATTGCTGAGTGTGGAGCACAGATCATTCTCAGATTATTATGGTTTGCCAGTCTCAGCCACTCAATGTCATCCATGTGGAGGGTTCTCAATTGAGGACTATCCTTAAAAATGTTAAACAAAAAGGATCTGTTTAGCCTTTGTTTGCCATTGATTGCCTGATCACTGGACCAACCCAGAAAATACCTTATATCTCTGTTGAAAACATATTTAGTTTCCTCTTTTTCATGACTACCTCGGGAAGGAGATGTACTCTCAACAGATACTCTGACTTCTATGGCTTCCCTTGCCTCAGTAGTGGAATCCCCCTCACAATCAATTGAAGCTACCAGATTTTCTGGATGTGGAATGTGACTTTCAAAGTCCTCAATGGATTGAATGTTGTTCATATTCCTAGAGGAGTTGGTTTTTATCTTTACGGCACATGCCTTTTTTTGTTTAGGAACTGCGTCTGGGTTAATATCAGGATTTAGATCCTTTATCTGTCCTAACACCGTGGTTTTTTTTTCAATAAGAGGATAAAATGTCGATAGGCGTCCTTGAGACAACTGTCCAGAGTCACCCTTCTCCATATTATCCGTCGGTTTCCTCATGAGGGCTCCCTTTTTTTTTGTTTGTGGGGGGGAGCCAACTGATGGAACCACATTTAAGACCACCTTTGATTCTTCATTCAGGTGTGTTAGGTCAATCTTTGATTCATTTGCAGAACCTGAAAGAGAGTTGGATGGTTGCGTCTCAACCTCATCATCAGCAATTTTCATTCTTTTCTTATTTTTATTGGTGTTTTTACTGTTATCCTGTTTCATTTTTTTATGACCACAGATATTTGATCATTAGTTAACTTTTTTTTCTGTTTATTTTCTCTTTTGATTGCCCTAACGTGAGCACGCTTCATTTTACGTGACATAAAAATCTGATTTCCCTCAGATTCGTTGTCCTCACGATCACTGCTCGCAGCACCTCCTTCTCTTAATTTGTCCAGATTCTCAGCGATAATAAAATCGCTTCTAATTTGTTCTGCTTCTGCTTCGTTAATGACATTCACTAAAGGTGAAGGGCTATTGAGTGCAGTCTCTTGTGGCAGAGGCATTGAACTAATTGCATCGACGAACTCCTCAAGTCTCCCCCCCCCCCCCCAGATTTTAAATCCAAGTGCTGTCTTGTAAGTAAACGAGATAACTCTTCCAATCTACATGAGTTTTGCTTGACTTCATCCAATATAATAGATGACACAGGACATTCCATAGGAGTGTTTTCCTCCTTGGGGCCATCCACGACAGCTCTCGCATAAGTACGTTGCTCTGATATCACAATGTGGGGAGATGCAGTAGTTTGGGTGGATTGATTTCTACACGTCTGAACATTAGCTGACAGAGCTTTCAGTAAGCATGCGTCAACAAGTGCTTGTTTTTCTGAATGAGCAACAGATTGGGGAAAACAACATACCCTCAATTTTAGATACTTTGTTGGTTAAGTCCAACACCACTTCTTTTAATGAATTGATGTGCATGTGCGTTAGATCATGACCTTTATCTAATAAATTTAAAAGGGAAGAAATCACAGGAAAGTTGCTTAGATCATCTTCATTGTTCAGGCCTTGGGATTTAGGTTTTGTGTTTTTGTCTGGAATGGGACACGCCCCTACCTCGTAACACATTTCTTCATCGAATGTTTCATTCACCATTTGTGTCGGTGCAGGGAGAGACCCTTGGCCATTAGATATTTTGCAGAATATGGGAGAACTACAGGAGGGTCTCTGCTTTCGTTCATGATGGTAGGGTTCAGTACCAGCAAAGGAGTGTATAGAGTGACCCTCCTGAATGTTATGCAAGCAGATCCGTTCAACTTCCGATGGTAAGAATACTACCGGAGAATTCGGGGTGAGTGAAATTCTGCAGCGTTTCTCCCATTCGCCAATCAGTGCAGGAGCCAGGAAGGAAACATCAGAAATTATTTTCGGTACCACACAGGTTTTATCATCTTGATTTGCAAGTGCCACAATCCCAAGGGACTCTATTTCTTTGTTTTTTTGAGTTACTACAGCCGAAGCTTTTACCTTAGTGGAAATTTTAGTAGAATCTTCATCAGCAGTTATTACATTAGGTGTGCAAAAGGGAAGATGTTTATTTGTGTCATCATTAGGTTCTATTGCCATTGATTGCAGGCTATATGGAATGTTGTTATTGTCATTTAAACCAGCATCTAATGCCGGTGAGTGAGGAGCAATTGTATTGGATTCTAAGTCAGAGTCATGTAATAGTACCGGATTTGTGGCATTCATCCCTATATGAGAATTCCCTTCAGCTAGGCTCTTGCTGCTACGTAGACTGACCACCATTTTGCTATTTAAGACCTAGCAGATGCCTGCAGTGGTATTTATTGGATTAACCACCTCAAATTAGCTACTATGAGCTTATGAGTAGTAGACTTGAAAGAATAATATGGTATTATAAATATAATAATATCAGATTGAAATACAAGCACAAGGTTGGTTATACAGCAGAACGTACAGTTGATTCAAGCAAGAACAGAAAGTTCAGTCTGGAATAGAAGATTCACTGAGTTTAGTACTCAAGAGGACCTCAAGAGCAGTTTGAAGGTACTTCCTTCAAGAGTTTACTTCCTTCTAGGGTTTTTACCTGATGCCCTGCCGACCCGCCGAACAGCCCAGCACACTTAAACACACTTCGGTGCGCGCGCGGTGCGCGTGCCAGTGTGTTTTGAAGCGGGTGTGCGCCAATCGTACGGGGCGTGGGCGGGGCCTTCGGCGGGATCAGACAGAGGCTGTAACAGAAAGAAGGGGAAATCAGGAACTAAAAGTCAATGCGGAGACAGTCACTGTTGTGCACGAAGTGCACGCCACAGTATCTTCTTTCACCAGTAAGTTCGCTATTGGCAACAAGTACCTGAAAACAAGTCCGGTTCAAAAGTGGAAGTAATACCTCAGGTCCACACAGTCCAAACGTGGTGCGACTAAACGCAATCTTCTCCTTGCCGACTACTTGTCGGAGAGCAGCGAGTACAGCCAAACAGCCCAGCACACTTAGACACACTTCGGACCAAGCACAAGTTGGCTTCAAAACCATGAGAGGGAAAGACGGCACGTCTCCGTCTATATGGGACGACCTAAAGACCACTGCAGACTCAGCCGATACTCCATGACCTCTCTGCAGAATTCAACAGTCAGCCATAACATCCTAAATCAAGTGTAGGATAGATCTCTCAGGGGCAACTTGCTTGCCTTGGAAGCAAGACAGCGTGAAGCAATACAGGTTTGATCCCCGGGTCCACGCTTAGAAACCTCTGGGTATTAAGTGCGCTATAAATAACCAATTATAATAGACTGTAAGAAAATGGGACCACCCAGAGCGCTGCTCTGGATCAAATCTTTCCTGTTTGAAAGAACAGGAACAGTATGGATGAAACCTTTCAAATTCATGCGGCGAGACACCACTTGCGGAGTACCACAAGGATCCTCGCTATCCCCACTCCTCTTTAACATCTATATAACGCCACTAAATCAACCGCATTAAAAGACACGGCTTCACTTGCTACAACTGCGCAGATGATAGACAGTTTCAAAGAAAGCTACCAATGGATGAACACCAACAACCTCAAAAATCAACCCAGACAAGATGGAAATCATGATTACATCAAACATCCAAGGAAGCAACCAGTACATCCCATGGCCCACAGAAATGGAAACAGCACCCACGCTATTCAGAGTAGTAACAAACCTGGGGGTTCTAATGGACAACGAGCTAACCCTGGAATTGCAAGTGAGCGTGATAATCAAAAAAGGCTTCTTTGTTCTACACACGATCAAAAAGATTTGATCATTCCTCTCCTTCACGCACAAAACACTGGCCATCATGTCCAGGATAGACTACGCAAACAGCTTATACCTTGGAATGCCCGACTACCTCCTGAAAAAACTGCAACGTATACAGAACGCAGAAGCCAGACTTCTTCTCAAACTCTCACGAAGGGACCACATCACTCCAGCACTAAGGAGGCTACATTGGCTCAAAGTCAATAAACAAATCACCTTCAAAACAATGTGCATGATACACAGCACAGTCCACAGCCTGGTAGCAGAATTCATACCAAAGAAAACCTCCATTTACCAGCCGACTAGAACACTCAGACCCAGCAACAACATCAGTCTTGAACCAAAACCATATACGAGGAGAAAACGGGGTGGATCAGTGTTCTCTTGTTTAGCCGTAAATCTTGGTAACTCCCTCCCCAGAGAAATACGAATCATGAAAGACCATCAGAAATTTAGAAAACGTCTAAAAACCTGGCTCTTCAACTCTGAACGGGATGAAAACGAATGAACAGACAAGCACCATGAAAAGGAGCACAAACTGAGGAGGATGGGAGAGTAGGCCGGAAAGGAGTAGAGTATAGGGAAGAAGAGGCGTCTGAACGGGAAGAAGACCTGGGCGTGTCATTCTTCTATGGTGGGTGTTTGGGGAGTTTTCCTAAAGTACACTTTAGTATCAGTCTGTACTACTCATGGAACCTTGGTAGAGTGGCGGAGAAGTCAGGCTTAACATGAAAGGAAGATGTGAGCTGTAGGTAAGTACACTGAACTCAGTAAAGCAGTTCAAAGAAAAAACTTAAACCAATAACCTTTATTAAAATATTTATTATATGTACACAAGGAAGGTTTTAAAATACCTAGGTCATTCAATCACATAGGAATACATTTAAACACTTTTCAAAAGGCCACTGCTTAGTTGGTAATTGCTTGTGGTTACTATTGTTACAGAGTTTGACACTAATGACAGTACTAATGTATTATCGGTAATACCGCAAACTCGTGCACACACAAAGATACAAGGTAATTGGATTTAGTTAGCAAAACCCCATAAGAAAGTCTTTTGGGAAGGAACACAGTTGGATAGTCAGTAGCAGAGCTGAAGATTCTACAGGCACTTTCGGGGCAAACTAACGCTTCTAAAGTCCGATCCCTCACTCTATGTAAAAGGGAATCTTACTAAATGTCACCCTCATTACTGCAACCGATAAGTTTACTGCAATAACTGGGTATACCATTTCACAGACTCCATTTTGACTGCGACTCCTGCTGGCATCGTCTTTCAGGCCAAAACGGTTGGGCTTTTTTCACTGCCTGTGCTCTTATTACTATTTTTAAAAAAAAATCACATTTTAGCTACTCCATTTGCAACTGTTGCTAAATTATTTACTGCTCTGCTGACATTTTATTACTTGTTAAAAGGATCGGGTTGATTTTCGTAGCCTGTGTTCTGCTTTCTCTGAAGGGCTTACTAGTTTACCGACTAAATCTGCCACCTCTTTCTATTTATATTGCTGAGCAGACTGCATTGTATTTTAGGCCAAAACGGTAGGGCGATTTTCACAGCCACTCCTCTCCTTCATGTATTTATTGTTACAACATTTTTAAAAACCATATCACATATTTCTTATTAATGTGCACGGTTTTTAATCAATTAGCATGGAAAAGAGAAAGTTTTCTTTTTTATTTATACAGTCTTACAATTTGTTTATTTCCCCTCACAACCACACTCTGTAATCTTTCATCTGGTAGAGTAACGGTTTAGTTTACTCCTTTATTTTGCAGCCAACACATTTTATTCTTGAAACTTTATTATTTTATTTCCCTCTCCATCCAAGTGTTCTTACTCCCATGTTTAATTTTCGCTTGCTATCGATTTTGGGTTTTAACGTGCGTGGGCGCACCAAACAAAAAATTAAACTGCCTTTCCCTTCAGCGCGGCCTACGTTCATTTCTGGCGTCACCTTCCAAATGCTGCAGGATTCAGAAACACAACTTGCCCTCGCTCCTGCTCAAACGAACAGAAGAGGCGATGTACCCTTCTTTTCATTTACTGTATTATTTAATTTCACAAACTCATAGTGTTATTATTGTATTTATGGTGCACACGTACTTCCACTATGTGATCACTGCATCGCCGTGAATGTAGTCGGCAAAGAGGAGATTTTCGGCAGTGGAGTGATCACAGATCCTGTAAAAGTCCGTCCGGAGAGGGTTCAAAGTCTTACAAAGCAGCAGAACAGCAAAGGTTCCTGTGGATACTTTCAGTCTGCTAGAAGAATTAACACAACATGGGAGACCTGGTAAAGTACTCGCAAAAGGGACAAAATCTAGCAGCTTGGCTCAGAGGTAAGAGTGGACACCCTGGACACCTCTTTGTGCACTCCCAACGCTCTGGGGAGACTTCTTGGTTCAAGATAAGCAATACCTTTTCAGCCCAAAGTAGAAATGTTTGTGGCTGGATTCTTGTCTGGACAGCAGCAGTGTTCCCAATTTCCGGATTCCTCGGTCTCGTGAAGAGTGGGTGGAATCTGAAGGGGAAGTCTCAGTAGAAGTTTCGAGAGAGGACCTCTGACATGCATTTCTTCAGCTTCTCTGGTCAGTTTGCGGTTTTGGGCACTTTTCTTCAGCTCCAACAAAGGCCACGATTCGCCCAGTCACTCTTCTGCGATTCCTGGAGTCCTGCCCTCTGGAGAGGGGACTTGGTTGAGTCAGATTATGTTTCTGGAGGTTCACCTGGAGCTTAGCAAATATTTGGACGGATTTGGCATTTCTAAGACGATGCATTTCAATTGGGTCTGAGGTCTCCTGGTCACGGTCTGCAACTCTGGAAAGGCACAGCACCTCGGGAGATGGCTCAGATTGTAGTCGCCTCGGGGCTGGTTGGTCCCACCAGCCAAAGGGAAGGATTCGTCCTCTCCAGAGCTCCTCTGCCACACAGAAAATGGGTTCAGAACAGCAGTTGCCACTTCAGTGTTGCAAAGGGCCTGCAGGCGTCTCTGGTCGTCGTCTTTTTAGGCTACTTCAGTTTCTAGTGGTCGACTTGCCTTTCACCTCAGGAACCCCACATTGTATTCAGCTTAAGCACACACTGCAATCTCTCAGCTGTTTACAGAAAGGGTGGGTGGCTGTCCAATCAGGACAGTCAACCCCCCCCCCCCCACCCCCGTGAGCGCTGGCTCCATTCAGGCAGACAAAGGGAGTGAAAAACTCCTCCCCCACTTCCTGCCTGTCCAGACACACTTGAGCCTAGGCGGGGGGGGACACGGACACAGACAGAGACACACACACAATGGAAGAAGAGCTAACAAAGAACAACCACGCTAGAAATGGCAAAAAAAGAAAGGAGCCACCAGGTTGTTACTTAGATGAACCTATTGGGCACAACCAGAACTGTGAATACAGTCTGCGGTACAAAATAGCGAGATAGTTGGTAGAACAGGTCCACTGCCGCCAGCCATAACTGGAAGGTTGTCTATGATATGGTATAGGTTATTTACAACGCGCTTAATACCCAGAGGTTCCTAAGCGTGTACCCGGGGATCAAACCTGTTGTGCTCTGTCGTCTTGCTTCCAAGGCGAGCACGTTGCCCCTGAGCTATCCTCCTGAAAAAATGTGACTAAAAAGGTCACAGGAGCAGAGAGAAGGAGGATACTAGGTATCCCCTTAACACTCCACACAGGGTGGTGTGTGCTAATCTCTAAAATAATAAAGTTTTAGGAAGGATACAAGGTATCCCTCCCATTCTTAAAAACTGCAGTTACAGAAGGCTAGTAAATGAATTGCACAGGAGGACCCAAGGGGTCCCCAACAACACTGCACATAGATGCCTTAAAAGAGATATAGAGGAAAGTCGACTCCATAAGAATGTTAGAGCACAGAGAACAGAGTTCCAAAAGTCAGAGCAAATAAGAATGAATAAATAAATTAATGAGTGGAAAAAGGCTCCACTCATCACTCAGGATAGAATGCAAAAAGGTCCAGCAGTACAGCAACAAGTACTAGGGTTCCCACTAGGAGAGTGGGTGAAGCATAACAATGATACATCTCCCTAACAGAGAGTCAACTGGGAAACGGGGGGTTGGGGGGGTGGAGAAGAGGGCAGAGGAGAGGGAGAAGAGAGAGGGGGGACTGGCTTGACTGGTCCCCTGGTAGGGGGCATTAAAGGAAAGGGGAAGAGGGTTGTCCGGAGCTCGGAATGATGGACCCCACTGCACAAAGAGTGCCACCTCTCTGAGGGAACCTATGAGGGAGGAGGCAACTGCTGCACACTATGTTATACAAAGGGGAAGGGATATGTGCAACACGTAGTCTAAACACTGTGGGTTGAAAAGGTACTACCACTGAAAAGCCCTAGGGAGGACCCACACCTCTGCACACAACATATGGCATCTAACGATCGACAAACACACCTATGCTCAGCAAATGGTGCCAACCAAACTGAAGCTGCCAACAGCATATCACAGCTCTCTCGCTCTTTTCTCCCGCTGACTCCTACTTACCAACCCGCTACGGCGGATAGGAAACCACACAGGTGGCAACAGTGTGCGGTATAAAAACCTTTAACATAACATAAGGAAAATAGCAGAAAATAAAAATGGAAGCCCAGGGGAAAAAAAAGTTTCCCACTCATCGAGGGGCACAGACCAAAAATCCTTAAGTCCAGCAAAAGGTGGTAGACTCGCATGTGGAGGAGATTATGCATGAAAATGAAATTCTACCTTAACACATGCCAAATGTGAACTTTGCTTTCATTGAAAGTTGCCTGGTTAATAATATGCGCAGGTTGTGAAAAAAAATACACGAGGGATCCCCTAATTTGCATATGTAATTGACATCACTGCACCCCTCCGGAAGTCTTCATACATTACTAAGAATCGGCTGACCAGTTTGAACATACGTGTGCAGGTTATTTATTGTGCCTCAGAGTCATGCTGACGTCACGTGACACTTAAACGGGCTCATGCTCATCTCCAATGCACTACAGCGATAGCTTCTTAGCTCTATTTTTACGCACATACATGTGCACCCTGAGGAAGATGCGGGTAGTGCCACAACATCTGCCAGAACATTTAGTATTTGGAGATACAATTAGAATGGCGAATGCTTTCAAATATCGCAGACTACTTTAGAATAGTGGCCAACAGCCCCTAGCATCGAAACACGTGTCTGTGTACAAGAACAATTACTGTGTGTGACGAACAATGCTGTGTGAAATATATTAACACAATCCTTTGTCATAGAACAAAATTGTTCAGACCAGACTCATTGATAAGATTGTTGTGTACTAGATTTCCTAACTTCTAGGAACAAAACAGGATCTTCCAAGTACCTCTACATATATACTTCAACATGCATAAAAGGACACATTTGATTCACTCAAGCTCGGTGCTTGGACGTTTCTCTCCCATAAGATTTTGAGTTTCAATTTATTGGAAGTTTTGCTCCAAGTACATCTTTAAAAGGCAGCACAATTGCAGCATGCAGTGGTTCGACACCTCTTTTTCTGGATGACGGAAAGTTATTCCACAGAAAATGACATCATATGTAGTCTTCGATACCCAATGGAATGATGCTAAATTAGATTAAAAAGGTTTCTATAAGTAAGCCAAGAGACAAATAACTTTGATGTGCAGACTAATAAGTACCATTATTATTATATATAAATCTGTACCTTCAGTGAGGTGTGTTGTGTTGTGTAGTGTACATGTGTCAACTGAGTGGTGTGTGGGCACGTATAATTTCGGCAGATAACACACAGTGAAGCAAACTTATTTGCCAAGGATCACATACTTAAGTGGATTGTGAAGCCAGGATTTGAGACAAGTCTGCAACATAAGGAACTTAACCAAATATCTTCCTTGCTTTAGTTGGTAAAAATAGTCGTTTGGTTTAAGTTTTGTAGAGAGGACTGGAAACTTGGAGACAAAAAAAATCACCACCCAAGCTGAAAAATGTATAATCCAATCTAGAAATATTATGTTAAGAACAAATAGTATGGCCCTAGCTTCATTTTCCCATTCTTGAATGGAAAGCTATAAGAACTAGACTGCAAAGTAATTTAAAGCTAAAAAACAGAGTTTGGGAAATTTATGGTCAAGACCTAGACACACATCAAAAGGTATTGTATTACCACGACACTTTCTCGTAGTCGTTTTTTTGACAGACTCACGCTTTCTATTGGATATCATGTGAAGGAAAAGTGAAGTGAACACTTGTCAGAAACAATGGTTCATCAATCAGCCATCATTGATCAGGAGCTTCCCATTTAAATGCGCTGCTGAGAACGGTGTGTGTTAGCTATTTGCAAGGCCTCAGTGGGGAAACCCGGTTGAATTTGCAAGGGTAGTGGTGTCCGGTCACATGTCCAACAAAAGGCATCCTCTCATAGCACCAGTGAGCGACGCAAGCCTGAAAGGTCCCCAAGACACTCAGCTGCCATACAGAGGGCATATTTTGCACTGGCCCCGATTGAAAGTAAGGCTATACAAATTTGCTAATCATATACATTGAATTGCTAATCAAAATATTTTCATTTGGCAGTCTTGACTAATCAATTTTGCACGACTATTTATGACTGAAAAATGTATAGTTTATTTAAATTCCACTGGTAAGCCGTCAGGTTGGAAATAATGTATGTACAAAAAGAGCAGTGGTCATTTAAATCCCAATCCACACCATACTAACAAGAGAGAACGCTATCTGGCGTTAGGCTCTACGCATATAGGCTAAGGGGTTGAGGTGACTGAAGGAGTGGCGACAAGGGAACCTAGACACAGGAAAACACACAGTCTTTATCAGGACCCAAGCTGCCACACACTACTCGCTCCTCTGCATTGGAATGCTCTTCCTCTTTCACTACGTGGTCTACTCTTTCTTTCATGAACTGCTGAAAAAAAAAAAATCGATCTTATCCAGCAGAGTTGATCTTGGTTTTTTAATGCACCTCTTCATACTATTGTACTGTTTTTATATTTTCCTATCGTGGTGTGCATTTAAAGGCCCCGAACAGAAGTCCCTTTCACCTGAACAGCTGCATTTAAACACTGCAACCAAAAACGGCCCTGTTTTGCCTTCCCAGTCACATGAATGGCAAGACGTTATACACTGCCACCAAAAACAGCCTGGGTTTTTCATTTGTGCTTATGTAAAAATAAAGAACAATGTGCTAAGGGTCCTACTCATAATCTATGGACAAGCAAAAATGTAAATTCACGCAAAGAGAATTCTGTGACCGGCAAGACAGGATTTTTAAACGTTAAAAGCAAAAACAGCCTACACTTCTATTTGCAAATAAAAACTGATTAAAAAAAACACACAATGGAAAAAGATACCACTGCTCACAGAATAATGTCAAGGAAACATGATGTGGGGGTGACCAAAGAAAATGTATATTATGTTTCACCCACAAAACTCCTGTAACCTGTGAAGAGACACTACTTCAGGAAAAACCTGTTTTGGCTGAGGCAGGAACTTCACAATGACGAGCTTCACTTCCAGCTGGATATCCCACCTCTCTTTTAAACAACGCTGCAATAACATGTGATGCTGCAGGAGGTGTCATAATTCCCTGTTCTGCAGACATGATGGCAGGAATGCAGGGATTTCAAAGAAGGCAATCCTTGGCTAAAGCATGACGAAAAGGTGCAAGTTCTTGTAGCAACCAAAGAGCAAACTGCCAATTTCAAAGAGACTCAAAAAAAACTCTGGTCACAGGCTGATCCAGGGGAACAGATGGATGTGGGGGATGAAGCTATCCTCCCACATGTGGAACAAGACACTCCCAATTAATATTAAAAACTATTTTGTTTTAGGCATTTTGTGCAGCTATCAGACTAAGGATTTATTTCCATTTTATGCTATTTTTCCTGTAATTTCAAGGCGGTTTTGAAGATATAAATTGCATTTACCTGGGACTTTGGGAACTGTAATCGCCAGTTAGATTAGGTGTCTGGCTGATCTGAACATGTGACAATTATGAAATGAGATGAAAAGGTGGAAATTGAAATTAGGAATATGCATGATGGTTTACATATTAATAACTGTTGTACATTTTATGGAAAATGACTCAAATGTGCCACATGGCCATGCTACATCATACGGATTTGGCAATCGGCTTATCTAATTCCCCATGGTTAACAAAAAACGAATATATGTTTCATATGGTAGTTGCTAGTACATTTATGATACATAACTAGTTTTTTGCAAAAACGTTGAACTCGGAACAAAGCTGGGTAATGAAGGGGGACGACAGATGGTGCGCCCAAATCCCTGATCCAATCCTGACTGGAAGGGGGGGGGGGGGAGAAAGAGAGAGAAATTATAGAGAAAGACTTATATTCTATATAAGCACATGATTTGCTGTACAAGTCAATTAATCCTCAGAGAGCGGTCAATGTAGGGGACAGACACACACACACACACACACACACACACACACACACACCTAGCTAAGGGTGACAGATTTTACATGGATTGGACCGCTCTCAGAGGATTAATTGACTTGTACAGGAAATCATGTGCTTATATAGAATTCCAAAGTGTACAGCTTGCTTGAGTAATTGACTGAAAACACAGCTTTTCAAACTACACATGCATCACAGACGGCAAAGTCTGCTTTCATGTTACTGAAAGGAGTCTGTCTCTCTCGCACACGGCACAAGTTAACACAAGGCAAAGCACACACAGCTAGACCAGATGACTAGCATAGTTGATATCTAGTTGATGTGTGTATTTATGCGATTTCTGAAGTGCTCCGGGCAGGCGCAGCTAATTCCCAGGACCACAAGTTGCACAGATGTTACTGTTTTCATGTCCGTGTGAGAGGGGCTCACTGGACACCTTCCTATGGGAGAAAGTCACTTACATGAAATCTGAAGTGGGATACGTCCGAAGGCACAGCCACATTGTAATGACCAACGGCTTTGTAAACATTCTTGTTGTGTTTCACCAGCACCCCCTGAGGCCACATGCACTCCTCCGTCCAGCTGTAGAGGAAGGCAAAGAAATGCTATTATTGCACGTGCACACCTACGCTGCATCCACACACGCGAGACACAATACACAATGTAGCGTAGAGAACACACTAACATTAGATTCACCACATGGGGATTTAAACCACTCAGTTTTCTTCATAGTATAAACATTTAAAAAATTCTCACATGAAAAAATAAGAGGGACGGAACAAATAATTGTGGGGGTTGGAGGATGAAGCTAGGCCACAGCCAGGAGGCAAACCACTAGCATCCAAACCCTGCACCCCCAACTCAGCTGGTCTCTCATACAACTCAAAGCTGCCAATTCCACGATCTCCAGGTGCTTTCGTGGCTGTGTAAGGTAAAGTGGGGTGCGTTTGTTAAGGTTGAAAGAGGGAGAAGACAAGTGCTGTGCTCAGCTGGTGATGTGTGCAGAACCAGGAGTAACTTGCGTCTGTGCTTTGTTTTGTACACTGGATGGGCGGTGTCCAGACACGTGTTGTGCTCAGCTGGTGATGTGTGCAGAACCAGGAGTAACTGTCATCTGTGCTTTGCTTTGTACACAGGATAGGCGGTGTCCAGTGTGTGCGTGTTGATTTATTATACATCTTTATAGATAAAGAACAAAACACTATGGGCCTGAATCACAGAAGCGTTTCACAATGGCGCAATCCCATAGGAAAACGCTCTGTGGATCTGGCCCAAAGTGTACTAGAGTGCTGTACATAGAATCACAATATGCATATAAAAAGCCAAAACCTGCATAAGCCGACACATCGACTGCCCCAGATCAGCACAAACACATTCCCACCCCCACCCCCATGAACAGGATGCGCCCCCAAAACAAACTACCACTAAAGTACCAGCAAAAGATGCACCCAATGATGTGAATCTCCCCTGAAGTTAACAAACCGCAGTCCAGCGCCACATTTAAAAAATCTTTCGGCATTACATCTGGTGCTAAACACATTTCCACTGGGAGTGATTCCAGGGTTTCATTGCAGCTCCTGAGCAAGAACGGTTCAGGGAACTTCAAGGTGGAGCACATCCCTACTCTGCAATACTCGGGAGCCACCAGAGATTTGCAAGATATCGCCAAGTCTGGAAAGGAATTTCATCTCAAATATACACAGTCATTTAAAAAGAATTTGCTTCTGGGGAGGACGCCAATGTTATCTTGATAAAAGTGGCATGATGTGGTCGAACTTTCGGCACCCCCTGCCCCCTAACCGAGCAGCAGCATTGAACACAGCATTCAATGGCGCCAGCGAGGATTTTGGAAGGCCTCTTAGCAAAGAGTTCCACAAGTCAATACATTATGATACTAAAAATGACACTTATAAATGGCTTTTGAGGGTCGGGGGGTGCAAGTTAGCAGATTTGACCAGGGCATTAATACGCGGCACCATCGATCAATGTGAATCAAAAATGAAACCTAAAGATCTTGCCGCAACAGCAAAACGTAATGATCCAAAAACGTTTACACTTCTCAACCAACAATAAAAGCCAAATGCTTTTATTGAGTGGGAAAATAAACACGGTTTTAGAAGAGTTCAACTTTAAAAAGTGAGAAGCCATCCAGGTCTGAATATCAGATAATCACTAAGGCGCTTTACATCCACCTCTGGTGAGATTCTCATATACAATTGGGTATTCATATGGGCGTATACTATGAGGCAGACATGGAATCACAAGAAGGACGAGGACACAAAAGATACAATTCACCAGTTTTATTTAACTCAAAAGGGGGTTGGAAGAAATCCTGTCTTGCCCAAACACTAAAGAGGGGACACATTCTACCATCTAAATAAAATGAAAACAGTCCTAGTCTGTTCATCCAAAAGAGTAACAATTAAATTAGAAAACCTATTGCCTGCCCTCACTCTAATACCATACATGTGAAACAGGGAAACGCAACACAAAAATCAGTGAGAAACCAAAAGGATGACAGAATGGCATCAAGAGATTCTTGCCCACGTTATAGAACATGTGAGTGGGGTAGAGTACTTGACGTATGGGCACACTCTGCTATGCGAGTATACCTGGTGCAGCTTGCTCGGCCCTCCAGTGCCTGCTTGGCATTCACATACTCAGTCTCAAAGTTCAGGGTTTTGACCTCTTGGGCCCTCCACCCCCTAAAACCCCCCTGTTTCGTTTACTGCCGGACCACTCTTACTTTATTTTACAGTTCAATTTTACCATTTCAAAAATAACTTCAAGTCCCATAGTGCCTTTCATGGGGCTTTTTATTTCCCGCTTTCCGTCTCAAATTCCATACTCAGGTTCCCTCTCCATCCACAACACATGCTCACTGGGATTTCCTCTGTTGCCATGAAACTCACCCGGTTAGCGCGTCTCTCGAGCAACTTCTCTGGAGCTCTCTGGGTCGAGGATAGCGTCTTCCCACCTGCCACTCGGGTACCTGGGCTTCCCTTCACATGCCCAGGGGAAACGAGTGCTCCTGTGGACAGTGTCAGAAGGATATGATCACCCCTCTCTGGCTCTTGGAAGGCACAGCTCCTCAGTCCTGCTGCAACCCTTCAACAACACAGGATCAGCGTCTTGGCCCTCCGCTCCCTTCCAGACTCTCCAGGGTTCTGAAGGCACTTTCTTCTGCTCTTCAGCTGCTCTGGTCCACACCGCATCTCCAGCTCACTCAAAGTGCGTCTCAGTGCTCCACCTTTTATACTGACTGAGTGTTAATTGGAGTCAGGTGTGGATGGTTGAAAAAGGGAGGCCTGGCCCTGCCTGTCCTCGTTAATGGGAGAAGATGGAGACTGCCCATAGGTATGCATGGTACATTGGTTCCTATGGGCAATTCTCCTAGCTCTGTTCTGTAGAGGAAGTATGGGAGTTGTAGTTTTCCCTAATGATGGAGGGAAACTTTTCTAAGTGTTTGTCAGGGTGAAGGGGGCAGATGTGTGGTTGTAGGTGAATGGGTCCCATAGTGACAGTGGGGATGTTGGATATGGTTAGATTTCTCCTCCTACGCCTCCCTTTAATATTAGTACCTGTAGGAATTGGGGAGGGGGCAATGGGACAGGAATCATAACAATCTATAGAATTGGGGAGGGGGCAATGGGACAGGAATCATAATCTATAAAAAAAAAGGTGGAGAAAGTGCCGGGTAGGGTTTTTTCAGAAGGGGGTGGGAATACTGCACCTCTCCGGAGGGCATTCCTCTAACTGTCCCAATGGAACCGCTGCTCAGGGGATCCTCCCACACTGGTCCACCACCAGTGTCTAGTTCCAAAGGCGGTGGCCGTGCCCTGGCCACCTGAACTAAGAATCCCCAAGGTCCATGAGTGACAAAGCCCCCAGATTTCTCACAATGCACAGTCCTTATGTTTGGAGACTATATAGAAGTTAAGAGAAGTGGGTACAATATTGTACCTTGGAGGACCTCAAATGGCACTGGCAGAGGATCAGCGCTTATTTGTCCTGTAGTGACCAACTATTGTTGGTTCGTTAAAAATAATTGTAACCACATTAGTACAGACCCTGCGTCGTCATGGGTTGGAGTCCATTGGAGTTTCAGAGTGATGTGCGGTTTGGGTGTTCAGCAGGGGGTGGGGAGGAAGTGTCCACTAGCCATTTTCATATAACTCTTTATTGGGTCCACTAGCCATTTGTGCATGTGCGGCGAGTGAAAGTGGGTTGAGAAAAGTAAATGATTAGTAGCTTTTTGGGTAGTCTCAGGACAGAGTACAACTATGCTATTGCTTTTCATTTCAGGGGGGCACTACTCCCCTTTGCATTAGAGTGGGGTTAGTTTGGTGGGACAAAGTTGTGTTTGTCCAGGTTTGGCGAATAGACTAAAAAGAAAAGGAGTTTGTATAGTAGCGATTGTGTTGGGGACTGTAAGCAGCCTCTAGAGTGAGCCTTATCTACAGGGGCTGTGGTTTAGGCTACCCGTTATTGGGTTGCTTGGGTCTTCTTGATCCATTAAACAACCTTGTGTGCATTTTTCTTTAAACATTGGTAGGAGAGGTGGCGAGCGTATGGTTGCCAGGGTCCTTGCGATTCATCCCCTCGAGGCCTCACGTTTCCATGCATTTGTGGATTGCATGGGGTTGAAGTGGCGTCTCTGTAATGATTATCATTGTTTAGTTGTTATTAGCACCCGGGTGGATGGGGGGGCAGCAATCAATCAGATTGCTCGAGAAATGGGCTGAAACTACTGATCTAGGCCCGTGTTCTGAGCAACCTAATGGCTGCTACCCCCGCCCTGACATCTTCCCTTCACCACCCCTTCCCTTAATCCTCCTGCCCTCACTTACCCAACTTCTGAGACAGCGGCACCCACCGCTGCTGCCTCCTCCCATTTGTCTGCGCTGCCCACCATGGAAATGGAGGAGGGGCTCTGAATGGAGCCCCATCTACCAGCTACGTGGTGGCCATCTTGCTAAAGTATTCCCATTCTCTCAACCAAAATACAATGCCAGGGTTCTAATAGCATTCATCCCCTCTCCGGCGTGCTGGATTGGCCCAGGGACCCTTGTGAAAAGCTATACTCAAGCCTTTAGATCGCCCCCCCCCCCCACCCCCCCACACAGTCCGCTCGATCGGGTATGAATGCTTAATTGATCCATTATTATCCTATTGCAGCAAGCTGAACAACAATGTTTTTAGCAGTTTCAAACGAATAGATGCTCTTCTGTCATTCCGATTTCCTTTCGGCTCGAATTCAATAGTTTGGTTATGAGAACAGAGAAGGCTGTTCCTCAGAGTTCGTTTTCTTGTAGTGTTTTGTTTCTATTCAGATGTCGGTGCTAGATCTTAAGGTTCTTCTGGATAGGTATCAGGTGATTTCTGTTTGTAGGAATTCAGCTCCTTGTCCGCTAGGAGATTTTTTGGCAATGCAGAAGGGCTTTGAAGTGGTTTTGTTTTTTGACTTGTAGCCAATGTAGACTACTCAGGGATGGGTGATGTGATCTCTTTGGTTTAGTCTCAGGAGTTATCGGTACTAGGTGAAAAGATACGTTTCACTAGCGCGAATTCAAAGATCGATTTAGAAAGACAACTCTGTGACTGCACAGAGGCGTCTTTCTAAATCAAAGAATGAGAGTGAGAGAGTGTGTGTGTTTTTTTTTTTTTGCCAGGGGAGGGGAGGTGGCAGGTGAGGAAAAAGGGTTCAGGGGTGGGAACCCCCCCAATTTGGAAGTCCGAGAGGGTGGGGGTGGGGGGTAAGGGAACATTTGTGGGCTGCAATTCTTTTAGAACTGTGGTAGGTAAATTCTTTTGGGTTTGTCCGTGAGGTGCGATTTCAGCTATTATAATGCAGTTTTGAATGCCAGATTCCTCCAATTCTTTTAATAGGGTTGTGCGTTTGATCGTGTCACAGGCTGATGATTTGATAGAATGAGAGCAGAATGGGTGTTATTGTCGGCGTTCTCTTTAGATCATCCCATATGGAAAGGAGCCGCAATTTGGTTCCTCCCATGGGCCGAATACCAACCTGGAACTGGTCAAGCAGTCAGTTTGATTGTACGTGGTTCAGTAGATCTTTGTACATGTGTAGGTTTGTTGTTGGCTAAGTCATCTTGTTTATCCTGCCTTGCTTTTTAAGAGTGGTTTAATATTGCCCGATTTGTATGATTTTGTGGAGCAGGAGCTGTATGTAGCTCCTGGAGGTCAGAATTTTCCTCTAACCAGGCGC
This sequence comes from Ambystoma mexicanum, assembly GCF_040938575.1. NCBI lineage: Eukaryota > Metazoa > Chordata > Amphibia > Caudata > Ambystomatidae > Ambystoma > Ambystoma mexicanum. The sequence goes on from NC_090934.1 coordinate 39,089,629, forward strand.
TACTCATCGTGGCCTAATAGCTATTAATCCCTCATGGATTCCTAGGACGGTGAACAATTAAATTAATGGATAACTTACATAGAAATGAGCACATAAGACTAAAAGAAATTCAGAGATTGGGAGAAAAGAAGCTATGTTTGTATAGTGATTTAACTGAGATGCAAATGCCAGAATAGCCGATCTGAAGTGCCTGAAAGGTGGTGGGATTTGCTTTGCTTTGCTTTGCTTTCCCAAACTGTGTCATGCACAGTAAACCCCTCTTACCATTGCTATGCTGCTTCATCATTCCCTCCATTGCTGACTGACTGTTGATTCGTCCGACTCTGGTCATTCCTCCCTCACATTTCCTTTTACCATGTCTTTCCCGTCAGCTCATCTGTCGTGCTGCTACCTCTCTTTTAGTCATTAGCTATGTTCGCTAGTACATCCATCCCTCTACCATTGCGCTTCTTTCCGTTACTGCACAATCTCTGCTGATGTCTCTTTATTCCCACTTTTTTATTTCTGTGGCCCTCCCTTTTCTGTGAGACCACCTTGAACCTGCTCTCTTTTTCTCTCTCAGCAACTCCAGCAGAATGAGGAGCGAATACATAAGAGACCGCAAAATAAAATGTCATAAGATACAAACTGCAACTCATCATGCTTTGTAAGGGAATATGAATAAAGGGCATATTGGGAAACCTAAGACAGTCAAAGAGTGAATGGCATATAGGTATGGTTGTATGGCACCAGTTCCCATGAGCCAAAGGTAGCTGCTGGTGTCGAGCTAACCAGGGTCTCCTAGGATATAGCCAGGCACTAAATAGCTCAAAGCCATTTCAGGCCCTAGTGATAGGGCCATTAGTATTCCGGTGTAGAGGGCTGGTGTTTGATGTTCAGGGAGCTGTATGCAGCTATCTGGTGTGTATGTGTCACTGGGGTCCTTGTTGGTTTCTCTTAGTAGGTTGCTGAAAGTTTCCTGGCGAAATTGTTTGAGAGTTGAGCAGGTTATTGGGGTTCTAGTTTTTTGGTAGTGCGATTGTGGTTCCAGTGGAATGAGTATATGGCCTGTTGGATCGAGTGTATTTTTGTTCTGATAGTCCTCAATGCCGTTAGATAACCTGTGCGAGGTTACAGTGTAGTTCTGCCACTTTAATAGAGCCAAAATTGTTGTTGGTAGTTAATTTTGTCCACTTGGTTGTAGTTTTTCCTCCATCTGTTTTCAAGTTTACGGTTTGTTTTATTGAGTGCCCTCAGTTCCTCTGAACCATTTGGCCAGTTTGACTTTTTCTGGTGTAGGTTTTTAACAGAGTCAATTGGTCTAACGCGTCTGGGATCCAGGTGTGGCAGTTCTCATCAACAGTGCCTGGTGCCATTTCATTTAATTGCAAGGTATCGGGTTTGGTGGTTTATAGTAGTTGGATTAGGGTGTCCAAGTTTTTTTCCAGTTTAATTTGGTAGTAGTCATTTGCTTTGTATTTCGGCCATTGCATGGGTTGGGGTTTTGAGAGTGAAAGAGGGGGGTGTCATATGGTCTCACCAGATGACTGGTGGTGGTGGTGGTGGGGCAGTAGTTACGTGCCCATCCCTGCAGAAAATTGCGTTGTGTCCAGCTCCGTGGGTGGGTCTGTTCACCATTTGTTTGAGATGGAGGGTTTCCAAGAGGGCACTGAGGGGAATTAGTTGTAGTTTTGTTTTGTTTCTTGAACCAGAAGTTGAAATCTCTCAGAATGTTAATGATGTCATGTTTTATGGCTCAGACATCAGTGAGTTTTGTGGTGAAGTTACGGTTATATCTGGGTGGTCGGTAGATAGGAAGGTAGAGTATGTTGAATTGCTCGCAGAGTTTGAGGTCAATTAGGAGTCATTTGCAGTCTTTATGTCTGTCGAAGGTAAAAATGCGGAACAAATGTAGTTTGTGTGTCAGAGCGATTCATGCACCTAGATCATCTGTCGCTTCATTGATGAGTTCCAATAGGTTGCATAATGGGGGTATCAGTTTTCATTTGTTGCAGTTAGTTGTTTGAATAACGGGTTTCCCCAATCTGTAGTTGTGAAAAGGACGTTGGTATTGACGGATTCTAGTTTTGCTACAATGTTTACAAGTGTCCTTTGGTTAGTATTTTCTGCATCCCAGTGTTCTGTGTATTGGGGAGGTACATTTATTCTAGGTATTGTAGCAGGGCTTCCTCCAACCTCACCGGTGTCCTTTTTGTCTATTGTTTGATTTCTGTTTGTAGGGGGAGCGGCAGAAAGCGACATATTATGTTTTTGGACTCACTTTGGTGTGCATTTTAAGTTCCTTTGAATGGGGTTGATGGTGGTTTGAAGGTGTTGTGAACTCAGCTTTGAGGTTCTTTGTGTTCAGTGAATTGTCCTTTTTCCTTTCTTGCTCGGTTCTCCATTGTAGTTCATTTATCCCTCTTGTGTCAGTGCATTGCTGTAGTTATGGGCGTCCTGTGGCTGTTGTAGGTGGGCGGCCATTATTCCTGAGGTTACGTGTGTGTTAATTATCAGAGTGACAGGCTTGCAGTGTGTTGAGTATTTGCTGTGAGTAACTGTCCCTGTAGACAAATTAAAAATTTAACTTTCCAGGGGGTAAACTGTGCGGTAAATAATACCACAGTCCGCGTGGTAAAACTGAAAGTGGCAATAACCGATATTAGCAGAGCCTCACCTTCAGACACTCAGTGGACATGTCTGACAGTAGCAGAAACTGATTGCCTGGCAGTAGCAGGAGTGACTGTGGCAAAATATATAGTGGCCAAGGAGATCATCAAAGTCTTGTTTCAGCACAATCGGAGTTCAAAACAATTATTAGTGGCAAAAACGGATAGAAGCAAAATCTCACTTTGCTCAAACTCACTTAAAACAAATTCTGTGGCAAGCACAGATCGTGCCAAAATGAGATTTCTATATCTTACTTTAAAAAAAACTGTGTGGCAAACACTGAGACAAGGTCTCACTTTGGCACAATCTTAGTTTGAAGCAATTATTTTTGGTGAATACCGATGGTAGCAAAACCTCACTGCAGCGTAGGCTCGTATTATCACAAAGCTCATTGGCAAACAACTGAAAACTGAGTGCAGGCCCACTGAAGACAAGTGGCAGCTACTTTCCTGGCAGGAACCTTTGACTCAAACCTTGGCTTTGGAAGACAGTGCTAAGAAAACAGAATGATTTTGAAGGACATTGGTTTCTTGAAACAATCTTTTTTTTGGTGGGTGGGTTGAAGCCAGAAAAAGGGGCACACCTTACAGGAGGGGGTTGCAGGGTTCGAAATTGAGGGGAGCTGGGAGTTATTTTCCTCCTGCTTGTAGCCTAGTAGAGCCTGGTTAGCTTGGCGCAAACAGCTACCACGAGCTACTTTTGGATGCCCAGAGCAACTGATGCCGGGCAAACACAATTATGTGAAACTAACTCTGTTTAAGACAATCTATAAATAAACATTAGGACACCTCAATGCAATTATGGATAATAATGGACACAATAATATATTTGCATCTTCTGTTGAAGTTAGTTTTAGGGAATGCAATGTACTGGCTCCTTGTTCCCCAGTGGTAGCTCCTGGTCAACGGCTAATCAGGGATACCCAGGAGCCACTTATAACTCTTGTTTATTCAATCTGAATTTGGAACCCTGGTGTTGGAGAGAACCCAACATATCCGAATAAGCCAAGTTGTTTGATTACTCTCTTCTGTTATCCTCTTGTGCCCTACTGTTAGGAAAGATTTCCCTCAGGTGCAATTTTCCCACCATTTATGAACCCCCATTCATATTACTTTTGTTTGGTTTACCTAACCGGACTCTTTCCAGTGGAGCAAAGCCTTCAGCTGCACTGCTCTGGGATTTCGCTCATTTGTTATGGGGAAACTGACATGTCCTTCAGGCGGTCAGTACCGGGAAACAATATTTCCCCTTAGTCTTCAACTATATTGCCATTTCTTGGTAACTTTTTATCTATGTGCCAAGTACCTTCCAGTACCGCGCACAGTGGTCCTTTTGTTGGATGGCCCTAGCCACCCTCTAAGGATGTTTTGGTGTTTGTACAAATGTGCCTAGGACAAACTGGTGGCAGTAGTTTACTTTTGAAGTATTTTTACTTTGCGTTTATGGACCATACCGCGGTTGGCCCAAGATTGTGGCCAATGCCGAAAATGGGCGTGCTACAAAGTCTTTTGTTCTGTCCTTTGGCCATCTTTTGCCTTGGCCTTCCCCCAGTTCGAGAGAACCGGTATTCCTTATTTGAGTATGCAGCCCCCTGTGAAAACCACATCTTTTGCAGTCTCCTGCAGGTCACTTGTACTAGTGCCCAGGAAGAGGGTTGGGACTGTCTGGTCCCAATCCACACTACTGGTGCCAGTATGTCTGGTGGGCCTGAATGATTGGAACCACCATGGGCCACGATTGGCCCATACCTGACGTTCATGCAAGAGAGCAGATCTTCCATTGTCTATCAGATTTGAGCGCAAACCGAATCTTGGATAAGAGAAGGGGCTCTACATCCATTCCAGGTCGATCTACTGAGGTTCATACCAAACCTCATAATGAGTATCCTTAACAAGAAAGCAGACTCAGGGAACCATTGGTGACATACTTGGAAGGTTTGGCACCCTAACCCTGCTGTAGTCTCATCAGAACCCTGTTTATCGAACCAAGAAGTCCTGCAAGGGCACTTCGCCGCTTTGGAGTAGTGGAAATAACTACTCTCAGCTTCTCCTACTTACCCTTGCAAAGAGCCCACTAGGAAGTATGCCTGGGCCATCCAGTGAACTGACCAGCTCAAACCCAGCGTATTGCACAGGAACGCTGCCGTCCCAAGTTGAGACTCAAGACTTTGGGAATCGCTAGCTTGTGGTCCTGGGCCCTCTCCCTGTTGCCTAGCTTTTATGGGTCACGATTTATGAGTGCACCACGTTGCAAACATTTGCAGTCCCTGTGTCGCCCCGCAGTGGGGACCGTCGCTGAGAGTGCCTGCAGTTCTGACCTACCGTGTCCTGAGACGTCCTGCACCGGAACTATCCTCCTCCTTTCTCCGAGAGCCGTGTAAAGGCTACTGGCCCGCCACCGATGATCGTGCCGTCCCGCAGCAGCCGATAGCCAGAGTATCCTGAAACTGCAGGGTTAACACCTATGAGTGGAGTGGGCTAGACTGCCAAAGTTTAGATTGGACTGTGTCAAGATGTTGCGAGTACTTTCATAACTTACCGGTGGCCCACTGGCACAGCCATCCCCTTTTACGCACGAGAATCCCTCAAAACATACCCACTTTGGCTGGGATAGCCTGCGCTTCCTAGCTATTCCCGAACTCCAAAAGTAACTATCCGCAAGAGTAGATCCTCTTCTAGGAATAGGAACTAATTATTCATCACTTCAAGCCACTTCCTGAGCAGCTACAGCCCCCTGAAGAGAACAGCTTTTCATTTTACGCACAACCGCGTGTTGTTGACTCACAATTGTACTTCGAGTTACAGGCTCCTCACTTCGTAGGGCTGGACTACATAAGTTAGAGATTGACTTTGAAGAGCAACCTAATCTGGTATAAGTGTTAAACCAACCTCTTTCTGCTGCAGGTTGTGGTTATTTTCTCCCCCATTCTCAGCATTAGGGTAATCGCAATATTGTATATATGTCACATAGTGCATAAGCGTGGTTGGTAAGTGTTTTCTTGATAACTGTGGTTTAATCGTGTTTTTGTAATAAAGGCCTATAATAAATGTATTTTTGATATAAATCTGTCTAAGGGTAATCTGTGGAGTTTAACTGTGTGTGCTCATTGTGGGCTTCCGATCACTCTCACACCTCCCGAGACTTAGTCTCGACTGCCTGCCAAGCTACCATAGATTGGTCTGGTTTGCCTAGAAGGTTCCCCTGTTCCACTAAAATAGGGTGGCATCCTAAACTTCTGCCCACCAGGTCGGAGTTTAGAAATCCATTTTAACACTTACTAAAACACCAACTGGACAGCAGGACCCTTAATAAAAATCTACCTAGTGTATAATGATGATGTCTTTAGTTGGAATTTGTATCATGGTCACGCTTTCATTGCCTCTCAAATTAGATGCAGTAACTGCTGGCCACGGATCTACTGGTTATTTCTTTTCATTCTTGTGGGAATAAGTCTTCCCGTGATCGAGATGCTGTGGTCTCAGTTATGCATTTAGTGGATGCTTGGGCTTGATGTCACTTAGCTGTACATGGTCTGAAGTTGTTGATGCGGATAGTTCCCGGCTGCGTTCGACATGCCACTTTACTGAGTTAGGGCCACGGGTAGAAATGTGGCCCAATATTTAATCTGTATAAAAGCTTTTTTCGATTGATAGTGCAGGATAGAACAGCTAGGAGGTCAACTCAAAAGTAATGTTATCGCTTTGGGAACAGAACAATGCTGTGCGTCAGGAGTACAATACACCGTCTGGGTCATGAACATAGTATGGTAACAAGGAACATCAATTACAAGTTGGATTTCTGGTGAAAGAAGGACTATATAAAACACCGCCGAAAAATAGTCATGGTGCAGTGGGTAAACAGAGGGCTCTAGAGTCGAGATTGAATTAACTATGGTAGTAGCAAAGTGAAAACCACTGTTGTATACATCTCCATAAAACGGTGAGACAGAAATCTGACAAGTACAGAGAAGGTCTACATGGTTCAGAGCCCGGCTCTGATTAGGCCGTTACCCTGGGTTAATGTTCAACCGTTCCTTTGAAAGTTCTCCTCTCAGGGTCTTCAATAACTCTCCAGGTGGGAGGGCTCCTTGTCACAGAACAAGTAGGCTGGTGGTGAAAGGACTGCCGATTTCCAGGCTGACGTCATGTTAGGGAGAATTCTCAGAAATGTGCTAATTCCCCTCTACCTTAGAGACCCCCAGCGACTTTGCTGGACTTTTAATTTCTAACCTGGAGACAGCTAGACCTTTTTCCCACTCTCTCATGTATTTTTTCTGTGATTTGGCCTGTGTTTCTTTTGACTTTGGAGCCTGACGAACTCCATAGGCATCATCTTTGCATAGTGACACACAGCATCTTCAGTGCAGTGGCACAGGGAATTCTCTTAGATTTCCCAAAGGGTTAAATACCTTCTCATGGTGAAACTAGTTTCCAAGAGCACTGAAGTGACATTGACTTTACTTACATTTTGTAACTTTCTAGACCCAGCACACACTATCTTACCATAGGGTGCTGGAGAGGTTACTTAGTATAGTTTCTCATGTAACATTTTTATGTCACCATTTGTACAATTAATGGCTGGTGGCAGTGGTTTACTTTTTACTACCATTGTGTGTTTTAATGCGGGCTGCAATTGCAGCTGCAGTAAGACACCCATGGGTGACCATTTTGTCAAAATGGCCCCGGTCTTTTTTCGCCATTTCGTGTTTGAAAGGTCCTTCTTGAGATTTACTCTGCACGCCAAACCAGGTTTGGTCCCTTTGTTTGGTCTTCGGCGGGATTCACGAGTGAAGCCCGCCTCTGGCTCCAGCATGTCTGGCAGGGGCAGGAAGTGAGGGAGGTGCCCGAAACTCCCTGCGCTTAGTGTCCTTGGTTACAGGAGTGCACCCAAGGGTGATTGGCTGGAGGGATGTCCTTGCAGGACAGCCACCCTGCTGTGTGATGGACAGCTAGGCTGGAATGAATGGGAGAAACCTGCATAAAAGGCAAGGCTTTTTTGGCTTGGAAGGCAGAGACGACCACGGGACGAAGGAATCCGAAGAAGAACTTGGAAGAGAAGCTGCTGCAACTCCTGGACCGTTGGTTTGCCCTGTGAAGCCCTGCTGCTAGCTGTGCTGAAGCTCCGAATTCGCCTCGACTAGAGAAGCCCTGCAAAGGACAACTTCTCCCCTTGGGTTGGTGGGACCAATCAACCCCAAGACAAGCTCATCTGTAAATCCTCTCGGAGTACTTCCATTGCTGCTGCAAGAACCGAAGTGCCAGGGAGAGGATCACCAGAATCGAAAGAGTGTCTTTAAGTCAGACCCGAGCTGCAGGAAGATCCTCTGGACTTCCAAGAAGCATGACTGACCAAGCCTGAGCCACCTTAGAGTGCTGGACCCCAGATGCGAGGAAATTCTGAAGTCGTATATGAGAACCGCAGTGTTGCTATTTGCTATAGACGCGAGGAGCTGAAACCGCGAAGTGCTGCTGAATTGAAGTTTGCCCATTGCAACCGCCGACCTTCCCCTTGCAGTGAAGGAGCCCCCAGACGTCCTCCCTCTTGTCCCCATGACTGAGGACCAGTAACAACAGGATCTGCAGAGCTGTACAGGAACCGACGCCAGCTGGAATCATTTCTTCTAACCAAAGGTACTGTAACATTAAGTGGACTTAGCTCTTGTTGTGTAGCCTTGTTTGTTCTTAGTTGAGACTTGTCTTGGTTGCTTTTGCAAAGTTGCTTGCAAAGTTGCTTGCAACCTTGCCGTTCACAAGCCTCCCAGCTTGAGGCACTTCTGGGATTCTTTATTTCTACAAAGACTTCTAAAACATTGTGCAAGACTTACTTACCTGTAAGAAGTGCTTCAGTTCATCTAGACTTCTTCTCAATTGACATTGGCTGGCCTGGCTTCCTGAAAGACTATTCTTAGCTCCGAATTTGTGTTTTACCTTCCCTCCTAGAAAGGGTTAATGTACTTTGCATAGGGGGTAAAAAATACTTGCCTGCTTCAGAATATTTATGTAACATTTGTTTTATTCACAAACCCTTTTCTTTGACCCCAACTCAGTGTTGCTCTAAATGTACCAGTGATATATGAATGTCCCCAGTGCCCTAGTTAAGTCACCTCAGGGTGTAGGAACCATCTATGCGCCATCCCAAATGGGTACTTGCTGATTTAGAGAAACTAACAGTGTGTATTCTGAAGTGTATTTGTGTGTTGCGTTTATATTTCTCCCTTCTGAAGAAGGCTTATTGAACTGACTGTTAAATAAATTAATAATGGTTTAATCAAGAAACCTTGAGTTTAAGAGTTTGTTTGAATACTTGTCACTGTGAATCTCTGTGTAAAAACCCCTACTACTCACATTGACCCCTCTTGAGATAAGCCTGTCTGCTCAGCCACACTACCAACCTGTGTAGTACAAACTTATACCAAAGGCTGGGTTCCTATTGCCAGGAGGTGCGTCTCCCTCTCTCCCTCCTCCCTTGGCCTCATGTTATGTTATTCAGTATTTATACTGCCACCATCACCATGGAAGTGGTCTTACAGCACCAAACCTTGTCCAAGAGCTAGAGTATAAAAGGGGGCAGTATATAAAAGGGGCAGTCCAGCCCAAACTGCAAGGTCATATCTGCACGAGTGGGACAAAGCCCACTTGGACCACAGTGGGGCCGAGCCTGATTTGCATCTGGTCTTTCCCCTTTTGTAATGCTTGGCAGGCGAAGAACAATGATCTGGAGGGCTGCCCAGAGCAAAGCCAGACGTTTAGATTAATTCAAAACCTTCCAGTCATTGTCTCTTCTTTGGTAGTACCTTGAACAGACCATACCTGCTGTTAAATATGGTTAGTGTGTGGTTGCATATGGACGAGAGGTTTTCAAGCAGGCCCTAGTGATAGGGAGGCTTTTGACCAGTTTAGTTTGTAAGAAACCCTCCCTGTAATAAGGGAGAGTACTGGGTTTGCCACACCAACAGAAGGGTCAGCGCCAAGAGTTGGATGTGCATAAATGAATGCATAGGAAAGAGAAGAGGCACGTGATAGAGCGGATAAGTGAATACCGCTTTCAGCTGTCTTTGCCCTAGCACTTTGACCCCTTTCCACTTTAGCCCCCACCAACTCCTCCTTCCATTTCGGTCTCCTGGAATTAGTGTCTTGGCCAAAGCTAGGTTTGTTCTTTTGACCTCAATGTGCGCTTTCTCTCTGCTTACTCCAGACAGCAAGCTTTCCTCTTCTCTGCCACCTGTGGAAAGCCAGAAGGTGTCTCACCCGCTACGCCTCAGGGATTTGTCATCCAGGTGGCCATGACACAGCCATCGCTTTTGGATCCAGTTCCTGAGGGTGGACCACCTGGGTGAAGGGTCTTCGGGGAGTGGGATACCTGATGGCGAGACGCAGTATGCCGTTCCTTACAACACCTTTACCCCATCCTACCCGATAGTATATTTAGGAACTCTAGCCACCCCCCACCTTCCCTTCATAAATACTTTCACACAGACAGCCCGCTCAGGGAGAAAACAGACTCACACCCAAGCATTGTACCAGACATGTCCCATTATGATGGTCAGGCAATTACTGGTAATCACTCACATCTGACTTCCATTAAACTTCTCCACGCGGATAAAAGGCAGAGCACAAGAGCACACTGAGCGAGGCGAAGCACACGAAGGAACGGTGGTTTCCCGACGGCAGCTGAATGAGGGAAGACGGCAAACCAAGACGAGTGCGCAAGGAGGGAGATACACTTGACTTTTCCGGTGAGAAACTGTTGCTTTATAGAACTCTTCAGATTAAATAGTATAAGGCCAGGAAACCAGACTGAAGAATCTTGTATTGTGTGTCTGCGACACCCTGGACCCTCCTGCATGGCTGACCGAGTCACAGAGGAACAGCAGCCAACGTGGCACCGTACTTAGATCCAAGATCAAAGTGGCGCTAGAGAGATCAACACAGCCGATGAGTTGGGGAGACGGATGCAAGACCAGTCTGTGTTGAAGTCAAGGATGCAAGCGGCAACATTGTATAAAGAGCGCAAAAATGAAGATTGGCAACGCGTGTGATGAAAGAAGGAAAGCTTAATTGCTGATGGATGTTTGAACATTTACGGAGAAAGATACAATACCAGTGACAGAGTGGTCCAGCACCACGTGGGTGCTCAATCGAAGGTCTCCGTAAGGTATCCCAAAAAGTAGCAGCAGAAAGGAAAGTAGAAGATTGATAAAAACATTGTGTGAAGTGAATCAAAGCAGTCCTGCGACAGTTTAAGCAACGCCCATTGCACATTCGAAAGTCTCATTTTTTATATCAAGAGGAAAAAGTTGAAAGTGAGATTACAGGGTCCGAGCCCGAACAAGGGAGACCGAATGGATATTGTGCTAAAAGGATCCAAGCCCGAATGAGGGAGATCCATGGTCTGAGCCCAAACAAGAGAGACCAATTGAAAATAGTGGTAAAAAGGGGTCCAAGCCTCAAGGAGGGAGACCCCATGATGAACGTTGAAAGCAAGAACATGTGCATGTGAAAATCCTGTTAAAGGAACTTTGGTGCTTGTTTGTTATGACAGGCCCTCTGAAGTAAGAGGCTGTTCTTGGAAAGGAGGCTTTGGCAGAAGGCCCCGATACCTATGCTTTGGCTTTCCTCTTGGCAGAGAAGCCAGAGTGTTTTCGGAAGCTCGAATGTACCGCCTTGCCCCCTGCTGAAAACATGGGGCAGGGAAGCCAACTGTTCCACTATCCTGACATCATTTCTTGAACACTTTACTTTTGAATACATTGTGGTCCCACACCATTTTGAATTTAGAAGTAAGGATTGGCAATACGTTTATTAGTATAGTCCCATTTATTTTGACAGAGACTCGACTAGGACTGCGTTATAATTTGATGGTCGTAGCTTGCTCCCATCCTTAGATTTAGGTTTAGACAGGCGTTCAACCAACCCATTGAAGTTCAATAAACACCCTTGAACTGTGATCACTTGTGTCGGTCTTCACTGTTTGATACCATGCCTTCCTTAAACACCTCTCTTCTCATCAGCTGTGACCCCACCCTCCCCCTGACCGTGCCATCTCCAACAACTCCCTTTCACTTTCTTTCTCAAGGTTCTCCTTTCTTGCCTTCCTCCTCCCAACATCTTCTGTCCTGCTTGTTCCCTCCTTGTACTTATTCCCCCCCCCTGTGGGCCTTACTCCTGGCAGACCGGAGTGGGTGTCACGTTTATAGGCTACTACAATTGATGAAATGCAAGACTTCAAAGGCAAATGAAGACTCCCCTATTTTGCTGGAGAGGATATATTCATGATTTCATTAACCCTGGACCATACGAAGGAGCGGATGGTCAGTGAAACAGGAACTCCTTGGATCACTTAGTGTTATGAAAGTTTCTTTTTGCAGCTTTTTTTCATTTGCTTCAACTGACTCACCAGACATCTGCGTTTTCTCTGGATTGTAGTCGATTTTTGGGGCAAAGGAGGCCCTGTTGCCTGACCCCACCTGCTCTACAGGTTTTAATTGTTTTTACAGTGTAGCTTATCTTCACAGAAGTGCTGAAGGTACAGTGTCCCTTTTTATTATTATTTAAACGTGTATTCATTTTATACCATAACTGGGTGTAATATTACACAATAAAAATGTTCAAGATGCCTCCTTAATTGTTAAAATTAAAAAAAAGTGATAAATAACTATACATTTGTGAAAAAGAAAAGAAGAAGAAGATAGAGTTGAAGAGTACAAAAAGGGATACAAGCCCCATAGGTCTGCGCTAGCAGTGCTTCGTTAAAACTGGGTGTGACCAAAAACAGTGGAGACGCTTCCCCAACGTCTCTAAATAGTATGCCAAACAAAAATGGGGTTGTTTGGTTTCTTAAATGTGCCTGCCCCTTTAGCATGTATACTGTAATGAGGAGTTAGTAAAACATCTATACTGGGACTTGTTTGCGATTAGAAATTGGAAATGATCCAGGCCAACTTACATGGTTCATAATGCCCAGGTCATGATTATCTGAATATAGCTCATTGTACGGCATCCGTACAACTCTAAAACAAGATGTGTTGTCTTCAAGAGAATCAGAAATTGCCTTTGTTACCCGAATTTGCGTTTTCAAATGTACATACTGCCAGTCTAGTCTAAAGAGGACTGAGGAAGAGCTAAGCTCGTAACACGTGTAGGCTCAAGTGGGTTTTGATTGATAACCAGAATTGAAGGTGCAATAATTCAGAATGTATAATTTATGGAGGTTGTCAAAGAACTAGTGAAGTCGTCTGATTATCATTTTTGGAGTGTTTTAATAACTCTACAATCTACATGACCGTGGGCCAGGAGCATTTTAGAAACCAACCCCCTTTTTGTTAGATTTACAAAAAGGGAAATATATCCGGAAAACCAAGAGTTCAAAAAACACGAAGAAATATTAGAGTATCCAAAACAGGTCTATCCAAGATAATTAATTACATTCTGAACTCACTTTAAATATTATAGGAATAATGCCTCTCTCTCTCTCCCTCTATTGAGAATAGCCTGCCTATCTAAAGGAACTAAAAGGTGCTCGTCAGAGGTCAGGAAACCAAAGTAAAATGTCCACCGTCCAAACATACTGACCCTACCACTAAATAGAACTAAGCCAAGAGCATGTCTCTTCTTCCCCTGGTCTTTTCTTCTTGGAAAGTCTTTATATGTACAGGTTTCCTTTTGGCTTCAATAATTCTCAGCATTCTTCATTGATAATCTCTTCCAAGTCTTATAGTTCTTCAAAATGACCCTTGGGTTGCATGCTTTCTGGGTCACTAGTATTTGAGTACTTTTCCTTCGAGTACTTTCTCACACTCGTTATCATATATATATATATATATATATATATATATATATATATATATATATATATATATATATATATATATATATATATATATATATATATATATATATATATATATATATATATATATATATATATATATATATATATATTCTTCCCAGTCACTTTGCTCAGGCCTTCCTAATTTACGTTTGCCTCGATACCCTTTTAGGCTTTCTTTGCCAAGGATTCCCTCCTGAGACGGTCTGCTATTTTATCTTGCTCACTTGTGAGCAAGATCTAGTCTTTCTCCTCATGTGTTTCTGGGCTGTACTTTCTCCAGCCTTGAACTCTACACATATAGGGTGCTTGCCCTTCCTCCCAGGGTTTTAGTACCCAGTGTCTGTTGGCTCCCCCCCCCCCTAGTTTGATAAAATCTCTTTTATGCATGGGGCACAAACCCTGTAAACTACTTTCTTTGATGCCACCCCGACTGCAGGACTGGAACAAATCTCTTTCTTAAAATGACACCAGTCTTCCGACCAGGTTGTTTGTTATTTGCTTTCTCTGGTTTTTATAGTTCCACTCATTCCATTTTATATTTTCTTGTCTTGCGAAGTGGGCTCCTCTCCCTAACCTCACAGGGGTTGGGGGTGTGGGGGGATATGCCCCTTGGGCAGAAGAGATGAACACTTGCGATCCATCTCACTCACTAAACTATTGAGTGGAAAGAGACATTTCCAATCTATTCTTTTTATTACAAAAGGGATATGCTAGAGATGCATGTGAGCTCAGATTTTGGTAAATCTTCATGTTAAAACATTTACCAGCATCTGTTTAGGGATTACTCTGGATGTCCTGTGGAGCAATTCTGTTGCACTTCCGCGATGCAGACTTAATGGTACACTAATCAGCTGCTCTACAGGAAGTAGCGGACAGCTACATTGTTTGCAGGGGTTTTACCCCCCCTTTCTGAACTGCTGGTGGTATGAACCGCTTGGACACATGAAGGAAGGGGCTCAGAGATTTAAGGACCGCCAAGGCAGAACATTAACTACTCTTGTTCCGGCCGAACCATATAATAAAACAGGAAGCTACAACTAGATATGCGCAGAGTGATAGCAGTCCTGAGCATATGTGGCAAAGGTGAAGCGAATTTAAAAAACAAAAATGTAATGTATGTGTGCACAAAATCTATGCATACTTGTTCCAAGCACACTTTTTGATCCACATTTCACACACATATATGAAAATGCTGGGGGCAAACTGACGCCTCCAGGAATTGTATTTTGTATTCATGCATTGAACCTTTATTCCATGTACTTTACACACAGGTGAGGGATTGTGCAGGGCGCATTCCCTTAGCTCTAGGCATGCATTGCATACAAACTGAAGTCCTGGAACTAGAGTGGTCCTTACGAATGCTGCAGCACGTTGGAGCACAGCGACGGGTCCACCTTCTGCCAGCAGCCCAGGTGAGCTGCAGCCTTGTGCAGGAGGTCGCAGTAGCGGGCTGGAAGGAGGTGCTGCATTAGGATCACAGATGTGCTGACAGACACCAGGAGAAATAGCTCACACGACCATCTTTTGTCGTAATATTGCGTGTTCTGAAGGATGGAAAGAGAAGTCACAGCAGTAAAAGACAATGGATTCGTTTTTCACCTGAAAGGATACATCGAGCTTAGACATAGGAAAGGCATAAATAGCGCCAAAAAACTTCCGAAGCTGGAGCTGCAGAGTGTTTTGAAATTGTGGCCCAGTACCATGTGAAAATGTGCACAATGTGCAACTCTAAATGATGCATGGTTTGCATAGGTTCGACAGGATATTTACAGTAAGAACAATTGAAGTTTGTGCCGTATGGAGGTTTTTGCTTTCAATTTACTAACATAGAATCTTCTTTGCAAAAGATAATTAGGCGCAAACCGGAAAGGCACTGTGCGCCAGTCAAAGGCAGGTCCTTGAACTGCCTCGTTTGGGTATTTGCAGAAGGTAAATGGACACAGGTTTCTGCTCATCAGAGGGCAGCAAGTCCAGCACTGCTCAGCTGTTCAGCAATGTTCATTGAGGGCCAGGCACCAAAGACTTACCTTTAGAAACCAGATGGGCACGAAGGCCACATAGTATGCGCTGAGCATGGCACTCAGCAGCACCTCCTTCATGCGCCAGTTGAAGTCCACCTTCAGGTACTCCACCTCATTGCGGATGAGGTCAGGCGAAAGGCAGCAGGCATGCGTGGGCATAGCCTCTGCGCCATAGATTTGCCGGGTATGTTGCCGCCAGGTCTCCAGCAAAACAGTCAAGTAGTCTTTGCCCCGGCTGGTGCTCACTTCTGTGTCTCTGGGGCCGATGGTGGAGACGTGCGAGAAGAGACTGGACTTCTTCAGATCACAGTTCAGCTGCAGGAAAGGTATGTACATGCCAAAGCTGCAGAGAGGCAAAGAGGAAACAGGCTCAGAGATAGCAGTGCATTCATAATGCCCTCACACGTCATACATGCTCTACACCACACCTACACGGCTCATAGGGCGCAATCTATACTGATCCTCGGCACGTGCCAGTCATTCGTACATACAGGTCGGCTCATTCATTCATACCCACAAGGTGCCAGTCCTAGTGCAGGCATTCAGGTGCTCTTGCATATCGCATACCTTAGGACTCTCAAGTCAACTGTAGGGACCCTGCATTTGCTCCCATTATGCTTTGTCTCACCCTCCATATTCACGCTTGCTCGTCACACCTGCAAGCAGCTACATGGAACTACATGTGAAGGCAGGAAAACATGCTTATAAACCAGAGTCCTCACTGAGACTAGATCCAAGAATAGCGCTGACCAGGGCAGATGAAGGACCCCACCCCATCCCGATCAATGAACAGTGTCGCTGTTTCATGGCTCAATCCTTTGGAAATACTTAAGCACCTTAAACAGAGAAATTTTATTCTAGGGCGTTTCCTGCTTAGCCCCTAAACAGATTGGGGGAGGGAAGGACCACTCACCGCTGGTCATCCCCGGTACTGGTACTCACGGGTAACAAAGGAAGAGGAGGTTCAGAAACGAGTAGGTCCTGAAGAGGTGAATGACGGAGCGGCACAGGCTCCAGCCTGTCCCAGTCAGTATGGCAAATCGAGTCACTACGAGAAACACTGAATGTGGCAACGAGACTTTCCCACTCTGAGAAGCCTGGGTGTAGAGAGAAAAAGGAGAGTGGCAAGAATAGGAGGTTGCGGAGGGAGTGTAAAATCAGGAACAGAGCAGTAGATAGAAAAAGGAGAGAGGAGGAGGAGGAGGACCGAGGGGGGACACGTGAAGGAAGAAACAGGGAAGGAAAAGGAGGCAGGCAGGAATTTTAAAAAAAGAGGGCAAGGGATGTAGGCACAGGGGAAACAGGCACAAAGGTTGAAAGAAAGGGGCAAATGAAGAGGGGGAAGCAAACGAAGAAAGGCGAGCAGAGTAGGGATGGGAAGGGAAGGGATAAGAAGAGTGACAGAGGAGAAGCAAGAAACAGGGGCAAGGTGCAAAAGAGGACAGGGGAGGGATAGAACAGAAGATAATGAGAAGTGGGAGAAGGAAGAAGGTGAAGGCAGAGGAAAGGTGGAGGGCACACAATGGAGACAAGACAGACGTCGGGTGGGTAGGAGGGCAGGAGGCAGGGAAGGAAGCAGGAAGATAATCAGTATGAATTTCAACAAATTGAGAATTAAAGCACATGCTTAACATGGACACAATGGTGCCTCACAAAGTAGAACATCCTGAAGGCACAATGGCAATGTGAAATGCCTTGGCAGTCACTCATGATCCCAAGACGAGCCAACTCAGTCAACGCGACAATGCATCAACAAAGCATTCTGAACAATTCATACCTTAGAAAGGCCAGTTTAAGTTCCGGTGAATCTTACAGCCACACACCCTACACATGAGAATGCAAACCCGATATATATATCTATACACACACATCCCCCCCCCCCCCCCCCACTGGAGTGGCACACCATTACCTCCTTCACAATGGCCCCAATCAACCGCCGCGCCAGCACAATGGTGGTCAAAGTCAGCACGTTAAAGTCAATCAGGTGGAAATTCTGGGGAAAAAACAGAATGAACACACAATAAGAGATCCCACTGAGGGATAGAAGGGAACGATGGGAGGGACACGGGATGGCAAGAAGACTGTAAAAAGAGGGGTGTTGGGCATGAATGACTCGTGGTGATGCAGGAGCAGAGGGACAAAAGGCAGAAGGGTGATAAAGCAGTCCACCAGGGGAATGTAAAATAAATAAAATAAAATAAAAAAAATAAATAAAGGCTACAACACTCTTGGTATCCATTATTCAGTACAGGTCTGAAGGACCCTACAGGGATGTGTGTTTGTGGCGGATGGTGCCTACATCATACGATATAGGTGATGAAGGTACCAGGGGAGATGCATTCCAGGAGACTAAAGCCAGGTGTTGACCCCTGCGGGAGAGGGGCCAGGTGTAGCCCCAGATGGAAATCTGAAGAGGAATCTATATCAGAAGGGTAAGGAATGTACCTCCCACAATGGCGAGGGAGTGTGTGCAAGCCAAGAGGCCAGGAATTTACCACAATGATGAGAGTCTATTTATGCCATTAGAAAGAGCGTAGGTATGTAACACAATGGCAAAATAGCATGTTGATGCCATAAGGGTGAGGTCGGCAGATACATAGAGGAACTAGACCTCACACTGGTGAGAAGGCGTACATGTAGGATCAGAGTGGAGCACATACTAGTAGGATCAGGGCAGATACAAACCAACAAGGCAAGGAGGTAAAAAGGGTTGGGATGATGTGAAGGAGCCAACAGAAGGATCAGGGGGTGGGTCAGGCTCATGTGAAGACAGCCTGCTCTGCAGTGACTCTGGAAGCGTCTGATGTTATCAGTTGTTCTTAGTAACGTCACATTTTATATCTGGAGTATCACAGCTTTTCTCCGTTTCTTTGCAAAACCCTAGTCACTCTCAATGGGTCCATGAACTGCACGGATCCTTCTTAACGCAAGCACCTATTCCCCAGTCCAGACTTCCTCTGCCCACAGCAGCAAAGCAGTTCCATCCCCAGGCTATAACAGCACACTAAATAATTTTTTGGACAAAAAGTAATGTAGGGGCTCGTTACCACTGCTACCCAATCAGAACCTATATCTAAAACTGCCCCTGCGCCCATCAATGGTTCACACAGGTACTGCCTATCTGCTCCTATATTTAACTATATGAAATGACAGCCATTCGTGGTCTTCAAGTTGGTGTATCCTACTTAAAGTAAATGCCATACATACATTTATCGCAAATACTATGCTTGCAGCAAAAATGGCCAATTATCATCTGGTGGAATTGACAAGTGGCGCCTCTAGTAAACACATGTTCCAATTGGGCATAATAGGAGGTGCTGGTTTGCCACCCAACCATGTGTCACCACTGTCAGGGTTAGGCAGGATGGTGGGCACCCACTAGGTTCATGTGTAAGTGCAGAGTGTGGGGTTCACCTGGCAGAGATTTGTGGGGAAACTATCAAAGCAGTGTGTTGTGATGGGTGCTGGTACCTGGAGAGATGGTAAATAGAATAGCTGCCAATCTGTAGAAGATGGCCGAGTTCTCGGATGCAGACTGTTTAAAGAATAATAAGGGACGCTCAATGTGGACGATTAGGGTTAGTAAAGTAAGCATCATTCACAGAAATGTGAGACACAGCAGGCTGCGCGCCGTCGCAGAAGCTTACATGCACGAGTAGACACCTACTAGCGAAGTGTGGGACGGTGGGTGCGATGGCGGGTACCACCACACCGTCTTGTAGATGTTGATATAATGGACGAAAAGGGCAATAAGGTGACAGAAGAAAAGCTGCAGTTCAAACAGGAGGCTCCTCTCGAGCGGCAGCTCCGGGATCTTAGAGTGTCGCAGCGGCAGCACGGTCTGAGCAGCCAAAGGAGGGCTGGAGAGGCCGGTCCCGGGGCCGCTCCTACAAGAGAACAAGAAAACACATGGGATGCAGATGGAGGACTGACTCGGTCCCGCACTTCAGATTGCAGGGCTGGGGCACGCTGCGGTCATGGCTTAGGTTAGACAAGGGTCAAAAAGGATCAAGGCATACATACACCCTGAACAGGAGCAGCACAAATCCCAGGTGCACTTAAAAAGAGGGACACACGCACACGCGCGCGCACGCACGCACGCACGACCATGGATTCCTATTTCAGGAAATGGGAGACGCAAAGTCATCAAGGAGGCCACAAAGTGAGATTGCAAAGCCCACAGCACACGCAACCTTCTGGTATATATATATATATATATATATATGGCACTAACAGCAGGAGGAGGCACTGGTCAATTGGATAGAAGAGTCAGGTGTGGAGAAACCAGGTAGTTACGAACAGAAGTGGAAGAGTAGTTAGATGGAGAGACCCCGCTTAGATGAAAGGGGAGACGTAGGGCGAATAGAGGGACATGGTGCAAAGGTCAGAGCGGGAGCATTTAATGAAGAGAGGGGCATGATGAAGTGCAAGAGACAGCATCTGATAAGCAGAGAAACGTGAAAGAGAAGCTGGAGAGGTTGCTGTACTCCCCGTAAGCAGAGAGCACGAAGGGGGTTTAAAGATGTGTTTAAAAATTAATGAAATTGGAATTTAAAACAAGAAAAAAAGAAATGGCCTTTAAGTGCATATGCAGTAGGATGAGGACTAGGCCACACAATTCTTTTCTTTTATCACTTTCAGATGTGTCAAAACTAAGCAGGTCAACGAAGCATACCCTGAAAACAGCAGAGAGCCTGGGACCAGAGGGCCAAATACGGAGTCAGAGCGCATGCCTCGGCTTCCTACAGGGACACAGAGGACACCCCGTCCTACTTTAGCAAGGATAGAGGCTCACCTTGTACGTGACCGCACTCCAGTGACGGAGGACGTGTTGGAGTGCCCAGAGCCGCCAGCAGCTCCGGCTTCACAGAGAGGATTGCGACAATACGACGTCCTGTTAGGCCCCCGGCGTCCACCTGCCATAACAACACGGTGTGCAGGTGCGGGCCAGGTATGCCTCCACCCTTGAATTCACCCTACAGAGAAAGGGAGAGCTGGTCACTTAACCGAGTGGATCCAGGCCCTGAAAAAGAAAATCTTGTAGGCTGTATTGATTATTCTGGCATCCTCCTGCTGAGGAAGGTCCAACACAAGTGGAACTGCAAAATTAGGCGGCCAGGGAAATGACGACAAAACAAAGACCTCCTTCAATGCATTACGCTATCAGCGCTGTAAGTACAGTCTACAGATACAGACGTTATGGACCTCCTCAGACTCAATCTATGGGCTCTAGGATATGGCCCAAGCACAGTCCCCGGGGGCACGAATGCAGATTCTGGAATTTCAGATTCAGTGGTTAACACTACATAAACTACCAAAACAAACATGCTCTTCATTGGATTCTACTCTGCTAATATATACAACACGCACACAAGCACACAAGCCCACCTGAGCTGAACAACTTCCAACCCATGACTGAACTTTGACTTGCCAAATTAGTTAGGATAAGCAACAAAGTGGACTCGCCATTGAAACGTAACGTTCCCCACCCCTCCCCCCAACCCGGCCGAGGAATCCAAGTGGATCTCTCCGATAAGAAAACCTGTCAAATCACTCCTGGAAACCAATGACCTCATCATTAGTAAAAAGGAGTCCTACCACAAGACACCGCATTTCTTACTCGTCAACCGTCACAAGCCCATAGCTAGTACCATGTACCTTGTCCAGCAACCCCCATCAACAGTCCTCCCATCTCCAACACACCATTCCTGGCGAGCTAGATAGACCATCAAATCCTGCAGCATGGTCAGTTCAACAACATCCTGGAGCCTTGAAGGGGGCAGAATCGGCACCCCTTTCCATATGGGACCGCCTAAAGGCCAACATGGACACCGTCACCTCAGCCCGCATACACCTAGATATCTCCACAGCATGCAACACAGTGAACAAACCACCACTAATCAAAACGGGCCAAG
Organism: Ambystoma mexicanum; assembly: GCF_040938575.1. Classification (NCBI taxonomy): domain Eukaryota; kingdom Metazoa; phylum Chordata; class Amphibia; order Caudata; family Ambystomatidae; genus Ambystoma; species Ambystoma mexicanum. The sequence goes on from NC_090934.1 coordinate 39,111,044, forward strand.
CAGCAGGACTGTGCAGAACTGTACACAGCGAACAGACACCATGATGTTATCCCATATATCCTGCATTCAACGCATTACCCCAGGAGTATTGCAAGAGTCAATCCTGTCAACCATCTTCAACATGTACATGGGCCCACTAACAAACTTCATCAAAAGACGGGGCCTCACTACGCAGAGGATACACATCTTCAAGCTCACAACGACACAGACCTCACAAGATGCCTCATTCAAGGGAACTCCTAGAAGACCAGAAACCAACTCAAAATTAACCCCAAAAAACAAATCACTAGCTGCCCTGCTAACAATCATCTAAACTACTAATACATGGTGTAGGGATTGCAACCTTTGGTTCTCCAAATGTTATGAACAAGCCCCATCGGTGCCAGCTAGCATGTCAATGGTGATGGATCATGGGAATTGTAGAGCAAAAGACCTGGAGCTGTTCAACTTGCTGACCCCTGGCCTACAGAAAATAGCACTTGCCCCCAAAACATTGAAAGTGCTCCAGAATGAAGGCATTCTGATGGACATTAGACCAACTCCTGGCACCAAAGTCTGCACCATGTTAAAGAAGTGTTTTTATCAGATGGATAATACCCATCCTCGCCAGGACACTCACAGAATATACCAGACTGACGGAAAACCTACAGACGGAGCTTTAGGGTCCCGAATGCAGCCGCAAGAATGCTCCCAAGACTCAACTGGAGAGACCACAACACACCAGCCTTATAAACGCCCCACTGGCTAACTGTCAAGGACAGACGACAACTCAAAAGACTTTGTATCATGCTCCATGCTCGGCTGTGGAACATATCCAAGGGAAACTCACCGCATACCACCCAAGGGAACGAATACTATCAAGTGGGGCTGTGCTAACAATCCAACGATGCATCAGAAAACATGAACATATCCCTTCAAACATACAATGTCTCTATCCTACAAAGGGACTTCACACAATCCACAATCATTTTAGGGCCCGTTTGGTGCCCTGTTAGAGGGATGCATCTGTGTTTTACTGTCATTTTCTGGAGATGTATTAATCTTGACTGCTATGAGAGGGCACAGTTTGAGGCCCTGTCCCTTGTTCGGTTCTGCTTTTTTCCTCTCTTCACCCATTGCATAGCAATTAGTTGAGGCTTAAGCACTCCTAGGGCAGTGGCAAAGGGGGTCTCCCGTCAGCCTGGGCTTTGGGCCCCCGCCCTTTCCATAGTCCCACCACCGTTTGTGCAGAGAAAACTCATCATTCAGGTAAGGTGGTGAATCAATGCCTAAGGTTTCCCCCACACCCCTAGAACATAGCTGGTCTGAACCTGCTCTCTTTGTGCCGCTGTATGCATCTGTATGTACACCAGTGAGTGTTTGGAAACCCGATTTACATTATGCTAGCCACACATGTGTAATGCTAATTACACTGCAGCTCACATCAGGCGCACACACTGGTCATCTGGCTCAGTGTAAACATACCACAACTGTTGAGCTTGGAATATCGGCCTCTGAACGACCGGCAATAAGTTGTATAGAAACATTGCGTTAGCTAACACAACAGCTAACACAACAATCTTTAAATCAGTACAGCTAATTATACTGCTGACCCCATAACATATAACTAGATTGTTTGTCTGACCTATTTGTGTTAAACCGCATGGCTAGCAAATATCTAGAATTAATCTTTGTTTTAACATCCACTACATCTGTAATAGCCAACTATACTGCTACCCTATAAAGCCAAATTGACACTCTTTGCTTGAAGTTCCGACCACCATCTTGTTGTGTTTAGACTGGCAAAGTATTCAGGGTGAATCTGCTAGCAACCAATAAATCTCCATAGCTCATCACACCGATGATCCCATAACCCATAGCTAGACTGACAGTGGATTGCTTGCAACTCTAGCTAAAAAATGGTTTCACTTGTATTTAGCCTGCATGGCTAGCAATTGTCTAGACTAAATACATCTGCACAGCCAACTATTGCCACATGCATAGACATCCAAACAACTCGACTTCTCAACATACCGATCATTGCATACCCAGCACATAACTGAATTTCACGCTTTGTAATTGCCTGCATAGCAAGCACATGACCACATAGACTCTGTTAGGGGTGCCACTTTGAAACATTATGCTGGTCTCACACTTCAGGCTTTCTATACAATAACCATGCATATCCATCATAGAAGTGAATTCTATTTAACCCCTGCTGCGTAATGGACTCACAGTTTGGCCTGCTACTTAGTACATCACAGGACTGATTCGACTGTATTGATAAAAGGCATCCATAACAACTTAATATGAATACATGGACACCTAGCGCTGCGCCAGATTTGATTAATTGTACTCATCTGTGTACCAAAATCATTAGTACATGGGTCTTTTTCTCTGGGCATACCCAAGTGGTTACAAGATCTCGGATTGTTTCCAGTTAGGCCGTATGGGACAACGGGGCCGTTATATAAATTAACCAGGTACATTTGTTCCCCTTTTGGTGTACATGCCACCAGGAATTGGAGTTAATCCAGGCATGCCGGGCTGGTGACAATTTCCCAATCCAGGATGATGTCCATCAGGGCTAACAGACCCCAAAATATTCACAGACACCACGCTTGGCAGGATCTTCAAAATAACCATCGACCACGACAGACCACGAAAAGAAATGCACCTCCACTCTCTACTAGAAAGACTAGAAGCAACCACGTCTACCATACTCCCAAACGGACCACAAAAACAATGCACGCAAAACTTCACCATATTCACAACTGCATTTTTCCAGGCCTGGACTGCATTGCCCCTAAAAAACCTTGCAAGAAAACAGAACAAATCTGGAGAAAGAAACCTCTACACGCTACCAAATTCGCCTAGCATCAACAGTTACGCATTTACATCGCTGAAGCACTCAAAGCAACGAAAGCACATTACTTCAAAAGCATCGATTTGTCACATCACAGCGAACAGGAAATGTATAAGATCAGTTAATTCAAAAACCCTACAGCTTGTAACGCAACTCCTGTCACCACACAAGACGTCCGTGACCAGATTGCTACATATTTCAAACAAAAGATCCTAGACATCCAGGATCAGCTTGACAATAAAGGAGGCTCGCGCACACACACGCCTCCGAGATCCCATCAATACCTCCCACTACCTCCTCTCCATTGTCTATCCATCTCTGTCTGCAGAGGACCTACAAGCTACCATTGACTAATGCAACCCATCAGGATCTGCTGAGGGTCCATGCCCCCCCCCCTAATCAATCATGAAATCTCCAGACTTCAGCCCATCTTCCCATCCTCCTCGACTCCATCAGCACCAGAAGAGTGTCAGCTTAGTTGAATCTACATACATCAGAATGTTGCTCAAAAAGACCAGTGCAGACCCTTGTGACCGAGCCAGCTATGACCCCCCCCCCCCCATCTCCAACATGCTTTTCATAGGGAAACATTTATGTATCACCAACTCCGGGAATTCATCGAACAAACCAACCTCTGAATGAGGCACAGCACGGTTTTGGACCATCTAGGAGTACAGAGGCAGCGCTTTGCTCCATCTGGGAGGCACTTAAAAACAAGGCAGATGAAAACTCAGAGTGCACTCATCCTTCTAGACATCTCAGCAGCTTTTGACACCATCAGTCATGAGATCCTCCTAAAAAGACGGGAAGATATTGCTATAAATAATCAGCTCTAAACTGGACCACCTCCTTCCTCATGGTTAGAAGTGAAAACACGATCATGGGCCCCTACAATTCCAAGCTTTGTCCACTTACCTGCAGAGCACCCCAACGATCCACTCTCACCTCTACTTTCCAACATATAAATTACATGCCCACTTGATATCAATAAATCAGGAGTCTCCTGCTACAACTGTGAAGAACACAAATGTACACACTTGTGACCCACTCATCACCATATGCATAGGTGGATGCACTGATGACAGCAAACAGACAAAGTCAACACAGCAAAACCAGAGCGGATGCTCTATAATCCTACAGGTTTTAACTCCACCACAATCCCGTGGCTTGACAAGATGGGAACTTGCCCAAACCAGTCAACCATGGTAAGACATCTTGACATGAAAAGGGAAAAACACTCTCACTATTGATCCACGGGTCAAAGCCATAAAGTCAGAAGCGGTCTATCCCTGCTGCGCACGCTACATTGCATCTTACCACCATTCACCCACAGGGCCATGGCCATCATTTCTCTAATACTATCCAAACTAGACTATGCAAACAGCCTGTATCTCGGATTGCCAAATTATTACTATTTCTTTTAAGTCTCTCTTTAGTTTGTAACACTTTGACACAAATAACAATGCACCAGTAAATCAAAAACACAATTAAAAAACAATACACATCCTTTACATTATAATTCAGACACATCCAATACATTTCAATCTGTTCCCACCCATACAAAACAAACAGCTATAAATAAAACATTTTCTGCCAACACAACATGAATCGGTTTTGGGAAACGCGCAAGTGTAAGAGGCAATGAAGGATCTTGCCCCCGGGCCCCAAACAATTTGTTCCAAAACCAAATGGAATCCAAATTTGAGTTGAGTCACAAATCTTCCAAAACGTTTAATTCTAAGGTATGAGAGCTCAGAATATGACATAGCCCAGTGTCTCAAGGACTCTATAGTCCTTTCACTGCAACATCTACAAGACCATTCCTCTATTCGCCTGCCTCCGATTCTGCCTCATCCATATCCATCAAGCGTACAAGTGATCCCCTGTAGATTGAAACATAAGTGCATAAACACTGCACGATATTTAGGGTCAGGAAATGTCCTGAAATATTCCGGCACGGTTTGGTAGGGCCAATACTGGTTTGCCACCTCAGAATGAGATTTATATTTACGCAGCAGATCTTGGTCACCACTCCATTGATCCAATTTTGTTTTTTGGTAAACATTGCGAGGGCTCTCGAAAAAGCTGCTATTTTCTATTCCCACGCTGTCAAAGATCAGGTCACACGCCCAACAAAAATCTTGTAAGGGACCAAAAGCCCCTGTATCAAGGACTCTCTTTAGGTCCTCAAACAAGGATCCCATGCGGGAGGGACCAAAATCTTTCCATAAATCATCAGCTTGCCAATCTGCACCACCTACCGCCACAAATCTAGCCCCAATTCATGCCGAATCAGCACAATCATTAGTAATTTTAGCAATTCCTTCCAGAATGGACTTTCTAAACTCTCGATCAACTCCCATCCAGATTCATAAACTCTAGCCCATGTAATAAAGATAGTAAAACCTTGCAGTTATTATAATCGGGATAAGGGTGTAGCTGCAGTATTACATTGGGCAAGTAATTTGGCTTGTAATTTACTAAACTTTCCCCTTCTCTCAATTAAGAATCCAAAATATTTAATTTTAACAACTTATAGTTTCTTATTTCCGAGAAACCATGGGTCAGCCTGCCTCAGTCTTAGATTAGAAAAGTAATTATCACCGTTTTACTGGCGTTTAGGACTAGATTGTTCTCCCACAAGTAGAGTGCCAAAGCATTTCTTGACAAGAGTGTCCTATCAAATAACAGGATATCATCTGCAAAGAGCAATATGGGGATTTTCAATTGGCCCAATCTGGGTGGGTGGTCTGCAAAAGTCTCAAGGCTCTCGGCCAGATATACATTTAAAAGACTGAGTGCGAGAACGCATCCCTGTCTGAGACCAATATTCGTACGACGGGAAAGCCCAATTTACCATAATTGTCCAAGCATACCTGGAAGTTAGTGGAGGAAATGCCATTAATAATTGCAACAAACCACCCAGCATGCCCCATCCATGGAGTTTATTCCACAAGTGTGTCCTATTTACATTGGCGAAAGCACTAGCCAAATAGACGCTAGCAATATACCCGGGTGAGGAATCCTGCTCTTGTGTCTTTGTCTTCAGCAACTGGATCAAAAAGCCATTCAACATAGTCCTGCTATTTTTTACAAAGCCCATTAGGTATTTAATAGGCTTACCTATACCATTAGCACAGGAGGAAAGATCTTTTAATAACAAATCGGTGAATAGCTACGAGGGGAGTCAAACATTGTTATTGATCTATAGTTACCCGGATATCTTGCATCCTTTTGTTTTTAAAATAACAGGATCGAGTAGGATTTTCTCCAAGAGGAGGGTATTTTACACAATGGAGAACCCCAGACATAAAACAGTTGCCCCAAATTGGCTATCCAACATACATCAAATTTGGCACACAATCCAGGCCTGCGGCTTTAGACCCTGTAGATCTAGTAATTAACAAGAAAACAAAAAAAATGTAGCCGTTCCAATTAAAATCCCATCTCTGCAACTATTTCACAAAATTACAAGGCGTTATCTCTGATGTGCAGAATTTGCCCTTCATGTAGTCATTCCATACCCCCTCAGAGACTACATGATCTAGCGCTTCCGCACTCCTTACCTTCCTCCCATCCAACGGATTGATAGCTTTTCCAAAAATCAGCGATGTTAAATTTACTGACATATCTCAACATTTCTTGTGCCGCGTCATTATCTAGCTTATGCCTGTAGAACTTCAACCAGTCCCTATATTCCAGTTCTAATTTCGTGATTGCTTTCTCAGCATTAACCCTATTCTTGGTGTATTACCAAAAGCAAAGACTTCCTTAATTTGCATGGTTTACCCTGTACTACTGATCAAGCCAGTTTCTGCTTCAAAATCCGTTATGCGAGAGGCCACCAGGGGGCGCACAGGCAATGGCAGCCTGAAACTCGCGCTCCGCCAACAGCCAGGTCGAACTGGGAATTGAGACCCTCCCCCCCTCCTGTCCCCCCCCCAAAACCCCCCAGCTGAGAACGAAGGAGCCGACACGGGCAGTTAACCCCCGGGGCCCCCACCGAGAAAAACAGTGGCTTCGGTAGCCCCCCCCGAAGGCTGAGATCCAGAGCTGCGGCCTTGGCGGCAAAACCGCCTCCGGAGAGTTGGGCGGGGGAGGAGCCGTAGGCCGCCTAATCCAGAGGCCTACCTCCGCGCCGTGACTGGAGCCCCACGCGAGAGGCCAGAGGAACAGCAAAGCTGTCTCCCGCCGCTGACTGTGCTCAACACCTGCAGGCACGGCGACAACCCTCTTTTGCGGCCCCCGATCGGGCAGGGTGAACCGCTGAGGACCCGTGGAGGAGGGGTCCCTCCCACCTTTCCCCGGCCCCAGCGACCAATCACCACAGGCGGAGTGCGCAGAGGACCCCCGAAGACCCCCGCTCTGGGTGTGAGGCCGAGTTATCAGTGGACCCACCAGGTGACTCTGTAGCCCCCCCGCAGGAGCGAGGCACACTTAACGGTAAGCTGGGCAAACGGATGGGCTGGCAGAGGAAGCTACAAAAATACTGTTACCAAGAATCCAGGCCCCGAGCTCTCAGCTCGCCCCACTACAGTGCAATGGCCCAGTCTGAAGCCTCGGCGGAGGCAATGGAAAGGGGCTTTGCCTCCATTTTACAGGAGATAAGAGACATGCGCTCGGACTTTGCCCAAAATTTCGATAAAAATGGGTCAAAGAATAGACAAAGTGGAGGATAGGCTCCTTCAGGTGGAATCTAGCCAGTCATCCTCAGCAACTCTGGAGGTGGAGATGGACATGAGGTTATCCGCCCTTGAAAGACAGGAGGAGGAGAGGTCGAGACAAATGGACGACTTTGAAAACAGGGAACGGAGAAACAACCTCAGATTCTTTGGGGTTCCTGAGGCAGAGGAGGAGACGGAGCGAGAGGCCACTCGTGTGGTGCGAGACATTATAGCCCTCCTCTTCGAAGAGGAGATGACCACCAAACTCATATTTGACCGGGTGCACATGGCGGGAGGACGGGCGGGTGGACCTCGATCGATTCTGGTCCGGTTCCACTACTACGCCGACAAGACTCGGGTGCTGGAGGCCGCCAGAAAAGCTCAACTCCCAGGTCTCCATCTTCCAGGACCTCTCCGCATATACGTTAGCAAAGCGCAGGATGTGCCGCCCCCTCACACACCTCTTAAAAGAGAAGGGGGTACGATACAGATGGGGCTACCCCTTCTCTCTAACCTTCGAATACCTGGGCCAGCGGACGACGTTGACCACCAAAGAGGATATCAAAGGGGCCATCCAGGACTACGTGACAGACCCGGCCCCTCGGAGGGGGCCAACGGGACCCGACCTGGGTAGGGCGAAAGGCCAGGTCCCATCGAGTGAAAGGAGGAAGAAATCCGGCCCAAGCAAATTCAGGAAGATGAACACTCCCTCCCCGGCAAAGGAGGGAGAAAGGAATGACTCCGAGGGATGAGCACAGGGTAGCCCGGCCGAGTTTGGCACGGGAGCTTGGACCATGGGGACGTGAAATGGGGCATGACCACCTGGCGGTCTGGAAATGAGAAACTGCAGTCTAAGTAGCGCCCTGAATCCCCGGGTAATGCAAGTAAGGTGGGGCCGACCAGGGGGACGAAGGGAGGGGGGGCTCAAGAAAATAGGTGCTTGTGAAAAGATTGCCTGGCCGTAGAAGGCGGGCTGGTGGTCTGGCCAAAATGCCAGAAATGGCGGAACTATCTGGCTGGCCGACGGGGTGGGGGGGGGGGTGTGTGGAAGAGTACGAATCAGTGGGGGTTTGTTTGTTGGGGAAAGGGTCTAGGGAGCAGTTGGGGGAAGGCCCCGAAAGTGTCCAAAAGATGAAACAAGGGGAGCAAGAAGGGAGCAATGATGCAATGGCAGTGGCTAATAGAGAGGAAAACACAGATCATGGTTGATGTCCGTCCGGCCCTGGGTGTGGGCACCCTCAACGTGCGGGGGCTGAACACCCCCACGAAGAGATTTCTGGTCCATAGGGAGTTCAGGAGGGCGAATCTTGACCTGCTCTTTCTGCAGGAGACACACTGGGCAAAAGGAAAAGAGCCCAGAATGCGAGGGGGCAGAATTGGAGAAGTCTTTCATGCCTCCCACAAGACCAAAAAAAGAGGGGTGGCCATATTGGTGGCAAGGGATACAGTCTTTGAAAAGGAGGCCATCCAGAGAGACCCCGAGGGTCAGTACTTGATGGTGCGGGGTTCCTTGCAGGGGTCCCCCTTGACACTAGCAGTAGTGTATTGTCCTAACGAAGGCTAGGCCCAATTCTGGGAGGAGGTAGGGGACAAATTGAGACTGTTCGTTCAGGGCCCACTGGTGGTGGGGGGAGACTTCAACATGGTCCTAGACCCAGCTATTGTTAGAAGACGGGTTGGCCCCCAGCACCTCAGACACACAGATGAGGTCATGGCGCAACACTTCCAAAGGGTCAACAGAGAGCTAGGACTGTCGGATACGATCCCATCTCCCAGGGTGGGGACCCCCCCCCCCCCTTCTCCTACCACTCAACTATCCATAACTCATTCTCGAGAATAGACCACATCTTGGTAGACGAGGTCCTCACCACATATGTAGCGGGCTACCGGAAAGACCCAGTCCCCTGGTCGGACCACGACATAGTCCGAATCACCTTAGCGTTGGGCTGAGGTGAAGAATGTAGGGGGCGCTGGAGATGCAATGATGCCCTGTTAAGAGACGAGGTACTGGCCCAGGAAATTCGACTCTATAACAGAGTTTTTTGAGTTTAACGACAATGGGGAGGTGGCCATGCACACACTTTGGGACGCCTTTAAGGCAACCCTATGGGGAGTCCTCATAAAAATAGGCTCCATGAAGAAGGAGAGGGAAGCTCAGGAGAAAGCCCTGCGGGGTAAAATAGCCTGCCTCCAGCCGGGGGGCTCCCCAGACCAAGCTGTAGAGCAGGACCGGGTGGCTGCACTGGAGGACTACAGGCTTCAACTGAAAGATCTGCTCCTACACAAAACCGAGAGGAGCCTCTTAATGATGAAACATAAATACTACGAGAAAGGGGACAAAGCTGATTAAATCCTAGCCTGGAAGCTAAGGGAAGTCCAGAGAAGTAGAAGGGTGAGGGATACCCAGGGGCATCTCGGCCACGACTCCTCCCACATAGGAGAGGCCTTTCGCCAATACTACAGAACCCTCTACTCCTCGGAGTACGAGGGGGACGACTCCCAAATAGAGGATTTCCTAAACTCCATACAAATCCCATCCCTCTCGCGGGAGATGGCAGAGGGGTTAGAGTGCCCGGTGACAGAGGATGAGATTGATAAGGTGATAGGCGGGATGAAGGTGGGAACCTCCCCTGGGGATGACGGCTTCTCTGTCTATTTCTATAAAAGATTCCGCTCCACCCTGGCCCCGTTCTTGGCAAGAGTCTTCAATGCTGTTCTGGTAGACGGCATCCTCCCCGAGTCCATGATGGGGGCCATAATAGCAGTCCTGCCCAAGGAGGGGAGGGACCCTGCGGAATGCTCCTCGTACCGCCCCATATATCTGTTAAATATTGGCGTTAAGATTCTGGCCAAGGTGGTGGGGAGGCGGATGGAGGGAATTATGCGAAAGCTAATCCATGGTGACCAAGTGGGCTTTATTAGGGGAAGGCAAGGGCCGGACAATATTCGCAAGACAATAGACCTCCTCCACTTTGCCCAGAGGTCGGGGCTAAACGCGAGTGTCCTCTCCCTGGACTCGGAGAAGGCCGTTGACAGGGTCGAGTGGCGATACATGGGGCTCCTCCTCCAGAGGATGGGCTTCGGACCCCACATTATGAGCTGGGTATCCGCCCTCTACAGGGCACCCACGGCAAGGGTACAGGTGAATGGCAGCCTGTCTGAACCATTTCCCCTCTCCTGAGGGACAAGGCAGGGCTGCCCTCTCTCCCCCCCCCGATATACGCCCTCACGTTAGAGGCTTTGGCAATAGCAATTAGAGCTCATCCGGACATCAAGGGGATCAGAAGGGGGGGACGTGGAGTTCAAACTGTCCCTGTTTGCAGATGACATCCTGGCATACCTGATGGATCACTCCCCCCCCTCCCCCTTCCTGGCGTTGGTAGCCACGTTTGGTCGCTTCTCAGGCTTGAAGATAAATGCCGCTAAATCTGTCTTGCTCCCTATGAGGACAACAGACCCGGGGCTCGACCCTCTAGACTGGTTTCATGGGATCAAAGTAGAGAAGGCCGCTGTACGGTATCTGGGTGTTCTCCTCACCAGAGACATATCGAAATTGAGCACCGCAGACTATGACCCCATGATGGCAAAGATTAAGTCAGATTTGAGGAGATGGGACAAGATGACCCTATTGTGGTATGGCCGAATGACTTCAGTAAAAATGAATATTTTACCACGGCTTCTCTACCCTTTCACGGCTCTCCCAACCAACATCTCCGCTCAGACTTTTGGAGAGCTACAAAAAGGGGTCCAAGACTTTGTGTGGCAGGGGAAAACCCTGAGAATAAGGAGGACCACTCTGTCTTTGCCTAGGGAGGAGGGGGGGGGATTTGGGCTCCCGGATTTTTACCTCTACTTTTGTGCCGCCCAACTACACGTCCTTCTGGAGCATATGAAAGAGGGAATGGGAATGTATTGGACATACCTGGAATGCATGGACCCCCATCCCCTGAAGGTACGAGACCTCTTGTGGAACCCTCGCGGGTCGATCCCTCAACACTTAAGGTCCCACCCGACCCTGGGAGTCCTCTGGGACATCTGGAGAGAGGGCCCCCGGAACGCTCACCTCACCACCTGGCCGTCTCCGATGACCTCTCTCTGGGGCCACCCCCTTAGATTGGGAAGCAGGGGGTTCCGGCACTCTCAGGAATGGTCGGACAAGGAAATGGAATGGGCGGGGCAGCTGTTCAGAGAAGGGGAATTCCTAACATAGGAGGACCTCAGGGAGGCTCTCGGAAGAGACTCGCTGTCCATCTTCGAATACCTCCGCCTGAAGGGCATCCTCTGCAACCCGTCATGGGGCCCGAACTTGAGGAGAAAGTTGACCCCCTTCGAAAAACTCCTCGATATGGTGACCTCAAGGAAAGGGGCGGTGTCCAACATGTACAAGATCTTAAACACCTTTGACCTTCAAGGCAGAAGAAACTTTCGTACATTTTGGAACAACCTAGCAGGTGAGGAGATCTCAGAGGACGCCTGGGCCAGAATCTTCAAAATAGCATTTCATGGAAATTTGTTCACCTCGGACATGGAGCACAACTTTAAGGTGATACAGGGGTGGCACAGGGACCCCGTGAGGTTGTCGAGGATGTTCACGGGGGTCCTGACTAGGTTGTGGACAGCCGGGCACCAGAGGACACATGTGGTGGCTCTGCCCGAAAATTCAGGACTACTGGGGCTCAGTGCGGGATTGGATGGCAGAGGTAATAGAAGAGCGTTTGCCACTGAATCCTTTAACAATGTTGTTGGGTCTCCCCCCAGAGGAAACAGAGCTATATTGATACCCTAGGATGTGGGAAACCATGCTGAGGGCGGGCAGAGTGGCCCTTGCCCAGAAGTGGAAAAGCCCCGAGCCCCCCTCCAAAGAAGACTGGCAGCTAAAAGTGAAAAACATGTTCTTGATGGACAAACTAACTGCGATGGTGAACAAAGAAAGCAGCACGTTCCTCACAAACTGGTATGGTGTTCAGCAGTCTTGGGGCTGGGACGTTCATTGACATGGACGTCAGGCCTCTGGCCTGAACGAGCCATGACGGACCCCGAAAGGTGAGACTACGTGCCAGGGAGCCCACGACCCAGGGAAAAGCGGCATCTGACCGTCAAATGAAAGACCACAACTCGCATCACCTCCACGGTATAGACGATGGACTGACCATTGACATTCTCCCAAGGCAAATATAGGTTTTTGGACACAAGGGGGAAGGCAGGGGGTTGGGGTGTTTCTATTGGGTTCCTGAATGTGTTTGTTATTTATAAAAATGCTAATAAAAACTAAAGTTTCAAACAAAAGAAAATCTGTTATGCTTTATCCTACATGGCTCATTTCTCAAAAGCTCAGGCAAATCTTCAGGTAATTATGGATAGCTCCCTCAATAGTTGCCTTTCTCAACTCTTCGAACAGGTAGACATTCAATTTGGATACCACTGACCTGGAGCAACTTACTCTATTTCTAGTAGAGTTTGTTTGGAGGTACAAGCTATAAGCAACAACTGCCCGATACACATGAAATCCAATTTGGGCCGAAAGATAGGCATGATCACTGACTGCGTTATTGTCAAACTTCTCACACTCCTATCCTGATTCTCTGATTCCGATACATAGATATAGTCTATAGTAGATTTACAAAGACCTTTACTCAATGTCGGTTTTCCCAGAGTAGTCGCCAGGGTTGTTCCTGTTTAAGTTATGGAGACTCCAAATGTGCATAAGGCTTGCCCATTTCCCTCCCCTAGCCAAAGCTGGGAAGGCCCGATTGCCCATCATGTCCCGAGTTGGGTGGTTCTTTTGGGTGACCCTTGCTTGCACCCAGTTACACTCATCTGATTGATCCACCACTACACAGTGGAGGTCCCCCATTAGAATCACCCCGGAGAATCCACCACTACAACATCAGACAAATCATTAATAGATTCAAATAGACGTCATCATCTGTTCTGTAGGGGTTGCAGGAAACGTTAATCACTACTAGCTCCAATGGACACCAACCTTCCTTCTTGGCCATCTGAGTCAACTACAGGAAGGTCCTTAGAACGGATATTTAAACATTCAATAAATGGACAAAAAGAATTTCGAATTGCAAACAAGATTACACTGCTAAGGCAACCCAACAACCCACTGGAGGCCTCCTTTCGGAGAGTGGTGTATGCCACAAGTCTGAGGGGATTAGTCTAACCACATATCTTGCAGGGCCACAAGATCATAGCTTGGGAGAAAAGGTGCAACCCCTGTAGGATTAAAAAAAAAAAACTATTGGCACCACCACTATTCCAGGGCAAAAGTCTAAGAGATGACAAATCGGCTCCTAAATCGAACTAGAGGAAGCCTCATGGGAGGGAGCAGGGGCTAAGGCAGCCAAGACCAATCCTCGGAACCACCATTAAACATTTGCTGGCCCAATCCCATTTGCACCCTTCTTTAATCATTCCTTCCCAGTGTAAATAAAATTGTTACCCTCAATTGGGCCACATCAGTCACAACATCGCTCCCTCCCACAATCAGCGGCACCCTCCTTAATGTAATATCATAGTGGAGAATTTCCAGGCCAAGGTGCTTAAGAGAACCAGCTTCCTTTAATAACAGATTTTATACAGTTTTGTTTTTAATATGTAATAAGACAACAGCTGTCTGATCTCTCCAGACAAATTCAACCCGATCAATGTCACCAGAAAAAACAACCTCAAAGCAAATATTTCACCAAACAATTCCAAAACAAATGATAAATTTAGCACCCACTCAGACTTCGTACCCAATTAAGTACGTAGGCCCAAAACAGAGTATTTCTGATCTTTGGCACCTTCTACAGCGGGCAGGACCCCAAATTAAGTACCAGATGCATTCATAATTAATGCCGGGCTAGTCTTCTCACAAACTTTAGGATTTCCGTCTTTCCTGGACCCACATGAACATACATTTTTCAAGGACCCATGACTCTCCGACACAAGGCTAAGGAGTGGTCTGGTGCCTTCAAAGCATCTGGAGGGCACACTGTCCCCCCGCCCCCCACTCCCTAAACCAACATTAGCATCTTTACTTACTATTGACCCCTTCATGGATGGGGCTTCCACCTCCTCCAGATCAACGAAATCAGGACCTTAGGTCACCATCTAAGATCCACGCATCTCCCACCATTTCCCTTTAAGGAACTTTGCGATATTTCCACTCTAGAGGGGCGACCATGTGATACGAAAACACTTTTACCCAAATAGGGTGACTCAGAGGGCTGGGCACTTACCCCTCTTGCCACTCCAACATACTCTGGGCAACCTGAAAGCGACACCCCATGCTGTCCTTCTTCCACAACGCGTCCTTCGACTTCCCTGATCGCCTCAACTATATCACTTGAACCGGTCTTTGCAACTGGATCAAATAGGATACATATTAGATGATCTGTCCGTAGTGGTGTTCTTTTTTTTGTCACTCTTCTTTTTAGGCATGGACTTAGAAACCAACTACATCACAGTAGCAGTGGAATCCTCCAAAGGCTCTTGGGCGGCTTAGGGGATAAGATCCAAGATGCTAATCGAGGCCTGAGCATTTATATCCTCGAAGATCGTAGTTGAGCCAACAGCCTTCAGATCCCCTCCTGGAAGAACCATTTTGTTCACAACCTCTGGGTTTAATTTCCCCAAAATCCTTTTGGAATGGCACCTTTTCTTTGCCTTTGAAGCCCCCTTCCTTCTTTTTTCCAGGCACTTTTACAGGTTAATTCTTGGCCTAGACCTTCGTAACGTCCTACATCCACTTCTTCCAATAGGCACTCCAGGACTACCTCAAAGGGGCATGGATTGATCTAGCAACTATGTGCAGGAGTGTCATTACAGGCAAGTGGGAGTGACGAATTTCACAATCCCACCGATTGCCTCCTGCACGATAATACTGTGTTGACCTCCATCTGGTAAAACAGGCTTATGAGCTGTTACACACTGAACCTCTAGCACTTGTGTGCTAAAAACATCTTCTTAATTTGAACTATAGAGCAGGACATCGATTTGACATCATCCCGAAGAATATTGTACAATCTTACCGATGTTTGTAGAGTAAAATGTATAGCTAGATCTAAAGTATACAGAGCAGAGAAACCAATTAGGAAACTGTACAGGGCTATGTTATGGCCAGCAACGGTACGCACCAAGGGGTGAAGACCATTTGCCCATACGCAAGGTCTATCTGATTCTTTAATAGTTATAATGGTTGAATCCACTAGATAGTCTGCAAAGGATGTAAAGATTGGGGAAGCCTGAAAGACATGCCGAGATCTGCCTAGCGGCAGGACTGTCACTTTCCAAGCTACGACACCTCAAGAAAGGAGTTTTCAATGTCTGCAAGGGGACGACTATTACCGCTCTCGATGTCCATGGCTGCTAACATGACAGTGTTGCATAAGGCACCCGTATACTGTTCGAAATGGTGCCCCTAGACGAGTAATGCATTTACTTCCAGCTCCCCACTTGACAAAAGCCCAGCAACGGCACATTTGGGGGAAACAGGAGATGGATGTACACACATTATTTCCTAGGGTGTCATCGAACATTTGGCCCATGATTATGGGACAACTCTTGGTTCTGCTTCTCAGAAAGTATCTGTGTATGTGAATGACATCAACCATACCCGGCACAATTATGGATTACTCATGGAATAGCAATTCAATGTAGTTTACATCGGGCTTACCGTATAAGAGGTAAAACGGCAGCAGGATTTTGCTAAGTTTGGCTGAAAATATCAATGACTTAGTATTAATCAGTGAGAGCACCTTCCGGCTCCACTGCTTGAACACCAGTAGTTCATCCACTCCTCGAAAACGTCGACATCAGCTCAACTGCCACAAAGGGGCCTAGCGAGTCTGCTTGATGCCGTTCAGCATCCGCGGACAAGAACCAAGATATTTTAATAAAGGTCCTGTCCTTCATTTTAAAAAGGACCGTAATAACTTCAGCAAAGGTGGTGTAACAGTTGGCGGTGCCCGTTTCACCTTTATGATTGGCATCATGGCTGGTTGGTGTGTGGGGCTTCTCATCCCTATACAACTGCAGAGCAATATTCATTTTTTCGCTCACCTACAATGATCTTCTCATTTTGGAAATTAGTGAAACCTTAGTGGCACCAACATCAATATGACAAAGGCAACCTATGCCACACTGAAATATCTCTGTTAGGATGGTGCAACACAATCACGTGCATGTGTCAGTCACCAGTGTTGGCCGGAGGAGCAGCACATTTTCTCTCTCGTTCACTACATGTATATTTAA
This sequence comes from Ambystoma mexicanum, assembly GCF_040938575.1. Taxonomy (NCBI): domain Eukaryota; kingdom Metazoa; phylum Chordata; class Amphibia; order Caudata; family Ambystomatidae; genus Ambystoma; species Ambystoma mexicanum. Next base: position 39,127,796 of record NC_090934.1, read on the forward strand.
ATTGAATCTTTAGATCATCTCGTCCAATAGTGGTGCCACGTACTGTCCAACATGAAAGTGGCCTAGCACAACACAATGTCTGCTTGTGTGCTAAAACCCTTCAATCAGTGACCCACCCAAGCTCTGTGCAGAACCTGTACATGTTTTCTAAGTGTGCTCGGGTGGATGAAAAGAGGTGGTCCTTTCTGGTACTCACGAAACAGGACAGCAGATGAAATAATCAAAAACTGTCCACAGCAGTGAGGTGTACAGAAAGCATCAAGTTAACAGCAGGCGTGATCCAGGCCAGGGGTCTTCAATCTTTGGCTCAGCAGATGTTTTGGACTATGACACTCTTTAGCCCTAGCCAGCACATTCAACTGTGAAGAATCATAGGAGGTGGAGTCCAATACATCCGGACGGCCACAGGCTGCAGATCCCAGACCAGGGCTCAACGCTCACTAGTTAGGTTCTCACAGTAAATCCAGTTGCAGTTATCCTGCAAAGTAGAACGCTATGTACACATATCAGCCAGCACCAACTCCCAAACAGCAACATGTAGTAAGATTCCCTTCCACCCAGTGTTTCCATGCAGGGCTGTGACCCACCTCGCCCCCAAAAGATCCAACCTCTCATCTGCTCAGACCCTGCAGGGTTCAACTGTTCCCCGATTCCCTGCAAGGTAGTCTTTCCGAACATACCCATCAGTCCCAATAATGCTCCTATCTTCAGTACTCCCTGGCAATTCTCCACTTCAAGCACCCACCCCTATTCCTTGCAGAAGTGCCTCTCAAAGTCTCCCCCCCGCCCCCCAAATGCCTCCAGGAATCACCCTTAAATCAGTACATGCAAACTCCCCCTCCTCCACTACATGCAGGAGCCCTCTTGTTCCTGTGTATATAAGACATCCACTTCATAGACCCTTACAGATTTTGTCTGGCCTTTCTCAGTGTACGTGGAGGTCTCCTTCTCTGGGAGTACATGCAGATCTTCCAAGCATATAGTGCTGTGTATGCTCCATTTAATCCTACACGCGCAGTTCCGCTCTGTTCTGCAGGGCTCCCGCGACCCCTGCACATTTCCATTCCCCCCTCAGTACAGGTTAGACTATCCTTGCAGGGCTCCATTGCTCCACCCCCACTCAATATATGCAAGACTCCTGCTGCCTTCAGTTGTTGCAGAGGTCCTTCAAATGCACGGCAGGCTCTAGTCTTCCAGATCTTGTAGGACGCCCTGACCATACGCTCCTTCCATGCAGAGTACACAGTCCTCTCCCTCAGTCCAAGTAGAGATCAACCCTACTCCCTCAGAACAACTCCCATCTTCGACTCAATGCTGGGATCCTCTACCATAGCCCGAGCCCCTGAGCCCCTGCCAAGACATCAGCAGCTCCCTGCCTGCCCAATCGCCACATTGAAGACTCCTCTCCAACAGTTCACCCGAGGCGCCACTGCTCTTCCATCCGTTCCTGAAGAACACAATCAGTACATTGAAAAGGGAAACTCCCCCCAGCCCCCTCCAAAGAGCTCAGACAATATATTGAACATTCCCCTCCTGAGGTCCATGCAGCGCTGCCTCAATATCATGGAACACTCCCAGCAGAGCTACCTTAATACATGGAGCACTACCATTCTACAGTCCATGCAGGGGCTCCCCTGCCCTCTACCATCAATTCCTAGGTCCATGGAAATCTACCTCAACTCCTGGAACGCTCCCCTTTAGCAATACATGAAGGGATCGCTTGCCCTCTCTCATCAGTCCCTGCAGGCCTCCCCAATGCATGCAACACCCACCCCACCTGTGGTCCATGTATGGTCACCACTGGCCCATCATCTCCCTCAATATCCAATATCTTGGAACACACCCCTTTAGCAGCCCATGAAGTGCTCCCCATGCCCTCTCCCATCAGTCCCTGCAGAGCTCCTCCAATGCAGGTTTCGAAATTGAGGGTACATATTTAGCTACTGAGCCTGTTTATCTTGACACCAACATCTACTAGGAGCTACTTTTAGCTCCTCCAGACCAGCCGATACCAAAGAAACCTTTGTGAATGTAACTATATGCCTTTCAGACAATCTATAAATAAACATTAGGACACATCTATGACACAATGCCTAAGAGGTACTAAATAATGGACACAATTACATGTATGCATCTTATGGGGTGGGGGGGGGGGGGAGGGTGAAGATTGCGGGCCACCATGTACTAGCGCCTCGTTCCCCAGTGGTAGTTCTTTGTCACTGAATAATGCTAGATACCCAGGAGCTGCATTTAGCTCATTGAACATCCTACCTTAATTTCGAGGTGTGCATTACATGAAACACTCCCCTTCTGCAGTCCATGCATGGCCCCTTGTCAAATCCCCCCAATCAATCCCTGCATTTCTCCCTCAATACATTGGAACACCCTCCTTTAGAGGTCCATGCACGGCAGCCCTTACTCCATTCCACAGTCCATGCAGACCTCCAAGACATGTAAGCGTACTAATACAGATGGTCATTCCACTTTTGCTTAGTTGCACTTGTGCTGAATGACCCCTAATGTGGCATGGGTAAAGCTTGAAACTATATTGGGACAAAGCAGAAGCCAGAGGCCTAAACAAAGCATGTACCCCCTGGGTGAAAATCCTTTGCCATGCCAGTCAAAATCAAGAACCCAGCACCCTTACAATCAATACATTTACATGCTGAGTGCACCAATATGTGCCAGTATTCACATATAGTAATGCACACAGTATTCATGTTTGATTTACGCATAATCCAACAATCAACAAATATAAACAAAAGGACCTTCAGAATTTAAAAAACAAAAAAACACACATAGGTGCTAAGATGGATTTTTAAGCTCTGACCTGGTGGGCAGAAGTTTAGGAGGCCACCTTTGGTTTATTGAAACAGGGACACCTTCTGGACAAGCCAGACCAAGCTAGGTAGCTTGGCAGGCGGTGAAGACTAAGTCTCAGGAGGGGTGAGCGTGATCGGAAGCCCACAATGAGCACACACAGTTCCTAATGCACTACAGTGGTAAAATCTCGCCACAACCTGTAAAGAGAGGGTTGAGTTAAGACAGTTAAAGCATTGGGTAATTCTTCAGAGTTTGTTCCCTAACTTTCGAGTTCAACCCTAAGAAGAGTGGAGCCTTGTGCTTTACAGCAGGTGAAGCAAAAAAAGGCTTTTTCTGGGAGGCCTGTGGCAAATCAGGGAGGGGGCTTGAGGCAATGAAGAATTGGTTCCCACTATTCAAGCAGACCCTGCCCTTGGCGGCCGAGCTGTGTTCAAATGGCGAGAATAGCTAGGGAGTGCAGGCCAACCCAGCCAAGTTCGACCTTTATAGGAATATTCGCGCGTTAAAGGGATTGGTTGCGTCAGGGGGCCCTTGGTAAGTGATGCAAGTACTCACTGACCCTCGGCACAGTCCGGACCAAACTTTGCCAGTTTAGTCGAGGTCGCTAGTAGGTTTGAGTCTTGCAGTTTCGCTGTGCTCCAGCTCTCAGTGGCTGCGGTGGAGAACAGTCATCCAAAACGGGACCTTTTCCTTTTCTAAGCTTCCAAAGGATGTATTAAAAAAGAAAAAAAAAAATTCTGGTGCAGCAGGCTTCAGGGCACAGGAAAGCATAACAGCAAGGGATCTACAGTGACCGTCACCACCAGGTAGAGATGCGAGAATCACAGATGTTGGCAGCGTTACGTGTTCTCCTAATTTGGGACCCAGAGGCCTGTGAAATGTGGCAGGTGAATGCATGGGACCACATGCAAGCGATGTTCCAAGTCTTGGGTTTGCACTCGGCACAGCAGCGGTTCTGCAGGATACCCTAAGGTAGAGCTGGGCAGTTCACTGGATGGCCCAGGAACAGGGGCTCGTTCGGTGGGTAAGCAGGGTGCGCCAAGAGCAGTTGTTCCCACTACTCCAAAAAGGGGTGAAGCGCCATGAAAGGCCTTCTTGATTGAAGAAGAAAGCAGGGGCCCGACGGAACAGCAGAGGGCAAAGGGTGCCAAAACCTTCCAAACCGTCTCTGGGGGTTTCACAAGTCTGTTTATTCATGAAGGAGGCTTGGATCAGACTGTATTTCGCTGAGAACTCAGGTGATCGACCTGGAATGGATGCAGAGCCCCATTTCTTATCCAAGATTAGCTTTGCAACAAAATCGAGTACTTGCAATTGAACATCTGCTCTCTTGCAGGCATCCCAGTCGTTGACCAATCAGGGCCCACGGTGGTCTCAGGCATTCTGAGACTCCAGACAACCTGGCACCAGCAGTGTGGATTGGGACCAGACAGACCAACCCGCTTCCTGGGCTTCCAGCAGAAGCCTGCAAAAGAGATCAGTTTTCGTGGGAGGCTGCATACCCAAATAAGGAAAACCCGGGTTACTCGACTTGGGTGAAGGCAAGGGACAAAAGGACAGAACAAAAGACACTGGCTCAGCTATTTTCAGACCTGGCCACATTGTTGAACCAAACATAGTAAACTCATTTTTTTTAAAAATGTTTTAATTACTTGTATATAGCCAAGTTAGGGTTTTACAAGGCAGGTTAAGAGTAGACAGAGTTGTGAATTTGAAGTCCGTCAAAAGCAATATTCAGTAAAAAGAAGTTAAACATTATAAAAAAGTAACTGCTGCCACCAGTTTGTCCCAGTCACACTCGTACAATCCCCAAAAAATCCTTCGGGGGCTTCTAAAGGACTCCAACGCACGGTACTGGAAGGTACATTGTGCACTGTTAAAAAGTTACCAAGAAATGGCAACATAGTCAAAGACTAAGGGAAACAGTTTCCCAGTATTGACAGTCTGATGGACGTGTCATTTTCTCCATAACAAGTGAGCAAAAACCCAGGGGAGTTCAGCTGAAGGCTGGGCTCCACTGGAAAAAGTCAGGATAGGAAAGCCAAAAAAAAAGCAAAACGTTTGTGGGGTCCATAAATGGAGGGAAAATTCCACATAAATGAAATCTTTCCTAAGAATAGGATACAAAAAAGAAACAAGCAATAAACAAACGGAACCACAAAGTCCCAACAACCAAGGTCTCAACTACCCACAACCTACCAAATACAAGCAACGAAAAACCACAAACAGCAAAGACTAATCGGAAGAGGACACCCACCAAAAGTAACACAACCCACATATCATGCCTCGCCACAAGAAAGACAAAGAAGCCAGAACAGACAACAGAAATAAGAAAACTCAAACCACTTGGGAAGGCACCGACCAGCATGATCCCACAACCACAAAAAAAAGATAACCCAATGAGACATACAAATAACAGAGCAAAGACAGATTTTGTTGCTAGCTACCTGTCCATATACGACAAAGTGTAAACAAAAATGGCACAGAAACACAAACCGACAGCCAACAAGCATCACGAATACAGACGCAACCAGGACAAGTTGGAATCCATCACACTCTACATCCCCTACATCACAGACTGAACAACAGAGGGGTAGCTACCCTATTTACCATCCGGAACCAACCCCGCCATAAACCTCCTCTGTCTACTCGACAAAGAGACAGACCAACATAGAACCACCCCACCCAACAGACTCAACCGGGGAAAACCCACCTTGAACAGAAACCAAACCAACTACACACCTGTCAGAACATCCATCTGACAACAACCTGAAAGAGAAATCTAGCAAACTACACTGCAACCTCCTCTACGTTAGATCCATAGCAAAACACTCAATAGAAATCCATGACCCCCTAAGCGAAGGAGGTCCAGACGTGCTCTTCCATACAGAAACCTGGCTATCAGACAACTATAAAGCCATTGTGAACAAAGCAATACCCGACAATTATAAATTAATACACGCCAACAGAGAAAACCAAGAAAAGGAGGCAGAATCGCAATTATACACCAAGAACGCATCCGAGCATCTCTAATCATCACAACCAATGCTGAAGACTATGAATACCTCCTCTTCAAGATATAACTCAACGACCAATCCACTTAGTATTCCTCCCGATCTACAGAACACCTTCTTAGATCCACAACTTTGCAACAAAACTAGCGGACGAGGTCGCCATGCTATCAATCCACCACAACAGCCTAATCATACTGGGAGATTTCGTAATGGTAGGAAAAAGAAAACGAGTTGCAGCAAACTCTCTCTGCGCACTCCTGGAAACCTTGCAGTTCAAGCAAATAGTAAATGGATCCACCCACAACACTGGATACCTTCTGGATGCAATTTTCTGCAGGGAAGGAACATGCACATCCGCGCCACCTACACCAATGGTGTGGAGGGACCACTACTTGATACCATTCTACATCACACCTAAACCCGCCTACCAGCCGGAAGGGAAATACGCCACACCAGCAAGAAAAGAAACTGGAAGAACTTGGACCTAGAGGCTCTCACAAACCTTCTAGGCGCAACTATCCCAAGCAAAAGAAATCCCATTGATACAACAGAAGACACACTCAATTGGACCAATTAGCACCAGCTAAAACAGTCAAAGCAACACCCAAGAAAAACTGGCATAAAAATGGTTTCACAAAGAACTGAAAAAACTCCAAAAGGAAAACAAACAGTGTTTCCCTTTGACAGTCCAGCCAGCCCAGGAGCGCTCCCTCAGCTAGAAAAAGCAGCCGAGGGAGTGCTCAGTGTTTCACTGGGTTGGCTCCTTGGCTCTTCCATAATGGGTGGCCCCCCCTCACCCATTATGGATGAGCCGCCAGTCTTGGACTGGCCTATAGGGCAATAGGGCCATGACCGTACCAAAAATGCAAAATGCTAGTGTAGGCCAGTAAAAATTGGCCACTTTTTTGGCCAATGTGGGCCAGTTTGAGGAGTTACTTCACTATGCAGCTAGTAATTTTGACCATTATTGCTGAATAAACATTCTTTAAAAATCACAATTTGTTTACATTTGAACAAAAAACACCCCCTTGGGTACTATTCAGTCAGTGACTAAAGGACTGAATATCTATTTGCAACTGCTGGCCACTTTTTCATTGGTGCCTAAGGCCGTTTTATGGTCCAGTCTGACCATGTGAGCTGCCCGTGCCCATTTCCTCCAATCTAAAAAACACATTTCATGCTGGGCTCTCACGCCCCCCCCTGGGATGCAGCTGCGCCCTCTTGGGGGGGCGCGCCCCACAGTTTGAAGACCTCTGTGCTATATAGACCTTTCCCTTTGTACTACTGTTCGAATGGGAAGGGAAACAGCATTGGGCCCAACTACGAGGAAGGCAATGAATATTGAGGCCAAAGCGTCACCAAGGCACGAACAAAGACCAGCAGGAGTACTGCTCAAGAGGTAAATGTGGGAGTGGATGAAGTTTTCGACAAGGGTCTCAAATAAACGGGGCCTAGTTAAACCCCACACACAGGCACAGGAGTGGAAGGTGCCCACACGCCCATCGACACAGGAGCACCACGCTGTGGAAAAAGGGGGGGATAGATGTTGCAGCCCGCCTGGGGAGGTACACTACAGCACCATCTGTGTAGCACCTACACAGCAGTCACTGCGTCTGCAAGCATTAGTCAGCACAGGTAGTATATATAGTCACTTACACCAGAGCAGAGTCTGTGTAGCAGCTGCACAGCAGTTACTTTGTGTGCGCGAGCATTAGCTGGCACAGGTAGTATATAGTCACTGACACCAGAGCAGGGTCTGTGTAGCAGCTGCACAGCAGTTACTGTGTCTGCGAGCATTAGCTGGTGCGGGTAGTATATAGTCACCAGACAGCAGTCACTGCGTCTGCGAGCATTAGATGGCACAGGTATTATATAGTCACTTACACCAGAGCAGGGTCTGTGCAGCAGCTGCACGGCAGTCACTGTCTGCTAGCATTGGCTGGCGCAGGTATATTATATATATATATATATATATATATATATATATATATAGCAGGGTCTGTGCAGCAGCTGCTCAGCAGTCACTATCTGCGAGCATTGGCTGGCGCGGGTATTATATATATAGAACAGGGTCTGTGCAGCAGCTGCAGAGCAGTCACTGCCTCTGCTAGCATTGGCTGGCGCAGGTATTATAGAGCAGGGTCCGTGCAGCAGCTGCACAGCAGTCACTGCCTCTGTTAGCATTGGCTGGTGCAGGTATATATATATATATAGAGAGAGAGCAGGGTCTGTGCAGCAGTCACTGTGTCTGCGAGCATCAGCCAGGGCAGGTATTTTTATGCATCCGGTCTGTCCAGCAGCTGTACAGCAATCACTATGTCTGCGAACATTGGCTGGCGCAGGTATTATCATATATATAGAGCATGGTCTGTGCAGCAGTCACTGCGTCTGCTAGCATGGCTGGTGCAGGTATTATTATATATATATATTTTCAAACGAAAATTAAGCCCGAAAGAGGGCAAAACCTGCGGAATGCACTCCCAAGAGCAGCCAAGTCCAGTGAATCCAGTCCTTAGCAAATAAAGGGCTTCACGGCAAAAATCAGGCAGCACCAAATGTTCTTTATTAGTAAAAAGTGCATTTCAAAGGAGAACCTGAAGGATACAACGACGCGTTTCGCGATCAACTGACCGCTTGTTCACGAATAGATAGATAGAGAGGTTTGTGCAGCTGTGCAGCAGTCACTGTCTGCTAGCATTGGCCAGGGCAGGTATCATCATATATATATAGAGCAAGGTCTGTGTAGCAGTCACTGTGTGTGCGAGCATCAGCCAGGGCAGGTATTATTATGCATCCGGTCTGGGCAGCAGCTGCACGGCAGTCACTATGTCTGCTAGCATTGGCCAGGGCAGGTATTATCATATATAGAGCAGGGTCTGTGCAGCAGTCACTGTGTCTGCTAGCATCAGCCAGGGCAGGCATTATGATGCCTACAGTCTGTCCTGCAGCTGCACAGCAGTCACTGTGTGCGCAAGCATTGGCTGGCGCAGGCATTATTATAATATATAGAGCAGGGTCTGTGCAGCAGTGACTGTCTGCTAGCATTGCTGGTGCAGGCATTATTATAATATATAGAGCAGGGTCTGTGCAGCAGTCACTGTGTGTGCGAGCATTAGCCAGGGCAGGCATTATGATGCATACGGTCTGAGCAGCAGGTGCACGGCAGTCACTGTGTCTGCTAGCATTGGCTGGCACAGGTATTATCATATATATATACATATATATATATATATATATATATATATATATATATATATAGATAGAGCAGCAGTCACTGTCTGCTAGCATCAGCCAGGGCAGGTATTATATATATAGAGCAGGGTCTGATCATCTTAGCATCAGCCAGGGCAGGCATTACCATTTATATATAGAGCAGGGTCTTATCATCTTAGCATCAGCTGGGGCAGGCATTACCATTTATATATAGAGCAGGGTCTTATCATCTTAGCATCAGCTGGGGCAGGTATTATCATATATATAGAGCAGGGTCTGTGCATCAGCCAGGGCAGGCATTATTATATATATAGAGCAGGGTCTTATCCTCTTAGCATCAGCCAGGGCAGGTGTTATCATATGTATATATATAGAGCAGGGTTTGTGCATCAGCCAGGGCAGGTGTTATCATATATATAGAGCAGGGTTTGTGCATCAGCCAGGGCAGGTATTATCATATATATAGAGCAGGATCTTAGCATCAGCCAGGGCAGGTGATATATATATATAGAGCAGGGTCTTATGCTCTTAGCATCAACCAGGGCAGGCAGGGTCTTATCCTCTTAGCATCAGCCAGGGCAGGTGATATATATATATAGAGCAGGGTCTTATCCTCTTAGCATCAACCAGGGCAGGCAGGGTCTTATCCTCTTAGCATCAGCCAGGGTAGGTGTATATATATATATATATATATATATATATATATATAGCAGGGTTTGTGCATCAGCCAGGGCAGGTGTTATCATATATATAGAGCAGGGTCTTATCCTCTTATTTATTTATTTATTTAATTTATTGCATTTATTACTCGCCCAAACCCTTGGGTACCACGGCGATGTTACAGACAGCTTGGTTAAAACATTTCTTGGACTTTGCCAATCGGGCGCAGTGCAAGTGAATACAAAATAATCATACACGAAGACATTAAATGCAGGGTTTCAGTACAATGATATTTCCTGAAGCATGGAGGGGGATTTTTTAGTCTTGGTTAAATAGCCACGTTTTCAGGGATTTCTTGAAACCTGAGAATGTTTGCTCATTTTTGATGGGGAGGGGAAGAGTGTTCCAATATGTGGGTGCGAGGTATTGGAAACTACTGCCTCCTGCCTTGGTTGTCTTGTAGCGGGGGATAGCTAGGAGTAATTGACTGTTAGATCTGAGGGGCCTCTTAGATACTTTTCTGGTGATGGCGTGGTTGAGGTAGATGGGGACACATGAGTGGATGCATTTGAATGTGACGCACAGTGCTTTGAATGTGACCCTGGCTTTGATGGGGAGCCAGTGATGGTTTCTTCTAATATTTGAGATATGATCTGACTTCCTTATTCCAAGGGCCGCCCGAAGGGCTTTATTTTGGATGAGCTGTAGTTTGTTCAGGTTGGCTTTTGAGGTAAACAGGTAGAGTACGTTGCAGTAGTCGAGCCTGGATAAGATTAAAGCTCTTGCCAGCGTGATACAATTGGTGGGTGTCAAGAATTGGCGACTGAGAGCAATAAGTTTTGTGGTGTAGGATGAAGAGGAAGAGAGGGCGTTGATGTGCTTGGTCATGGTGAGGTTGGCATCAAGGTAAGCACCTAGTGTTTTCACTTGTTTGAGTACTGATATGTTTGTGCCATCAATGTTGATGGATGAGTAATCAGGATGTAATGCTTCTATTTTGGATTGGGAGCCCACAATGAGAACCTCAGTCTTCTCATCATTGAGACAGAGGCTATTTAGTGCCATCCAATTTTGGATTATGGCATATATTTTGTTGATAGTGTCAGTGTCTTGAGTGTAGTCTCCCGATAAATGGATGAGGATCTGGGTGTCATCTGCAAAGTTGGTGTAGATGACACCCATGTCGTCTAGCGCTGAGAAGAGGAGTTTAGTGTATGCATTGTATAATGTTGGTGAGAGACAGGAACCTTGGGGGACACCAATGGGTACTATGATGGGGTTGGCGGCTTGTTTACCTATGGCGACCCTGGAGGTGCGGTCAGCAAGAAAGGATTTGATCCAGGTAGTAGCTTCGGTGGAGAAGTTGAAGTCTTTCGCTAGTGTGGCGCACAGTTTATTATGGTCTACTAAATCAAACGCTGCGGAGAGATCGAGTAGGAGGAGGATGCAGAGTTTCCCTGAGTCTCTGATGGTATCCATCTGGATTTTTAAGTCAAGGAACGCCGTTTCTGTGCTATGGTTGGGGCGGAAGCCTGATTGCCTCGTGCCAAGGAGGTGGTTTTGTTCGAGGTGAGTTTGGACTTGGTTGTATGCTAATTTATCCAATATTTTGAGGAGAAATGGGACAGTTGTTATTGGCCTGTAATTAGTGGGCACAGTGGGGTCTAGGGTAGGTTTTTTCAGGAGAGGGGTGACCCAGGCTTCTTTAATGCTAGCTGGTACTAGGTTAGTATTGAAGGAAGCGTTGACGAAGTTGGTGATAATGGGGGTGAGGGTGTGAGCGCAGGATTTGACTACTGATGCGGGGACAGAATCGCCTTTGCAGTTGGAGGCTTTAAGTTTGGCAATGGTGTCAAACACTACAATTTGGGATACTGGTGTGAAATGGAATGGGGCGCTGGTGAATTCCTGATGTGGTCGATTTAGGTTAAGGAGGGCAGGTTTGTTGGCTAGTGATTGTTTTTTGGATGTGATTTTTATTTGGAGTAGTTCAATTTTGGCTGTTAGTGCGTCTTGTATAGTGGTGCACCATTCCTTGCTGGGGATGGTTGGGTTTATGGCTGGAGTGGGGTTTTCCAATTCTTTTAGAATGGCAAATAGTTCCTTGGTATCTGAAGTAGCATTGCTGATCCTATTATTATACGCATTAGATTTGTAGGTAATAGTAGCTGTTTTATAGGTTTTGTTTATTTCTTGGTAGGCTTTTTCTGCCTCTGCAGTAGGATGCTTTCTGTAGGCATGCTCACACGCGCGTTTGGTTCTTCTGAGGGCGATAAGATCATGATTGAACCAGAAGCTAGATCGCTTGTCTGAGCATTTTGCCTTGGTGGTGAGCGGTGCTATAGCATTAATGGTTGCAGTGAGGCAGTTGTGATATATGTCTGCTAGGAGACAGGGGTTGTCACTGGTGATCGAGGTAGAAGCTAGGATTTTTGAAAGAGGAGGCGTGAAGTTTTCTGGCGTGAGTTTGCGGGCGTTTCTAGTTTCATAGGTAATCATAGTTTTAGGTTTCTTTTGTGTGGGTTCGGAGGGATTGATTGTAAATACAATGTTATGGTGATCGGTCCAAGTAAGAGGGGAGATGACCTCAATGGTTACGGGGGTATTAAGGGAGAGGATCCAATCAAGAGTCCTGCCTTTGATATGTGTGGGTGCATTAACTAGTTGGCTGAAACCCATGTCCTTCAGGGCGGAGTGCAGTGATTCTGCTTTGGCATCTCGGCTGTCATTGAAACCTAGGTTAAGGTCACCCAGGATGATGTATTTCGAGCTAGGTTTTATTAGTGGAGCTAATAGCAACAGAATTTCAGTCTCTGGGTGGTTGTTGGGGCTAGGTGCTCTATAAATTACTATTAAATTAATAGTAGTTTTGGCATTTATGGGAAATTTTACGAGTAATGTTTCATACCCTTCAATACTTTCAATGGGACAAGATCTAAGCTGTAATTTAGTCTTGGCTATAATAGCAACACCGCCTCCTTGTGAGTGGGTCCTATCTGTTCTGAATATGGTGTAGTCGGATGGGATTGCCAGAGTTAGTAGTGGACCTGATGCTTGATGGAGCCAGGACTCTGTGACTACTAGTATGTCGAGCTGTGATTCCATAATGAGGTCGTGAACTTCTATAGCATGCGCCCCTAAGGAGCGGGCATTGATAAGCGCTCCTTTAAAGGTGGATAGAAATTTATTGGGGGTGTCCGGAGCTGGTTTGGAAGTAGTGTTGGGTTTCTGGCTAGGAGTATGGTTTTGATGAGGGGGAGGTACTCTGGGCCTAATTTGTTTGGGAGGTGTGTGTTCATATTTGACTGGGTTAGGGTGGTTGAAGGTACGAGACCTTAATCGGAAGTGTCCTGCTACACCTGTCACGGGGTTAGAGAATTTTTCGGTATGGCTGTGGTGAAGTGACTCTGCTGTGGGCAATACATGTGAGATTGGATCAGGGCTGATAGCATGATGCTTGATGGTATTCAGATAGGTCCTAGGAGTAAGACTTGCGCTGTTTGGGAATGGGGGAGTAGAGGGAAGGAACGGTGTAGGACATGGGATAGGGTGATGCCGGGGGCATGCCGGCTTGCTGAGACCGTTATTATGGGGCCAGTAGTAGTGGGCCAAGCAGGGTGTGTGGTTGGGGAGAATGCAGAACGGGAACATGATGAGGGGCAACCAAGTTTGCATATTGGATTAGTGTCAGGGCAAGCTGCGACCATAAGGCACAGCGCTAATTCCTCAAAGTGGTCTGTATGCGACCAAAGGGCACAATACGGCAGTCTAATGTAGTCTGTAGGCGACCAAAGGGCACAATACAGCAGTCTAATGTGGTCTGTAGGCGACCAAAGGGCACAGTACGGCAGTCTAATGTGGTCTGTAGGCGACCAAAGGGCACAATACGGCAGTCTAATGTGGTCTGTATGCGACCAAAGGGCACAATACAGCAGTCTAATGTGGTCTGTATGCGACCAAAGGGCAGAGTACGGCAGTCTAATGTGGTCTGTAGGCGACCAAAGGGCACAATACGGCAGTCTAATGTGGTCTGTAGGCGACCAAAGGGCACAATACAGCAGCCTAATGTGGTCTGTAGGCGACCAAAGGGCACAATACAGCAGCCTAATGTGGTCTGTATGCGACCAAAGGGCACAGTACGGCAGTCTAATGTGGTCTGTAGGCGACCAAAGGGCACAATACGGCAGTCTAATGTGGTCTGTAGGCGACCAAAGGGCACAATACAGCAGCCTAATGTGGTCTGTAGGCGACCAAAGGGCACAATACAGCAGCCTAATGTGGTCTGTAGGCGACCAAAGGGCACAATATGGCAGTCTAATGTGGTCTGTAGGCGACCAGTATTAGAGACCGTGAGCACATTTCAGTAGAAGGAGTTAAAATTACAAACATACAGTAGTTTCTCCAGTGCTGGCATGTACTTACAGTACGTTTTCATTGTCCGAGTGGTAGTCTATCGGTTGGAGAATAGTAAAAATGTGCAGGGGGGGTGGCCACGCCGCGCTTCCATGCGCGTAACAGGCGCAGGAACAGGCCTTTGTATGGCCTTCAGACTGGCCGCCGGCGAATCCGCCTGCCGGCGGATCCAGCTGATGTAATCGAGGCTCAGCCTCGGTTTCACGCCGCGCCCGGCATGGGCGAGTCAGGCGCCGTATGGGGACAGGGTCAGGCAGGCCCTGTCTGTGTTGCTCGCTAGGAGCCTGGATCCTCTGCTGGGCTGGGGCTCTTAGCATCAGCCAGGACAGGCAGGGTCTTATCCTCTTAGCATCAGCCAGGGCAGGTGTTATATATATAGAGCAGGGTCTTATCCTCTTAGCATCAGCCAGGGCAGGTGTTATATATATAGAGCAGGGTCTTATCATCTTAGCATCAGCCAGGGCAGGCAGGGTCTTATCCTCTTAGCATCAGCCAGGGCAGGTGTTATCATATATATATAGAGCAGGGTCTTATCCTCTTAGCATCAGCCAGGGCAGGTGTTATATATATATAGAGCAGGGTCTTATCATCTTAGCATCAGCCAGGGCAGGCAGGGTCTTATCCTCTTAGCATCAGCCAGGGCAGGTGTTATCATATATATATATAGAGCAGGGTCTTATCCTCTTAGCATCAGCCAGGGCAGGTGTTATCATATATATAGAGCAGGGTCTTATCTTAGCATCAGCCAGGGCAGGCAGGGTCTTATCCTCTTAGCATCAGCCAGGGCAGGCAGGGTCTTATCCTCTTAGCATCAGCCAGGGCAGGCATTATCATATATATATATATATATATATATATATATATATATATATATATATATATATATATATATATATATGTATATATATATATATATATATATATATAGAGCAGGGTCTTATCCTCTTAGCATCAGCCAGGGTCTTATCCTCTTAGCATCAGCCAGGGCAGGTATTATCATATATATATAGAGCAGGGTCTTATCATCTTAGCATCAGCCAGGGCAGGCAGGGTTTTATCCTCTTAGCATCAGCCAGGGCAGGTATTATCATATATGTATATAGAGCAGGGTCTTATCCTCTTAGCATCAGCCAGGGCAGGTGTTATATATATATATATATAGAGCAGGGTCTTATCATCTTAGCATCAGCCAGGGCAGGCAGGGTCTTATCCTCTTAGCATCAGCCAGGGCAGGTGTTATATATATATATAGAGCAGGGTTTGTGCATCCGCCAGGGCAGGTATTATCATATATATAGAGCAGGGTCTTATCCTCTTAGCATCAGCCAGGGCAGGCATTATCATATATATATATATATATATATATATATATATATATATATATATATATATATATATATATATAGATAGAGCAGGGTCTTATCCTCTTAGCATCAGCCAGGGCAGGTATTATATGTATATAGAGCAGGGTCTTATCCTCTTAGCACCAGCCAGGGCAGGTATTATATGTATATAGAGCAGGGTCTTATCCTCTTAGCACCAGCCAGGGCAGGCAGGGTCTTATCCTCTTAGCAACAGCCAGGGCAGGCATTATCATATATATATATATATAGAGCAGGGTCTTATCCTCTTAGCATCAGCCAGGGCAGGTATTATATGTATATAGAGCAGGGTCTTATCCTCTTAGCACCAGCCAGGGCAGGCATTATCATATATATATATATATATATATATATATATATATATATATATATATATATATATATATATAGAGCAGGGTCTTATCCTCTTAGCATCAGCCAGGGCAGGTATTATATGTATATAGAGCAGGGTCTTATCCTCTTAGCACCAGCCAGGGCAGGTATTATATGTATATAGAGCAGGGTCTTATCCTCTTAGCACCAGCCAGGGCAGGCAGGGTCTTATCCTCTTAGCAACAGCCAGGGCAGGCATTATCATATATATATATATATATATATATATATATATATATATATATATATATATATATATATAGAGCAGGGTCTTATCCTCTTAGCATCAGCCAGGGCAGGTATTATATGTATATAGAGCAGGGTCTTATCCTCTTAGCACCAGCCAGGGCAGGCAGGGTCTTATCCTCTTAGCACCAGCCAGGGCAGGCAGGGTCTTATCCTCTTAGCACCAGCCAGGGCAGGCAGGGTCTTATCCTCTTAGCACCAGCCAGGGCAGGTATTATATGTATATAGAGCAGGGTCTTATCCTCTTAGCACCAGCCAGGGCAGGCAGGGTCTTATCCTCTTAGCACCAGCCAGGGCAGGTATTATATGTATATAGAGCAGGGTCTTATCCTCTTAGCACCAGCCAGGGCAGGCAGGGTCTTATCCTCTTAGCACCAGCCAGGGCAGGTATTATATGTATATAGAGCAGGGTCTTATCCTCTTAGCACCAGCCAGGGCAGGCAGGGTCTTATCCTCTTAGCACCAGCCAGGGCAGGCATTATCATTTATATATATATATATATAGAGCAGGGTCTTATCCTCTTAGCATCAGCCAGGGCAGGTATTATATGTATATAGAGCAGGGTCTTATCCTCTTAGCACCAGCCAGGGCAGGCAGGGTCTTATCCTCTTAGCACCAGCCAGGGCAGGCAGGGTCTTATCCTCTTAGCACCAGCCAGGGCAGGTATTATATGTATATAGAGCAGGGTCTTATCCTCTTAGCACCAGCCAGGGCAGGCAGGGTCTTATCCTCTTAGCACCAGCCAGGGCAGGTATTATATGTATATAGAGCAGGGTCTTATCCTCTTAGCACCAGCCAGGGCAGGCAGGGTCTTATCCTCTTAGCACCAGCCAGGGCAGGTATTATATGTATATAGAGCAGGGTCTTATCCTCTTAGCACCAGCCAGGGCAGGCAGGGTCTTATCCTCTTAGCACCAGCCAGGGCAGGCATTATCATTTATATATATATATATATAGAGCAGGGTCTTATCCTCTTAGCATCAGCCAGGGCAGGTATTATATGTATATAGAGCAGGGTCTTATCCTCTTAGCACCAGCCAGGGTCTTATCCTCTTAGCACCAGCCAGGGCAGGTATTATATGTATATAGAGCAGGGTCTTATCCTCTTAGCACCAGCCAGGGCAGGCAGGGTCTTATCCTCTTAGCACCAGCCAGGGCAGGTATTATATGTATATAGAGCAGGGTCTTATCCTCTTAGCACCAGCCAGGGCAGGCAGGGTCTTATCCTCTTAGCACCAGCCAGGGCAGGTATTATATGTATATAGAGCAGGGTCTTATCCTCTTAGCACCAGCCAGGGCAGGCAGGGTCTTATCCTCTTAGCACCAGCCAGGGCAGGTATTATATGTATATAGAGCAGGGTCTTATCCTCTTAGCACCAGCCAGGGCAGGCAGGGTCTTATCCTCTTAGCACCAGCCAGGGCAGGTATTATATGTATATAGAGCAGGGTCTTATCCTCTTAGCACCAGCCAGGGCAGGCAGGGTCTTATCCTCTTAGCACCAGCCAGGGCAGGTATTATATGTATATAGAGCAGGGTCTTATCCTCTTAGCACCAGCCAGGGCAGGCAGGGTCTTATCCTCTTAGCACCAGCCAGGGCAGGCAGGGTCTTATCCTCTTAGCACCAGCCAGGGCAGGTATTATATGTATATAGAGCAGGGTCTTATCCTCTTAGCATCAGCCAGGGCAGGTATTATCATATATTTAGAGCAGGGTCTTATCCTCTTAGCACCAGCCAGGGCAGGTATTATCATATATTTAGAGCAGGGTCTTATCCTCTTAGCACCAGCCAGGGCAGGCAGGGTCTTATCCTCTTAGCACCAGCCAGGGCAGGTATTATATGTATATAGAGCAGGGTCTTATCCTCTTAGCACCAGCCAGGGCAGGCAGGGTCTTATCCTCTTAGCACCAGCCAGGGCAGGCACTATGATGCATACGGTCCGGGCAGCCGCTGCACAGCCCCAGAGCCTGCACTGCAGCGTGGGTGAGCCTCGGGGCAGCTACTCCCTCTATGATAGCTGCTGCACACAGCAGGCCGCCCGGCGCTTTGGAAAGCGGCGCCCTGGCGATGGATGCTTCACGTCCACATGTGATGAGTGAGCGCAACGCGGGGCATTGCAGCTCCGGCCCCGGGCCCGGGCCCGGGCCGCGGCGGGACAGAGGGGTCTGGGGGAAGGGGCACTCACCGGCGGCCGCCTGGACACTGCACACCAGCCTCGGCTGAAGGGAGGCCTCACGGTGCGTTCATGATCAAGCTCTGAAACTCGCCTTTTAAGTGCCTGTGAGGCCCCATAGCATGGTGTGCTTCATTAAAAGTTCGCCGACACTTCTGAAATGCCTTTAACGCGTCGTGACGTAACCCGCGTATGTCTGAAATGGCGTTCCGTCGTCGTGACGTTTCACGTAGGACGTCTGCGTGCCCAGGAAGAGAATCATGGAGGCACGGGGACTCCATGCCGCGCACGGCGGCTGTTTATTATTGTGTATTAATAAGGCGCCTGTGCATCTCTGAAGTGTTTCGAAGCGCCAGGCATGTTTCGGTGGCGGTGGGTTTGGTTTTCCCATTTTGATGTTGTTTGCAGCAACAGCGGATCTTGGTGTGTCTTAACTAGCATAATGATGATATCCCATGAAATGATGTCACGTGAACTTTGGCCTTCAGTCACCACACAAAATGACCTGAAGTGACCTATGGCCTTGAAGAGGTCACCGGGAAAGACTGCCTGGTGTGGCCTATCCAAAAATCATCTGACCCATCACTAGAAAGAATAAGTCAGCAGTGAGCAGTGTGACCAGCTTCTTCCTCATAAACACATACTTTCGTCTTCAAACATACCAGCCAGCAGGGAGCTGAAACACAAAATACCCACTGAAAAGATATAAATCCTTCTATTTGAACAAGTGCCTGCTGGGGAGGATCTGCTGTGGCGGATCCGGTGTCAAAAGACAACAAGGTGATAACACTTCTGTATACCCAATACTGTATACTTCTGTATACTTCCAAAGGGAAGTGACGGCCGCAAGGACTCCCACAAATGCAGCTTGTAAGGCAAGCCCCAAAACAAAAGTAATATAGAGAAAAATATATTTCTGTGTTATACAACTGCTGACTGGCAACCTGCAGCAGTTGCTGGGTGCCTCCCTCAGGCTCATGGCCACTTTCAACTAAAAGGTTGAAAGGCCCTGATGCCTTTCATGCCATTCACACATGAAATATTTCAAAAAGTTACTAATTAAACCTGCCTCACTCCAACGGAAGTAATAGCCACAAGGGCTCCCACAAATACAGCTTGTAAGGCAAACCCCATCTGAACAAAAGTAATATACAGATAAATATATTGTCAGGTTATGAGACAGCCAAATGGCAACATGGGGCAGTTGCTGGGGGGGCATGCTTAATCGCTGCTTGGCTTTTAACAGTTGTTCTCATGTCCCCTCAGTGTCTCCTGCCCTCCTCTCATCTTTCTCCCCTGTTTTTTCTCACGTCCCCTTAGTGCCACCTGCCCTCCTTTCATCTTTCTCATCCATCTGCCTGTTTTTTCTCCTGCTCCCTCAGTACCTCCTGCCTTCCTCGCATCTTTCTCATCCACCTGCCTGTTTCCTCTCCCCCTAAAGCCTCCTTGATCCTTTCATTTTTCCCATCACTTTGCTTAACTTCCGGATTTCTTCTCTTCCCCCTCTCTTGAGGCTTCTCTTGTACAAGCACTCGCTCATTGCCTTCCTATTGACCCCCTGCTTACCTCTCTCACCCCTCCTGCATTCTCCATCGCCCCCATTTCTCCTTACCTGCTGCCCCAGATTGCGTTGCTCTGCTCTTTCAGTCAAGCTTTTCCTTCTAAGTTACAATCTACGTCATGGAGCTAATGAATAGGTGGTAAAAAATGGATTAACAATATCATAGTCCTTCATCTTAACTTTGATCTTCTTTAATCGTGTGCTCTTCTCTCAAGTTTCTAGCACTTTGGTCGCCCAATCTTCTCTCACTTCTGTTTCCTCCACTTTTTTTGTCTTTGTCTTGCTGTTAGGCTCATCAGGTACCCATTTAACAGCCCTTCCTTCTAAGTCCCCATGACCGTTCATTGGTGTTGAGTTCATCCATACCATCACTTCCTGCCCTTGCAGTATCTCTTCTAACCATGCTTGTCTGTTGTCACTCTCTTTTTCTCAAATTCCCTTCCCTTCTGGCCATTGTATTAATGTTACATACGACTCCTCCTTCAGTGCCCAGTGTTATATCTCTTTTGTATTTGGATGGGTCTGGAAGAATGTAGACTTCCTTACCCCACCTTCACTCCACATCGTACTCTTTCAAAAACATACACATTATACTATCTTTTCATGGCTCCGCAGGGGTGTTGCTAGGTCTGGAATAGGTCAGGGGCTATGCTAATGTTGAGACTGTCGGGACTCGGGGCTAGCTAGCCGTTTGGTTGTAGCTCCTGGGCTTCTATCCGGGGCTACAACCAAAAGACCCGGGGCTATAGCCCCCTCAGCCCCCCCCTATAAATGCCTCTGCGGCCTCCCCACTCTTTCTTCATATACCAGTCTACATTTTTTATTGAGCCTTCATCATCATGGCCTTGCTTTCCTGTGGGTCTGCCATTCCCTTTCTTTACCATTGGCAGATGCATTATTAAGCTTTGAAGTTAACGCTCTGCCCCTTCAAGGGTTTGGAAGGGGACACCAATATCATGCCATTAGAAGGCATGTAATACTCCATAGTACCTCTTTAATACCTCTCTAACCACATGCCAATACTTACTGCTAGCTTTATGGCCTATGTAATAAGGTTGTTGAGCCATTCCACCATCCCATTGCTTTGTCGGTCGTATACTGAAATGTTTTAACATTTGATCCATTTCCTTCCATAATAATCTTTCACATTGAACTGTGGGCTAGTGTCACTTTTGATCATTTCTGGGTAACCCTGCCTCCTGAAGGCTGCATCCAGAAATGCAATCACTGGTTTCCCTTATCAGTAGTGTAGCATCACTGCCTCTTGCCGTGGGAAATGGTCTAATATGCTTATAATGAACTTCCCCCATGTTCCTCTACAGTCCTAAAATATTAATTCCTAACCTCTGCTCTGGGATGGATAGTGGGCTGAGGGGTTTCTTTGCATTCTGCCACTTTTGTCTGAATTTAGATCAGGCCAACTCTCTCCTCTAACTGCACTTTCGATCTAAATATCCATTGCTAATATTTCTCCGGCACCCAGTGCTTTGTACTCGTTATCCTCGGATGTCCATCATGAACATACTTATTATCTGATCTCTCAAAAAATGTGGTGGTACACGTCTATATCTCCTTAATACCAACCTCTCCTCGATGGAAGTTTTACTCTTTTCCCCAATCATCCCAAAATGTCTCCTCTTTCGTTTGTTTCTGGCCATGCAGCAAGGCCAAAAAAAAAAAAAAGATTTTTAAAAAAAAATCGGTAATTGTTGCCACTAAATCGGTAGGCGGTAGGACTGCTTAAAAAGCGATATCTTACCGCCTAAATCGGTAGGGTTGGCAAGTATGACTGGCTGCACTTAATCCCATGCCCCTCACTTGCCCTCCCGGCTCCCGCACTTGAACGATCTGTATACAGCCCTCTCCGAAGATCATTCTGTCTGTTCTCCCTTATCTTCACCCCTTAATGTGCACTTGAAAAAAACACAGAATCGCCCTCAGGCCTATTTGCTGTATCTAAATTGTTAAATGTATCATATTCACTTAATCTGGCTGGGCACGCCTTTATCGTCTCAGAAATTCAAGGGCTCTGAGCAACTGTTGTTTTTCCCCGTGTTCCTTCCCTCCTTGAGCGCTTTGAAACTCTTGCCTGTGTATAGGCACTATATAAATAAACATTACCTACAGTGTACACGTCATCTTTATTCCACTTTTTCTGCGCAACACAGTGTTGTAGCCTAGCGCTTAGTCTTGCTCTAGTGCCTAGCTTTACATCAGGCTAAATGAGCTGTGTGTCAGGCTAGATGAGCTCTGTGTATATATGTGGGAGACCTGGAACAGAGGGAGCATGAAGGTTCCAGGAATGACAGGAGGGTTGGCAGAGAGAGAGATAGCCAGAGGAGGTAGAAGCACATTACCTGTTCTCCATTATCACTGCCTGTTGTTAAACCGGCATTGAACATTACAAAATAAATCCTATTAATCTCTGTTAGGCGGCAAAAAATCTCTCCTCGGTGCCGCTGTATCTCCATTAGTCAGACGACATTTAAACAAACAGTGCTTCAGTACATCAATAGTTGTTCTCTGATTCACCGCTGAAATTCCTCGTTCCGCCACATGCTGTAATTTATTCAGCTCAACTTCTTAACGTTTCTGTCTACTGCTGCAGTTTCTATCGCATTATTGCTCTCCATGTTACTGCCGCATTTATCTCTTCATAAGACTTCACTTTACATCTCATAAAACTGGCAGCCAACAACGTTATGATTGACTCGCCGCCCACGCAGCCCGAACTCAATGATCTTCATTACGCTATGGAATTAAATGCACAGTAGGCCCGTGTACTTCACGCTTAGTTCATACTTATAGAGCCTTTCTTCTAATGTCTCTCCTTGCTGGCTCTCTGCCTGAGGAACAATGAATTTCGTTATATTCCTTGCATTCCAGCTCAACGGGCATGCTGGAACGCAAACAATGGAGGGCCTACTGGGTGCCGCCACCCACATCCCTCACAGACCCTCTCAGCAGCACGAAACTCTGCAATAAAAAAAAAAATTCTATACTGCACAATACCTTAAAGCAAATCACTCAGACATGGGCTGCACTTATCACAAGCCTGCATCTCTTTAATGCGCCACTGCGCGCTCGCTCGTGCTCAGCTGCTGGCATCGCCTCACCAAGTACACCGGCAGTGTGTACATTCATCTTCTGGCTGCCTGCACGGGTACTCTGCTCCAGCTTCATGTACCCTGCATAGTGCAGGACTTCTACCTGTCCTCAATCAGCACAGACATTTCTGGACTTCACTTGTCACAGCCTCTGCTTTGCTTCCGTCCTTCAAATAGACTGCCATCACCTCTGAGGCCTCACTTCTCCTTCTCTTTGGATCTCCATCACTCATCACTGCCCCACCTTCCTCTGGGTTCTTAAAACCCTCGTCGCCAAAATGATGTATTTTGGAGTGGCATTAACTTAGGCAGGACACACAGGAACCACTCCAGAGCAAGGCACGTAGAAAAAGGTAAGCTTCTTTAATGTTACAGTTAAAGTAAGAAGGTAAGTAATGGAGAACACATAATGTGCTTCTACCTCCTCTGGCTCTCTTTCTCCCTCCCTCCTAACTGTCATTCATGGAACCTTCAGGCTGCCTCAGTTCCAGGCCTCACACCAACACTCCAAGCTCCACTACTCTCACACACATACACACAGCTCATCTAGCCTGATGTTAATGATGATAATGATGCGTTATTTATATAGCGCCTTAATCCAAAGCGCTTTACAGAGCACATATTTTACATACAATATCACCCAACTGAAATTGGTACTCATTTATCGACCTCGGAAGGATGAAAGGCTGAGTTGGCCTTGCCGGGATTTGAACATGCGACCTGCAGATCATGATCAGATCGCTGCAGTGAGCGCTCAACCCGCTGAGCTATCTTACTCAGCTGGGCGCTAGAGCATGGCTAAGCGCTAGGCTACAACACACGGCTTTCACTGTTAAAACAGCAATTCATTCACTGAGTTTGAAATTAAGCCCCACGTTGATCCCATTTTTAGCACAGCCTAGGTTGACAAGATTTAAAAAGTAAAAAACCGGGACAGGGCAACTATCATAAAAGTATGACTAGCTTGTGATGGTGGCTGTAAGGCACTACACTTCAGTAGCGGTTGGAGAAGGGGGATTAGTGTTACTGTTCAAATAAACACATGTTATAATTAATGTGTCCAGCTGGTGGTTGTCGGAAGCAGCTGCGTCTCTTTTGAATTTCCGACTGAGACAGTGCAGTGCGGCTTGACGACTGTTGCATGAGTTTGTGTGTGCGAGGAGGTCCTTTACTCGGAAATCGCCGAAAGCGAGTGGCACGCTGCAGAGGATCGCGGCTTTCTGCAGGAAAGCCTCAGGAAGACTTTTGCTCCCGATTTTCGAGTTTCTGCACTTCGAGCCACAATTATATTGTGACGTTGGTCTCGAGTGTGCAGGCAGAGAGACATTCGCCGGAAAAGGAGGCCGCTGTGGTCTGCAGGTGAGCGGAGGTGAGACGGGGCTCTTGTA
This sequence comes from Ambystoma mexicanum, assembly GCF_040938575.1. Taxonomy (NCBI): domain Eukaryota; kingdom Metazoa; phylum Chordata; class Amphibia; order Caudata; family Ambystomatidae; genus Ambystoma; species Ambystoma mexicanum. The sequence goes on from NC_090934.1 coordinate 39,152,148, forward strand.
GTAAAAAGCTGCCCCGCCTGCAACAGTTAATCTGGCGGTAGCAGCTACGTGCCCTTATTAAGCTGTACGCCGGCGAAGCATTACGGCAAAGTAAAGAGGGACAGCAAAGCCGCTAATACTACTAAATTAGCAAAGGCACTAAAGGTTTTGATAACCGTAATTAGTTTGGGAGACTGAGAGTGTGCTGTCTGCTTAAAGTCCTCCTTTTTCTTTTTTTGGCGGTCATTCATATATATTATTGCCCTTGTGCTACACCATTGCCGCTTTAAGAAGGATTTTTATTTGTATTGTTATTTCACATGAGCCTTTGATCCTGGCTGAGCCTGCTCTAGTTACTGTGTTATGCGATTACTTGATTTATTCACATGAGGCTTGGTGGTAAATTTATAATTTTTAGTCTACCATTTTCTCCCTATTTGATTGCCTCTATAAGAGAAGTAATTCTTAATTGGGACAGATAACTGCCAAACCATCGTAGCATTATTCTTCTAATCTACTAAGGTTTACTAAGCGTGTGAAGATCAAGTAAAAAATCATTAACCTTTGCAAGCGCCTAGAAGAAAGCCTAGAACAAATCAGCTCTGTACACCAAGGCTGTTTAAGATCTTTGCCGCCACACAAGAAAAGCCAACTAAAGAATTACAATCTTCTCAAGAGAAACAATAAAATCATATTGAGCCCAAAAGGCAGTGCAATGAGTAAAGCTAAATCTAAAAAGCAAGAACCTCCTGCTAAAGGTAATAACTGACTTTTTTCCTGCTAATGCTCAACCTAGAAAAAACTCTACAGCAATAGATGAAGTAGAGCTGGCCACAGTAAGCAACACGATTCCTTAGGATGTTACCAATTATGGGGTTATAGATAACAACTCACTGCTTGAACTATGTCTGTCAATGCAGAAATCGATGACCCCGGCCCTTATGAAACCATTGGATCATAACTCCCATAGCCAGCTGCCTAACGAGCCTGTACTCTCTAGGGAGCAAACTAGCAGGTTATCGGCATCCCCTAATTTAGCTATACATCAGGAACCATCTGTCAATGGCAATGACATAGAGACTAGTGGAGCCTCAATGCCCTGCCCTACTGATCTGGCGGAGCTACAGTCATCAATGGCCTCTCTCCAATTCGCACTAAAAATATTATTAAAAATGTGCGGTCGCATTCTTGAAACTACTCTGACCCTTGTCCCTGAGCAGCCAAAGTTAGTACTAGCGAAGACGACAACTTAAAATCACAGCCAGCAGCAAGTATCTATACTACCTGAGGCAGACCATGAGATTGAACCTGGAGCTGCAGATAAATCAGCTGTGTTCTTTTCTCGCAAACAACGCAGACTTGCTAGAAGTGCTGCAATGAGCAAGAAACCTTGCGATGTGGCTGCAGATTCAACAGGGAAACCTACCAAGAAGGCCACAAAGAAAGCCATAAGGACCAAAAAACGCAAAGCCAAAAGTCATGGATGCCTTACTAGCTGGCTTATTCTGGATAATGACAATAAGTCTTTGAGTGAAGATCTATCGGATCTGGGGTCGTCACAGCTAAATAATGATCCTGATAAAATCTCATCGACTCCAAATAAAAACTCAAAAACGTCTTCTCCAGAAAAAGGCAAAGCTAACCTAATCTCAACAAAAAAGGCTGCCCTAATTGATTATTCTAATAACCGAGTATGCATTATTAAAAATCTTTACCAACAAAGTGAACAAAACTGGCTAACAAGAACAGAATTTACGACCAGACTTCACTCGGTGCCTCAGCTCCACGTCCTCAGATCTGAAGATTTTGAGTATGTGGAGCCTCTTCAGGTTACGAACTCCAACGTGTCAGCGATCCATTGCAAGTTCTTATCTTCAGATCAAATGATGCAAAGTTTTAAAGACAACTTACTTGTGGTGGATATTGAGATTGATGCAGATCCGGACATGGAAGATCCTAGCTGTCCCAAAAAGAACTTCGAAGGACCCGGAGAAACTGCTGTCCCTTCTGCTTTACCTAAAGGGGAAAACGTCCATCTCATGGACATTCAGAAAGTGCTGTGCTGGTTGGCAGAAGCACTTCATTTAGCTATAAATAAAGAGTGAGATTGTACCATCATCTCATGGAATTGCCGAGGATTTGGACATCTGCTTTCGCCTGACGGATCTCTCTCTGTTTTAGACACTCATTCTTATATCTGCTTGCAAGAAACATGGCTAATGTCCCCGGTAATCATTGATGGCTATGTGATTTACCAGTCATTAGCTAAAAAGGGTAGACCCTGTAGGGGTCTACTGATGGGTGTTAGACAGCCTGCTAAGTCTTGGCAGATGAGAACTAGTCAAGAAGACAACATCATTGCTCTTGAATTGGAAGGGTCCCATCAGGGTCTCACGGAAAGAATTCTACTCGTTACCTTATTTAATCCTCCTGGAGCCAATGTTAGAGAAGATATGACCTCCTTTGTGAATGGACAATGACATCGGGGAACAAATCTGTAATCATTAATGGTGATTTCAACTGCCATTTGAGAGGCATTGATGGAAATTCGATCAATTCTTTACTGAAACCGAAAAGTGAATTGCCCCACATGATTGCAGACTCTGAAGGCCTAGGTTGGATGCATTTCATCTCCAGCTGGGATCTGGAATTGATCAACGGGAGGACACACAGCTATAACACAGGTAAGCATACCTGGTGTAATGGCCGGGCCAGTAGTACGCGTGACTATATGTATTTGTGAGCCCCGACGTTGACTCTCGAGTCAAAGACATGGAAATAAACTCGAACGATTGGAGCGATCATAGTCAGCTCATTCTTTCCTTCGCAGTAGACAATGAGACTCAGTTTGTTAAATCTATGGGTGACTTAAAAGTTAACAAGTCTGGGTCCCTTATTTGCTGGCATGAAAAAAATATCTATAAAGCAGCCTGTGATGGACAAACAGTGTTAAACTATGATCCCCAGCTATTCGCTACATTATCAGTGAATGATATTGAAAATTGGACAGCTAAATTTGCGTCTTCTCATGCCACTACTTCAATCAATATGATATCTAAAGAAGGAAAGCAGAGTAAAACTTTTCATAAAAGCATTAGGGATGCTAAGCGAGATCTTAGGGCTGCAATTCGCAAAGCAAAAACATCCTATTTAACTTACGACAAATCAAAGAGAAGAGCGGAGAAGACGAGACGCTGGCAGAACGCTGTCAAGTCATATGCACAAAGAATACTAGAAATATCTGGAGGCTGTTGAGTGAAGCCAGAGGTCCGGGGGAAAACTTAATGATTAACCCTAGAGATGAACAACAATGGACAGATTATTTTTATCTAATCTAAATATTTCAACCTGTGTGGAGGACCAACGAGCAATGGCAATTGCTCCGTACGAGCTTCCTTTTGTCCCTGATATGGAACAATTAATTATTAAAATTAAATGCCTGAAATCATCAAGAGCACCAGGCCCAAATGGCCTGGCAAATGTAATTTTATTTTTTTTACTTTCTTTATTGGCAAGGAGCAGTAGCAGGCATACAACACAGTGCATTAGCAAATGGTGTTACATATTTGGAACTAGCAATGCATACAGGGGTTTTATGAGTAGGTTGGATTTACAGCCCATTAGGCATTATGCAATTCGAGGTCATACTTCAATCTGTGCATCTTGCAGGGGGGAAGAGGGCAGTTATATGTCATCTTTACTCTTCAGGTAGCTACAAAAGTCTGTCCACATATTTTTCGGGCGAGAGTTCGTGGGGAGGGATTTGATGTAATCCTCCTCGCACATTTGAGTCCAAGTGAGGGCCTTCAACCACATCTCGAATGAGGTGGGGGATCGGCGCTTCCAGCACTTTAGTATGCATTTTTTGGCCACCATGGCACCAACATTCAAAAACGTAGACACCTTCTTTGCCCCAGCCCCATCCCACAGCCCGAACAGTATAGCCAGTGGATCGGGGCCAATCTGGGTCCCCACTATCTCTGATAGGGCTTCAGTCACTGCTTTCCAGAACGGGCCCAGCCAACTACAGGACCAAAACATGCGAGTGTGCTCAGCCTCCATGTGACTGCATCTCGGGCAAGCGGGGGTCTGGTTGTGTGTAAATTTCCCCACCCTGTGAGGCGTGTAATATAATCGGTGTTGAGGAGCTTATATTGCATACATCTGAATCTGGAATTAAGGGAGATCTTGCACGTTTTACCCCACATGGCATCTGTGATTACTAAGCCCAGTTCATCGCTCCATATGTCCCGCGGTTTCTGGGGTGCATCCTCCGACTTTACCAGCAGCATTTTGTAAAGGGAGGACGTTATATCCCTACCGCCGACTGAATTGGATATGTAGCGGATCTCGGGTGAATCAGGGGGCTCGTCAGGGTAAGAGGACCACATGGCGCGAACTGCTGCTCTCAGTCTGAAATATTGCAACAGTTCCAGCGCTGATCCCGAGTGACCAGGGCGCCATGTCTGCGGGGTGATGAATTTTCTTTCGGGGTATAGATCAGTCAGCACCCAATACCCTAGGTCAAGCCAGTGTCACATGAGGAGTTTGTCATGGGTGGGGGTGAGGCCCGGAAAGTGTCAAATGGGTAACCACTTATAGTATGGATGATGTTCGGGGTGGGATTGCAGTAGTCGTCTCCATGACGTGATCGTGGTGGCTACGGAATCTGCAGGGGCGTTGGTGTGTTATGTGCGATAGAGGATTAGGGACATGATATTTACCTCCTCGCTTGCAAGATTCTCAAGTTTCACATGGGGGGGGAGGTGGATCTTGTTGTTTGTACCAGTGTGTGGCATGCTGTAACGCTTACCTCTGGGGCCCTGCAGGAGTGCCTGGTCCGGTTTGTCGACGTGGTGTGCTGGCCCTTCGTAGATTGCCCTAAACACTCTCCCCTCTCTGACTCACTGCAGGCTTACACACCCAGCTGCCCGAGAGTAGAGAGTGATTAGGAATAAGGGCGCTCAGGATCACTCTTGGAGTGTGGAGCCTCTTGGGATTCTCTGAAGTTTAGTCTCTTAAGGTCCCTCTGCAGGCAAGTCCAGTTACTTCACTGGATTATGGTGGCCCAGACCTGCTGTGGCGTGCCTATCTGCCTTGGGGGTTCCCTGGTGGTTGGCGCTAGAGTTGTGCTGTTACAGTCTTTCTATAGCGCTTAAAAATGGTGGATATCCCAAGCAAGCGTATGCCAGCGTGCCGTCTTTAATTCAGAGGCACGCTTCTGCGCAGTCTTCAAGATTGCTAAAGTATCTGAGCAAATGTTTGTTTACTGTCCTTGTCTTTAGATAATAGTTGCCCACAAAACGAATGTCAATGTCTGTTCTGTCCCTTTCTCTTGCAGGTCCGCAATGTCTATGGCTGAAGAAGCAAGAAGCCACAATGGGCAACGGTGCAAGGGAAGTGCAGACAGAGGTGAGTATATTGAAGGGGGTGCCAGAAGATGCTGGTTCCCTCTGGCTTACCCCTGTGTCTTCTTTCTTGCAGGCTCTGCGGTGTTATGTGTGGCGAACAGCAAATGCTGGATGGTCCGGAGGTTCCTGTGACACCGCGGGCGTGTTTCCTGGTTGTCAGATGCGACGGAGATGGTCCGGAGGATCCTGTGACACCGCAGGTGTGTTTCCTTGATGTTAGATGCGGTGGGCGATCTGTATGTTCCTGGGGACTCACAAGGTAGTTTCAGGGAAGTCTGGATGCACTGGTGATCACCGGGTACGTCTGTGACCCACGGATGGAAGCAGGCAAGCGTCACGCTGCTTCCCAGCCAGCCAGAGAAAACGCTAAGCGCTGGGTGTGGCCCAGGGCGGGGTTTATATAGCCCTGAGCCCCACCCAGCACCACTAGACTACCAAGGATTTCAAAGCAGTAGGCCCACTAGGGGCCATCTTGGAGTCTGTTCAACAACCTATCCCGGGGGCCATTTTGAGAGGACAACACCCGATGGAGTGGACAGGCAGCAGCGTTTTTTCTGCACCACTCAGCCATCCTCAAAGACCAGATCCCACCAATACTGTCCGCTGGGATCTTGGGGATCATGACAGCACTCCGCCCCCCCAAGGAGAGCCATACCCAGGCCCGGGCGCTCTGGGTGCTCCTGATGGTAGCGAGCCAAGAGGCGTGGCGCATGAACGTGACTTGCAGGTTCCCAGGTCCGATCAATGATCCCATATCCTTTCAAATCTACCAAGTAGTAGAGTCTTTTTCGAATTACCTTTGAGTTGAGGATGCTTTTGACTTCGTATTCATCTTCTCCTTGTACTACTATAGGAGGAGGTCTCTTTAGGGTGTCTCGGGTGCCAGGCCACACTGGTTTCAATAACGAGACATGAAACACAGGGTGTATACAAAGCATGGGAGGTAATACCAGTTCCATGGCCGCAGGATTAATGATATTCTTTATTGGATATGGTCCAATGTACCTGGAATGGAATTTCTTTGGTCCCTTCAACTGGATATGCTTTGTAGATAACCACATTTCATCTCCTACTTGGTACAGGGGTACGGGAGTTATTTTCTTGTCTGCAAAACGCTTGTGCGTGATCTTGGCTTTCCAGCGGTTTTGGGTGGCCCTTTTCAGGGTTTCCTTGATATTCACGTGCAAAGTGCCAACAGCTGGCATGTCCAGAGGTGCTGGTGGGTCTAAAGTCGAAGTCCGTGGGTCCCTCCCATATAGAAAGAAGAAGGGGGACACACCAGTGGAGCTATGGATGGTGTTGTTATATGCGTATTCAGCCACCCACAGCAGCTCTACCCAATCCAGATCTGTCTGTGCAAGCATGCACCGGAGATACTGTTTGAGTGTTTGGTTTGTCCTCTCGGTCTGACTGTCTGTCTGTGGGTGGTGGCTGGTTGACAGGCGGACCTCAATCTGAGCTTTGGCGCTGCAGGCCCTCCAAAATTTGGATACAAACTGGCTTCCTCGATCCGAGATCACCACTGAAGGGAAACCATGTAGCATGACAATGTTGGTGAGAAAGATTTGTGCTAAGACTCCCGCGCTTGGTATTCCTTTTAAGACGGTAAAGTGTGCCATTTTGGTTAGAAGATCGACCACCACCAATATGGTGTTATAACCCCCACAGGAGTGTAGCTCTGTGATGAAGTCTAACGAAATAGTGTGCCAAGGGGCCGGTGGAATTGACAAAGGACGGAGTAAGCCCTGTGGTTTGGTTCTAGGAGTTTTATTCCTTGCACACATGTCACAGGATTTCACATATTGTACTGTGTCCTTACACCAAGTTGGCCACCAGAAATTCTGTTGGATTTTTGCCATGGTTTTTGCTCTCCCAGGATGTCCGGCTGTAAGTGCATCGTGATAAGTATTCAGGACGTGTTCTTTCATTGCAAGGTGTGGTAAGTAAAGGCGATCCCGGTAACATAGAAGGTCATTGGTTACAGTTCGATGCGGTCCCTGCAAAACCCAAGCATTTACTTGCGCTGGGGTCATGTTTTTTTTGATCTCATCATGAATATCTCCTAGTGCAGTCAGGTTGTTGCTGCCGGTAAGCCCTAGCAACTTCTCCTCTGGTATGATGGGCATAGGAGTAGGGCTTGTATACGCATCTTCTGTACCCCACCCCATCCGCGACAGTGCGTCTGCCTTCCCGTTCTTTACTCCCGGGCGATAGGTTACAGTGAAGTCATATTCAGAAAAGAACTGGGCCCACCGCAGGTGTCGTCGTGTTTGTGCTCTGGCGGTCCGTAAAAATTGCAAGTTGCGATGATCGTAAAGCACTGTAATCGGGTGTCGTGCACCTAATAGATGATGTCGCCATTCCTTGAATGCGGCTTTATTGGCGAGCAGTTCCTTGTCGGTCCACGCATAATTAAGTTCCGCTGGGTTAAACTTTCGAGACCAGAAGGCCACTGCGTGTAACTGGTTGGTATTGGGGTCTCTTTGGGATAGTACCGCCCCCATAGCCATGTTCGATGCGTCCGTTTCCACCAGATATGGGAGTTCTGGATTTCGATGCCTGAGTATTGATGCTGTGGTAAATCGTTGTTTCAGAAAGCTTTCTCAGCTTTGGTAGTCCATTGAAAGGTGTGGTTCTTGCGGAGTAATGATGTTATGGGATGAACAATCTCCGAGAAGTCAGCGATGAACCTCCTGTAAAAGTTATTAAATCCTAGGAAGCTCTGGACCGTCTTGACTGATTTAGTCAAAGGCCAGTGTAGTATCGCTTCCACCTTGCGATTATCCATTTGGATACCCTGAGGGCTAAGTATGTATCCCAGGAACTCTAATGTGGTGACATGAAACGCACACTTTTCAAGTTTTGCGAATAGATGGTACTGGCGCAGTTTTTCCAAAAGATTTAGAATAGATCAAGATGTCATCTATGTATACCATCACACAGACGTCCAATAACTCCCTCAACGCATCAGTAATAAAATACTGGAATGCTGCAGGCGCGTTGCACAGTCCAAAGGGCATTACAGTATATTCAAATAGCCCAAACTTAGTGCGGAAGGCCGTCTTCCATTCGTCCCCGGCCTTCACGCGAACCAGGTGGTAGTCTCCCCTGAGGTCCAGTTTTGTGTAAACCCTTGCCCCCCCCCTTACTTGGTCTAATAGCACGGAATCAAGGGCAAAGGATACCGTTTTTTTGTGGTGATTTTGTTGAGTCCTCTGTAATCTATGCAGGTCTTAAGATCCCCCTGCTTCTTGGGGACGAAGAAGAGGGCTGAGGAGACAGGAGACTTGGAAGGCCGAATGAACCCGTTGGCCAGATACTGATTCAGGTATTCCCGTAAGTGTTGGTTCTCCTTCTCTGTAAGGGCGTAAATACGGCTACATGGAAGTTGTGCTCCTGGAACCAGGTCAATTTGGCAATCGTAGAGCCTATGGGGTGGCAAGGTGTTTGCCTGTTCCTTGTGAAAAACATCTTGGAAGTCATACTCCAGAGGCAGTTGACCTATGATTCCAAGTACGGTTCCTAGTAACTCTGTCACTGGTCTGGGGATTTCGTGAGCTTTGGGTGATACAGGATAACAGGTTTGGAAGCATTCGGCTGGAAATGTCGCAGAATGGGTTTGCCAATCTATGGCTGGATTATGGCATACCAACCAGGGCATCCCCAAGATTAGTTGAAATTGGGGAGCGTTGATAAAATCAAAGATAATCTGTTCCCGATGACCGTCATGGCATAGCAGTACAACAGTTCCAGTACATTGGTTCACTGGCCCAGACGACAACTGGGTTCCATCCACGGATACGATGTTATCGACTTTTTCAGTTTTTTGGATGGGCACACCTATCCGTAGGGCCACTGTGATTTCCATGTTATTACCTACTGCCCCACAGTCGATGTAAGCTTCCAGTGTATGCATCCGTTGTGGCTGTTCGGGGCATAACAGGATAAATGGTGTTTAAGATGCGAGACGCTGACGTCTCTCCTTTTCCCGACAAGCCAGTCTCTACTCTTGTCGAGCCATGCAGTTTCCCGGCGACTCTTGCAACTCTGTTGTGGTTTCCATGACTCCCAGTGGTTTCTGGGGTATCTTATTCGGGCAGTCTTTCAGGAAATGCCCCGCTTTGCCGTAGTACAAACACAACTGCTGTTTCCTGCCTCGTTCTCTCTCTCCCTTGGTTAACGGGCCTCGTATTTATTTTATTTATTTATTTTATTGCATTTGTTACTCGCCCAAACCCTTAGGTACCACGGCGATGTTACAGACAGCTTGGTTAAAAACATTACTTAGAAATTGCCAATCGGGCGCAGTACATGAGAATACAAAATAATCATACATGACAACTTTAAATGCAGGGCTTAAGTACAGTGATATTTCCTGGAGCATGGAAGGGGATTTTAGTCTTGGTTAAATAGCCACGTTTTCAGAGATTCCTTGAAGCCTGAGAACGTTTGCTCATTTTTGATGGGGAGGGGAAGAGTGTTCCAATATGTGGGTGCGAGATATTGGAAACTACTGCCTCCTGCCTTGGTTGTCTTGTAGCGGGGGATAGCTAGGAGTAGTTGACTGTTAGATCTGAGGGGCCTCTTTGATACTTTTTTGGTGATGGCGTGGTTGAGGTAGATGGGGACACATGAGTGGATGCATTTGTATGTGACGCACAGGGCTTTGAATGTGACCCTGGCTTTGATGGGGAGCCAGTGATGGTTTCTTCTAAAATATGAGTTATGATCTGACTTCCTTATTCCAAGGGCCGCCCGAAGGGCTTTATTTTGAATAAGATGTAGTTTGTTTAGATTGGCTTTTGAGGTACCCAGGTAGAGTACGTTGCAGTAGTCGAGCCTGGATAAGATTAAAGCTCTTGCCAGCGTGATACAGTTGGTGGGTGTCAAGAATTGGCGACTGAGAGCAATACGTTTTGCGGTGTAGGAGGTAGAGGAGGAGAGGGCGTTAATGTGCTTGGTCAAGGTGAGGTTGGCATCTAGGTAGACACCTAGTGTTTTGACTTGTTTGAGTACTGATATGTTTGTGCCATCAATGTTGATGGATGAGTAATCAGGATGTAAGGCTTCTATTTTGGATTGGGAGCCCACAATGAGAACCTCAGTCTTCTCATCATTGAGGCAGAGGCTATTTAGTGCCATCCAATTTTGGATTATGGCATATATTTTGTTGATAGTGTCGGTGTCTTGAGTGTAATCTCCCGATAAAGGGATGAGGATCTGGGTGTCATCTGCAAAGTTGGTGTAGATGACACCCATGTCGTCTAGCGCTAAGAAGAGGTGTTTAGTGTATGCATTATATAATGTTGGTGAGAGACAGGACCCTTGGGGGACACCAAAGGGTACTATGATTGGGTTGGCGGCTTCTTTACCTATGGCGACCCTGGAGGTGCGGTCAGCAAGAAAGGATTTGATCCAGGTAGTAGCCTCGGTGGAGAAGTTAAAGTCTTTCGCTAGTGTGGCACACAGTTTATTATGGTCTACTAAATCAAACGCTGCGGAGAGATCGAGTAAGAGGAGGATGCAGAGTTTTCCTGAATCTCTGATGGTATCCATTTGGATTTTTAAGTCAAGGAGCGCCGTTTCTGTGCTATGGTTGGGGCGGAAGCCTGATTGCCTCGTGCCAAGGAGGTGGTTTTGTTCGAGGTGAGTTTGGACTTGGTTGTATGCTAGTTTATCCAATATTTTGAGGAGAAATGGGACAGTTGTTATTGGCCTGTAATTAGTGGGCACCGTGGGGTCTAGGGTAGGTTTCCATGTATGCTTTCCAATTGCATTGGCTCGGGCGCATTATCAGTGGTTCGGGGTGTGTCCCTGGGACATATATACAAGGGTCGATTTTCAAAATGGGATCGATCCAACTTCCTTTCTTGCAGACGATTGTCAAGCTGTACTACCAGATCTATGTAGTCCGTACAGCGGTCTGGTGGGTTCACAACTTGTGCTAAAACATCTTTCAGCTCGCTCCGTAGACCCTGGTAGAACAGGGTGGTTTGTTTGTCTTCAGGCCAATTAGTTTCAGCCACCAGCCGATTGAATGTAGAGATATATACTAGTAAGTCCTGAGACCTTTGTCGAAGGGCCAACAACTCCCCATCCAAGGCGGTTGCGGCGAGAGAAAAGCTGGTCCATCTCCTACTGAAAATTGATGAAGTTATGCAGTATGCAGGACAGGGTCATCCCGGTCGAATAATGGCACTGACCAGCTAGCAGCATGCCCCCCTAGGTAGGATAGAACAAATGCCACCTTGGTCCGTCGGGAAAGCCCCTGGGCGACATAGGAAGTGGAGCCGGCACTGGGTCATGAACACTCCGTACTTCTGGGTATCCCCCATGAACCTTTCTGGTGGGGCCACAGGGACGGCAACTGGAGTAGTTACCTGTATCTGGGATGCTGATGCGGTTGCTCCATCGACTGAACCAGGCAATGGGGTTTGTCCTGCTTGAGTTCTGGTAAGGCGTTTTGCCAGTTCCTCCGTTCTCTCCCTATTCACTACCAGCTCCTTTCTCATTGCATTAGTCTCTGAGCGTGCAGCGTGCACCTCGGCCCGTAACTCGCCCAGCGAAACAGCTAGTTGGTCAACCTCTGATGCCATGGCACTCGGGCAAAGCAGTAACGTGGGCTTAGCGTTCTGTAACGCTTACCTCTGGGGCCCTGCAGGAGTGCCTTGTTCCGGTCTGTCGACGTTCGCTGGTCCAGTCTGTTGACGTGGTATGCTGGCCCTTCGTAGATTGCCCTAAACACTCTCCCCTCTCTGACTCACTGCAGGCTTACACACCCAGCAGGCAGAGAGTAGAGAGTGATTAGGAATAAGGGCGCTCAGGATCACTCTTAGAGCGTGGAGCCTCTTGGGATTCTCTGAAGTTTAGTCTCTTAAGGTCCCTCTGCAGGCAAGTCCACTTAGTTCACTGGGTTATGGTGGCCCAGACCTGCTGTGGCCCGCCTATATGCCTTGGGGGCTGTTTCCTGGTGGTTGGCACTAGAGTTGTGCTGGTACAGTCTTTCTATAGCGCTTAAAAAATATGGGTATCCCAAGCAAGCGTGTGCCTGCGTCCAGTCTTGAATTCAGAGGCACGCTTCTGCGCTGTCTTCAAGAGTTGCTAAAGTATCTGAGCAATGTTTGTTTACTGTCCTTGTCTTTAGATAATTGGTGCCCACAAAACAAATGTTAATGTCTGTTCCGTCCCTTTCTCTTGCAGGTCCGCGATGTCTATGGCTGAAGCAGTAAGAAGCCACAATCGGCAGCGCTGCGAGGGAGGTGCAGACAGAGGTGAGTATATTGAAGGGGGTGCCGGAAGATGCTGGTTCCCTCTGGCTTACCCCTGTGTCTTCTTTCCTGCAGGCGCTGCCGTGTTATGTGCGGCGAACAGTAAATGCTGGATGGTCCGGCGGTTCCTGTGACGCTGTGGGCGTGTTTCCTGGATGTTAGATGCGGCAGAGATTGTCCGGAGGTTCCTGTGACGCTGCGGGCGTGTTTTCTTGATGTTAGATGCGGCGGGAGATCCGGAGGTTCCTGGGGACTCACGAGGTAGTTTCAGGGAAGTTTGGATGCACTGGTGGGCACCGGGTCCGTCCGTGACCCACGGATGGAAGCAGGCAAGCGTCATGCTGCTTCGCAGCCAGCCAGAGAAAATGCTAAGCGCTGGGTGTGGCGCAGGGCGGGGTTTATATAGCCCTGGGCCCCACCCAGCACCACTACACTACCAAGGATTTCAAAGCAGTAGGCCCACTAGGGGCCATCTTGGATTCTGTTCAACAACCTATCCCGGGGGCCATTTTGAGATGGGCAACACCCAATGGAGTGTACAGGCAGCAGCCTGTTTTCTGCACCACTCAGCCAACCTCAAAGACCAGATCAGACCAATACCGTCTGCTGGGATCATGACACATGCTGAGCTTGTGCGGCAATCCAATATGTGGTAAGGTCAGGGGCAGTGAAGCCCCCTCTCTCGTAAGGAAGAGTCATGTGTTGCCACTTCTTGCGAACCGCACCGGAGTGCCATAGGAATTGGGCACATGCATAGTGCAAGTTCCTGAAGTACTGTTTCCCTGGCCAGATCGGGACATTTGCAAAAATATAGAGAAGCTTGGGGACTACTATCAGTTTGATTAGGGACAGCTTGCCCGATAAGGAAAGCGGGAGGTTATTCCACCTTGACATCTTGGACTCTACGAGTTGCACAGTAGCAGTGTAATTGTCGGCCAGCAGCGAGGATCTAGATGGGGATACCTGAACACAGAGATATTTGATACCACCTGGGGACCAACGTAGAGGGAATTCACATGTCGGCTGGTGCGTTGCCGCAGTGAGTGGGAATATTTCGGATTTGGAGTAATTTATGGAAAAGCCCAAGAATGTGCCAATTTTTGTTATGTCGCGGATGATCGGGTCTACGTGTACAGAAGGGTCCCTGATATAGAGGAGTACATTGTCAGCATATAGTGATATTGTTTCCGGTGTGTCCCGCAGTCTTATACCCTGGCGGGTGTGTTTATCTATGACGCTGTCAGCCATGGGCTCAATAGCTAGCGCAAATAATATAGGGGAGAACGGGCAGCCCTGGCGAGTGCCCCTAAGGAGCGTGAAGGGTGATGACGTTAGGGAGTTGACTAGGACTCTGGCCACGGGATTTGCATCTAGTATTTTGATATAGGATATCATGCATGGGCCGATTCCCATTTTCTGCAGCACTGCCCACATATATTGCCAGGACACCATATCAAATGCCTCTTGGGCACCTAGAGTAACCGCAACTGTATTGGCTATAGGATCGATTCTGGACATAACATTAAAAAGCCGGCGGATATTGAGGGCTGTTGTGCGTCCGGGGACGAAACAGCTTTGGTTCGGGTGGACCAGGTGCGACATTATGGGGAGGAATCTGCTTGCTATTACCTTGGCAAATATTTTGGTATCTGTATTTATAAGTGATAGGGGCCTGTAGGATCCACATTCATCCAGGGGCTTACCCGGCTTGAGGAGCACAGTTATGAGGGCTTCTCGCAGGGATTGGCGCGGGGTAGCCAGGCGGAGCGACTCAGTCCAGACTTCATGTAGTCTGGGAGCCAGGATGGCAGCATGTTCCTGATAAAATTCTGCGGTGCCCTTCGGGAGGCCTGAAATAGCCCCAGCAATCTCATCAAGAGTGATCGGGGCATCCAACAGCGCTCTGGTGGCTCGGGAGATATAGGTCATGGGGATTTGGTCAAGTATGAGGTTCATGTCCTGGGCATTGTGCTCCTGCTGGAGGGCGTACAGGCCCGCATTGAATTCCATGAAGGTCTCCTGGATGTGCTGGTCTGACCAGTGTTGGGCACCATTCGCATTCCTGATACTGTCAATTCGGGTTCTACCCCCCCCTCTATGCAGGCCAGTCTGGATAGGGTTTGCCCCGGTCTGTCCCCCTCCCTGTACTTCCACTCGGCCCGGGGTCGGGCGTAGTATTGTACCTCCCTGAGGGCATGGGATTCGAAGGTTGGCAGCTCCGATCTTATCTGTGCTAGTTTGGCTGGGGAAGGTGCAGAGGTGTACTCCCGCTCGAGTTCTTTAAGCTTGGTTTCAGAGCGTTGTAGGTTATTTTATTATGTCCTTGAATACCCCATCTTCCCTGGAGATGCACATACCTCTGATAAAGACCTTGAATGCCTCCCATCGGGTCCCCTTAGGTGTATCGTGCCATTTGTTGCAGTCGAAAAAGGTATTAATGTCGGCCAGCATCTCAGCCTTAAAGACTATATCCCGCAGTGCCTCTGATTTGAAACGCCAGGCGGAGTGGGTGGGAAGGCCAGGCCCCAGCTTGATCTGTAGCGTACTGGGAAGTGGTCTGAGAGTGAACATGCCAGTATCTGCATGTCTATGGCCTTTCCCATTAACTCGTTCGATATGAGGAACA
This sequence comes from Ambystoma mexicanum, assembly GCF_040938575.1. Classification (NCBI taxonomy): domain Eukaryota; kingdom Metazoa; phylum Chordata; class Amphibia; order Caudata; family Ambystomatidae; genus Ambystoma; species Ambystoma mexicanum. The sequence goes on from NC_090934.1 coordinate 39,167,432, forward strand.
GGTCTATCCTAGATGAACTGTTGTGTACAGACGAGTAAAAGGTATAGGCCCTCATTACGACCCTGGCGGAAATCGAAAAACGATGGCGGAAATGCAAGACCGCCATCGAATAGCGCTCGGTGCGATTATGACCCGTCACCGCAAAGTACGAAGCCATTAGCGACACCGTAGTGAACGCCAACGCTAACTGCACCAAGTACGCGCGCGCGCGCCATGCCAAACCGCAAAAACCACCATGGTGCAAGGGTACGCCAATTCCGACCCTAGCGGACATGTACCTAACGCCATCAAGCATGGCGGAATGTACCATACCGCCATGGTGAGAAGTACGGCATCGCGAACCAACCGTAAACGGCCCCACTGAGTGCCTGTACACCGCTCCCTGCCCACAAAGTACAACTCCCCGTAGGTGCAATGAAGTCACAATGCAACCATTGAAATGTACAAGTCACCCATGCATGGCAACGAACAAAAGAAACACAAGAGGGGCCAATGGGAGCTGCAGGGCACAGATGGCACGAATACAGAAGCCATCCCAATGGACATGACCACAGTCCCCCACCAAGAAACGCACCTGTGACCAGCAATATTCCGAGAATCACATCATTCCACCAGTCCACCTGGCTGACCGGCATCTGTTACACAAAACCCAATCCCCCGCCCCTGAGCATGACAACATTCAAACTGTCATATTGGCAGCCCCCATCCCTGACCTCACGGGCTTCGTAGGCAAACGCGCCCAGTACAGTACCACGCAACTAAACTCCGAAGCTGGAACCCAATGCAGATCTCCTCACAATACATCGCCCCCCAAATAGGCATATGCCACATCACTTGCAAAGAAGAACGCTACACGGCCAAATCAGAATAGAAATTTAATGCACATCAAAATCACCAAGCCCATACAGCCATCAGGCCATGAACTCCAAAACACTTTTCACCATTGTGGGCTGCATCCGCAAGAAATGACCAGCCACTACTTGTGTGACGCCCTGTTCCCTCATGGTACACAGAGCCACATTCACGTACGAAAAGGCAACATGGAAGCGCACAGAACCGCAGGGCCGTCCCAATGGGGAGGCACTAGTCCAGCTGAAAGGCCGAAATGTTGCTCCGAGCCACCAGTACTGCGTAAGGGCATGTGGCCCATTGGCGATCGTCCCATAAGATCGTAATGCTGCTCCACTGATTAACACGAAGCAGCAGGTGTCGGGAGTAAAACCCATCTGCAGGAGTGGCATACAGATGGCAGTGGCAAAAGGGGAGGAGATACCTGTCAACCAAAAGAAAAGAAAAAGAACAGAATGGCCATCAGAACTACATTCCAACAACTCACTTCAATGATCACACTAAATCCACAGCCATATGCATGCTAGCCCACTCCAAAGGATCATCACCACCCCAAAACCACTAGCGACTCATAACCATCTATATCGAGGTGCAAACACCATCACAAACGAGTGTACCTGTGCATGCGTCTGTCAAAACAGAATCCATCAGATGGGAATGTTGACGTGCATGGACACAAGTGTCTGAGGGCGCGTCGAGACAGGGAGGGCTCAACAAGGCCAGATAGACGATGGTCCCACTATGGCAGCCCTGCATCACATAGCGTAGGGGAGGCGGATAGATCCCAAGAAGCCCTGTACATGGCAAACTCTGTATCAAATCACCTGCCCATTCATCATTCCCTCATCCCGGGATCAAAACGCCTGAATAATTACTCACATAACATTAGAAACATCCATTGAGTCTGTGCGTTATGCAGCCTGCAAAATCCACAGTGCCCCAGCCCGTAATTCCAGTGTTGTGAAGTAACATGTATTTGGGAACGGCCGGCCTCATCGCCCACGTCGCTATTGCGCATCCCAAACTATTCATATCAATCATTGCATCCTCGCCATGGCCCCTGTCTCAAGGACATTGAACAATAGAACGTTATAGAACGTTATATTTGCAGTCAGACCTGTGGGCATCTCCTCGCCGCTAGCTGATAACCGAAAGCGCCGCCCTTCGAATTCCTCATTTGCAACATCACGGCGAAAAGGCATCTGTGGCCGCTTGAAATCACTAATTAATCCATCGAGTGCGGCTGTGTGTGAAAATGGCAACTGCCTTCACCCACAAATGGGACGCCCCGCCCGTCGGTGAAGCTCGGTACAGTGTTGCATGAGGGTCCACCGTTACTCGAGTACTACGTTCCACTGACCCTTCACAAGTCTGTTCGCGACTGCACAGATAGTATGTGAAACAATGGGACCACAGCAGAATGAACATGTCAACCAATGTTACACGGCCATCGGGTACAAATACATGATTGCAATAGCAAGATGCCATTCCCCGAATTGCAGCGTTGTGCGCGGGACGTGCTCGGCCAAAGGGGAGAGCAGTTTGCACAGGTGGAATGAATCACCACAGGTGGAGGCCATACAGCCTGAAAACACATAAATTGCACACCCAGTCTCCTCCCACAACCACACCGAAATGCTACCGGCAGGACTCGCGATGTTGGCCCTCGGGGACCTGATAGCACTGCAAGTACTCCAACTCCAAGAAGAAGACGAACACCAACTACAACCGGCCGCACGGTGGAGACGCAGGAGGAGGAGGAGGCCAAGGCAGGGCCAGCAAGGGCCGCCAGCACAGCCACTACCACCACGCAGGCAGCCCGCAATCCCACGCCTCCGAGCACATCCGTTCAACCTCACTGATGAGCAGATCCACACCCTCTACCGTCTGGACCGGGACACCATAGCCGCCATTGTGGACATGACACAGGCTGACCTTGTCAGCATGATAGATAGCCCAACCGCCATCCCACCCCTACTGAAGGTGGTGTCTGTACTACACTTCCTGGCCACAGGCACCTACCAGCACACAGTCGGACAGTTGCATGGCATTTCTCAGCCACTGTTCTCACGGACACTATTGCAAGTGCTCGATGCCCTCCTGCAGCACGCAGACGACTACATCTCCCTACCACGCTCGGAGCAGGAAATTACGAACACAAAAGTGGGATTCCATGCACTTGCCGGCATACCGGGTTGCATTGGTGCCATCGACTGCACCCATGTGGAATTGGTCGTCCCACATGCCATGGAGGCCCAGTACCGCAACCGAAAACAATTTCATTCCCTGAATGTACAAATGGTGTGTGACTCCAACAGGATCATTACACATTGTTGTGCCCGATTCCCTGGATCAACCCATGATTCTATGGTCTTGAGGAACTCTACAATACCACGCTACATGGAGCGACACGCAGGGAACAGATCCTGGCTACTCGGTGAGTCTCATTACATGCATGATAATGTGGGCTATGTGATTCGGCAATGACCTGGCAGGAAGGGGGGGGGGGTGTGCGTACGTAGCAATGGCATTCCACATCATACGTTTCTCATCCACATACAGGTGATGCTGGATATCCACTGAAGAGATGGCTCCTCACACCAGTCCGGAACCCACGGGACCAGCATGAGGAGGACTACAACCATGCCCACTCACGTACCCGTGTAGTCATTGAACAGGCATTCGGCCTACTGAAGGGTCGTTTCCGCTGCCTCAGCAGGTCTGGCGGGGCACTCCTGTACCGCCATGAGAAGGTTGCAAAGATGGTCATGGCATGTGTCATGCTCCACAACATGTGCGTACGTAGAAATGTGCCCATGCCCCCTGACGCAGAACTGCATGCACCTGAAGATGGTCAGGATGAGGGTGGGGATGTGGCAGCACCTCAAGGAGTCGGCGAGGCACAGGAGGCCCGTGAAATTCGTCAGCATCTCATTGATGTATGCTTCTAGCACTCACGCCTGGTGGCTGATACATGGACACGGGACTCGTGGCACTGTGTGTGTCTGGGACATGCACAATATGGACTGTACGCCTATGATGGCCTAGTACACAAAGATCAATGTCCACACATCTCATTGGTTGATCGTGCACTGTTTATGGCATATGTGATATCATGTTGAACACCCTATCGACCCGCCACCCAAGTGAGCCCAACACACCCCCTCCACCCTCCTACCTCCCCCCCGAACACCAGTGTCCAAAGATGCTCATTGTCAGTGGGCAGTCGCTATTGCAAGCCCCCTCTGCGGGTATCAGGGGCACCCCTGCCTGTGGAGCGCAGGTTCCTCCCAGATCTACGTTGGGGGCTGCCCTGGACGGAACTTGCAACGGATGATGTCTCTGCCTGCTCACGTCCATGCATGTCCCTAAGGGTTTGTGGGAGCTCAGTGAGCACACGGCGCACTGCGGCTAGTTCGGCACATACGTCTTTGGACGTTGCATGCAGTTCCCCCCTCAGGCTCTCGGTGCTTCTCTCCATTTGGACTCTCAGGCTCTCGGTGCTACTCTCCATTTGTGCCCTTAGTGTCTCTGTACCTCTCTCCATTTCTGCCCTAAGTGTCTCAGTTGATGTTTCTATGTCTGCCTTAGTGCCCCCACATTCATCGGCATGGTCCTTGAGGAGCGTGGCCAGTTGCTGCTGTTGCACGATTAACTGGTCGAGGGACTGTTGCCTCTGCTGGGCCATGGCCATTTGCGGGGGTGTCACAGAGGGGCTGTTGTCCTCATGTTGCCTTGCCACAGGGCTTGTGGGGGATGGCCGGTCGTCGTCTTGTGGGTGCCCCTGCGTGGTATCCTCAGGTTGTACGGGATCGGACAGACAGGGGGATTGGGAGAGGTCATGGATGGATCTGACTTCGACATCCCCGTCTTCTGTGTCGGAGCATGCTGCCATCAATGGGGTGTCACCTATGGTGCTGCTGCCACCGGAGCCAGTGCCTTCTGTGGCATCCGTTGGGGGGACCTGTGGTGGTGGTGGTGTGGGCATGCTGGCTGCTGGGGTGCCTGTTGATGTTCCCTCCTGTGTGCTGGCACCTGATTTGTGCTGCTGCCGTGTCTTGATGCGTGCAGCTGAGGTGGAGGGTCTTTGGCCGTTGGTCTTGGCCCTCTTTGCAGGTGTGCTGGTAGGGGTGTCCTGGAGCTCGTCGTTTGGATCGGACCCTGTGGTGGAGTAAAGGAGGCCGAGGGTTATTGATGGGTCTGTGGGAATTGGAATGGCATTGTATCACATGCATTGGGGTGGTACCAGAGGGTGATTTGGGTCGGGGCCTTGGAGGTGGTTTCATTTGTGTGTGGAGTGAGGGTGCAGTTGTGTGGCAGCCTGCAGTTAGGGTGTGCCTGCTGCACGTGTAGTGCGTGTATTAGGGGTTTTTAATTATTTATGTATTTATTGTGGGTTTTAACGTGCGCTATCAGGCCGATGTGTGTGGACGTTCTCCTGGACATGTGTTTCTGTTGCACTATGTGGACGCATGGTACTTCACATGATTGGACATTGTGGATTTGGCATTGTTTTGTTAGGGCCACCTACCTGAATCTTCGGATGTCTGCACTCCTTTCTCCATCCCTCCGACTCCCTCTATGCTCTCCATTCCGATGGTGGAGGCACAGATTTCTTCCCAGGGGGTCAACTTGATGGGTGATTCAGGACCTCCCCCGGTGGCTGTGGCAATGTTGCGGTTGGCAGAGAGTATGCTGCGGACGCGTATCCGCAGGTCGTCCCATCGCTTACGGCATTGCTGTGGGGTGCGGGGTGCGGTCCCCACCGCACTTACCCGCTGTGCCACCAGAGCCCATATGGCCTTCTTGTTCGCAAGTGCCGCCCTGGTCATTTGCATGGAGAAGACGGCGGCGGCATTCTCCTGGAGGGTCTCTGTTAGCACGGTGAGTTCCTCACGGGAGAAGTGGACCTGCCGCTTGCGGTCGCACGCTTTCTTCGCTACTTTTCCCATTTTTCTTGGTTTCGCTAGGGTGGATGACGGGTTGGGGTGTGTCTCAGGGTAGTGTTTATAGTGGTTGTGTGGATTTCGTGGTTTTATGGGTGTACGGCGGGATGTTTCCCGTTCCGGGCCCATGTTTTAACTTCCGTTTCCGTATATTTCCGGTCACCGTACTTTCCGGTAGGCGCACACTGCGGTGTCCGCTGAGATGGGTGGCGGTATTGCACCTAGGGCGTCGTACGGCGGCGGTGTGGGCCGTTTTGGGGTCATTTCCGCCATCGCAGACTTTGCACTTCCGCCATGCCGTGGTGCTCGTGCCCGATGGGTCGGAATGGGCCGCACTTTGCTCCTTCGTGCAATGGCGGAAACGCTAGTTACGCTGTGGCGGTCCGGTCAGTCACTTTCCGCCAGGGTCGTAATGAGGGCCATAGTCTCTCGTGTGTGGGTAGTGTGCTCTCCACACATCACATAGGCCCAGTGAGTCCATGTGTGTGCGTAAGCGATTGGCAGCCCGTGACATGGCTCTGCGGGCTGTGCCCGATCTATCCAGGTCATTATCTAGGATCAGGTTCATATCCCGGTCCCCCGATATAACTGGGACGCCGATATATCTCATGAGTAGGGTGGCCACTTCGTCGAAGAATTCGGGGGCATCAATATTCGGGGCATATGTGTTCACAAGTAGACATTCCGTGTTGGCTAACCATGTTGGATAGACAGCGCAGGATTACGTATCTACCCCCCGAGTCTATGTAGCTACTGCGCAGCGAGAATTCTACTGATTTGTGGACCAGGTTCAACACTCCTCTGGACTGGGTGGAATACTTTGTGTAGAACCTGTTAGAGTCCCAAATTGGTGCCAGGCATGCTGCAAGGTGCTCAAGGGTGTGTGTTTCTTGAAGGAGGAGTATTTTAATTCCGTGTCTCTGGCCGTATGCAGTTATCCTACGGGCTTTTGTGAAGTTGCTTAACCCACGGACGTTCCATGTCATTAGTTTAACGGTCATGATATAGCATTATGGAACATCCCAACAGCGAAATCTGTCAATTTTCAGTACCGTACGTACTGCTGCAGCACAGTCGTACCACATCGTAGCCGCAGCCATTGCTTTCGTGCCATTTTCAATATAACATCCCCCAACTTTGCAACCCCCCCATCCTCATTGCCCTCCCCCAACCAGCAGTGTAGTGACCCCCACCCAAGTAGCGGGTGCCAGCGTGCCGTACCCAACTTGGCAACACCAGCCCGCATGCCCAACAAGGGCACAACTGAGAACAAACCGCCAAAATAGGCATTGCAACTGCAGCGGGGGTCGCCGCTGGCGTGTACCCAACATAGCTAATAACTGTGCAGAAAACACCTCAATTCACTCAGCGACAATTATATCCAAGGTTGCAAGAAAAACATTGTGGTGCATTGTAACAGACAAAGGATGAAGTCATAATGATTGCGGCATGTATGTTAGTTAGGAGCCTGCAGGAGAGTCGGGAGGCCGAGGCGCCCCATCCACTCGTATGGAGGTGAAAGTGAGGAGCGGGCTGTAATCCACTTCGGGCTAGGATAACCACAGACTATAATATGTCGGGCTCAGTTGGTGTACCATGATGGTGGGAGGAGGATCTTATGTCAGTGATCATGGTTTTGCCCGAAAGGCCCCACTGCAAATAACAAGTGACAGCCGCCTTAGTCATTGTCCATTAGATCGTCTGCGGGTCCCAAAGCGGGATCTGTGATTCGATGAATTTCACTGCTTCATCCGGAACTGTAAAGAAATAGAGTTTGTTGCGATGGGTACATTTCAAGCGTGCCGGGAAGAGCATTGCTTATTCAATTTCCTTTCCTTAAGCATTTTCTTCACTCCATTGAACTGTCTGCGCTCCATCTGGACCCCCACGGAGAAGTGTGGGAAGATTCTGATGATTTGCAAATCAAGTCTCAATTCCCCTTTCTCACGTGCTAGCCGTAGTATGTGATTCCTATCTCTGTAGCTAAGGATCTTAGCAATTATTGGTCTGGGAAAGTCGCCTGGTTTAGGGTGGGGGGCGAGCGCCCGATGCGCTCAGTCAACTGTGAAGAATGGGGAGAGTTGAGGGTTATCAAGGAGTTCCTAGAGGAGGTTTTCGACAGCCAGTTCCATCCTGCCCTTGAGTGCGGACTCCGGGACACCCACAATATGGATATTGTTCCTGCGTGATCTAGACTCGAAGTCATCGCACTTAGCCTTGACTTGCTTCATGTCGCACACCAGTTCCGTGGTCTGTAGGGCAAGCACTCCATCCTCATTGGCCCCAATTCTGGTTTCCGCCTCAGTTATCCTAGACCCATGCTGGTCCAACTTAGTTCTCAGTGAGGCCACATTCACGTTTATGTCATCCAGCTTCTCATGTAAGGAAGCAAAGTTATTTTCCATGGACTCCATCATCGTCGTTAGATCAGGCTGAGGGGGGGTCTGACGGTGGTTCTATGTCGTAGTGGTTCGAGGAGGGGCCCCCCTGCTCAGACCTGGGCATTGACTTGGTGAACCTGTCCATAGCCGCGTGATCTGTTGGACATCCTGTGTGTGGGTGATGGTGTAGGCTGGAGCGGGCAGATATCGCCCGTGTAACTCTCTCAGCAAGCTCTCTCAGCACTGGTGTCACGGGCCAGACATCGGGGACGAGCAGCGCCAGCTGGGTGGATGGGTGCCACGCTCTTTAAATGATGCCCTAACCAGAGAACCTGTTGAGTGTGGGTCTTCTGTGCACAGCCGACAGTGGGAACCCCGCTGTCACGCCCAGGGCACACGCCGGGGAACGGGGCTGTAACGGCAGACAGGTTGCGATGTAGTGTTAGAAGTTGGTGCGGGCTATGTTGTCGGAGAGTACTGGTGCTCTGGATAATGATATCGGGCACTGGGGCCCAGGGAAAGTCTGCTCTGGCCAGGCCGCAGTATAGGATTTGAGGAGCAGCACTCTGGCTCACTAGCCCAATATATAGCTTTAGGAGGTCCGCCAATTACCAGGTGCAAGAAAAGGATGCGGGGGTGGGATGTTTTCAGAGTTTAGGCAAAGGCGGCTCAAAGTGGGGATGTTGAGGATCTTGTGGTGCAGGCCAATGCGGGCCTGCGTAGTACTATCCAACCAGTCAAATAGGGGGTGGGGGTTCTCACTTCAGGGAGCCAGGGGGTAAAGCCAGGAGAAGATATGCAGCTCACCTCAGGCCTCTCCAAAGACCGTCTATTCAACTTGGACGGGCACTGATTTTCTCCCGCAGGCAAGGTCAGTACAGCTTGCAAGCGTGGGCAACCTACTACTTCCAAACAGTGGTTATTGCAGATGTGGTGGGCGGCTCCAAAGCAGGTCAGCTATAGGGAGTGCTAATGTTGAGCGCTGGCACTATCACAATGCAATTTCTGTGCTGTACGGCCATATCATAGGAGGCCTCCCAAGGAACACAGGCCGCGCTGCAGGCGTAGGTGGGGGTGCCGAGGGAGGGCAGATCAATGCCGGCGGGCCGCTCAGTGCAGTCTGGGCCCTAGGCCCAGGGGGGCGAGGTGCACATGCAATGGAAGTATGGTGCCAGCTGGGGAGAGCGGAGAGGGTCCGTTCAGCTAATTGTCGGGGGGGGCACGCAGAGCTCAGCAGGCGACCCCCCAGCTCCTCACCTGCATCAATGATGATCAGGTGCCAATGGCGTATGGGGAGGAGCCGCAGGGAGGGCCGCGGGGTCCCGGTGGAAGCTGCAGTTATGGTAGGCAGGTGCGCACCCCCAAGTCGCCCTGCCAAGATGGGACGCGGGCCATCCCCCTCGCTCCGGCCCCCCACGTCGGGGCCAGGATGTTGCTGCGTGTGCGAGGCAATCAGATGGCGGGCCCACGGAGCAGGGAGCGCGGCTCCACGTCAGGTGACTCCAGCTCCAGCCGCCACTTCAGTGGGAGGCAGATACAGCGCTCGCGGCAGCACAGACGGGCTCGGGCCCCGCAGCGCACAACGGGCGAGGGTGGGGCAGAGGCAGGCGAGCTCCACGGGCCAGCCCGACCCAGTACAAATAGTCACCGCTCCAGTCGACACTCGGCCTCAGCATGTGAAGTGTATCACCGGTCAGCAGCACCCCAGTGGGCGTGTCACCACACGGCCCAGCGCCGAATGGGCACGAACCAGGCCACACATGAAGGGGCAGGAAAACGGTCGTAATATGGCTGTGGGGCACCGATTTTCTTCAGGTATGGCTGTACATGCAGCCCAAGACATCCGCAATGCATGGTGGAGGGTTCAGGTGCAGGATGGTGTTTTGAACCACTGATGATGACGGATAATCGATGGCTGGGTACGGAGCTCAAAAGCTAGGCAGCCATTTTACAGGCTGCTCAACAGCGCCCCCTGGTAAATGTTCTAAAGAGTAATCCTGAATTTTTGGCACATTTGATAAAAATTTAGTTCGATTAAATCCTGGTGACTAGTCAGATTCCAGCCTCTTGGCAAACTTCTATCCTTGTCCCAATCTTCAAGAGAGGCCATAGAATGGATCCAGGAAATTACAGATTATTATCCATGCTTGTCTGCACAGGGAAATTATTTGCATCGCTATTGCTAGAGAAACTGGCGATGTGGGTCAACAAAGCTGGAATACTGAGCCAGTTTCAATGCGGATTTAGGAAAGGTTACTCAACTATCTTGAATTTGACAATAATCGACCTGTTATGCACCAGGGCTAAGAAAAAGGGTAATCCACCATTGTATCCCCTCTTTATTGACTTTCGAGCTGCCTTCGACTTGGTTCAAAGAGATAAACTATGGTTGAAGTTGGATGCTCTTGGATGCCCTGAAGAACTACTGTATTACCTGATACTTTTACATCATAATACCACCGCTAGACTTAAATTAGACTCTCGGGGTACTATGACTAATCTCATTAGTCAAAATAGGGGAGTTAAGCAGGGCGGTGTGACAGCTCCCTTTCTATACAATCTGTATACTTACGATCTCCCTATTTCTATATCTGCAGTCTATAATTGTCCTCCCACAATAGGAGCTAAGCACTGCCCTGTACTTGCTTATGCATACAACCTTATAATCCTGGACCATACTTTTAGTGGGCCGCAAAGGTCGGCTAATGCACTTTGGAAATACGCCGATATTAATGGCTTAATCATTAACTGTGAAAAAACAAAGTTAAGGGTATTCTCGGGAAGGACATTTGCGTGCCCAGAATTGGTTATACAAGATCTAGAAATAAAATATACCCCTATATATAAATATCTTGGAGTAGAGATTGACGCCATAGATCAATATTCTTCCTGTATACAATCTCAAAGTCAGAGCAGCACAATTAACATCATTGATATATCTATTTATCATCAAGAACTGCGGATATACGATCTGGGGAGTTCGTCAGTTGTACAGGCAGGTATTAGCTTCCATGATTGTCTATGGCCTGGAGGCTTTATTGTCAATTGATCTGAAATGGCTTCAAGTGGTTGATGGCAAATTTTGGAGGAGGATATTGGGTCTACCTCAGTGTATACTGATGTCGATCATCAGGCTTGAATTAGCACTGGTTTCTCTAAAATCTATCGTTATGAAAAGGAGATCCGAGATGTATCGAAGGATGAACAACAACCCAGGGAATCCACTAATGGCATCTATTTATCAAGAAATTTCCAAGGAGTCATTTACATATCTCTTAAAAGATCAGATGGAGACCTTTTATAAAGAAATATGTTGGTCTTCTAAATGTAGGGGAAACAACGACTCAATGAAAATAGCATTGTCTAAAAACGGTTGATCTCTGGGACTGGTTGGAAAATTATGAGCACTTGAGTAAACTTAAAAAATATCATTTTGTGCATTACATGATGTATACTTTTAAGACCCCGCATACATATATGAACTTGTGTCCTTCCAGCAGAGTCAGTCGATTTCTTCTCTTTTTGAGAATAGACCATTTGCCGGTGCTAGCGAATAAGGGAAGTTGTAGACAATTGTCCACAGCCGAAAGATATTGCCGGATGTGTAAAAACGTAGCCGCCAGTGAAACAGTAAAGCATCTGCTGACTGACGTTGTCTTATAAATATGTATGCATTATACTATGGAAAGTATGTACAGGACTTTGAATTGGTGGGGGAATCTCTATTTTGGTTCCACTGTGTTAACTCCTTAAATATAAAGATACACATAGCAATGTATAACATATGGCTTAAGATTGAGAATACTCTGGGAATAGCTATTTAGGTTAACTAACCTAATGAGAGAATTATTCTGGCCTGATGGAACTAAAAGATGTTTTACTCGTATAGGTTGTGATCTATTTATGCAGCCTAATTATTTCTATTTGCCTTTTTTCGAGATTTATAAGTATTATAATTGTAACAGTAATTATTTTGGTATGTGAATGTAAAGCCTTTTGAGGAATTGAATTAGTTTTAGATTATTACTCTATGAAATGTGAATTCATTTTAGACAAGTTACTTATCAATGTAATTATTCTTCTCTGAATTTTTCTTTTTTCTTTAATAATTTTCTTATGTGTAACGTTTATACTTAAAATGTATCACATTAATAAAAAAAAATATAATTAATGTATCACTCGTTTATCCCAAACGAACACTATCTTAAATTATAAAATGCAGCATTTCTTCTGTGCGAGCTGTGCCTGCCAACTCTGAAGACCTACTACCAAAAAACCGGGACCACTGCAGTTTCCAATGGATACATAATCTTGACAAAGGGGGACAGAGCTTCAATTTCTGGGACAGTTCTGGCAACACCAGGACGTCTGGTCAGCCTAACACGCCGCATGCTTCTCTTTCTGCACTGCTGCATGGGCGTGGATGCCTCTGGGGCTGCCGAGCCCTCCTCCGCCGGGTGTGCTATATCTGCCGCCACCGGTGCGGGGATGAGTGCAGTGGCAGCTCGGGGCTCTGGAGGAAGAATGGCAATGGCTGAGGAGTCAGCGCTACAGCATGAAGTTCCCTTGCCGTGAATTCTGCAACTTTACTGCCTTTCTAAGGTGAAGATTTCTGATTTGGACATTGCAGGGAGATGTGCCTAATGTTACTGTTCAGAGCTGCCAGCCAGAGTCTGTCTGTACCACAAGAAGTCTTTCTTGATTCCCCTGACATTTCTTCTGTCTGTCTGTCTGGGACAAAGTTCCTTGATTTCCCTGGATTGTCACACTGACTAGATGCCTGCATTTTCATGTATACAGTGAAAATACAGACTCCTATGTAGTCCTGCCAGCAAGAGTACAACAAGTATTTTGCCTTAAAACTAGCCATACTGTAGGCAGACGTCTTCAATCTGTGGGCCCGCCCCCCTGGGGTGCATGGCCACATGCCGGGGGGGGGGGGCCGTGTGACCGAGGACAGCGAGAAAAGAGAAACAATATATATATTATTTTTTTGACTCCCTTCAGTGTGCATGGTGAGCCACTGCTGCCCCCAACCCCCATGCACGTGCTCAGTCAGTGAGAAGTGATGGCAAACAGGAAATAAACACAGCCTGGATGTGCACTTTCCTGTATTTGGATCGCATGTCCAGTATGCGTTGGCTTCCTGCTGGTGCTGCCAGTGTCTTCTTTTCCGGTAAGGTATTCAACTTCTTGGCCCACCGACCCACACCACGGGTGGAGGGGTGCCGAGAAGCGAGCGCTTAAGGCCTTTCCCGGTACCTCTGCTCCCCCTATGGACCCACAAAAACAGACCTGTGCAGAGAGGAGGCAAGTACGGGGCGGGATCACTGCAATGCTGGTACCCCTATCTCTTTGTGCCCCCCCCTTGGGGGCCACAAGGGAGAGGAGGTGAGCGGGGATGGAAGCACGCATTGCCGATGTTGTATGATATTTGGCTCACCCACAGCAGATTGGTGGGCTCCATCAATCTGCCGTGGGGTAGCCGGATATCATACAACGCTGGTCCCCCTATTTTGGCTGCCCCTCTGCCTAGTCACCTCTCTGCCTCGTCACAAACTATTAACATACACCTTCCTTATCTATAGGCCCCCAGGCCCTATTGGGTCCTTCAAAGAGGACATCTCTATGATCCTCTCAGACAACCTAAAAAATTCTTCACAAGCCCTCCTACTAGGAGATATGAACTTGGGCTTCAATGATCACAAAGATGTGCAAGTGACTAATATAGCCAATGTCCTCTCAGAGCTCAGTTTTACCCAAAGAGTGACACAGCCTACCCACGAGAAAGGTTGAACATTTGACTGGGTAGCTGACCACAAATGTAACATAACTATCACTTCCATCAGCCCACCAGTATGGACAGATCACGCTCTTATAGCCTTCTCCATAGACGCTAAAACCCTCCAACCTCAAGATAACACATTAGCACCTCCCATGCTAACACGGAATAAAAAAAATAACCACAGACAGGCTATTACCACTAATCCTCCCCACTCTAAATTCGTTACGTGACACACTAGATCCAACATCACTAGTTAACAAATTCAATACAGCCATGGCCAATGCCCTGGATACTATCGCCCCACTGAAAATGAGAAACAGCAAACTTAGAGCACACCTCAATGCCTGTTTTACCCCATACCTTAAATCTCTAAGGAAAGAAAAAAGTAGGTGTGAATCCTCTTGGAGATTAGTACCATTAGCGGCAAACAAAGCAGCCCTTATTTACTCTTCCACAAATTACAAAACTGAAATACGGAGATCCAAAAAGGAATGTTTTGACAATAGAATAATGCAATCAAAATCATGGGCTAAGGAGCTTTTCACAATACTAAAGGAACTAGATAACCCTATCCCGGTACCTGATAGCTGTGGCAAAAATAAAACTTGGTGTTCTAACATTCAGAAGGCCCTTAGTGATAAAATAACTACTTTCCAAGTCAAAATTGAGAAGAGAAAATTAAACCTACCTCCCATAACTACCCAGAGTGACAAACCACTCATTACCACCAAACCTGAACAAAGATTTAACTTTATGAAAGTCTCCATAATGGAGGTTGAAAAAATACTATCACTTAAACCTTCAAACTGTCCAGGTGATAACTGCCCAGCACAAATAATAAAAGACGCTGAAAGAGATTTATCCCCATTTATCTCTAAACTTATCAATGCCTCATTCTCCTCAGGCATTATACCAAGCAATCTCAAGGAATCATTGGTCTTCCCTCTCCTTAAGAAGGAAACACTGGACCCAGCCATACCTACAAACTACAGGCCGATCGTCACGGTGCCATTCCTACTAAAGATATTAGATAGAGTGGCCTATTTACAGATTCAGACATTCCTGGAGCTACACCAACTCCTAGGCCCCCAGCAATCAGGTTTCAGACCATAGCATGGTACCGAAACAGCACTTATTGATCTTGAAGCCCAGGTCGACGAGCTTAGAGACCAGGGAAAAACTGCCTTGCTTCTCCTTCTGGATCTCTCAGCAGTGTTTGATCTGGTGGATCACAAAGTGCTCTGTAACCACCTAGATGTAGCAGTGCATTTCTCTTCCCATGCTATAGCTTGGATTAAATCATTTTTAAGTGAAAGAACTATGAGGGTCTTCTCTACCTCTGCAGCTGCAGACCCCGCTCCCATTACATGTGGTGTACCCCAGGGATCATGCGTCTCACCCACCATGTATAACATCTTTACTAAGCCCCTGTATGACGATTTGGACCTTCTAGGTGTCACCTACACTAACTACTCGGATGACACCCAGATTCTCATCCCACTTTCTGGAGATTATAAACAGGATTTGGCCTTGGTGAATAGGATATACCTCATCATCCAGGCATGGATGACACATCACTGTCCATGCCTGAATGATGTCAAAACGGAGCTCATTACACTGGGGACCGCACCTAACATTAAGAAACTCAGCCAAGACTACTCATCTTTTATCATAGACGGCCATACAATCAAAGTGGCCAAGGAGGTAAGAACACTAGGCTTTTACTTCAACTCCAGCCTTACCCTGGCAAAGCAAGTGAACGCTATGGCATCGAAAAATGTGCAGATTCAGGAAAAGTACTTTGAGCTGTGTCCAGCCCTAGATTTGAGTCTATCTAGTAGACCACCCAGGTCAGTACAAACTAACCCCTTCTAAGATTGTAACATTCCACAATACGCAGTGTTGAAGTAGGTGATAGACTCAAGTACAATAGAAGTTGGCAACATAAACAGGTTTTTGAATTATGACGACAACCATAATTTCCTGTTGACAGGATGATTATAGCATTTACATTTATTTTTGAACAATGAGCAAAAAGTGCAATGTACTGAACGAGGATATACTCTAAGTTAAATATGAAATGATGACGGATTGGAGTCATGTTAATTATAAAAGAAGTCATGATATGCTTTGAAATGTCTTTTCTAGATGTTAAATGAATGTATAATTTGCCCCTGAAGAAGAGAACATTCTCGAAACGCGTTGGGCCTCATGAACATTAAATCATATGTTAAATTTATAAGGAATGGTGATTTTGTTATATTATCAAAAATATTAGAAAAACTATTTTGGACGATGAAAAAATTACAGAGTATTCACAAATTGTATAAAGATATACTGCAGACTGTTTGGCTCATTTACTGAGCTAGTGAAAGTGTGCAGGGGACGGGAGTTCCTCTATTAGGAACTTATTTTGTGTTCATGAGTTTCCAACTTTATCCAAATGTGCAGTCAATGTACTGTTACCTTTCAGCTCTTGGTACCTTTGCAAGATTGGATTCTCAGCACTTGCAGTCCTAAAGACTAAAGATCGGTCAAAGATGGAGGTGAAAGAAAACCTGCGATTGGCTATTGCAAAAATTGAACCCAATAGTGACAGTCTGGCGGCTGAAAGAGAGGTTCACCCTTCACACTAGTTCTCCAATATGCCACTGTCCAACTTGCAAGTGACTGCATTGATAGTAATCTCAAAGTTTGTTGTACTTAAGAAGCACATTGTTACATCAGTTGCATGTCAAACGTTACTATAGGACAGCATTAATGGCTGTTTTCTTTTGTGGGAAATAAATATCCAACACTACTTTTAGTCAAGTCCTCTGTATTGTAGGAAAACATTCAGAACGCTGTTTTTACAAATGTTTTTCCTCTTAATTGAGTTATTGCAAGTAATGAATTTGAAAGAATTTAGTGTTTGGCACACACACCTCCATTTGGGGCAACATTCTACACCAGCGCAAGATAACCGTTCGCGACCGATAAAATAGTTTGGAGTCCATGTGTATAGGGGGGCCAAGCCAGGTAAATCTTTCTGGGGGGGGTGGGAAAGGCTTGTGGTCAAAGTACAGTGTATATTGATTATCTTGTTAAAAACAACGCGTTTAAAAAAAAAAAAGGTGGGAATCTAATTGCTATTTTACTGGCACCGTTCTGTTAACATATATTTTAATTGCTAGTTTGGAAGAGTACTTGGTCCCTTCCCGTGCTAGTTTGGAAGAGCACTTAGACCCTACCCGGTCCCTAGGGGATGGTGCACGTGCAGGCTTGAACCTAAAACAAACCTTTGCAAAAACCCTGGTTGCTTTTTTAAAAACTTGGTCTGTTATCCATGCGCTTGCGGTGCCCTTGTGTGGCATTGCTATGTGTACAGTACGGTGCACAAACATACACATGACCGCAACTTCAGTGGGTACAAGCAAATCCTTCCAGTGCTTTAATGTGAAGGAAAGAGTCACACAGGCCAAGCGATACTCAAGATTCGACTCCTTAAGAACATTGCACTGTCGCATAGCCCCTGTGAGAATGTGTCTATTGTATATAAAGGGCACAGCAGCGCTATGCTTGTAACTTTCAATAAGTTGCCCAGACAGCTGCATGCCGGTGCACAGATGCCCGCTGGCAAAGATTTCCCATGTGTGATGATTGTTGATGTAGGACGCCTGTGTGACTTTCGCAGCATCTTCAATATTGCTTAATAAGAAGCAGGGTGCCAAGGGGCACAGTTTGTTTGGCTGGCATGACTGTTTGAGCGTATGTGTGGTACGGGCTTTGCTGTACACACGCCAGTTGTAGTCTCAGACTGGGGATGGTTGAAATGTCTTGATGAATGTGCTCCGATTCCTGCCTTCCTGCTTCTGGTGGCACAGGGCGTTGGGCTTTACTTTACAAACGTTTCAAATGAGATCTGCTGTGTGATTCTGCACATAGACCAAGGTTGCAGAAATTGCCCATCCAACCTCTTGTTAACAAGGGAGGAAAAAAAAAGGCTTCTCTAACCAACTCTGGACAGATGCCTCCTCCTACATTATTTCTCTTAACATTGCCCTCAGCCTAATCATAGCTTTCACTTCAGTCTTTAAACACCAGCCAACTAAAATAAAAAGTGACCACACACAGTGGCATCCATTACTTGTCCAACAACTGAACAAGATTTACATGAAAGGAGAGTCTCAACCCCTCGTCGGCCCTTTGCCACCACATTCATGCTGGGAAGATTGTTTAAAGTATATGCGCCATTTTGAGGTTTTGTGTAGTGTGGAAAGTGTATGGAACAGGTACTCTGTTCTCAAGTTAAAGTTCAATGTTAAAGCACCCCTAAAGAGGTTCTGTAAAGCTGCACCCCCTAGCCCCTCCATAAAAAGCGAAATGTCTGGCATTCAACGACTGTCATTCTGTATTGTAATGCTTTTGAATATTATTATTTCACTGCTGGAAGTTACAGATGCTATACTGTGAGGCAGAGCTGTTGTATTGATGTTACACCATTTATTTTAAAGAACATATTGAGAGCTTGTTTACGATCTACCCCAGTTCACAGAAGGGTGAAGTTGTGCTAGCCTTTGGTCGTGGTGGACAATGTTATAATTCCATCCATGACTCGTGCTCTCCTCCATCGATGTTTCGTTTATGTTCAACATTTTGGGTAAATCGCTACATGATTTAATGAAAATAAATGTAAGTTTCAGGAATCTGACAGATTACTGCATGTTCTAGTTATACTTATGTCCCATTCTCTATATAGGTTGATGAGGTTCCCAAGGGTTTTTATTGCCCCTTCAATGCGGTTCGTATTTTCCAACCATTGCATCTCAGCAGTTAATTGAAGATAGTTTGCCTGTAAACTTTATAACTCATTTATTGAATGCTTGTCAGGGCTAGTTGTGAGCACTATGACATTAATTTGAAAATATCTTTTTTTATCATTGTTTATGATGATCTTTGGTGTGTGAAGGTTAGGCCAATTAACTCGATGATACATTAGATATGTGAACCCAGAAAGTCACGATTCATGTACTAAACTATCCCTTGAACAGTGTTGGATAGTCCGGGTTATGAAGAAGCCACTTGCTAAAATGACTTAGAGAGGTAAAACAAATTTAACAAATTTAGTCAAATGTTTTCAGTACAACTTGGAGATGTGAAGTGCTGTGCACAGAGTGGAACTGACATAAAGGATCATAGAACTTAACTGAGGGAATCCTTGAACAGCTTAGTTGATACTTGTAAGAGTGTACTGGGAGTACTACATTGTCTGATATGCCATCTGGATTACTAAGTCCACCATAGGTGAGATGTTGAGGCACCATTGCAATACTGAGCAAATGGCGCGGCACGCCACGATATGTTAAAACATGCAACATGTGATGACTAAGTTACTCACGGGCTGGACACATTGCAGAGTCCTTGCAGTAAGTGTAGTCCATAGCAGTAGACTTGTAGGTACACTATGTTACATCATTCCTTTTTTTTAAAAAGAGAGACAAAAAGAGTAACCGGTCTGGACCAGCTTAGAGAAAGGGACCCTGCAACCCTATAGGATCACGTGACTACGCGATCATGTGACACGTAGGGCATTAGAGAGACAATGTAAAAGGAGAGACATACAAACAGAGTTCAGAAGTTGGGAGAGACACGGACAGAGTGGCCAGCATTCGTGACATCAGCAATCCGCTGGAAGTCAGAAAGCATAGTTGTAAGGATTGATGAACAACGAAGCGCTCAGGTAAGTGAATAGAGCCACACTAGTAGTTAGGTTAGAACAGTAAAATATGTTAATAATGCTTCTATCATGATGGTAGTTGTCTTTTGAGCCATGATAAGTACTGGTTCTGGTTCTACTCTGAGTTGTAGAGCGCCTACGATATCGCACTAAGGGGGGTTTTAAAGGCACAATAATAGTAGTTAGGTTAGAACAATAAAATATGTTAATAACGCTTCTATTATGATGGTAGTTATCTCTTGAGCCATAATCATTGGTTCCTGTTCTATCCTTAGTTCTAGAGCGTCTAGGATATCGCGCTAAGTGGGTCTTCAAGGCACAATAATAGACCCGCCATCTGCTGTGGCCACCTAACCAACAGAGAAATCGTGATATTTAGAACCAACAGGCTCCGGTCAGCTGTATTACCAACAACAACTATTGGGGTAAGGAGACCGTTTGCAGTTATGTTATGTCACAACATATGATTGAGATGCTATACTAATTAAGCTCTAATATATATCGAGCAGCTGTTTAGGTTATGAGGTACAATGGAGCAGAAATTGAGTTAAAGCTACCCTAACCAAAGGCGTGACATAGGGTCACCGGGTTTGCAGTGGAGCTAGAAGGATGCTAGCTCAATAGACACAAAACACCTGAAGATGTATAAGTAACAAAAGCAGGGTTTTTATTTTACATTAACAAAGAAACAAAAACAATTTCACAAACTGCGCCGTGGCGCTGAAGATATGCATAATAAGCACATTAGAGTATGCATATTTGTGGGTTAGTAAGCAGAGTGAAGAACAAAGTTTTCTACATATATTGTTTTAAATGATAAAACATTTAACATTGTCGACACATAATTTTGTGTTTCTGGTTCGGTGTAAGTGACTGGTGGCTGTGCCTGAAAAGATGGAACAGCGCTGCTACACCAGGTACCGAACGGTCTTCAGGACAGTTTGATCGAGTCGGGTAAGTATTAAGATCCGTCCGCCTGTAGGATGACAGAGGACTCTGTTAGTTCAGTGAAAGTAGTGTCTGGGAAAATTAAAAACTGCAAAAAAGGGGGACCTACCATGTTCAAGTATGGTTGCACCTTGGTCGAGTTCTTTTAAGTCCAGTGGATTGGACTGGGAGGCTGTCTGCAAAAGTCAGAGGCCTGGAGCTAAATGGGTCAAAGAAATGATTTAGAGAGTGTGGCTTAGGGCCACCTTGATAGTTTGAAATCTTTGCTGTGACGTTGTGGAAGGCAACAGTGCTGTCCTGTAGCGCAGAGCTGATAAAGTGAAATTGTCTAGTAATAGTGTAGAGTAACATGCAGAGTAACAGTCTTCAACAGTCTGTGACGACGTGCTTCCTGTTTCCTTGCTCTGTCGCTGCTCTCTTCATGGAGTGCCACTTTAAAGACAACAAGACCTACTGCCTTTAAAAACTCTCCTTCAGCGCGGAGCGCGCGCAGAGTAACGTGCAGAGTAACAGTCTGCAACAGTCTGTGAGGACGTGCTTCCTGTTTCCCCGCTCTGTCGCTGCTCTCTTCGTGGAGTGCCACTTTAAAGACAACAAGACCTACTGCCTTTAAAAACTCTCCTTCAGCGCGGAGCGCGCGCGGAGTAATGTGCAGAGTAACAGTCTGTGAGGACGTGCTTCCTGTTTCCCCGCTCTGCCGCTACTTTCTTCGTGGAGTCCCACTTTAAAGACAACAAGACCTACTGCCTTTAAAAACTCTCCTTCAGCGTGGAGCACACGCGCGGAGTAACGTGCAGAGTAACAGTCTACAACAGTCCACAGCGGGAGGTGGGGGCACCCGTGCGGCTCGGCATACCGGCGCTGCTGTTACCTTTCCTGAGGCGAGGTAGGCAGCAACTTAATTTTGACTATAATCTATGAGTCCCTGTAGCTCTGCTGAACTCCTGACACGTGTCTGAGCCCCTGCTCCGGCCCCTGCTCCGGCATCGCAAGCGCCTCCTGTATTGCTGTACTGCGGCATTCCCGCATTTATATATCCCCACTAACCGTAAATGGAGGAAGAACCGGATCAACGATGTCTGAGGAGCCACATGAAAAAAAACTTTGTGGCTTGGTGTCAAGCTGTAAATTTAAACAACTTCACCCCCACGCTTAGGTCGGGGAGTTCACTTGAACCTGTATCTGATTCTCCTGTTCCTCTTGACCCGGCTGCAAACCTTGGGTTCCCTCACCCCCTTCCCTGCGCCCCCCCTTCCCCGCTCCCCCTTTCCCTCCCCCTCGTCCTTGCCCCCACCCACAATCAGCAGCCCAGTTCAAACACCGCTTACATCCCCATCTGGCCTAAGCAGGGACAAAAATAATTAAAAAAATAATAATAATAAAGAACACTTACCGACTCCAGGCGGCTTGCGAACCCCTCTGCTCCATCTGACTTCAACGCCGGCTTCGATACGCCCCTGCATCTAAAGGGGGAGGAGTCGTTACAGCAGCAGAGATATCGCGGCTGTCATCTCTCGCCAACGCTACCCGGCCCATTACTGCTTTGACGAGTGGCCTAGCCAGTGAGTGGATCGGAGGATCCCTCGCGGCGGGTCTGAGGGAGGTGGCCAAGGCTGGCGGAATTACACAAGCACCACCACAGGAGCCTCAAGAGCCACCCATGGCTCTCACAAGAGTGACTGTGTGCCCGCAAACAGCCTCTGCTTCATCATTGCCTCTGGATATCACCCGAGAGGCCGTATCACATGGCGATGGGAAGTGCCTCAGTGAACCCATTTCTCAGGACCATCACCAAGGACACAAAGAAAGTACTCTTCAACTGACCACTGTGGCCACGATCCACCCACCGCCGCAGGGCGAAGCGCCTGAACAAACTGATTCACTGAAAACACTAATCCCACCGAGTGCTCCACCCATGCCCAGTGAGGCACTTCATAAGTCTACACTGTATCATCCTGTTGAAACAGTAAAGAAGATGTCGGCTCAAGCCCTAGAAGAGTCTGTGGGTCTCGATTCAGATGTGGGTCCGCATAACCACAGTGTCACTTTCATTTCTAATTCAGAGTCAGATGTCGAACAACAATCTAGGGCCTCGAACATTCCAAACCCAAAATCGAACTCCTTGACAAACAAGAAAAAAATACAATACAAAAAAAGAGGCAGGCCCAAATCAAAACTGCCTCTGGCGCAAGGAATCGCTGAGAATCCGATGACACAAAAAAGAAAGGAAGAAATCAATGCAAAAGAAACCAAATCGACCAAAATCGTGGCCCCCTCCAAAAAACCGGGGTCCGTGAAACGTCCTCTACCAACTCAGCTCCTTTCTAACGCCCTCCTAAATTTCTTTACGACCAAGGGAAAGCGAAAACTATCCAATGAGTCCGAACTCTCAGACGCAGAAATTTTAGAAGCACTGGACGAGACTCCTCCGATAGCCAAATGCAGAAAAACATTATCTCCTCAAGAAGAACATCATGACGTGATGCTGAGAGAATCGACTCTCACACCTCCCACGGACGGAGATACTACAACTACACTGCCCTGCACGCAATCCGAAGCCTCAGCACTGAGAGAAGTCCAAACAGGTCCTCCAACCCAGGGATCCACCACAGCTACGACGATGCTTGCTAAACCGCCTCTGCTAGGACCAGTTCAGTCAAAACAAACCCAACATGTAGAGGCGCTGCTAGGCCAAGCCTATTCCAATTCAGCTCGCCCTCACCAAAAGACACAAAGCTTACTTACAGAGGCGCGGGCAGGGGAAACCGAGCCTCCCTGAATCAAGCCCTCTGGACAAAACAAGGGAAATGCCATAAATAGAAACTCGGCCTCCCCAGCATGGACTGTCAGATATATTAGACCTACTTCAGTCGAAACCATACTCAGTACAAAGAGAAATGAGTCCGCAACCCTGGACTAAAGCTTAACTATCAACCCCAAATGCTCAGACGTCCACACAAGAGCACTCAACAGCTCCACTGTTTCAACGGTGCTCGGGCAGCGGTCAATGGAATTCCTCTCCAAGACCACTTACACCACCGGAAGCTGGTGGACCTACAGTCAGACGTCAGCACTCAGTCACAAGCACTCTAATAACAGACTGCAGAGAAACACCCCCTACAAATGGAAGGCCAAATGACTCTCAATCGCTCAAGCAAAAATACTCACCGAATAACAAGAGAGACATGACTACGATCATGTCGGCAATAACCATAGCAATGGCCCCATTCTGTAAGCTTTATGAAACCCTGGGCGACGCCTCGAGAGATAACACAGCCACATTGGCGATCATACAATCAAAACTGACCTTTCTTGAAGGCTTCATAACGGCTATAGATTTGAAATACGACATTTCCCAAAGGAAAAGAGCCATATCCGAATCTGAGTTAGAAAATTCTACGGTGGCCACAAGCTGTAAAGTCGTCCCGTTGGGGCAGCAGGAATCAAAATCAACTCAGACGCAGCTGATGAAAGGAAACGACGAAATCGCCTCAATATTCCTGAATAAATCAAAAACAGCTACAACAGTGAGTAGAAAACAGCCAAAGACCAACTCTGTGTCCATTCAGAACGCCGGCCAAAGCCAGGGGCAAGAGAAAAAAGCCCTCAAACTGGCAGAGAAGGAGCAAATAGAACCATCGATTCAACCTCATAAACACGCAGAACAGGCTACGGCCATGACGGAAGCTAGGCTGATTAAAGAGTCGTCTACTGAGGATCCAGCCCAATTGATGGCTGTTTCATCAATTGACCTAACCCAATCACCTAAATCAACCAGTGATGTCCTGTATTCCAGTATCCTAACCAACGTCTTTCACCATATGGAACAAGAGCTCTCTGCGAACCTCAGACCTTCCCATAAGGCTCACAGAGGCCACAAAGAAACTCAAAAGAATAACAACCCTACTAAGAAGGCATTAGTCCCTAGTCCCAGAGACGGCTCTCTGTCACAACACTCAAGTCAGGACGAATCCCTTCCCTCAGCCACAATAACGACACCACAGGCACGCCACACAGGCGCCCCAAATGAACCTCCTCAAGGAAGCCTCGTGTCACAGGTGCTGAAGCCACACATGGCAGTAGGAAAAACAGAGGCGACTGCAACTACTGACAAATCTACGTGCCTGTTCAAAATAGAGCAGATCTCAAGCAGAGATAAATATATGGTTTTAAACCGCAGAACGGTTCTGAAAATCACAGCGGCCACTTCAAGCCTAAAAGACCTGAAAACGGAAGATTTCAAACTAATAGAGCCATATCATAGAAACAATAAGGCAAAAGCCTGCCTTCACATCAAAGCAGCTGCAATTCAATCCTTGAATCGAGATGCAGGAAAAGAATTGAAATTAGCCGTTTTTCTGCTATCTGAATTAAAAAACCCAGACTTATCGTACATAAAGGGAATTCAGGAAGTTCCGGGGGCTACCAAAAGAAGGCCAGAACCCAATGTAGCAGATCACCACACCACTCGAAGAGCAGAACTGAAGGCCCACTTCGGGGTGACACCTGCAAGGGAAAAGGAACCGTGCGGCGAAGAACGTAACACATCTCGAAGAACAGACCTGAGGGAAGCGCGGGGGAGGTCCGCAGAGAAACCTCATCGGAAACACTTGGCTGACACATCGGAGGGGTTCTCAACCCAAGACGCACAAGACAGAAGTAGGCATAGCCCGGCCCATTCCTCATTGGTGAGCTATCGTGGATATCAAAGAAGAGAAAGGATAAGAGGTTACTCTCCGCAACGAAAAAGACTTAACAGCAACAGATACTGCAGGCAACAGTCGCCGAGCAACAGACTCCAGGACACATCGGCCAAGACAAAGAAGGACCAAATCTCGGGCGGACCGTGGAACTGGCTAAGAGGAGCGCTCTCTTCAAATCGAAGCAGATAGCAATCATCCAAAGAAGTAGACCATCCACAGGTGTTGACGTTAGCCTCATGGAATACCGGAGGCCACACACACCTCACTGACCCCAACATTGAAGATCTTGGCCGCTTCGACATTCTCTGCCTTCAAGAGACATGCTTCTAGAAAAACCGTCCATGGAAGGATTTGAAATTGAGGTCTCCCCGGCAGTCAGAGGACTCTTAGGCCAGCCTTCTGCTGGCCTACTCATCGCCGTGAGGACAGGTCAAAACCTGAAAATCGTCAAAACCATCGCCAGAACATCCAGGATTCTGGCAATACTCATTGAATGGACCCGCCTCTCGGAAAGAACAGGGCAATGAACTGCGACACCCCTCGCAGCTGTCACTACCTATTGGAACCCACAAAGAACGTCGATTACTGCCTTCTGCCAATCTATGGCCGATACTATCGACTCCATTGTAGTGGAATGGAACACCGCGCACATTATACTATGCAGAGATCTCAACGCCAAATGTCCCCACCCTAAAGAAGCATCTCTACGATCAGGTGCCACGACACTGACGGAAGCAAGGGGCCAAGCCTGGATGAACCTGATGGCCTCAAGAAAACTACACAACGCAGCATGGATTAAAGAGTGGCTAGCACAAATTCCAACCTGGGAACAAGGATCTTCGGTGGCCACCTTGGACTATATCTTCATCTCGAATGCCATGTGCTCAGAAATTGAAAGCTTCCAGGTGATTAAAACAGCTCTGAGCGATCATAACATGCTCACTCTCGGATGGTTGTCTGTCTCTAGAGAAACCAGAAGCTACACAGACTTGGTAGAGGCCAATCCCCAGCAAACCCGTCTCCGCCTCACGGCTGCCAGTGTTAGAGCTATGACTCTACAATTCACCACTTCGGGCGTCTCAACAACATTTTCGGAGACATCACAGAGACCTAACTACATCCCGCTTCTGATTAACTACAAATCCAAGAAGAAAGAGGGAAAGCCTCTGCCCTTGACATACAACCATACATATGACAAAATTATAGCTGAAAAAAAAGGCGTTGAGAAAACTGAAACGCAACGCAAGAACGGCTAATGACAACCAGGGGTGGGAATTATGGACAAAAGAATTCAAAAGCTACAAATCTTGGATTACACTACGCAGGGCAGCTCTGTACCAAAATGATGTTGAATCCATGACGAAAACACTATCGACTAAGAAATCAGCTGACTTTTGGGCCTTAATCAACATTTCACAAGGAAACATAAGGACAAATATGATCAACTCAGTATCTGAACCAGCCTGGGATGCATTCTTCACTCAGCTTTTTGCTTCTCCAACAACTAACGTGACCCCTGGTCTCGTTCTAAACTCGGCTCCCTGGGTAGATCTTTCTGAAAAAGAAGACATTACTGCGGCTATTCGAAAGCTAAAAACCTCTAGAGCCCCAGATCTAAAAAAATACATCACAGAATGGACAGACTTTATTTGCCTTTTGTTCAGCCACTGCAAAACCAGCAGACAGATCCCAGTGTCATGGACAAAAGCCACTGTGATTCCAATCTTCAAAAAAGGTAGTAAAGAAGACCCAGCAAACTATCGACCAATAGCCCTCCTGGACATCATGGGTAAACTGTTTGCTAGTCTCCTCCTCCAACACTTCCGTCGCTGGGCCAAATCGGCCCCGGTGTGAGGATCCTTTTAAGCTGGGTTTCAAGAAAAACGGTGGTACGGCAGTGAATATTTTTATCCTCAGTATGATCAAGGCCAAAATAAAGCACGGAGCACCAACAGTATACCCGGCCTTCATAGATCTGTCGCAGGCTTTTGACAGAGACGACAGGACGCTGCTATGGAAAAAGCTGAAAGGCTGGAGCTGCCCAGAAGAAATCTTACATCCTATCATAGCCCTCCTCTCAAACACCACCCTCTGTGTCCGCCTGAATAAGCAAGGCACTCTTACCAAAGAAATTCTTGCTGAAAGAGGAGTGAAACAAGGATGCCCACTGGCTCCGGCTCTGTTTGTAGCCTTCTTGGGTGACTTAAAAGATTCAGAAACAAACGTTCGGAGCTTTCCCCCAAAGCTTGGCAACACCGCAGTGTCTCGATTCTATACGCAGACGACATGATCCTTTTGGATCAGACCCAAATAGGCCTCCAGCGCCAGCTGGACAATCTGGCAGAGTACATGGCCTCCAACAACCTCACAATAAATAACACCAAAACAAAAATCATGATCTTCGCTAAGCATAGGCAAGCCAAGACCTCACTCCACACTAAGTCAGTGAACAAATGCCACATTGAAGTTGTCCACCACTTTAAATATCTGGGTGTTATTCTTGACAGATCAACACAGTCAAAATCAAATGCAGTCACTTCTTTGGGACAAAGCCAAAAACTTGACCTCGCAAATGAGACTGATTGACCGTAAGTACGGCAAATTCTCACTGATTCCAGCAATCAATTTCTATAAAGGAAAAATAGTTCCAGCCCTGACATATGGCATGGACGCCATTATCAACATGCCGAGCTCAGTCTGGCCAAAACCGGAGGGCTACATCTGGAAATCGATTCTGGGCCTACCCAACTCGATCCCGATCGCTGCTCTTAGAAGAGAGCTGGGCCTATTATCATTGGCTGCTACTGTCAGTCTGTCCTCACTGGCTATGTATAGAAAGACTCTCATCCAAGATGGTCTGCCAATTTTTAACACAATTGGCAAAGAGCTCACGACAACAAAATGTGACGGGATTCAGAAATGGATCAATTGCCAAGTAAAGAAACTGGAAGAGGTGGCGTGCACCAATGATGACTTAATTTACATGCCACAAAAAGTGACCCAAAAACTGAAATACCTAGACTGGATAGCCACTGGTGACCAAACCTTGGCGATTAAACTTCTGAATCACCTGCCGCCAATCCACAACAAGCTAAAATCTCCCCTGGCCTACTGCACAAAATTTCCGGATAAAGAGCTATGGAGTCTCTTTTTAAGAGCACGTCTGAACCTGTTCCACACTAGAGAGATCCTGGGGATAAGAAGCCAGGCCAGTGTCACAACATGCAGACTGTGTCTAAACGAGGATTCGAAAGAAACAGTCCGTCATCTTTTACTAAATTGTCCCACTCTCAATTCAGAACGCTCAGCAATTTTGGCACCTCTCTGGGTAAATGCAGTGTTGGTAGAAGAAGACACATGGTGGTGTTGCCTTATTTCTGGGGAAAAAGCTCGCTGGGCAGTAGCTACATGCAAAATAATTGAAGCAGCTTTCACAAAAATAACTGCAATAAGCCTCCACTTAGCTCCCAGTGATACAAATACACCCTGAAACTATATGCTACTACAAACCTAATGGGGCAATTTGACTTCTCCCTTTGGATGGGTCCCATTTTGCCTCACGATACAGTATCTTCACCTTACGAGGAATGTTGCCAGACTTTTTGTGCCTATGCAGAGTAGTCATGGCTTATCTAAGCAGCCTACCGAACAAGACTCACAATTGACAATCCTTTGAAACTGTTCGGAGGACCACACATATTCACATGAAAAAAATGGTACTTCATTTACTTCTTGTAAAAATCATTTTTCACTTGATTATATACAAGTAAAACAAAACAAAAAAAGAAAGTGTCTATGCGACTGGAGTCCGGGAAAACTGCTGGCTGGGGGATGATTATTAGCAAGATGGTGTGCAAAATGCACCTAAATGAACAGCAGTATGTGCAGCAAGGTGAAAAATATTAAGATTAAAGTTGTTTAAAGTAGAGCTGACTGGCGCCTAGACGCTTGGTTTGGTAAAAGTGCTAGGGTGCCAAAAAAAGTAATTGAACATAATAAGTACTGGTCCTGGTTCTACTCTGAGTTGTAGAGCGCCTACGATATCGCACTAAGGGGGGTTTTAAAGTCACAATAATAGTAGTTAGGTTAGAACAATAAATATGTTCATAACGCTTCTATTACGATGGTAGTTATCTCTTGAGCCACAATCATTGGTTCCTGTTCTATCCTTAGTTGTAGAGCGTCTAGGATATCGCGCTAAGTGGGTCTTCAAGGCACAATAATAGACCCGCCATCTGCTGTGGCCACCTAACCAACAGAGAAATCGTGATATTTAGAACCAACAGGCTCAGGCCAGCCGTATTACCAACAACAACTATCGGGGTAAGGAGACCGTTTGCAGTTATGTTATGTCACAACATATGATTGAGATGTTATACTAATTAAGCTCTAATATATATCGAGCAGCTGTATAGATTATGAGACCTGAATGAATAGACGAAGGGACATCGCTATGTAAACCCGGTGGACTGATATACAGACACAAGAAAATAAATATTTCTGAACGACTAACGAGCTTGTACGTTTAGATCAAGGTATTCCAAGAATATATGTACCTCCTTACAATAGGTTACATGTTCCTCCTTTCCCTAGAAGTAGTGGGATGATAAAGAGAGGTTAACGCTTAGTTATGCATAGTAGCTCCAATATTGTGGCTAGCCTTAAGTGACATGTGCTCAATATGTTGTCTAAGTTATACTTACAGTGTTCTTCTCAAGAGAAATGAGTCTTAGATATTTTGGCAGGAAGCAGTCATCAGGTTAATGGTTCCCTTCCGCTCTGATATGATACATAGCATGTTATAGTAATACAATTACAACAGAGAGTGTTTGAACAAAAAAACCTTCTTTCCCTAATACTTGCTTCCCACAGATACCTACTCAGTGTTTGTACCTAGATGAAAGAAGAAAGGGTTTGGAACAGTTGACTATCCCCCAACGAAGTCGCAAAGACAAGAATAGTGTTTACATTACAAATCGGTGTGGTACTCACCCCTGATGAATTTCCTATTTAACTGTGTAAAAATATAAGGAAAGAAACATGTTGGGTGTATTGTGAATGTTGAATGAGAGGAGCGAATGAGTGACGGATGCACGAAGTGTAAGAAGGTGTAGGGACTTGTGTAAGATACCATGATTATAGATGAAGTTACACAATAGATCTTAAATGAAAACTTATTCTATGTACTAAATATTAGTCAATGAATTGAAGTACCAGACAGTTCTTTTGATGCGCTGCATGACTTTGTAGAAATTATAAAGGGTTTTTAGAATCGTGTTGAACAAAAAGATATGAGAAATGTGATATATTTTCTCGTATTGTTTTTTTATAAAATAAGAAATAAATTGATATTTTTTGATAAAAATTTTGGAAGTGTATGTTACAATATAATGGAAATAGATATATAGAAGTTTGGCAGACACGAATGGGTTGGGGAAGCAAGTGACCCTTTGAACAAACTATATTGTTATTTTTGCTAATTTGAGAGGGCTGTTCTAAAGTGGTCCATTTAAAGATGACCTCTAGTCTAGGTGTTTATGATCTGTGGTGAATGCCTTTTTATGATCGTTTTTTTGTGTCAATAATGATGGGACCAGTTCATTCTCGTTGGACGTTGTGTAGCTTGGAGCCATGTTTTTTGCTTTTCAGAATTCTTCAGCATCCTTGTGTAACGACGAATGGCGCGGTAGCAGGAGTTTACTGACCTGGGCGGATAAAGAGTGCTGTTAATTGCTTTGCTGTTTGAAAGTGGGAGGTCACTTGATTCCCTTAAGGCAGTGGTCTTCAACCCTTTATATGCTGAGCCTCCCCCCATGAGTAAAACTTTCTACCTCCCGGCCACTTTGAAACCTGAGGAGAAACATCTCCGGTTCTGGAAGCACCTCAAGACCTTCCTCTTCGCTTCTGCCTTTGCCCCTCTTCTTCGCTGCTGATCTGTTTTCTCTCTGGCACTGTACACCTGGTCACCCTTCGTGCCCAGGTACCTGTTCCCCCTGCCTCCCCCTTGCACTGTACCTATACAGTCCCCCACATATCTCACTAATCCTGCACTTGCCACTTGCTGGCAAGTGCATGACCACTTTCCATTGCCTGTATTTATTTATCTTATTATTTATTCTGTTCCGCACTTTTCACTTCTCCCCCTTCCATGCACTTTCCCCCTTCCATGCACTTTCCCCCTTCCATGCACTTTCCCCCTTTTCCATGCATTTGTGCGTTCTCAATGTCACTGGGCCTAGTAAGATCGTCGTTTTTGTTCTCCCTTGTTCCCCTCCCTTTGCTTGGTCGCACTCTGAAATACTTGTGTACGAGCGCAATATAAATAAAATATATCATACCTCCCCCACAAGCCACAAATGCTTATATTTACTGTTAGAAACAGTCACTGTAATACAGCTTCGTGCACCATCCCTCCTGGGAATCCTTCAGGCCCACAGTTTGAAGACCACTGCCTTGAGGCACCCTAGCTGTTCAGCATACAGAGGCCCCCTTTTCTTGGGTGGGCCAATTCCTTCCCTTCCCCTTTCTAGTTCCACACAGTGGGCCTCATCACGACTTGGGCGGTAACGGTAACGCTATTAGCGCGGGCGGTATTAGCCCTACCGCCGAACTCCCCGGCGCTAATAGCGCCGGATCATGAGTTCGGCGGTAATGTAAGTCCCCATTCCCCACTGAGCCCATTCGGGAATGCCCCATTCCCAATTGGGCTCAATGGGGAATCTTCGCGCTAATATCGCCGGCGGATTTCCCGCCGGCGGTAATAGCGCGAATTTTCGGCGGATTTCCCCCCAGCTCAGAGCTGGACGAAATCCGCCGAAGCCCTGGGACACATCAGGCAGGAACAATCATAGCAAGCCCACTATAAAAGAATGGTTTTGGGTACAGACAAGTTTCACAAACAAATACTTGGAGCATACTAAAATTACTTATTTTTTCTTCTTCTTTTAGGCAATAATTCAAATCATGGGCCTCTTTAATGTGCTTTTCTTTGATTCCGACATTCTGTGTATTTGAAAGGATAGGGGATTTGAGCCTTTGGCAATTCCTGGTGAAGTTAATTGTAAATGGCTGATAGAGGGTCTTGATGAAAGTAGCAGGCAAATGCATGAGGAAAAGGATTTCAAAGCGGTAGTGCTTTTCCAGTCAGCAGGTAAGCAATGTATGTTTTGTTTTTGTGTCCATCTATTTGATGTTTGGGGGAGGGCGGTACATCTGATGTCCCTACGTGGAGGCATTCCCCTTTTTGACACATACAGATGAGTTCTGCACAATGCCCACCACTCTTTTACAGCATCCCTTAACTCTCTCTAAAGTATAGATGGTCTACATGATTTCTCTTAAGTTATTGGGAATATGTAGTGCACCTTTTACTATTGGTATGATCTCAAAGCGCTATGGGTTTAACCCCCTCTGGGACTGCAGTCGAGTATGTGTGCAGCTAGACTGAGTTGTGGGTAGCTGCATAGAGAGGGAGGGGAAGCGCAAGAATAAGCAAAAATGAAACCATGGGGGCAGATAGGATTGCGCTTAAGAGTCGCTTACCCAAGTGTACAGCTCAAGCAAAGTCTGTTGTATTGATGGTCACATTAAGTTTTAACTTGCCTTTTTTCATTACCGCAGTCAAGAAACAGTGTATCAAGACACAGAAAACTTTTGATGAAATAATTATAACCTATGGTAATGCAGAGGGACTAATTCGGGCTTTAAAAAGAAAGGCAGAGGAGGAAAAGCCGCTACTGGTGGAATCTGGGAAGTGCCGGAAAACATATTGATGCTTGAACTACAAGAAAATTATATAGTAAAAGCTGATGGGTGGAAACTGACTATTCCCAAACATAGTAATGGCTGTTCACAGTTATGGTCACAAAAGCTGGAAAACTGTCTTTTGGCAGGGATGGCTAGTGTTCTTCATTCCGCCTACATTCCTTCCTCAGAACCCGCCTCTGATACTTCACCTGGACATTTGGAAGACACAGCAGTAAATTGGCAGATGTCTCTGTATAATGCTGCAGTTAACAAAGGTGTAGTTGCGCAACAACTACAACATATTGGACTATAATGTAACAGTCAATTGCCTGCTACAGAAGTTTTGTCGGACAGATGTCATTTGACAAGCTCAACTTGTCTTCTGAACAGTGTGTCCTTGTCAAAGTATGATGTTTAGACCGTGAAGTGACACCTACATGTTCTGACACACCTGCTCAATCATTCAGATTACAATCTTTAAAAACAATGGAACTGGAACATCCCCACAACCGAGTTTATTTGTTATGTCAGCCCCTGCTACTAATCAACAACGTAATTCTAGCTCACAAGCTGCTGTGTGAAACTGAGATGCAAGTGCTCTTGTGTGTAGAACTATATAGTTGATCTGGTGAATGTGTAGGTTGGTGGCAACTTGTAAATGGTACATGTCTTTGTGCTATTGGTTGTTGACTATGATTTCTGGTGTGCTCAGCAAGTGTTTTCTTGGGTGTGGTGAATGGTCAAACTAATTGCTAGCTGCTCATAGTGATATTGGGTGAAGTGACTGTCGGCAGTCTGTCATAAAGGTAGACCTTTAATGGATTCTGTTTAGGTCACTGAAAGTGTATATTTTAGTGCAGTGTTTTGTAATTGTGGGAGTTTGTCGGGTGTGATGCCGTGTTAGCTAGAGGTGAGAAATTAAATGAGGTAGTTTACAGGTTGGTTGGTGACATCTAGGGGTGGATTTGTAGTTTTGTATACTAAATCAGCTAACTTAGTTAACGATATTTGAGTGCTCTTGCATAGAAGGCACAGATGGAAGGTGACAGCTGCAAATTCCCATTGTTTTCCAGTACACTATCCATAAGTCTAACTAGACTCACCCTATAGTAATACCACCCGTCCTACACACAAGGGATACATCCTGGGTTAATCAAAATCCTTTTCTTAAATCTTTTGGCAGCATCATGAAATAACTCCTGAAGTTGTCTGCAATAATCATTCACAATTCCAAACCCATCCTTAAGTTTCCATGGAACCATCCTGGACTAATCCCCCACCCATCCTGAAGTTGTCATGGGGGTCCTCCTGGATTCAGCCCCCCACTCCCACCCATCCTGAAGTTGTCATGGGGGCCATCCTGGAGTAATGCCAACCCATCCTGAAGTTGTCATGGGCTCATCCTGGAGTAGTTTCTGTGATGACTCTGGAGTGATCTCCTTTAAATATTCCGGCCTATACACATACTTCAAAAAGGTTTTGAATGATCTCTCTGAACTAGCCATGGATGACTCTAGGACGGAGTCGCTGGATGACACCAGAACGATTTCCTTTTTGACATGGGCTTCCTCAGTCCCTGCAGACCTCCCTCAATATCTTGCAACACTCCCCTTTAGCAGTTTACGCAAGGTCCTAGCAGTCCCTGCAGAACTCCCCAATACATGCAACACTCCCCTTCTGCAGTCCATGCATGGCCACCCTGCCTCAGTCTCTGCAGACCTCCCTCAATATCTTGAAACACTCCTCTTTAGCAGTCCGTCTAAGGCTCCCCTGTCCTTTCTCATAGTTCCCTGAGGAGCCCTCTCCTTCCTCAGTCTCTGCAGAGCTGCTTCAATTCAGGAAAACTCTAGCAGTCCATGTAAGGGGTTCTCTGCTATTGCCTCGGTACCTGCATTGCTCCCATTTATACCTAGTTGTGCGGTACTGCACCCCTGCATTACCACTCCCCCTATTCGTAATTCCAGCAGAAAGGGTCCCCTCCTTACTTCTCTCCGGTGCAGGGCCCAGGGCCTTTGACAGTACGTTACTAGAGGCATGCAGGGTGATGGGCAGACACACATGTGCGGTGCTGGGAAATCCCTTTGGCTCACTTGTACGGTTGCCTGTCTTCTAGGTATATCACTGTATAGGCAATGGGCATAGAAAAGGGACACTACAATGGTTAGGAAAACAAGACTGTCAAATTGAGGCTGTTCTGTGGCCATCTTGAAGTGGAGCAACGGTAGTCATTTCTGAGCAGGTTGTGGGTGTAGTGCACCCACAAAAAAGAGAAGGGACTTGCTAGGTGCAGAGTATCACGGAGCAGAGGTACACAGCACCTCTTGACACAGAGCACTGTAAGGGGAAAGAATATGATGCCCTCCCTAGAAGGAAAGTGGTTACAGAGTAGTGCTCTAAAAGTGCATAGTATTCTACCAGGTGGAGGGAGGGCTGTGGGCAAGAGCACTGCTGGGAGTCTGCTTGGCTGCCTTGCACGCATGCAGTGTTACTCACCGGACGGGAAGTAAACCAATCGGTGGCCGGAAGACACAGGACTGCACTATTGATTGAAGAGCTAGGTCGGGGCCTCCAACCTAGCCTCCTCTCTGTGAGGGCACAAGACCTTTTTAACGATATGACCCTCTGCTGGGTAGGACCAGGCAGATGGACTGATCGCTCAAAAGGGCGGGGAGGACACGCCGCCAAGAACCCAGCTGAGCTATGCCCTCCCCTTGTTTAAGGCAACCGGAACCACCTATAAGTAAGAAAGGAGAATGTAACCTATACTAATGATAGTTGTCGCTAGGCTACGAGGTATAGAATCATAAATTAGAGAACCCTTACCACGGATGTTGTTGTTGAGTCTGAGTTATCCCAAAGGAGTCCAAAAACGGAAGTGCAAAATAATAAACGGGGAAGGTTAGTTAGGGAACTAAACCCGGGCGGAACGAGGGCCGCGCTAGAGTCGAGTGGGTGCACTCTCTGCAAGGCGTCCCTGTGCACTATTGGAGGATGTCCAATGGAAGTCTGATTGTGGAGATGATGGGAACAACAACCATAAGAATTGTAGGTGATGGTTTCGGTGACAGGCAAAGGCAGTCCGTGAGGGAGAAAAAGAGGTCTGGTACACGGGTCAGTAGTTTTCCAAAATCGGCAGGCAGAGGCAGACCGTGAAGGAGGAAATAGGTCTGGTACACGGGTCAGTAGTTTTCCAAAATCGGCAGGCAGAGGCAGTCCGTGAAGGAGGAATTAGGTCTGGTACACGGGTAAATATAGTTGGATCGAAGACGGAACTTCTAAACACCGGGATGCAACTTTAATCAGAAGCAGTGACTTTCCCGGTTGTGCGGTTTAAATCGGGAAGGGGAAAGGCGGAACCGGACGAAACCGAGGTTCACGCATCATCGCCCATCTGCTGAGAGCGGGAGGCGGAATGCTGGGAATCGTAGTTCAACTCGCCGCAGGGCGCCGCAGAGTGAGCCGAGGCCACTATTTTCCAGGGCAGTTGCCAGTGGGCGTAGAATGGATTTGCAATGTGACGCATGCCCTTCCGAAGGGCTATAATCCTCCTCCGTGCCTGCCGAGGCGTAACATGCAGCTTGGAATACCGATGATGTCCATGTGAATGTTGTGTTCAAAGAGTTTTATGGAATTTTTAACAAATATATCAATAGTCATTACACATCTAGTGCCTGCGCCCAGAGGGAAAAATAAGGTCACAAAATAAATGACAAGATAAGTATATAAAACATAATATTAAAGTGCATGGAATTAACAGAAGAAGAAATCATTGCCAATAATTAATTGAACAGTGACACTCTGTTACATGGACAATATAAATACATTCTTTAATAAAGAGAAATGTATGTTAGAAAAGCATTTGAGAAATTGTTTACCTGTGCGGGGGCACTCCAGTGCGTACCAAAAAATGGAAGGTACAGTGGATTGTAATGTTGCTACTGACAAGAGGCTAAGAGAAGGAAATGGATGCGAATAAGGGACGAAAGCAAGAGTGGAAAGGAAGGAAGTAAGGAGAAGGGAACCCATCTACATAGTAGTTCACTGCTGACTCTCAAAGAATTATTTTGAGGTGGGGAAGGTGTGCGTTTGTATAGGTAGGGTACCTGTAGTGCATTTAATGGATGATTGTAGCTCGAAGATCCCTGTGGCTGATGTGCCCAGGGGAACAGCATTGGGAAGGTTGTGTGGGGAGCCCAGCCAGGATTGGTAACGGCATAGAGTTCAAGAGAGAGTTGTGCTAGATGGAGCTGTCAGTGGGTCTCTAGAAAGGACGTTTACTGATTTTTAATTATGGAGGTTTGTGGACTTCTAGGAATGTGCTATTGGATGAGGATTCAGGGAGGGACTTGCATAAGTAATTCTTCAAACGGTTCCAGGCTTCTAAGAACTTCATAGTTTCGAAGGTGTCTCCACATATTGCTTTTTCTAAGCAGTGAGATAAGCATATGGAGTTCCAACAGACATGATGCGTTGGCTGATCTTTATTCTTCCATGTAGCGGTAATACATTGAATGGCAGCTACTAGAAGAATATGTAGTAGAGAGATTGGCCTAGTATGTAAGAATCTTTCTTTAACATTGGTTGCTAAGTAGTTGGTGCAAAGGTCTTTCAATGAGTGGATGGAGCCAATTTGAAGAATATCTAAAATATGTTTCTTAATCTGCTCACAAAATACAGAAAGGTGAGGACATGAGAAAAGCATATGCTACATTGAGCCCAGTAGTTGTGTATCTTTGCATCTCCAGCACTATGGATTGTTACAAGTCCACCGTGCCCTGTGAAAGACAAAGAAAAGGGTATGGGTTTTACTGGCTGATCTGGAAGCTTTCGCTAGCCTCCTGAACATTTGCTGCCATTGGTTCGTTTCCAGTTCAATGCCCAGAGCTTCTTCCCATTTTCTAGTGACTTCTGGATTCAGGTTACTGTGTTTGTTCAAAGGAGAATATCTTTTGTATAAAAAAAAACAAAAAAATCTAAACTGGCCTTGTTATGTGAGCTGGACAATGCAATGTTGTCCGTACTACAACAGAGATATTTTACAGAGGCTCATATAGTTGCGACATTCAGTCAGAGGAAGACCATATTTGCCCTGAAGTTCTGCAAAGCTGATGGGAGATTCATCACCCCCATACTTGATGCACGAAAAAGATTTTCCTTTCCATTCAAGAGTTCCAATGTAAGCTTTGTTTATTAATTAATAATGAGGCATTGTTCCAGAGTGAGGCCATTTGGGAGCCTACATGTGTTATCTAAGACACTACGTTGGACCCTTTCAGAATTTTGACAGCTGAGGCCAAGCTAGAGATTAGAGTGTGCATTTTCGGGTTAGTTGTGCTGAATCTGCAAATTAATGGGAATGGGTGTGATGAAGCTTCTTCAAGTTCTAGCCTCTTAGGGTGATCCTATTCGTCTTGTGGTGGATGGTACACAATTTGGTTTAGTTGTGTTAGTGTGAAAGTGTGATGGTACGCCAAGAAGTTTGGGAATTATACCCTTTCCGAAGAAATTTTGAGAGCATAGAGTTGGCCTCTTTGTAAAATGTATTGCTAAATGGGATTGGGATCATGGCAAGAGGGTATAATTGTACTGGTGCAAGCATCATTTTGATTGTCTATTGTCCCTCACCAGGATAGGCACAGAGGCGGCCAGTTTTCTTAACATTTCTAATATGGAGCTTTTTTCGGTCCTTGTGATTGTTGTGTCGATATTGGGAGCAAATTGTAACCCGGGATATTTAATGTGGCTTGATTTCCAGCTTAGGCCTTTGTCATCAAGGACCTTTTTGATACAAATACAAGAAACAGAAGGAGGAGCTCTGTTTTCTCTTTAAGTTTGTACCCTGAGACTTTCCCACAGTTTTACTTACTGAGCTATTGGGGTTAGAAAGAAAAAGGATAATATCATCTGCATGCGCTGCAAGCTTGATATTGGTATTATGGATTTGAATTCCGGTGATAGCCATGTCGTTTCTGAATAGCTCTAGAGCAAGGATGTATAGAAGTGGGGTGAGTGGATAGCCTTACCTGCGTCGTCTGTTTAGGGGGAATAATGGGGAGATTGTGTTGTTAACTGTTATGGTGGCTTTGTTTGTACAGGCATATGGTAAATTGGATGAATGAGTCGCCAAGACCGTGCCAGCTTAGTGCTCTAAACATGAAATCCCACTCTAGACAATCAAAAGCTTTCTCTACATCTAACGCCATTAAAAGCTTGGGTTCAGTGGTAGGGTTAGCATTCGAGAGAATGTTGGTGACCAGTCTAGTGTTAGCGTAGGCGTGTCTACCCTTACTAAAACACACTTGGTTGTTTTTTATCAGGAGGGTGAAGAGGTTTTTCTAATCTAACAGCAAGGATTTTAGCAAAAATGTTCGTCAACGTTGATTAACAATATTGGCCTGTGGCTCTTGTGGTCTGCAGGGTCCTTATTGTTTTTTGGTAATACGATAATGTTGGCTGCCCCAAAGGTGCCTGAGGGTGGGTCTATAGAATGAAAGTGGACGTATAAGCTAAGTATGCTTTGGGGATAGAATATTAGTAAAGGT
The DNA here is from genome assembly GCF_040938575.1 of Ambystoma mexicanum. Classification (NCBI taxonomy): domain Eukaryota; kingdom Metazoa; phylum Chordata; class Amphibia; order Caudata; family Ambystomatidae; genus Ambystoma; species Ambystoma mexicanum. The sequence continues at coordinate 39,207,048 of NC_090934.1, forward strand.
TTGGTAAAATTCTATGTACATAGCGATTTATCTTTTTTTCGTAGAGTAGATGGCGTTAAGTTATTTCTGGCATAGTGATTGGACAATCTAGGGACTTCAGGTTTTTGTTGAGCTATTTCTTCTTGGAATTCAGGGTTAGTGGAGTTTTCAGAAGCATACAGTTTGTGGTAGTACTCTGCAAAAACCTCTGCAATTTCCGTGTCTGTGGTGCATGTTTTGCCGCAACTGTTCCTGATAGATACAATTTTTGATTTCTGTTTTTTGCCTTTTAGAATTTGTCATAGGTTTTCCTTCTTTATGTGAACCACCATGGTATTTTGCCCTTAATATTGACTAGAGTTATGTTTGCAGCGGTGGAAGTTTTTTTTAATTGAAATCGAACTTTGGTTTAACCAGATCTGAGTTGGCTAACTGGAACTGTTTTTCTAGTTGTTTGATGGTTGAGAGGGAATCCTGTAATTCTTTCTCATATTTCTTTTTTAGAGCTACTCTACTGATAATTTCCCCTCTTGAGGTTGCTTTGAAGGCATCCCAAGTTACATCAGTGTTAGTTTGATCAGGTCAGTTAAGTGAGGGAGACTCCTTACAAAATTCTGTAATTTCTTTAGTAAGATTTGGCGTGCAGACATTTTTCAAAATGAGATTTGTCAGGTCATCAAGCACGTACCCCAGTGTTCGAACTATAGTGATGACATTCTAATATTTGGGGCCATACAAGACGCTCCCAACGACACACTATGCAGGGTCTGCATGGTATTACGGCAGACCATCTTGACTCTTAACCTGAACACATGTGAATTCAGGAGGTCCAATCTAAAATTCTTTGGACACATTTTCTTTTAGGAATGGCCAGTTATTGCATGAGGTATATCAAGGATTTTGCTTCTGTCAGCACAGTCAAGTTGCAGTTTATGTGAGCCCCGTAGGGCTAGGAGACATTCTGGCGCAGTGCAAAAGAGGGTCCAACTCGCTAAAGCGCATTGTTTCCTATACCAGCAGAAGCCTCTCCAATGCCAAACGTGCCTACTGAAGGCCATGGAAGGAAAGTTTGGCTCTGGTGTGGACCTGCAAACTCCATCATCTTGTCACAATTTGCTTCCTTCGCTCCCATTCCCACCACTTGGGGGCATGATTTGGGGTTTATTCCCTACTGGACTTTCCTTCCGAACCTTATGCTACAGTGCTGTGATGAATTGGAAGCGCTAAATCCTTATTTTCCAAGCTACTTCCCTTCCGGATCCATTCCAGGTTTTTGGCAGCCAGTATGCTTCTTTAATCAAATGACTATGCTTCCCAGAATGCCTGGCCCACAGCTTCATCTCCATCCTTGCAGGACAAGGCTGGGTGGAGGATAGGCAACACCTGTGGATGCAGGTGCAGCAAGCAGCACACCTGAGGCGTGTGCTCGTTAAGCAGGTTTAAAAGCCTCAGTTTGCTTCAGTCCAGCACTGGTCATTGATGCAGTGTTCCTGTTTGTGACTGGTCCCTTGTTCCCTGTTCTTAGGTTTGTGCCTAGTTCCAAGTTTCTATTTCTTGTTCCTTATCCTTGGATTTCGAATTTATGTGCTTAATTGATTTCTGCTTCCCAGATTCCCTTTCTGTCTTCCTCTGTTAGCAGGCAGCTTTTCTCAGTGCTTTCCCTTTTGCTGCAGCCCAGTTTGCCTGTGTTCTATATGCCTTTGTCCTTTGCTGTTGTAAACCTTGATACTTTAGTCTTTCCTCTTTATAGATTAGCTTCCTGCCTTTTTCCTTGGATAGGGGGGAGGGGGGTTTGCCCTAGTAATTTCGTTTTCCCTGCTCCTGTTCCTTTACTTTCTCTTGGAATCCATTCCATGTTTTCCCTTGCACCTTTGCATATATTTCCCATTGATTATTAGGTGTGGTGTGCGGTTGTAGCTAGCTCCTGTGTGAATGCCTATGTTTTCCTCACTATTCTGTAATCACTATTCCTACTTGCCCCTTGTCTTGAGTCTTATGTATTTAGTTATCCTTCCATTGCTGTTACAGCCTTTCTGGGTCCCTGTTTGATCAACAGGGTTTGTGGGCTTGCTGACATTCAAGTGGTATTTCTCGTCCTCGTGAGTACTGTTTTTAAGTTCCTTATTCAATACCATCAAGAGTGTTAGATCACAGATCGTCATTGCTTGCCCTCTACGTGGGCTTAGTGCTGTCAGTACCTGTAATAGCAATTGTGGGTAAGGAGCTTGCCGACTTTCCTTGCAGTCATAAGGAGCATCTAAGTGCTTACCCCACATCCCTTTTCATATATTTGTATTGTTGTCACACTCTGTTTGCACTCCTGGGTTTTAGTATACATTAGTCTTGGTTCCTGTGTGTATGTTGTTTGACTCAAGCTATTCACTGTGTGATATTGTGCACATATCCCTTGCCATATTCACTGCCTTTGTCCTTACCTGTTCTTGTATGGGGAAAAAGCTCACTATCATGATGGATCACCAGGACCTCACCACAATTTACGCCAATGCAAAGATGCCTCCTCAAATAGCTAGGTGGGGCCTTCTCCTGCAAGAATATTCTTTTGACATAGTACACAAACACGGGAAGGAGAACAGTCCAGACGATTTTCTCTCTTGGTTCCCACTCCCAGCAGAGGTGGCGGCGCAGACCTCTAGTGCTGACCAATATGTCAACTATCTTGTTATCATGGCTCTCCCTGCAGCACTGTCTATTCAGGAGTGCAAGAAACAGAGATGGATGCATTGTTGTTAGTCTAGAAGAAGATCCTCGCAGGGCGATGGTGCATCATGGGGAGCAGGGAATCTTCCTTGGACGATGATCAGCAGAAGATGTTTTAAACGATCACCCTCATGAAGGATGTGTTAACAACGTCGGTGCAAGGAATAATACTAAAACAAAACAATTGTTTCCGCTCTCATTACAGGACTGCTTCATTGACCTTGCACGTGTGGGTCACAGAGGAATCGTGTCCAACAAAAGTCAAATAAGAACCAGTGTATTTTCCTAAGACGGACACCAAGATTCAGGTGGCGCTAAAAGACTATCTTCTTTATTCTTCCTCCTTACACTGCCATGCTTTGTGTGGCGTCAGGTCACTTCCCTTTTCCCCTTCCTCCTCCTCCCTTTGCCCCTCCCCTTTGCATGGTGACCTGACAAGGACATATCCTCCCCCCTCATGTCTGTCCAGCTCGACATTTCTTTTCCCCCATCGTCAGGGTTTCCATATCACTCTTCCTTGTTGGACTTTTCTCTTTTGTTCACTGGCTGCAGATGCTTCTCCATCTTTTCTCCTGTTTTTTTCACTGCCTTCTTCTAGCATCAGCAGTATTGTGTGGCCTTCCTTTCTGATGTCTTCTGTCCTCTCCAGGTGTCTTAATTATAATGCATCCTTGTTGTCTCTCTGTGTTCTGGTGCAGTAGTAACTATGGTTCTTTTTTAGCTACTATTCTGAAATGTTCTGGCATAAATCTTGAGTTTGTCTCCCTTGCTCATTTTTGTTGTACAGGAACTTCTTCTCCAATCTCAAAATTCTCGTTCATTGCATGTTCTTAGTTTATCCGTGTATTCTTTGACCACCACTTTTTTACTGTTGTCTCCCTCTCTGATCTCCTTATCATTTATGTGTTTGAAAAGACTTAATAACTAAGTAACTTAGTTTTTAGCAGCCGGGTCATCATGAGTTCAACTGTAGTCATGCATGTGGCATCACATGGCATTGGGCGATATTGGCACAACACCTGGCACAAGGATTATTGTGATGACATGTTCTCAGGCCCTGCCCTTTGGGCTGTTCTCTTGACTGCGGCCATGAATGTTTCTGCCATGCCACTGATCTGTGGCCACAGAAGCGTTATCTTTTGGTGTGTGAAACCAAGATGTTCAGCTTGACTCTTAAAATCATGGCCGTTAAATGGGTATCCCTACAAAATATCCCCACCTTAAATGTCGCTGTAGATACCCCGTTTGTCTTGCCATAGGTGATATTTTAGGGGGGAATCATTTGTGGGAGCAGGGGTGTCCCCCACAGGGTCCATGGATCAATACCGGTGCAAAAATATGGCAATATTTCTGTACCGCAATATTTTTGCAGGGATATTAACACATGGAACCGTTAAATGGTGGCCCTTTGTCCAATTTGACTATTCTTGGGATGCCCCATTCACTAACAATCTCATCTATTGTTTGAGCTGTCATTTTGAAGTTGGTAGATGGTACGATCTTGGTGATTGGAAAGCTTAAATATTCATCTATCAAGACACACACATAAAACTCTTTTGTGTAGGCCCATAGAAGTCTACGGCCACTGTGTGCCATAACATTTCAGGAAAGTCCATGATTGTTAACCATTTCGGTGGATTTGCTTTAGCTATCATTTGACAGGTCTGGCCATTTTCAATCATTGTTTGTATGAAGCCAGACTGGGTGCCGCAGGAGTCTCCACGGTGGCCTTCATGTGCGATGTCCACTATCATTTTCCTCAGCACAGTAGGAATGATGAGTCTCGTACGTTGCAGGAGTAGTGGAGTCAGCAGATACAGTCAGTTCAGTGTATGTCACTGTAAGGCGAAACAGTTCCTTGATTTTGACGCAGCATGGTGAGCCTCATATTGTGCGTTTTCATTCCATTTGTTGTCCTTGGTGAGGGCAATAGCTACTTGCATGATCAGGTCATTTCTCAACGCCCTGGATAGGTCCCTTAGGAAAAGTGTGGTTGGCAGTGAGGTTTCGTCTGCATGCGCCTCCCTCATTTGGCATAGTGTGTGGGCTATGAATATCTGTATTTGTCGAGGTGTAGTCTGTCGGGTTGGGATCCTTTCCTAGCCGCTGTATATTATTATTGTCATTTTCTTGGAGCCTTGTGCCCCATCTCTCAATGCCGGGGCATGCTTGTGCAGGGATTTATGAATAGTGATAACAGTGCTTGATGGTTGTTGACCAGCATAAAGAATTTGCTAATTACAAAATGGTGGAAGTGTTCACCCGCCCACACATTGGCAAGGCTCTCCTTCTCAGGCTGGGAGTGAGCCAGTTAATTGTTGGAAAGGGCCTTGTTTGCATATGCCACAATCATTTTGTCCTGCAGAGTCTCTGCACAGCTTTGAGCCAGTAAGGATCCTAATGCAACAGGTCTAGCATCAACCGTAACTTCTGTACACACAGACGTATCAAAACTTGCTTAGTGATGGGCATTTGCCCGGGCATGTCCTTCATCTCGCTTCTGGAGCAAAGCCCCGGGTGCGGTCGGGGCAAAGTCCACTGAAGACTACAGCTGTCCGCAGATGGAATTGGCACCTTCCTTCTATTCTTAATCTACTATCATGTCTGTAATGTTCCCCTCAGTATAGCCGCCGCCGCCATTCTTTCCTCTCTGCCCCTGTGGTGCTGTGATCTTGCAATTGGCTTCCTCCTCTTCAGGCACCTAGACCCACCGAACTATTTTAACAACTTTGTGGAGCTATCTGTCTGCACTCCTTTAGCAGATACTCTGCTTCAATTAATTTCTACTTTTCTTTACGATTGTTCTCCGTTCTTCACTTGGTATGTCTTTCTCCATTTCCTCTTTCTGTACTTCTCACCTCCCCCTCACCCCCCCCCTCATGCCTCAGTTCGCAATATTGACAACTTTATCTATCCCCGCTCCATCTATCTGTCTGGCGTCTCTTAATTTAGGCCTTTAGAATGCGCGTTCCATATGTAATTCAGCTCACTCTGACCTTGACTATTCTGTTCACTGTAACCTGCATTTTCTCTGTATTACCAAAACGTGGCTCACACCCAATAATCTTCTTACTCTTGTGGCTCTCTCCTCAGCTGTTTTGAACATACCTACACTCACAGCCGAATCTGCACAGTTTATATCCAAGGGAATGAACCGATCCTCCTCCCCCCTCCCCCCACTTATATCCAGAGGAATTAACCTCCCCCACTCCTTTTCCCTTACTGAAGTGCAATTATGGCAGTGATGTGTCAACTGGTCTGTCCAGTTTTCTTTTTTTAATGTTTATTGGTTTTTTAACAAAAGGAAACAGAATAAATCAACTCCAAAAATCGATGAAAAAGAATACTAATCACCAAAATGACAATAAAACAACAATACAGAGAAAATACAGGAGAGAAAAAAAGAGAGGGGGAAAAAGGTGGGGAGGAAGAGCCGACATACAGATCGTTACATTTGCCCCAGATTGCCTAGCTGTTGCTTGAATTTAAAACACACTCTCTCCCTATTCAAAATATGCGTTATGCCATGCAACCAATCATCAGCAGTAGGATGTACCTCACTCTTCCAGTGCCTCAAAATATATTTTTTTAGCCAACCAGAGAGCTCTGTAAACACAAAAGAGCTTACCAGCAGACGAGGCAAGAGAAGAACAGAACAGACCCAGCACACAAATCGGAGGTATACGAGGCAGTGAGAGGCAAGGTAGTACACCCAGCCCTCCCACAATTCCAACAATTGTTATCATGCAAGACCACATCCTCCACAGGAGCCAATATAAATAATGGGCAATATTCTGAGGCGTGTATCTCAGGTACAAATCAACCTTATAGCTACTTGGATCCGCACAAGCCTGGTTCCATTCAATATCAGACATATAGCCTAAATCCACAACCCAGTTATTCTTACCATGCTGAGATGCCTATTGGTGCAGCTGGAATGATCTCTGTCTCAATGCCAGCAAGACTGAGATCCTTCCTATTGGGACTCCAGTTCTTTCTTTCCTCCCTTCACTCTGACCAACCTCTATGGGCTCTCCCCACTCTCCTTTATCTGAAGACAGAAACCTTGGAGCCATCTTCGACTCCTCACCTTCCTTCCTCATATCCTGTACCTTACCAAGAAGGCCCATTTCCAACTCCACCTCCTCAGAGGTACCCTCCCTTTCCTCACTTTTCCCCAGAACCTCAATGTCTCTAGAGCTCTGGTACTCTAGGCTGGACTATTGCAACAGCCTCTTGCTTAACCTACCCTCTTCCTCTCTCCGCCCCCTCCAGCTAATCCAGAATAGGGCTACAGCACGTATCCTTGGCCTCAGGCCCAGGGATCGCAACGCTCCAGCCCTAAAATCTCTCCACTGACTCCGGTTGCTGCTAGGATCAAATTCAAATCCTTCTGCATCATCCATAAGGCTGCCTGGGACCATGCTATCTACAACTTGCTCTCACCAAATACTCTACCTCCAGATCTCTTTAATCTTCCGGCTCCAACTCTCTGCTTGTCAAGCGCTTCTCTAAGCAAGCAGGTGGGCGATCTCTTTCCTCAGCTGGCTCTCTCTGGAACAGCCTCTACCTTCCTCCCCGCCTTGAGCCGGATCGCCTCAAATTCTTCAAGCTCCTTCACTTTCCTCTTCTCCTTCCCTCTCTCCCTACTGTGCTAATCCCCAGTCGCTGGGATTGGTGCCCTGGGCCCTTAAGTGTCCATCTGGGCCCAAGCCTTCTGTCCAAAGGCCTGCAGCCTCGCCCTCACCCTGCACTTGCCTTTGGACAGCCACTGGCCTGTTTTCTCTCAAAAGCCCGCACTTATTGTACCTGCTGGGGACAACTCTCCTACCTAGTGGTCACTGCCTTGCACTTCTCCTGCAACTGGCTCGCTAGAACCTCCCCTCTGTGGAACCTCTATCACTTACCCGCCCCTCCCTGTGTCCCTGGTTACTTTATTTACTTCCTCTGTCAGAGTGCTAACATAAAGGTTGAACACTAGTGGGGCCAGAACACACTTGCCTGACCCCTCGTGATATGCTAAACGATGCAGATAGTTTGCCTTTGTTGTCTAATCTCACTGTTGCTTTATGGTCAGTGGGCAGTGAAATCAGTACATTTAGAATGAGCACTAGCATACCCATGGTATGTAGCAAGCTCCACAACCTTTTGCGATTAACCCTATCGATAGCTTGACTCAGGTCCATAAACTCCAGGTAGATTTGACAATAATGACCTTTAGGGTATGTGAGAAACCTGAGGGCATCCTCACTATTTCCCTTGAATCCTCTACATAGGTGGTCAGGGAAAGGTCACCGCTTTCGGATCTTGACTCTGGGGGTGGAGAAGCGAGGAAAGATCACCTGGGTGGTGGATTCTTAGGGAACGAAAGGGAAGGGTCCACAGGCGAGACGCAATATTGCCCCTTTCCATTTCGTGATGAACCCTTATTCCCAGAACCTTTGTGGGATATTGTCACTCCATTCCTTTTGGTCAGAATAACATTAGGAAAAATGACAAGCCCAGAAGGAAGTTGAAAAAGAATAAGATGCCCTTGGGCAAGACATGATATACCCCTTTCCCTATTGACAACCTACCCAACCTTCATATGCTTTTATAAGCCAGTTCACCTCATTTCTCCACAATTGACAGTACTGGGACTATGAACAGGCAACTAAAAGCAATGAAGACTATGCTCTTTTACCACTCTGGTACTGGAACGAGGAAGATGCCTGCTAAGAGCTGTGATGGTCCGCCATTTCCCTTTGATTGTGGTCAGGCAGGGATAATTGGACATTCGCACCTGCAGCCTGTCAAGGGGCTGCAGGTGTATAAAAGGAGGCCAACCCAGTGGGGATTAGAGCGACAGGGGAAGTAGCAATGAGGTTGGCGCAAGCAGCGAGATTCCTTCTGGAGCAGGATGCTGAGACGTCTCATTGAGGCATCCAACCAGAGCATCTGACACTAAACAAATAATAATGCGCAAGTGGGAGTCATGTACCATGGGATAGAATGAGTACATTCTGAATGTTTGGTTAGGCAGTCTCCAGGTATCCACCACCCCCAACTCTTGTCATTAATTCTCGTATCATACGGGCAGCTTTAGTCAATTGTCGGGCTTTACTCCCAGATCTGTCAAGGTTCGTATCCATGATAGTGTTAGTCACCTCCCCAGTGGATAGGCACTAGGAGGTATAACGCCAAATGGTCTATTACCTGTGAATAAAAATTGGGATTGTCAATGTTTGGCCCATATATGTTTAACAACACAACTTCTTGACCCTGTAACACACCGTACAGTAAAACATATCATCCGAGCGGGTTCAGGTGTACCATTGTGTGTGTGTATTGTATCGACATGTGGATGCGGGTCATAACTCCTTGGCATTGGGTAGAGTATGTCGTGTTGTACCGTTGCGTGCCCCAGTTCCTAGCAAATCTCTTGCATCCTTCTGCCAAGGCATGTGTTTGGTGTCATTCAACATATTGTTGGAGTTTTTGCATTTTCACTGTGTTACCCAATCCCCGCACATTCCAACTTACACACCGCAGCATCTCAGCCGCCATGAGGGTAGTGTAGAACATAGGGCCTGTGCCAAATCATATAAGTACAGAGCATTTTGTTGGGACTAGCACCGAAGAGCACTGCCTTCCGCTAGCGATGACACACGTCGACACATTTTCCAGAACTACCCCAAAACTACCAAAACCCACCCCACTCCGAATCAGAGGAATGAATACCCCTTCCCACCAACCAAATAACATTTGCGGCATCGCTTTGGAGGCTATCCACCAACAGTAGCACAGGTATCAACATGGCTTAACATTACATGTATGAAACAAATCACAGGTGCACTTTTCCAAAGTATGTTTCATTAGAGCTAGAGGGGAGTGTTGTCTGTCCCATCAGGAAGACCGCAGTATCAGTACGCAATACAATTTGACCATAGTCTGTGTCGCAGGAAGGACCAGATTACCACGTCAGCACACCATCGGGACCATGCAGTTCAGGCCTACCGTGGGTACCTGTCATCAAGGAATTTCATGGCCTCTTTGGGGATGGAGAAGAAGCATACCTTACCGCTCTGTTTGATCCTCAACTTAGCAGGTTATAGCATTACGTATTCCACCCCTCTTAGGTAAGAATTGGTGCAGTCACACTGTGTGAGACTGTACCAATTCTAATCCATTCTCCCTCTCCTCTTGTAAAATTCTGGCACTACCAGAAATGTCGTCAAGCCTAGTACAGTAGTTGGCTGTCTGTTTCCCATTCTTCCCTAACTGTCTTTGCACTTACAGGCCGAGTACGATAGTGAATTTCACATTTTTGTTGTTCATGGCCTGTAAGAATGTCATTGTATTTTTCCCGTGTTCCCTCCCTTGCCATGAAACGCTTTGAAACACATTATTATGCAATTTATGCAAATGGTTTAATATTAGGTTGGTTCACGTAACCCTTACCTGATGGACTGTTCATACAACAAGAAGATTATGGGGAGCCTTCCTAATTCTACCCCTGGTCCTGATAGATGGAGACAGGGGAAGGGGTAGAACCGGGGAAACCCTCCTGGGGAAGAAAACCTGTGAATGAAGGGTGGAAAGATGAGCAGGGATGAAGATTGCAAAGATCGGTCTGCTCGCTCTTCCGAGTGATTTGTGACAAGCAGTCTGGGATAGTTCTGTATTGAGTAACCAAACATGAAGGAAAGGGAGAAATGGTATTTTAGATAAGCAATGGCTACAGAGGACAATTGAGTCTGAGAAGGACAAGCAGGTAGTCGAACCTTAGAAGTGGTTTGCTTACCATAGTTCTTAACATCCACTCCTAGAATGTGATGAATGAGTTGCGTTGTGGTAGCTATGCAGAATGATGCACGTGTTGCGTTACAGTAGATAGCCAGACTGCAGACGGATGAACGTGTTGCATGATGGGTGAAAAGGCAGAAGTACGTGTGTATAATAAGTGGAACTGTTTGTGCAATGCCCAACAGAGAGTCTAAGGGAGGAGATGCCGGTATTCTTCTCTACACAAATACCGGATATTGGTTGAATTCCCCCAACTGGTCAGCATTAGAACTTGAGAGAATGTTTCTCTGAATAGGTCTCTCTCTCGTTGCTGAATGGGCTGTCCAGGAAGGCAATGGTCCTTTGTTAAGGTAACTGAGTATGGGTAACTGGGTGAAAGAGCGCTCAGAACAGACAGTAAATTCTCCCAATCTAGCCGTTAAGAACCTGGACTGCTGCTATCTCATCAGATCGTAGGTCACGCCTGACCTATGTAAACAATGACACACAACAATCTTATGATCTGTAGGGCAAGCGCTGTCCTTAAGCGTATTAATTGATGTCACTCTTAGGAACTGTTTATTAGTTCATTGTCTAAAGCCCGTTCTGTGCCGACACGTGTTTCGACCTCTTTGGTCTTTATCAAGGCAGGGCCTGAATCTTCTATTCCAATGGGGATACCTCGATGTGTATTGGCGGTTGAGAAATGTCCCTGTATGGTATGTTGCTGGCGTCTTGTTTCTCAATAAAGCTCGTTTTGTAAACGTTGCTTTCAATCACCCTTGTGCATAGGATAATTCTGTTGGCCTAAACTTCTTCAGTGACCACACAATGGCAAAACATTCACGTTCTATAGTTGGCCACCTTGTCTCTTGGTCCTTCAGCTTCCTTGCTTTTCTCGTCCAGTTGGCTCAAACCTGCACCTATCCCTGTATTGGAAACATCTGTCTGTACAAAGAAGGATTGGCTATAGTCAGGAGCTCTCAAGACTGGTGCTTGATAAAGGGCTTGTTTTCAGTCCTTCAAACTGGGTTTCAGTCCTTGGGTGAGGAGATAACATTTAAGGGAGAAGCTATGGTCCCATAGTTCTCTATGAAATTCCTGTAGTACCCAGCGAGACCTACGAAGGCTCTCACTTGAGTTTGCTTAGTAGGGGTGGCCCAGTCTTCTTCCTCACTAGCCAATGGCCTAATTTCACATCCCCCTACCTCATGCCCAGGGTTGACCATTTTACTCTGACCAATTTGACATTTACTAGCCTTTATGGTCAAATGGGCATGTTCTACAGCCTGCAAAACATATCCTAGGCAGCGAAGATGTTCTTCCCAAGTAGGGCTGAACACTGCAATGTCATCCAAGTATTCCATGCAGAAGTCCTCTAACCCATTCAGAACTTGATTCACCACCCTTTGGAATGTAGCAGGTGCATTCCTGAGTCCAAAAGGCATAACCTTATACTAGTATAAGCCTCCTGGGGGGGGGGGGGATGCAGTTTTCTCCTTGGCATGGTCTGTTAGTGCTATTTGCCAATAGCCTGATGGCAAGTCAAATGTGTTGAGGATCTTGGCTGAACCAAGTTTGTCCACCAGCTCATCTCTCCTTGGTAAAGGATGGGCATCAGTTGTGGTGACTGCATTAAGAGCCCTATAGTCCACGCAGAATCTCAACTCTTTGGTTCTTGACTTTGGCACCACATTCAAGCCTGTGTCTCTGCAGCATCTGACAACTCGGTCAAACTCTTTAAAATCTGCAAGGAGCTTGCCAACCCTGTGGCAGCCTTCGTCCCTCCTCTTGCCTCACAGGCTCTCTGCAATGCCCTTGCCTCGCACTTTATCTAAAAAACCCAGGACATCCTGTCCACTCTCTCCTCCCCTCCTATTCCTCTCAGTCTGTGCTTGCAGAACTCCCTTTAAGCACCCCCCCCACCGTCCTTCTCTTGCTTTCCTATTTTCTCCCCTGATGAGGTCGCTAGACAAGTCCGATCTATGAAAGACTCGTCAAAATAGGTCTATTGCTGTTCCTCTAAAACCATCAAGAACCACATTGACACCCTCGGCCCTTGCTGATTTTTGCAACCACTCCTTTGCCACAGGATCCTTCCCCTCCCCTCTGAAGCACTCCCTTGTGCATCCTCTTCTCAAGAAACACACAGCTGATCCTTCCTATCCGGCTATCGCCAAATTTCCATTACCCCCTTTCTGGGCAATCTCCTGGAAAAGCTGGCCATCTCTCAGTTTAACCTTCATTCAGATTCTGTTGGCTGCCTCCATGACCACCAATCTGGCTTCAGAGCGGGCAGAAGCACGGAAACTGCTCTCCTGAACATCAGTGAAGATCTGCTCTCCAACGTGGACTCTAACATTCCAACTGTCCTCATCCTTCTTGATCTCTCTTCTGCCTTCGACGTGGTCAACCACACCATCCTGCTCAACCGTCTCCGTGATAACCTGGGTATCACTGATCAGGCTCTGGCCTGGCTGACCTCTTTCCTCTCTGATCAACCCTGCCAGGTCCAACTGGGGTCTTTGCTATCATCTATCTCCCTCTCTACCTGTGTGGTCCCCCAGGGGTCTAACCTCTCACCATGGCTCATCAACCAATACCTGGCAACCCTCGCCAACTGCATTACCATGTTCTGCTCAAATTTCCAGTGCTATGCTGATGACACTCAACTCATTTTCCGGCTGCCCTCGGCCACCTCCTCTACCTCTCTTATCTCTGACTGCCTAACTGCCACTCAAGATTGGTGTGCCGCCAATGATCTTTGTCTGAATGCCAGCAAGACTGAGATTCTCCTCATTGGCACACCATCTCCATCCTTTCCCCTCACTCTCTGGCCGGCATCCCTTAGCCCTCCTCCTACCCCTACTTGCGAGGCTAAGAACCTCGGGGTCATTTTTGACTCCACACTTTCCTTCTCCGCTCATATCTCTGATGTCTCTAAAAAGTCAAACTTCCTACTGCACCTCCTCAGAGGTAGTCTGCCTTTCCTCTCCTTCCCTTAGAAGCTCACTGTCTCCCAAGCTCTGGTTCTCTCTAGGTTTGACTATTGTAACAGCCTCTTTCGAAATCTATCTGCCTCTACTCTGCACCCTCTGCAACTTATCCAGAACAGGACTGCGAGACTTGTCCTTGGCCTCAAGCCCTGGGATTGTATCTCTCCAGCTCTGAAATCTCTCCATTGGCTCCCAGTGGATTCAAGGATTAAATTCAAAACCCTCTGCATTCTCCACAAGGTTTTCTGGGGCCTGGCTCCAAAATACCTTCAGCTATCCCTCTGCAAATACCTGTCCTCTCAAGCTCTTCACTCCTCTACCTCTAACTCCCTTCGGGTCAATCGTTTTTCAAAGAAACAAGCTGGGGGTAGATGGAACAGCCTCCCTGCCACTCTAAAACTTGAGGAGAACCATCTCCAGTTCCAGAAGCACCTCAAAACCTTCCTCTTTGCTTCTTGTTTCGCTCCTCCTCTCCCCTGCTGATTTGCTCTCTCTTGGCACTGTGCACCTGGCCACCCTCTGTCCCCTAGGCCCAGGTACCTGCTCACCCTGCCACCCTCCTGCACTGCCTCCTGGCCACCCCTTGTTCTGGGGACTGTATCTGTAGCCATACAATACCCCCTCCCCCTATTTTTCTTCTTTTTCTGCAATTATCAGACTTACCCAGTCTGCTGCCTTAAACCTAGCACTTGCCACTTGCTGGCTGCACTACCACTGTTTACTGCCTCCATTTTCTATTTATTGTCATTATTATTTATCTCCTCTCCTCTGCACTTTCCACTCTCCCCCTTTCATGCACTTTTTCCCTTTTCCCTTTCCCATGTACTTGCACGTTCTCAATGTCACTGGGCCTAGTAAGATCGTTGTTGTGTTGTGTTCTCCTCTGTCCCCCTCCCTTGCCTAGTCGTGCTCTGAAACACTTTGTACGAGCGCGATACAAATAAAATATCATATCATACAACCGGACTAGCCCATGGACTGGTAGATGGCCCAATAGCCCCAAGCACAAGCATCTTCTTGTCCTCCTCCTGTATATGAGATCTGACATGATATGACATTCCGTAGCCACTGCTTTTAACAGGGAGGCTGTCACTAGTGAGAATATCATGCTGGCCCCAAGGGGTCAAGCCTGCTGTCAGAGAAAATAGGGAGGCACATTGATTTAAGAGAGCCTTGCACTCCTCCTATTGCTGCAAAGTCAAATCTGAAGAGAGTTTCACTCCTTCAATTGTCTCATCAGAAGGTTGTCCCCTGAGGAGATCAGGGAGAGGCTCACTCTCCTCCTCCTCCTCCTCCTCTTGATCAAAGGCTGAAAGCAAAGCTCCTAGGTCTGGTCTGGAAACACAAGCCTTCAGACGGTTAGTGTGATAGACCCTAAGGGCCACCTTGGGGTTGCCAAAGTCCACTTAATAATTGACCTCTCCAAGCTTTCCTACAACCTTGAAGGGTCCAATCCACTTGTCCTGTAAGGCCCTCTGCCCTGCCTTGTAGGAACCATAACCAATACTAACTGGTCTGGATTAAACTCCACCATGTTGGCCTTCTGGTTGTGCCAGTGCTTGACCAGAGCCTGACCAACTTTCAGGTTTCCGGAAGCTTCTGTCATCATCAGTGCCATCTTCCGTCGGAGTACTAGCACAAAGTCAGTGACTCTCACTGGCTGTATGGAAGGGGTACTCTCCAACCCTTCCTTAATCAGGGCCAAAAGGCTTCTGACTGCATGACCATGAAGAAGTTCAAAGGGGCTAAAACCCACCCCTGCTTGATGGACTTCTCTATAAGCAAAGAGAAGGAATGGCAGTAGAAGGTCAGCACTTTCTTCAAAGGGGTTCTTTAAGGCACCTATAATGCTCTTCATGGTACGGTTAAACCTCTCCACCAACCAATTGGTTTGGGGATTGTAGTTTGTTGATAACTTGTAAGTCACTCCACCGTTCTTCCACATGGTCTGCATGTAGTGGGGCATATAGTTTGATCCCCCGTCAGAGATGACTTCCTTAGGAAACCCCACCCTGGTAAAAATACCAAGGAGGGCATTAGCCACTGCCTTAGCAGTAACAGTTCTCATAGGTATTGCCTCAGGGTATCTGGTAGCATGGTCTACCACAACTTATATAAATCGGTTGCTTGAGGAAGTCGGAGTGTCTAGGGGACTAACAATGTCAATCCACACCCTCTCAAAAGAGTCTCCCACCACAGGGAGGAATATGAAAGGTGCCACATTCTTGGACCCACTCTTGCCAGAAGTCTAACAAGTGTGGCAGCTCCTACATAACCTATCTACATCTGTACCCATCTTGGGCCAGTAGACGTACAGAGATAGATAACCTCTCTTTGGTCCTCTTGAAACAAAGTGGCCAGCCAGAGGGATCTCATGTGCCAACTGTAGGAACTGTTGTCTCACCTCCTGGGGCACTACCAGTCTCCTGTAGTCCCCTGGGGTAGACTCAGTAGCTTCACTGTAGAGGGGTCCATCCTCCCAGTAGAGCCTATGCTTCCCTGGCTCTTGCCCTTCCAGCTGGGAAGCTATTTGCTGGCAAAGACCTTCTAGAGAGGGACACTCTCTTTGTCCTGTGCTGAAGCCTGCCCTAGAGGGTCCACCTTCTGCAAGTAAAGTTTGCAGCTCAGAATGGTCTCTAGGATCCAGATCCCCAATGCAGTGAAGGTTTTCTTCTAGTTCTGTGTCACCAGTAGCTGTTTCCACTGAATTTTGTTGGTCCTCCCACTCAGCATCAGCTAGGGAAGGGGTCACAGGTGTGACCTGGGACAGTCCTCTCGGGATGTCCTTATTTTGTGAAGAGGTTTGGGTTTCAGACCTTTCTTCTTACCAGAGACCCTGGATTTCTCCTTAGTCACTTTTATCCTCTTAGAAGTTGCAGGGGTTGGAGTGGCTTCCTGTTGACTGGAGGTATTGGATGTCTCCTTAACTTCAAACTGAGAGTTTCTTAAGGTTGCCTCTCTGGCCAATCCTGTTTGCTCCTGCTTCATTTTGCTGGGGGGCCTGAAGGTACTGGACACTGCTCCAAGAGCCTTCAAGTCATTCCCCAACAGGGCTATCCCAGGCACTTCATTCTGTACACTAACAGGGAAGGGATCCAAACAGTCATGTGTTTGCACTGGATGAGAACTGGCATAATAGCAACCATTTGAATAGGGCCTCCAGCAAGCTTTGTGGGACCTTTGGGTGCCTTAGATACATCCTTAAAGTTGAAGAAACTTTCATCAACCACTGTTATGCTTGCCCTAGTTTCTCTTATGGCAGCAGTCTCCTGGCCATCTACAAGAACACTGTCCTTATAATACTCTTTGGTGTTATCTGTAATTGTGTTATAAACATCCACATTCATTTGTTCCCACAGACCCAGGCACACCAAAGGTACACTGGCTTGAACTCCAATGGGTTCTTCAGCCAGTAGTTGAAAGCGTGCACTAGTCATTTGTGCTTTTCCCTCGGGGATGAAGGTTAAGGAGGCAATGTTGACCCCTGAAGGTTTACCCTTACACCTGGGATCCCCTTTCACATGGTCTACAACCCACATACAAACCAGTTACCAAATGTTCTTGAGAATGGTGATTTCTGCTGACCACCCTCTTGTTTGGCACCAGAGGGTTCACTAGACCTACCATGTTTCCCATGGTAGCTACACTTATTTTGTTTGTGGCCCTCTTTTGGATGGTTGGAATTAGAATTCTCTTTACCCTCTTTCTTGTGCTGCTTCCCCTCTTCCTTCTTGTGAGCAGCCCCAGAATCCGTATGCGTGGCCCTGTTGGCTACCCATAAGTCAGAAGATTGTGCTAGTTTCTTAGGATCCATTTCCTTAGTCTGTCGAGTGCTGCCTCAGCTCAGGAGAGCAGGCATCTAAAATAGTTTCAAGTAAAAATGGATTTCTCATTCCTTCAAAGGAGTTTACTCTGTAACCCTTAACCCAACCAATCAATCAAACATTCACACACCCAGGTAGCCCAAGGGGTACCATCTGTCTTTTTGAGGGTCCTAAAACACCTAAGATACTGGGATGGAGCCTTCCCAAATCTGGCTATTAATGCCAGCTTAACTAACTCATTGTTTTTTCTGTCTCTGGCACACAACTCCATAACAGCATCACAACCATTGTGGGGGAGCCTAGACATGAGCCATTCAATCAAATCATTCCCTCTTATTTCTTGTAGACTATAGGTGTATTCAAACATACTCAGCCAATCCAAGACGTCAAGTTTAGGATCATACACACTTACAGCTTCTTTAGGCAGGCGAGGCCTCTTGGGACTAGTAGACCTAGAAGACCATGAAAGGGAAGCGGAATCAAGGGACATCTTCTTCATTTCCATTTCATGCTGCATTCTCTTTCTCTGAATTTTGCCTCCTGATGTTTGCTTTCAGAATGTAATTCAAGTTTTTGGAATTCCAGCTCTATTCTTAGTCTTTTTTACCTTGCTAGGAATACCATGCTATGTAGAAACTTGCCTGAGTGTTTTTAACAATATAATATTGATTTTAGTGAATTTAATACCGAGTGTGACTATTTACATTTAACTCTGTGGAAATCATTATTTTTTTTCCTAAATTTTAATTGTGAGGCATCGCATTGAAGTGTTTCTTGTTGTAGCATTGCTTTTGCTCTCCCTTGAAAGTGCTTGCTGCCCTGCTGATACTAATTCCCAGAATCTTGCCGTGATTGGATTTGCTTACCCAACACGGACGAGGATTCTGTGGACTTCATTTCCCTACAAGCTCTCTGTGTCGCGCACCCGCAGCATCATCGGGTCGCGACACAGGCTATAATTGGTCCGCGTCAGCGTGAAGCCAGGAAATGACTTTTACAGCTTAGTGCAGGCCATGTTGTTTGAGACCAGTCATTTAAGACTTTTTACCTTGCTAGGAATACCATGCTATGTAGAAACTTGCCTGAGTGTTTTTAACAATATAATATTGATTTTAGTGAATTTAATACTGAGTGTGACTATTTACATTTAACTCTGTGGAAATCATTATTTTTTTCCTGAAATACGATTTTAATTGTGAGGCATCGCATTGAAGTGTTTTTAGTTGTAGCATTGCTTTTGCTCTCCCTTGAAAGCGCTCGCTGCCCTGCTGATACTAATTCCCAGAATCTCACCGCAATTGGATTTGCTTACCCAACACGGACAAGGAGTCCGTGGACTTCATTTCCCTTCAAGCTCTCTGTGTCGCGCACCCGCAGCATCATCGAGTCGCGACACAGGCAATAACTGTTTTAGCCTGTTTCTGCCTGATCTGCAGTCGGCAGGAATTGCTGCCAGTCAAAGCATACATCAGGTATTCTTTGCTGTAACATCTGCATACCAAGCTTTTTGAATGTCTAAAACACAGGATGCCTCGCTTGATATATAGTACCATTGAACTGATAGCACTTGATAATTCTCTGGGTAATATCACGCTAAGGGCACTAAACAAAATTAGAAATGAGTATATCCTTAACACTTTACTGCAAATTTCCCATTGCAAACATACACTAATGAATAGCTTCAAAGCAGCATTATTGAATGTCAGATCTGGTGTAGCACATACTACAGAAATTGCTGAATTCAATAATCTGTACAATCGAGACATGATGTTAATTACAGAAACCTGGTTTTCTGAGTCTTCACCCAGCATATTTCATGAGCTGGTTCTGGATGGCTATTTGATTAAGTACATCAATAGGACAGCAAGAAGAGGAGGAGGGATTGCAATTATTCACAAGGATACCCTTGAATTATCTCATTTAAATATTCTTGACTGGGGTGATGACTTCCCGGTGGGACTGTTGAATTTTAAAATGTCACCTAATTCTACTATTTATATAGTAATAGCCTATAGACCCCCTGGACCATGTAAATATTTTCTAGAGAATTTAGACGCTTTTCTCAGTGGTGAAGGGAGCAAGTATAAACAGCTGCTCCTGGTGGGCGACTGGAATATATGGCTGGACGACCAAACCAAACCAGATTCTAAAGAACTCTTGGACTTATTCAACGTCCATGACCTTCTCCCCCTGGCCCGTCAAGCCTCTCATATAAAGGGCCATTGTCCAGATGTGGTCATCACACGTGGCAACTGCATAACTATGAAGGATGTCATGCCAGTTCACTGGTCGGATCATTTTGTTAAACTGTTCGATCTAAGTATGTGTAACCAAGCCAAACTCAATACAAAGACTAAACAGGCTTCCTATTCTCGGAAAGCCAGAGACCTAGATAAAATCTCTGGTAGTGAGATCTATGAATCCCTTGCTACTATTGACCCCACTCTTTCTTGTGAGGAACTTTTTTCTAGGGGATTTTTGGCCTTGGGCACTATTTGCAACAAAATAGCAGCCCCAAAATCGAAAGCCAGAAAGGTTTCTCAACCTTGGTCCTCAACAAGTTTACAAGAACTACGCAGGCAATTTGGCAAGACCAGCCAAAACTGGTTAAAAAGCCCACTCCAGAAAATAAATTTGCAGCTAAAAGAGCACCGATGAGATACAAATTGGCAATTTTTTCAGCTAAGAAAGATTTTCTGGGAAATAAACTACAGTCCGCCAACAATCAACCAAGAGAATTATTCTCTATTATATGCAGGTTCTGCAACCCATACTGTAAAAATTCAGTGCCTGATTTTACGGAATCAAGAGCTAACCTGTTCAATTCTTTCTTTGTAGATAAGATTGAACGCATAAGAGCAGATATAGAACAGACTGCCCTTTTAAATTCAGCGACATTTAGTACAAATTCTGCGGCACCCAAGGTTGATTGCCCTCATAACCAGATTTTATCTGCCTTTGACTTTCACCCGGTTTCCGAAAAAGATATTTGTCAACTTATTGGGACTCTTAAACCCACAATTGACTCCCTTTCTCCCTTACCAGCTTATCTAGCCAATAAATTGGCACCTGAGCTAACCCCGTTTATAACCAACTTTGTTAATAAATCATTGCTGTCTGTGATTGTTCCAGAAAGCTTAAAGCTTTCTATTGTCTCACCCCTGTTGAAAAAACCTTCATTGGACGCAGAGGTGCTACAAAACTATCGGCCTATCGTGGGACTCCCTTGGCCAGCAAAGATTCTCGAGAAGGTGGTCACTAATCAACTTCAGTTTGTTAAACAGGAATCACTATTAGACAAATTCCAGTCAGGATTCCGACCAAAATATGGAACCGACACTGCCCTCCTAGTCGCACAAGATGAATTACTGAAGGCCACGGACCAAGGAGAGCTTACACTCCTGGTAATGTTGGATCTGTCCGCGGCCTTGGATACAGTAAATCATGATATTCTCTTGGAATGACTACAGGAGATAGCAAGAGTCTCTGATGCAGCATTAAACTGGTTTAGGTCTTTTTTGACCAATCGCCGGCAGCGTGTGAGACTGGGAGAATTTCTGTCGGATTTTATCCATCTGAGCTGTGGAGTTCCCCAGGGATAGTCCCTGCCTCCACTACTATTTAATTTGTATATCCGACCTCTTCTGGAAATCTTCAGACGCTATGGACTGGACGTCCATTCCTATCCTGATGATACACACATATTTGTACAAATTACTAATTTTCAAGAAGCATTCAACAATTGGAGCAATGTCTGGTAGAAGTGAGCAATTAGATGTCAAACAACTATCTACAGATTAATGCTGCCAAGACGGAACTTACACTGTTCGGTCCTAAGCATTTTGCTGACGACTGCCAAGAAATTGCTGGTTCCAACATTTCTGGGGGAAAACTTTAAATTTGTATCAAAGATAAAAAATGTGGGATGCATGTGGCAGGAGGATCTTGGCAGTGAAGCACAGGTGAGAGCCAAAACCAAAGCAGTCCATTTTGTTCTGGACTACTACGCCAGGCACTTCCTTACATCCCTAAAGAGAATCATGCTTCGGTAGTTGGGGCACTTACCAGTGCCCATCTTGACTACTGTAATAGTCAACTGCTAGGCATTCCTTCTAAACAGCTTCAGCGGCTCCGGAGAGCTCAGAATGCAGCTGTTATGTATGCATGTGTGTCCTTTCCCCCACGGTCAAGATATATTCAGTTTGAGGGCTGTACTATGGCTTCGCTGACCTTTGCAACATTGAATGTTAAGGGGATAGGAGGCGCTATTAAGAGACGCAAGGTTTTGGCGTGGATTTAGAGGAGTCGAGCAGATGTGGTTTTGCTTCAGGAAACTCATTTAACTGAGCAAAATGGAGGTTACTTGGTCAGTCCAAAGTACTTGCATGTAATCTCTAATTATTATGATTCAAGATCAAGGGGAGTGAGTGTATTGTTTAGGAAAGGCCTTCCGGTGACGGTGGAAAAAACACTAACGGATGATGAAGGACAGATTTTGCTGCTTGATGTCATTTACGATGGGAAAAAGATAACGTTTGGGACAGTCTATGCTCCGTGTTCGCCGACTGTTGACTTTCTCACCAAGTTGGACCTGTTGCTAGATAGGGTGGAGGGTGAGACGATTATTTTAGGTGGGGACTTTAATGTAGTTATGAATAATAATTTGGACCGGAAATCTGACTGCGGATACTCTGGGGAGAAGATAAGTGCAAAATTGCGTGAATTACTATTTAGGTATGAACTTGCAAATGTATGGAGGGAACTTCATCCGATTGAGAAAGAGTATACATTTTATTCTCCTGTCCATAATTCTTACTCTAGGACAGATCATTTTTTCATTAGTAAGGTGTTAATTAATCAGGTAGAGAGCTCCAATATTGGGGAAAGAAGTATCTCGGATCATGCTTTGCTTGATATGCAGGTGAATTTTGGAAGTCTGGGTAGAAGATCTAGGAGATGGAGAATGCAGGCTGCTTTACTTAAAGATGATACTGTTACGTCGGGGTTAGAGAACTTCATTCGTTGTTTCTTTGAGGATAATAGAGGTATGGCTGGGGTTACATCTGTTTGGGATTGTTTTAAGGCAGTTCTTAGGGGTGAGCTGATTAGTAGATCAGCTCATGCTAGGAAGAAAAGTCAGGATGAACTTAAGAAGATGGAGGAAGAGATAAGGTCTATGCAGAAGGTCTGTGCGGATAATGACTCAGTACAGAACAGGACACGTCTAAGGAAGTTGGAGTCTGAGGTAAATGACTATGTACAGGTTTTGGCAGATAAAGGTATGTTTTATTCGAAGCAACAGTTTTGGGAGTTTGGGGATAGGAGTGGGAGATTGTTGGCTAATAAGCTTAAGGGAATTGCGGTGAATACGAATGTTTCATCTATTCTGACGGAAGCTGGTGTTACTTTAAATAAGACTGAAGAAATTTGTGAACACTTCAAAGGTTTTTATGAGAATTTGTATAGAGAAGATGTACAGCCTGAGGATGACAGTTTAGCAGCTTTCTTTAGTAAGATTACTCTTTCCAAGTTGTCTTTGGATAAAAAAAATCAGCTGGAGGCTATGATTGATGTGTCTGAAGTTAATTTGACGATCTCGCAAATGAAAGAGGCTAAATCCCCTGGACCGGATGGTATAGTCTTAGAATTTTATAGGAAATTTGAAGCAGACTTGGCTCCTATCTTGTGTGAGGTCTACAATGTACTTATGGACTCGGGCGAGATGTGTGATTCAATGAAGGAGGCATTACTCATTGTGATCCCGAAGCCGAATAAGGATACTAAGAGATGTGGAAATTATAGACCAATTTCATTACTGAATATAGACTTGAAAATGTTTACGAAAATATGGGCCAATAGGTTGAAGTCATGTATGAGTGATTTGGTTGACGAATCTCAGGTAAGTTTTATACCAGGGCGTTTTGGGTATGATAATATACGGACTGTGTTGGATGTGATAGGAGTACATTATGGGAAGGAATCAGACAAGATCATTGGTTTTTTCGATGCTGAAAAAGCATTTGACAGAGTCAATTGAAGATTCATGGAATATACTTTGTTGCAGATGGGTTTTGGACCTGTATTTATGAAGATGATAGGATGTATTCATAATTTTGTTAGGGCTAGGTTGTTGGTTAATGGAGTTATCTCAAGGTTATTTCAATTATCAAGAGGTAAGCGCCAAGGCTACCATTGTCGCCGTATTTGTTTAATTTAGCATTGGAACCACTTGCGGTGTATATTAGGCAATGTGAACTGATAAAGGGAATTAGTGTTGGGAAGGTTGAGGTTAAGCTTTTGTCTTATGCTGATGATATGTTGATTTTGTTGTCCAATCCAAGTGAATGTGGTGTTGTGGTAAGGGAGATGTTTGAGGAGGTTAGTAGGTTGTCTGGCCATAAAGTTAATTGGGAAAAAACTGAGATCTTTCCGCTGTCTAGAACTTGCGATAATGGTATTAGGGACATTTGGAATTGTGGCTGGTCGCCTGGGGGGGGGTCACTTATTTGGGGATTTGTGTTGTTGGGGATTTGAATAAAATAGTGCAATGCAATTTAGATGAGGTGTTGACTAAGATGGCCTTAATAGTTAGGAAATGGGAAAGATTGAACTTGTCTCTATGGGCTAAAATAAATGCCATTAAGATGGTTCTGTTGCCCAAAATATTGTATATTATTCAATCCATTCCATTGTTGATTTATAAAAAACTATTTCTGAAGATTGAGAATCTCTTTCAAACTTTTTTGTGGGGAGTTGGGAAAAGGTCTCGTGTTCCGAAGTTCATTTTGATGCAGAAAGTGGATGAAGGAGGTTTTGGCTACCCGGATCTGGTAAAGTATTATCAGTCCTTTTTACTCAAAAAGGGCTCCTATTACTTTAGAGTAGAGACTGTTAAGGAGCCATTTTGGTTACAAATGGAGAGAGGGATGTGTGCGCCGTTTCAATTGGATACTCTTTATTGTATGGAAAAGTTGTCTAATAAGAAATTGGTTTTGAAGCCAATTAGGGTTACCAGACAGGTTTTGGGCGCTTGGTTTGATGAGAATGGACAGACTTATGGTTTCAGTGCAGATGCCTCCATTTGGCATAATGAAGCAATAAAGATTGATAATAAATGTCTTCATTAGAAGAGTTGGGTCTCAAGGGGTATTTTGAAACTGGGAGATGTTTTGGATGGCACTCGGATGTTGAGTTTTGTCGAGTTGGTGGATAGATTTAATCTGGGTCAAAGAGAAATGGCTAGATATTTGAGATTGGTTCCGATGGTTGAACATAGAATTGCTATGGCGGGTGGCTCGCTTGGGAGGAGACCGGAGATTAGTAAATTATTGGATGGTCCAGAGTATGGTGCACAGACTTACATGAATTTCATGCCCATGAATGCGAAACACCTGTTGGCATGGGGTGGGTTGAGGACTGCTTGGTCGAATGATATTAGCAGGGTCATTTCTGATGTTGAATGGAAAGATATTCTGAGAGTGGGTGTGAATCTAGGGAAAGATTTAACCTTGCGTTTAATTCGGCAGAAAATTGTGGGTAGGTTGTATTGGACACCTGTGAGGATGTTTAAGTTGCGGTTGAGTTTGGATGATTTGTGTTGGAGTTGTGGTACGAATAGGGGTACTCTTTTACATCTATTGTGGGAATGCCCTAGAGTACTGTCATTTTGGTGTGGGGTGATAGATAGGATTGATTTCATTTTTGGAATATGTTTACCTAGATCTGCGGCCAATATAATCTTGCTCTCGCATGTTCAAAGGGGTGCTCAAATTAGGAAACATAATTTTTGGATTGATAGATCTGTGATGGTTGCGATTAGATTAATCCTTAGGATCTTGAAAACTAGGAAGAAACCAAGCGTTGAGGATTGGTTGATAGACCTGAGGGTGTTGTCTAGGTATGATAAGGTTTTGTTGAAGAATAGAGGCAACGAGGACGAGTATTTGTTGCTGTGGGGTTCGTTTGATGCTCTCTATGATTGATTTGCTTGCTCATCCATGGAACATTTTGGTGGCAGGTGGTGTTTGGTATAAGGTTTTTCTTTTTTTTTTTCTCATTTACTTCCCTTCTCCTTGTGATGTTGTGTTTTGTCTTCGTGGTGTTTTGTGTGTGTAGGGCTAAACATTTGGTGAGGTTCATTTAGCTGAGTTTTACATAGTTTATTTTATTGCAAGATTTGGTTTTATTGGTTTGTTCATGTTTTCATTTGAATTGAGTGCTTTATTGTTTGTTTCAGCCTATGTGGAACTGATGTATTGTAAACCTAATAAACAGAAGTTAAAAAAGACACTTTGCAAAGTGCCTGTACCTGGGAATTATGTTACTTGGCAGTACAATTTGTAAGATGTACTTATATCAGCCGCTGGATTCCACCTTACCACACCTTACCAGCTACTGTTGTTGGCTCAGATTTATTAATTTGTAAATAGTAACATGCATTGGTAAAATAGTTTTGCCTGTGGTATAGGTTATTTAGTGTAAATGATTGGAAAAAGTGATTTATATATTTTGTATTAAAATATGTAAACCCTTAAAAAATAAAATAAAAAAAAGAATGCAGCTGTTAGAATGATTTTTAAACAACATAAATCAATTCATGTGTCTCCATATTTCCGGGAGCTACATTGGCTCTCAATTCCTGACCGCATCAAATTCAAGACAGCCTGTATTGTCTTTAAATTTGTAAACGGCATTGCCCCTTTATATTTAAGGGGAGGTAATTCAACCGTATCAGCCTGCGAGACAATTATGCTGTAGTAATAGCCACCTCCTGATCATTCCTCATTCTACTTATGCACCTCAAGGTGATAGAAGATTTGCTGTTTTAGGGCCCAGGCTGTGGAACTCGCTGCCGCTACAGCTTAGGACCATGAGTTCTCTCTTACAATTCCGCCGAGCACTAAAAACCTTCCTCTTTAGGTAGATGACCCCCCGTTGCTTGGGGATCCTAAATTTCATCGCACTATCTACCCAGTCCTTATCACCTGCACCAATATATGATTAAGTTCGTTATGTGCGCTCTATAAATGAAAAAAATCAAATCAAATCAAAAGTCTTTCAAGTGCCAGATATTCTGGGTTTGGATTTGGACCTTTGCAGGGTCAGGTTAGGAAGTGGCTGAGGCATAAAGGCAAGTTATGGAAGAGGTTTGCTCCCTTCTGGGGACTCCTCTGCAGATTGGAGTTTAACTCTAAACTTTCCTCCTCATCATTCTCTTCCATATCATTTGGGTTAGTAGGTGTTACAGGCCTACTTCCCATACTTTGGTGATTTAACAACCTTGTATTAAGTACACTTTTTCTTCCTTTCAGAGGCAGACCCCTAGTTTCTTTTTTTATTGTGTTAGTTTAAAATAAACTTTTACAAAACATCCGCTGAACCGGTCATGAACAAGTTCAGTATTTACTTCCTCCTGGAATGCCCAAAAATGTTTTGCTCTAGGTTGATTCAGAGTGCGTCACTGCTGCCCCTGCTTCTTCCAGAACTCTTTTTAAATAGTTCACCACAGCACTGATGCTGGACACCTTACCTCCTATCGTCATTTTTGCCCACCAGTCGTCTGGATTCAGTGACGGAATCCAGACGACTGGTGGGCTTTGGTCATAGCTCCAAAAAAAAGAGTTGCCCTTTTTCTGCACAGAACCAACACTGTTTTTAGGTTTTTGGTCTGTTCCTTTGACGTATCGCTACAATTTCGTTAGTTGGGAGTATGTTTAATCTGAAATGCAGAAACTGCGTCCTCTGTTTCTTTCTTGAGGTATTGCGGGAGAGAACCTAACTTTCTTACTTCATGGTCGAGTTGATGATGTAGTTTGTATGTCGCCGCTTTGTTCAGGGTGGTAATCCAGTCCTTTTCATGCTATTTCTTTTTTACCCTGCAGATTTTTTTAAAAAGGTCTTCTCTGGCACATTCCAACTCGCTTAATTTACCATTGTTGTCGTATATCCATCGTTTTATGGTTTTGTTTGAGCCATGTAACATTCTTCCTGTATTATCTTGAAGATTTCCAGAGGGCCAGGGTCAATACATTTGCTGGACAGAGCCAGTTGTTTCCACTCTACAGTTGTCTGGAGTGAAGATATTCCCAGCTCTCTTCGCAAAATGTGCATCGGCAGCAAGTTGGGGACTCTCATTACCTTTTTCCAAAAGACGCCCTCCAGTCGAATCCATATGGTGGATGGAGTTTTCATGACGGCCTCTGAACCATTTGTAAGAATTGGCACTACTTTCATTTGGTAGAAATCCATCACAGGTTGTATGGTAAAACGTCTATATTATGCGTTTATTTTGCATGCCTGAGCTGCTCGATTTATTTGCTTTGCTATACAGGAATGCTGAAATTGGAGATTCCACAAGGCTGTTATTAATCCAAATTCCTAGGTATTTGAATGTTGTCACCTGTTCAATTCTTGTTTTGCCCAATTACCATTTATTGGAATTGGTTTGATTCTTGGTCTTGGGTTTTCCAAACTCCACGATCTTTGTTTTTTCTGTATTTATCTCTGAATTATTCTCTGCCACATAGTTTCTCAGTTTGTTTAACTGCTATTGTAGACCCACTGGTGTCTGGTCTATCAGAACTAAGTCTTTGGCATAAAGATGTCTTGCTAGGTGAGAATCCCGCTGAAACGTGGAGGGATGTTTCTTGCTTTACCTAGCGTGTTGCCAATGTCTGCCAGAAAAAAGTTGAAAGGTTCCGGAGCCAGGGTACACCCCTTCCTCATGCCTCTAAATGTTGGGATTTCCGCAGAATGTAGGCCTGTCTGGTTCAATCTGGATCTTATTGATGTATTCTCATGAAGATGGATTATGGGGACCAAGATGGAATCTGGACATTTCTTCTTTGCCAAACGGTCCCAGAGGCGATTACGACCCACTTAGTTAAAAGCCTGGAACAGGTCCCCAAAGGCAAGATACATGTAACTGTTTTGTTTCCTATGCTCTAGCCTTCAGGGTGCTTAATATCAGGATATTGACTCCCGTACTTGTCCCTTTTCTGAACCCAGTTTGGAGAATATCATAATGTCCTTGATGTTCCAGCCAATGAGATAGCCTGGACAGGAGGAAGGAGCCAAAGATTTTACCAACCACGTCCAGAAGGGCGATCGGGCAGCGGTTTCCAGGGTCTTCACTTTCCCCTTCTTAAATATTGGGACTAGAACTGCTTTCCTCCATGAGTCCGGAATTGACTGGGTCTCCAGAATGCGGTCCAACAAAAGCTTGATGAACCACACTCATTCCTCTGAATGCTCCTTCAGTGTGGCATTGCTCAAACCATCGGGTCCCAGGGGCTGTAGACCTTGATAATTTTTGTATTTTTCTTATTATTATTTCTTGATCATATTTGATATCTCAATGTGATTCATGTCTTCTTCTAAAGGACAGCTTGGATCATATTTCCGATTTCCTCATACAGTCTGTAGAAGTGGGCAATCCAAGCTTCTTCAGAGACAGTGTTTGTTTGGGCGGCAGATGGATTTCCTCCCAATGAATTTATCAGAGTCCAAAAGTCTCTTGCTCTTCTCCCACATATGACTTTTAGCATAACCTCAGACTCCTGCTGGTAAAGGTTATATCTGTGGTACAAAGCCATCTTTTATATGACCTTTCTGCTGATTTTCCTTCAAGCCAATCTTCTGGTTTGTTTGATCGGACCGCTTGATGTCACTCTTGCCTCATAAGCCTCCTTTGTTCTACCACCGGGCTGTCGAAAAGGTGGGTAGGTGGGCTTGATTTTTCTTACTACCTTGGCTTTTAATGGAGAAACATGTCAGCAAGAGAGCAAAGTAAAGCTTTTACTACAGAGCAGTAATTTCTTCTCCGTAGATGGATGAAATACCCTAAACCCATACTTCTCCTCAGGCAGAATGTTATTTGCTTGAGCCCAATTGACAATACGAGTATGGATCACCCTGCCCAGCCATTTCGCAGTGGAGTCAATCAAAGATATTGGCCAGTAGCGGCCTGGATCTAATCTATCGCCTTTTTTAAATATGGGACTTATTGTAGATTCCTTGCAACTATTGTCATGATTCACTAACACCAGCCCAGGGCTGCTGGATGGTCACTGTGGCAATGCTGGCGGTAGCAGAGCCACGTTAGCCCACACCAAGATGGCAGAACGGTTTTCTGATGTCCACACGCTCGCCATATGATGTCACACACTCGGAAACCTACCTCCAACCGGACTGTTATTTCTTTACTCGTTTCCTCGCGGGTCCCCATGAAGCAATAGCCTTCTGGATTGTGAAAACGCTAGTTAACGTTTGGTAAGCTTTCTTTCTTACCTGTTTCTTTCCTTCTGTGTTTATTCCTGATTCCTTGCCTGTGAGGGATTTCGACCATCCGCACGGCAGGTGTGAATTCGCCTGGGCTGTTTGATATTTTTTAAGAAATTGAATGATGGTAGATCAATCTCGGAAAATGTGTAGGGCTAAACCGCACATATTTTACTATGCTCACTGCACAACGAAAACATAGATCTGGGATACAGCTGTAGAAAACCCAAGGGTCTCCTCCCTCTCTGCCGTGCGCTAAGTGGAAAGATCGGGGAAGAATGCCAAGAGAGAAGAACACTGTTTAGCGAGAGAGGGTATTCCCCCTCCTCTATTGTAATTTCCTCTCAGTTTGCAAAGGACACTGTCATTCCACCTCAACCTCATCCCAATCATGTCCCTCTTTGAAATATACCGTCTGCAATCCCAATCATTCTTCTCCCCTTCCCTCTGACTATTATTTTCCGAATTCCCAGTGTGCTTTTATAAACCACTACAATTCCCATAACCCCCCCTATTCATTCCACTACCCCGATATAAAACATTGTGACAAAGCTAAAAGAAATACCCCAGGCTTTTTCCTGACATGTCACAACACAAGGGTCAGGCAGCGTCAGGCAATTGACAGTAACCACACACACCTGATGGGCCCTTTCCTTTCCCCACATGGATAAAAGGCAGAGCACGAGAGTACACTACGAGCAAGGCCGAACGCACGAGGAAACAGCTATACCGGACCAGCAGTTCAAACGGAGGAGAAAGGCGACAAGACCTGGAGGTATGACAAAGGGGTAACTGTGCTTGCCCTTTTCAACTCAGGCCTGCAAAGCCTCTGAAAGGGAAATCATAAGACAGCGAGTTACAGCTGGCATGTGGAGGAACAGATGTCAACGGTGCATGTGGGCCTCCCGCATTGATGGCAAAGGCGGGCAGATACGCTGGCTACTGTGGTAGCGTCCTTGACTCCAGAAGCAAGACAAGGTAACGGGTTCAACACAGCTGGTGAGTCAGAGGAAGCTGATAGCAAACCAAACTGTGTTGAGCCCAAGGTTGCAAGTGGCAACATTATATGAACGCAATGAACTTGAGAAGAAAGAACGTGCGTGTATGTTTGAACCTTTGGGAAAGCCCAGGCAAGGGCCAGCAGGAGTGATCAGGCGCTGCAAGAATGCTCATTCGAAGGACTCTCGCTGGCGTTGAAACTGCAAGTACCAGAAGGCCCTAGTAAAGGGCAGCGTGAGATGTCAAAGTGGTCCTACAAGGGTCATGTCAAATCCCTTGTACAATCTAAAGTCTCTGACCCATTCCCGAGAGAAAGCTAGGGGAAGGGAACCCTGCTTTCTGATATGATTGTGAACTGCGGAATAAAGCAGTGTGAACCCGTAGAGAGATGCTGAAAGAAAGCTAGGAGAAGGGAACCTACGCTTTCTGATGAAAATGAGCAGATCATGAACTGTGTTAGAAATTCAAGAACTTTGTTAAAGATGGCTATGTGGACCCGACTGAGGGACATCAAGGGGAAAGCTACTGAGAGTGAATCCTGCATTGAGATAAAGCAAAGTGACTATATTTGGCAAATGTGAACCTGAGGGATGCTTGCGAGTTGGGGTGATGAGTAATACACCCGTGAACATTTTGTCGACAAGAGTGAACCCGACTGAGGGTTGTCCACAGTAATGGCTGTTTAAAAAGACATTAACGCTCTTGAATGTTACGAGCTGTATTTGAAAGGCTGTAGTGAACCCGACGGAGGAAGGCACACTTTGCAAGGAGGATCCTAGCCCAGCAGAGGGAGATCCTAGGGGGCGAAGAGCAATCGCCCAAGGTGCAAGACCACCAAATGAACTTTTATTTGTTGTTTTGATCCAATCGGCCTTCTTAGGCAAGAGACTTTGAGGAAAGGGACTTGGCCCATGAGGATTCTGGTATCGTAGAATAGACTTGTGATCCTTGTGCTAGAGAGACCCAGGACTGTGCTGAGCTCAGGAGTTCCGCCTTGTCCTGTGCTTGAAACGTGGGGCATGGAGACCCAGCCATACCATCCTGACTTCTCATTTTGTGAACACTTCTTTCTTTTCTAGTCCACACTCTTTTGTAACTTAGTGGTAAGGATTGGCAATAGGTTTTTTAGTATAGGCCCATGTTATTTGACAAGCCGCTACTAGGACTGCCTTATTATTATTTGATGGTCGTAGCTTGCTTCCATCTTAGCTTTAGATTTAGATTAGGGGTTTTTCTCACCCATGCATACAGTTTAATAAACACCCTTGAACTGTGATCACTTGTGTCTGCCTTTACTGTTGCCACCATTAGTTCCTTACATAGCCTACAGACATGTGCAGACCTCCCTGTGTACATGAAAGCATGAAAAGGAGGAGGGCAACGCCTTCCTCCTGCCATGGCCAGCCTAATTAAATATCAACGCCTCCAAGGATCCGCCCTGCCCATTGTCAGTCTGCTGATGGCGGTGCATACTAATGACAGTTAATTGAAGCAGACCTGCGGGAGGCCTGGTTTCAGAGCTGACAAAGGGGACAGGAAACCCAACACCTTTTGGCTATGCATCTGTGTCAACCTGAAGCCAGCTCCCACCACTTAGTATGAAGGGCAGTGAATCTCATGTCTGGGACAACCGTTTACAGTAGGCTGCCCCTGCAGGGGGACCTCTTTCAGAGGGGAGACGCATGTGATTTGATGCAGACAGAAAGTCTGTTCTCGCCACTAACTCCAAGGGAGACCTGCGCTTAGATCAGGAACCACAGAGAGCTGAATTAACCAGAAAGACCCACTGATCAACAACAGACAGGAAGATGGGTGGGACTTAGTGGTACATGTTTTCACCCCTTTACCTTTCCTGTTGGAAAGCACTCTGGTTAGGACCTCACGCATAACAGAAGATTTTTGGTGGGCACCCAGGATTGGTTCATTAAGGTAGGCTTAGCCTGCACTAATCAATGGGGCACATTTGGCTTTAAAAGAGGGCTGAGCCCCTCTCTTAGCAGACGGTCTGAAGGCTTCACCAGAAGCAGGAAAGAAGAACTAATTTGGACCCTGGCTGAAGGTAAAGACTGCCTTACAGCTTCCGCCAGTGACGCAAGGCCAGGATTCCCAAGAAAGAAGCAAGATCCCTCCCCTAAACATCTCCCAGGGGGCAGAGGGAGATACTGAATCCAGAGGACCCTCCAGCAGCTTCAGAACCGGTAACCAGCCAGCACACAGCCTGCCATGCTATGCTCAGCAAACAAGCTTCCTAAGTGGGAAGTGCCAGAGAGTCTCTGTACCAAACCAAGGACAAGGCCGTTGCCTGCAACAGTCTCCTCAGCTTTGGGCCCTTAAAAGACGACAAAAGCCCACCAAAGAAGCTAGGAGGAATGCACCGACAAGCATCAACCAGCATCCACCTTTAGGGACATTATCGAGGCAGTCGAGCCCCTCAAGCTGCAACCGACTGCACTACTGACTGTTGTCACACTGCAGTCGCTCACGCTGTCCGAGACGCCTCGACCAGTGCTTCAGACCTGCCAACCAGCACTGAGACAACAGCTCCTGACCCGGAGCCACCATGTAGGCCAGCCTGCAGCCGTCTGTGCAGCCTTGCTCGCCGAACTGCCTGCTGCCTGTTACCCGCAGCTGTCTCCCATCAAGAACTCTGTCGCAGAAGCTGCAAAGTATCCTGAAACCATCTCAACGCTGTCGGGCACCAAGAACTTCTACAAGCACAAGGTACATTGTGGTTCTGTCCCTCTGGTGTTTCTGCGAAGGCCCTAATGACATTTTATGACCCATTGCTCCCTTTGTGCTGAAACCAAGTATCCTTGAACTATTGAGATTAATTACTTTACCGACTACCCTCCTGTCGGTATCCAGAGTCTTCCCCTTTCCTTTTTGAAACTGTCTGCCCTCTGCATTCCTTTACAGGGTGGGTTGTATTTTGTAGTGTTGCTAGAGCTGTCTGTTGTGATAATAATAAAGTAGATATTTTTATACAACCTTGACTGGGGGCGTGGCCAGCAGTGATGTGTTAAACACGTGGACCTTCTGAGCTCCCAAATATCCTGAAGTGAGATCCTTTCTGAGCACCCAAGCGATCAAAAAGGCTTGGACAGCGACTCTGCAGCAATATAAAATGGCAAAGAGGAGAGGCAATAAAGTAGCCCGCGGGTGGAGGAAATTGTAGTGGAAGGCTCCGGCCTGTTGAATCAAAATGGTAAGCACAATTTACTGAGCGAGAAAACGCAGAGTCGTGTAGCTCAGTGGAATGTGAAGGACCGTCCGGAACATCAGAGACAACCTGATACAAAGATCTCTGATTCAGGAGGAGATGGTCCAGGCGACCCGGGGAAGAGCAGGCACTGCAACTCTTGGTACAAGATACGGAAGGCAAAGGGAAACAGAGGCAGAGGCACACGCTCAACTCACAGAATAGAGCGGTAAGAGAGCGTCGCAGTGCAGTGCATGAAAAGAGTTCCAGAAAGCCGGCACAGGTTGGAAACAGTGTGGCTGAGCGAACTTCAGCGTGCTAGCATGGGAAAGCGCTGGCAGTCCGGTCCCAAGACTTTATCTATCTGGGGCAGTGATCAGAGGCGAGCTCACACAGTAAGAGGGTTAGGAGAGCCCCCACGACAAAGAAGTTATGCGGAGATCCAAGGCAGAGCAGGCTGAATAAGGGACATCTGCGGCACAGCAAAGCATGATAACGTGAAGCTCCAAACAACGGTGCAGACAGCGGGGAGACAAGACACTGGGGATGCAGCTGAGAGTTGTGCCAGTAGATGCCTGAAAACGCGAGCAGGTGCTTTCCGTAGCACTGATGCCTACTAACCAAGGCTTGTCCTCCCATACCCCTCTGCGATATATACGAGGATAGAGGCCAGTTCGGTGGGTCCTTGTGAAGGGCCACCCCAGTTCCATGGTGATGTAACCCAGCTCCCAAACCCTACGGAATCCGTGGACAAAGAGGGCAAGACCTAACCACCTGGGGAAGCCACATAGCCTATGGGTGCATCGCTGACCAAGGGGGCTCTGGAACCCTGGCTCTTGGGGTGTGGCATGGGGGCAGCGCCTATAACACAACAGTGAGCGCAGTGAACGTGGAAGAGTAGAGCTCCAGGCTATCTGCAGTAGGCTAGGGGCCAGCGCTGCTCAAGAGCCAGATGTCGGAAGGCAGGAGAAAGAAGAGCACACCGCAGCCAAGGCAGAACAGGTTGGATGCGTTTACCAGGAAAGGTGATCCAAGCGGATGCCCGGCAGAAATGAAGACCAATCAATGGAGGATGACCAGAGGCCTCTGTCTACCTGTACAAACAACACGATATTGGAGGCGGTAACAGCCTTGCGAGCATCCATGGAAACTCATAGAGGTGAAGTTAAGAGTGACGTAGGACTGCTGAGGCAAGATTTGCCCCACCCCGTCCTATCATCGCCAAAATATTGAACTTCTGTGACAAAGAAAAGATACTGTCCTTTTCTTTTTTTAAACTTTTGTTTATTGGCAGGTGGTTAAGACAGACACAGCACAGTTAGCATGTAAGCAAGAAAGCAGCATAACAGTATCTATATGCATTGCATCACAAATAATATCAACTTCACATTTTGAAGGGGGTGAACACTGTGGAATAGTAGAATAGTACACAAGAGTCAGGTATCAAGATGAGTCCGGTGGTGCCGATGAAGGGGCGGACGTCCACTCGACCCCCTCTTGGCTGTTCAGGTAACTACAAAATTCAGTCCACACATTTCCAGGGCGGGATATCATGGGCAAGGATCCGATGTACTCCTCCTCGCATGTTTGTACCCACGTGAGGGTACTCAACCACATGCTGAGAGTGGGGGGGGGTGCGGCGCTTCCAGCATTGTAATATACATCTTTTGGCAACAATAGCACTTACTTTCAAGAACTTCGACATCTTCCTTACATTTTCTCCCGTCCAAATACCAAACAGCAAGGCTAATGGGTCCATCTCTACCGGGGAGCCTATTATCTCGGAGAGCGCCTCTGTCACCTCCTCCCAAAACTTGTGCAACGCAGCACAGGACCAAAACATATGAACATGGTCTGCCTCATTTGATTTGCATTTCGGACATGTATGTGTCGAGGTGAGCGTGAATTTTGCAACTCTGTATGGCGTGTAGTAGAGACTGTTGAGTAATTTGTATTGAATGCAGCGGAACCTAGCGCTGAGTGATACCTTGCGCGTGTGTGCACACATTTTGCCCCACATTTCGAGCTCCCTGGCCCATGCCGCCCGTGGGTCCGGGGAAGCATTCTCTAGTTTGCCCATCTGCATTTTATACAGGGAGGATACTATGCCCCTACAGCCTGTGGAGTTTGCTATGTACTGTAGTTCAGGTGAGTCTGGAGGCTCCTCTGGGAAGGAGGGCCACATTGCCCGTACCGCTGCTCTCAACCTGTAGTACTGCAACAAGTCAAGCGCAGAGCTGGAGTGCCCAGGGCGCAGAGTTCGGGGGGTTATGAATGAACCATCCGGGTACAGGTCGGTCAGGGCACGATATCCCAGATTTTCCCACCGTTGAGAGAGGTGTTGGTCATGTGTAGGGGTGACGCTGGGAAATTGCCACAAGGGGAGCCACTTATAGTATGGACGCTGCACCAGACTGGGGGGATGGTAGCCACCGGGTCCCATGGGGCATCCGCACGAAATCCATGATGTAATAGAAGGGTCATGATGTGGGTACCGTCCCCCGCCATTTTTTCCAATTTAACATGTGGGGGCGGGTTGGGGTGTGTGTACCAATGGGTAGCATGTTGGCACTGGCGTAACAGGGGCCCCCACAGCCCCCGCGGTGTGGGGGGGCCCGCGGTGTGGGGGGGCCCCACCAGCACATGGCTGGGAGGGGGCCCCAGTAAAAAAAAGAAAAAAAAAAAAAAAAAATAATAATTTCTTTTGAAATTCACTCTGCATTCATAAAGAACATTTCTGTAACAGAAATAATTTCTTTATGAAGGCAGAGACCCTAGGCTGGAGGCCTCCATGTCATGGGGTGGGGGGGTGGGGAACCCTATGCCTTCAAAAAGAAATTGTTTGTTTTTGAAGCCACTCAGCCATCATAAAGAAATTATTTTGATTATGGTTCGGTCCTTAACTGAAATAATTTCTTAATGAAGTTATAGTGACTTAAAAAAGAAACAATGGGGCTCATTCTGACCATGCCGGTCCGGAAACAACGGTGCTGGTAAGCTTACAGGCACTGTTGTTTCCGGACCGGCATATTACAGGTCTGCCTGGTGGGGCTGCCGTGCCCGACAGGTCTTACCCTGCCAGGCACAGCAGCCACGGTAGGCAGACCTGTCACGGAAGCACCGACACCGTTAACAATGGTGCAGGTGCTTCTGTGTCCCCATTCCCGTGGAGTCTGGGGTTTAACGAAATTACCGGCACCTGATTTCCCAGCCGCCGGACTTGAAATAGCACGGTGGCACCGGGAAGTCAGGCCATAGTAATTTTTTATGGGTCTGGCGGCAACCCGCCGGTAGCACCGGCACGGTTACCGCTGGACCCGTAATGAGCCCCAATTTCTTTTTTAAGTAATAGGGCCCCCCCTCAACTCCATGAGGTGTGCGTGTATGAGTCTATGGTGAAAGGGTGCACACTCAAATGTATAGCCGGCTGCCTGTGTGTGTATGGTGAAAGGGTGCACACTTAAATGTATGGGTGGCTGTGGGGGTGTGCCTGCATGGTGAAAGGGTGCACACATAAATGTATAGGTGGCTACCTGTGTGAGTGTATGGTGAAAGGGTGCACACTTAAATGTGTGGATGACTGGGTGTGTATAAGGTGAATGGTGTGTTTGCTTGTGTACAGGGGCACAAGAAAACCTTCATTTCGGGGGGGCTAACCCTTCAAATGTTGGGAGAGGCGCTAACTTCACATGCGGTGGGGAGGGGGAAACTTATTTGTGTGGGCGCATACAAATTATTTATGCATTTTAATGAGACTATTCTAGTGCAGATTCAATGTTACAAGCAGTTAACTCTCTCCTATAAGTCTCCTGTTCCCTCTCTACCCTTCCAATCACTCCCCTGGCATGCAAGTACTAAACCCACATCACGATTTCAATCGCCTAAACAATGTGGAATTTGAATGCAGGTACTAACAGTGAAATGCTTTACGTTGGTAATTGCTGTGTTCTTGTTAACAGCAAAAACCAGGTGCCGTTTAAAATCTGTGTTCTGTTCGGTCTGGCAACTGCTCTAAAGGTTAGCCAAGTTGAGTCAATATAGCCCAAAATGTCAGGGGGGGTAGTGCTGAAGCCCAGTCAACTCAATGGTGTTGCGCTACTACTTGTGTTTAATGCCTTGCTTACTCCTAGCCCTATACTTCCTCGTCCCAGTACTTATATACGAGGCAGTACGTGTGTTTGAGGCACTCTGCCTCATACAAAAGTACTGGGAAGAGGTAGAGGTACATGGAGGTAATGCCTGATTTAGCTACCTGTAATCTTCATCACTCCTAGTCCCGCAGTTCCTCATCCCAGTACTTACCTTTGAGGCAAGGAGCCTCATACGAAAGCTCTGGGACAAGGAAGAGGGACACAGAGGTAATTCTGGGCCAAGGAGCTGATTGTGGAGGTTGGGGTGGTGGGTGGGAGGGAGAGTGGATGTGTGGGGGGCAGGATTGTGTGATAAATCATAATGGTTGTCCATGTCCAGGCTAAGCAGGCATGATATGTGGTATTAGTGGCCAGAGAGGCATTTTGATTTAGCCAGTCTAGTCATTCCTCAGTTTGGTATGACTTTCTTTTAACTGGACATTTCTGATAAAGTAATCCTGCTAACTTTAATTACCTGGCTAGATTGGCATTTGGGTGCTGCCAGTCTAGCCATTTCTTACTGCGGCATTGTATATTTTTCTGGGCATCTGTGATAAAATGATATGATGTGATTCAAGTCATTTATAATGCGCCTGTACACAAGTGTACACAAGGGAGGGATGATAGAGGGAGGACAAGACAAACGATCTCACTAGGCCTTGTGTCATTGTGAGAACGAGAAGTGCAAGGGAAAAGGGAGCAGGGAAGTGCAAGTGAGAGGGGAGGGGGAAACAGGGCAGCAATGCTCTCAGTAAGTGCAGCCAGGGCAGAGCAGCTATTGGTTGTGCAAGGAGAACAATGGACTGAAGGGTTACAGTTACAGCCCCTAAGTGCATGGTAGGCCCGGAGGCAGTGCAAGGGTGACCAATCAAGAAGGAGCCTGGACTCAGAGAGACTCTGAGGGTAGCCAAGCAGCCAGACAGTACAGCAGACATGTAGGTCAGGTAGGTCAGCAGGGGGGAGAGAGAGAGAAAGCAGCAGAGAAGAGGAAAGCTTTTAGCTGCTTCCGAAACTTCAGGTTGTCCGCCTCAAGTTTGAGAGGGGCAGGGAGGCCATTCCAGTTGGAGGCACCAGCAGAGGAGAGAGGTCTACCCCCACTCTCTGCCTGGAGAAATGTCTAAGCCTTAGAGAGTTGGAGGTAGCTGAGTGAAGGGTTAGAGAAAGAAGGTATTTTGGAAGAGAGCATTGGATTTAGTGTTGGCACTGGCCCCAGAAAGCCTTGTGGGCAATGCAAAGGTTCTTGAACTTGATCCTTGCAGCCAGTGGAGAGATTTCAGGGCTGGAGAAATACAATCCCAGGGCTTGAGGCCAAGGCTAAGTCTTACAGTCCTGTTCTGGATTATTTGCAGATGAAAGAGACTAGAGGAAGACAGATTGAGAAAGTGGCTGTTGCAGTAGTCCAGCTTAGAGACAGTGAGCTTCTGGTGGAGAGTGAGAAAGGGAAGAGTCCCTTTGAGGAGGAGCAGCTGGTAGTGGGACTTATTGGTGATGTCCGAGATGTTAGGAGAGAAAGAGAGTGTGGCGTTGAAGATGACACCAAAGTTTTCTGCCTCGCAGGAAGGCAAAGGAAGAGGGCCCAAGGTGGTCTGCTATAGTGAGAGAGGAAACACAGTGGCAAGGGTCCCAATGAGAAGGATCTCTGTCTTACTGGCATTAAGGCAGAGATTGTTGGAGGCGCACCAATCCTGAATCGTGGATAGACAGTCAGGAATGAGCAAGAGAGGAGAGGAGGATGAGGGGAGCCTGAAGGAAAGCTGAGTCATCTGCACAACACTGAAAGTTAGAGGATAAGGTAGAGATCAGGGAGGCCAAAGTGGCCAAGTAGAGGTTGAAAAACCAGTGTGAGAGGATAGAGCCCTGGGGAATGCCACAGGTAGAGAGAGGTGGCGGAGAGAATGGGACCACGATCGACCTGGGAGCGGAGTGGCGGTCCAAGTGGAAGTAGGTCAGTCACTCTAGGGTCTGATCTGTGATGCCCAGGTTCTCACAGAGTCGATTGATCAGGATGGCGATGTTGACCCTGTCGAAAGCAGAGGAAAGATGAAGGATGAGAATAGAAGGAATGCTGGAATCAAGGTTAGAGAGCAGCACAGGTGTTAAGGAGAGCAGTTTCCATGCCTCTGTCAGCTCTGAAGCCAGACTGATGGTCATGGAGACAACCAACAGATTCAGTGTGGAGAGTAAGC
Organism: Ambystoma mexicanum; assembly: GCF_040938575.1. Lineage (NCBI taxonomy): Eukaryota > Metazoa > Chordata > Amphibia > Caudata > Ambystomatidae > Ambystoma > Ambystoma mexicanum. The sequence goes on from NC_090934.1 coordinate 39,247,122, forward strand.
TGGGAGATGGCAAGCTTTTCCAAGAGTTTGCTCAGGAAAGGTGGAGATTGAGAGATAGTTTTCCAGCAGGTAGGATCAGCAGACTGCTTCTTGAGGAGTGGGTGCACAAGGGAGTGCTCAAAGGGAGAGGGGAACATTGCAGTGGCGAAAGAGTGATTACAGAAATCGGCCAAGGCTGGAGCGAGGGTGTCAATATGGGCTTTGATGGTTCTGGATGAGCAGCGGAGCACCTGTTTGGATGACACTTTCATAGATCGGACTTGTCTAGAAACCTTGTCAGGTGTTGTCAGAGAGAAAGAGGAAAAAGGAGGAGGAGAGGAAGAGGACATAGAGGACAGGATGTCCTGAGATTTAGCAGAGAAATGAGAGGCCAGAGCTGTACAGAGGGCATGGGAGGGAACAGAAGAGGTATAGACCACAACAGGATTGACCAGTTCCTTGCAGATTTTAAAGAGTTTGGCCATGTTGTTCGAGGCCATGGAGACACATGCTTTATTGTGTGCTCTCCTCTTGATGAGTGTTATTGCTTTGACTGGCATTTTGCTGAAAACAGTCTAGGTTTGTCTAAATGTGGCCTGGCATTCTGTACTATAATGTTATTACGTGTTTACACTGGTCTACATTGTGCAGCCAGTTGGAAGCATTAATGTTCCTGTGCACTGTTGGTGACTTGCATGTATTGGATTGTGTTACCCTACAAAACAATTGCAAACACTCTGGCTTTATAGCCAATTTATCTCAGAAAGTGTGCTGTATATTGCATTAAAACACATATTTATATCTTTTTCCTAGTGCAGTGTGCGGCATACCCCTTCAGCAGCACGTTCATGCGTATTGTGCAAGCGTGACAGTCTAGGCCGGCCCAGAGTGTGGCGCAACCCGTGATTTGTTGCCGAGTTGGGGGGCCCCCTCAGCATGGCTCGCAGGGGGGCCCCCACATTTTGTGTTACGCCACTGCATGTTGGGCCTGTGCAGCGTTCCAGTAGAGAGTTAAATCGGGGGCATTAAAGCCCCCCTTCTCATAAGGCAGGGTCATATGTTGCCACTTCTTGTGGACCGCCCCGGAGTGCCAGAGAAATTGAGCAAACGCTGTGTAAAGCCTCTTGAAATACTGCTTGCCTGGCCACACTGGCACATTCACAAAAATATAGAGGAGCTTAGGTACTGCGATCATTTTGATTAGGGAGAGTCTGCCCGCAAGGGATAGAGGGAGATTACGCCACTTGAGCATCTTGGATTCAATGAGCTGCACCGTTGCTTCATAGTTGTCTACCAGCAGGGAAACATTAGCCAGTGACACTTGAACCCCGAGGTACCTGTTCCCAGCCGGGGACCAGCGTAGGGGGAATTCGCAGGACGGTTGTCGAGTTGTTTTAGTGAGAGGGAAGATTTCGGATTTTGAGTAGTTTATGGTGAAGCCCGAATAGGTGCCTATTTTTGTTATATCTCGAATGATAGGGTCCAAGTATGTGGAGGGTTGTCTGACGTCGAGGAGTACGTCATCCGCGTACAATTAAATGATTTCCGGTTTACCCTGCAGCCGAACGCCCTTATGAGTATGTCGATCTCTGACATGATCGGCCATAGGTTCAATGGCGAGCGCAAAAAGGATGGGGGAGAATGGGCAGCCTTGACGGGTACCCCTGTGTAATTTACAACAGTTTTATATAGGAGATCATGTTCGGCCCTATCCCCATTTTCACCAAGGCAGCCCATAAGTATTGCCATGATACCATGTCGAACGCCTTTTGGGCGTTTAATGTGACTGCCACCGCGTCCGCATTTGGATCAATTCTAGACAGTACGTTGAATAGACGCCGGATGTTGAGTGCCGTAGAACGGCCAGGGACGAATCCGCTCTGGTCGGCATGGACTAAGTGAGGCATGAATGGAAGGAACCTATTGGCAATTACTTTAGCAAAGATCTTCATGTCAGTATTAATGAGGGACAGGGGCCTGTAGGAACCGCATTCATCTGGAGGTTTCCCTGGTTTTGGGGAGGACGGTGATTAATGCTTCTCTTAAAGAGGGGGGGAGGGTGTGTAAGCGGAGTGATTCAGTCCAAACCCCATGCAGATCGGCGCTAATATGGCAACATGCTCTTGATAGAACTCAGATGTGAGTCCATCGGGACCCGGGGCCTTGCCCTTAGGGAGATCCGAGATCACCTGGACTATCTCGTCCAATGAAAACGGGGCATCAAGCAGTTCCCTGGTGCTTTGAGAGATCAAGGTCATAGGGATGGACTCTAGTAGGTCGTCAAGGTCACAGGCCGTATGCTCTGGTTGGGGGCCTTATAGGTTGGCGTAAAAACTGGCGAAAGTGTGAAGGATAGCCTGGTTTGACCAGTGTCTCGCCCCCTTCTCATCTATAATACTATCTATACGAGTCCTGCCTACCTCGGACCGGATCAGTCTGGCCAGGGTCCTGCCCGGCCTGTCCCCCTCGCCATATCTTCGGGCAGCCGCAGGGCGTGTGTAATATCTTACTTCACTAAGGGCATGTGCTTCAAATAATTCCAGTTCCGTCCTAATCTTCGCTAGGGTGGTAGGTGCTGGCTTGGAGGCATACTCTTGTTCTAAAGTTTTAAGCTTGGTTTCGGAGAGATTTATGGCCTTGAGGACCCATGCTTCTCTAGAGATACACATTCCCCTGATGTAAACTTTGAATGCCTCCCAACGGGTCCCCTCGGACGTACCAGAGACATTGTTATTTTCGTAGAACAGGTTTATGTCGGCTAGTATCTCAGCCCTAAAGATGATATCTGATAGAGCATCGGATTTGAAACGCCAGGCGGGGCGAGCCCCAGAGGCATTACCCAGCTGGATCTGAAGTAGCACGGGGGAGTGATTGGAGAGTGTGCGCGCGAGGATCTTAACATCAGAAACCCTGCCCATCCGGCTACCTGACAGGAGGAATAGATCTATTCTCGAGGAACTGTTATGTACCGTGGAGTAAAACGTGTAGTCCCTCTCCTGGGGGTGGAGTGTTCTCCAGGCATCATGTAGATTCAAGGAGCCCATGTGAGTTAGCAGCCGCTTGGCCGCTCGGGTTATAGGTCTACGGGCCGTGGTTGTTCTGTCTAGGGCCGTATCAAGTATGAGATTCATGTCGCCGCCCCATATGATGGGGACATCTACATATTTCATGAGAATGGAAGATACCGTATCTATGAAGTCGGGAGAATAAACATTGGGAGCATACAAATTCACAAGCAGGCATTCTTCGCTAGCTAAGGTGCAATGCAGGATCACAAATCTACCTTCAGGATCAATGTGGGATGTGTGGAGCGTGAACCCAACTGATTTGTGGATGAGAGTGAGGACTCCCCTGGACTGAGTGGAGTACTGAGTATAGTACCTGTTGGGGCCCCAGGCCTGTGCGAGAGCTTCTTAGCGTGTGTCTCCTGCAATAGGAGAATCTTGACCCAATGCCTTTGTGTGTACGCAGTAATTCTACGAGATTTGGTAAAATTGGTCAACCCCCGTACATTCCACGTCAATACTCTAATAGCCATACTAAAGAGTTAAGGAACATCCCAGATGTGGATTCTCACTTTGAATATCAACCGGAGCGCTGTGACGAGGCAGGCCTGCCACCCTGCCGTACCAGTCAGGACCATCCTGCCATTTTGTGGAAAACAAACCCCAACTGTCCCACCCCCCACCCTCACCGCCCAGTAATGACTAGCAGTGTATAGGCAACCACCCGGAAACCAAACTGCGTGCCAACCCCAACTCGGCAACGCCTGAGAAGTAGCCCAAACGGGGCTCGAACACAAACTCACCGCCGTACACGGCATTGCAGCTGCAGTGGGGGCTGCTGCTGCCGTCTGGCCCACCAATATTAAAACTTTAGACATATAACAACATTCACATTTTCCAGCATTGTTCGACTATTAAAGTAGAGGTTACAAATTAAGGATAACCGTGGTTTTAGAATAGCAAGGACGAAATTGGAACTACCACAGGTCAGTGCATGACGGTGCGGCCCAGTTTCTGGAGTGGAGGCACGGGATCTGGCAACAACATCATGAGATGCAGGGAGACAACTCCCGCAGGGTGCAAAGTACTAGCTAAGGCGCCAGGGGACCACGGCCAACCAGCAAGTGGGGAACAAGGGGGCGGGCAACAGTGCACCAGGTGAACAGTGTCCCGATCTCCTCCTCCACCAAAGGTCAGCGGAGGAGCCCAGGGAGTACAGGGTCAATCGTCGTCCAGTTGTTCCTCTGGAGGATTCCCCAGAGGGACCTGCGCTTCGATAAACTTAACGGCCTCATCCGGGACCGTAAAGAAATAACTTTTGTTGCGGTGAATGAATTTCAGACGAGCAGGGAAAAGCATAGAGTACTCAATTTTCCTATATCTCAACATCTTCTTCACCCCGCTAAATCAGCGTCGCTCCATCTGGACCCCCACCGAAAAGTCAGGGAAAATTCTGATGATTTGGGACTCAAGCCTCAGCTCGCCTCTCTCTCTGGCCAAACGGAGAATGTGATCCCTGTCTTTGTAGCTCAGTAATTTTGCGATGATTGGCCTGGGGAAGTCGCCTGGTTTAGGGCGGGGCGCCAGAGAGCGGTGCGCTCTCTCAACCGTGAAGAATGGTGAGAGCTCAGGGTTACCAAGGAGATCTTTGATGAGTTGCTCAACCGCGAGCTGCATGCGACCCTTGAGTGCTGATTCAGGAACTCCCACAATGCGAATGTTATTTCGCGGTGACCTCGATTCTAGGTCATCGTTCTTGGCTTTGACCTGTTTCATGTCGCGGACGAGCTCTGTAACTGTGGCCTGAAGGGTATGGATGTGATCTTCGTTGGTACCAATCCGTTGCTCCGTCTCCGTGAGCTTGGACCCGTGCTGGTCAATTTGGGCACGTAGGGAGGCGGCATTAGCGTTGATGTCGTCCAGCTTTTCATGGAAGGATGCAAAGTTTTTTGCCATGGACTCCATCATGGTGGTTAGGTCAGGTTGCGGGGGATCCGGCAATGTCTTGCTGTCCTCCTGTGTCGCAGAGGAGGACGCAGGATCCGCCCGGGGGGCCGCCTTGGCAAATTTGTCCATAGTGCCCACTTTGTTAGGACCCCGCGCTCTGTTGGACATTATAATGGTGGGGAGCCCCTAACAGATCTGGCAGAGTTAGAGGCGGGCAGCGGCCGAGGATACGCAGGGGAAGATGAAGGCAGGGCTGCAGCCACCGACCGCAGATATAGTAGGCCCAAGGGTGCTGATAGTACGCTGACAGGGTGGGGAAGGCAGATTTCGGCGTGGCAGCAGAGATGATGTAGGCCAACAGGGGGTATTGCGTGGTCCAGGACAGTGCGGGTCTCATGGGGAGCGGAGGTTTCGCCGATTGAAGGATCTGAGGGGCCCCCGCGTGTCCCGTGTGAGTGTTGGCTCACCAAAATCAGCCAAGGCCCAGAGCGTTGAGATGGCAGCCAGTCGGCGCGGGGACCACACGCCGCCCCGGGAATGGCACCGCAATCAATCGGACAGTTGGGTGAGTGGGGCACCTCCCCTCACAATGGCACACTGAGGTGTGTCAGTCCGCTATAGTGGCCACAGCCCAATGAGTTCCGGAGCGAGATGTGGCCAGGGGCAAGGAAATGGGTGCGCGACCACCACTACAAGGTAGGCCGCAGCGCCGGTGGCGAGGCAGGATTCGGGAGCCACGCTTCGCGGGGAAAGAAAAGGCTGGTGCGGGCCGAGCACCCGTGCAGGCAGCCCAACAGCAGGCGGAGAAGGCACCGAGAATACAAGCGGCCGGGGGAAGCGGGGGCCTGCACCTGGAGGGAGCAGGGAGGATAAAACGGAGCCCGCAGCACCCACCTTGCAGCGTCCGGGGTGGCTAGACCCGCCCGCCGTCTGGAGGTCAATGGGCGCAGGCCCGCAGCCGGCCGCAGTCCGACGGCGTGATCCTATTGATCGAGGGGAGAAGGAGAGTGAAGGAAGTCCCAGCTACGGTGTCTTCAGAATGGGTTCGTGGGCCTCCCGCCTCCATGGGGGAGTGACCGCCCGGACACTGGACGGCCCGACCAGCCAGCCCAGGCAGCCGCGGGCACCACAGCCAGCGGGGCCCCCTCTGTTTCGGGAGCGGGCGAGAGGTCTGCTCTCGCCTGCGGAGGTAGCGGGCTACAGCCCAGTCACGGCACACGGGGCCCACCAGTGCGCCGCAAGCCCGCAGCAGCCGGGAGACCCCCCGGGCATCAGTAAGGAGATCAGGTAGAACAGCGAGGAGGCAGCATAGGAGGCCGGAGGCAGCAGCGCAGGAGGATCAGGAGCCGCAGCTCCTCCCGGCGGGGCCGAAGCAGGTAGAAGGAAGCCCCGGGATGCAGACCCCCGGGGGCACAGCAGCGAGGAGGCACCGAAGGCGGCCGCGGACAGCCGCGCGGGAGGGCCCGGAGCCACAGCGCGAAGGGGCCTCAGATGTCGGAGGCGCAGGTCCCGGGCGCCGATTCAGCCCCAAAACACAGGTGCGGGTAGAGGATGATGCCGGCAGAAAGATTGTGGCAGTGGCTGCAGCGGGCAATCAGGATAAGCGCTGATGTGACAAGGAATCAGGTGGGCCACGACGGAGTTCCAAAGCTAAGCGGCCATCTTGCTTGGCTGCTCAACAGCGTGCCCCCAAGATACTGTCCTTTTCTAAAACAGGAGGAGCAATTCTCCGAACATCAGCTTCTCTGGCAATCTACCCAGATTATACCATCCAGGTCCAAAGAATGAGTGGCCTATTCATCCCTACGAGAGAACAACTGAGGCGGCAGGGTATCATATATATGCTGCTGTACCCTGCAAAGCTGAAGGCGCTATATAAAAGAAAGTCTTTGTTTTGCAATGCTCCAGAGGAGGTGAACAAGCTGATGGACTCCAATCAGATGAAGTAAATGCCCGAATGGAGAGAAGAAACTGATTGAGCCGCCGGGAGAAGAGTTTTTATAATGTATAACTTTGACTTAAGGTGCACAGACACCTAAGTAGTACAGTGCAGAAGAGGATGCAAGGTTGAACTTTGAGCTAAAACATGGCGCCGATAAGCAAACCATTTTGGCCATTTGCTTCTGACCGCACTGAAAGTCTGCATTTTGCCATGAACCCTTTTCGAAGGCAAACATGATTTAGCAGCGCTAGCAGTATTCTAGTGAGAAGCACATGAGTTCATCACGTAGAATAGTTTTGCATTGCTCGTTGAAGAACGAGCTATGAGAAGAGGCTGAGACGAGCAATTGCACTGATAAGGGTGCTGGGAACAGGAGAACAGTAGCATGAGATGGGGTTCTTCCACTGTCTGGATTTTTCCACTCTAAGGGTGCCTCCAATGCTTGCTGTCTGTCACTCTGGCCAGAGACATTCAGTAACCTGTGTCAGGCAGAGACTCTGACCATATAAAAAGAGTGGGGTAACCCGCTGAGGTAGAAGGAAAAGTCTCACTGAGGAGGACGCTCCGTTCCAGATCCTAGACCCCGAATTAGGAGGACTCTGATAAACCCGGGAAGCTGAGATGTCTTATACTCAAGACACAAGCGTTGCCAGTGAGCTAACCTAGCAGCTCTATGAAAGAGTTGTATTTAATGCCTTAAGTGATTATGCACCATTGCCATCTTGTGGCCGAATGGTGAATGGAGTGCATTATTGTGAACTGCTTTTATTTTTCCACTGTCAATTAGCACAACAATAAGCTAAAGCTTTTTATTTTATTGTAGTTTCAAAATATCCCATTATTTTTATTTTACATAGAAAATAAAGAAAGGGTTAGCTCAGCCACGAACCATGGCCTGCAAGATTGTGAGGCTTGTAACTTAACCACAAGACCAAAGTGCCCTTGTGCCTGGGCAGCAAAATTACTTATTTAACCATCATGATGCAACAGTTTGATAAAAAAAGAAGAGAAAATGGGTGCACCGAAAAAAATAAATAGGAGAAAATGGGCACACCGAACTGGCCGCCGCGACAAAGCGGTCGAAGCTCCCGTCAGCTACCACTTCTCCGCTCCACCTCTCCTCCCACACCTCCCAGCTACCACCTCTCTCCTCCCACCCCCTGCAAAATGACAAATGACACCTCTCTCCTCCACCCCTTGCCTGCTACCACTTCTCTCCTCCACCCCCTGCAAGATGCCACCTCTTTCCTCCACCCTCTGCCCACTACCACCTCTCTCCTCCCACTACCTGCCCATTACCACCTCTACACCCCTCCCAGCTACCACTTCTCTGCTCCACCCCTGCCAGCTACCACCTCTCCTTCCTCCCCTCCCAGCTACCACTTCTCTCCTCCACCCCCTGCCAGCTACCACCTCTCTCCTCCAGACCATCTGCCCACTACCACCTCTAACCCCTGGCATATCTCTCTCTCTCTCTCTCTCTCTCTCTCTCTCTCTCTCTCTCTCTCTCTCTCTCTCTCTCTCTCTCTCTCTCTCTCTCTCTCTCTCTCTCTCTCTCTCTCTCTCTCTCTCTCTCTCTCTCTCTCTCTCTCTCTCTCTCTCTCTCTCTCTCTCTCTCTCTCTCTCTCTCTCTCTCTCTCTCTCTCTCTCTCTCCCATCCACCCCCTGCAAGATGCCACCTCTCTCCTCCATCCTCTGACCACTGCCACCTCTCTCCTCCCACCACCTGCGCACTACCACCTCTCTCCTCCCACCACCTGCGCACTACCACCTCTCTCCTCCCACCACCTGCCCACTACCACCTCTCTCCTCCCACCACCTGCCCACTACCACCTCTTATATGAGTGTCGTATTTGTAAATTCGATGGAGAAATTGGCCTTGTGTTAAGTTCTCTACCCCACAGTCTTGCAGGCCATGGGATATTTTGCAAATACAATAAAAGAAAAAGCTTTAGCTCAGCCACGAGCCATGGCCTGCAAGATTGTGAGGCTTGGAACTTAACCACAAGAACAAAGTGCCCTTGTGGCTGGAGCAGCAAAATTACATATTTAACCGCCATGATACAACAGTCTAATAAAAAAAAAAAAGAGCATTAGAGCATTTCACAATAAAAAAGACTGAACCGTCCCAAATGAGACTTTGAAAAAAAGAATAAAAGATAAATAATGCCACCTCTCTCCTCGGGCAAAAAACAGTAATGACACCTCTGGAGAAACCTCTGCAAAAACCAGTTATGAGACTATCCCGGGCCAAAAGATCCCTACGTCCAAACGTTGCAGCGCCAAACTGGGTGCGCCCAATTGTCTCCTGCGCTGAAGCGGGTGTCCAGTGCCAATGTGGAAAGGTCTTTTTCCCAAATAAAAGTCTTTCAGGGTAATTCATAGAATTTTGCACAAAACTGGCGCACGCGGCTGGCGCAGAGTGTGTGCGTGCGAATGTCTGCACCAGCCGCGTGCGCTAAAATCAATTTCCACGCACAGCGTATTCATGGATTTTAGCCTCCAAAACCAGCCGTGGCACAGAGTGGCGCAGTGACCCTGCAGCAGCGCCAGTTACGCCCCAAGAACACCCTCGCGCAAGGAAAAGCCATCAAAATCCCCAATTCAGCGCAAAGGGCCGCGCTAACCCTGGACCAGTTTACAGGGCTGCCAAACAGCAAAGCCAAGCGGGAAACGTGTATCACTGGGGTGCGCGTGAAGTTTCACACGCGAAAGGGCCTGTGCGAGTGGGGTACATGTATTCCTGGGGTTTCGCGTGAAGTTTGACACGCGAAAGGGCCCTGAGCGAGTGGGGTATGCGTATTATGGGGTTCGCGGGAAGTCTCACACGCCATTTCAGCAGGGTACGTGTATAACTGGGGTTCGCAGGAAGTTTGACACGCGAAAGGGCCCTGTGCGAGCGAGGTACGTGTATTCCTGGGGTTCGTGTGAAGTTTTACACGCGAAAGGGCCCTGTGCGAGTGGGGTACGTGTATTATGGGGTTCGCGGGAAGTCTCACACGAGATTTCAGCAGGGTACGTGTATTATGGGGTTCGCGGGAAGTCTCACATGCGAAAGGGTCCTGTGCGAGCGGGGTACGTGTATTACGGGGTTCGCGGGAAGTCTCACACGCGATTTCAGCAGGGTACGTGTATTATGGGGTTTGCGGGAAGTCTCACATGCCATTTCAGCAGGGTACGCGTATAACTGGGGTTCACGGGAAGTTTTACACGCGAAAGGTCCCTGTGCGAGTGGGGTACGTATATTCCTGGGGTTCGTGTGAAGTTTGATACGTGAAAGGGCAACGCCCATGCGCGACACGTCACAGACGTGCTTACGCGCAAAGGGCCTTTGGTCCAATGAAATCGTGTACGTGTGCTAACCCGCTTACGCGCTAAGGGCCTTTCCTCGAATTACACGCTGACGTGCACATTTTTCATGTACAAAATCACTCCGTATCAAGCTGGCCACGCATACACATACGGAAGACCACACTCCTGCCCTGAAGGCCATTTTCCTGCCCCCAGAGCCACGAGCACGCTCCCACCTGCCATCTGCTGCTGCCTGACTGTCTGCTGCCCACGTGCCCTGCTATTTGGTGCCTGCACATCAGCCATCTGCAGGGGTCCAGTTGCTGTGTCCACCCCTGCTGGAACAGAAGACTCCCGACTGGGATACCATCGCTCCACAGCCCAGCCCCAGGACCCAGTTGCCCACCCACTCCTGCCTCTGGGTTTGCCATGTCGGGCACATCTCCATCTGGCACCACTGGCAACCCCCAGCCAGAGAGGCAAAGGGCCACCAGCTCCACTGCCACCGAAGTTGGTGTCCTGGTGGAGCATGTCCTGGGGCATTATGATGCCCTCTTCGGAACATCACGCGCCAACAAGGAAGGACGGGAGAGGATCTGGGACAACGTAGTGGTTGCCATCAACGCGGAGGGGGTGGCAACCCGCAACATCAAGCACGTCAAGCAGCGCTGGGACGACTTCAGGTCCAGGTCCCTCCACAAGGCCCGGCGCCTCGCGGAGGGGGGCCGGGCACGCATGCGTAACATCCAGATGAGGGTCCTGGAACGCGTAGGCCCAGCGCTTCACGCCCAGATCCTTCGGAGGCAGACCCGTCCGGAGTTGAGCGGTAAGTGGCCAAGCATTGCTGTGTGAGACAGGACATGTTGCAGTGTGCTGCTAGTCTGATGCTTGCCTGTATGTGTGACATAGGCCATGTATGGATGTGTGTGTGCAGGGACATCATGGTCATGCATGTGAGACCAGTTATGTGTGAACCACATGGTTGGTGCATGTGTTTAAATGCAACATGGGGAGCTCTATGCGGAATGCACACATGAAAGCATGGCTGTCTCTGTTCCTGGACATGAAGGGGGGGTGAGGAATGGGTGCTGATGTCATGTACTTGTATGGTGCACCTGTGTGTGTGTGTGCCAGACAAGTGTGTGTGTGACTTTGAAACGCCATGGCTGCATGTGACTTTGAAGGCAACATCTTGGTTTACAGGGGCCCTTCTACATGGATGTTGATTGCAGGCGCCGGGACTGTTTCTGCATGTGTGTTGTGTGCATTGACCCATGGGTTGTGGAATGACAGGATGGAAGTGACATTTGACAGTGCCACTCATGTGTTATTGTTTCCTGTCTAGGGTATTTTGTACTGTACCATGATGCTTGTGTTCTATGTCTCCCTCTATGCAGCGTCAAGTGAAGAAGAGGGCGGAGACGGCGCTGTGGAGCCAAGTGGCGGGGATGCCTCCACTGGGTGGCGACGCAAGGCCCAGCCACCCTCCCAGGAATTACCATCATCCGGGACCAAGGGGGCTGGTGCTGCGTCTGCCACAACGGCTGTGGCGGAAGGGCCGGGTGAGCCCCCACAGGGGCTTCCAATGGCGGAAGATGGTGTGGAGACATCCAGGTTGCTGGTCTCCACAGAGGAGGAGGTGCCCGCTACTGAGCCGCACATGGGACCTGGTGGGGGTAGTACCACTGGTGCAAGTGGTGCAGTCCAGGGCCAGGGGCAGGAGGCAGCACAGGTCACCGCGGAGGGGCCTGTGCATGTCGCAGTCCCTGACCCTGTGACTGCACCACCATGGAGGCCCCGTCGCAGGCCCGTCTGCAGGTAGGGGAGAGTGCAATGTCATCTGCCTCTCCACTACCTGCGGACGAGGGGTCCCACGAACGTATGGGCTACGACCTGGTTGGTGGGTCCCTACATGTGTTGCGCACTACTCTGGCGGACCTCTCCTCCTCTGTGGAGACTATGCGCCAGTCGTTCTCCACACCGTCTTCCAGCCCAGATTCCACCAGGGCCCCCTGTGGACCTGGCCCGACCAACACACCCAGCTTGGTGGAGCTCACATCCCTGCCACAGTTGGGAGTCGTTGGCCCAGCAGGGGTGGACACCACAACTGGAGACCAGCAGATGGAGGATGTGCAGGCACCATCAGACACGGCACATGGACAGCAGCAGCAGGAGCAGGCTCTAGGTGGGAGCAATGATGGCTCGGGGCCTTCAACATCGGAGGGGCAGGCATCGGCCAGAGGGCAGGAGGACCCAGGACTGGAAGTCTCTTCCGTGTGGCAGCGATTAGGCCATGCTATAGATGCGGAGCGGCAGCAGGCAGAAGAGGCACGGCTCACGATGGTCAGGGCGGAGAACTCCATGTGGAGGGCCCTGAGGCGGGCCGAGTGCCTCGAGGCAATTCGTAGGGAGTTGGAGGAGAACATGTCGTCGTCCCTGCGAACCCTCGGGGCCATGGAAGAGGACCGACTCAAGGACATTGAGCAGGAGTTCCATGATGCCCTGGCCCGGGACATTCAAAAGTGAGCCGTCGGATTAGCCCGCTGCCCTTGTAAATAGTTTTTAGAATTAGGTTTCCTTTATGTTTTCCTTTTATTTGTGGTCAATGGACAATGCCACCCAAATTTGTATATAGTCATATTTTTAGGTAGGTAGGTAGGTTTCATTAATTTGGTTGGGATCATGGACCCTTTACATCCTTGGACAATGGATTGTATATAGTTTCATCATGTATCCTTTTTTTTTTGTTTTGCATTATGGACATGGAGCAATGGAATTTTTTTTCACGGACAATGGATTGTAAATAGTTTGACTATGGATTGATTTTTCTCTTTTTTTTGGTTACGAACATGAAGCAATGGATTTCTTTTTTATTTTACATTTCCTTTGGATTTGCGTTGTTGGAGGCTGACTTTGGACTGTTTTTCGTTCAAATTCATATGGATTGGTTATCATTTCCATTCAATTATCATTTTCACATGCTTTTCTTTTCATGTTTCATACTTTGGTATGCTTTCATTTTTGATTTCATGTACATAATACATTTTTTAGTTCCATGTGTGGGATTCGCTCATTGGCTTGATGCATGTGAAATTTGGGTTTACACAAGCAATGCCAACCAGTGTATGTGTGTGCCGGTCAAGTGGCACAGCGAGTAGATTTGACACCAGTGCAGAGCCTGCTAACGCAGGTTCGAATCCTGGCAGGGCCAAACTCAGCCTTTCATCCTTCCGAGGTTGATAAATGAGCACCACAAACCGTGGGTAATAATAAGCAGCGCTCAGATACCTGAGGGTTTGTAGTGCTATATAAATGCCAAATTATTATATTATTTATTATTATGTGTTGATGTACATAGTTATGACTTTTGGTTTGTGTCATGAGATCAGCATTTCACTGCTGGGGGGTGGGGGTGCAGGGGGTCATGAGTGGGACATGAGTGGGGCCTGCTGGCAGGTGCTCTGCACTGCTGGGAGGTGGGGGTGCAAGGGGACATGAGTGGGGGCCTGCTGGCAGGTGCCCTGCACTGCTGGGGGTGGGGGTGCAGGGGGACATGAGTGGGGGCCTGCTGGCAGGTGCCCTGCACTGCTGGGGGGTGTGGGTGCAGGGGGACACGAGTGGGGGCCTGCTGGTAGGTGCCCCTGACTGCTGGGGGGTGGGGGTGCAGGGGGACATGAGTGGGACATGAGTGGGGGCCTGCTGGCAGGTGCCCCTGCACTGCTGGGGTGTGGGGGTGCAGGGAGACATGAGTGGGACATGAGTGGGGGCCTGCTGGCAGGTGCCCTGCACGGCTGGGGGTTGGAGGTACAGGGGGGCATGAGTGGGGGCCTGCTGGCAGGTGCCCCTGACTGCTGGGGGGTGGGGGTGCAGGGGGTGCATGAGTGGGGCCCTCTGGCAGGTGCCCTGCACTGCTGAGGGGTGGGGGTGCAGGGGGACATGAGTGGGAAATGAGTGGGGGCCTGCTGGCAGGTGCCCCTGCACTGCTTGGGGGTGCAGGGGGACATGAGTGGGACATGAGTGGGGGCCTGCTGGCAGGTGCCCTGCACTGCTGGGGGGTGGGGGTGTAGGGGGACATGAGTGGGGGCCTGCTGCCAGGTGCCCCTGACTGCTGGGGGGTAGGGGTGCAGGGGGTTTGTTTGTTTGTTTATTTATTATGCGCACCAGACCCGAGGGTATTAGGGCGCAAAATAAGGAAAAGAGGGTTGTTCAGCTTAGGTTACATTGCTGTGCGTTACAGTACAAAATAATAATAAACAGTGTTGGCTTGTATCATACAAGAGAGCAAAGGATGGTGAAGAGCATCAAGCCACAGTTATATACAATTATACAGATACAGATATATATCTAAAGTTATACGCAATGGTGTGGCGGTGTGGTAAAAGGTCAGATGTCATGCTCCTTAATCCATTGGATGAGGTTAGATCTGAAGTGTAAGTAGGGCATGTCTTCTCTTAAAGAGGGTGGGAGTGAGTTCCAGTTTTGGGCAGCTTTGACCGGGAAGCTACTACCACCAGTCTTCATACGTTTGTAGGTAGGCACTTGAAGTAGGTTAGTATTAGCTGTTCTAGAGGGGCGATTAGTGGAATGTCTCTGGAATCTGGAAGTAAGGTACTGGGGGGCGGCCATATGTAAGAATTTATGAGTTAGGGAGGCTGATTTGAGGAAGATTTTATCTTTGGTGGAGAGCCAGTTGTTGGATTGGATCTTCTAAAGTCAGATATATGAGCTTTCTTGGGAATGTTGAGGGCTGCTCTTAAAGCATTGTTTTGTAAGATCTGTATCTTGTTGGTAATGTATTTGTTGCAGCCTATGTATAGGGCGTTACAATAATCCAGTTTAGATAATACCAAGGCTCTTACTAGAGTGATGCAGTTGTTAGGTGTAAGGAAAGGCTTAGCTGCTCTAATTAGCTCACACGTGTAGGCGGTGGCCGAGGCCATGGAATTTACTTGTTTTTTGAAGGTGAGAGTGGAGTCAAGGTAAAAGCCAAGAGTTTTCACTTCCTTGGCTACTGGGATATTGTTATTGTCTATGGTGAAGTTAGAATATAGGTGGCCTAATTTATTGATATTCGCCGTGGTGCCCAAAATGAGCAGTTCCGTTTTGTCATCATTCAGGCATAGTCCATGAGATGCCATCCATGCCTGGATGATGAGATATACTCTGTTCACAAAGGCCAAATCCTTGTCGTAATCTCCCGTCAACGGGATGAGGATCTGTGTATCATCTGCATAGTTAGTGTAGGTGATACCCAGGCCATCTAGATCATCAAAAAGGGGCTTCGTGAAGATGTTGTACAGAGTGGGTGAAACACATGAGCCCTGAGGCACACCGCAAGTGATAGGAATAGGGTCTGCGGCTGCTGAAGGTGCAAAGACCCGCATAGTTCTATTGTCTAAGAAGGATTGAATCCAGCCTATGGCTTCTTGTGAGAAGTGGGTGGCCGAGTCTAAGTGGTGGCAGAGAGTCTTATGGTCACCCAAGTCAAACGCTGCTGAGAGGTCGAGCAGCAGAAGTAGTGCTGTGTTACCGTTGTCTCTCAGGGTGTCTATTTGTGCTTTAAGGTCAATCAGTGCAGTTTCCGTTCCGTGTTGCGGTCTAAAACCTGAATGACGTACTCCTAGGAGGTGGTTACATTCCAAATATTGTTGAATTTGTAGGTACGCTACCTTGTCCAGAATTTTAAGCAGGAACGGTACTGTCTTAATGGGACGATAATTTGTAGGAATGGTCGGGTCAAGTGTTTGTTTTTTTAGAAGTGGGAGGACCCCCGATTGTTTCAAATTATTGGGAATGGAACCAGAAGAGAATGAGGCGTTTATGAGTTTGGATATAAATGAGGAAAGGTCCCTTGCGGCATCCTTTATAATTTGTGCGGGGCAGGGGTCGCCGTGGCAGTTGGACGGTTTGAGAGTTAAGATAACCTTTTCAACTTCTAGAATGGAAACTTTCTTAAAGTTAAAAAGGGGTTTAGATATTTCGGACAGGGTGAGAGGTGAGGAGGAGTTCGAGGGCACAGGGGCCGTAATGTTGTTGGAGTTAGAGGCGAGGAGGAGGGATTCTTTTTTGTTGTTAATCTTTGCCTGCAAAGTCGTTATTTTGTTAGCTAGAGCGCTCTGAATGCTGGTGCACCAGATTTTGTCCTTAAGGCAGGTGTCAGGGGCTTGGATAGGTGTTTCCAATTCTTTGAGGATTGTGAACAGTTCTTTGGTATTGGACTTAGCTTCAGTGATGCGCAAATTGTAGGATTCTTGTTTAGCAAGGATTATTTCTTTTTTGTATAGGGAGGCTAATTTGGTGAGGTTGTTTTTGTTAGTTTCAGAAGGGTTTAATCTCCATATCTGTTCACATTTATGTTTTTCGAGTCGTCTGGCTTTTAAGTGGGGAGAGAACCATGAGTTAACATGTTTTTTCTGTTTGATTTTTCTAATTTTCAAAGGTGCTATGGTGTCTAAAGCGGATAACATTACCTTATTGTATTCTTCGACCAAGGTAGATGGGTCTGCAGAGTCGGGGAGATAATTCAAAGTAGGGATGATCAGAGGAATACGTTTGTCAGCTGTAATGTTATTTTTGTTCCTTGTAGGAATAGCAGGGGCTATACTGATAGTATGATAGGGGGCGAATGAGATCAAATGATGATCAGTCCAGGGCAAAGGTGTTATGGCATTAATGGACGTTACACAATGGTGTTCCACTATCCAATCAAGGGTTCTGCCCTTAGTATGAGTAGCGCCTGTTACCTTTTGGGTGAAGCCTAATTCCTCAATGGAATCGTTGATCTGTGTTGCATTAGGATCTGAGGGGTCTTCATAGGCTAGATTAAAATCTCCTAGGAGAAGGCTTGGTGATGTATTTTTGAGGTTATCCGAGAGGATGTTAGTGAGATCTTCTTCAAAGGATCCTAGAGGACCTGGAGGTCTGTAGATGAGGTGGATAGATAAGGTTTGAGTAGATGAGGTAGTTAGTTTGGTGGTCAGGAGTTCGCAAGAGTCTACCTTTAGTGGGATAGCAAGTCTCAGTGCTAGGCTAGTTTTTGCAATTATGGCTAGGCCACCGCCTCGAGAGGAGGTGCGGTCTATTCTTAGAAGAGTATAGTCCTCAGGAATGGTAGCATAATTGCTGGGCCGGCTGCTGGATGCAGCCAGGATTCCGTAATGGCGTGGAAGTCCATTTTGTCAGTTGTGATAAGGTCGGCTATTTCTGGGGCGTGTGCCACCAGAGACCGGGCATTTATTAAGGCTCCTCTTATACCTGGCAGTGTAGGCTCAATGGGTGGTATCACAGTATTGTGGGGGGGTTTAGGGCAAGTGGTAGGGTCTCGAGAGAGTCGGCTGTTGAGCTGGAGTGGGTGCTGTGTGTTGGTCGAGTTATGCAGAGATATTTTGTTATTAGGATGGGCACTTTTTTGGATTCTAGACAAGTTGTTAGAAAGGAGATCTAGAGATTTGGCTGTGGGTTCATAAATTTTAGGGAGTCTAGCACGAAGTTTAAGGTTTCTTTGGGAGAGATTGCATGGTCTGGTGATCATATCATTTAGGTTTTTGGGAACGTTCTGGGGTATCTCAAGCGCCAGGGCGGGCAGAGAATAAGGCATATAGATGTTGACATCTATAGTGATGAGTAAGTGTAAAATAGTCCTCAGTAGCATGAGTGGGGGCCTGCTGGCAGGTGCCCTGCACTGCTGGTGGGTGGGGGTGCAGGGGGACATGAGTGGGGGCCTGCTGGCAGGTGTCCCTGACTGCTGGGGTGTGGGGGTGCATGAGTGGGGGCCTGCTGGCAGGTGCCCTGCACTGCTGGGGGGTGGGGGTGGAGGGGGGACATGAGTGGGACATGAGTGGGGGCCTGCTGGCAGGTGCCCCTGCACTGCTGGGGGGTGGGGGTGCAGGGGGACATGAGTGGGACATGAGTGGGGGCCTGCTGGCAGGTGCCCTGCACTGCTGGGGGGGTGGGGATGCAGGAGGATATGCGTTGTTGATCAGTAGTGCAAGGTGACATGTGGCTTGGCTGGGGGGCATGCCCATGGTGGATGGGCTGCCTGCGGGACATGACCAGGGGTGCAGGGTAGTCCCCTGTGGTGTGGGCTGCCTGCAGGGTCCGTGGAGGGTGTAGAGGCAACAACTGGAAGGACCCACACTGCCAAATCATGTGTAGGACTCCCCTGCACCCCCGAAATACACGTACCCTGCTGAAATTGCATGTGAGACTTCCCGTGAACCCCGTAATACACGTACCCTGCTTGCACAGGGCCCTTTCACGTGTGAGACTTCCTGCGAACCCCATAATACACGTATCCTGCTGAAATCGCGTGTGAGACTTCACGCGAACCCCAGGAATATTGGCCCTGTGCGAGCGGGGTACGTGTATTACGGGGTTCGCGGGAAGTCTCACACGCGAAAGGGCCCTGTGCAAGCAGGGTACGTGCATTACGGGGTTCGCGGGAAGTCTCACACGCGATTTCAGCAGGGTACGTGTATTTCAGGGGTGCGCGTGAAGTTTCACATGCGATTGGCCTGGGTACCTGTATTACGGGGTGCGCGGGAAGTTTTACATGCGATTGGCCTGGGTACGTGTATTTTAGGGGTGCACGGGAAGTTTCACACGCGATTGGCCTGGGTACGTGCATTTCCGGTGTGCGCGGGAAGTTTTACACGTGATTGGGCTGGGTACGTGTATATCAGGGGTGTGCGGGAAGTTTTACACGTGATTGGCCTGGGTACGTGTATTTCAGGGGTGCATGGGAAGTTTCACACGTGATTGGCCTGGGTATGTGCATTTCAGGGGTGCGCAGGAAGTTTCACACGTGATTGGCCTGGGTACGTGCATTTCAGGGGTGCGCGGGAAGTTTTACACATGATTGGGCTGGGTATGTGTATTTCAGGGGTGCGCAGGAAGTTTCACACGCGATTGGCCTGGGTACGTGTATTTCAGGGGTGCGCGGGAAGTTTCACACGCGTTGGCCTGGGTACGTGTATTCCAGGGGTGCGTGGGAAGTTTTACACGCGATTGGGCTGGGTACGTGTATTTCAAGGATGCACAGGAAGTTTCACACACGATTGGGCTGGGCACGTGTATTTCAGGGGTTCGCGGGAAGTTTTACACGCGATTGGCCTGGGTACGTGTATTTCAGGGGTGCGTGGGAAGTTTCACACGCTATTGGGCTGGGTACGTGTATTTCAGGGGTGCGCAGGAAGTTCCACATGCGATTTTGCTGTCAGAGCGGGGAACGCATATTTCGGGGGTGCGCGGGGCGTCCTACACGTCAATTGGCAGTGTGGGTCCTCCCAGGTGTCCCCTCTAACCCCTCCACGGCCCCTGCAGGCAGCTCACACCACAGGGGACTACCCTGCACCCCTGGTCATGCCCCGCAGGCAGCCCATCCACCATGGGCATGCCCCCCAGCCAAGCCACATGTCACGTTGCAATATGATCACCAACTCATGTCTCCCAGCACCCCCACCCCCCAGCAGTCGGGGGCACCTGCCAGCAGGCCCCCACTCATGTCCCCCAGCACCCCCACCCCCCAGCAGTCAGGGGCACCTGCCAGAAGGCCCCCACTCATGACCCCCAGCACCCCCACCCCCCATCATTGACAGGCACCTGCCAGCAGGCCCCGACACATGTCCCCCAGCACCCCCAACCCCCAGCAGTCAGGGGCACCTGCCAGCAGGTCCCCACTCATGTCCCCCAGCCCCCCCACACCCCCATCATTGACAGGCACCTGCCAGCAGGCCCCGACACATGTCCCCCAGCACCCCCACCCCCCAGCAGTCAGGGGCACCTGTCAGCAGGCCCCCACTCATGTCCCCCAGCACCCCCACCCCCTCATCATTGACAGGCACCTGCCAGCAGGCCCCGACACATGTCCCCCAGCACCCCCACCGCCCCATCATTGACAGGCACCTGCCAGCAGGCCCCGACACATGTCCCCCAGCACCCCCACTCCCCCATCATTGACAGGCACCTGCCAGCAGGCCCCGACACATGTCCCCCAGCCAACACGTCATCACAATCCAGATCCCTGGCTCTTATGGCCACCCAAATCCCACCCCACCCCACCCCAGTCCAAACCCCCAACCAAGCTTTAAATCCACTCCAAATTGTAATCCCCATTACATGATAGATCACAAATAAGCAGTATGCGCATGAGTACAAGTCTGTCAGACCCACACAATGGCGACACATGACTGAGAAAACCCACATTGTGACATGCATGAAACCAATGAGAGAAGACCGCACATTGAAGAAACAAAAATGTATTCAAGTCAAAATGAAGGGAATAAAATCAAAACACACACTAATGCCAATAATAATCAAAATGCAGCATGTCCCAAAAACTGATAAATAAATAAAATGAGAATCCAAATTAATCCAAATGAAAATGTGTCCAAAGTCACCGTCCAACAAAGCAAATCCAAAGGGAAAGAAAAGCGTAATATCCATTGCTCCATGGTGAAAAAAAAAAGATGAAGGAGAAAAATCCACTGTAAAACTATGTACGAAAAACTATGTACGAACAGCAAATCCAGGGTCCATGAGCCCAACGACATAAATGAAACCTACAATGAAACCTACCTAATTACTAACTATATACAAAAATGTGGGGCATAGTCCATGCGCCCCAAATGAAAGAAAAAAGAAATGAAACTTAACACTAATGAACTATATACAATGGCAGCGGGCAAGTCCAATGGCTCACTTGTTGATGTCATGGGCCAGGGCATCATCGAACTCCTGTCCAATCTCTTGGAGGCGGGCCTGTTCTCTGGCCCCGAGGTCTCGCAGGGATAACACCATGTCCACCTCCAACTTCCTGCCAATTCCCTCGTGGCACTCAGCCCGCCTCAGCGCTTTGCGTATGGAGTTCTCCGCCCTGACCATTGTGAGCCGTGCCTCCTCCGCCCGCCGCTGCTCCGCACCTATCTGCTGGTCCAACCCGCTGCCACACAGAAGACACTCCCATTCCAGGGTCCTCCTGCCCTCTGGCCGATGCCTGCCCCTCTGATGTAGATGGCCCCGAGCCATGATGCCTCCCACGTTGAGCCTGCCGCTGCCTTCGACGCAACTGCCTCTGCCAGCACGACGGCATCCAGGCTGATGGAATCCACCGACGCCGTCGTGCACGTGCCCTACCCGATGATGCCGGCACATCCTCCATCTGCTGGGGACCAGTTGCTGGGGTGTCCACCCCTGCTGGACCTCCGATTTCCGACAATGGCAGGGATGGTATCCCCACTGAGCTAGCTCCGTTGGTCAGGGCAGGTCCACAAGGGGCCCTGTTGGCATCTGGGCCGTTAGACGGCATGGAGAACGACTGGCGCATAGTCTCCACAGAGGAGGAGAGGGCCGGCAGAGTGGCCGACACATGTACAAAACCCCCGACCATGGACACTCCCAACTGGGCCACGTTGGTACGCTGCTCTTCGTGATGACGTGCGTGCTACCCCCGGGAAGCACGCACGTCATCACGAATGTCACGCGTGCGCAACGCAACACCAATCAGGACCTTCTCCATACGGCCAGGGATCCCCTCGTCCGCAGGTAGAGGAGTGTCAGATGACATGGACATCCCCCCTACCTGCGGACGGGCCTGGGATGGGGCATCCCTGCTGGTGCATGGTTGTGCAGTCACAGTGTCAGGGACAGTGACATGCACAGGCCCCTCCACGGCAACCTGTGCTGCCTCCTTCCCCTGGACTGCACCACTTGCACCAGTGGTACCACCCCCACCAGGCCCCATGTGCGGCTCAGTAGCGGCCTCCTCCTCCTCTTTGGAAACCACCAACCTGGATGGCTCCACACCGTCTTCCGCCGTTGCAAGCCCCTGTGGGGGCTCACCCACCCCTTCTGCTGCAGCCGTAGTGGCAGACGCAGCACCAGTCCCCTCACATCCGGACGATGGTAATTTCTGGGAGGGTGACTGGGCCTTGCGTCACCGGCCAGTGGGGGCATCCCCGCCGCTTTGCTCCACAGCGCCATCTCCACCCTCTTCATCACTTGCCGCTGTGTAGAGGGAGACATAGAACACAAGCATCAGGGTACTGTACAATGGTCCCCTAGACAGGAAGCAATAGCAGCTGAGTGGCACTGTCAAACATCACTTCCATCATGTCCCTCCACAACACATGGGTCAGTGCAGGCAAAACACATGCAGTAACAGGCATGGAGCATGCTATGAACATTAGCATACATGTCCAAGGGACTCTTGAAACATACAATGCTGGTTTGAAACTCACATGCGTCATGGCTCATGCCTATCACATGCACACACTTCACCGTAGTTTCATCCATCTGGCCTCGTACACCCCAGACACAGTGGATACAAGGATGAGTAGGCTGCATCAGTGAATCTGAACATTGTCACAGACATGTGTCATGCATCCATGGCATTTACAAGTCACAGACACGCAAGTCAGACACACAGACATGGACACCATACATGTCCTTGACAGCAGCACCCATCTCTCACACCCCATCCATGTCCAATAACAGAGACAGGCATGCATTAATTTGTGCATTCCGCATGCTGCTCCGCATGTTGCATTGTAACACATGCACCAACCATGTGGTTCACACATTACTGGTCTCACATGCATGACCATGATGTCCCTGCACACACACATACGTACATGGCCTATGTCACACATACAGGCAAGTATCAGACAACCAGCACCCTGCAACATGCCCTGTCTCACACAGCAATGCTTGGCCACTTACCGCTCAACTCCAGATGGGTCTGCCTCCGAAGGATCTGGGCGTGGAGCGCTGGGCCTACGCGTTCCAGGACCCTCATCTGGATGTTACGCATGCGTGCCCGGCCCCCCTCCGCGAGGCGCCGGGCCTTTATGAGGGTCCTGGACCTCAAGTCCTCCCGGCGCTGCTTGACTTGCTTGACTTGCTTGATGTTGCGGGTTGCCACCCCCTCCGCGTTGATGGCAACCACAAAGTCGTCCCAGATCCTGTCCCGTCCTTCCTTGTTGGCGCGTGATGTTCTGAAGAGGGCATCATAATGCCCCAGGACATGCTCCACCAGGACACCAACTTCCTTCTGACTGAAGCTGGTGGCCCTCTGCCCCTCTGGCTGGGGGTCGCCAGTGGTCTCAGATGGTGTTTGCCCCGACATGGCGACCCCCGAGGCAGGCGTGGGTGGGCAACTGTGTCCTGGGGCTGGACTGTGGAGCGATGGTATCCCAGTCGGGAGTCTTCTGTTCCAGCAGGGATGGACACAGCAGATGGCTGTTGTGCAGGCACCAAATAGCAGGGCACGTGGGCAGCAGGCAGTCAGGCAGCAGCAGATGGCAGGTGGGAGCGTCCTCGGGGCTCTGGGGGGGGGCAGGAAAATGGCCTTCAGGGCAGGAGCGTGGTCTTCCGTGTGTTTTCGCGTGGCCAGCTTGATACGGAGTGATTTGGTACGTGAAAATCTTGCACGTCAGCGTGTAATTCGAGGAAAGGCCCTTAGCGCGTAAGCGTGTCAGCACATGCACACGATTCCATTGGACCAAAGGCCCTTAGCGCGTAAGTTACATTACGCGTGCGGGCGTTTCCCTCATAGCACGTGATGACAGAGCACACGTGGAAAAACTGCACGTCCGAGTGTCATCGCGTGTAATTGGATGAAAGCGCTCGCGTACACGCTTCTCTAACGTGTACGTGTGGGCCGGTTTAAAAGCTGCGTGTAGGATGCCATTTCCTTGTATGTGCTTTTCGTGGAGAGCGAGTGGGTGAAATCTGTACTTCTTGTCGGGCCTGTTTCCTCAAACAGAGTTCACTTCTCCTTTTGTACTGTCTCCTCAGACAGCGTACAATTCTTCTTTTGGCGGGGGTTTTGCCAACGCATGCACGCGTGTATTTTTCACGTTCTTTTTCCAGGCAGACGGTGAGTTCTGCACGTACTTAGCAACTGTGCTTGCCCCGTGTGTCGCGTTCCCCTTCAGAGGTCATTGTAGGCTGCGTGTATTACGCATATGATTTTTTTGTGTTTCTGGGTGCCACAGCGTAGTGCGGGTTCATTTTTTCACGCACGTGGTCTACGAGGGGTTGCTTGCACGTTTATTTTTGATTTTGGGCTGCCTGTGCGTTGCGTGACCCGTCATCTTCCCCCAGGGGTCACAGACAGCCTTGTTAGAGCACTATGGTATGAATTCCATCTGGTATCCTACCCCTTTGACCCCCAATTGCTCAGGACAATAGTTTACTGCAACTCCCATACGCACAACAACATCAGTGCCATGTTTGGGAGGCGACCAAGCGGTAAGGGAGGTAAAGGTGGCCGACCCTCAAGAGGTGGCCGTGGGCGCGGTAGGGGACGTGGCCGGGATTTGCAGGGTGCCCCTATGCCCCCATGTGTGGAGGAACAACCAGGGACACCCATGCCAACCCCCCCATGGTTGAGGGAAACGTGGCTGACACCATCCAAGCTCAGCCCCTGTTGGACCAGCCCATTGTGGCACCTGACCTGCCACAGGATGACTCCCTGGCTGACTTCCAGGTCAGCAAGTCTAGGCCACGTGTGGCGGTGCAAGTTGTTGTCACCAATCCACATGGATCTGGGGCAGCTATGTCATCTGCTGCCCCAAGTATGCAGGGTGGGGAGGCTGCAGGGGCAGCTGCAGCTCCATCCGCCCCAGCTCTGACTCTCCCAGCCAGGACAGTGTCAGTTCCAGTCCATCAAACTGACGTTCCCCCTGCCAACATTACCCTGCAACCAATGCCTGCATCAAGACCTATGGTCATTTGGCATTCCCACACTCCTACTACCCAGTCCACCGGTG
This sequence comes from Ambystoma mexicanum, assembly GCF_040938575.1. NCBI lineage: Eukaryota > Metazoa > Chordata > Amphibia > Caudata > Ambystomatidae > Ambystoma > Ambystoma mexicanum. Next base: position 39,272,057 of record NC_090934.1, read on the forward strand.
AGTCTGCCCCTACTGACCAGAGCGGTGTAAGCCACTCTGGCTCTGCTTCACCTTTAAAGAAGAGGAAGAAGGGTGCTCTGGCACGACAGGCTGAGACCCCAGACACGGCTACAAACTCTGGTACCTCAAGGAAGCCTTGCTTCAATGATCCGGAACTTGATGCACTTGTGGGCTATGTGTCGGCACATAGCCATGAAATGCTGGTGACTGCAGGGTGCAAGACCACAGCTGGTCAATGTAAGGCACACTGGCAGACCATCGCCGACCGCATAAGTGCCCTTGGATTTGTGAGGCGCTCAGCTGATGATTGCTACAAGCGGTGGAATGACCTGAAACGCAGAGCAAAGAACAAGCTGACCTCAAATCATGCCGCTACTCTAGTGACTGGCGGTGGGTCTCCACAAGAGGACAACAAACTCACTGAACATGAGTCTGTTGCTAGGGCCTTCGACACAGAGGAACAGATCCAAGGTGTGGGAGGACTACCTGATTATGATGCATTGTCCAGTGAGTGCCCATGCATGTGTGTGTAATGCATGTGTATGTTGTTTGGGTTACGGGTTCTGATTGAGTGCCAGGTGAGGGGGTGTGTGTGCCTGAGTGGTATGGGTCACCCATGTGCTTCATCCAAAACATTCAGCTGCCTTGGATTTGGGTGTGACAGTATCCCTTCTGCCCACATTAGTCATTTGGCTCAACATTACGGCAGTTGCCCTTGAAGTGGCATCTTGCAACAATAATGTTGTATTTTTCAGTGTTCGTTAAGGCTGATTGTTTCAATTCTCCCACTTTTGCTACGCATTCCTCAGCCCTATTGTCACATTTGTGACATGCTTCTGTCATTGATGAACCCCACAGTGGACCCCATGTGTTACCTTGTTAGATGAATGATTTGACCATTCAGGCTATTTGAGTATTGGCCTGATCACAGGAATTTTTGGGGCCTGTTTGAATGTGGAACATGATATTTGTTTCCTGTCATGTTGAAGTGACAAACCATTGATGTGTACATCGGCCTGCAATCACTGTATTTTTGTACACTGGATGTGTTGCAGTGTGTGGCACATGCCTATTTTGTCACACTATGTAGCATTTTTCATCTCATCATGTCCATCTCACATGGATGGCTGACAGTATTCATTCACTGACATATGGATGTACTTGTGGAATGTACCATGGCTATGGTACATGCCATCTGTGTGATGACACGTGTCATGTATGTGTATTGGACATGCCACTCACAGGCCAATGTGCGATGGCAGTGCTACCCAGTATGCTGCAAATGTGTTGCTCTTCCATGTTGGTGTCATCGGTGTCTGCCTTTTGCCTCCCCTTCAAACTCAGTGACAGTGCATGCATGGGAGGGTTATAGTCATGTGGGACATGTGTAAATCATGTACTGGTTCTGTAGCTTGTCAGGCCTATTTGTGTGCTATGGTGCTAATGTCTGTTTCCATTTTTTGTCTTTCATGTTTTTGCAGGGGATGACACACTTGATGCTGTTGCTGTTGAGATTGAGGAGATGGTGGAGACCCAGGAGGAATCTCAGGCACAACCGGGCACCAGTGGGGGATGTGGTGTGGTGGTGGGTGAGAACCCAATCTTGCTGCAGAGCATTCTGTCGAGGGGTGCCTCTGGGTGCACCTCCCAAGACATCTATTCTGGTGCTGATTTGGATGATGAGACCTATGTGGTGTCGCAGGTAAGTGTTCTTGGCAGGGATTCTGTTCTGTCCAACCCACCTGTACCAGGGGTAGAACCCTCTATGGGGATGTCAGTATTGGTAAGTCCGCCTTTGGCGGTTACGGATGCAGGGTCACACTCCACAACATCTGATCCTGTTCCTGGGCCAGCAGATCAGAGGGGGAATGCAGTCCTGCAGCCTCAGGCAGTGCCGGCACAGCAAGGCACAGATCGCCTTGCCCCAAACATGTGTGGTGCCCACCGACGCGGTGGCCATACGCCACCAGGCAATACCGCAAGGGAACAATCCATTTATGGTATGGCAACCCAACAGGCAGCATCAGTTGAGATGATGGCTCAAGCAATGGAGAGGGTGGCCACTTCCATTGTCCCCCCTGAAAGGCAGATGGAGCTACTACAGCAGGCAACATACTCCATTTGCCCATCATACAGGGAGGACATGTTGACGTCCAACAGGGACAGACGGGCGGCACTGGAGACTCTACGCCGATCAATAGAGTCCCAGGGCCACAGGGAAGCCCTGAGGGTAGAACTCCATCACCTCAGGGAGACTCTTGTTGACCTTGAGGCTTCCACTAACTTGAGGACAGAACAGCAGCTGGAGCGGCTCACACGTTCGCTCTCAGCTGAGATGCAGGCAACTCGGGAGGAGATACGGACATCATGTCAGGTGGTGCATGGGGATCTCCGCACTATAATCCTCCAGAACGAGACCTTCCACACCCGCATGCTTGCTGCCATGGAGGACCATACCACGGCTTTTCGTGGGCTGCCTCCCATAGCAGCACCACCTCCTGTGGCGGCAGCAGCAGAGGGTGATGAGAGCGACAGCAGCAGTTCTCCCACATTGGCATAGCCGTGCAGGCCATGAGCCCATGGAGGTGTTTTTTTTCCCCAAAATCCACACAGGTGGGTGTTGGTGCGCACCCTGTCCTCGGACCTCCTGGTTGGCCTCCTCCCCCCCGGCCACCACATGGCCATTTTTGATTTTTTTTTTGTTTTTTTGCAGTGTGTTGCCTTGTGTGGCTCCCGTGGGCATCCACTGTATTCCGGCTGGGCACATGCAGGCTTGTCCTGAGTTTGGGTTAGATGCTTGGGTTCGTGAGACACACACCCCTCCTGCTTCCTGTTTCCATGGGCTTGCAAAGGGTGTGCCCAACAAGTGACATTGACTTACACAGTGACGTAGGACTCCCATGAGCTGTGTGGGCAGTCTGGAGTCAATACTGTGTATGCATTCCTAGTGGATATTGTTGTTGAATTGTACACTGCATGGTTTATTGCTATGTGCTTCACACTCTGTTCTTAAAACTCGTTATTGAAGCCAGTTGTTTGTATCAGAGCTTTTTTAAGTTTCCTGATTGTTTCGGGCTTACTGCGCACTTTATTATGTGTATTAATGTTTATGTGATTCTAAATAGGGTTTTAAGTGCTTCAGTGATAGCCACTGTATTTTTTAACTTTTTTGATGAAATTATGCAATTTCGTATGCTAATTTAATAAAATATTATACTGATTTGTATTATTTAGTGGTCTTTAAGGTTTAATGTTTACAGTTGTCTTCTTTTGGTGAATTTCAATGCTTATAGGAGGGCCCACATGGTTGCTGCAAGATCCTTTATGTTTTGAAACGTCCGTAGGTCTAGCTAAGGGGGACGGATCTCGCAGCATTATTTAGTTGCCCTTTTGTCTTTCCATTGTTTAATGTATGTGCTTGTGCATCCATGTCTTTCGCCTAATTTGCAGGTTAATTCCTCATGTCTTCACAAGGCCGTCTACTTTGGAGATGGAGTTCATGTTGTAAGCAGTGCACTTGGACATTTGCGTGGCAGCAGCACTGTACAGTTGGAAGTGGCTGATGTGCTGGCATGATCAGGTTGTAAGACTACCACTACTTTAACTTAGTACTGTCATGTTTATGCTATGTTTGAGGTTGCGTAGCTGCATTGTATTGTTGGTAAGTATTTGGTCATGTGTGTTGATAGTTCTACATTACTAGGAGCATATTGTGTGTGGGCAGTTTCCATTAAGGACACTGTACTTTGACACTTGTGCCATGTTTTGGGGATTGCTTTGTCTACTCTCACATAGCATGACATGCCATGGTGTGTTGGGTGGTGGTGCTGGGGAGGGGTTGGGTGACATGACACTGTTGTCATGTTGTATTTTCAAGGGGGTAATGATTTTTGTAGCATAGAAGTGTGTCTTTTGATGACACAGCATTGGTGGTGTTTGTGTAGGTAGGGATGCACACAATGTAACACTTCCAGGTGACCAATCTCAGGCTGGTATGGTTGTGACAGTTGACTGTCCCTTATGTCATCATCATTGATTGTCAGCTGGTATGTGCCAGGGCTGTGTGCACTCCACAGGGGTGTGATTTTAGGTGAAGTAATTAGCCACCAGCTGCGTACGGGCTGCCTCATCCCGTGCCCTTTCCCCTCCCATGCGCAGCGGGCGTGCATGTGGTTGGGGATGTGGGGGCACCACCATGTCCACGGGCAAGCCCCGGCGTGTTGCAACGTTGTGCAGGACACATGCTGCCACTATGATCCTGCACACTATTGGGGGAGCGTATAGCAGCTGGCCACCAGAACGGTCAAGGGAGCGAAAGCGTGACTTGAGCACTCCGAATGTGCGCTCCACTATGCCCCGGGTTGCAATGTGGGCTGTGTTGTATCTTACCTCGGGTGGCGTGGTGGGGTTCCGAATTGGTGTAGGGTAGGAGGGTAGGCACTGTCCCCTGGGGAGGTGGTGATGGGTATCATTAGTAGGGTTGTGACATTGCTCAGTATCTGACATGCATGCATGTGCTGTGGCATTTATACTCACCGAGCAGCCATGTATCGCCATGCCGCCCAGCTTCTAGGTCCCGGTTTAGGGTTGACATTCTGTAAATAAAACTGTCGTGGGTGGACCCTGGATAGTTGGCATATACTGAGGTGATGATTCCTTTGGCATCACATACTACCTGGACGTTGATGGAATGTCAGTGCTTGAGGTTTCTATAGATGTGCTCTGATGCCCTGGGGGGACGTAGAACCACTTGGGTGCAGTCAATGGCACCTAGCACTTTGGGGAAGTGTGCCACCCCGTAAAAATCCTGGACGACAGCCTGCCTTTCTGCAGGTGTTCTGGGCAGGTATATGCGCCTGCGGACTGATGGGCGTGCAGTCATGATAGCCAAGACCTGGTGTAGGCAGCGCGACTGCGTGGCCTGTGACACCCCCCCCCCCACTATAGCAGTTGTCAGTTGAAATGATCCAGTGGCCAAGAAGTGCAGTACATTGAGGACCTTATGCAGGGGGCTGAGTGCTTGGGAGCACAGGGTGGGTGATGTGAGGTCATCCTCCCACTCACTGACCAGGTGGAGTATTATGTGAGGTGGAAACCTGTACCTCCCATACACCTGGTCATCAGGCATCCCAAAAAGGCTGGTTCTGGGTGTAAAAATTCTGGGCCTGACTATCCTCCTCCTCCTCCTCCTTCTCCTCCTGCAGTATCCCACGACCACTGCTGCTAGGAACGGTATATTCATCCTGGCTCTGTGCCTGTTTGTTGTTTGCGTGCACTTTTATGCTGCGCGGGTCTTTTTTGGCGCACGCCTTAGCCCAGTTCGATTCCATGAATACGTGTTTTGAACGTGCGTGTGGGCGTTCCGCACACTTGCCTCCTGTACTTCCCCCGTGACGCCCACATTTTCACGAGTTGTTCCCCATTCCGCGTGTCACGCCCCCTGTTCCTCCTACTTTTGTTGTGTGTGCCGCGCTATGTGCGATTTCGCTGTGCGCTTAGCGCACACTGTTTGGAGACGTGTGCGCCAGCGCGCGCCACGCAGAATTTTGGCGCACATCCTGGAATTTCCTCGCGCACAGACTTCCATGAATCGCTGTGTGCGGGTTTCGCTGCGATTTTCGCACTGGCACTGCGATTCGCACGCTTGCGCTGAAAATTTCAGCGCACATTAATTCCATGAATCGGCCTCTTAATGGGAAGAAAATAAAGTGCACGGATGGGCAAAGAGTCCTTGAAGAAGTATTGCATGATTTATTACAATAATTTTTATTTGTAGGAATGCAACAGATTACTGGATTAACATGAAATTGTTTAGAACATCTCGCATTGAGAGATTACCCTACATATGCACGCAATGAAGCAATAAAATAACATTTCTGTGTTTACACCTGGAAAAACAGTTGTCCACGATTTTCTGAAAGGGGAAAACGGGAAAACACTGATAAACACAGATTCTGATATTTGTTGAAAACACTGGAAAAACACCCCCGGAAGTAAAAAAAAAAAAAGAAACCCCTAAAACAGGAAACCCTAATTATATTCTAATTATTGGTCTAAGTTTGTGTTATTGCCTCCCTATGCCCAAGAACTTTCACCTTGTGTAGGGTTGTATGTATTACGAATCTGAGGTCCCTACACATTTTGGGAAGCAAAACAAGGTTGTTCTTGGTTACGACCGGGCTTAGTTCAAGGGATCCATAGAAAACAGGCAGTCGCCCACAGGTTTACAATGAAGGGAATGGAACCCTGCGGTTACATCAGTGAGAGAAAGGGAGGGGGGAGGGACGGCAGTAGACCAAATGGCTGAGGTATTGAAAATCTCCTCCTGGAATGGGAGAGGTTTAAATAAATATGTAAAAAGAATACTGGTGTCAACGTACTTTGCCGGAGGGGGGGTTAGGTTAGTACTCCTGCAGGAAACGCACTTTACAACCGCAACACAAGCAAGGAGAGTACTTACCTGGGTGGCCCCGTCAGCACCCCTTCGAAAGGTGGGTGTGCATATGGACAATGAAGGGAGAATGATCTTAGTACACAGGTTTTTGGACAAAAGGGAGGTCTGTTTAATCAATACATATGCACCCAATCACAACGCTGCTACGCTCTTTCGTTCCCTCTAGCAAGGCTGGCTCCTTGCAGGGGAATTACCTGGATCTGGGGAGGGAACTTCAACTTTTCGATTGACCCAAGGCTAGACAAGTCTGATGGCAAATATTTGATGCCACCCCCCCCAAGCCCGATAGTGGAATGGGTCATTAGCAATCAACTTGCCCCGATATCCACATGGAAGCTCTGAGCTGAGACCCTGAGAGATGGACCCCTTTGGGAATCTATGGATTAGCAGATAGAAGACAATTTTACTTCAATGAGGGCAGTGTAAAGAGTGAACAAACCCTTTGAGATGCCTTTAAGGTGGCGGTATGAGGGTGGCCATTGCCAAAAGCAGGGGGGTGCAGAAGGAGCTGGCGTCAAGTTAGCAGGTACTGATCAAGCAGATAGAGAACACAGAAGAGAGAAGTATAGAGGCCGGTGGGAAGCTCATTCGCAAAGTTTTGCGAAATACACAGAGAAAATACATGGGCAAGGAGACAAACCAGGGAGGTTTTTGGTGCCGTTATGTGGAGGTGAGGACAAAAGGGAGGGCATCCTTGAGATAGAAGATGAGTGCAGGGAAGTGTGGAGATCGCAAAAAGAGATTCATGAGCCTTTTGAGCTTTTTCTGTGCACCTGAATCAGGACTGAGGAGATACAAAGAGGCGTGAGATTGAAGAGACGCTCAGTGAGCTAGATCTGACCACCCTAACTGTGGAGCAACATGTTAGAAGCGTCACTTTCATTAGAGGAGGTGCAGGAAACTATACTCAGGCTGCCCACGGACAAGACTCCTGGGGGAGACGGCCTACCGGCAGAATTTCATAAACAGTTTATAGACAGCCTGACGCCGAAATTATTACAAATCTTTGAGGAGGCGTATGAGGTAGGGAGATTACCCCAGAGTATGGAGGAAGAAATCCCAATCCTGAAGCCTAGAAAGGAAGGGAAGCACTGTGAATTATATCGACCAATATCATTAATGAATCAGGACACCAAGATTCTCAAAGCAGTTCTGGCAGATAGACTAAAGAGAGTAATCGGAACACTAATGCACTCCGACCAGACAGGATATGTTTTAGTGTACTTCTCCTACTCCTTAGCAGTGCTCCCACAGCTTCTTTCGCCTTGCTTTCCTTCCCTTTCCCTCTTCCTTATGTTTTCAAGAGCTTAGAATTATATAATGTTCTAGATTTGTTATGATGTAAGTGCCAGGTGATAGAATGTATGGTTTAATTAGTTGGTGGTGATGACTTGATGGAGATGGCTGCGGCCACACATGATGCTACTTGTTAGGGAGAATTCTCTGTTTAGGCTGAATTTCCTAACCTAGTGAGTCCCCCAGCAGCTTTGCTGGATTTCTGGAGTTTGTTTTTTTCCATCCTGCCAAGAGTGAGACTCTTTTTCTCCCACTCTTGGACATGAATGTGGTTAATTCCGTTGAATGTCAATGTTTTCTATGGGCTATGGGGTCTTTTACTCCATAGGGTCTCATATGTTTTACTATGTGTGTTACACTGCACCCTCCGTGCCATAACACTGGGGCGTCCTAGAGGATCCCCACCATAGACTCCATACCCTGGGACTGACTACTGCCTCCCAGGGCATGTAAAGTCACCATTGGCTTTACTAGACCTAAATTTACTAACAAGGCTAGTACAAACCATCCTATTGTGGACGTACTAGTAGGGGTAATTCGATTACCCCTGGGTTTGTTATTCGAGGGGGCACTGTCCCGTCCCCCCTCATCAAGTTTTGGCTGGTGGCAATGGAAACTACTTGTTATATTCGACCCCGAATATAATTCTATGGGATTCTTCCCATTGTTGGAGGCTAATACTCTTTCCTGTTAGTCTCTAACATACCGCCGGTTTATTTGTCTTAAATAAATCTACCGGACGGTATTTTCTGCCAGAACTCGGTTTTTAAAATGGCGTCTGTGTTCGTCTCTGTGACTCCTAAACCAAAGGTTGAGCCCTTTGTTCCACTTTTGGCAGGCTTCTACACAGAAGCCCTCCAAAGTGGTGCCATTCTGTCTGGGTACCAGAGGGGGTGTGGGAGGGGGTTTAGGCACCCTGGACTGAGTTGCCTTGCCAACTCAAGTCGCACTCTGGTGTGATTGGCCCAAGTGGTGAGCCACCCCGCTCACCACTTAGCGTGGTTTGATTGACAGCTCGGCTGAATGAATGGGGGTTTCCTGCATAAAAGCAGGGCTTTTGGCACTGGATCTTCAGAAGTCGCCACAGGACCTAAGAATCCGACGAGGGTAAAGCTGAGCCGACCTGCAACGACGACACCTCCGGTGGAGCCCTGCTGAACCGTCTCACCAATTCCCAACGACAGAGGAGATCTCCCGGCTGGAGAGTCTTCTTCCCCTGACTGGTGGGGACAACCAGTCCCTTTGCTTTTTCTTCGCTTCCAGGGCATAGTGGTCGAATTGCCCGTGCTGAGCACCCCGGCAACCGGATCGCCACTAGCCGTACCGCGACCAAAAGGTGGTGCCTTGTGACGGAGCACTCCGCGGCTGGTCTCTTCCCTGGTGGTGCAACGATCTTCAACTTTCCTTCGACGACGGGATCATCTCATCTGTTGGCAAAGCCCCGACTTGCATCCACCACCAGGAACAACTGCCCCCACTGGAGCTGTCTCTCCACATCCAAGGTACCGTGTCCGCCTGGCTTCCCTTGTGACGGTTAGCGTGAGGTGTCTTAATCCTTGCCTCTCCATCGGGTCACCTCCAGACCTTCTTAACTTTTTGTTCTAAACTGGTCCAACCTTTCTGTGACAATTTGCTACAAAGACTCGAAGTGCATTTCCACTGTGATACTTTTTGGGACATATCGCCTTGCCTCTCTCTGAGTGGGCCTGGCCTCTGAACTTTGTGATCCACAGTAGACCCTGCCTTACTTGCCTTGCATTTGCTTCGTAAAAGAGTTGGTACCGAGTTGGTTTCATACCCTGCCTTTTCTCTCCCGTTCTAACGAATATTAGAGTGCCATCTAGGTTAAAGCATTGACCTGTCTGCAAATAAGTGGTGCCGTTGAACCTAGACTTGTCGAAATATTATTATATTATTAGGGGATTTATACTTATAGTAATTGTAATTGAAGTTGTTTGCCGTATTAGTGCCAGATGTGTTTTTATAAATATATAACTATATATCTTTACACCCAAGCTCTGTTCCGTGTCTGCTTGTTCTACTGTGTAAATTGCCCTATTTTGTATACTCCACATACTGCCTAACTCTTCTTGAGGGAAGTCTGACTGCTCAGCCACAGCTACCAAGTGAATCTGTGTGGCACAGACTGCTACCAAGTGGGTTTACTGCCAAACACCTGTAGGCCTAAATCTTTTGCAGTGGTCCCCGAGGGAACTGCACAGGTTTCCGCTTAACACTGGTGTACAGCGGTGGGATTTGTATCGAGTATACAGTTTAGAGTGCTTTTCAACACTTTAGGATAACTAACCACAAAGCTTAGCACTAAAAAGCAACTTTCAAAAACATGTCTACTATGGAAGTTTACAGTCAAGAGTCCTTGTCAGTTGAAAATACTGAGAGTTTGAGATCTCTCTGTAGACAAGAGAATCTTTCTGTAAGAGGCAAGAAAGTAGAACTGATAGCGAGAGTGCTGGAAAACCAAAGTCTAGGTACTGGTTCAGAGGAACCAACTTCTCCAGCGAATGTAGAAAACAGTGATGGTATTGATCTGAACCAAAGTCTTGATAATGAGTCGGAAGAGGAAAGTGAACCTAATGAAGTTAGCCACTCTGAGCCTCTGTCTGCCTTACCTACTGTACCTACGGGGCCCATACCAGGTCCCACATGTAACCCTGCTTATTTTGAACTTGAAAAAATGAAGCTCAAATTAGAATACAAGTGTTTTTTTAGCCCAATCTGAAAGAAACCAAGAGCTAGAGTTCAGACGGATGAATGCCCAGGCTGAGCAGAAGCAAGCTGAATTAAGGCTCAGAGAAATAGAACTCAATCATGAGTTAGAGATGGAAAATTTATTGTGGAAAATGCTTCTCTCTCCTCTGGTTCCTCTAGAAGTTCCAGTCCCAAAAGACCCCGGATGCCTAAGGAATTAGTGGGTATGTATGAACCGAGATTGGATGTGTTGGATTGGTTAAAACTGTTTGAATATAATCATGGGCTCCAGGACATCACAGGGAATGAGTTACTTCCCTGGTTGTTCTCTAGGCTTCCCCCTGTTGCGCTGATGTGGTAATGGAGTTGGGGGAGGTGGATAAGAAGGATTACGAAAGTGTGAAACTAGCTTTGATAGCTAGGTTCGGGAAAACCCCTTCCCAGTATTTTAAGAGGTTTAGAACCCTCAAAAAGCATGATGGTACCCCTTGGGCTACCTGGGTGAGTGAAGGGTTGAAATACTTAGAGGGATGGATTAAGGGTTACAAGGTGAACACTTATGAGGGTATGAAGAATCTTTTTATGTTGGAGTCTATTTATGATGCCTGTTCTCCGGAGCTCAGACAGCACTTGGCTGATTCGAAGGAATTGGATTCCTGGGAGCTAGCTAAGGCTGCTGATTTGTGGGTTGCCAACAGGGCTACTCACAAGAATTCTGGGGCAACCCAGAAAAAGGATGATGGAAAACAGCCTAAAAAAGACTCAAAAGAGAATTCTAATAACTCAAATTCCAAAGAGGGCCCCAAATAAAACCATAAGGGTAAGCCACAAGGAAAACCGCAACAGAATAGTGTACCTTCTGGTGCCAAACCGGAAGGAGGCCAGAACAAGCCACCATTACAGAAAGCATTCGGTAAATGCTTTGTTTTTGGCTCTACTGACCATGTGAAAGGAGATCCCAGATGCAAGGGTAAACCTTCAGGGGTCCAGCTTGTCTCCTTAGCCTTCGCTCCAGAGGAGGAAGTCCAAATGGCAAGTGGAAACTTTCTACTACTAGCTGATGAACCCATTGGAGTCTCAGCCAGTGTTTCTTTAGTGTCTCTGGGTTTGTGGGAACAACAGAATTTAGATGTCTATAATTCTATCCCAGATAATACTAGAGTATTATAAGGACAGTGTCCAGGTGAATGGTCAGGAGACACCGGCCATTAGGGACACTGGGGCCAGCATAACTGTGGTTGATAAATCTTTTTTTCAGGCTGAGGATGTTCCTAAGGCACCCAAACGCCTCACCAAGTTAGCTGGAGGGCCTGTGCAGATGCTTCCCCAATTACCAGTTCTCATCAAATGTAATGACATGACTGTGAAGATACCTGTCAGCATACAGAGTAAGGTACCAGGACGAGTTCTGTTGGGTAATGATTTAAAAACTCTCGGAGTTGTGTCTCATACCCCCAGACCTCCTAGTAAATGGTACAGGAGCTAACCAGACCTGCAAGGGAGAGAACCATGAGAGGTACTCTCCAGGAGATGATGAAGAAAGATATCACTCCTGCTCCACTGGAATTGTCAGCTGTTGTCTCAAAGATAACAGAAGCGAAAGGGAAACCTAAGACTTCTATACCGAAACCAGCAGCCAGCATTTCAGTGCAGCCAACAAGGACTTCCCCGCGGTTGTCCAAAGTTACACCCATAACTCCCCCTCCAGCTGAGGCTGAGAGGGTGGTACAACCCTGTGCGGTAGAATTAGACTCTGAAGAAGAGCTAATGGAAGGCCAGGAACTCATTGGAGATCTGGATCCTGTTGACCATCCTGAGCAGCAGTCTTTACTGGCAGAAGGTGGACCCAGAAGGGCAGACTTCAGTAAGGGACAGAGAGAATGTCCAACTCTGGAAGGTCTTCGCCACCAGGCAGAAGCTCAGGCTGAAGGGCAAGAGCCTGGGAAATACAGGTTGCACTGGGAAGATGGCCTCTTCTACAGTGAACCGACCGAGTCTGCACCTGGAGACTACAAACGACTTGTAGTACCCCAAGAGAACAGACCACAGTTCTTGCAGTTAGCCCACGAGATTCCTTTGGCTGGTCACTTGAGTTTCAAGAAGACTAAGGAAAGGCTCTCTCTCTACTTTTATTGGCCGAAGATAGGGGCCGAAGTAGAAAAACACTGCAGGAGCTGCCACACCTGCCAGACCTCTGGTAAGGTGGGCTCCAAGAATGTGGCACCTTTAGTGCCTCTCCCAGTTGTGAGAGTCCCATTTGAGAGAATAGGGATTGACATTGTTGGTCCCCTTGATCCTCCAACCTCCTCAGGCAACAGGTTTATCCTTGTTGTAGTAGACCATGCTACTAGGTATCCTGAGGCAATTCCTATGAGGACTGTTACAGCTACGGCTGTGGCTAAGGTCCTCCTTGGTATTTTTACCAGGGACGGGTTTCCTAAGGAAGTAATCTCTGACAGGGGGTCAAACTTTATGTCCCACTACATGAAAGCCATGTGGAAAACCTGTGGAGTTACTTACAAGTTCTCAATGGCTTACCACCCACAAACCAATGGGTTGGTAGAAAGGTTCAACCGAACCATGAAGAGCATGATAGGTGCTTTAGAAGAACCCCTTAAACGAAAGTGGGACCTTCTACTGCCATGCCTTCTCTTTGCTTATAGAGAAGTCCCTCAGGAGGGAGTAGGTTATTCTCCCTTTGAGCTTCTCTATGGTCATCCCGTCAGAGGTCTATTGGCCCTGATTAAGGAGGGGTTGGAGAGTGCTCCTTCCCCCAAGCCAGTCAGAAGGACTGACTACGTGATAGGTCTCCGGAGGAGAATGTCGCACATGATGACAGAAGTAAGTGATAACTTGAAAGCTGGACAAGCATTGGTCAAGCACTGGCATGATCAAAAGGCTAACATGGTTGAGTTCACTCAAGACCAGCTAGTTCTCGTTATGATCCTAACAAGGCAGAGGGCCTTGCAAGACAAATGGATGGGACCCTTCAGAGTTGTGGGTAAACTTGGAGAGGTCAACTATCTGGTGGACTTGGGAAATCCCAAGGAGCTCCGACAGTCTTCCACACCAACCGACTCAAAGCGTATGTCTCAAGACCTGATGTAGGAGCGCTGCTTCTAGCATCATCAGAGGAAGAAGAAGAGAGTGAAGCTCTTCCTGATCTCCTCAGAGGCTTACCTTTAGATGAAAAAATTGAAGGAGTGAATCTCTCTTCAAATCTGACACCCGAGCAACAAGAAGAGTGCAAATCTATGTTGAATCAGTTTGCCCCTCTGTTCTCGCTTTCACCAGCCTTGACCCCTTGGGGCCAGCATGACATACTCACTGGTGACTGTCTGCCAGTCAAAAGGAGAGGATACCGAATGTCAGAAAACGTACAAACCCACATCAAAGGTGAGGTCAGCAAGATGCTTGATCTCGGGGTAATAGAGCCCTCTACTAGTCCATGGTCTAGCCCAGTTGTGTTAGCACCAAAGGCAGGATCTAAAGAACTTAGCTTCTGTGTGGATTATAGAGCTCTTAATGCAGTCACCAAGACTGATGCCCACCCTTGGGCAAGAACAGATGAGTTGGTGGATAAATAAACTTGGTTCAGCCAAGTTCCTCAGCACATTTGACTTGACGTCAGGCTATTGGCAAATAGCCCTGACAGACCATGCCAAGGAGAAAACTGCATTTTCTACCCCCGTTGGCTTATACCAGTTTAAGGTAATGCCTTTCGGATTGAAAAATGCACCTGCTACATTTCAACGGATGGTAAACCAGGTTCTGAATGGGATGGAGGACTTCTGCATGGCATACTTGGATGACATGTAATATTCTACAGGGGTGACCCCACACTCTGGTGATATTCCCTCCTACTAAGTGAGGATGAATAATATGTATTTAAACAAAAGGAAGGAACATAGAACAAATTATATTAAACAGTATATACCCTCAGACAGCAATTTCTTACAGCAACCACTTAACAAATATGGGCTGCATTATGTGTTCTCAATGATCATCAAAGGCAGTATTACCAAAAAAATCTCATTTTTAATATATTAATCTCTCTTCAGCACAAGAAATACATTCATTAGTTTAAAAAACATATACACATAACATAGTGCTATACATCTTAAAATCATGCCACCTCACAGTGTCAAAACTTATATGCCAAACATTTTTTTCATTAGCATAACACAACAATGGCAACTTAATTCTTCTCATTTCCCATTGTGTGAACCAGCCCAACTTATATAAGTTTCTGTCCTTTGTGTTTCAAATAACCGGACATTCATCAGGGGCAGAAGTTATCCTGTGCTCCAGGTAGATTCTTCCTATATAAACACCGGGTTACTATCCTACGGGTAAAAAAAGAGACAAACACGTATCACTAATACGGGCATAATCAGTGTAAGAAATCACCATAGTCAGACCCTAATCACCAATAGGGTATCAAGTATACACTACATCATATACTGGATCTAAGGTCAAACAAATTTAATGTCTTCGACCGTATAAGCCAAGTCACTAATGGCTCTTCACTATAGTAGCAGCACGTGGAAATTGTAAATAAGTACCTAGAGGAAACCATACCCGTAGTAGTGATCTTATTCACGTCCTGACCCAGAAAAAGGAGTAAGCGGATGTCCACTCACATCAGAGACTCACCAAACCAAAAAACACAGCTCACCCTAGGGTTTCCAGGCTGTTCTTTTAGCTGGAAAAAATCAGTTCTCAATAGTTTAGCCATCCATTGGATACCTTCCCGACTTCCTAAAAGTCTACCGGTGCCTAAAATACAAAGAGTTAAAGGTAAGATACCTGACCCCCCAACAAAAGGCAGAAGCTCCTCTGGTTAACATGAGCCAAAAAGGGTCTTACCACTCTTAGGCGGTTCTAAATACTCCAATATGTACTACGTCAGAAGCCTGTAAAGATCTGTAAAGATAGATCCTCTTTCTTCTAAAGGGTCCAATTCTCTTGCTCTGAAAGAGTAAATCACTGGATGAATGCTCAGCAAAGAGCAAGGAAATAATCCACCAAGTGATTGGATTTATATCACTTCACAAAACATATACCTAGTTCTTACCTAGTCTGTGCCTGTCATTATCCTGCAGAGGGGCCGAGTACTAGATCTGGAGCCTGGAAAAATGGCGGACCAACACGCTGTGATCACGGCCAACGGCCGTACTGAAATCCTAGTTTTGCGGCACCAACTTGACGCGGCGACGTCACAAACATGACGCGGTGACCTCATCACGCTCCGCGGATCGCGGTAACGCGATGTCATCACGCCCGGCGCGGCGTTCGCCAATACGTCCACACAGGACAGGTAGGAATGCCGAGGTTGCCAAGCGACCAAGGCCACTGGACTACCAAGAAACGAAAAACAAGGTGTCACTCCCACAAGTACCAAGCCAACGGGGAAACCGTCTAACATCCCCTAAAATGCCCAAAAATGGCATAGAAAAATAAAATGGGGAAAAAAAGGGTATTGCGAGGGCCCTCTCCACCAATATATACAAAGGCAATAACTGGCCCAGGAGTAAGGAGAATCACCCCAGCCCCGATCATATCCACAGTCAAAAGGAAGCACAGCAGGACATCCCTCATGATGGAAATTATCCCATATTACAAAAGCAACCATGGAGGCAACATCCCCCTAAGGCAAATTGGTTATCACCTATATTACAAATTGCATAGCTATCAATTTACTGACATAGAAACAGATATTATCCCTCAAAGGGTACCAACAAATAGTGCAACACTCCACAGACCCATAGAGCCCCATACAGGACACAAATAACTTACTTATCTAATGTTGTGCCACTCAATATTCTCATTTAATCCTGTGACATGACTGTTGGTGCGCAAGGTACATTTTAGAGAATTCTTTGAAAATCAACCAGCCTTTCTTCAGACTAATTGTAGTGGTTTAAGAAACCCCTCCACCTGGTGCCCACCCCATCATGCAGTTTCCCCCGAATCTGTGGTCTTTGAAAAAAAGGTCTTACAAGAATTGAGAAAACTTGAAACCAAAGGCATTCCCAAGAACTCCAATTTGAGGCAGCAAGAAATTACTGTACTACGAGGTTTGGGCAAAAATGAGAAAATTGTCATCCACCAGGCCGATAAAGGAGGGGCGATAGTCCTTTTGAATAAAAAGGACTACATTGAAGAATGCCACAGACTTTTGGCAGATAACATCAGCTACTGTAAAATTGACCAAGATCCTAGCCCTGTCATCATGAAAATGATAAAGGAGAAAGTGGATAAAGCGGTTGATCTAAAACAGATCAGCAAACAGGAAGGAGACTACCTATCAAGAGAGACCGCCAGAACTCTGATCTTTTACATCTTGCCTAAAATCCATAAAGATTTGGTTAGACCCCAGGGTAGACCCATCGTGTCTGGTGTGAACTCCATCTTGGAACCCTTATCAAAATTTGTGGATTTTTATTTACGCCCCTTCGTAATGAAAATGAAAAGCTATGTTCAAGATACCAGAGATGCCACCGGGAAGATTGAAGGGCTCACTTTCGATCACACTAGAGACATACTCATTTGCCTGGATATCCAATCCCTTTATACTAATATTCCCCAACGAGCAACTCTTGAAGTGGTGGCGGAGATACTGCTCCAACGTGAGGACAATCATCCTGTGAGCAATGCCTCCATCTTATGGTGTGCTGAAACAGCATTGACAAATAATTTTTTCCAATTTTTGGGACAATTCTAGCTACAGGTTGAAGGTACAGCCATGGGAGCCGCCATGGCTCCTAATTTGGCCAACCTGTACGTAGATATGGTGGAACAAACGGTAATCTATTCAGAAATCAATCCTTTTAAGCAACAAATAACACAATGGCTAAGATACATTGATGATGTATTTATGCTATGGCACGGCTCGATAGACGAAGCCAATAGTTTTTTGGCATGGCTTAATAATCAGAATAGATACCTGAAATTTACAGCGACCATGCGTTCCTCAGAAGTGAACTATCTAGATCTCAGCATTTACCATCAGGACAACCATCTATGGGTGAAACCGTTTGTCGAAAATACTGACAGAGATGCATTACTGCATTATAGAAGCCACCATGCTAAACATGTCCGGGATAATTTTCCCTTTGGGCAATTTTTACGTTTGAAACGCAACAGCAGTACCAATCATGATTACAAAGCAGGAGCCAATTTACTTATGGACAAATTGATCGATAGGGGTTACCCTACCAAAGTCGTTAGACAGTCTGCCAAACAAGCTTTCAATAACAACCGGGAAGCTCTGCTGGTAAAGAATAAGAAAAACAGTGCTAACCATGAGACTCCATTGGTGTTTGTCAACACTTTTAGCAATCTATCCTACAAAGTTAAGAACATCATATGTAAAAACTGGAAAAAACAATGAATAGCCCATTACCTATGATAGCCTTCAAAAAGAGCACCAACATCTGCAATCTCGTCATGAAGAATGACATACATAGGTGGTTAGTCAGGAGGGTGTTCAAAGTACACTGTGGGGTTTGCCCCGAGTTAAGGGTCACCATCCATGTGGAGAATGTGTTATGTGTCCATTGACCAAGAAAATGACCACTGTCAATCTGGGCCTTACTTCTGAATGGGTGTTGAATGAACACACAAATTGCAAAACGGAAAATGTAATTTACATGATAAAATGTCCGTGTGACCTAATTTATATAGGTAAAACCAACAGAAAGTGCAAGACTCGTATGATCGAGCACAGGAGCTGTTTAAAAAATCATATTGAGAAAGCTCCTTTAGTTAAACACTTCGAAGACAAAGGTCATACTTTTTCTGATTTTGAATGGTGTATCTTAAAAAAGATCAAGGGTAGATCCCAAGACGAAATCAATAGGAAACTGATTAATTTGGAACAAAAGCTTATCTTTCTTACCAACAGTCATGTCACAGGATTAAATGAGAATATTGAGTGGCACAACATTAGATAAGTAAGTTATTCGTGTCCTGTATGGGGCTCTATGGGTCTGTGGAGTGTTGCACTATTTGTTGGTACCCTTTGAGGGATAATATCTATTTCTATGTCAGTAAATGGATAGCTATGCAATTTGTAATATAGGTGATAACCAATTTGCTTTAGGGGGATGTTGCCTCCATGGTTGCTTTTGTAATATGGGATAATTTCCATCATGAGGGATGTCCTGCTGTGCTTCCTCTTGACCGTGGATATGATCGGGGCTGGGGTGTTTCTCCTTGCTCCTGGGCCAGTTATTGTCTTTGTATATATTGGTGGAGAGGGCCCTCGCAATACCCTTTTTTTCCCCATTTTATTTTTCTATGCCATTTTTGGGCGTTTTAGGGGATGTTAGACGGTTTCCCCGTTGGCTTGGTACTCGTGGGAGTGACACCTTGTTTTTCATTTCTTGGTGGTCCAGTGGCCTTGGTCGCTTGGCAACCTCAGCATTCCTACCTGTCCTGCGTGGACGTATTAGCGAACGCCGCGCCGGGCGTGATGACGTCATCGCGTTACCGCGATCCGCGGAGCGTGATGATGTCACCACGTCATGTTTGTGACGTCGCCGCGTCACGTTGGTGCCGCGAAACTAGGATTTCAGTACGGCCGTTGGCCGTGATCACAGCGTGTTGGTCCGCCATTTTTCCAGGCTCCAGATCTAGTACTCGGCCCCTCTGCAGGATAATGACAGGCACAGACTAGGTAAGAACTAGGTATATGTTTTGTGAAGTGATATAAATCCAATCACTTGGTGGATTATTTCCTTGCTCTTTGCTGAGCATTCATCCAGTGATTTACTCTTTCAGAGCAAGAGAATTGGACCCTTTAGAAGAAAGAGGATCTATCTTTACAGATCTTTACAGGCTTCTGACGTAGTACATATTGGAGTATTTAGAACCGCCTAAGTTAGGTAAGACCCTTTTTGGCTCATGGTAACCAGAGGAGCTTCTGCCTTTTGTTGGGGGGTCAGGTATCTTACCTTTAACTCTTTGTATTTTAGGCACCGGTAGACTTTTAGGAAGTCGGGAAGGTATCCAATGGATGGCTAAACTATTGAGAACTGATTTTTTCCAGCTAAAAGAACAGCCTGGAAACCCTAGGGTGAGCTGTGTTTTTTGGTTTGGTGAGGCTCTGATGTGAGTGGACATCCGCTTACTCCTTTTTCTGGGTCAGGACGTGAATAAGATCACTACTACGGGTATGGTTTCCTCTAGGTACTTATTTACAATTTCCACGTGCTGCTACTATAGTGAAGAGCCATTAGTGACTTGGCTTATACGGTCGAAGACATTAAATTCTTTTGACCTTAGATCCAGTATATGATGTAGTGTATACTTGATACCCTATTGGTGATTAGGGTCTGGCTATGGTGATTTCTTACACTGATTATGCCCGTATTAGTGATACGTGTTTGTCTCTTTTTTTACCCGTAGGATAGTAACCCGGTGTTTATATAGGAAGAATCTACCTGGAGCACAGGATAACTTCTGCCCCTGATGAATGTCCGGTTATTTGAAACACAAAGGACAGAAACTTATATAAGTTGGGCTGGTTCACACAATGGGAAATGAGAAGAATTAAGTTGCCATTGTTGTGTTATGCTAATGAAAACAATGTTTGGCATATAAGTTTTGACACTGTGAGGTGGCTTGATTTTAAGATGTATAGCACTATGTTATGTGTATATGTTTTTTAAACTAATGAATGTATTTCTTGTGCTGAAGAGAGATTAATATATTAAAAATGAGATTTTTGTTGGTAATACTGCCTTTGATGATCATTGAGAACACATAATGCATCCCATATTTGTTAAGTGGTTGCTGTAAGAAATTGCTGTCTGAGGGTATATACTGTTTAATATAATTTGTTATATGTTCCTTCCTTTTGTTTAAATACATACTTGGATGACATAGCAGTGTTCAGCAATTCCTGGGAAGAACATGTAACCCACCTGAGAGATGTCTTGCAGGCTCTTGGATGAGCCAATCTGACCATAAAGGCGAGTAAATGCCAAATTGGACAGAGTAAGGTAGTCTATCTTGGACATGAGGTAGGAGGTGGAGAAATAAGGCCTTTGCTCAGTAAGATTGAAGCTGTGCGAAATTGGACAACACCTACTACTCAGACCCAGGTGAGAGCCTTCTTAGGTCTCACTGGGTATTACAGGAATTTCATTGAGAACTATGGGACCATAGCTTCTCCTCTGAATGTCATCTCCTCTCCCAAATTTCCTAAAAAGGTTAGATGGAACGAGGAGTGCAATCAGGCTTTTGAAAACCTGAAAAAGGCTCTTTGCCAAGCCCCAGTACTCAGAGCTCCTGATTACCACCAAACTTTCATTGTGCAGACAGATGCTTCTAATGTAGGAATAGGTGCCGTACTCAGTCAACTGGATGGGAAAGGTAGGGAGCACCCCGTTTGCTTCATCAGCCGCAAGCTGAAGGATCGTGAAACAAGGTGGGCAACAATCGAAAGGGAATGCTTTGCTATCGTGTGGGCTCTGAAGAAGTTTAGGCCATACTTGTATGGTTCTACTTTTGTCATTCAGACTGACCACCAACCCTTGAGATGGTTAATGCAAATGAAAGGGGAAAACCCAAAACTACTGAGATGGTCGATCTGCCTGCAAGGGTTTGATTTCACCATTGAGCACAGGTCAGGGTATCACCACCAAAATGCTGATGGTCTCTCTAGGATGTATGTCATCGACTAGAGGTATGAGATTCATCCAGGAGTGGATTAAATCCTCCTGTCCCTTAGTCGGGGGGGGGGGGTGAGTGTTAGGGAGAATTCTCTGTTTAGGCTGAATTTCCTAACCTAGCGAGTCCCCCAGCAGCTTTGCTGGATTTCTGGAGTTTGTTTTTGTCCATCCTGCCAAGAGTGAGTCTCTTTTTCTCCCACTCTTGGACATGAATGTGGTTAATTCCGTTGAATGTCAATGTGTTCTATGGGCTATGGGGTCTTTTACTCCATAGGGTCTCATATGTTTTACTATGTGTGTTACACCGCACCCTCCGTGCCGTAACACTGGGGCGTCCTAGAGGATCCCCACCATAGACTCCATACCCTGGGACTGACTACTGTCTCCCAGGGCATGTGAAGTCACCATTTACTAACAGAACTAGTACAAACCATCCTATTGTGGACGTACTAGTAGGGGTAATTCGATTACCCTTGGGTCTGTTATTCGAGGGGGCACTGTCCCGTCCCCCCTCGTCGAGTTTTGGCTGGTGGCAGTGGAAACTACTTGTTATATTCGACCCCGAATATAATTCTATGGGATTCTTCCCATTGTTGGAGGCTAATACTTTTTCCTGTTAGTCTCTAACATACCGCCGGATTATTTGTCTTAAATAAATCTACCGGACGGTATTTTCTGCCAGAACTCGGTTTTTAAAATGGCGTCTGTGTTCGCCTCTGTAACTCCGAACCAAAGGTTGAGCCCTTTGTTCCACTTTTGGCAGGCTTCTACACAGAAGCCCTCCAAAGTGGTGCCATTCTGTCTGGGTACCACAGGGGGTGTAGGAGGGGGTTTAGGCACCCTGGACTGAGTTGCCTTGCCAACTCAAGTCGCACTCTGGTGTGATTGGCCCAAGTGGTGAGCCACCCCGCTCACCACTTAGCGTGGTTTGATTGACAGCTAGGCTGAATGAATGGGGGTTTCCTGCATAAAAGCAGGGCTTTTGGGACTGGATCTTCAGAAGTCTCCACAGGACCTAAGAATCCGACGAGGGTAAAGCTGAGCCGACCTGCAACGACGACACCTCCGGTGGAGCCCTGCTGAACCGTCTCACCAATTCCCAACGACAGCGGAGATCTCCCGGCTGGAGAGTCTTCTTCCCCTGACTGGTGGGAACAACCAGTCCCTTTGCTTTTTCTTCGCTTCCAGGGCATAGTGGTCGAATTGCCCGTGCTGAGCACCCCGGCAACCGGATAGCCACTAGCCGTACCGTGACCAAAAGGTGGTGCCTTGTGACGGAGCACTCCGCGGCTGGTCTCTTCCCTGGTGGTGCAACGATCTTCAACTTTCCTTCGATGACGGGATCATCTCATCTGTTGGCAAAGCCCCGACTTGCATCCACCACCAGGAACAACTGCCCCCACTGGAGCTGTCTCTCCACATCCAAGGTACCGTGTCCGCCTGGCTTCCCTTGTGACGGTTAGCGTGAGGTGTCTTAATCCTTGCCTCTCCATCGGGTCACCTCCAGACCTTCTTAACGTTTTGTTCTAAACTGGTCCAACCTTTCTGTGACAATTTGCTACAAAGACTCGAAGTGCATTTCCACTGTGATACTTTTTGGGACATATCGCCTTGCCTCTCTCCGAGTGGGCCTGGCCTCTGAACTTTGTGATCCACAGTAGACCCTGCCTTACTTGCCTTTGCTTCGTAAAAGTGTTGGTACCGAGTTGGTTTCATACCCTGCCTTTTCTCTCCCGTTCTAACGAATATTAGAGTGCCATCTAGGTTAAAGCATTCACCTCTGTCTGAAAATAAGTGGTGCCGTTGAACCTAGACTTGTCGAAATATTGTTAGGGGATTGATATACTTATAGTAATTGTAATTGAAGTTGTTTGCCGTATTAGTGCCAGTGTGTTTTTCATAGATGTGTTTTTATAAATAAATAACTATGTATCTTTACACCCATGCTCTGTTCCGTGTCTGCTTGTTCTACTGTGTAAATTGCCCTATTTTGTATACTCCACATACTGCCTAACTCTTCTTGAGGGAAGTCTGACTGCTCAGCCACAGCTACCAGGTAAATCTGGGTGGTACAGGCTGCTACCAAGTGGGTTTACTGCCAAACACCTGTAGGCCTAAATCTTTTGCAGTGGTCCCAGAGGGAACTGCACAGGTTTCCGCTTAACACTACTTTAACTTAAATAACTGTACCTTCAGTGCTAGGCCTGTAATCTCTGGTTATTTCACTGGCGATGAGGTCTGTCCTCTCTGGCTGCAGCTGAGAGCTGAGGACAGCTGTACCCATGAAGGACGATTGCAGGGAAGGTGAGAAGGTGCCTGGATTGCTGCTAGGCACCTGCTAGAGAAGAGCGAATCACAGGAAGTGAGCTGCGCAGGCTGCATGTGTCCTGATTGCTGCCAGGCATCTACTGGAGAACAGCGCATCACAAGAGGTGAGCTGTGCATCCCGCAAGCCACGTCGGCTGATTAAAACAGTCATCTGCCTCATGCAAGGCTCATCCCCTCCCCTGCTCGCCACACCGCAGAGTCGCACTGGAAAGGCTCCTAGGGAGCGAGCAGCGGAGTAAGGCGAGCGGCAGGGCACGCACGCACACACCCACAGGATTGATGGAGAAACGTAGAAGCCGGTGGGCAGCATTGTGGGACGGCTACAACCTCCATCCCCACAGCAGTCCGGAGGGCAAGCTAGGGCCGCTGGAGGAAGAAGGCCCATTAGAGGTAAGGACCTCAGGATTCACACAGCAATGTGCAAGGAAGACTGGATTAGTGTTGCTTGGCGTCCCATTGCTATGACAACATAGGAGCTCACTGTTCAAACTCTGCCCAGGCCAGCAAGAGCTCCGGATGACACTGCATCAAGAGGGGAGATCTGAATAAGAGTTCTCTTCTTTAAAAAAAAAAAGAGAAAGGAACAAAAAAGAGAGAAAGAACAAAGAAGAATCCTTTTGCCTCAATTTTAGGTTTTGATTCCTTCATTCTTTTCTGTTGTTCCAGGAAAGGAGTAATGCAAAGAGCCATACCAGGACTCATCATGTCCAGTATACCTGCCCAAGTTTTTTTCCTTGTGCATCAAGTTGAGGGAGGACTTTTTTGAAGTTCATGTTGGCAGTCTCTGGACCAAATTATTCGGTTGAGAGAAAACATGCTCTCTTGTATCACTGTCTAGGAAGCGCATGGCAGGATGTATTTAGAAGACTTCACAAACCAGTGCAACCAAGTGATGCCCATTCCTGGAATAGCTTTGATGTGAGCATAGCCAAACTTGACAAACACTACAAAGTCAAGGAGAATAAGATTTGGCCAGGTACCATTTCGGCAACAGGGAACAAAAGAGTGGCGAGACTATTGAAGACTTTGTTACAGCATTACGTGGTCTGGCGATAAAGTGCTGTTTCAGTCACTGTCATGATGAACACATTTGGGATCAGTTAATGATCAAATGCACCGATCATCGCATCAGGGAAGACCGTTGGAAAGAACTTGACCCGAACCTGGATAGCGTCATCAAAATTACTAATCAGGTGGAGCATACCGCACAGTGCATCAAACAACTAAGTGCAGAAACTGAGAAGATTGGCTTCGATAAGGGTCACACAGCAGTTAGCGCAATCTCTGTGGGGAGGAGCAACAATCGGAGAAACAGGAGATATAGTGAGATGAAAATGACAGACACTAGGTAAACCAAGAATCCAGGAGGGAGAAGAGATTGCGGCGGGTTTCGGAGGGGTGAAGGGCGAGAGGATGATTTGCACAGATGTGACTTTCAGCCGAAAAGATGCTTTCGATGTGGGAGTTTGCAGCTTCTTGTAAACTCTCGGGGAATACACCGCTGTGTATGTCGAGTATGTGGGATGAGAGGCCACCTAGCAAAATGCTGCAGAATGGCACCCTCGGGAGGGAGTGTGCATAAGAATGAGGGTGATGATGACAATTCAGATTGCAAGGTTGTAGGTGGGGTGTGAGTGATTCATGCCATTAATGCCGTCACTGGTGTGGAATTAGAAAAACCCAGATCTTGAATTAGAATCAATGGGTGTGATGTCCTCATGTTGGGTGACAGTGGCGCTGACTACAACCTCATTGGCAAGGATACGTGGGATGGAGTATTCTGAAAATGTGTGCTTAAATAAGTGTCAGTCGAAGCAAATGCATACGGGGAGATTCCCATTCGCATTATTGGGCAGATGCATGTAGAACTGGAATTTCAAGGAAAACTTGCCTATGGGAAATGGTATGTGACAGATGTAGGTGGAGACCTACTCTCGTGGAGCAATCTGGTAACAACGGTGCCGATAAGCCTACCAGCACTGTTGTTACTGGACCGACACAATACAACTCTGCAGGCTGGTGCCTTCCCGCCCGCCAGGTTCAGACCTGGCGGGCAGACCTGCACCCACCCGCAGAGTATCAAGCCAGGTGCCGGTAAATATTGCAAGTCCGGCGGCAACCCACCGGTAGCACCGGCAGGGTTACCGGCGGACTTGTAATGAGGCACCTTGTGTTGAAAGCAGTAGTGAATCCAACAGTGGGAAACTAACATTCGAGAAGGGCCTGAGCCCAGAAGAGGGGGGCCCAGGGGTGAAAAGGCATCACCCAAAGCACAAATTGAAAGGAACGTTTGTTTGTTTTAAAACCCATCAGGTCATCAGAGGAAAGAGACTTTTTGTAGAAAAGAGACTTAACCACCAAAGGCCCTGATTGCTGAGAAAGTTCGACCGTGTGATGTGCTCCAGTATCTTACCTTGTCCCGTGCTGAAAACGTGGGGAAGAGAGACCCTGACTACTGCATCCTGCCTTATTATTTGTGAACACTTCCTGCTTTCTTAAGAACATTATCCCACACTTCTTTTTGTATTTAACGTAAGGATTGGCAATAGTTATTTTTAGTTTAGGTCCTTTTATTTTGACAAGATGCCACTCCGACTGCCTTATTTTTGTTTGATGGTCGAAGCTTGCACCCATCTTAGAGTTAGGTTTAGAGTAGGCATTTTTCCAACCTACCTATGCAGTTTAATAAACACCATTGAACTGTGATCACGTGTGTCTGTCTTTACTTATTCCAGCATGAGTTCCTTACATATGGTGTCAATAGTGGGATGTGACACAATTGAAACTAATTGGGAAACCCTACAGTTTCAAAATGTAGTCAGAGAGCCTCTTACCGTTCCATCACCAACAAGAAGTCAATAGGGTTTGATATCTCCAGTAGTCAGGAAGCTATTATCCCTCCTGGGAAAAGAGGAATGATTTCTAAAGACTTGGTCCTGATAACCCCTCAGGGGTGTGACATACAATTGCCCCCAAAATCTGGCATAGATGTCTAAGTAGGCGTTATTGATCCTGACTTTCGGGAAGATGTGAAGGTTCTCTTATAGAATCATGGTGAGATCCCTTTTGAGATACGTCATGGAGATCAAATTGCCCAGGGAATTTTAGAAAAAGTGTTATTCCTTCAATTTAAAGAAAGTGAACCAGATACAACAGACAGAGGAAACTTAGGATTTGGGGAAGCTGATACATCTCTTAATATAGAAGAGAAAAAGGGAGAAGAAACCACCATCTATCCCAACCTAGCCATCACCCAGCGAAATGAACCCGCTTTCCCTGAAGCTTTTCTACAAGCAATCCCAGAAGGAGAAGGCTTAGAGAAGGAAAGTCCCTTTTTCTTCTTAAAACAAGCACTGCCTCATAGAAGAGAGACATCCACAGAAGGTGTAATAAAAACACAACTAGTAATACCTAAGAGCCACCGAAAGGTTGTACTGGAGATTGCACTCTCCCACCTTATCTGGGGTTATTTAGGGCAATCTAAAACCGAGGTGCATATTAGTGGGACGTTTTACATGCCAGGTCACGCTGATATCAAAACATTCATCCAGATGTGCGAAATCTGTCAAAAGACCAGCACACACATCCCACTACCTGCCCCTCTGAACCCACTTCCAATCATAGAAAACCCTTTTCAAGAATCAGCATGGAAATAATTGGTCCTCTAGGGACATCCCGATTAGGCAATACATAAACCCGATATCTCAAGGCCTTCTCGATGCGAAATAATACTACACAGCAGATCCTCAAACATCTTCTACCACATTTCTCCAGAGTCAGTTTTCCCAAGGAAATACTAGCAGACCAGTGTTCAAACTTTATGAGTAAGCTTATGGTCGAAGTCAAAGAGCTACTCCACATTACCACCCTACTAACTTCTGTTTACCATCCACAAACCTATGGCTTGGTAGAAAGATTCAATAAGACCCTGAAAGTGATTTTACGAAAAATTGGTAGAAAAGGATGTGAAAGACTGGGATTGAATGATACCATGGGCACTATTTGCCGTGAGGAAAACCCCCCAAGCTTCCACTGGCTTCTCTCCCTTTGAACTGTTCTATGGTAGAGAGCCCAGAGATGTCCTGGACATGCTCAGGGAAATCTGGGAAGAACGAGAGGAGGCTGTCATTCCCATTTTGCAAACCTCCACCAGATTGCGAGAACACATGAAATTGCTCCAAGACTTGGTTTGTACACATCTGAAAAGGCCCAGAACCAACAGAAATCCATTTCATTTATGATAAAAAAGTAAATTTAAGATCATTCTCCATAGGACAGAAAGTACTAGGCTTCTTACCCACGTCAGAAAACAAACTTGTCTCCAAGTGGCATGGATCTTATGAAATCGTAGCGCGAACGTGAACACATGCTTACAAAGTAGCCCAACCGAACAGAAACCATAAAATCCATTCATAGCATGTAAATCTCTTGAAAGAGTGGAAAGAGAACCCATCAGCCACCCTTGACAAATTATTAGCCTGTCTGGTTCCCGAAGAGATATATAACATTGCATGAATTCCTCCCGAGCTATCAATCCCACAACAAAAGATTTAAAAGACGTGGTAGACTCATTTCCCGACGTATTCTCAGAAGACCCATGAAGAGTAAATGCACATACCACTATATCAGAGCACCTAAAGGTAAAGTGGTTCATTTAAAACTGTATCGACCCCCAGAAGCCCGTAAACAGATAGTGATTGAGGAAGTTAACAAAATGTTAAAAGCCAATATTATTGAACCATCTTCAAGCTCATGGTCCTCTCCTATCATGTTGGTCACTAAACCTGACCGTTCCTGGAGATTCTGCATAGACTTCCATCAAGTTAATGCCATCTCAGACTTGGATGCATATCCCATGCCTCGCATCAATGACCTTATTGATAAACTCGGAGCAGCCACCTTTCTATCCACCCCAGATTTAACCAAAGGGTACTGGCAAGTCCCCATACACGGGCCAGATAAGGAACAAAAACACTTTCTCAACACCTCTGGGACTATTCCAATTTAAAGCCCTGCCTTTCGGCTTACACAGTGCGCCAGCCACTTTCCAATGCCTCATGGATAACATTTTACAACCCTACTCTGATTTCTGTGGAGCTTACATTGATGATATCGTTATTTATAGTAAGACCTGGGAGGACCATCTCTTCCCTCTTTGTACCATCATGAAAGTCCTCAGAAAAGGCGGTCTTAACTGCAAACCCAGCTAAGTGCTGATTGGCCCAATCAGCTGTAAAATACCTAGGGGGTCATTATGACCCTGGTGGTAGCCATGCCAGTAAATACTGGCACGGCTGCCGGCAGAGTCATGAATTTTCCGGCACCCCAGCAATGGTGACTTACCGGGGCATTACAGTCCTGTCGGTCCCAGTAATTCCCCATTGCCGGGTGCCGGAAATTATTACTCCCCTTTCCATTTGAGTCCCATTGGACTCAATGGGAATGGGGAGGCCCGATGCACCGGCACCATTCATGAATGGTGCCGGAGCATCCGTCGAGGCCTGCGCGGGTGCCGTTCCTCCCACCATGTAAGACCTGGTGGGCTGAAAGGCACCCGCTCGCAGAACTCGTAGTTTGCCGGTCCGGAAACAATGATACCTGCAAGCTTAATGGTGCCGTTGTTTCCGGACCGGCAAATTTATAATGAGGCCCCTAGGCTTCTTAGTAGGGAATGGGAATGTACAACCCCAACATGAGAAGGTAAAAGCTGTCTTAGATACACCAACACCAAAAGAGATCTTAGAGCTTTTCTCTGGTTAATATGATATTACCATAGGTTTATGCCTGACTTTTCAGATAAAACAGCCGGCTAACAGATAAACTTAAGAATGCCGAACCCCAGAAACTTCATTGGAATGACGAGTATGAGGTATGCTACAACACCCTGAAACAAACTCTGTGCCAGAACCCGATCCTACAGGTAGTCGACTTTTCTGAAGAGTTCATCTTGTAAACGGATGCCTCCCTTACTGTCATGATTTCCCAACGAGTTCCCTGATTTAACCCATGTTTCTGTAGGTTTTTATTGATCAGTCATTTGAGAGAAGGTATTGTTCCCATTCAGATCCATGTAGTAAGTCATGGAAAATTGGGATTCCAAAATGGCCGCCTAGTGGCGTAACCAGGAACTAATCTGTAGGTCTAGTCTTTTGCGACCTCTGTTATAAGTACTCAATTTCTGAGGATACTCGCGCTTCGCGTTGCTGACTGCCTTGCAGTACGGACGCTCACCGCGGTCTCCGTCGAATTCCAGTCAGAGTTTCCCCGCCCTTCATATTTCCAGTCAGAATTTCCTCGTCCTGTCCCATAGTCTCCTTCACTGCTCACAGTCAGTAGTTTTCTTTCTTATTTGATGTCCCTTAAGTTACTGCGTCCTCAGTTCCAGTCCGAAGTTTTCCTGTCAGAGTTTCGTACGCAAGTACCAGTGTCTAGTTGTTCTCTGTTACGAGTTTTTTAGCAACGGATTAGTCATTGTGCATTTTCGCATTTTTGGTAATACTATACGTAGTTGTTCCTTGTGCCAATGTTTTGAAACTCATTTGCTGTGCCAGGTTGTTGTCACTCTGCCCAATTTGTGCCAAGTTGTGCAGCTGTTGTAGCTAGTTGAACATTCTTTTGCATATCAATCCGCATTACACTTTGCTGATAGTTATTTAGTCAGTTCCCGATAGGACAGCGCTACACCTCTCATGTCATCTATATTTCCACTATTGCCCTCCAGTTTGATTGTACTAAGGTCTTCTCACAGCTACACTCATATATGACTATGACTAAATAGGCATTATCTTCCCCTTGTCACCAGTCTCCTTTATTCTTTTATATAAGAATACTATTGACATCTAGACTACACTGTTTTCTTCAGGACATGTGCCCCTGTATGAATGCAGGATGGAGGGCTCACTAAAAAATCACTTTAGGTGAGTTTTCCTGATGTTGGTTATCATTCTATTTTCAGTACTGGAGAGTTTTCTCAGAATAGGGTAGGAACATTATTAAGGAGGGTTGTCTTCTTGTCATCCTCTCTACAGGGATTGTGATTACTGAAGTTCCAGGGAGTTCTTCTGGCGTTCCCGCAGATTGACAGGTGAGCGTTACACTTACAGGGTTAGGGGCAGTGCTATCCCAGGTTTACAATGGATTGGAACAC
Organism: Ambystoma mexicanum; assembly: GCF_040938575.1. Lineage (NCBI taxonomy): Eukaryota > Metazoa > Chordata > Amphibia > Caudata > Ambystomatidae > Ambystoma > Ambystoma mexicanum. The sequence continues at coordinate 39,302,673 of NC_090934.1, forward strand.
CCCATATTATTCAACAGCTGCAAACTGTTCCCACGGGAAAAAAAATATTCTGTGTTACAGCTAGAGGCCCTGGCCATAAAATGGGCCATAATCCATTTTATATACTACCTATTAGGATGAAAATTCACACTAGTCACAGATCATTCACCCCTAGTTTGGATTAGCCAAAGCAAAGGCTCGACCCTTGGGTCATGCGACGGTTTCTAGACCTACAACCCTATTGTTTCACTGTGGAACACCAAAAAGGAAAAAAACAGGGAAATGTAGATTTTCTTTCCCAGTTCATATGTGAAACAAATGTGGCCACATCGCATGGAGGAAGGGTATGTTAGAAACGTGAAGATGTCTCCCTGACAAGTAACCGGGGGTCTGTCTTCCAGGTGGCCAGGACACAGCCATTGCTATTGAATACAGTTCCTGGGGGTGGACCAGTGAGGGAGGATCACCTGGATGGGGTGTCCTCGGGGAGTGGAAGTGGGACACTGACGGGTGACACACGGTATCCCCCTTCTTATAATACCTTAACCCCAACCTACCACGTAGGATACTGAAATACTCTACCCCCCATTTTCTGATGCAAACACTTTCGCATATCACGAAGGATGACAGACTATCCCCCAAGCCATTTACCTGACATGTAGGGTCAGGCAAAGCCAGGCAATTGACCGAAACCGCACACACCTGACGGTCCTTTCCCTTTCCCACAGGGATAAAAGGTGGAGAGCAAGAGCACAAGTCGAGCAAGGCAGACTGCACGTCGAGAGAGCTAACTCAGCACGGCATTACAAGAGGAGGAGAAAGACGGCGCAAACCGAGAGGGTGAAAAGGGGAGAAGCAACCTTGCCCTTTCCACCCAAGGTCTGTGAAACCTCCACAGAAGGAATCGTAAGACCGTGAGAGACACATGACTCTGTGGTACCAACCTTGACTCCAGAGAGAAGAAAAGCCAAGTGGTTCATCACAGCCGGTGAGTTGAGGGAAGAGCTGATAAAATACCGAACTGTGTTGTCCGAAAGTAGCAGTATGTTCAAATAGGTATAAACAGTCCCTATAATAACATCCTACTCTACTGACAGGGATATCAATATGTATAATACAATAAAGAGTAAGATAACACGTCTTGTTTTACTTACATCCAACCCCCTTTACACAGGAACTCTATAAGGTTTTCCGGCATCACTAGTCCTGAAAAAATGGACCGACTGCTATGATTGATTAAAAAATGTGTATAACAAATTTTTATTCAAATAATTCGAACTGAATTTAAACATAAAACACTACCCTCACCTAACACAGTGTACTAAACACTAAAAAACAATTACTAAAACATGAAATACAAAGTTCACTTATTTGCATGACACAAAAGATATCACTTAACATAACACAAGAAAATCTCAATGTGTCTCTAAAACAACAACCATCCCAACATGTTTCTGTTCTTCACTGCCCAGTTCGGGCGAACATTCTTCAGGGGAATTTTTTTTAAAAAAAGCATCCACTAATCTCTTCAACACCGTGCTGAAAGGGTAGATTCAAACTTCTATACAGGCGAAGGAAGGAAAGAACCTCCGAGCCTTCAAATGGTGAAACTTCAAAGCGCGTCACAGGATGACAAATTCGCTGGTTTCTCGCCAAATGAGAGACCACTACTTCACGAAAGCGTCATAGTCCGCTAAAGTATCGCCACACCTTCACAGATGTAGGGATCAAGACTGTAACAAGCAAAGCAGCAATCAACGTGTTTGCAAAGGAGAAATCCACACAGTCAAGCCGTAAAGTATCAATCTGTACACTCAGAGGGATTAAATCACTCTAATGGCAGCTTCCAAACGCACACAGCCAACACTGAATTCAGTGAAACCAAAAAAAGTAGCAAACAGCTAATTGAATTGTGAAAGAATACAAATAACTTGATACTAGAAGGAGGAAAACCAGCGACAGAGGAGTCCGGCGCCACGTGGGTGCTCACTCAGGAAACTCTGGGCGATTACCCGATTGCTGAAAATACCATTACCAGAAGGCCTTGGGAAAAGCGCAAAGGGGGGGGTCAAGGTGGTCATATAGGGATACAGTAAAATCCTCTGTACAGTTGAAAGTCTTTGACCGACAGAAGATTGTGAGGCTTGGGGAACCGAATCCCGCATCATGAGAACTGATTGACAAAGTTGGCAAGAGTGAACCCGAAGGAGGGATGCTGATTAACAGGGAGCAAAGTCTAAGATCCCGATATACAGTGTGTTGACAGGAGTGAACCCGGCAGAGGGATGTCCACAGTGAACTGTTTACATTGAAAATTGTGAATGATACAGAAGACATTGGGCCTCATTATGGGTCTGGCGGTAACATTGCTGGTACTACCGGCCGGTTGCTGCTAGACCCGTAAAAAATTAACGGCGCCTGACTTCCCGGTGCCACCAGGCTATTCCAAGTCCGGTGGTCGGAAAGTCAGGCGCTGGTAATTTCGCTAGTCCTATCGGACTCTATGGGAATGGGGACACAGGAGCACTAGCAACGTTGCTAAGGGTGCCAGTGCTCCCATGAAAACTCTGCAGGCGGGTGCCATCCGACCCGGCATGTCTGGCCTGCCGGGCGGGAGGGCACCTGCCTGGCAGAGTTGTTGTGGGCCGGTCTGGAAACAACGGTGCCGGTAAGCTTACCGGCACCGTGGTTTCCGGACCGGCACACTTATAATGAGGCCCATCGTGGTAAAAGCAGTAGTGAATCCAACGGAGGGAAGGGCCTGAGCCCGGAAGAGGTGGACCCAAGGGTGGAAAGGCATCACCCAAAGCACAAACAGAAAGGAGCTTTTGTTTATTTTGTAACCAATCAGGTCCTCGGAGGAAAGAGACTTTTTGTAGAAAAGAGACTTCACCCCCAAAGGCCCCGATTGCTAAGAGTGGAACTGTTGGCTCATGCTGGGAAAACTGGAGCGTGTGCTGTGCTCCAGATTCCTATCTTGTCCCGTGCTGAAAATGTGGGGAAGGGAGACCCCGAATACCACATCCTGCCTTATTAGTTGTGAACACTTCCTTCTTTCTTAAGAACATTATCCCACTCGGTCTGCCTTATTATTGATTGATGGTCGAAGCTTGCTCCCATCTTGGATTAGGCATTTTTCCAATCTACCTATACAATATAATTAACACCCTTGAATTGTGATCACTTGTGTCTGTCATACTGTTTCCACCATGAGTTCCTTACAGTTGTTGCAGAGGGGGTTTCAATATTGGATTACACCCCATCTGACAACTGGGGTTGCTCCGTTTCAACTTTTTAGGGGGCACAAACCCAACACTTTGCTCACTCCTGGTTGGTTAAACAGATCGAGATTAATTCCGTTAAAATCTGAGGAGATTAGCTAACGCATTGCCAGACAAGGTGAATTGTCCAAGGAGAGGCATGGTGGGAGGAAGAGGTGTTCCCGCAGAGAGTTTGAGTATGGTGCCAGGGTGAAAAGTTTGCTTCTCAGGAAAGGAAGGAAGTGTGCCTTGAGATTTTCAGCAGAAAGAGTGTTTAAGAAAGATTATGGAATCTCAGAGTGTCTGGGTGGGGAGGGCGGAGATCTGGAATAAAGAAAGACTAGCGTTGCTTAAGTAACCTCCTATAAGAGATGTCATGTTTTTAGCAATCTGTGCATAGATGCGTTATGATATTCAACGTGTGATTTGTTTGTCTTTGTTTGCATTCCTGTGAGGAAAGTAGGTGTGTTATAGTGCACTTCTCCTACTCCTTAGCAGTGCTCCCACAGCTTATTTCTCCTTGTTTTCCTTCCCTTTCCCTCTTCCTTATGTTGTCCAGTGCTTAGAATTATATAACATTCAGGGTTGGTTATGATGTAAGTGCCAGGTAATAGAATGTACAGTTTAATCAGTTGGTGATTATGATTTCATGGAGATGGCTGCAGCCACACATGATGCTACTTTAACTTAAATAACTGTACCTTCAGTGCTATGCCTGTAATCTCCAGTTATTACAGGCGCCATCTCGGGTAGTGCTACGACAGACAACTTGAGAAGGTTACACGCAGTAATTGACAGGGCACGAGACTGGCCAGAGGGATGTGCAGTAGTAGAATTAGATGTTAATGTTAGATGCTATGAAAGCCTTCGATCCGGTCAGATGGGAATGGTTGCTTGCCTCCCTAAGAAGCTTTGGAATTGGCCGAGAAGTTTCTGAACTGGGTCCAGCTGTGCTACTCGAGACCAGTGGCCAGGGTTAAAACTGGCAGATTCATATCAGAGCCATTTTCTATACGAAAAGCCACGAAACAAGGATGCCCGTTACCCCCTGTGTGCTATATTCTAGGCTTGGAACCCCTTGCAGTATTCCTAAGAAGGGAATTTAGGGACACAGGGCTACAGGTGGACGGGGAACACCATGTATTATCTTTATACACATATAACATGTTATTATATGTCTGAAAACGGGAGGATAACTTAGATTGTATCTAGAGGTCCTAAAGAACTTTTCCGAGTGGTCAGGAATATCAGTTAGCAAGGAAAAGTCTTGTATCTTTCCACTGGGAACCTGGGTGAGTGGGAGTAGAGGAGGCGAGAGTTCTGTATCTAGGTCTACAATGGAAGGTTAAATCGTTTAGGTACCTGGAAATATACACTATGGATGAGATCTAGACTGGAAGGTTCGATACAATTCTGGGGATGATTACCTCTATCGGTGACAGGTAGGACTGTGCTTCTGAAAATAGTGGCCTCCCCCGATTGCTATATCACTTTGTAAATGTCACCTACTTTATACTGCAGTCCTTCTTCAGAGAACTACACTCCATAATCGGGGGGGGTTGTGTGGGGAGGGGGTAGGCGCAGAGTGGCCCTGGACATCTTGCCCAGGGAATATGAGAATGGGGGTATGCAGCTTCCACATCTTGAGCCCTATCACTTAGAAGGACAGCTACCGCATGTGGTGAGATGGCTGGTGGATACAGGTAATGTAGAGCACAACCTGTCGGGTGCAGAAAAATCTCCATATCTGCTGAAAGAAGCATTGTGGTTGAGAGAAGGCAGGATCATTGATCCCCTGGAATTATTACAGTTAGGCAGGAAGATCTGGGCTAGAACCAAGGCAATATTGAAATTGGAAGAGCCCTACATGCCTCAGATACCACTGGCAACCACTTATGGAAAGGGACATGTAAGGAAGCCATGGTATCAAAGTAAGACAGACACAGTGATCACAGTTCAAGGGTGTTTATTATCCTGTACAATGGGTGAGATAAACACCTAATCTAAACCTAAATCTAAGATGGGAGCAAGCTACGACCATCAAATCATAATAATACTATCCTGGTGGAGTCTAGTCAAAATAAAAGGGCCTATACTAAGAACACCTATTGCCAACCCTTACCGCTATGCTACGAAATAGCGTGGGATAATATTCACAAGAAAAGAAAGAAGTGTCCACAAAATGATAAGTCAGGATGTTGCGGCCGGGGTCTCCCTTCCCCACGTTTTTTAGCACAGGACAAGGCGGGACTCTTGAGCACAGAATACTCCTGGGCTTCTCAGGCACAAACTTACAGTTCCTTTTCTCTATATCAGGGCCTTCTGTGCCCAAGTCTTTTCTGATGCACAGTCTCTTGCTTAAAATGGTCTGATATGCCAAAAACAACAAAACAAAAAGTTCCTTTTGTTAATCTTCACGTTGGGTGATTATGCTTCACCCTTGGATCCCCCTCAGCCGGGCTCCGATCTGTCTCTCAGTCGTCAGCCTCCCTCAGTCGGGCTCAGACCAACCACTCACTGTGGGCATCCATCAGTCGGGTTCATACTTGTCAAAGTGTAGTTCACTTAACTTGTTCACAGAGTTGGATTCACTTCCCTATGCTTTTCTCTTGACGTCCATCCGTCGGGCTCACCACTGGCCTTCAATCATCTCTTCATTTGTAATATTCCTAAATCTTAATGGCTTTTTAAACAATTGCACATTGTCGCACATTGTTCACATTAGGTCCCTCTCATCTGGGCTCAGACCTCCCAAAGCACTTTGGCACTTTTAAATTGAGACTTCCGAAGGGCAATCACGTCTCGCTAGGTGATTGTTGGCCTATGGAAAGTGCAGGTTCACAAAATTACAGTTCACATGGCATTCCCCTCAGCTGGGCGCAAACGTCTGTTTCAACGTCCTCAGTCGGATTCACAGTTTCACAATTGTCAAAACCTTCCGCACTGTGTCAAGGACCTTCAATTGTACAATGGGTTTGACTTGACCCTTGTATGACCACCTTCCCACCTCACACTGGCTATCAGTGCGGGAGGGTTCCATATACCGCTGACATCTGTCACACCATTCGTGAGCTGTGATTCCCGGTCTTATTGTTCCTTTATCTGAGGCTTAGCAGGTCTGGGTTGAAAAGGGCAAGGGCAATGCCCTCCTTGATATCCAGGTCTCGCCGCATTTCTCCTCCACTTGAACTGCCGTCCTGGAATAACTGCTTCCTTGTGCATTCGGCCTTGCTCAGAGTGTGCTCTCATGCTTCGCCTTTTATCCCAATGGGAAAGGGAAACAGCGGTCAGGTGTGTGTAGTTGTCGTCAATTGCCTGACTCTGCCTGACCCTTGTGTTGGGACATGTCAGGTAAACGGCTCGGGTCTTAGTCTGTTGTCGCTCACAGTGTGAGAAAGTGTTTGTCTTGAAAAAAGGGGCGATGGGTAGAGATTCTAAATATCTTTCTTGGCAGGATGGGGAAAAGGTTTCATAAGGTAGGGGATACCGCATCTCACCCTTCGGTGTCCCACTTCCACTCCCAAGGACCCCTCATCCTGGTGATACTCCCTCACTGGTCCACCACCAGGAACTAGATCCAATAGCGATGGCCGTGTCCTGGCCACATGGATGACAGATGCCCGGGGACTATTGAGTGAGACACCTTCAGGTTTCTCACATACCCTTCCCCTGTGCAAGGTAGATATGCCTGTTCTTTGTCCAAGTTCCACATTGTTAAGACCTGGGAGAGAACAGGAATGAGAGATGTCCAAGAACTCTCGCATATTCCACGGATTTGTTGTGGCCGGTGTCGGTAGAGGTGTAATGATCTCACACGTTTCTCTGCAGTAGACTGTGAATTGGTTCTTAAGGACTGTTTCAGGTCTCCTAGGCTCAGAAACTTCCCAGTCCCATATTGGAGAGTTTTGGGAGTAGAAGTCTACTTGCCAACAGCTCTGGGGAAGATGGTCTCCAAATGGAGGTGGAGTTTCCTGTAGGAGAGTAGTAGAAAAGGTAGGGAAATCCAGCCCCACAATACTTTCTTTGGGGAGTCCTGGAATTAAGGCGGATGATATTTCACAGGACTCACCCCGGATATTAATGTGTACAGGTATTTTGGGGTATGCCTCATTATCCCCATGTACACATGTAACCCTAACTAGGGCCTCATTTTCCAAGCCCTCTGCTGTAACAAAATCAGCCCATATAGCAGTTTGCTTACTACCAAAATCAATTAAGGCCCTTACTTGCCTCCCATTTACCCATGCCTTTTCGTATGTAAAGTCAGTAGAGGCTTGACATAAACTGATACTAAAGGTCTCTAGCTCCTCTTCAGGTACTTCTCATGCTTCACCCTTTAGACAGTCTACTTTCATAGGTTAGTGCCTTAGATTCTTTGGACAGTGTCTAGCTACATGTCCTGTTTCTCTACAAGAAAAAAAGACAGGAGGACGTGGTCTACTTCCTTTTATTTCCTCCCTACTGCTTTCATCTTTGGTTTCATCTTTGGTTTTAGAATCAGTTCTTCTGATTTCTATTTTGTCTCATGTTATCCCTTCTTTAATTCTATACAACCCCCCTCATTTATCTATTCCTTGAGGTCGGTGGATAGGTTTATGATCCTTCCGTTCCTCCCACCGATGGGCTGAGTGGAATTGTTTAGCTGCATCTGAATGGTTTTATGCAGTCCCAATGGCTGTGGCTAAGCTTTCTGCAAAAAAGGGGGTAAGGAATTAGTGAATTGTTCTAGGGTGATCATCTCTGTCAGTTCTTCTAAGGATTTGTTATTGATCTACAGGGCCAAATTGTTTTTGACACGTTCACCCATTTCTAAGGGGGTTTCCCCTGGGTTTAATCTAATGGCCCTCAACTTCTGCCGATAGAAATTGCAGGTTTGCCCCATCTTTTTAACAGTCCATCCTTAATGGATAGAAAGGTAACAACCTGTGCAAGATTAAGTCGTTGATAGGAGGTTTGTAGTTCTCCTTTCAACAAAGGGGCCAAATAGCATCTTTTCAGGTTCTCTTCCCATCCTAGTTGTTCAGCTAGGCTTTCAAAGTTCAAGAAAACATTTCCTAAATCTTTGCCTTCAAGATATGGTTGAAGTACCCCCTGTGATAGTAAGGGTCTTGCTTCTAATTCGATCAGTTTAGTCACATTTTCTTGGGGCCTGCATCTGATGAGCCTCTAATTGGGCAATGATATTGGCTAGGTCGGCCATTTCTTCCAGGGGTGTAACGGTTCCTTCAGTGGATGGTTCAGCATTAGAACAGAAACAACTCTCAACTCCATCGGATAATGTCTCGAAGTCTTCTGATACTTCTGATTCTGAGTCTGCTGAAGGAATGGGTTTTGGTTGGTTAATCTCTAACCCTGATGGCCCTAAAACAGATGACAATTGGGTACTAAAAATAAAAGGTTTGAAAGGGGGAATTCAGAGCACTAGGTCTAATAAAAGAGAAGATGGGTCGAACTTTCAGTACTATTCGATACCACTGTTGAATATTATAATGTGATAGAGGGAGGGTGTCCGATAATACTTGACTCTTAAAGAACAGATCCTGTTAACCAGTCGTGACCCGAAGTTGGGAGAACAACACCTCTTTTAGTGTCGATACACGGTCATAATAAAGGATTTTAACGATTCTCTTTTCCCCTTCTGGTGATACAATTATCAACATGGATTTCAATTTGTATCAGTTGAATCAAATCCCACCCTAACACCATATGTAAGGAAAGCATGGTATCAAAGTAAGACAGACACTAGTGATCACAGCTCAAGGGTGTTTATTAAACTGTACAATGGGTGAGATAAACCCCTAATCTAAACCTAAATCTAAGAAGGGAGCAAGCTACGACCATCAAATAAAAATAATAATACTGTCCTGGTTGAGTCTAGTCAAAATAAAAAGGGCCTATTCTAAGAAAACCTATTGCCAACCCTTACAGCAATGCTACAAAATAGTGTGGGATAATATTCACAAGGAAAGAAAGAAGTGTCCACAAAATGATAAGTCAGGATGTTGTGGCCGGGGTCTCCCTTCCCCACGTTTTTGAGCACGGGACAAGGTGGGACTCTTGAGCACAGCCAGCTGGGCTTCTCGGCACAAGCGTACTGTTCCTTTTCTCTATATCAGGGCCTACTGTGCCCAAGTATTTTCTCATGCACAGTCTCTTGCTTAAAATGGTCTGATATGCCAAAAACAACAAAACAAAAAGTTCCTTCTGTTAATCTTCACGTTGGGTGATTGTGCTTCACCCTTGGATCCCCCTCAGCAGAGCTCCAATCCGTCTCTCAATCGTCAGCCTTCCTCGGTTGGGCTCAGACCTCTCAAAGCACTTTGCCACTTTTAAACAGAGACTTCCGAAGGGCGATCACGTCTCACTGGGTCGCTCTGTATGCCTATGGAAAGTGCAGGTTCACAAAATTACGGTTCTCATGGCGTTCCCCTCAGCCGGACGCAAACGCCTGTTTCAACTCCCTCAGTTGGATACACATTTTTACAATTGTCAAAAACTTCCGCACCGTGTCAAGGACTTTAGATTGTACAAGGGGTTCGGCTTCACCTTTTGTATAACCACCTTCACACTGGCCTTCCCTATGGCATCTTGGTATTTTCTTTGTTCAGGAAAGTGGTACCAGCTAGAGACCTTCGAATGAGCGCCCACGTGGCGACCGGACCACTCTATCTGGTATCAAGTTCGTTCACAACAAAAGACCTCTGTCTATTAATCTTCTTAATGTTGCCACTGCAAACTTGAGTCTAACACAATCCGGTTCCCTATCAGGTTCTTCTGACCCACCGGCTGTGCTGAACTCGCTGGTGTTTCTCTTTCTACTGGAGTCAAGGACCGTACCACGATGGTAACTACATCTCCCCGCACTGGCCATCAGTGCGGAAGGGTTCCATGTTCCGCTGACATCCATCACACCAATTGCCAGCTGCGATTCGCAGTCTTATTGTTCCTTTGTCGGAGGCTTTGCAGGTCTGGTTTGAAAAGGGCATGGGCAACTCCCTCCTTAGGAGTAGGAAATGGCACCCCTCCCGAGCTCCCAAGATGAGAATGAAATGCTAGAATTGCTCTATTATGTTTTCAGAAGGAGGGCACGAAGTGTCCAGATTATATCAAGGTTTACTGGAGGCCATACCGAAAGACGTATCCAAAGGGAAGGGTGCATGGGCAGTATATATTGTATGGAGCTTGCAGAAAAAGAATGGAACAGTGGGTTAGGGTACCCCGGAAACCATCTCAAGAAATATCAGACTAGACAGACTCAATTTTATACATTACACAGGGCATACATGATGCCACATCGCTTATCGTGATTCCTAGGCTCGGAGGGGAGAGTATGTTCACAATGTGGTATAATCAGGGCAGGAATGGTGCATATGTTATGGAGTAGTCCAGTAGTGCAGGTATTTTGGCAGGTAATGGAACTAAGATTGAGGAAAGGGGCATAACCAGATACAAATGGACACCGGAGGCTTGCCCTCTTGGCATATACAGCCGACCTAAAAATACCAAGCCGGAAAATAGAGTAATTGGCCTGGGTACTAGCAAAGAGGAGGATGGCGATGGTGTGGAAGTCAAGAGAGGGTCCGTGCATAAATAGATGGTGGGAAGACTTAAAAAATTGGTCCTAAACCAAACCTACGGTGTGGTCTGGGGCTATTCAAATGGAGAAGAGGAAAAGCTCAGAAGACATAATGACATGGAATGCTATGGTGCAGACACAGTTCAGCTCACTCGGTTGATGCTAGACATTTGGTATAAGAAGATGGAAAGGAAGGGATGATAGGAGGAATAGAGAAGGCGGGCGATCATGATTATGAACGACTCTGAGAGACTTTTAGCAAACACATGCAGAATATAGACAATGGTTGAAGTTTAAGTTGGTTTGGGGATAGGGCGGGAGGTGTGGAGGAGAGGGTGGGGGTGGGGGGATAGTTGGACGGATAATGGGTTTTTGCTGAAGCAAGGTTGTACAATGGGTTCCATGTCATTTCGTCACCTGTAATTTCATCCCCTGTCATTTTAACGTGTACATTCCAACGAAAATGCTGTTTTTTTTGGGGGGGGATTAGTAGCCATCCCCCAAAGCCTCCCTCCCACACTTATTTTTGGCTATTGCCTACCCGCCCAAACCCTTATCTGCTTTTTCCCGCCCCCCCCTTAAAAAATTCAATTAGCGTATTCGTTGTAATATGCATGTTAAAATGACAGGGGATGAAAATGGAGGCGATGAAAGGACGTCGTACCGTACAATAGTGGGATGCCAAAGAAACATTGCAATAAAAAAAATCTTGACTGGACAGTCCCTTTTTTTCATTGGGTAATTGTATTTTCGCTGTGTTGCAATTAACCAAGGATCCACGACCTTGTGGAGATAAGCCTGCCATTCTGACCATGTTACCAAAATTGGACAAGGAGGTTTATAATTTACTTGCGTTCCCAATCTGTTCAGATCGCTTCTGGTGTACTAGAGGTGTGGGACTGATTGATGGTTTAGAAACCGATATTCATCCCTGGACCACTGGTGCCCCGGAAGTTGATTTGTCACATTGGTGGCAAGCAGTTGGATCAGTTGGAGCCTTGCGCGCAGCTTAGTCACCCAACAATAAAAGTACTGTTGCATGCAAGGTATAGACAATGCTAGGTATTTGTAATAATCATGGATCTTGACATAGCGCCTGTGAAAGGCATCGCCAAGGATGTCCTGCACGTCCTATGTCAAGAGAGGGGACTTCCCCACAGGAGTAAGGTCAATAAATCTGAGCTGCTGACAGCCTCCAAGTTTGGGTAGAAGTGAGGGCAGTTGGGGAGAAAACCACAGGGGACGGGCAAGACCCTGTGTACCCGAGCGGAAAAGACATTCCAGAGGGGGGCGTGGAAGATGACGAGGAAGACGGCATGAGCAGTGTTTCTGGCCAACCATCCCGCCGGGGGGCAAGTGTGGTTTCTCAACACTCGAGTGCCAGTGATTTTAGGGGCTAGTGTGGCATCCTGCAGGTCCAAGGCCTCAGCACAAGTTCTAAGTGGTCCAGTAATTGTTCCGGCTGTTAATGAGGTAGTGGCTAGAAAGCTCCTGCTCGAGGAGAGGAGACTAGCGCTAGAGGAATAGAAATAGCGTGACAAGGTCCTCATAAAGCGGGACAGGGCCGCCATAGGGCTGCGCAAGCTGGTGCTTGAAGAGAAGAAGGAGGCCAACAGATTCATCTCTAGCGAAAGTAGCAGCAGTGGCTCAAACCAGAGTGCCCGGCATAAGCCCCGGAGGCACGTCTCCAAAGACTTAGTGCAAGCTTACAAAGTGGGAAAGGATATTTTTGACTGGTTTGAAGCGCTCTAGCTGGCTTTTCAGCTACAAGAGGTGGATGAGGTACTGTGGGGTGCAGCCCTAATGAATCGCTTACCAAGAGGGACTGATACAATCCTTCAGTTAACTCCTGAGGAAAGGCCCGTTTATGAAAGTATGAAGGCAGCACTCCTCAGGAAGTTCCGTAAACCCCTAGATCAGTAGCTCAAGAGCTTCAGAGAGCTCAGAAAGAAAAGTGTGCAGATATTTGAAGCGTCCACTCACTTGTCATTGAAATATCAGAGCGGGTGGGTGGCTGGCTGGTAACAAAGTTGACACATTTAAAGAGATGTACAATTTGATTGCTTGTGAGCATGTATTGAAGAATTGTGAGGTTGATCTACACCAGCATCGAGTCGACAAGACTATCACAGACCCTAGGGAGCTTCCAAAGGCTGCTGGCAGGTTTGTGAGTACCCGAGTCCAGAAAAAGGCTCAGGCGAGCACACCCAAGCCAGAAGAGAAATCTTTACACAAAAAGTAAACAAGGATGGGAAGGACAAAGGTCCAACCCACTCCTCTTTGAAGTCAGGTTCCCAAAAGTATGAAGGGAAATCCCCAAACTTTAGTTCAGCTGTACACACTGAAACAAAGAGCGCAGGCACCCCTAACACTGGGACACATGCATTCTCACCACCCAAAGGTGGTTTCGTTGTGTAAGGAGTTGGGCCATAGGAAAGGGGATCCAGCTTGCAAGAGCTTGCCCAAGCAAGCCATGGTGAATGTTGAACTCATGGAGGAGGCCATCATTGATGTGGGCCTCCTACAGGAGGACTTCCCACTAGGCCAGGAGGTGGCTGAATCTGGATTGGTTACAATGAGTGGGAACGGTACCAGGTCACCAGAAGAGATCCCAGTTCCCAATAATACTCCACTCTATCTAGAACATGTGTATATCAAGGGACACAAAACTCGTGAAGTCTGAGACATCATGATTAACCTCACTGCTGTCACCCGGCACTGGGTACAGCCAGGCCAATATATGGATGGAACTGATTGTAGCATCAGTGGATTTGACGGAAAGAGTAAGTGCCCCTTGACAATAGTAGAGTTCAGCTGGTGAAGTTAAATGACCCAGCGCCGTGTAGGGGTGAAATACTCTATCCCTGTCCCATGTCTGTTGGATAATGATCTTCCTGACCCTGAAATAGTTTCAGTGGCTACCCGATCGAGGGACAAAGAAATGCCAGATTGAACACTCTCAGAGCCTTAGAGCCTGGAGTGCTTCCAGAGACCTTGTTGGAAGGACTGGCATGACTGGTAGCCCCAAGTCCAGTTCCACAGACTGCAGAGGGTTTACGGTCATTTCATCTAAAACAATTTAATCTAATGCCATTCCATCGAAATCTTTAAATCTAAATATTTTCCATCTAATGCATTTTTTGTTTTTTTATTTTTTTATTTTTTGAGGATGGGGGTCCCCCCAAAACTCTGTTGTTTACCCTTTAAAATGCATGTGAACAAAAATTAACCCTTTACACCCCAAAAACATTCAGTAGATGGAAATGTTTTAGATGGAAACATTTCGATTGAATGGTATTAGATGGAATGGGTTTAGATGAATTGACTAGATACCCTGAAGAGTCACCTACTCCTGTGGGAGAGGGGCCAGTAGTCACTGAGGATCCTACTTTTGTAGTAGGGGTATCAGTGACTTCAAAGTTGCTCGACGCAATGCAGGATCCCCAGGCCGAGGACCACGTGGATGCAAGCTGGATGAGTTTGCATCAGCTGAGGGCCAAGATCAGACTGACTTCTAAACAGCCCAGAAAGAGTAACCACTCCTGCGGGTCTGCAGAAGCAGGCAGAGGAGCAGGCTAAGGCCGAGGCCCCTGGACTGTTCAAAGTGTACTGGGAGGATGGATTCCTGTACAGTGAGCCAAACAACACTGAAGACGAGAGCACCATAAGGTTTTGGATTCCCCAGTACCACAGAAAGTTCCTTTTGGATTTGGTTCATGAAATTCCTTCAGCGGGTCACTTGGGAGTGACAAAGTCATCGGACCGGTTGTCTGCACACTTTTACTGGCTGCAGTTCGGCATAAGAGTTAAGGAATTTGTCTGATCCTGCGTGACTTGTCAAGCTTCTGGCAAGTCTGGTGGTGCCACAAAGGCCCCCTTAATTCCACTACCCATGGTTGGGCGGCCTTTCGGGAGAACAGGCATGGATATTGTTGGTCCTTTAAATCCTCAAACCAGCTCAGGGAACAGATACACCTTGGTGGTGGTCCTTCTGAGGAGCATCAAAGCACCTGTGGATGCGAAGGCTCTGATTGGGATATTTTTCTGTGTTGGAGGCACATATGGGTTGGTTGAAGGTGTCAACTTGGCAACTGACCTGTCAGCACAGCACAGCAACTGACAGACTGTCGCCGTTTACTGTGACAGTTTGTCGGTTTGTTTTTTCTGACTCCAGGTCGCACACCCATCACGTGGACACTGGAGACAGTAAGCCGGTGAAGAGTAGGATTCACTAAATGTCTGATAAGTTGAGGGACACCATCAAGGAGGAGGATTCCAGGATGTTGTCTCTAGGAGTGATACAGCCATCCCACAGCCCCTGGGCTAGCCCAGTGGTACTTGTCCCTAAAAAGACCAGAGGTGGGAAGACTGAAGTTCGATTTTATGTGGACTACAGGGGGCTCAATTCTGTCATGAAGACAGATGCTCACCCCATTCTTCTGGCAGATGAGCTAATTGACAAGCTTGGCGCTGCCAAGTACGTGAGTACCTTTGACCTCACAGCAGGGTATTGTCAGGTCAGCTTGACAGATGGATTGGGAGTGAGGTCAGCATTCTCAACCCTGAAAGGACATTATCAGTTCACTGTGTTGCCCTTCGGGTTGAAGAATGCCCCTGGCACTTTTCAGCAGATGGTTAACCAGGTTTTGTCTGGCTGGAAAACTTCAGTGTTGCCTATTTAGACGACATTGCTGTTTTCAGCCACACCTGGGAGGATCACTTATCCCACCTGAAACAAGTGCTTCAGACGGTGCTGAATGAAGGGATTGACTATCAAGGGAACAAAGTGCCAGATAGCGCAGGGCACAGCGACTTATCTAGGCCACCTAAACGGTGGAGGTAAGAAACAACCTCTCGAAGCAGAGGTACAAGCTCTGAAGGATTGGGACATGCCCATCACACAGACGCCGGTGAGAGCCTTTCTAGGTCTCACCGGGTACTACCGGTCGTTCATCAAGGGGTATGGGACCATTGCCATGCCCCTGAATGATGTAACATCCAAGAAAATGCCAAAGAAGGTAACTTGGTCCTTCGCCTGTCAAAGCTCCTTTCATGATTTAAAGGATGGACTGTGCAGTGTCCCAGTTCTGAAAGGGCCAGACTATGGTCTGGAATTCATTATCCAGACAGATGCCTGTGATTTTGGGATTGGAGCAGTGTTAGCGCAACTGAAACCTGAAGCGATAGAGCAACCTGTTGATTACATTAGCAATCATTGGGAAGGAAATAAGCCTTTCTGACCCCACTGGGCGCTTTAGAGTGAGGCGAGTCCCATAGACTGATGTGCGATGTACCGGGGGGAAAGAGCTGTGATAGAAACCTGACACAAATACAATATTGTGGGAATTATAGATGCATAGACTTAGTGCACGCATATAGAGGGACAATATTTTCATAGTTATGGTAGCCCCATTCAGACCTGCATGGCCGCGCGGTAATCTATAGATTTAAAGAGCTTGGGAATATTAGTGGTTGTTATTTTCATTTGTTATTTTAGTTTATTTTCTTTGTGTATCTTTATTGTGTAGGGAGAAGGCTCAGGTGGGCTGGTGTGTGTGATTATGGGGAGTGCAGTTTGTGTAAACAAGAAGTTTTAACAGGGAACAGAGGGAGGAGGGAATTGGACTGTGTTTTTTCCTTTCCGACATTTGTACAACTGTGGCATATTAGTACAGGCATAGCTCAAATAAACAGTCACACAGGAGACAGGACGATGGGGGAAGAAATGCCCATAGAATACATGTACAAGGCTCTGCCGTTGTACCTCGACAAAATAAAGAAATATCACAATCTGTGGGTGACTGAGACCAGAAAAGTGGGGATGCCCCGCTCCTGGCCAAAGCAGGGCTCCTTTGACAGAAGCGCATTGGAACAAATGTCTACCCTCTTGACCGCGAAGTACAAGGGGAGACGATTGCAGAATAGAAGGGAAATATTGAGGCTCTGGAAAATGTTCGAGGATCCAGAGGACAACAAAGCAGAGAGGGGGGCATACGACAATAACAGAAATACAGTCCAGGGGAAGGGCTTGGCAGGATAGAAGGGAATCTACCCTTTAGCATCCCGTCCCGCAGAGGGGTACACAAACCCAACATGTGTCAATGGGTGTGAACGTATTGACGCCAGCCACGGAACCACCTCTCCAATATGTCTCCCCTCCAGAGGTTACAGCACGCACAGCACACGCTGGGGTAAGCGCAAGAGATTTAGAAATAGCGCTAGGGGTGGGGAGGTACAATACGTACCATGGGAACAGATGGACAAGAACAATTGACTTAAGGTACTCCCGCCAATCACGGCAGGCGCAGGGAGATGGATATACTCCTTCGAAAAACCCACAGCGGGAGTACTCTTAACAATAGAGGACATTAAAGTTTATTGGTGCATGTAGTTGGGGATCAGGCTGCCAATGTGTGGGTAAAGGAAAGATACCCGGGAGTAACACTGACCAACAACGCTCAACATGGAGCATCATTCAATAAGATCAGAGCAAAAGTTTGGGATGCAGTGCGGCAAGCGTTCCCAGACACGCCAGATTTACAGTCCATCATGCAATATACAATGGGCGATGATGAAGATGCCACGCAGTTTATTCTTAAAGTTCAAGAGATCTGGAGGACGGAGACGGGTTATTTCGATTTTATAATAAAACAGGGCTTATCGAAAGAAGTGCAAAAGGCATTTGAGAAGATAGCCGGGATCGAGGCGAAAGGGTGGCCCAAAATTCAGAGCCTCATAGTATATCATTGTAGGAGAATAAAAGAGCAAAAGAAAGAAGCTCTTCAGAGATGACAGGCACAGGAAGCAAAACTGATACAGAATAAATTAGCAAATGTAGCTGTGGTGGCATAGGGTCAGGCACAGATAGAAGAGGGAGGATATACCCCTAATTTCACAAATGCAAGAAAAGATGCAGTGTGGGCTGAAGAAGGACAAGGACAGTGGGGCGTAATCCAGTGATTCTCTGGGCCACAGTGGCAAGCCGGGCAGCAGTGAGGATGAGGTGGGTTCAGAGGATCAGGGAGGAGATTTGGGGGACTGGGGCCCAGGGAAGGAGGTACGGGCAGTGCTGGACATGCAGGACGTGGGGACATTTTTCAAGGGAGTGCAGGAGTAGGCAAGGGATGTGGTATGACTATGGCTAGCAGAACTAGAGCCCCCACCCAAAGGACCGCCCCCCAGAATGACCTGAATACCATACGAGATTCACCAGGCTTACACCAAGCTACCCCCACAGATAGCCAGCCCGCTCCGCCGTGACATCCCCAACAGACAGTAAAGTACTACCCGCCCCACTCCAACCTGCAGCAAGCAGGGAACACAAGCGCCTTTGGTGGCATGCCCAATGGCACAGTGGCCCCATTTCAAGTCGCTACAGTGGTGGGGAGAAACCCTTTCCCGTTTCTAGGAACAAACACATATTCAGACTAGAACAGCCCCCAGAGAGCACTTGCGAGTCCAGTCCTGTCGATGACCCTAAACCCAGAAGAGGAACCCTTGGTGGGGGCAGAGATAAAGAATAAACAGTTCATCTTTATGGTAGACTGCAGTGAAGGTGACGTCCCGCTATTTGGACAAACTCTCGACACGCAGGGATTCTCTGGGGCTGTTTCAATGGGTTGCCTATACAAAGGATTTTGATGTGAGGGTGGTACGCGCCATGGCACATGACGTGGTGGTGAGAGGCATCCCTGTGGACACAGACATGTTTATTTACGGCATAACAGTAATTGCACAGGCAGTACCGCAAATCACCAAAACCTGTTGGAGAGTGCAACCATCTTCATTTTCTGCCCTGTAGTGTCCCTAGACCTGGAGGGGCTGTTGGTATCAGCAAAGAGAATTGTGGTCCTAGGTACTGACACTCACGGATGCCAATGGTGCACCGTCCTGTGCGTTGATCCCACTGTAGCCCTTAAGGAACTAACAGACACAGACCGTTTTATGGACAATGACAGTGATGGGGAAATAATACTTGAGATCTGCATCCGCTGCAATATTATGGTGCAGTATAGGAGAGTGCAGAGCCCCCTCATGGCCGTTGTCGCCCCACCCCCTTTTACCCAAGGTGACTTGCAACATGTGCCGATACAGTTGTGGACAACTAATCCACACGATGTAGGACTCCTAAAAGAAGTGACCCCAGTCAGAATCACACAAAAAAATGGAGCAGTATTACCCAGAGTGAAACAATACCCACTCTCGATGGAGGCAGAAGAGGGGATAAAGGACACAATACAGGCTTTGTTACACCAAGGGATCATAGTGCCCTTTACATCACCATGCAACACAGCATATGTCCCAGGAGGATAGCTCAGCGGCAGCGTGCTCGACTTGGAAACAAGATGACACGGAGCAACACAGGTTCGATCCCTGGGTCCGCGCTTAGAAACCTCTGGGTATTAAGCGCGTTATAAATAACCTATCATATCATATATCATATACCCTGTTAAAAAAGCGATTGGGTAGTTGGAGTATGATGCAGGATCTCTGCTGCCTCAATGTCGTAGTACAGAAGGAATTTCCTCTTGTTTTTTCAAACCCAGCCTCCATCTTGTGCAGCATCCCCAAAGAAGCGACACACTTCACAGTGGTCGACTGAAAAAATGCCTTTTTCTCAATACTATTGCACCCAGACTCACAGTACTTCACAGCGTATACACACGGCGGAAAGCGCTACAAGCACACTTGTTTGCGCCAACGGTATTGCGAGAGGCCTAGAATATTTAACAGTATATTATGCAAAGCCCTAGGTAACATCCATGTACCCAGCACATTCATCCAATACGTAAACGACTTATTGGTGTGTAGCAAAAGTGAGCAAGACTGCTGCAGGTCATCCTGCTACAACTGCTAGCTCGTAAGGGCTACAAGGTTGATAAGGCTAAGCTTCAATACTGTCAGCTTGAAGTACTCCATCTAGAGCAACTAATTTCAGCGGACTGCAAGAGAATTATACCTGACAGAGCAGCGACAGTGCGTGCCACGCCTAAGCCAGTTACATTGAAAGACATGAAGAAATTCCTGGGGTTGTGCAACTACTGCAGGGCTTGGATTCTGGACTACACAGCCTACACAAGGACACTCTTACAGGGCCTCAAAGAAGCACAGAAAGACAGCTATAAGATAGAGTATACGGCAGGCATGGTGCAAAGTTTCAACAATATGAAAGAAGCGATATCAACAGCCCCAGTTTTCGCCACCCCAGACTGCACGCAGGAATTCTACATATTTTCACACTCAAACAGCACACTTAAGACAGCTGTATTGATAGTGATATTTTATTTATATTGCGCTCGTACACAGGGGTTTCAGAGCGCCACAAGGTAAGGGAGGGTAACAAGATAGAACAAAAACAATGATCTTACTAGGCCCAGTGATATTTGACACAGAAAACCACAATGGGCCACAGGCTACTGGCCTATTATAGCAGTACATTAGACTCAGTAATGTAAAGACAGTTTTTGTGCGAACAAGCCCTCTCTGCAGCTGCCTTCGCAACAGAGAAGAGCTCCACAATTGTAATGGGGTGCTCTGTAACATTGTACGTAGAGCATTCAGTATCTGCAATCCTGGAAAGGTCGAAGTCCACCCTCAGCACTCATAGGGCATCCGCTTACGAGATTATCATCCCAAGCCCAAATGTCCATGTTGTAAGATGCAAAACAGGGAACCGTGCACATATGAGGATTTACAACAACACAATTGCACCACCAATGAGGGCAAAGAGGATGACACCCCCAAAGCCAAGGATAGCCCACTGGGAGAAGGCAAGGTGCTCTTTTGTTGACGGGTCAGCAACAATCTACCAGGAGACGGGACAAAGACATTCTGTAGTGGCAGTGGTGCACTTGGAAGCGGGAGAATATGAAACACTAGTAATGAAAACTGGCCTGCCGCCTGCTCCAAAGGCTACACCGGCTCTCTGTCTGCACTAAGAAGAGAGCCCACATCCAAGCCTGCATCTCTGCAGCATCTAACAACTCGGACAAACTCTTCAAAATCTGCAAGAAGCTGGCCAATCCTGCTGCAGTCTCTACCTCTCCTGTCTCCTCCTAGGCCCTCTTCACGGCCCTGGCTTTTCATTTCATCTCTAAAACCCAGGACATCCTGCCCACCCTCTCATCCACTCCTCCTCCTCCCCCCTCTACCTTCCGGCCCTCCTGTGGCCACCTCTCCTCTTTCTCTTCCTTTCCTCTGTTCTCCCCTGGCAACGTTTCTAGACAAATGTGATCTATGAAAGTCTCGTCAAAACAGGTTCTTCCCTGTTTTTCCAAAACCATCAAGGACCACATTGACACCCTGACTCCTGCCCCAGCAGACTTCTGCAATCACTCCTTCCGCACTGGAGCCTACCCTTCCCCCCTGAAGCACTCTCTTGTGCACCCTCTTCTCAAGAAAACCTCAGCCGACCCCTTCTGCAAGGCTAACTATCGCCCGATCTCCATCACTCCTTTCCTGGGCAAACTCCTGGAAAAACTGCCCATCCCCCAACTTAATCTTCACACTGAATCTGTTGTCTCCATGATCATCAGTCTGGCGTCAGAGCAGCCAGAAGAATGGCAACTGCTCTCCTTAACATCTGTGAAGACCTGCTCTCTAACCTTGATTCTAATTTCCCCTCTGTCCTCATCTTACTCAATCTCTCTTCTGCCTTTGACACGGTCATCCCTGCCATCCTGCTCAATCGTTTCCGTGATGACCTGGGTATCACCGATCAGCCTGGCTGACCTTGTTCCTCTCTGATCGACCCTCCCAGGTCCAACTTAGGTCCTCTCATTCCACTCTCTACCTGTGGTGTTCCCCAGGGGTCTATCCTCCTCTCCATGGCTGTTCAACCAATACCTGGCACCTCTCGCTCATCGGATAGCCGCTCTCTGCTCCAACTTTCAGTGCTATGAGGCTGACTCAGCTCGCTTTCAGGCTCCCCTCTGCCACCTCTTCTCCTTCTCTTATCTCTGACTGGCTGTCTGCTATCCAGAAGTAGTGTGCCACCAACGATCTCTGCCTTAATGCCAGTAAGACAGAGTTTCTCCTCATTGGCACACTTGTGCCCTCCTTTCCTGTCACTCTCTGGCCGGCCTCCCTTGGCCCTCTTCCTGCTCCCACCTGTGAGGCTAAGAACCTTGCGGTCATCTTCGACTCCACACTCTCCTTTTCTCCTCAAATATCTGACGTCTCTAAGAAGTCAAACTACCAACTGCACCTCCATAGAGGTATTCTTCCTTTTCTCTCCTTCCCCCAGAAGCTCACTGTCTCCAGAGCTCTGGTTCTCTCCAGGCTGGACTACTGCAACAGACGCTTTCTAAATCTGCCCACTTCTACTCTCCGCCCTCTGCAACTCACCCAGAACAGGACTGCAAGACTTGTCCTTGGCCTCAAGCTGTGGGATCGTATCTCTCCAGTACTGCAATCTCTGCATTGGCTCCCAGTGGCTTCAAGGATTAAGTTCAAGACCCTCTGCATTGTCCACAAGGCCTTTTGGGGTAGGGGCCTCAATACCTCCAACTCCCTCTTTGTAAATACCTTCATACTCAAGCTCTTCACTTCACCACCTCCACCTCCATCTCCCTCAGAGTCAGTCGGTTCTCCAAGCAACGAGTTCGTGGTAGATCTCTTTCTTTGGCTGGGGCCTCCCTCTGGAACAGCCTCTGTGTCTCTCTGAAACTCGTGGAGAACCATCTCCGGTTCCGAAAGCACCTCAAGACCTTGCTCTTTGCTTGTGCCTTCACTCTTCTGCTCCCCTGCTGATTGCCTGCCTGATACTGCACTGATCAGCTGGATACCCTCTGATTTTGGGCCCAGGTCCCTACCCGCCCGGTTGCACAGCCGCACTGTCACCCGAAAACTCTTGCACTTGGGTCTGTATCTGTAACCGTACAGTCCCCCTACCTGCACTTTTGGACACCTGCTGTCTGCACTTACCCTTGCACCTGCCACCTGCTGGCCCCACTTCTTGTTATTGTTTTGATCCCATGTACAGCACTGCCCCCGGCCCTTTCCCCTGTCAATTTTCCCCTCCCCCCACCCTGCACTTGCGCAAGCTCAATGTCTCTTGGTCTAGGAAGATCGTTGTCTCTGTCCTCCCTCTGTTCCCCCTTCCTTGCCTCGTCGTGCCTTGAAACACTTGTGTATAGGCGCGTTACAAATGCCATATCATATCATAAAAGACTACCCATATATTACTCAGCACAAGCAGCAGAGCTTGTAGCACTCATAGAAGCACTCTGAGCATCAAAGGGGTGTTATGTAACCATTTATTTAGACTCAGCATGCGTCACCACAACGGTGCATGCTAGTCTCTCGGGTTGGAGGAAAAGGGGTTTCCGACAAGCAGACAGATCCCCCGTGCAACATGCATGTCTGCTAAATGACCTGATTTCTTCCCTGACAGAGCCATCTTTAGTGGCGGTCAAGAAATGCGCTGCCCATACCAATAACACTAACAAAGTATCTTTGGGGAACACAGCCAGAGCTGCGGCGGCTAAAGTGGCAGCGTACCTCCCAGTACCGGCCCCTGCTGAATATGTCGTTACTACCATTCCCACACAACCAGAATAGGACCCATACACAGCACTGCCCATAGCACAAAATAGTAGAGCTCCAATGTAGAGCTCTGCAGGAACAGAAAGATATTTGGCTCAAGCGCAGTTGTGTACAATCACTGACTGATCTCCTATGGAGACAGCAATGCACAGGGAAGGCAGTAATTGCTGTGGAAATACTACACACAGCTTTTGAACAACTACACTATCCCTTCCACAGCTCAAAACAACACATTGCAGCAGACTTACAGGAGGATTGGTTTGTACCAAATCTCCAAGAACACCTCTCAACAATGGTCATATAATGTATAATGCACTACATGCCAAGTGTTCAGGACTGGAATGACTCTCTGCATATTACGAGGTACCTTGCCCAGCCTCATTGGGCCGTTCTACAAGCTGCATATTGATTATGCGGACATGGGGTAGAGATGTAACGGAGCCCGGTACCTCATTGTAGTGGTGTGCCCATTCTTGCGGTGAGTTGAGGTGGTCCCTGTGCCCACCCAGATGCCAAATGTGCAGCAAAATTCCTTGTACGCAAGGTGTTCCCCCGGTGGGGTGTGTGCAATGTTTTGAGATCTGAAAATGGCACCCACTTTTTTAATTAACTCTTCAAGGAAATTACAGCATTACTAGGAATCAAGCACCGCATGTGCTCAATGTATCACCCCCAAGAAAATGGTGTTGTGGAACGAATCTACTGCCTTCTTAAAAGCAAGCTTTCCAAACTCTGCAACACCCAAAAAAGAACTGGGTGCATTGTATACCTCTGGCCCTGTTCAACTTGCATACTCAGCCAAGTAAGGACCACCACCTCTCACCACATTAGATAGTGACAGGCAGGCATATGCACATGCCTCTATTCCCTGTGAGGAGGGCATCAGATGCCCATATAGCTGCAACAGTTCTGGGAGAGGAGTTCAAGGAATACTTGACAAACTTAACACGTGCAATCAAATGCCTCTCACGACAAATCGCACCCACTCACCCAGATGACACCCAAAACACTACAGTTCCACTTGCTGACACAGCACTCGCCCAAACACTGTTGCCAGGGGAGCTAGTGTACATAAGAGGTTTTGTGCGCATGTGGAACAATCCGGGGTTCCACTGGCCCTACAAAGTGTGATTTTCCACCCCTCTTGCAGTAAAGGTGAAAGGGCTTTGATATTGGATACACCTTTCAGTCATTCGAATGGCACCACCGACTTCCTCACCAGTACCCTAAGGCTAACACAACCAGTCTACCTCACCTTACGTAGCTTAATGCTATCAATATGAGTGCATGTGCAAAGATATCAGACATACATTGCTGCTAAAAGCATAAGCTCTGTAAATTAAAACAAACTCTCTCTCTCGCTCTCTCTCTCCTTCTCCAAACTCCCTCCCCTGATCTCCATCCCCTCCTCCCCTCCCCTCCCCTCGCTCTACCAACCATCTTTCATACCCTTTTTTGTTTCCATTACAGGAGGAAGAAGATGCATCGTTCAACATCAAATTGTTCATTACATAACGATAGAAATGTCATTAGTTCTACGAGAATGTATTCCTATCAATGCCGCCTGCACTTTACTGCCATTTTGTTCACCTTCCTTTATGTTACTGTTAGGAATATATTGGGGGTCATCTTTTATCTGGGAGAGCCATCTAAAAGGGGAGGAAGGGAAACCTGAACAAAGGCACACCACTCAATATAACAAAAACTGTATATATGTATAACACGTCCTGAGCAAGTAATACCAGCGCATGTATGACTGTATGCACAAGTAAAATGTTTGAAATACTACTTCCCAGTATTAAAAACCTCTTTTGTAGCACAAACAGTAGTAATAGCACTACTGTTAGCAGGAGTATATCACCAAGGAGATATATATCGTGCCATGACAGGATGAAAAGACAAGCGCGCACTCTCAAATATGATGCATACGATGGTGTTACACCTCGGCAGGCCCGCAGGAAGGTTGTTGCCCTCCGTAGGGGTATGCGTCATTGCGCAAACCCATTCTATACCCACTGGCAACTGCCCTGGAGAATAGTGGCTTCGACTCACTCCGCGGCAATTTTGGACTACAATTCCCAGCTTTCCGCCTCCCTCTGTCAGCTCAGAGGCGATGACGCGTGAGCCTCGGTTTCGTCCAGTTCCGCCTTCTCCTTCCCGATTTAAACCTCGGAACCGGACGAAACGCTGCTTCTGATTAAAGTTGCATCCCGGTATTTAGAAGTTCCGTCTTCAACCCTACTCTTGCTTGTGTACCAGACCTGTTTTCTTCATTCACGGACTACTTTGCCTGCCGCTTTAGAAAATCTGCTTGCTCGTGTACCAGACCTGTTTTCTTCATTCACGGACTGCTTTGCCTGCCGCTTTGGAAAATCTGACTTGCTCGTGTACCAGACCTGTTTTCTTCATTCACGGACTGCTTTGCCTGCCGCTTTGGAACTTTGAGATCACGGCATCGGTAAGACCCTTCTTTTCATCACTTGCTACCAAGCACATCTCCTGTACTCATTGTACCTTGCCGCCAAACTATATCACCTGCAACACTCCAACTTAATTGTGTCCTTTGCTGTTACCATCCTCTTGCCACAATAAGACTTCAATTGGGCTTTCTTCACTAGTGCACAGGGACGCTTTGCTGATAGTGCACCAACCCGACTCTAGTGCGGCCCTCGTTCCGCCCGGGTTCAGTTTCCCTAACTAACCTACCTATTTGTTATTTTGCCCTTCCGTTGTCATTAACTCTTTGGATATTGCAGATTCAACAGCACTTTAGTGGTAAGGGTTTTCTTTTGTGTGGTTATTCATTTTCCTTCGCTAATTGACAACTATAGTCAGGACAGGTTACATTCTCCTCTTTTACTTATAGGTGGTTTCCAGTTGCCTTGAATCGAGGGGAGGGCATAGTTCAGGTACTACTAGAAAGAAGTATCGAGGGAAAGGGATCTTTCTGTATTCCCAATTGCTCATCTCTTGTATTTCCTTTACAGCTGGGTTTGTGGCGGTGTGTTCTCCCCGCCCTTTCGAGCGATCAGTCTCTCTGCCTGGTTCTACCCAGCAGAGTCATATCGTTAAAAAGGTCTTATGCCCTCACAGAGAGGAGGCTAGGTTGGAGGCCCCGACCTAGCTCTTCAATCAATAGTTCAGTCCTGCGCCTTCCGGCCACCGATTTGGTATACTCCCCGTCCGGTGAGTAACACATGGCCTAGGCCTCGATGCGGTTGACGATATAAATCACCCCGAGCACTCGAATAGTTGGTACACTAACATGAGTACAGTGGGCAGACGAAAACCAACAGTGGTTGCTATGTATGTTCGTTGATACCGCAAGCATCGGGGGCACCCAAGGTTCTAGTACCACAAGAAGTACCAATTATAGAGGTACAAAGCATGATCCATCTTGTGCTATGTAGTCTCAAAGGCACCTTCCAGGCACACAACGTGCATCTAAAACTTGTTGATCCAGATGGTCAAAAATGCAAAACCAGTCCGACAAAGACCAGCTGTCTAAAACAACCATATTTGGTGATTGAGGGAGCAAAGTATGTTAATAACAAATGGCAGGAAACAACCCTCACTTGGCAAACTGAAGGCCTCCTGAGGTTTCAAGAGAAAACAGTAGACCTAGTGGAATTAACGTGTGCTCAAATATGGACAGAGCACATTACAAAACTGACATGGATTGCAGCAATGGAGAAACCAGTACAAGTGCACCAAGAAAAGAACTATGAGTTGTGCTTTTTCAGCGAAGGAACTGTCTTTGTCAGCTTCAATGAGCGATGTAACAGGACATTGTTGATTCCAGATCTAAAGACGGGCACAGCAGCACTGATGGACTACTATTGGGTGTCTGGCCAACAGGCATACTTGCACCTCCTACCATCATGCAGGGGCTATTGTTCGCTAGCTATGCTGCACTGAGCCCTAATAGTAGTTCCAGAAGAACACCTGAAAGAGGGGCCACTGCCCGACGAAGCACCAATAGTGTCTCCAGTGATCGCAGAGCAAAACACGCTGCCACCACCTGACTTTTGCATTCTCCCTGAGAAGGAGCCATATGACCAGTTGCGGAGGAAAAAGAGGACATCAAACTATCTATCCAAGGACTCATCGAAACTACTTGAAGAAATACCTGAAGAATACAAGCTATTCACCTCAGCAGAGACATTTTTAGCATCACTATTACTACCCGGTGTACAAGCATGAGCTAATGCCAAATGGCTCCAAATTGTGCGCTGGGAACTGGTCCAGTTGGTGAATGACACTGAGCAAGGGTTTAATGTCATAAGGGTCGAGCTGCGCGTACTAAGACTCATGACAATGCAGAACCGGTACATCTTTGATATGCTGACAGCAATGGAAGGAGGTGTGTGTAAAAAGATCGGGAGTTCATGTCGCACATTCGTGCCTTCTAAGGATGCAGAAAAATGAACCCTGTCACACGTCATTGCTGCAGAGCAATGAAGAAAGTATCTAGAACCATCTACTGGGACAAGGTGACTGCCCAGGGGATAGGAAGCCATATTCAACTGAAGCGATCACATTCAGCCAACAAGGTAAGGCGTGATCTTGACGGCTATCTGGAAAATTGATGCTGGCCGCTAGTGCGTTTAGTCAAGACCAGCACCCAGATGAGGTGATCATGCCTAAACAAATCCGTTGCCACCTAATCTGGGCCCGGTGCCTTACCAAAAGGAATGGAGAACCGGGATTCACTTACTTACTTCACTACATCAACCTGAAATTCCAAGAGGTGTTGGTTGATGGAAATGATGTCCTGGTGCAGAGAACCTGGTAACTCTGGATCATCTCCATCGCCCCTGTGGGTGAACAACCTAGAAAAATGACCAAATCAGCTTGAGGCTGCGGGAACCGCACACATGTTGGCTTCTATTGGCGATTACCCTGGGTGACTATTTTCCATAAATCCCCTTTATTTGACTTTTTGGCTGCTGCTGACAGGTGCTGCTATCGCGTATGTGTCCATGCTACTTTGGCCTTTTTCAGTGTCATTTTATAGAGCTGCCTCACCCTGCCCAAACTAATTTTATTTCTGTTCGGGCCCTTAGCTATCTCCAGGAGATTTGTCCTCATATTCCTGCAATCCTGATTATACCTTGGTGAATTCGAGCTCACTCGTTTGCGCGGCCAATGAGCAATAGTACGATTTAACTTACAAATATTGATTATGGTATGTAGTTTTGAACCAGACAAACAATTCTCAATGAATGAAAGGCATGCAGCTATTACATTTTGATAATATTGACCCTTAGCACTGCGTCAGAGACTACAAATAATACGGTTATAGACTCTAATATAAGTTGCAAGGCCTCCTTTATTTCTGTCTTTTTTACTCAGAACTGCTGGGACGTGATACCCAAGGAAATTTGGAAGAGGTATGAGTGTTAACTCCCAGGTCTCCTGTAAGAGCAATACCTCAAAATCAGATATATATTGAAAGAACTTGAGATCCCCAAGCTTGGTCTTTAGACCGGCTATATTCCAGGCAGAGGCGTAAACAGGGTAGGGCCTGAGCAGGCAAGGCCCACCCAAAATCTGTAAATGCCCACTCAGCAGCGCTGTGTGGGCATTTACAGATGTTAATGTCACTGCAGTGAGCCCAACTACATTATGATATGATATGATATAATAGTTTATTTATGTAGCGCCTATACACAATGTGTTTCAAAGCGCTTCAAGGCAAGGGAGGGAACAAGGGAAAATACAACAACCTTCTTACAGGCCATGAACAGTAAGGATGTGAAATTAACTATCGTACTTGGCCTGACGACATTTCAGATAGTGCCGGAGAAAAACAAAAGGTGAGGGAGAGGGGTGCAGAAAGGGAGGGGTGGAACAAAACAAGCGACTATCGTACTAGGCCTGACAACGTTTCAGATAGTGCTGGGCGGGGGGGACAGTAAGGGGATGGGGGAGCGACAGACGAGGTTGCTATCATACTAGGTCCAAGGACAATTCTGATAGAGTAAGTGCATAGAAGAAAGTATGGGGAGGAGATAGGAAAAGGGAGAGGGGATGGGAGGAGAGAACAGAGAGTAAGCAGTCAAAAAGAGTGGAGAAGCAAGAGGGGAGAACAAATACAATTGCAGAAGTCAGTAGTAACACATAATGTTGCAAGCCAGGATACAAGAGGAAGAAAGATGGGAAAAGCATGATTCTGTCAACTGCCTTCACTGGTAGGGTGTTGATATCCCCACTTCCCTCCTCAACTTCCTCACCTGTAGTGTGTCAGGGTCTTCCTCGACTGGGCTGAGACTTCAATGGGCTCTGTAGTCCTTTTCTTTTTTCCTTTGCTGCTTGAGTCTTCCACAAGAGGAAGCCACAGTGAGAGCGATAAAAACGCCCTGGCCGTGACCCCCTCCCTGGAGGGACAGAAAGGGGAAGAAAAGCCAAATGTAGGGAAAAAAAAACCCACTGTTGACAAGGGCCGGCAGGTCTCCTGTGGCAGCTGGGCTCGTATGAAATTGTAGAGGAAATCCAAAGAAAGTACTCAGCAACACAGAAAAACGTCGGAAGGGCAACTCCAAAACAAGAGCTGAGGCAACAAACTGCAGGCGGCAGCTCGAGGAAAGAAAGAGGAGGAACCAGAGAGAGAGCCCCGTGAAAGCGGGCTGGTGGAAAAAACAGGGAAGAGGAAAAGAAATGGGTTAGGTACGTAAGTGAAAGAAAGGAAGCAAAGCGAATGCTCAGAGGAGCAGACAAACAGCGTTTCGCAAGACCGCGGCAGCAAGAGAAGGCACAGCTCACCGAGGAAAGGTTGCAATGCACAGAGCAGAGAAGGAGGAGTGGTTAAGTAACGCTACGTGCACTCGAACGGAGAAAGACTAGACTGCCGAGTGCACATAGTTACTGAGCGTGACAGCAATCAGGAAGCATGCAAACGCACTCGGGGCTACAAACGCCAGCTGGGAATGCGTCGCATGACAGATTCAGGGCCACCATGAGTATAAGATGCAAAGGAAGTCCAGCAACAGAGTTGAGAAAGGGTGACGCACCGTGAATCAATGAAGTCCATAAAAGTAAAATCCAGCATTGGCCACAAGACGATGATGGTGAAACCAGAATGTATCAGGACAGACTCCTGTGTGCGGGACGGGGGGGCACAAGGGAACAACACAGGGGGACCAGAGAGGGTGGAGATGGCCTGTGGGGACAGAGGGTGTAAACACATGTTGGTGCATGCTTACCTACTATCTTAGCAGGGTGTCGGATCCTGGATCCTCCTGGTCCAAACAGGTCCAAACAGGAATTGCCCTTTTCTTTGGCTGCCCTTCACTTTGGAAGCCAGGGCGAGAGACGCCCTTGATCTAAGAGTTAAAAGCAGGAATGAGGAGGCAGTGCTAAGAAGGTTGGTGGTACCTAGGCCAGATTACCTATATCCACGTCCCCCTCTTCCCTAGCTGCAAAGGAAAAGAGGCTGGATGACTCCTTAAGTAGGGAAAAGAGCGGCTAGCAGGAAGGCACCAAGTGGGCTGGGCTTGCCAAGTGGTGAAAAAGAGCGGCAAGCAGGAAGGCACCAGGTGGGCGGGGCTTAGGCCAGGTGACCTAGATCCACTTACACCTGCTTCGCAGCTGCAAAGAAAAAGAGGCTGGAGGACTCCTTAAGTAGGGAAAAGAGCGGCAAGCAGGATGGCACCAGGTGGGCTGGGCTTGCTAAGTGGTGAAAAACAGCGGCAAGTAGGAAGGTACCAGGTGGGCGGGTCTTAGGTCAGGTGACCTAGATCCACTTACATTAGCTTCAGGCCTCACTTTTGTTAGACAATCCTGGCTATGCCTCTGATTCCAGGACAACACTCTTAAGCATCTTTTCCCCAAGTCGGTCGATGTTAGACCTCACTCTGTCAGGGATAGCCATTGACTGTGTTATGAACTGGATCCCTGGATTGCAATGACAGTTCTGGCCTCGCTGAACAACATAATACTCTCTTCAGAGTTGAGGGGGCCATATCCATTATTTCTTCTGGACGGAAGAATCCTGTATGACCATCCGTACTCCTTTGTTCCGTCTGCGCACCCAGTGTTTCCTTCCTTAATCTTATGGGCCATAGTTGGAAGGTACCAGTGTTTATGAAGATGACATTGCTTGGCTCCCTTGTCCAAAAAGACCTCAATGTCAGTAGATGAAAGGATTTCCCATTTGTTCCAGAATATATTGTGTATACTGGCATCTGCAAACGTCACTCTTACACTCCAGCCACCACCGTTCATACAATCTCACAGTATTCGTAATTGGGGTAACACCTGATTTGAGCCCCCAATGATGCCCAGATGCTCCCTCTGTACTTTGTCTAGTCTCCTTCTGTAGGCGTTCTTATTACCGTGAAGGCAACCTTTGAAAGTACAGATGAGATTCTGATTTCTCCAGCCGTCCAATTGGTCCACCTTTTCTCATGCCTGTGCAAGGGACCATGCTATTGTATGAAGTAGGTCTCAGTATTCGGCTTCCAGCCTGGGTTTCCAAGTGTGGCTGGGACCACTTGGCATTAGCCTTCTTGAGATTGTTAGAATTAGGGCCCGAATTAGAGAATCGAATGCTGCTAGCTATACTGCTCGCTGCTGTCCCAATTTACATAGTTATTATTACTGTATATTTGTATACTTTGCTGTTGTGTGTTTTTGATATGTTTTCTTTTGTATTTTATGAATTTTGATATGCTTGATATGATAATGATATGATATTTTATTTATATCGCGACAAGGCAAGGGAGGGGAACAGGGGAGAACAAAACCAACGATCTTACTAGGCCCAGTGACATTGAGAATGTGCAAGTGCATAGGAGAGGGGGAGTGGAAAAGTGCATGGACGGGGGGGGGGGGAGAAAGTGGAAAGTGGAGAGCAAAGGAGAATAATAATAAAATAAATAAATAATAAAATCAGCAAAAGCGGTAGTGCAGCCAAGTGGCAAGTGCTGGGTTTAAGTCAGCAGACAAGGAGGGTCTGATAAGTGCAGGATTTTTTTATCAATGTCATATGGTTAAACCATAACCTTTGACATACAAGATCATAAAACGCTATTTCAAATAGGAATCACTCTCTTAACATTAAAAGTCATCAAACTTAATGGCAAATGTTCATACAAATTTTAAACATCAATAAGTAAGAATAATGCTAACAACATTCTAAAACTTTACATCAGGTTCAACTGCTCATCAAATCTCATGAAATCAACCACTGCTAAAACAATTGAGGTTGAAGCTCCCAACAAGCAGGAATCCCAAAAGCTTTCACAATCGATTGAAACACCAGGATACATATACTTCTTAACAGTACACCAAAATATGTTGCAAGATTTCACTCTACATTTACATTATTACAAAACCTACAGAAAGCCCTGTCACCATCCAATAAACCATATTAACGAGAACTTGTTTGGTTGAATACAAATGAAACCTAAATCTTAAAAAAGAACCTTGTATTGTTTTATTTGGATAAAGTGAGAGGTCTTTTTATGCTCAGAGTTAAGATGTTTTTAACGGCTCATAAGCATGAAAGCACTCAATCGTTGCAATCTAGTCCATCCTATATAATTTACGCGTATTATTGCCTGGATTGCTGATCAGGTCACACTCTGTGCAATCCATCTGCCTCAGTACTTTACAATGTGGATGCACGATTAGAATCTAGGAGATCAACAATTTTATTTTACCCTTCCGCAGGTTCCACAATTATTAGCATGGGTTTCAATTTTCATCAGTTGAATCACATCCCACTCCCGACACCATATGTAAGGAACTCATGGTGGCAACAGGAAAGAAAGACACAAGTGATCACAGTTCAAGGGTGTTTATTAAACTGTAAAGGTAGGTTGTACAAATGCCTAATCCAAACCTAAATCTAAGATGGGTGCAAGCTTCGACCAACAAACAATAATAAGGCAGTTCAAGTGGCATTGTGTCAAATCAAAGGGCCTATACTTAGAAAAACCTATTGCCAATCCTTACGCTAAATACAAATGAAGTGTGGGATAATGTTCATAAAAAAGAAGGAAGTGTTCATAAATAATAAGTCAGGATATATTAGCCGGGTTCTGCCTTCCCCACGTTTTGAGCATGGGACAAGACAGGACTCTGGAGCACAGCACACGCTCGAGCTTTCTCAGCACGAGCAAACAGTTCTGCTCTCAGATATCAGGACCTTCGGTGGTTAAGTCTCTTTTCTATAAAAGTCTCTTGCCTCTGTGGACTTGATTTATCCAAAATAATAAACAAAAGTTCCTTTCTGCTTGTGTTTTGGCTGATGCCTTTTCACCCCCGGATCGCCCTCTTCTGGGCTCAGATCTTCAAAGAATCTTTAGCAATATGAGGAGCTTCAGTAGTTCTGTATCGTAACTCTGAGGCCCGATCAACTCAAAATAATAAACAAAAAAAAGTTCCTTTCGGATCACACTTGAGGGGGTGATTCTTTATCCAGCCACCACCCCCTGCCCCCCGGGGTACCCCTCGTCCGGACTTAGACCTAGCAGCCTCCCTTCATCAGGTTCACTATGGCTCATGTTCCAAACGTTTTCTCCTTTTGCTTTTTACAAATCTTTGGGTGACAGCATTTCACCCCAGGATCTCCCTCTTCCGGGCTCAGACCTTTCTCAACTGTTAGCCTCCCTCAGCCGGGTTCACTACAGCTTTTAACACAATGTCTTCTGTGACATTCACAAATCTTAACATCTTTTTTAACAGTTCACTGTGGACATCCCTCTGCCAAGTTCACTCTTGTTAACACACTATATATCAGGACTTTAGACTTTTCCCCCTCTTTATCGGCATCCCTCCTTCGGGATCACTCTTGCAAGCTTTGCTTTGTCACTCGCACATTTTCTCAATCAATTCTTATAATGCAGAATTCACTTCCCTCTGCTTCAAAATCATCTTTCAGCACAAGACTTTCTACTGTATAGAGGATTTTACAAGACCCCTGTATGACCACTTTGACCCCTTCACACATTTCCCAAGGCCTTCTGGTAACAGTAGTTTCAACAATCGGGTAATCACCCAGAGGTTCCAGAGTGAGCACCCATGTGGTGCCGAACTCCTCTGTTGCTGGTTTTCCCCCTTTTGGTATCAACAGTTCTTTGTACTTTCACAGTTCAATTAGCCATTAGCCATTTACTACTTGTCGTTGAACACAGTTCGGTTTCTTATCGGCTCTGCCCTCGACTCACTAGCTGTGATAAACTGTTTGGCTTTTCTTCTCTCTAGAGTCAAGGTTGGTACCACAGAGACAAGCGTCTCTCCCTGGCTTGGATATCAGCGGAGGAGGGCCCTGTGTACCGCTGACAACTGCTGCAACACACTCTGGCTGTTGTTTGCAGTCTTACGATTCCTTCCGCTGAGGTTTCACAGGCCTTGGACGGAAAAGGCAAGGTCATTTATTTTCTTGTCACCCTCTCGATTCACGCCGTCTTTCTCCTCCTCTTGAACTGCTGTGCCGAGTTAGCTCTCTCATTGTGCGGTCTGACTTACTCGTATTGTGCTCTCGTGCTCCACCTTTTATCCCTGTGGGGAATGGAAAAGGCCATCAGCTGTGCGTCATTCTGGTCAATTGCCTGACTTTGCCTGACCTTCATGTTGGGACATGTCAGGTAAAGGGCCCTAATGTTAGTCTGTCATCTTTCGTGGTGTGCAAAATTGTTAGTGTCGGAAAAAGGTGCTATAAGGAAGGGGATACCGCGTCTCCTCCTTTGGTGGCCCACTTCCAGTCCCTGAAGAACCCCCCATTCAGGTGATCCTCCCACACTGGTCCACCCCCAGGAACGGAATCCAATAGCGATGGCTGTGTCCTGGCCACCTGGATGACAGATCGCCAGGGACTAGCGGGACAGACACCTTCAGGTTTCTCACACTAGCTTCCAAAAAGCTGACAAATTTGTATTATTTAATACTAGCAGCATTTCTTCAGCAGCTATCTGGAATCCTTGTACGCAATTACACCATAACCAGTTCGTATAGCATTGCTTCACTTTTTTTACTTTGTTAGCTATGCCTGGCAGATCAATCCCAGTAAAAACCTTAATA
Source organism: Ambystoma mexicanum (assembly GCF_040938575.1). Classification (NCBI taxonomy): domain Eukaryota; kingdom Metazoa; phylum Chordata; class Amphibia; order Caudata; family Ambystomatidae; genus Ambystoma; species Ambystoma mexicanum. The sequence continues at coordinate 39,338,061 of NC_090934.1, forward strand.
GTTCTAATCTCCGCCCTTATTTCTTAGTTGCAACTCTCCCACCTCTGTTAAAAATTGGGTTCAACATGGAACTTACAAAGTCAGTAAAGATATTAGATCTAAATGTATAGAATTTCCAGTTCAGTGTGGTGTTTCTTAGCCATGTGGCTATATTATTGGCCTGGAACATGCTCTTCTTATTCCAGGAGATTCAATTTCAAGAATAATTTACTTTCAAGTTTCCTAGACCACAAAGTTCAGCTTCTGGAATCCCAATACAAAATGCTGTACTACGGACACAATGAACGCTAAGATGTGTCTCCTCTATCTTCGGACATTGACATATACTAGAAAGCCAACTATCTACGACGATGTAATGTAATGTTGAAAAGGAGTCACATCTGTTCCAAGTAGCTTTGCCCTTGGGTTACTCTGTTGATCATAGTGAGACCCAGTCCCTTCAAACAGCTCATGCAGTTCCAGCTGTAACAGAACTTCTGTGTACTATGTTGCGGTAAACAAACCAAGACGGGCCATATCTACATTTTACAACTATAATATGCACGTGTGTAACTCTAATTAACCAATCATTTACATATGTTGTAAGCAATACCAGAACATTTTCGAGTATACATATTCCTATATGCTAGTAAATATGACTGATTAGAACATCAACTTTGTCTTGAGGTGTATTGATTTTCAAGTGGGTAGTGCAAGGAAGGCCTGGTTATCAGAAGTACGACAGACACAAGCAGTACAATCCAAGGGTGTTTATTGAACAGTATATGGGTGAGAAGAAACGCCTAATCTAAACCTAAATCTAAGATCGGAGCAAGCTACGACCAACAAAATAAAGAAAACGCTATCCTAGTGATGTCATGTCAAAACAAAATGGCCTACACTAATAAACCTATTGCTAAATCCTTACTCTATATAACAAAAGGGTGTGGGACAATGATATGATATGTATAACAAAAGAGTGTAGCGCAAACTAAAATGTCCAAAAGGGTTTTGGTAATTCAGGACTGCTCAGAATTAAGGACTGCTCAACTAATGCAGCACGGGACAAGGCAGAACAGTGGCATGACTGTGAGCACCCCTTGAGCCTATAGGCATCAGGAAGCGGTTTCTTCAGCAAAGGAAGGGTTCCTCGAGTCAATGGGCCTCAATACAACCCTGCAGGTTCAGAAAGAACGGTGGTGGTAAAACCGCTGCCACCGTTCTTTCCGGACTGGCTGATTAAGAGTCCTGCAGGCGGGAGGTGTCACTTCCTCCAGGTCTGACCTGGCGGGTTTAACACCACCCGCATGCAGGCGGACATGGAAACACCGGCTCTGTCATAGACGGAACCGGTGTTTCCATTGTCCCAATCCCCATGAAGTCCTACGGGGCTCCATGGGAATGGGGACTTACACAATTCCGCCTCCGGAATTCCCGGGTCAATGGGGTCATAATGCCCCAGTGATTCCGGGAATCATAGAGGCTGAATGGTAATACGGGTCCGGTTTTTCCAGCTTGGTTACCGCCGGACTCGTAATGAGGGCCAATGTCTTTTGCTTGGCATCAAAAGACTTTTCCCAATCTCTGATCATGTGGGATTTCCCTCTTCCCCAGTTTTCTCACAATACCCCTTCGTTGGGTTCACCTTTGTCTTTACACCACTGTTCAATCACTTTATCAAAATGCAGGATTCACTTTCCCTTGCTTTCACTTGGCATCCCTCCGACGGGTTCACTGTAGCCTTCAAATCACAGTTCAGTTAACTTTACCAGTCTACTAGCTTATAACACTCAGGAGATCTTAAAGTCTTTTTAAACAAATATTTGGTTCACTTTCACCGATTTACTCGGGTCCCACTCCTCCGGGGTCAGACCTTCCTCTGTAGGCAGTTCTGGCTTCCCTCTATCGGGCGCAAGCCTTCAAACTGCTAGCATCACACTTGTTACTTTGTAATCTTTCACGCTTTCACTTCAAAGTACTTACCAGTCCAATCCAGAGACTTCCAATAGGTGATCGCGTCTCGCTGGGTCACTGTTATATTGTAGCAAATGCATTTACTTTCAACAATCAGGCTTCTCTTTCTCACGGCTGCTGTCGTATGCGCAACCAACAATACTGGATACAGTTCAAAGGATTATGCTGGCCTCATCTCCCAAGGCCTTCTGGTATCTGCAGTTCTTAGCATCACAGGGCTAAACATTCCTCTGGTTAGCTTTATAGTGTGTTTCACTTTCTGTCAAAGACCTTCGACTGTACAAGAGAGGGCTGGTACCCTTGACTTTACCCTCGTATAACCGCTTTGACTATTCCTTCATTCTTGCTTAAATGTGCTCTCACTTGCGGTATATCATCAACTAAACAAGCACTTCAAATGTTAAAGTTCTTTGCATTTATCAACACAAGCCTGTCACTCACTGGCAGCGGCTGATAGTTTATCAAGAGCTTCCGTCTAGTCAAGGCTTTTTGGGCCAGCACGGCGCGCCTCCTTTCAAGTCCTCATACCACACATGAAGGAGGTTCTGCAGTAACAGGGATTTGCCCCTTTGGGATTCTGCAGCAACCTTCACCCTGCAGCTGGTAGGATCACGTCCCTTCATTTGCCTCCTGGTCTCATCTGCTCTGCTCCCATGGTTGCGTCGCCATCCCTGGATTTCCTGCCTTTCCGTTCTGCTGGTCTTGCTCGCTTCGGTTGCCCTTCTCGCCTTGCTCTCCCCGGGTGTTCTCATGCTCCACCTTTTATCCCAGTGGGGAAAGGTAACATGATTCAGGTGCAAGTCATTAAGGTTAAGTGCCTGAATCTGCCTGACCCTGATGTTGGGACCTGTCAAACGGACTGACTGTGTGTGAGTCTTTCTTTCCCTGAAGCACTTTTTCCATGCAGCAGAGTGTATATAAGAAAGAGGGCGGGAGCGGGGTGGTAAAGTTCCTAAATAGTACATGGAATGAGGGTGTTCTACAGGGAAATGGGAACAGGGATACCGCGTCCCCCCTCTGGGTGCCCCACTCCCCAAGGCCCCCCCATCCAAGTGATCCTCCCACACTGGTCCACCCCCGGGGTCTAGATCCAATAGGGATGACCATGTCCCGGCCACCTGAATGACAGATTCCAAGGGACTGATACCCTTTGGTTTCTCACAGTAGCCAAGATTCCCCTAACCCCATTATCTGAGTGAACTACTACATAATGGCTTTTACAGGACTTAATTACAGTAATGATACCACCGGGAGGCTTCCCCAGAACACCCTTAAAGGTTGGCTGGGAAGAAATGGCGTAGCCAAACCAGTAAAGGACAGTCCATAAGCCAAGTTTATAATGTTATGGGTTTTCAACTGAGCTCCCAGTGCAGCGTTTGTAAAAAGGTTCACATTTCCGCAGGAGTTCCATGAAATAAGCCTTAGCTCTTCGGTTTTACCAAAGCCTACGTGTCACACCAAAGGTTTTTGGCTGTTCAGAGTAATGAAGGCCACTAGGTATCCAAGATCAATCTTATATTGCTCAACTCTCCTCAACATATTCGTTCAGATTTCTGGAGGTAAATTGTACCACCCTTACGTTTTGGGCACTCACGTTCAGCGAGATAGCAGTATCCCTACTGGTGGATGACATCTTGCAGTCGGTAAAGTCACACCCTCCATCTCCCATTCCGGGGGATATACTGTTAAGTCGAAGCGCAACTGCCTTAGTGATTGGAGTTCCTTCAAAATTGTTTCCTGTATGATATTTGGTCCGATATTCATAACTGCCCAATCCGTTCTGTGCAAATCAACAAAATCGACCCCATCAATGCCCATGGTTGAGATTGTTCTCAAACCAGGGACTTCGCCCAGCAACCTCTGGATGTTTAATCGATTCATGATTATGGGCCTCATCACGAGTTGGGTGGTAGTCCTTAAATCCAGCAGTAACGGTATTAGTATTAGCGCCACCAATACCGCTCTGCCGGATCACGAGTCAGCGCAAATACCGCCAGACCCAAAATGTACCAACGCTATTATAGCTGGCGCTATTACCGCCAGCGCTATTACCGCGGGCGCTACTAGCGAAGACAACACAAACCGCAACTACAGCCGTATCACAAGTACATTCTCCGGCACTAATGCAGCGGAGAATTACCCCCAGCCTCCAGCTGGAGTAAATGAACCCGGATGCCAGGAATCAAGCCACAGGTGAACCCAATGCACACCAGAGGGCTACATAAGATCAACCCAGTTCCCAAACACTGTTTCCAAAACCATGCTACCATTATTTACTGTAACCTGGAAAAGCCAGCTGCTCAGGCTGTGCCTGGGCCTTCAGATGCAGGACAAAAAGGCCAGAGCACAGGGCGGGTGGAATTAGGAGAAGGAGAAGGAGGAAAAGGAGGAGGAGGAGAGCAGCCCCAGCAAGGCAAGCGCCCATCCCCAGGGTCAGGCCATCACCCTGGGCCTTCAATGACACCCAGTCATTAACTGAGTACCGCCTGGATAGGGAGACCATCACTGAGCTGCTGGCCACAATACATGAAGAAATTGGGAGCAGGATTAACATCTGCACTGCCGTGCTCCCACTGGTGAAGCTGGTGGCAGTCCTGCAATTCCTGGGGACGGGTACTTTCCAGCACTCCGTGGCCATGATGCATGGCACAGTCAACATTCTGCTGAATCCCGATCCAGGTGCTGGATGCCCTTCTGTGGCATGTGTAAGGAACTCCTGGTGGCAACAGGAAAGACAGACACAAGTGATCACAGTTCAAGGGTGTTTATTAAACTGTATAGGTAGGTTGGAAACACGCCTAATCTAAACCTAAATCTAAGATGGGAGCAAGCTACGACCATCAAATAATAATAAGGTAGCACTAGTGGTGTCTTGTCAAATAAAAAGGCCTATGCTAAGAAAAATCTATTGCCAATCCTTACAACTAAAGACAAAAAGAGTGTGGGATAGGGTTCACAAGAAAGAAGTGTTCACAAAGGATAAGTCAGGATGTGGTAGCAGGGGGTCTCCCTTCCCCACATTTTGAGCAAGGGATAAGGCGGGACTCCTGAGCACAGCACATGCTTGAGGTTTACCAGCACAAGATTACAGTTCCGTTCTCCGTTAAAAGGACCTTCGGTGGATAAGTCTCTTTTCTATAACAAGTATCTAACCTCCGAGGACCTAATGTTTTCAAAATAACAAACAAAAAGTTCCTTTCTGTAGGTAAGTTGGTGATGACTTTTCACCCTTGGATCCCCTCTTACGGGCTCAGATGCCTCCCTCCGTCGTGTTCACTATGGCTTTTCTTCCAAAACAATTTAACATGTGGCATTCATAAGTCTTAATGCCCTTTAAGACAATGCACTGTGGACATCCCTATGTTGGGTTCACTCTTGTCAACAGAATGTTAATTGGGGCATCACGCTTCACCCCACTTTGCAGGCATCCCTCCGTTGGGTTCACGTTTGCCAGCCTCGCAGTTCCTTCTACTTCCCTCTATTTCCTTCTACCTTTCCGCTATGCTGGACTTTCGACTGTACAGGGGATTTTGCTAGACCTCTGTTATTACCACTTTGACCATTTCTTGGTGGCTCTCCTACAACCTTCTGGAATCGGTAGTTTCAACAAAAAGGGAAATCAACCAGAGTCTCTTGAGTGAACACCCACGTGTTGCCGTACCCCTCTGTAGCTGGTTTTCCCCTAAGGTGTTGTCATGATTCCTGCCCCTCTTGTCCCCAGCCCTCCAAGATGTCATGCTGGAGCCAGGCCACGATCACCTACATGGCCCTCAAGGGCCTCTCTATCCCTACAAAGACTCACTTGGAGTCAGATTTGGCGCTTGTGGCACCAGACTCACTCACTCCCATAGGATAACATTGGGGATGTTGGGGTGGGGACTTGATGGGGACAAGATGGATGCCCCCACATATTTTGGTTCCCACAACTGCATGTGCGGTCTAGTCTTTTGGGTGTGGTTCAGCCCAGAGGCACCTGGGATACCCAGAGACCATTTAAGCCACCCCCCGGCTGAGAAGCATGCTTTGCGTTTTCTGCACCTGCAGCGTGACACTCACCGTGTTCGGATCGGTTTCCAGTGGGCCTGCATCTTTCTTCTGCGCTCAGCTCCTGCAAGAACAAGAACACCGTTAGGAACAGCCTTACCTTGCAGCCCTTCAGCCCATCATTCAACGCTCCTTCTGCTCTGCGGGCATCTTCGGTGGTGTCATTCTCATCCCGGCACGCTGCTTCCTAAAGAAGAGGAAAAGAACAGAGAAAAGGCATTAGTAAGCATTCTACAGCTCTTCGCTTATTTTTTTTTCAAATACAGTACGAGCTTCAAACGCTTACCTGAATCCCAGCCGCTCTAGAGCAACTGTGTCTCCAGAACTTCTCATCCATCTACGAGGGGGAAAAGACACTCCAGGTTAGCGTGGAAACATCTAGAGCCGCCGCATACCGCGCTTACTCACCGCATTTCTTCTTCATAACTGTCATCCACGCTGACAACGTTGTGGCACCTAAAAGACAGAGAAAAATAACTCTGTTCAATACAAATACAAAAAGGGTGCATCGCGCTCTCACCTTCAGCGCCACTCAACTCAGCAGCATGCCGCAATCCCCGGACGCCGGCCATCATCTAAGAAGGAAAGGAACGAAGTTAGAGAACTGTTCAAAGACTCATTATACTTACCAGTCGGACTCTCGCCAGTGAAGTAACTAGGCACCAACAAGCCTGCATCAATCAACGCGCCCCTGCGCTGAAAGCAGGACAGAGAGCACACCATCCAAGAAAACAAGGTGAGCTGTGGATCAAAGGGAAGGGTTGGACCCCGGGGAAGAAGGGGTTCAAGCACACAGAGACAATAGGGAGTTAAACTCTACCAATCCTGTGTTTCAGGCCCAGTCGCCAGTCGAATAGCCTCCGAAGGGTTCGAGGTTGTAAGAGGCCAGGACCGGCTGAGTGACGTCCCCGTGGATACAAGGTGAGCGTTACAGGTGTTAACAGTTCTTTGAACTTCCCTTTATTTTCTATTTGCTGCTCTCTTTTTTTAATTTTTTTATTTTATTATTTATTTCATACAGTTTATACAAACCTTTGCAATATAAAACTCTAATAAAAACTTTGTTAGCGCAAAAGACACCAAAACGGATCCAAATTCTGATTGTCCTTCTCTCATTTGGTTATGCCTTCTTATAAAATCTACTTAAACATTTACTCTTCAGTGTTTTTACATATCCCTGTCTCCATCATCTTTTGTAACTGCCGCTTTCATTCAACACAGTTCGGTTTCTTATCGGTTCTCCCCTCCACTCAACCGTTGTGATGAACCGCTTGGCTTTTCTTGTCTCTGGAGTTAAGGACGGTACCACGGTAGCAAGCGACTCTCCCTGTCCTGCTTATCAGTGTAGGAAGGCTTTGTGTACCGTTGACATCTGCTACAACACACGCTGGCTATTGTTCGAGGTCTTATGATTCCTTCCATGGAGGCTGCGTGGGGCTGGGTCGGAAAGGGCAAGGTCGCTTCTCTCCTTGTCGCCCTTTGGTTCTCGATGCCTTTCTCCTCCTCTTGAACATTTGCCCTGGGATAGCTGTCTCGTTGTGCGGTTTGCCATGTTCGTAGTGTGCTCTCTTGCTCCATCTTTTATCCCTGTGGGGAAGGGAAAGGGCTGTCAGGTGTGTGTGTGATTCTGGTCAATTGCCTGACTTTGCCTGACCCTTGTGTTGGGACATGTCAGGTATACGGCATTGGTGTTAGTCCGTTGTCTTTCGTAGTGTGCGTAAGTGTTTGTGTCAGAAAAGGGGCAGGGGGTTGAGTTTCTGAGAATCCTACGTGGTCGGATGGGTAAAAGGTGTTATAAGGAGGGGGATACCGCGTCTCACACCGTCGGTGTCTCACTTCCACTCCCCGAGGAACCCCAATCCAGGTGATCCTGCCGCACTGGTCCGCCCCCAGGAACTGGATCCAATAGCGATGCCCGTGTCCTGGCCACCTGGATGACAGATCCCTGGGGACTAGTCAGGGAGACACCTTCAGGTTTCTCACACATGTCAACCAACACATGGCACTGCCCACCACCCATGCCCAAGTGAATGATATGAAGGCACGCTTTTATGCCACTGCATAACTGCCCAATGTGATAGCAGCCATTGAATGCACGCATGTTGTGTTGGTGGCGCCCCAGGCCCATGAAGTCGTGTACAGGAACCACTAGCACTACCACTCCATGAACGTGCAGGGGACCTGTGGCCCCGACTTCATCATAAACCACTGCTGTGCCCGCTACCCAGGATCCACCACCGACTCCATGGTCCTACGCAACAACACACTGCCGGGATACATGGAGAGGCACAGAGGACAACGGACCTCGATAGTGATTGAGTACAAACCCAGCCACATATGCACATTGAAGCACAATTTAAAAAAGGAGGGGATAGCCACAGGAATCATTGCATGTCAAGAGGAGGCACTGGCAGCACCCGTGCAGCCTCTGCAACATCGATGGAGGGCATCCAAGGGTGCATGCACACATTTTAAATACACATGGTGATGGACACACATCGCTGCCATCACAATGACCCATCAGACCACATGTACCACAATGCATCTTTAATGTGGCACAGCGGAGATCCACACAGCAGCACCCAACAGCATGTCCAGCCGTGCCACACCTGTAACGCTCACCTGATTCCCGCAGAGGCGCCGGTCTTGACTGGGTGAATGCCGTATCTTCAAAGGTGATGTGTAACACACGGTTGGCTCTTTGGGCTGGACCTCTGTGCACTGTATGTCTGACTCGTAGAGTAAGATGTCTGCAGATAGAAAATATGGGATTAATGAACTGGGGTTATTGGGTGCCTCTCTCCTCTTCCCTTTCTCTTCTCCTGTAGAACCCCAAAGGTTAACGCCCTCACCTTAGGTAAGTGAACGCCGAGCTCTCCATCTGCCTCGGGACAGGGTGCCGTAACCAGTTTCTTCACTGGATAAGGGTGCAGGCCTCTTGACCTCAGAGGACTGCTGTCCGTCGTTAACTGCACGAACGGTAAGTTCTGGGCACTTCAAATGTCTTAAAAGTCTTTTGTAATGATATCTCTTGTTTTGCAGGGTTCCGGCGATGGCGGATGGCAGGCTGATGAGAGTTGAGGATCGAACCCGCGTGAGGAATAGAAGCGCCTGGAAGCATGTAAGTAAGCGCTTGTAGCCTGCTTCACGATGCGCACTAACTGTCCCTTTTATCTTGCAGGTACAAGTTCGGAGCTTTAGAGAAGCTGAAGGGTGCTGGAATACCCACTGGATTCGGCGTGGGAAGGAGTAATGGCACGTGAGTAATAAAGTTGCCCAATGTCTTTAAACGCACCTTCTTTTGTCTTTCAGATGCGGGATGCAGCGCCGAAGGCCTCCGGAGCGTGCGAAGAGCTGGTAAGCTTTTGTCTTTCAGATGCCGGAATGCAGTGCGAAGACCTCCGGACCATGCGAAGAGTAGGTAAGCCTTTGTCTTTCAGATGCCGGAATGCAGCGCGAGGCATTGGTGACAGCCGATGGACCAGGTAAGAGATGCGCTGCCACTGAAGACCGTAGTGCTAACCTGTTCTTTCTTTGTCTTTACAGGTGCTGCTGAAGACTGGATTCCAGGATGGTAAGCCTTTGTTCCCTTAGGCCCAGGATCAGAAGCAGAAGACACGATGAGCGTTCTGCTGCAGAGAATGCAGAATAACGCAAAGCCAGATTCATCCATCGGGTGTGGTTTAAATAGCCTCCTGTAGTGCTTAGGGGTCACCTTCCACAGCCACGCCTAGGTAAGAAAAGAGTTCATGCTTTCCAGAAGAGTTCCAGTGTTCTGAACCTAGGGAGTGGCTCCTGCCCCACCCAACAGGAAAAGTAGTCCCAAACAGAAGAGGATCAGGGGTTCAACTGGCAGGTAAGTAAGCAGCATGGTCTGCTGCAGGTAAGTCCACCCAAGCATTATGAGCCCGGCGCTTCCAGCGCTGGGACTGGGCATCTTTATGAGCCTGGTGCCACTGGCGCCAGGACAGGGTGCAAAAGGTCCCAATTGGGACTGGCTGGCACTCGGAACCGGGGTTATGGGTCTGCTTCCAAGGGAGTCGGGCAAGTCCTGATCTTTTGGAAGCAGAGATCATGACAGCACCCCCCCCTCAAGGTCCCTCCCAAACCGGGCTTCTCCGGGGGTTGGGGCTTGTTAGGAAATGTTCGATGAAATCTTTTGATTAGACGAGGCGCGTGGACATATTCTGCAGGTTCCCAGGATCTTTCTTGGGGACCGTAGCCTTTCCAGTCAATCAGGTAAAATAGTTTAGATTTGGAGATCTTGGAATCCAGGATGCTTTTGACTTCAAACTCGAGTTCTCCATCAACTAGAATAGGTTTTGGAGATGTAGTTAGTCGGGTTTGAGGTTGCACGGGTTTTAATAGAGAGACGTGGAAGACCGGATGTATCTTCATGTGAGGGGGCAAGTCCAATTTGACCGCTACTGGATTTACTATGGTAGTGATGGAATAGGGACCAAGGTATCTTGGGTTGAATGTGCGTGGTCCTTTTAGAGGTAGATATTTGGTGGATAACCAGACTTGATCTCCTACTTGATATTGGGGGGCTTCCTTCCGATGTTGGTCTGCTCCTTTCTTGTATTGTTCTTTAGCCCTTTGAAGGTGAGAAACGGCTTCCTTAAAGGCTTGGGTGATTGTAGAATGCAGGTGGTCTACTGCTGGTGTTCCAAGATCTTGGAGTGGATCCAACTCCGAGGTTCGAGGGTGACTACCGTATAAAAGAAAAAACGGGGTCTTCCCAGTTCCCGAGTGGACAGAGTTATTGTAGGCATATTCGGCTATCCAAAGGATATCTTTCCAAGTTTTTTCAGTTTGTTGTAGCATGCAGCGCAAATACTGTTCCAGAGTTTGATTGGTCCTCTCGGTTTGTCCGTCGGTTTGAGGGTGGTGGCTGGTCGAAAGTCTCACATCAATTTGAGCCGACCGACAGCAACTTCGCCAAAAATGAGAAATAAATTGACTACCTCGATCCGAAATTAGAACTGAAGGAAAACCGTGCAGTCGGACGATGTTTTCGAGAAATTCTCGGGCCAGAGTTGCTGCTGTTGGTAAGCCTTTGAGTGGAATGAAATGCGCCATCTTGGAGAATAGGTCCACGATTACTAGGATCGTATTGTATCCGGAGCATGGAGGTAGATCGGTGATGAAGTCCATAGAAAGCGTATGCCAAGGGCGAGGCGGGATGTCAATAGGGCGTAAGAGGCCGGCTGGTTTTTCCTTTTGACTCTTGTTTTGGGCGCATACTCCACAGGACATTATAAAGTCTCTGATATCTTTTTTCCAAGACAGCCACCAGAAGTAGCGCTTGATCTTTTCCGAGGTCTTGGTCATACCGGGATGTCCTTCCATTAAAGAATCGTGATAACAAGAGATTACCTTTTTCTGTAAATCTGTGCTGGGCAGGTATAACCGTTCTTGGAAATATAATAGGTTGTCCTTCACCGTAAAGTCCTTTCCCTGCAGATACCAATTCTGTATGTCTGCTGGAGTTACCAGTAGCCTGGCTTTATCCTTAACTTCCTCTATGGATTGTGTGGCGATTACACCTAGAATTCTTTGTTCGGGAATGATAGGTACAGGTTTAGGATTGATCAAATGTTCTTCCACTCCCATCCGAGAAAGGGCATCAGCTTTACCGTTTTTTGTACCAGGTCGATAGGTAATTATGAAGTCAAACTCGGCAAAGAATAGTGCCCAACAGAGTTGCCTAGAGGATTGAGCTTTTGCGGTTTTCAAATATTGCAGGTTTCGGTGATCTGTAATCACAGTAACGGTGTGTCGGGCCCCTAGAAGATAATGCCGCCAAGCCTGAAAGGCGGACTTGATAGCTAGAAGTTCCTTATCAGTAATAGTGTAATTGATTTCAGGAGGCGCGAATTTGCGGGACCAAAATGCCACGGGATGCAACTGATTGGTTACTGGGTCCTTTTGTGATGGAGCTGCCCCCATGGCAAGGCTCGAAGCATCAGTTTCAACGATGTAGGGGAGTTCTGGGCGAGGATGTTTTAAGATCGGTGCAGAGATAAATCTAGTCTTCAAATTCTGGAAAGCTTGTTCCGCCTCGGTAGACCATTCAAAATGTTTGTTTTTCTTTAACAAGGCGGTGATGGGCTGGACTATTCGAGAGAATTCGGGGATAAACCTGCGGTAAAAGTTAGCGAAGCCTAACATGCTTTGAACACCTTTTACGGAGGATGGCGATGGCCATTTGAGAATTGCATCAACCTTCTTTGAATCCATACGCACTCCGCTAGGTGATAATATGAATCCCAAGAATTCAACTTCAGTCACGTTGAAAACACATTTTTCCAACTTAGCGAAAAGTTTGTGTTGACGCAATCTCTTGAGGACCATTTTCACGTGTTTCCGATGTTCAGTTTCCGATGAAGAATAAACGAGGATGTCGTCAATGTAAACAACAACACACACATCTATGAGCTCTCTGAGGACATCGTTCATAAAATATTGAAAGGCGTCCGGGGCATTGCAAAGTCCGAAGGGCATGACCTGATATTCAAATAGCCCATACTTGGTGCGGAAGGCCGTCTTCCATTCATCGCCCTCTTTTACTCGTACCAAGTGGTAGGCTCCTCTAAGACCCAGCTTTGTATATATGCATGCTTTTCTGACTTGGCCCAGGAGTTCAGGGATCAAAGGTAACGGATATCTATTCTTAACGGTGATCTGGTTCAGGGCGCGATAATCTATACAAGTTCTAAGGTCCCCTTCTTTTTTGGAACGAAGAACAAAGCTGAGGAAGCAGGGGACTTGGAAGGACGAATAAACCCATTCGCTAGGTATTGATCCAGGTATTGTCGGAGGTGAAGATTCTCAGGCTCGGTGAGGGCATAAATTCTACTACAAGGAGGAGTAGATCCAGGTATCAGGTCTATCTGGCAGACATAAGACCTATGAGGAGGTAGAGAGTTAGCCTGATCCTTCCGGAAAACATCTTGGAATTCTAGGTATTCAGGAGGTAACTGGGGAGCCTCCGAGGAAATTGCTGCCAGTGCAACACCAGGTCGAGGGTGACAAGTAGAGACACATTCTGCAAACTGAACCATTCTTGCTCGCCAATCGATCTGAGGATTGTGCTTCTCTAACCAAGGAATTCCTAGATAATCTGGAACTGAGGGGCCTTGATCACATCGAACACGATCTTCTCATGGTGTCCATCTTGACTTACTAGCGTCACTTCTTGGGTGGTATGCGTTACTGGTCCGGAGGCTATTTCCGTACCATCCACCGTAGTAATGACGTCCTTTACAGCCTTTGGACAAAGAGTCAGATTCATCCTCAAAACCATTTCATGATCCACATAATTGCCGATGGCACCGCTGTCGACGTAAGCTTCAATCGCATGTAATCGATCCGGATGTTCAGGGCTAATGAGGACCATAGGTATCACGAAATGCGAGGTCACGGAACTGGTTTTAACGCTCGGCAAGAGGACCTCTATTCTTGTCGGGCGAGGTTGTTTCCCTGCTCAGAGTTTGTGACCCTGGTAATTGCAGCTCCTACTGCCTTCTTGGCTGGTTTCACCGGACAGTCTCGAAGAAAGTGCCCCGAGTTTCCGCAATAGAGGCATAATTGCAGCTGTTTTCTCCTTTCCCGCTCCTTTTGTGTTAGTGGTCCTTTCAGGCCCCCTATTTGCATGGGTTCCCCGGAGTCTACTCCTTTGGTAGGAGTTGGTGGTTTGGAAAATACTCGAGCATCAAACTTGGAACGATCGGCCTTCCTGTTCTGCAGTCTGTGGTCAATTTGAACGACTAAGTCAATATAGTCCGAACAGTCTTGCGGGGGATTCACTACTTGGGCTAACACATCTTTGAGCTCTCCACGTAGACCTCTATAAAACAGCGTAATTCTTTTGTCCTCAGGCCATCGAGTTTCCACTATCAGTCTGTTGAAAGACGCAATATAAGCCAAAAGGTCTTGATTACCCTGTCGCAATGAAAGGAGCTCATTGTCCAAGGCCTGCCCCTGTGAATGTCTTGCAAACAGTTTTTCCATACTGAGCTGAAAAGCTTGAAAATCATGGAGAACCGGATCATCTTGATTAACTAGAGGGATCGACCAGTCTGCCGCATTGCCACTAAGGTACGAAAGCACGAAAGCTACCTTAGCTTGATCAGTTGGAAAGGCTGCCGGCCGGCATAAGAAGTGCAACCGGCACTGATTAATAAATACTGCAAACCTCTTTGGGTCACCAGAAAATCGTTCGGGCGGAGCCAGAGGTACATTCCCAGGTAGGTTGATCTGCACTGGGTTCGTAGAGGATGTTGAAGGAAGATTTGCCCCTGATGCGGGTAACGGAGTTTGTCCGGCTTGTGACTGTAGCAATTGTCTAGCGAGATCGTCTGTTCGCTCCTTGGAAATAATCAGTTCCCTTCTTAGAGCATTCGTTTCCTGACGGGCTGCATGCACTTCTGCTCTTAGTTCCCCAAGTAACTGGGCTAGCTGGTCGGTATCCGAGGTTTCCATAGCGCCTGGGTGGGAGTTTTGCGGTAGGCTTTGCGTTCTGTAACGCTCACCTGATTCCTGCAGAGGCGCCGGTCTTGACTGGGTGAATGCCGTATCTTCAAAGGTGATGTGTAACACACGGTTGGCTCTTTGGGCTGGACCTCTGTGCACTGTATGTCTGACTCGAAGAGTAAGATGTCTGCAGATAGAAAATATGGGATTAATGAACTGGGGTTATTGGGTGCCTCTCTCCTCTTCCCTTTCTCTTCTCCTGTAGAACCCCAAAGGTTAACGCCCTCACCTTAGGTAAGTGAACGCCAAGCTCTCCATCTGCCTCGGGGCAGGGTGCCGTAACCAGTTTCTTCACTGGATAAGGGTGCAGGCCTCTTGACCTCAGAGGACTGCTGCCCGTCGTTAACTGCACGAACGGTAAGTTCTGGGCACTTCAAATGTCTTAAAAGTCTTTTGTAATGATATCTCTTGTTTTGCAGGGTTCCGGCGATGGCGGATGGCGGGCTGATGAGAGTTGAGGATCGAACCCGCGTGAGGAATAGAAGCGCCTGGAAGCACGTAAGTAAGCGCTTGTAGCCTGCTTCACGATGCGCACTAACTGTCCCTTTTATCTTGCAGGTACAAGTTCGGAGCTTTAGAGAAGCTGAAGGGTGCTGGAATACCCACTGGATTCGGCGTGGGAAGGAGTAATGGCACGTGAGTAATAAAGTTGCCCAATGTCTTTAAACGCACCTTCTTTTGTCTTTCAGATGCGGGATGCAGCGCCGAAGGCCTCCGGAGCGTGCGAAGAGCTGGTAAGCTTTTGTCTTTCAGATGCCGGAATGCAGTGCGAAGACCTCCGGAGCATGCGAAGAGTAGGTAAGCCTTTGTCTTTCAGATGCCGGAATGCAGCGCGAGGCGTTGGTGACAGCCGATGGACCAGGTAAGAGATGCGCTGCCACTGAAGACCGTAGTGCTAACCTGTTCTTTCTTTGTCTTTACAGGTGCTGCTGAAGACTGGATTCCAGGATGGTAAGCCTTTGTTCCCTTAGGCCCAGGATCAGAAGCAGAAGACACGATGAGCGTTCTGCTGCAGAGAATGCAGAATAACGCAAAGCAAGATTCATCCATCGGGTGTGGTTTAAATAGCCTCCTGTAGTGCTTAGAGGTCTCCTTCCACAGCCACGCCTAGGTAAGAAAAGAGTTCCTGCTTTCCAGAAGAGTTCCAGTGTTCTGAACCTAGGGAGTGGCTCCTGCCCCACCCAACAGGAAAAGTAGTCCCAAACAGAAGAGGATCAGGGGTTCAACTGGCAGGTAAGTAAGCAGCATGGTCTGCTGCAGGTAAGTCCACCCAAGCATTATGAGCCCGGCGCTTCCAGCGCTGGGACTGGGCATCTTTATGAGCCTGGTGCCACTGGCGCCAGGACAGGGTCCAAAAGGTCCCAATTGGGACTGGCTGGCACTCGGAACCGGGGTTATGGGTCTGCTTCCAAGGGAGTCGGGCAAGTCCTGATCTTTTGGAAGCAGAGATCATGACAACACCCAGCTGCCCATGTGCAGTCAACAACCTGGAAACGCCACAGAACACATGCCACAAAATCAGTGTGTGCATGTACAGGACAAGTAATGCATGGCATGCTATACAAATGAGGCACACCCATCACACATACACATTGCATGGCCTGGATGCACACAAGAATGCTCACAGCTAAAAATTACCAGATACATTGAGACCCATGCATGAGACAAATGACTGATGTCTGTATTACACCCCATGCAGGTGACCCTGGATACCCGTAGCTTGCGTGGCTGATGACCCCTGTGCATGACCCACGTACACCCAATGAGACCGCCTAAAACCATGCCCACAGCCGGACCTGCGTTTGCATGCAGCGCACATTTGGACTCCTGAAGGCACGATTCAGGTGCCTAGACCGCAGTGGAAGGCCCTGATGTATGCCCCTGACAAAGTAGGGAAAATAGTCTTGGTGTGTGCTATGCTCCACAACATTTGCCTAAGAAGGAATGTGCTGACACTGACAGGCCACACCCAGAGGAAGATGGGGATGACGACCATGTGGCAGGAGCCAGGGCAGACACCCACAGGGTTGAAGTGTGGGAAGGGAGATTGGCACGAAAAGCACTAATAGACAATTACTACAATTAGTGCATTGACCTGACCGAGTACACAACCTGCACAGTGTGAATAAAGAGCACAAGAACACAATCATGAATGACCACACGTCATTTGTTCAAACGATTATCATGTAACTTTTTCAAACTCCATTCCCCCGTTCCCCCACCCACCACCAACACCCCAGCACACTATCACTTAGCCGCTCCATGACCGCGCCCAGGGTAGCCGTCGGCTGGGGTGGTGGGGTGGGACGTCGCCTGGTGGGGCTAGCAACTGAGGAGCCATAGGAGCTGGTGTCAGTGTCTGGTTCTGGGGTCCATGCGCGCCACCAGCGTGCTTGGCCCAGTGGCCTTGTGGTGCATTCAATTTCCCGAACTGGGCTCTCAGGTGTGTTTGGTAGTTGAGGGCGGCGACTGTGGCAATGTGTCGGGCCGCTGCCCCATGCTGGCTGGTACTGCTGCTTGCCCCTTGTCCCTAATGGGGGGTGGCTGTCGGGGCTGTGTCCTTCCTAGCAGCCTGGACTGCCATGCTGCCATCCTCACTGTCACCAAGTGTGCTCCTGGCCTGGCAGGCTGGGTTTCTGGGGTGGGCGAGGCCCTGTTGCGGTGGGAGTCATCCTGCGCCTAGGGGTAGATTTGAATCCCCTTTGGGGGGGAGGTGCTGGCATCCTCATCCCCTGACACCTCTGGTGATGCTTGTGTGCCTGTAGGGGACATAGGGGATGTCGTTAGGAAACATTCTGTCACGTTTTTTGTTATACTTGACAGTTATTGGATGTTGAGGGTTGTGGCAGAGGGCTGTTGGACTGATGCACAGGCCTGCCATGCTTGCGTCTGGTTGTGGTTTGCCAACGATGTGGGCACATGCTGCAGGGGGTACTTGGGGGATTGCAATTTGATGTGGTGGCATGGCAGGGGTACATTGGTGACCTAGCTGTTGCTTGACTTGCATGCATCAGATCCCCATGACCAACTTGGCTGGAACACAAGATGATTGTGGGGGGTGGGGGGACAGAGGTGGTACTTGTCACTGCTAGGTCCCAATGGGGCACTGCTGTGCCCCCACCATGGCTGTGTGGTGCATGGTGTTTGTACATGTGTCCCTTGTATGCCCTCCCTTCTACTCTGGCTCACAGAGGTTGCCTTGGTGCACTGGCACATGGGTGCTGACATAGGTGCTTCTAGTGGCTCCCACGTACTGCCCCCAGTTGCTGTGCCTGGCGCATGGGTAGTTACACTGGGGGCTATTGTTGTTACATTTGGATTGGGGGGTTTTAATCATCTTCAGCCTCCTGGGTGCCAACGCCCTCCTCGGCTTCTCCAACTCCCTCAATCCCCTCCATATCGATCACTGTGCTACATTTTTCCTTCCAGGGTGTTGGGTCCAGTACAGGTGGTGAGCCCACCTGCCCCCACACCACCCCCCCGTGGCCATGCTGTCCTGTCGATGGTGAGACAGGATTCCCCAGACCTGGACCCGCAAGTCATTCCACCACTTGCAGCAGTCTTCCCCATCCGGTGGGACACGGCCAACTGTCGATATCTTCAGACTCATCGGCTGCCAGATCAGGGTGCGGCGCTGGGAGGATGTCTTCTTCTGCCTGGGTCCATATAGCTCAGCATGGTGGGCCACAACCTCATCCACCAGGATAATGAGTTCTGCCTCTGTGAACTTAGGTTTTCTCAAATGATCTTGGGCTGCCTTGCCCCTTGCCCTCTCCTGAGACATGTTGGATGGTCTGGAAGGGAATAGTTTCTTACCTGTAACTCCATTTCTCCAGCATTGGTATCTTTCATGGATTCACATGCTTAGAATATTCCCCGTCCCCGTCGTCAGACTGGGACCCCTCGGTACACATATATAGCCTTTTCCTATAGGAAAACTTCTGACACTTTTGTGTCCTATCTACGTCCTTTTGGGGCCCGCATACGCATGCCCCGTAGGACGTCGCGGTATAAAAACCCCTTCCCCGCGGCTCCCTGCAGATTTTGGCCCCTCCAAAGTAGGAAGGGTCAAACCTATCAAGCATATACATTGCATTCCGGGGAGGCTGGCGGGCGCATGTGAATCCATCAAAGATACCAATGCTGGAGAAATGGAGTTACAGGTAAGAAACTATTCCCTTCTCCAGCATTGGATCTTTCATGGATTCACATGCTTAGAATAGATTGTACAGCAGTAAACTGGAAGACGGTGGTGAGAATGCAATGCAATATACACCAACAAAAATACACAATGCATAGGTACACAAGAAATAAGTTTACCCATATATCTGTACCTCCATAAAGCATACGGTCACCAACAGGTAGAAAAAACTCTCCACAGAGCTTATTTTATTGAAACAGATGGCACAGGACTGCTCTTCCCATCTGCACCTCGTCCGCATGCTGCCTCGCAAGGCAGTAGTGGCGGGTAAACGTGTGGGGCACCGACCATGCTGCAGTCTGGCATATGTCCGTTAGCGGAATTCCTGCCCATAATGCTGCTGAAGAGGACGTTGATCTTGTAGAATGGGCTCTAGGATGCCCTTGCAGCGGCCTTCCGGCCTTGGAGTGGCAAAACGCAATCGTCGACGAGACCCATCGAGCCAGTCCTTGCTTAGAAATTGCATTTCCTCTCGTCGACGGACCATACGCGATGAACAGTTGTCGAGTAGACCTGAGTTCTTGTGTATGATGTAGGTAAAATTTCAGGGCCCTCTTAACGTCCAAGGTATGAAGAGCTTTTTCCGCTGCCGATGATGGGGTCGCGAAGAAAGTAGGGAGGACAATGGACGAGTGTTTGTGATACACTGTAGGAACTTTCGGAACGAAAGTAGGATTAATTGCCAGAACCACCTTGTCTTTAAAGAATCTTAGGTATGGAGGATCTACGACCAATGCTTGCAGTTCTGAGATTCTCCTAGCTGGCGTGATAGCAATTAAGAACGCCAACTTCCACGATATGAATTTCATGTCCGAAGTGGCCATAGGCTCAAAGGGTGGTTTCATTAAGCCTGCCAGCACTACGTTGAGACTCCATGTTGGTGGAAAACGTTTTACTGGGGGAAAAGTTCAAAATAAACCCCTCATGAAGTGTTTCACTAATCTGTCGCTAAATAAAGGCGACGACTGTCTTTTCCTCGTGAACCTAGAGATGGCCGCCAGGTGCACCTTTATCGATGTGAAAGACAAACCCCCCTCTGCCAAGTGAAGCAGATAAGGCAGAACTTGCTCCAAATTCCGAAAAGTCAGGAGCCAGGCTGTGAGGTTGAGACTGTCCGGGTCGTGATGCCACACCGTACCTTTGTCCCGGGACAGTAGGTTCGGGACTCTCGGAAACGCTATTGGTTGTTCCAGCGACAGGTGAAGCAGGTCGGAAAACAACGGTTGCCTCGGCCAGTACGGTGCCACTAGAATTACCAGGCAACTGTACCTTCGTATCCACTGC
This sequence comes from Ambystoma mexicanum, assembly GCF_040938575.1. NCBI lineage: Eukaryota > Metazoa > Chordata > Amphibia > Caudata > Ambystomatidae > Ambystoma > Ambystoma mexicanum. Next base: position 39,358,081 of record NC_090934.1, read on the forward strand.
ACCGTCCTCCTTTTGAGGGGGAACGGAGGAAAAGCGTAAAGGAACTTGTCCGCCCATGGGAAGGAGAACACCTCCCCCATGGAACCCTCCTGAGGCCATCTGCTTGCGAATTGCTTGCATTGCTTGTTTTCCTTCGTTGCGAAGACGTCCAGTGGGGGGTGACCCCATTTCTCGAAGACTTTCGTCAGCTGAACTGTGTCCATTTCCCATTCATGTATCTGGGCCATCCTTCTGCTGAGGGAATCCGCTTGCGAGTTCCTCACTCCCGGGAGATGGTGAGCCACGATGGATATCTCGTGCTTTAATGCCCAATGCCACACTTTCTGGGCCTCCATGGAAAGGGTCCTGGATCACGTCCCCCCCTTGTTTTCTCAAATAAAACATGGCCGTCGTATTGTCCGTCAGCACTCGTACTCTTGATCCCTTGATGTGTGGTAGGAACGCCTTCAAGGCCCATCGCACTGCTCTGAGCTCTAACACGTTGATGTGTAGGAGTGACTCCGTTTGAGACCAACGACCTTGCGTTTGAAGAGTGCCCATGTGAGCTCCCCAGCCGGTTAGAGACGCATCCGTGACTATGGTTAGCTGGAACTCCGGTTCCTGTACGCGTACACCGTTGTTCAGGTTGTGGAAACTCTGCCACCACTGAAGAGTCCGAAGCAGTTTGTCGTCGTCGATGATTATCCTGTCTGACCACGATCCTTGGGCATGTGTCCACCGGTCCGCCAGGAACTCCTGAACTGGCCTCATGAATAGGCGACAGTTGGCCACCAGATGGATGCAGGATGCCATGGCCCCTAGGACCGAAACGTATTTTCTCACTGAAAGCTTGGTGTTTCGCCGTAGTCGACTCGCCAATTGATTGAGTTTTGAGATTCTGTCAAGGGAAGGCTTCACTAGCCCCGACTGGGTTTCGAACTGTGCCCCCAGGAACACCAACGATCTCAATGGCATCAGTGAGGATTTTTTGAAGTTTATGGCAAATCCCAGCTGTTGTAGAAGCTGCATGGTGGCTTGCAAACTTGTGTTGGTCGACGCTGGGGAGGATCCCCTTACCAGCCAGTCGTCGAGATATGGGTATACATGGTGGCCTTGCCTTCTTAGCCAGGCCGCCACTGGGGCCAGGCATTTCTGGGGGAGGTTTTGAGCCCAAAGGGAAGAACCGTGAACTGGTAGTGAGTCCGCCCCATCACAAACCTCAGGAACTTCTTGTGTTTCCGACGCATTGGAATATGGAAGTACGCGTCCTGCAAATCCAGGGACGCCAGAAATCCCCTTCTTGAACGGCTCGGATCACTTCCTGGAGCGTGAGCATTTTGAATTTTAGGCTCTTTAAGGACTTGTTGAGATCGCGTAAGTCTAGAATGGGACGCCATTTTCCGTTTGGCTTTTTCACGACGAAGTATCTTGACCTTTCTGTAATGCTGGAACTAATTCTATCACACCTTTTGCTAACATGAGTGTTACCTCTTGTTGCATTACCCTCAGATGGGAATGAGCGACGAACGCAGGTGGAATGTGCAGCGGGTTGTGATTGAATTGTAGAGAATGCCCGTTCCTTATTGTGTCCAGCACCCATTGATCTGTCGTTATTCGTTCCCATTCGTCGACATACGCAGATACTCTTCCCCCCAGAACGGTGTGTTGCTCGTCATTGCTGATCTTTATTTTGCTTCTCTCTCGACGACGACGGATAGGATGGTCTCTTCCTGGAGGTCTGGAAGTTCCGGCGTCGGTTTGCTGTTTGGGAAGCACGCCTGTATCCCTGGAAGGGGTATGCCGACCTACTGAAGGATCTGTCTCCTGACGCAGAGAATCTGGAATTACCTGAAGCCCCTCAAAAGGGACGAAAAGACTTGTAGCTTAGGCCACTCTGGGGGGCACCCAATGAACGTGCCGTGTCCGAGTCCTCTTTCATTCCCTTTAGGGCCTCATCTACTTTCTCTCCGAATAGAAGGTCTCCCTCAAAGGGCATATCTAATACTTTGTATTGTACCTCCGGCCTGAAGTAGGTACACTTAAGCCATGACTGTCGTCGTAACACGACCCCATTATTGACTTGCTTGAAGCCCGATTCAGCGAGGTCCACCGCAATGTTTATTGCGTGATTGGAGGCTTCCTCACCCTCTCGGACAAGTAACATCGCCGCCTTCCTATCCTCTTCCGGAAGATGATCCAGCAACGGAGCCAGCCTGTGCCACATTTTTCTGTCGTATCTGGCTACAATAGCCAGAGAGTTTGCAGCCTTTACTGTAGTTGCTCCCACAGATAGCACTTTTTTGCCGAAGGCATCCTGACGTCTTGCCTCGTTTTCAGGCGGAGTCGTGCACTTGTGCTGGGCCTTCGCTTCCCTCGCCGCTGCCGCCGACACCACCGATTCAGGTGTTGGTTGGGAGGATAAGCACTTGGGGGTAGACTCTGGAGCCTTACATTTTTTCTCCAGGCGACCTTTTACCGCCGGTTCCGAAAAGGGGTGACGCATTGTCTGCAAACCCTCCTTCCACACGTGATCTAGTATGGGTATTGAAAACACGGACCTCCTTCTCTTACCCATGTGGTCGAAAAGAAAACAGTCCTTCTGTTCTTCCTGGGACAAACCGAATTCCTTACATGCCTTCTCCATCATAGAATGGAATGATGCAATATCGTCCGGGGGAGACGGGTGAGCCGGGCTCCTTGGGGTTTCTAACTCCACCTCTGATTCCCAGGCTGGATCCCTGGAGGGGGATGAGGAGATATCCGACATGGCTCCTCTGTCAGACTCCGAATCTGGCAGCTCACCTTCCTCTTGGGGTGCCTGTGGTGCTGAGACTGGCGTGCGTAAATGAGTCGGTGGACGGGACGGGCCCGGCTCGTCGACGGGTGACTGTGGCAGGTTTACCTGAGGTAGTCTCTGGTCCAACGACTGTACTAAAGACTGAAGCGTGGACAGAATCTCCAACGACAAAACAGATTGAGGATTGAGAAGAGGGGCAGACACCGGAATTCCGGATCCCCTCGTCGATGACTTGTCAACCACTCGAAGCCCGAGGTCTGCTGGGCCGGCTATTTCCCCGCTCTCGTCCTCTCCCGAGGACAGCAACGCTGCCTGTTCCTGCAGTAAAGTATCCGGAGGGATCGGATTGAAAACTTCAGGCCTCCAGGCTTCCTGTAGAACCTCCGTCGATGAGACCACCGTCGCAGTCGTTGTCGGGGGGACGGTAGGTACCACATGCGTCAGTGGTAGGGAGGAGGCCGATGACTGGACCGCCGTCGACGACGGTGGCTTAGCAGGTGGTTTAGGCGGTCCCGCCTTTTCTGCACTTGGCCTGCTTTTACTCAACTCTCGACTCGTGGTCGATCTATGGTGATCGCCCGAGGAGCATTTCGGCCTTTCCTTGTGATGCTTTTTTGACGAAGATGACGATTTTCTCGTCAAAGATTCTCTAGCTGAATGACTCCGAGATGACTCTTTCTCCGCCGGTCGAGATTTCTTCGCCGGTGGTTCCGACGATACAGCGCGGTGTGAGGTTTTTGCCGATTGTGTGGAGCCTACCTCCGAAGGGGGGTATGCCCCCGCTCCATCATCCAACCATGCCACCAACCGTCGATTTCGGTCTTTGAGGGTCTTTTGAGAAAACCCTTTGCATATGTCACAGTTATCAGCCGAATGATGAGGGTGGAGACAGTATATACAATCCATATGTCCATCCCCTCGTAAACTTTTTTCAAGCTGCACGTCGCGCACGGGTGGAACAGCACCTTTCCAGACATGAAGGAAAGATTCACCTAACTCCAACTCCAAGTACACAACCTTGTACAAAATAGTAAGACGACGCGAGGAGATCCCACTACTTTGGAGACGGTTGAAATCTGAAGGGAGCCGCGGGGGCGGGGCTTTTATACCGCGACGTCCTACGGGACATGCGTATGTGGGCCCCAAAAGGACGTAGATAGGACACAAAAGTGTCAAAAGTTTTCCTATAGGAAAAGGCTATATATGTGTACCGAGGGGTCTCAGTCTGACGACGGGGAATATTCTAAGCATGTGAATCCATGAAAGATCCAATGCTGGAGAAGTGTGGATGGCTTCCAGAAGCTCTGATATTGGATGGATTGTGATTTTCAAAATGGGTGCCGCACTGTTTCCCATGCTGGCGGAGACGCAGGTCCTGCCGGGGTTAATAGCGCATCAGACTCAATTAGCGTTACTGCCAGGCCCGTGTGCGTGTGCCCGCATATGTGTGATGCAGTGCTATTTGAGCCACGGTTCCTGGCGATAACGCTATTTCTGCTCGGCTGAAATAGCACCCGTGTAAGGCCCAACTTGTGATGGGGCCCTACATGACGATTTTCGGGCAATAAACTTTCCACCAGTACTTTGGTTACATTATCCAGAGAAGCTCCCCTATTTTCATCCAATCCAGGAATTCCACATAATGGGCCTCATTATGAGTTTGCCGGTCCAGTATTAATGGTGCTGGTAAGCTTGCCGGTACCGTTGTTACCGTACTGGCAAACTACGAGTTCTGCTCGCGGGTGCCTTTTTGCCCGTCAGGTCTGACCTGGCGGGCGGGCCGACCGGCACCCGCGAGCAGACTATGTCGGATGCACTAGCACCATTCACGAATGGTGCCGGTGCATCCGGCTTCCCCATTCCTATTGAGCCCTATGGGGCTCGAATGGAGAGCATTTTTTTCTGGCGCCCGGGAATGTGCAATTACCGGGTCCGCCGGGGCTGTAATGCCCTGGTAATTGACAATTCCCGAGTGCCGGAAAAAAAAATACGCTGATGCTGAAAACCTGTTTCTTAGGCTTATTCCTAATGGAAGCAGGAGGGAGACCCATGCTACAAGATGATTCCAGATTAAATGACGAAATATTTTTCAAGCCTGTGTCACCCATCCCGTGAATAGAGTTAAGCTTCGGCCGAGGGAAGCCATTCTCACCCTCAACCTCCTCCTTCTCACATTTCAACTCCAATAATGAAGTCCGACAGGTTTTTTTTTTAAACAGTTTGTATTGGTTTTCCAACATATAACCATATAGTACAATGTACCTTTGTACAACATAACTTACACGTACAGTTTCATGTTTCAATTTTCTGCCATCCCAACCCGTATCTCCCTCCTCCCCCGGCCTACATCACACCCCACTCTTCACCCCCCGCTCCACCCTTATTCCTCCTCCCCTACAGGACTATCTCTCTCCAGACTAAGTCAGAGAGGGTTTCTTCTATGCTGCAGGCACTAGTTTCATTGGCCGGTACAAGTACGCCTAGGTCAGGTCTAGATTCAAGGGGTCGCTTGACTGGCACTTGAGCTGACACTTGAAGGATTCCAGGCTGCCAAAAAGGCAACATGCTACCCAAAGCTAGTACTGTTGGGATTTGGTTAATTGCACCAGCTGAAGCGGAGCAGGGTTATCTCCCTGAGGACCTATGCTACCCCTAAATGTCAAGTCCAAATTAGTAGCCATCCAACCGATTCCATTCAGTTTGTTTGTTGCCGATAAAGACCTGCACCTTGGATGTCACCTTGGAACCAGGAAAGTGGCCCTCTCACCTCCCCTTCCATGCCCGGCCACCTACGCAAGGAGCTCACACCTACTCACAGTCGAGAACTTAGCACCTTACCTTCTCAACCCCACCTTGCAGGCCCCATCCTCCAATAACCCTGAAACCTTAAGGATGTCATCACTTCAGCCGTGAACGCCATCGCTCCACTGACCCTTAAAAAAGCTAAAAAAGCCAAACACACTAACTCATGGTTCTCCACAGAACTTCTTGACCAACGTGCGCAAATGAGGATTGCCCTTTCCACATGGAAAGCCAACCCTTCTGAAGCCAACAAACAGATGTTCAAAGCCATTTCGAAATCCTACAAAACAAAAATTACCACAGCCAAAGCTGCCTCCTTCAACGCTAGGACCTATGACGCCAAGTCGGGGTCTAAGGAGCTATTCACCATCTTTAGGGAACTGGAAAAACCATCTGCTCACCCTCATCAGTCATCAAAGACGACAAGTGGTGTAATAGTATTCAATCTGCCATGCTAGAGAAGCTTAACACTCTCCAAACCAAAATTTGTATCCACCAAAAAGCCCTCTCCAACCTTATAGCTAACTTGCGTGCTGAACCACCCACCAAGACCACCTCCTCCCCACTATTTGACTTCAAAGATATCACTGAGCTAGAGGTCATCGCCCTGCTCAACTCCATCAAACCCTCCAACAGCAAGGGTGATGTCTGCCTGTTACACATACCAGACATTGGTCCCTCTGGTCTCAAAACCGATTACGCGGCTCACTTTGAGTCAGGAATTCCAAGATGGTGGACCACTGTACGGGCCGTTCAGATAGCAACGTTGCAGTCTTTCCACGTTCGCCAGGAACACGGCGAACAGCTCACGTGATTCCCTTATACCGCACGAAGATTGAACGCTCTTCGCGCCATTACTGTTGTGGCTAATGCTCCGTGAGTTTGCATCAGGTGTGGTTATCTCACTCTACTCTTGTTGCAACCTTTTCTACTACTTACTTTACTAACCTTGTCTTCCCTCTAATTTTCAGACTTTCCTTCCGCCTGTCCCGTACGCCCGATTCTCGGACTTGTTGCTCACTCCTCGTCGGATCACAAGATTATCAGTTCTCATTATTCCTATGGGTAAATATTCTTAAGATCCAGAACTATATCCTGTTCTCCCTTTGAGCTTGATTTGTACCCGATTATAATCGCCATATCTTACCCCTCCATTTATTCCATAAACTTCCCGTCCAAATCCGTCTATCGGATCCTGTTGTTTATGTATTCACAAAGTTGCTGATTAAGAGGTTAGAGGGAGTTCATAATCTTACCTACTTCTTGTATCTAAACTTGCTTGTTCTCCTTTCATCTCATCCTGTTGTTTTCTTACCTCCAGAAGAAACTGTCCAGCATCATACTTCCATTTCCATCGGTGGCGCTGAGGCATCTTTCGCTCGAGTCACTGGATCCTGTTTCCGACCAGGGTTTTCTACCCCAGAGGGTTTCCCTGACAGTCGCGTACTTTCTCTCGAGGTTTTCTTACCGAGTAGAGAGTTGCGCAGCGGTCGGGGCAATCTATGCATTCAGCATTTGCTTCCCATTGGAAACGCCACTCTGCCAAGGTGAGAATTTGCCTAGTTTCTAAATTGCTTTTGTTAACCCAAGGCACAGATTCAGACTAGTACTAACACTGCCCAGCTAGCCTCATCAAAGACTCAGCACCTACTCTAGCCCCCTTCCTAACAACATTTATTATCTCCTCCTTCCAGTCAGGCCATGTTCCGTCTGGACTCAAGGAAGCTTGGGTACGCCCACACCTCAAAAAACCCTCGCTTGACCCAACAGTCCCGGGGAACTACAGGCCCATCACCACTGTACCATTCCTGCTCAGAATTTTGGACAAAACAGCATACTTGCAAGTCCAAATGTTCCTAGAAGACAACCGTCTTCTCAGCCTGTGGCAATCTGGCTTCCGCCCATGACATGGCACCGAAACGGCCCTCCTAGACTTAAAGAATCAAATGGACAATCTTAGAGATGCAGGCAAACCTGCTCTCCTATTGCTCCCGGATCTATCCCCTGCCTTTGACCTGGTTGACCACTACACCCTGTGCCACCATCTAGCCACCAGAGCTAGCTTCTCCACCAAAGCCTGTCAATGGATCACCTCCTTCGTCCAAGAAAGGGCCATGAAAGTCTTTTCTGACTCAGCCTCCGCCACTCTGTCTCATCATCTGCGGTGTTCCTCAGGGTTCCTGTATCGCGCCTACGCTCTACAACCTCTTCACGAGGCCCCTGTTCAGCATCCTTGATTCCCTTGGCATCTCATATACTAACTATGCGGATGACACACAGGTACTTATCCCACTCACTGGCGATTACCTAGCAGATACCAAAACCCTCACCACCATCTACTCTACCATCCAATCATGGATCGCAGTAAACTGGCTCTGCCTCAACAGTGAAAAAACTGAACTCCTCCTCATAGGGTCACCCTTCACACTGGGTAACCTCGGAGATCAGTACACCTCCTTCACCATTGACAACATTCCCATCAAGGTCCCCAACCACGTGAAGACACTCGGAGTCTACCTGGACTCCGACTTGTCCATGGATAGACAGGTCAATGCTATTGCCGCCTCCTCAGCCTACTACTCTAAAGTCCTCAACGCCGCCCGGCCCTTCCTGTCCCGCCATAACTGCCTCAACATTACCAGGGCAATTATCGGGTCAAGGCTAGACTACTGCAATGCCCTTCTCGTTGGGACCGCCAACAAAAATATTGCCAAATTGCAACTAGTCCAAAACAATGCATTGAGGGCAGCCACACGTGCCGCAAGAAGAGACCATATCTCCAAAATCAGAAGGCAGGCACACTGGCTCCCTGTCAAAGAGAGAATTGTCTTCAAAACACTCGCACTCACCCACAAATGCCTTAATGAACTTGCCCCTCCTTATTTGACACACAGAATTACCAAGCATACTGCCACAAGACCCTTAAGAACGTGCTATGCCAACACGGTTGTCATGCCCATAACACAAAAGGTGCGCGCTGGTGGCTCCAGCTTCCCCACCCAGGCAGCCACGCACTAGAACGAACTGCCACCTCACTTAAGATTGCTCGAGTCACACCAAGCCTTTCGCAAAGCTATCAAAACCAGGCTCTTTATTTAAATTGCCTCTCGTTACACTAAGAATCTGTATAAGTCATTTCTTGCATCTGTGCTTGTTACTGTGTAACCATGAGACCCCTGGTCACTTGTTTGTAAATCATAAGTCCTTCATCTTCTGTAACAGCGCCTCGATGCCTTATGGGCTGCAAGCGCGCTTTACAAATGCAAATAAATAAAATAAATAAATAAATGTCCCCAGGGCAGACTTGAAAGAAGATTGATTCAACAAAGTTTAAAAAAAATTCCTAGATGATTGCTTGGTGTTCTTTCACAGCAGTCTTTTTTCCCCTTTATTTTGATCTTTAGGATTCACCATTTCATTTTGCCCTGATGAGCCGGACGTCTCCTCAAGTAATGAGCTAATTATTTCAGGGCCCTCCGGTTTCATCCGGCTCCTACCTGCAGAGATGCATGCTTCCTCTACTTCCACAGCGTCCAAAGCAACTTGACAGCCAATAAGGTCCCCTGAGACACTATGCTCTTCCATATCCATCCATGGGATGTTATAGTTGATCACTGCCTTCATCCACTTAAATCCCTATTGCTGACATTGCCTTCGTAACATTAGGTCTAGGTACACATATGCGATCAATCTGGATGCTTCCTGTCATTTTGGAGTGTACAAAATCTTTCAGCCCGGATTGTAAATCAATGTTTTCAAATTTGAATAATAGGGATTCCAACAACGCCGAGTGAATCATGGTTTCGGCTTGAATGCGTTCATATGAGGACACCCAGAAGCAGAGAACCTGGTTAATTCCAAGCAATGTCGATTCAAGGGCAACACCTTGCTGTACCGCAGTGAATCGACACTCCATTTGTTTGATCATCTTTGAGAGTCTCCTGGGGGGAACGCATCCTGTGGTGGAAGTACAGGAGGTTATAGATGTATCTGAGTCCTGGGTAACTACTTCTGAAAATATCGGAGGTTGGAGTATCAGGAAAAGAATTATTGATAGAGATCTGATCATTATTATTGTTTTGAGTGGGCAATGTTCCAGCACTAGAAAAAATAGAAGTCATCTTGAAAGCCAGCAGTGTCAAGAATGTTGAGTAGCATTCCGTCAGGGATAGAAAGTCTGCATTTCGGATTAGTTTCGCATTAGCATTGTGGGCGGCTTCAAAGACACCAGAGGAGATGCTGGGTAAGGCATGATTGAAAAATGCTGTCAGCTTTGCTGATTTTAGAATCTTACCCACATTGGGTATTCTAGCTGAAACTATGCTGGCAACCTCATTGTCCACAGGCCTTCAGGTGACACGGGCAAGGGCAAGTTCTTGAGTCATTTGCAAGGAGTTATTCTTTCTCCATAGGTGGTACATGCACTTTGAAGAGTAGAACAAGTAGTACTTTTTTTCTGGGATCGCCGTCACTGCCAAACTGCAAATACACACAGTGCACACTCCCGCGCATGCTGCACACTGTGGATGGCTTTTAGTGCAGGTATGCTCTCTGAGAATTAGGAAGGTGATAGAATGACTCTGTATCAGGTGAACTGTGACCGTCTGATCCATCTGAAAAACTGTGAATACACACACTGTGCAATCCCACCTGATTATTAATACCTTTTAAATTCTAGCTCAAAAAGTGCAAACAATTTGTCATACTACCAGCCCAAAGCCAGATGTGAATACATTCAGATCACGTTATGAGAAACCTGAAGATGTCTACCTGACTTGTCCCTGGGGATCTGTCATCCAGGTGGCCAGGACACAGCCATCGCTATTGGATCAAGTTCCTGGGGTTTGACCAGGGGTTTGACCAGTGAGGGAGGATCCCTGTATGGACGCGGTATCCCCCTTCTTATAAAACCTTTTCCCCATCCTACCACGTAGGATACTCAAACACTCTACCCTCACCCCTTTTCCAACACGAACACTTGCACACCACGAAAGACGATGGACAAACACCAGAGCCGTTTACCTGACATGTCCCAATATAGGGGTCAGCCAGAGTCAGGCAATTGACCAGAATCACACACACCTTTCCCATCCCCGCAGGGATAAAAGGTGGAGCACAAGACGAGCGAAGGCAAACCACAGAATGAGAGAGCTAACTCAGCATGGCAGTTCAAGAGGAAGCGAAAGACGGTGCGAATCGAGCGGGTGACAAGGAGAGAAGCGACTTGCCCTTTCCGAGCCAGGCCCGTGAAACCTCCACGGAAGGAATCATAAGACTGCGAATAATAGCCAGCGTGTGTTGCAGCAGATGTCAACGGTATTGGGGCCCTCCTCCGCTGATAACTAAGCCGGGGAGAGATGCTTGCCACTGTCCTATCGGCCTTGACTCAAGAGACAAGAACAGCCAAGCGGTTCATCACAGCCGGTGAGTCGAGGGGAGAGCCAATAAGAAACCGAACTGTGTTGAATGAAAGCGGCAAATAGAAAATAAAGGGAAGTTCAAAGAACTGTTAACACCTTAGGGGAAAACCAGCTGCATAGGGGTCCGGCACCACGTGGATGTTCACTCAAGAGACTGTGGTTGATTTCCCTTTTTGTTGAAACTACCGATACCTGAAGGCCGTAGGGGAGCCACCAAGAAACAGTCAAAGTGATTGTGATAGGGGTCTAACTGTTCAAGGAATTGTGTGATTGGCAAAGTTGGCAAGAGTGAACCTGACATAGGGATGCCAATGAGAAGGGGCAAAGCCTAACATCCCAATAAATAGTGTGTTGACAAGAGTGAACCCGGCAGAGGGATGTCCACAGTGAACTGTTTAAAAAGAATGTAAGATTTGTGACTGTCACAGAGGAGATTGTGTTGAAAGCTGTAGTGAACCCAGCTAACATTCGCGAGGTGTCTGAACCCGGAAGAAGGGGATCCAGGGGTAGAAAGACATCACCCAACGTGCAAGCAGAAAGGAACTTGTGTCTATTATTTTGGGAACACATTAGGTCCTCAAAGGCAAGAGATTTTTTGTAGAAAAGAGACAACCACCGAAGGTCCTGATACCTGAGAGCGGAACTGCAATCTTGTGTTGGGAAAGCTCAAGTGTGTGCTGTGCTCCAGAGTCCCGGCTTGTCCCGTGCTCAAAACGTGGGGAAGGGTGATCCCGACTGCCGCATCCTGACTTATTATTTGTGAACACTTCTTTCTTTCCTGTGAATCCTATCCCGCACTCTTTGTTTGTATTTAGCGTAAGGATTGGCAATAGGTTTTTCTTAGTATAGGCTGTTATATTTGACAAGATGCCACTAGGACTGCCTTATTATTATTTGATGGTCGTAGCTTGCTCCCATCTTAGATTTAGGTTTAGATTAGGCATTTTTCCAACCTGCATTTACAATTTAATAAACACCCTTGAACTGTGATTACTTGTGTCTGTCTATTCTTGATACCATGCCTTCCTTACAACGTGCAGTTTTGAACATAAAGTCTAAAAAGCCAGGTAGGTTATGTAAGATGGTGTGGGAAAGTAAAGGCGCTTCCATTGTAAACTGCCCTGGTATCAGAAGCAACAATACAAAGAAGTGCGGAAGAAGGTAAATAAAAGACGAGAGAAAGAAACAAAAATAAAAATAAATGAGAAAAACACACACGCCCAACCATACAAACTGGCACAAGAAATAAGGTTAGCAGAAGAGAGAACAGCAGCCACCCCATGAATCAACAGAAATGGCAGGAGAGTTACAACCATTTCTTCAACTGAATGCTAAGAGGTAAAGGGATGGACAAACAGTAAACACCATAGAGGTCATTGCAGGATTTAACATCTACTACAGTCACAGTCATTGCCAAACAAAATAAATTAAGGGCAAATAATCCCACTCCACAAACCTACATCTCAGTTGCAATACCCCATCACAGTTTGTGGTTTAGCCTAATGCATAGACAGGAACCCCACAGCGCATATCAAGATTTAAAATCGCCACAAAGTTATCACATTACAACCAGAAGGTAGTGTGAGCCAAGCATGGTATCAAGAGAGGCACAGACTCAAGGATAACAGTTTAAAAACTGTAGAGGAGCAGCTGAATGCCTCTACAAGTAATCCCGGCCACCTACTTCCTGTCTGTTGGAAACCTGAGATTGTACCATGCTTAACACCTACATGTGTAGCAATTGAATAGCGAGTGTTCGAAAGAAGATATCCATCCCCGAAGAGATGACAATCTGAGGGAAGAACTCCCAGAGGGAATATGAAAAAGAGCAAAAGAAGAGCTGGTGATGTCACAAGAGACAAGTGTGATGTGTTAGATACTGGGCCTCATTACAAGGTTGGAGGTAGCCTTGCTGGTAAAACCGGCAAGGCTACCTCCAAACTTGCAAGAAAGTCCAGCACCCGCGAATGGGCAATTACCGGGGTATTCCGGCCCTGCCGGACCCGGTAATTGCCCTTTCGTGGGTGCCGGAATCGGGTGATCCCCATTCCCATTTGAGCCCCATTGGGCTAAATGGGGATGCCTGTAGCACCGGCACTGCTCATAACGGTGCCTGTGCTACAGGCATGCTGTGCTCGCGGGTGCCTTTCATTCCACCAGGTCAGACCTGGCGGAATCAAAGGCACCCGCAAGCACAACTCTGTGTTTGCCGGTCCGGATACAACGGTACCGGCAAGCTTAACGGTACCGTTGTATCCAGACCAGCACGCTCGTAATGAGGCCCACTGGTCGAAACAAATGTATGGAACTTATAGAAGTTGATGACGAAGTTAAGGAATTAAGTAACCTTCCATATACGAAGAGAATATTGTGTGTGTATGATGAACTGAAGAAAATGCAAACCGTTCAATGGTTGTACAGATGCAGTAACGCAAGTAGATTAAGTGATCATCGAAGCTGGCTATATGTAGTGAATAGACCGCAGGGGAAGCCGCCATCGTGTAGGAGCTGGACATCAGTGTCATGAATTTAGTAAGCCCGGACCCATGGAGAAGAGAGGCCAAGAGCTGTGTTGCAGCAAGAATTAGCTGACGATCATAGACGAGCATGGTGAGGCTGTCTGGCATGGTGTCAACAGTTGAAGCAGCCAAGTTTGGTAATCTATTTTCAAAGGCAGCGAACGTGAGAAGCTGAAATTTCCCTTGATAAGGTGCAAAGAATGAACACCAAGTGTGCCAAGTTTTATTCAATTAGGACATTTAAATGCTGTAAAAAGGACAAAATCGTGGTCTCCTGTCACGTGATTTAAGGATGAAATTAGAATTGAGCTTGGCGTCCTAGAACAATCTGGCACTTCTTGCCCACCGCATCGCCGCTCTCTGTCCCAAATTCCAGTGCTACGCGGATGATACCCAGCTAATTTTCAGGCTACCCTCGGCCTCCTCTTCTCCATCCCTCATCTCTGACTGTCTTTCTGCTATCCATGAATGGTGTGCCGCCAACAACCTCTGCCTTAATGCCAGTAAGACTGAGATTCTACTCATCGGCACACCCACTCCCTCCTTCCCTGCAGCTCTCTGGCCGGCCTCCCTTGGCCCTCTTCCTGCTCCTACCTGCAAGGCAAAAAATCCCGGGGTCATCTTCAACTCCACACTCTCTTTCTCTCCCCACATATCTGACGTCTCTAAGATGTCACACTACCAGCTACACCTCATCAGAGGTATCCTTCCTTTCCTCTCCTTCCCCCAGAAGCTCACTGTCTGTAGAGCCATGGTTCTCCCGAAGCTGGACTACTGTAAAAGCCTCTATCTAAATCTGCCTGCCTCTACTCTCCGCCCTTTGCAACTCATCCAGAACAGGACTGCGAGACTTTTCCTAGGCCTCAAGCCCAGGGACCGTATCTCTCCAGGACTGAAATCACTACACTGGCTCCCAGTGGCTGCGAGGATTAAATTCAAAATCCTCTGCATTGTCCACAAGGCCTTCTGGGGCCTTGGGCCAAAATACCTTCAACTCTCTCTTCTTAAATATCTTCCTTCTCAAGCTCTTCGCTCATCCACCTCCAACTCCCTCCGGGTCAGCCGCTTCTCCAAGCAACGAGTTGGGGGTAGATCTCTCTCCGCAGCAGGGGCCTCCTTCTGGAACAGCCTTCCTGCCTCCCTGAAACTTGAGGAGAACCATCACCGGTTCTGGAAGCACCTCAAAACCTTCCTCTTTGCCTCAGCTTTCTCTCCCTCTCTCCCCTGCTAAAATCACTGAACCTGCAGTGAATCTGCAACTGGGCCACCCACCGATCTCGGTCCTTGGCCCAGCCACTCTTCCCTACACTGCCTCCCTGCACTACGGGACTGTCTCTGTATCCTACAGCCCCTCCTCCCGGCGTTTACTTTGTTATTTATCTTGTTTTCTACTAGCCCTGTACTGCACTTTCCCCTCTCACTTTCCCCTTCCACTTTTCCCTTCCCCTCTACCGTTGCCCTTGCGCAATCTGAATGACACTTGGCCTAGTAGGATCGTTGTCTGTCGTTTTCTGTCTCCCCTTGTTCCCCCCAGCCTCGTCGCGCCTTGAAACACTTGGGTATAGGTGCGTTACAAATGCCATATCATAGCGCATGCTCACACTCCCTTATATTCCAAAAGACAAGAATACACTGCAAGGCCAAATTCTAAGACAAACTGCATGGCAGAAGGCATGGGTGATGCGAGACAATGGGCTAATTGGGTGGGGAGGTGGAGTCAAGGCCACATTTTGGCACCTGGTTCTGAGCTTACGTACTGCTAAATGGACCGAATGTTCCAGACATGGCACAAGCGTGCCAACCAATTGAAGAGGGCCATATAACGAAGAGCCTTATAGGTTGAGAGGCAATGATATACCATGGGCCTCATTACGACCCTGGCGCTAATGGGTTAACGGCGCCGTAAAAGGCTGCACCGCCGTTAACCCATTAGCGCCTAATTACGAGGTCCCTTTGCAGGACCCGACCTTAATGGCTGATCTAGACCAGCCATTAAAGTAGGGACCCGCAAAGGGACCTTCGTGGTAAGTATGGTACCGCAATTTGCGGTACCGTACTTAGCGCCTTCACCATTCCCATTATGCCCTATGGGGCAAAAATGGGAATGGGGAAGGGCCATGGGGAAATGGGGAAATACCGCCCGCCAACCTTGGAATGGGGCGGTATTTCCCCATTTCACCATGGCGGACACGTTACGATACCGGCACTAACCATGGTGCTAATAGCGCCATGGATTAGCGCCGGTATCGTAATGAGGGCCCATGCACTTATTAGTGTAAGAGATTACATGCGTTAGAGGTAGGCATACATTGGGATCTATGTGATCACTGCGCCGCCCATAACTGCGACAGCCGAAATGCTGACGCCAGTTACGGCGCGGCACAGTGATCATATAGATCACTGTGCCCGCTTCCCCGGCCTGCTTTTCCCTTCCCACCCCCCATCCCCAACTTACCTTTTTACGGCGGCACACTTCTGTGTGTGCCGCCTGCACCCTGCTATCCCTGCGGCATCAGCTCCTCCCACTAACGTGGGTTCGGGCTGACGCAGCAGGGTGCTTTTCTTTTCTTTTTCTTTCGTGTTCCCTGTTTACCAAAATGGTAAGCGGGGGAAACCCCTGCAACCCCAACTCCCGTTATGGCACTAAAGCAGAGCGGGGGACACCACCGCGACCCCTGCTGTGCTTGGGCACAGTAGATGTCACCCTCATTTTGTGTGCCCCCAAAGTTGCAGTAACTATCACAATCCCACTTAGGTTTTTCTCATTTGCCACGTAATATGACATCACATGACACATTTTTAGTATAAAAGATTGATTTTATGTGATTTTCAGCGAGAGCTTGAGCGAACGTGCATTGATGTCCGTTGTAACCTCCCTGTTTTAGATCATTGTTAATACAACAGCAAACTTTGCCATCTTTCTGAGTTGGTTCGCTTATTTGGTCTCAGAGTTATTCTGCATGCCATCGAGTGCATGCATGTTACCCAAAGGACTTTAAGTTCACATGGTAGCACTGTGGATGGTTAAAATATCAAGTTTGCCCCTAGTCTTTCGGATGATCAGGTATCCTCCTCCATTAGCTGGAAGAACGCAGGTTTTGCTGTGGAGAGCAGCCGAATAGAAAGAAACTTGCAAGAAGAACCGAGATGGTGGGCAGGTCCCCCTTTCACGAAATCCCTGCCTGGTTTCCACGGGCGCTATGCGGACGGAAGGTGAAGTGGTCGGATTGGAGGAAGAGTCGATACCAAAGGCCTTGAGTCGATAAATAAACAAGTGGTAAGTAGACTAAGGGGAATGGCAAATGAAGGGAATGGGATTGTGATCATTTTTGAGTAACAGGAAATATTGAGTGAAGAGAAGAAGAGCGCATAGAGTCCTGACTCAAGAGAGTTTCAAAAGGAGACATTGTAAATCTCAACGGGGGTAGAGCAGAAACTTATAATGCACTAACAGGTTCGTGTTAGGTGATGTCTCAAACCCTGTACAGGGTATAAGAAAAGGCAAAAGGGAAAAAGGTGATCACGGTGTTTATTCATGTGTAAAGTCGACTAGTCGGTGTGTTGTTTGTAGAGTAGAAATACCTAAGACCTAAGAGCGGTAGAAGTTGTAAAATAATTGAAACGAAGTTGAAAAGCTATAGTGGCTACCTAGTGAAGAGGTTGGTACCAATCTAAAGGTAGAAATAGCTAATTAAGAAGCTAGAGGCTTGAGTGGAGATTGATGGTGCACGCTCATATTTGTTATTTTAAAGGAGATTGAAAAATGTGGTGATTCACGCAAAAGTATATAGGTTTTGTTATAAGTCTGGTAAGTACTGACAGTTAATTGGGACTTGTCACTATGGGAGACACTCTGCTGATGCACTTATGTAAGACACTTCCAAAACACATGCCCAAACTCAGAGTACAGTGCAGAATGGGTGAAAGGCACATCAGATAAGATGTTTATGCCATGGCCACAAGGGGGATTGCTGTCAAAAGCGGCATTGCAACACATGACCACATATTTGCACGCTGTGTACATGGTGAAGAAGTTAGAGAACAGATTAGCGATTTTAGAGCGCTGGAAAATGTAACAGGAAGAGAGAGAGGATCTGCCACCTGAGGAGTAGATACTTAGTCAGTGTAAGGAGGAAGTTGTTGAGCCTTCAGCTCTCCTTACCTCACCTGAAATAAAAGGCGTTAATACAGAAGAGGTAGGGTTGTACCCTTTAAAAGAGTTGAAAGCGGCAACAGGGTACAGTAATCAGATATACAAACCTACCGCTTATAATAGTGATGATAATCCTGAGGAGAATAAGAGAAAATAAGCGATTTGTAAGATAATACAAGAAAAGGAAGAAAAGGGTGAGCGGTCGAAAATTGTCGACAGAAATAAACAGGGATATTAAGAGATGGAAAGGAGAAAAGGATAGAGCTGACAAGGTAACGCTCGTGCAGAACAAATGGATGGGAGGACAGATAATGCTTAAATTAGATGGGAAAAGTATCGAGGAAGTTAGACAAAGAGAAGATAAGGATGAACAAGAAAGAAAGGATAAAGAATGGGAAAAGAGATTGAAAGAAGACTAACAGAAAAGGAAGAGCATAGAGCAACGAGAACAGCTATACCAGGAAGAGCAAGCAAGAAAAGAAGAAAAGGCAGAGAACAAAAGAAATATGACAACAGACAGAGAGTGATAGAAGAGAGAGATAGACTGGAAAGGACGAGAGAGGAGGAGGAAGCGCAAAGACTGAGGGATAGAAGAATACAGAGATAAAGGAAAGAAGGGAAGGAGTAAAGAAGGAAGAATGAAGACAAGAGGAAGAAATCATTACAAGAAATGCAAGAAAACAAAAAGAGTTAGATGAAGAAATGGAACAAAGAAGGAAGCGACAAGGTTTTGATACTAGTCATACTCGTAAAGAACCCATAGGGCGAAGTCCAGAGATATGATGGGAAAGAATAGAAGAGTTCCTTCCTTTAAAGGAAGCAATGCCAGAGGCATCTAGAGTTGTATTAGATGAAGAAAGATTTGATGCAGAAAGCATCAGAGAAAGAATTTATAAGACTTATCAAAAGTTGAAAAGAAGTAGCGAGTATGAAACTCCAGGAAACGATGATTGATCCTCAATGTCTCAATCACGAAGAGAGGAGGGAAGCCTACTCAGTAATGAACTTCGAGCATTGTCTCTGAGTAGATTGAATCTGGATAAGGGTGAAGGGGATGATAGTCATAGTAGTTGGGGACAAGACATGTCAGATGAGGAAAGTCTACCCTCGAGGTAGGAGGAGGAGGAGGTATCTGCGCCCCAAAGGAAGTTTGCAAATGAATAAGGAAGTAAGATGTCAGATCTAGAACAACCTAAAGACAGGACGCCAGACCCCATACCATATCCAGGCCGTCACAGAGGACGATCATATAGTGAGAAGGGAGAATCGCCACCATATGTGAGCCGGTTAAGGTTGTTAACCACAAGGAGGCAGACAGGAACAAACGTCTCTGCCAGGGGTAGACTGATAGTAGGATCCAATTGTGGGGTAGGGTTTACGCAGTTTCCCTTATTGGAAAAAGGGGGAGCAAGACCACAGTATATTCAATGGCCGAGGATGGACAAGGATCATTTGAGGTGTAAACTCACGAGTTTGATGTCGGGCGCTGGAACATAAATATACGAATTAGAAAAAATGGTAGGAGGAAATACGCTGGCCATAGGGGACATTAAAGGTCACTTTCATTTACACCAAAGCCAGCAGCTTCAACGTTGCAAGATGCAACGTTGAAGCTGCTTGCTTTAAATGAAAGTGTTTATATACACCCGTGCGGTGTACATGAACACTTTCATTTACACCAAAGCGAGCAGCTTCAACGTTGCAGAACGTAACGTTGAAGCTGCTCACTTTGGTGTATCGGCAGCATTTTCGTTAAATAACGATTCCCTCGTTATTTAACGAAAATGCTACCGAGATTCTGCAATCCACCTGTAGAAACAGGCAGATTACAGCAAACGCACTGTCGTGCTTTGCGATGACGCCCAGGCCCACTTCAGAATAGCAGTGGTGCCTGGGCGTCACGAAATGGCACAGTGAATCGTGCTATTTAGCACGTTCACTGCGCCATGATGAGAATCGGGCCGAAAGGGTACAGTATCCTGATGCATCGGATATGGATGAAATTATAACATGTAAAAAGAAGGAAGGTGAAGACCCTATTGCTTACATTCATGATATTCAAGAGAAATGGCAACTTGAAACGTGGGAAAAAATTGTGGCATTATTTTATCACATTTTTATTTCAGGGGTTACCGGAGCCAGTACAGAGACAGATGAAGAAACAATTGGGAATGGAAGCGAAACTGTGGCCTGAGATACAGTTGACAATAGTGCATCACTGTCAGCTGTTGCAAGAAACAAATAGGAAGAAATATGAGACTAGGAAAATTGAGAAAGACAAGTTAGTTCAGAAAAAATGGTCTAAATTTGCCATATAAGTGGAGAGGGATTGGGAATGCAGGAAGCAATGGGTACATCGCAGGCCAGTAATCAACACCCGATGGACCAAGGTGGATATGGGTTTGTGCCGAGAGGCAGAGGTATGGGCTATAGAAGAAGAAGAGGATTGCAAAATAATCAGAGTGGGGTTCAAAATACACAGAATGAGAATCAGAATACCCAGGGAGGATTTAACAAAGAGAGACTTATCAGACGAGCACCTGCAGTATGTTGGACTTGTGGGATGACGGGGCATATTGCGCGCATATGTGGGAGTCAAGGGAATGTACAGAATGGCCAATTTCCAAGGGTGGGGACAGCTTATCCTCCACCATATAGTACACAAACTTGAGATGGGTTTATACAAGATCACACAGTGTATCAGTCACAAGTACCGCGCGTGCTGCAGCAAGAGCGAGTGCAAATGAATCCACAACAAGGGCAGTCGCAACAAGCCCCCATGCAGATAGAGCAGTGTGTAAACACAGGACAAGTGTTGACACCCAGAGTATGAGGTGTCACTGTTGAAGGGGGAAATCCTTTTACAGGGACAGGGCATGTACCCACAATAGGACAGCTCACAGGGTGACTTGATGTGTTCAGTACTATCTGTGACACCAGACCCCCAAGAGGAACTAAGGGCCGATGTGATGATAGGAGGCAAATCTTTTTCTTTCCTAGTAGACACTAGGCTACACGTTCATGCATATGAGAGGGAAAATACCCAATGTCGGGAATTGCCATGAATGCTCAAGGGTTCTCAGGAGCTACAAGTCAAGTTCCTTTTACAAATGAATTCCCAGTATCTATAGGAGAGTGTGATATGTCTGTCCCTTGTTATATTCATGACAGACACCGATTAACATCTTGGGAAGAGATTTGATGACAAAACATAACATGACGATTTCATTTACTGATCAAGGTAGTGTGCGCTCCACTCCAGGAATACACTTTTTAAACGTGGGTGAATTTATACTGGCATGTACAGGGCATGTGGCTCTGCAAGGTGTTCCAATAGACCCAGAGGTTTTTCTACATGGAGAAAGCATTCTATTGACATAGCTACCTGGCTTAGAAGGAACAATTGTGAGAATACCTGATGAGTTTCTGTTCAGACCACGAGTACCAATGGACGAAGAGGGGAGACAGACAATCCCTATAGAACTGGAAGCAGCCATAATACGAAAGGAAATGGCGATGCTTGAAGTAGTAGATGATGAGGGCAGACCATGGAGGACAGTAATCGCTCTCGAAGAAGGGTACAGATTGACTGGCATCACTGATGAAAACATTTTTAGTGAAGATCAAACAGATGATGAAGTGGTGTTCTTTATGAGCATCACATACTGGATATGAATAGAGAAAAGAGCGGACCCACAGCGAATGGCGATAACATGGCAGCAGCCAGCATTTTTTTGGGAAGACTCGGTAAAGGTGCTGAGTGTCCTTTGTACCACAGGTCCTTATGGCGTAGGTTTGTTGAAGGGGATAGCGGAAGGGACATCAGAATAAAATTGAAACCAGGAGTAATTTTACCTCGAGCAAAGCAGTACCCCATGTTTCGAGAGGCTGATGAGGATATATTCCAGACTATTTCAGCACTAATGAAGCAAGGTAGTCTAGTGCCATCAGAATCATCATCTAATACCGCTGTGTATCCGATTAAAAAATCTTAAGGAGGGTCTTGGAGATTAATACAAGATATGAGACAGATTAACCAGATTGTAGAAGCAGAGTTTCCTTTAGTTCCTAAACCGGCGACATTACTATGTAGTATCCCGATGGAAGCTCAATATGTCATGGTGATCGATTTGAAGAATGCTTTTTTTCTCAATCCCGTTGCATAAAGATTCACAAGATTTGACTTCTTTTATGTTCCGCCAAACTCGACTGAAACATACTTGTTTTCCCCAGGGGTACTGTGAGTCCCCATCGATCTTTAACAGAGTCCTACAGATGGATTTAGGCAATATTAATCTTAAGAGTGTGGTGATACAATACGTAGATTACATTTTCGTTTGCAGCACCACAGAAGATGAGTGCAGACAAGATTCTATTCAGTTGATGACTTTTCTAGCAGAAAAAGGATACAAGGTGGATAAGGAGAAGTTACAGTATTGCCAAGAAGAGGTGTTATACATAGAACAGTTGATTTTTACACTTTCTACCAGGCCTGCCTAGGGGAGTGGTTGTTGGCTCTTGGCCCTCCTGGGCCGGGATCTGGTGCCATTTTGTTATATTGAGCCCCCCAGGCCCTGTGTGCAGCGTGGTTGTTGTGGTCCCTTTCCATGCTCTCTCCTTCCTCTCCCCTCCCGCCTCCCAGCCCTCCCTCCACCCGTCATTGGCTGGATCACTGCTCTTAACTGTCTTCCTGGGGCAGCCTTCTGCCCGGCAGCCCCTGCGTCTAAGGGCCCCAAGGCAAAGGGCAGCTCCTACAATTGTGGCTCCAAGGTGTGTCTGCAGGTGTCAGCAGGGGGAAACCAGTGGCCAGCCGTCAACCAGCAGCGACTACCCAGGTAGGTGGGGCACAGGTGGGGAGTACAGCAATCACTGTACTCTGGAAGCCCTGCCACTCTACTTACTCTCACAATCCTTCAGGCCAGGATGTCAAAACTAACCAGCTTAATAACCAGACAGGATTGTAAATGTTAGACATTGTCACAGGTAGCTCAAACGGTAAAGATCGGCTTGCCCCACTCCTAGACAGGACTACTACACTCTCTACCATATGTAAACTGCTTTGTGTAACTTAGGCCTCACCTACTATACAGGATTCTTAAATCTAGGTGTGTTATCTCTGATAATCCTGTACTCAAACTGCATTGAGAAACTTAGTCCTCTCACCCACTATACAGGATTCTCAAATCTAGGTCTGCTGTCCATTGTAATCTCGTGCTCATACTGCATTGTGAAACTTAGCCCTCTCTCCCACTATACAGGAAATCTAGGTGTGCTGTCCATTGTAATCGTGTACTCAACCTGCATTGAGAAGGCTGGGCCTCTCGCCCACTATACGGGATTCTCAAATCTAGGTGTGTTGTCTCTTGTAATCTTGTACTCAAACTGCGTTTTGAAGTGTAGGCGCCTCTCCCACTTTGTAGGGCTCTAAAATCTAGGTATAGCCCCCACCTCGGCCTATTATATTATTAACCCTATTGTAGCGTGGAAACTGGGCCTCTCTCCAACTATACAGGAATCCCAAATCCCAAACTATACAGGAATTCCAAATTTACATTTAATCTCTTTCTCTGCCTATTACATTGTTCAATCTCCAGACGAATAACTTCCAAGCCACATTGACTATGGTCACAGAGGACGTTCCTACTAGAAAAGCGCATTGAGGTCACGCAAGTGGGGAAAGAGCGCTATATAAATAACCAAATACAATACAATGAGGGAAAGAAAGTGACACATGAAAGAGCCGAGCAATTATGAAAATGCCAGAGCCAAACACAGTAAAGCAGATGCAAAGGTTCTTGGGGTTATGCAATTATGTCAGACCCTGGGTGTTTGATTACAGCACATATACAAGACCACTTTTAAAAGCTTTAAAGACAGCACAGGTAGATGAGGTGAAAATAGAATGGACTGAAGAAATGGTGGAAGGGTTTGAGCTGTTGAAAAAAGCAATTTGTACAACTACTGTTTTAGGATTTCCCTATTATGCTGAGGAATTCTATTTGTTTTCACATACAAATGGTACAGTCATGACTGCAGTACTTACAGAAAGAACTACACTGGAGTACAAGCCATTAGCATATTACAGTGGGATTTTAGACCCAGTTATGAAGGGACGAACAGTTATTGGCAGTCGCCGCATTCACAATTGAGAAGTCTACAAGTATTGTCATGGGCTGTTCTATGACCCTTTTTGTGGAGCATGCTTTATTTGCCATTTTAGAGAAACCCAACGGCACATTGACATCCCAAAGAGCGTCAGATTATGAGGTAATGATTTCGAACCCAGCAATTAAAATTGTAAGATGTAAAATAGCGAATCCTGCAACGTTCATAGCTAAGCCCATAGAAGAGGGTGACCATGTGCATGACTGTGCTACTTATCTTAAGTTTTATGATGATTTGCCCAATGAGAAGGAGAATGTTTTGGTGGGAGAGGAAATTCTCTTCATTGATGGTTAATGTATCAGACTAGTGGGCAGAGCATTCATTCGCAGCGGTAGTGAGACACAGATTAAATGGAAAATTTGAAGTTGTAGCAAGTGCAAGACTACCGTCTCACTTCACAGCAGAAGCCGCAGAACTAGTAGCGCTCATTGTCGCGCTCGAGAAACACGAAGGGCAGGAAGTGACAGAGTACAGTGACGCCTCCTACGTGACGTCAACCGTACATGCAGGGTTAGCGTGTTGGAAAAGGAGGGGCTACATCCGTGCGGACGGCACTCCAGTGCAGCACGCATCCTTATTGGACAGGCTTATTAAGGCACTATAACTCCTAGTAGCCATAGCGGTCGTTAAGTAAGCAGCGCACACTAAGCAAAAATATTTTGTCTCTTGCGGCAACGAAGCTACAGACGAAGAAGCCAAAAGGGTTGCATACTCTTGCGACATTTCGAGTTTTAACATTGAGAATATTAAAGAAAAGGTAGTCACACCATATTATTGCAAGAAGGGTTTAATAAATTGCCAATAATTCAGCTAATGGAGATTCAAGGGAGCGCACCGCTGGAAGAACAGAAATTATGGAAATCATGGGGGAGTTCTTTATCCTCCACAGAAGCACTGAAGCATTTTGGTGACAGGATAGCACTGAATAGCCGGTGATGCTAGTAGCATTGTTAAAATTTGCGCTTCAGCAGCTGCATTACCCCGCGCATGTAACTAGAGAAAGTCTTGCTGCTACGATTGCAGAAGACTGGTTCATTCCGAATTTGTTGGAACACGTTGCATTATTTATGGTTAATTACATCGTGTGTCAAAAGTTTACTGCTGGGCATACACTGAGAACAATTAGAGGGATAATACCTTGACAGAATGGTCAGTTTGAGCATTTACATATCGATTACATTGATATGCTGCAGGTGTGTATTGGATACAGGTATCTACTAGCGGTGGTGTGTCCCTTTTCTAGGGGTTTGAGGCAAGTCCATGCACACACCCCTGATGCCACTTGCACAGCAAAGTTTTTAGTATGCAAAGTCTTTCCAAGATGGGGTGTGTGAGAAGTACTGAGAGACGATAATGGGCCACATTTTGTTAATGAACTATTTGAACAAATAGGGCTTCTATTAAATATTAGACAAAAGTTTTCTTCTGCTTATCACTCGCAAGTGAACGGAATATGTGAGAGACTAAATGGCCTCCTTACAGAAAGGAATGCCAAGCTTAAAATTACTTTGAAGAAGAGATGGCTATATTGCCTGACCCTGGCCTTCTATGCACTTCGGAATCAGCCTGGTTCAGACCATCACCTCACCCTGCACGAACTAGTGACAGGGCGTTGAATGAGAACGTCTCTTACTCCTCCGTCTAGAAGTAGAAGTGATGCCCAGAGTGTAGCTAAGACTTTAGGTGATAAACTTCATGATTATTATGTATGACCTCTAGCATTGCTCTCATTTCAGATCAAGTCAACCGTCAGGGTGGTCGGTCTCAGAACACAGATGAAGACAATTCAACAAACAATCCTGTTGAACTTCTTTCGGCATGTTGGAGATTCTGTTCTATTTAAAAACTTCACTAGGAAATGGCATGAACCACATTTTACTGGCCCCTTTTGTTTTGAGGATATAACCCCTTCAGCTGCGACAGTCCAAGGAAGACGAGCATGGCTCCATTTGGGCGATGTGAAAGCCTATAAAAGTGAGACCTCCCTCCCCAACCGTTGCCAATCCAGAAACAAGACAAGAAATATTTCAGCCTGTGTAGACTCAATCGATGACAAAGAAGAAGAACAATAAAGCACTTGCTAGCTGATGATACGGGTTTCGCATTTGAACTGTGATTTGAACGGATACTTTTTATAGATATTTTAGCAGGAGTGCAGGGACTTGCAGAGAATCACAGGAATTTTGTGAAAAAACTTTAGTTCTTGATCAGAAATTGGAAACGAGATCAGTATCCAGATTCATTCTGTGGCGAATACCTATTTTAACCAGTCAACCCTATGGTCCTTTCAGCCAGTGATGCCCATTGGCTTGTGCTTGCTGTAATTTGTGTATATACTTCAACCTTATTCTGCTCTTGTCAGAAGAAACATTGATGTTCTTACTTTTTAACTGTATCCTAAAAATGGCCCAATGATAAGAAGCCTTTTAATTGCGATAATTGAGCAGGTTTTGCAATTGCAAGTATAACGAAAGTTGACAAATGTATTAAAAATTAGGAATTGGGAAGCTGGCACAGTTCTAGAGAATGAACAAGTGCAACAAGTATCAAGATGGCGTGACGGATGCCTCTGTTTTTGTACATAATATATGCTTGTATGGTTATTCTTGTTATCTTTCTGCTCCTCATCTTTAACAGTCTCTATCATATTAGTACTCTCACTGAAACAGGAGCCCCTATGATTCTCGCCACTGCGGGAACTGCTTTTCATTCGCTCATTTCCACTGAGATAAGGGCTCCCATAGTTCCCGGCACCAATAGATCTATTGTTGATGTGCTTCATGAGTATTACACATCCTTTGCATTTGGGAGACATAAGAGAACTGCGGAGGAAGATAATGAGAGGATAAATACTTATTTAGGCAAAGAGGGGATAACTACTTTCCTAGATACTGCAGCACATGTAATAACATGTGGTAGCAACACATGAGAGAAGTAGGGGAGAGAACATCTAAAGAGAATTGCTACGTCTGCGCTCTCATCCGCTAGCCATACAGTATGTACCTTCATTTCTAGAGAAGTTCCAGAAAACGATGCGAGGTGTCTCGTTCATCTTGCAGCATGTGTAACCAGAGGACAGTTTCAAGGAAGATGGGCCACTTTGCGATTGAGATCGAAATGGTTGTTTCCATTTCAGGATGATTATATCAAGACTACACAGATGGAAAAGGAACCCGGATGGGAGAGCAAGATGCTTGTGTATCCTGCAGCAGGACGGGAGGAGGTAGTTGTTGAAGACATGAAGAGAATGGACTGTCCTGATATAACGGAAACAGCTGGATCACCTGGATGTTGGGAACTAACTCAAGTCTGAGGGCCACATCACGAGTTCGGCGGTAATGCAGCGGTTTTCCTGTCGAGCGTAAATAGCGCTAACGTCAAGCCCCCTGGCGGAAAATCCGCCAGATCACATGTTTTCGTGCACAGGGACATGGCGGTAGCGCAAATAGCATGCAACGGGTAGAACCCGTAAATCCGGCGCACCGTGCACTACCGCCATACTGCGCTAATAGCATGCGCCATGAACGCGTGCTTTTAGCGCGTGGGAAACGCGTCACCGCCGGAACGGGAAACAAAGCGGTGGCCATCTTGGAAATCACAATCTGCCAGATATCACAGCCCCTGTAAGCCATCCACCACTGTGAACACTGAATCATGTCACAGGAGCGCACTAGGGGCAAGTCTGCCCTGGACAGGGTGAGGAAGCCAAATTTAGCGACCAGGAGCTGTCCGTACTGGTGGAGGAGGCTGAGATCCATCATGAAGAGCTGCAGCAGCGCAAAACCAGTGGCCAGCGCAGAGCACAGATTTGGCGCAACATCAGCCAAAGGGTAACTGCAGTGGGGCGCGTGCCCCGGGATGGCGAGGATTGCCGCAAGCGCCTCAACGACCTGTGTCTGAGGCATCCTCTCACAGCACAGGAGTGCAAGCAAGGGCACTGGAGGAGGGCCACCACCACCCCCACCCAAACTCACACCCTGGGAGGAGAAGATGAGTGCCCTGATTGTCATCAGCACCATCGAGGGAATTGGTGGAGCAGAGGCAGGCACTGGCATTGATCCGACTGCAGGTGAGTCCAACCCCAAATGCATGCAACTGAAAGTACCACACATGCAGACCCTGAGTGAATGAATGTGAAGAAATGCGTGTGAGGCACTGCAGACACCCATAAGTGACCCCTTGATCCATTGAACCATAGTGCTGCCTACACTACCCTGCACGTGCAGTGCATCAATAGAAGGGGCAGGGGACAGACATTCATAGCCATGGGACAGCTACGTAGAGTGTGAGTGTGCAAGAATACACCCCCAGGACCATGAGCGCAGTGCACCCCAACCCCGCATGTGATCTTGTCACACAAACATCCCCATGCAGTGTATCTCCACACTCACACCAATCACCACATGGTGACCGAACAAAATGCAAGTCAAATGCATGATTGATACTTTCTACAATCCCACTTGATGGCATGAACTGCTTGATACTCATGTAGGTTGCCTTGAACTCAATCCACACCCTATGTACCCCACAGGCACACGGCAAACCCCACGGGATGAAGATGATGGGGAGGAGGCCACTCCATCCAGCGCCCGAGGCAGCGTGCCTCCACCAGCACCACCACCCCACAAAGGGGCCGCATGGAAGGGAACCGACGCAGGCCACCTCCCACTTCACCACAACACAGCCCAACCAGACCGCTGCAGCACACACATGTCTACAGGGAGTCCACGGCCAGCTCGCCCCAAGCCCCCAGGCATAGCCCCGATGCAGCGGGAGTCACCTGTGGATCGGAGCCCGACGTGGGAGTGATACCTCCACGTGCGCATCAGGCTGGACGTCTGCATTCACCCGGAAGCAGTGACGCTGAAGAGATGGGCACACCACAGGGGACCCCAGGGCCAGGCACACAGCTAGCACAAACCCCACCTGTGCATATGCGTTGTGTCCGCACACCACAGCCAGACGAGGACACGCCATCATATGGCAGCCCTGAAGACCGGTACTCAGAGCCCGGCAGCCCAATCCCAGCCAGCAACATGTCCCTATGCAGACTCCCCCCCCCCACAACAGCGCGTAAGTGCCAGGCCGGTACCTGCCACACCAGGGGTACCCTTCATCACGGGGGCAGCAGTGTTGGGACGACTGGACGTGATCGAGGCCAAACAGGCCAAAGTTGAATCCATGGCCAAGGTGCAAAGCCGGTACATCAAGGCCATCAGTGCATCCATACGTCATGGATGCAAGTACATAGCGCGAGACATTGCGTGCACACGCAGAGTGGTGGAGCAATGCACCGCAGCCCTGACAGGGTTTGGACAAAGGGTGAGGGAGTTATGCGAGCTAGTATCAGCACTTGCTGAGCAGACAAGGGAGGGGGGACAACCTTCTCCGACAACTCTTGCAAGCAACCGGGTCAGTCCCAGCAACCTCCACTACACCCACAGAGGGATCCCTTGAGCCGTCTCCTCGGTGCCGTTCAAGGCGCCACCTGAAGTCACACACACCAGAGGGGCCTGGACATGGAAAACGCCCACGACCATCGTAGTCAGACATGGCATCGTTGTGGGTGCCCTGATAACAAACATGCACCTACCTGCACTGTTGTGGGGAGCGCACTGGGGGGAGGGGGGATTGTGTGCTGGGTGTACACTGGGGGGAGGAGGGATTGTGTGCTGGGTGTTCACTCGGGGGAGTGGGGATTGTTATACTGAGAATAAATCACGTTTCAAAACAAAAAAGCATGGACAGTAGTGATTGTGAAAAAGTGCTATTTAATGTTGAAGTGACATTTGTTAAATGTAGCCGTCACCCGTTTAAAAAAAAAAAGAAAAAAAACATCAATCAATCCTTGTCTGGCCAACCTCCCCTCCCTCAGCCAAACCGTTTGTGCACGTGCAACACCTTCAGGCACGTCATCACCTTCACTCCCATCGCCCATCCTCAGGTGGCTGCACATCAGCATCAGTGGGCAGTGGCACATTCCTGCAACAGCAGATGTTGTGCAGCATGGCACATGTCAATCCGTTTTTTTCCAACTTTTTCAGGTGCATCAATGCCCCTCCCGTACAGTCTAGGCACCGGAAGCGTGCCTTCAGCAATCCAAATGCCCTCTCCACGCAGATCCGTGTACAAGCATGGGCAAGGTTGTATGCCCGCTCTGCTGCAGGGTGTGGATGACGCACAGGGGCCATGAGCCATGTGTACTGGGGATATCCAGAATCACCTGCAGGGGAGAGAAAGCGGGTTTGGGGACAAGGTAAGTTCAGTGGGTGTACAGGGCTCAGTCATCAGTGTCATTTTGCCATACTTGTCATTTGGTCACTAACATTGTGGAGTGTGCTGTGCTACGAGCACCATTGATTCAATGAGGTACTCACAACTTCGTACGCCTCTGTTTCAGTATGTAACAGTACTCAATCACTTGTCACTGGGGAAAGGGGCCCTTCCATCTGCTTGTGCATGCGAGAAGTGGCTACCTCATGTGTCATTGCCATTCCCTTCGGCTGCATTTGCATTTGCTGGTTGTCACTGTTCTGTACTGTTCTCCAGGCATTTCATTGGCCATTCAGGAGACAGGGTTTGTGGGATGTACATTGGCATTACTCAGACTACTTATGTGTGGTGCATTTGTGGATGTGGCGACTTTTGTGTTACATTTGCATGACTGTCGGGTGGGCAGGGTGGGATGTCTGTACTGTGTCAGTGTTGGAAGCCATAGTGCTACTCACACAGGAGGCTTTGCGGTGGTAGGCCTTCCATATGTCACTGTGCTGCCACATGTCTTTTACATTCTGAATGGGTGGTCTTCTGCTGTGTTGGACATGTCCAAGGTTTCTTGTGCAAGGTGCTTGATTGGAAATGCTGCACTGATGGTGCTGCCTATTGACATACAGGGATTTGATTGTGTGTGACCAGCCCCATCAGTTGTGGATTAACATGCATTATGGTATACATTTGTACTCACCCAGCAGCCATGTGTTTTGCCCTTGGTGCCTTTCCATGTACACTGGCACGGTACTGTTGCGCAGGACCATGGAGTCGTGGGTGGATCCTGAGTAGCAGTGGCTGAAGGTGAGGTCAGGGCCACATGTCATCTGCACATTCAGGGAATGGTAATGTTTCCAGTTTCTGTAGGCTGCCTCATGTGCCTGGGGTGGTACCAGTGCTACATGTGTGCAGTCCAGGGCTGCTATTACATTCGGGACTTGGGCAATGGCATGGAATTGACCCTTCAGCTGGTTCACCTGTGCCTGTGTGGCTGGCAATGCGATGTGCGCATCCGCATGATTCAACAGTGCATCCAGCACCTGTCCCAGCATGGCACTGAATGTGGACTGGGCCATGCCATGCATCATGGCAACGGCGTGTTGGTAGCTGCCAGTCCTGAGGAATTGTAGCACAGACACGAGCTTCACTAGCGGAGGTACTGCTGTGCTGATGGCTATACGGCTGCCGATGTCAGCCTGGATTGTGTCCAGCAACTGGGTGATGATTGCCCTGTCCAGCCGATATTCAGTCACCAACTGGCCATCAGTCAGGGCCCAGGGTGTTGGCCTGACCCTGGGGATGGCAGGCCGCCTGGCTGGTGCTGCTCTCCTCCTCCTTCTCCTCATCCCCACTACCCCCTGCACTCCCAGGGCCCTGGCCTGGTTGGCTGGCCTCTGTAGCTCCAAGCACAGCAGGTAGAAGTCCACATCAAGGGTCCCGGCTCCAAATGGCAGCATGGTGTTTGGAAGTGAGTTTTGTGCATGGGTAATGCGCCTACGCCGGACTCGTGATTGCAATGTTTTAGCGTGAATGGTTACTGGCGCTTTTACAGCCGACGGTTGTACAGCCGGCTGTACTTGCGCCGGCTGCAATGGCACTGGCGGTATTTGGACTCAGGATACGACGGACCCTTAAAATCGGCGCCGATAGCGTTACCGCCGATTTTAAATCTTACTGCCAAACTCGTGATGAGGCCCTTAGTCTATGGACGAGTGAAAACTAAAAAGTGATAGTAAGGAAGAGTGATGTCCTGTGCAGCTCATCTATTAAAGACAGAATATGTGCAAGAGGAGCAAAGAGTAAACAATGGATTCTTGAAGTCATGGGCTAAGCATGCCAAACTACTGACATGGGTAGAAGATGAATCAGGTCCAATGGTTGTGGTCTCATTGGCAAATGCAACATTGTGCTTCCGAAGACATGGAAAGGAGCATGTGGGAGATAATAAAGACTGCAAAACTACAATTGACGTCTCCAGGTTGGTAGCAGGGACAGCCGTCTTGATGGACCGATATTGGGCTTGTGGGCCCAGGGCCTACATGAAGTTGCCCAAGGATTGGGAAGAAGGTGTTCCTTAGTGCTCATTCATGTTCCAGCATTAGTATTTCCCCAGAGTGATCTGAACATTGGAGTATTTCCAAAAGTTGATGCCCATTTGAGAAAAAGAAGATTGCTTGAATTCCTCAAACGAACCAGAAGAGGGAATTACTTTTCAGCAAAGTCAATAGAAGCTTTTGAAGGCATTCCTTATGAGCACAGGTTGTTTAGCAAGACTGCTTCAGTATTCATGACTATCTTCATGGCTGGGATCCAGACAATGGCCAATGCCAAATGGTTGCAGATCACCAGATGGGAGCTCCTGCAGATGATTACCACCACCTGTAGTGATACTACAAATTGCAAATTTGCCAATCAGGGCTTTAGATGACAGCATTAGCCGCTGAAAGCCAATAGTTTATTCAAAGTATGTGCCAAAAATGCTGACAGTAGTCTGTTGTAGCACTTCCATTACGCAGTAGTGAGCTACAAGGAATATGCAGGCCTCGTAGGGGTGGTAGGTCACATTATGCATTGTAGATAGACAGGCAGGGCGAAGGCCCCAGCCCTGTAGCTAATAGACATTATTGGAGTGATTGGAATATTATGGCACCTATATAGCGCTTAGATAGCTTAGTGTTCATAGCGCTTAAGATTGGCTATGAGTGCATGCCTTTTAGAGCTTGCTCACATGGGGTTAATTCATCTCGGCTTCTCTTAGAATATTCTGCCTTTCTAATGGTAGCCCTGCATGGCTTCGTAAACAAATCCTCTTTCTCTGAGAAGGCACTGATAAGATATTCCTGAGCTTTCGCGCAGATGGGCTCCAAGTAGGGAGGGGCACAGAAAAGGAGCACAGTGGAAATTCACAGAGTTGGGTTTTTCCATGAGCAAGCCTATATTTTGCACAGGGAAAGTTCTGGAACTGTGCGTCATGGACTGACAGCACGAGATTATAAAATGCATGCCCACATGACTCAGGTGGGAGATCGATCTGTGGACTTGGTTCGAGCAAGATCAAGTGTCTGGAATCTGTGGCTCTGTCGGCACCCTGTAGCCCTGTCCTCTGAGCGGGGCTCGTTACAGCTAGCTTATGAGGACCAGGGTCTCCCAGTGCTGATTGAAGGGGCGTAAGACTGTGTTTCTCTATGTTTCTCTAAGTTCTATGTTTCTCTATATTTTGCATTTCTCTAAGTTTTGTGCTTTGTAATCTTCTCTAACTGGAATCCCAAAATGTTGCTGAAATTCACTGTTTAGAATAAATACTAAAACTGATTGAAGGTGTCATTTGTCACTAGCACGAGTTCACTGCTCGGCACAATAGAACCTGTATTTTGGGCTGAATTGGGTAATTTTTGCTCTAAGGGCTGGTCCCGAGGAAGATTTTCCCAATATCAAGACACCACCATAAAGGGATTCAATGCTATCAAAGAAGAGTTGAGGGCCATACGATTGATGACCCTACAGAGTAGATATGTCCTTGACATGATCACAGCGATGGAAGGAGGAGTTTGCCCCAAAATCATGCACATTCATACCTTCATACCTTCTCACGAAGACGAGAATGGGGCTTCGACAGAGGCCATAACGTTGCTCACGAACCTGCATAACAAGATGAAAGATGAGACAGAGGATATCATAGATGACAGTTGGTTTGCTTCCATATTTTCATGGATTCCGCAGCAGATGGCAAACATCTTTAAGTTTCTTAGAGCATTATTACTCATGGTGATGTTTGTAATCTGTGTGATCAAGATAATAATTGCCCAGTGTAAGAAGACAGCAACGAATGCAGTAGGAGGGAAAGATTATGATTGATGTTGAATCAGGGTTTGGACCCAAAGAGTTGACAGATGAAGATATCAGAAAATACATAAAGGCCAGCATCATAACACTTGAAGGAACAACGTTCCTATATCAAAAGAATCATAAAAAGTGTGTGTGGCGATGGGTCTATTGTAATCTGAACGGACAATGTAACTACATGACCTGGAGTGTGGATGAACATGTCAAATCCGCCGGCACCCTAAGGGAGTGATGAAGATCTGGACTCCAAAGAAGCACTTCAAGAGAAAATACCAGGATGTGGAGAACATTGAAGAGGTGGTCGGAGAGGAGCAGCTGAATGCCTCTACAAGTAATCCTGCCTCCTACTTCCTGTGTGTTGAAAACCTGAGATTGTACCAAATGCTTAACACCTACATATTTACCAATTACTCAGCGAGTGTTTGAAAGAACAGATATCTATTGAGAAAGCCTTATCTACTGTATCCACGAAGAGATGACAATCTGAGGGAAGAACTCCCAGAGGGAATATGAAAAGGAGCAAAAGAAGAGCTGGTGACGTCACGAGAGATGAGTGTGACGCCGTGAAGATACTGGGTGAAGAAAATGTATGGAACTTATAGAGGTTGAGGACGAAGTTAAGAATCAAGTAACCTTCCATATGTGAAGAGAAGATTCTGTGTATATGATGCACTGAAGAAAATGCAAACCGTTCAATGATTGTACAGATGCAGTAATGCAAGTAGACTAAGTGATCATAGAAGCTGGCTATATGTAGGACGTGTCATGAAAAGCATCTAGTCACTTGCGGTAACCTGCACTTGCATTAACCTACTGAGCTATCCTGCATGTATTTAGAGCTTATTCGAAGTGTGGAGGAAAATGCTGAACCAGCCAGGCCTCTCGAACTGAGTGTGCCAGCATGCTTGCGACGGGTTAACTGCAAAGGCCCTTCCTGAGATGTAAACATCTAGTTTTGCAAGAAGCCCAGCGCAGCTTTTAGGAGCCAGGCACTGCCATTCTCTTCTGCGCTCTGCGAGTCAGGTGCACTGATAATACAGGAATGTAAAAGGCGCTTCCCACAACAACGTACATGGAGCCTGAGAGCCAAGACTGGCAGTAACTTTCCAGTCAAAAATTTGTTTTGCTGCCTGGAAGGTTTAGCCTAGAAGATTCTCGAAGAGCTGGTACGTCATAGTGATTGACGTGCAGCCCCTAATAAGAGATGTATACCTGGGCCAGTTAGGGGAGGACTCTTCCTGGGCTGTTTGAGAGAAGCGTGCACGTAGAGAAACAGCGCCTGGACAATCAGCCAGCACTAGAGGACAGAGGCTCCTGGCATCATGCATCACGATCCCGCTTGGGTTCAGGCTTTCGGAGGCTAGGCCAGTCCCTGAGCGGTGCCGGGCACTGAGTGGCGTGGGTCCTGGGTGTGATTCTATCGTATCAGCATCAACGATTCCTAGGAGCCTAAGAATAATTGCATATTCATCTGTGACTGATAATTCATATTACTCAGCTTGCACTTCCCATACTATTGAAAACTGATGCTTGATTCTAATTAGTTTATATAGTAAATAAATTCAAGCATAAAATCTTCTGAGTGAGTGTCTGTCATGAAAAGCCTCTAGGCGCTTGCAGTAACCTGCACTAACCTACTGAGCTATCTTGCGTGTATTTAGAGCTTATTCGAAGTATGGAGGAAAAATGCTGAACCAGCCAGGCCTCTCGAACTGAGTGAGCCAGCATTCTTGCGAGGGGTTAGCTGCAAAGGCCCTTCCCAAAGACAAACATCTAGCTTTGCAAGAAGCTCTGCGCAGCCTTTAGGAGCCAGGCACAGTCTTGCTCGTCTGCGCTCTGCAAGTCAGGTGCACTGATAACACAGGAATGTCAGGCCTTCCCAAAACAACGTACACGAAGCCTGGGAGCCAAGACTGGTTGTTTCCAGTCTTGTAACTTTCCAGACGAAAACATGTTTGCTTCCTGGAAGGGTGAGCCTAGAAGATTCTCGAAGAGCTGGTACGTCATAGTGATTGACGTGCAGCCCCTAATAAGAGAACTATACCTGGGCCAGTGAGGGAGGGACTCATCCTGGTCTGTTTGTGAAACACGCGCACGTAGAGGAACAGCGCCTGGACGACCAGCCGTTCACTAGAGGGCCAAGACTCCTAGCATCACATCCCCGCTCTGGTGCAGGCCTGTGGGGGGCTTGGCCAGTCCTCCCCTCCCTTCTCGAGGGGTGCCGGGCACTTTGAGTGGCGAGGGTCCTGGGTGTGATTCGATCGTATCTTCTTCCACGATATCTAGGAGCGTAAGATCAATAATTGCATATTCATCTGTGACTGATAATTGGTATTATCCAGCTTGCACTTTCATTCCCATATTATTGTAAAATGCTGCTTAGTTCTCATTAGACACTGTAGTAATAAATGCAAGCATCACATTTTCTGTGTGATTGGCTTTCTTCCAGACTGAGCTCATTGTGTCTCGCATAGATACTTACTTGTGTGGGAAGGTGAACGGGAGTAATTTTATTGCACTAAGGGCTGGTCCCAGGGAAGTGCGGGTTCTCCGTTTTCACTACATTTTCGCGCTGCGAGTAGGGTTTGCGAGCAAAATCCCCTTCTGGAAGAAACAAGCAAAGGATGAATGCAATGTGGGGGATAGTGCACTCTGTCACATTCCGGGATGGCTGGCAACAAACGCCTGGTCGGGTGTGGCAGACATTTTGCATCGATATTCGGCACCGAGGGCATGGGACATGCTTGAGAATGATGTTTCCCCAGCGGTAAATTAGTGAGTGCTTGGAGAGTTTGCCGCTTGGGAAATGCGGACGGGAGCTAAAAGCAGCAGGAAACATAGGCTGGTTATTCCTGCAGGCGCTCAGGAAGTTGCATGAGAATGAATTGCTTAAAGAGGCGCAGATTTGCAAATTAACCGATGAGATTTCCCTGCTCCAGGAGCAACAGATTATTATGAAAGAGACCCTTGAATCGTTCGTTAAGGTGTGCCTCTTTAGCTGTGCGCATAGCCACGCACAAGCGCACACAGATGCGGGGCAATCCGTCAAAGATAAGGATTCGCGCACTAATTAGGAAAGATAACTGGGACCAAATTTTTGGTCGGGTGAAGTTAGTGACAGCGAAACTGAACAAACATTTGACTGGGATGAATCTGTTGAAGTCAGGCTTGCAGAGTTAGACTGCTCTGACGAAGAGGAGCTGGAATGTGCTCCAAAGAAATGTGTTTATCCAGCGCGGCCGTTAATCACTAACAAGTCAAAAGGCCAAGCTGGCGGTGGAAACATTCAGAATACTAGGATTGTCTGCGATTATACACAGACAGAGCTTTTAGACATTGCTAAGTTGTTTAGACAGAGGGCAGGTGAAGCACTTCTGAAGTGGTACCTACGTTTGTGGGATACGGGTGCCGATGGGATCTACTTAACCCCAGAAGAACTGTTAAAAATGGGTTCACTCACTACTAATGTAATGCTGGGGCAGATAGTGCGTGGTGCGCTAGGGCAGCAAGGCTCGCATTCCTTGTTTAATTGTCTTCAGACTGCCCTATTGAATCTGTATGCGAGTCCGATGGACATGGAAGAGAACTGGGGCCTTTGGGGTTCACTAACAGAAGCGACAGATCAGCTTAGAGAGATGGGTTTACAGTGCGCACTGTACAGTGCAAATTTTGCAGGGCCTGACATGGAGTTGTTTACAGCTGGAATGCGCGCGCGCTTGTTGAGAAATGCTCCGAGTCATATGAAGGAAGCATTGCTTTCATTGCTGGGTCCAGCGCAAGGCACAGGCATTGGTGAAGTGGCACTTCTGCTAGGACAATTAGAAGGGCTGGATGTGCGCAAAGTGGTGCACCCAATGGCGGTGAATAATGATTCAGAGAAAAAGCGTGGCAAAAATGTAAAGTCTAAAGAGAAAACTGACACAATTGAGGTCACGCGCAGACAAATGTGGGTGGACCTGCTAAAAGCGGGAATTCCAAAGGAAGAGATAAATGGTAAACCCACCCACACCTGTGCTGCTTGAGAAATGGAAAAAACTGAAAAAACAGGGATCAGGAAAAACTAGGCCTTCTGCATCCTCTGTAGAAGAGGTGTTGAAGCCCAAAGTGTGAGCAAAAGGCTACCCTGATTTGGCAAAAGACAAGTGGGAGGTCCCAGACCCCATTTTTGATTGAAGGGCTGGCTCTGTCTTTGAGGTACGGTTAATAAAGAGAAACAGTCCCAGAGACAGACGCCCTTTTGTGCCACTAATGTTGTATTTGGATGAGAAAGTAAAACACGTCCTGGCTCTAATAGACACGGGAGCTGAGGTAACCATTTTGAATGGCAATCCCAGTAAATTATCTGGTCCCATAGTTTTAGTCAATGGCTATGGGGGAGCAGAAACTGTTGCAAAAGCCTTTAATTTAAAAATGTCAATTGGCGAGGGATTGCCTTTCACAGCAAATGTCTTGATTGCAGACATACCGGAATATATACTTGGCATGGATGTGTTGTTGGGCAAAAGTGTGATTACAGATTTAGGTGAATTTGTTTTTGGCAATCGGAAAATCCATGTGAGAGTTGTTAACCCCGTGGTGGTTGGGCACGCAAAATGGTCCCCCTTGCATTTACCTCCTCCTGCTGAGCCAGTGTGCGTGAAACAGTACAGGTTGCCAGGACGGCACAAAGAGATTGGTGAAACTATTGAGTCATTGGTGAAAGCTGGCATAATGAGGCCGGCAGTCAGTCCATTCAACTCACCGATCTGGCCTGTTCGCCACCCAGATGAGGCATGGCGTCTGACAATTGATTATCGTGCTTTGAACAAGAAGGTGCCACCCTTAGCTGTGGCGGTGCCAGACATCATCACTCTGATTGAAAACCTTATGAAAGAAGTGGGTGAATGGCATGTGGTCCTCGACTTGGCCAATGCATTTTTCTCCATTGATATTGGCACTGAATCACAAGACCAATTTGCTATCACTTGGGGAGACAGACAATTTACCTTTACTAAATTGCCCCAGGGGTATTTGCATAGTCCCACTCTGTGTCATGGATGGATTGCCAGAGACTTAAAGATGGTGCAGTTGGATGATGTGTATGTTGCTCATTACATTGATGATGTCATGCTAACCACTGCTGAGAAAGAACATGTGGAAAAAGCTGCTGAAAGGTTGATTACACACATGCAAAACCGGGGGTGGGCCATAAATCCCAAAAAGGTACAGGGGCCTGCTCAAGAGGTGACATTTTTAGGTGCAATCTGGTCTGGGTCAGTTAAGAAAATTCCTGTCCCTGTAATTGACATGGTTCAGCAGATGACTCCACCAGCAAATAAAAAAGGGGCACAAAGGTTCATTGGGTTAATGGGTTTTTGGAGAAATCACATACCTCATTTAAGCCCGATACTGAAACCCATCTACAAAGTCACCAGAAAGAAACATGATTTTACATGGGGCCTAGAGCAACAGTCTGTCTTCCAGCAGGCTAAGGTCGCTTTGCAGAATTACATCACACTGGGCCCCATGACGAAAACTGATCCTTTAGAACTGGAATGTCTTGTCTACAATGATGTTGCTGTGTGGAGCTTGTGGCAGAAGCAAGGACAGAAAAGAGTGCCGCAAGGTTTCTGGTCAAGAAAGCTCACAGATCCTATGACAAGATACACGCCGTTTGAGAAACAGGTTGCTGCAGTGTACCGGGCTCTAGTTGAGACCGAAAGAATAACAGGCGAGCAACCGGTGATCATTTGCACAGAAATTCCGATCATGGGCTGGGTGCGCGACTCTGCTGCAAGCGGGAAAAGTGGCAGAGCGCAAGACGCTACTCATGTCAAATGGAAATGGTATTTACAGCAACGTGCGAAAGCTGGCCGCACAGGGATTTCCAGACTGCAAGAAAAAATGCTGGAGGCAGTGATCTGGAAGCGATTCCTGATCCAAGCACCCCTGTGGCATTGCCAGAATCTCCCTTCAAAGTCGCACCCGCATATGATACATTGACAGAGGAAGAACAAAAGTTTGCATGGTTCATGGACGGCACAGCAAAGTATGATAAAGGGCAAAGACACTGGCAAGCTGTTGCATTCCAGCCCCACCGAGAAACATTGCTGATGAGAGGTGTGGGAGGATCCAGTCAATATGCTGAACTACAGGCGCTGGCCTCCGTGATTGAACAGGTGAAAGAGACAGAGACTGCATACATATACACGGACAGTTGGGCCACATATCAAGGCCTGACACATTGGGCAACGGCATGGAAAAGAGACGGCTGGCAGATCAAGAACACTCCGATCTGGGGAGGGCCGGACATCTGGGAAGAGATATGGTGCAAAGGTGAGAGGTGCAAAATCTGCATTGGGCATGTCGATGCACACATGTCCCCCGACACCTCACTGGTTGCCCTGTTCAACAACGAAGCGGATCAAATGGCGAAGATTCGCCCAGTGACAACACCTGAAGATGCTGAGATATTGCAAGGAATGGCGGACTGGGCACACCAAACCTCAGGGCATCTAGGGCAAGCAGGAACCTATGAATGGGCTAAGAGGAGACAATAGCCCATTACCATGGATCATGCCAAGCAAGCTGCCTCCCAATGTTGCGTGTGCTGCGAAGTGAAGCACTACCCGCTGGAGAGGAAGCCTCAAGGCCCTTTGAGAAGAGGTGAAAGAGTTGATAGCGTATGGCAAGTTGACTACTTTGGCCCTTTACCGCCCGAGAATGGAAAACATTATGTGTTGACCATGGTAGACACATATTCTGGACTGCTGTTAGCCTATCCAGTTGCCCATGCAGATCAACGGGCTACCTTGCAAGGAATGGAATACCTCATCAGGCATTATGGCATTCCGGATGAAATCCAATCAGATCAAGGTAGCCATTTGGCTGGACACAATGTGCAGAACTGGGCGCTAGAACAAGGCATCAAATGGACCCTGCACATCAGTCGATACCCAGAATCCTCTGCTCTGGTGGAGCACAGCAATGGGCTGCTCAAGCAACATATAAACTGACTAAGACTCACACTCTCAAAGGGTGGTCCAAACACCTGGCACAAGCACTGTTTGAACTGAATAATCGTCCATTGGGAAACCGGCAGACACCCTTTGTGAGACTGACAAGTGAGAAAGTGGAATCCATAAAGACTCTTATTGTGTATTGTGTGGAAAACAGACAAAGAAGCAAAGCTGCCTGTGCAAGCCACGGCGGGTAGCATTGGACTTGATTTATCTACCTATGAAGATGATGTTATACCAGCGGGACAAACCCAATCCATATCGCTGGGTATTGGCATGAAATTGCTGGCTGGCACCTATGGACGCATTGCTGCACGATCCAGCCTGGCGAAAAAAGGCATCAACATTTTGGGAGGTGTGATTGATCCTGATTATCGAGGGACTGTTTCAGTGCTCTTACATAATGCTGGTGCATCCGCAGTACCATTAACCAAATATAACCAAATTGCACAAATGATTTTTGAGCAAGCAGTTGTTCCCCTAGTGGTTGAAAGTAAGCAAGCCCCAGACACTACACTGAGGGGGGGAAGGAGGCTTCGGTAGCACAGGAAAAAAGGTGTGGGTTCACCATACAAACAAAAAGCCTGAGGCTGGGGAGGTGTTAAATGAAGGTGTTGGAAGTACTTATGTTGTACTTTTGCAGAATTCTGACATGCCTGTTTATATTCCCGCTACTAGGCTCACACCACGAACGTAGAGCAGTATGAAGGGGATGGGACTTGCCTTACTGTGGATGCTCCTGACCT
The DNA here is from genome assembly GCF_040938575.1 of Ambystoma mexicanum. Lineage (NCBI taxonomy): Eukaryota > Metazoa > Chordata > Amphibia > Caudata > Ambystomatidae > Ambystoma > Ambystoma mexicanum. The sequence goes on from NC_090934.1 coordinate 39,399,770, forward strand.
GCCAAGTAAACGCTTTCTCTGTAAAGAGTGGGTTGATGCAAGACGCTACATGGACACTGAGAATCGCATGCACTACAGCTGATGCTCCAGGCCTGCGTGACAACTACAATCGCACCGTAACCTGTGAGAAAAGCGCTACAAATGAGTATCCACATGGAACTGCAAGAGTTCTGGCTTGGCATCTTTTGTCACTGACTCATATGACTGGCGCTTATGAAATCTTAGGCCCAAACGTTTCAGTGAATGGATCCAATAATTTGTTTGATGTTTCATGTTTCTTCTGCCCCAAGAACTGCAGCGAGTGTACTCACCAAGACATTTTGGACTATAACTTGACTAAATGCATTTCATACAATTGGGCGTTGAAGCAGCCACTGCCGGATGGTAGTATGGTCTTTGTATCTAAAACTAATATTGTATATGGTAGGCATCCCACTTGGAGAATGGTGTTCTTCAAATCACACTAAGTAGAAACTGTGAACATGCTAGATTTTCCAGTAGTAAGAAAAATTTTAATTGCAAACACTTAAGGCACACGTCTATCATTACAGAGGTACACTTAGACATAGATTTATCACAAGGCAATGTTTCCTTATTACTACCAAGCTGCTACAAATGGAGTCAATTTCTATGGCCCATCACCAAATTGCGCGTAGCTAGGGGGTTAGATTAGTTGATTGCGGGAGCAGCGGGGGTGGGAACGGGAGCTTTAAACGCTTTTGACATATTAACTGTGCGCAATAAGTTAGCCACTATGGGTTCTGATGCCAGCGCTGCTATAAAACTTCTGGCCCAGTGGGGCCCATTGATAAGCCCTACTCTACGCAACACTGCTACAAGTATTGGCAACCACTGGAGATGGCAGAATTTTAGCTATGGAGAAATTTTTTCTGCCATAGGGCAGGTCAACAAGACTGCTAAAGACACACGATGCATTTTATGGCAAACTTTATTAAATCAGCAGGTGTTGGCTTTTCGCTCCGAGTGGGGGCGACTATCCTCAACCCACTGGCACACAGAGCTAGTTACCAGCAAACATATGGATTAAACCGCTTGCTTTTGATTGCATGAATAACACATGCCACACTTTAATGCAAGGCAGTAGAACCGCTTATGCTTTAGAAGGGAATAGTTTCTTACCTGTAACTCTATTTCTCCAGCATTGGTATTTTTCATGGATTCACATGCTTAGAATATTCCCTGTCGTCAGGCTGGGAATCCTCGGTAAATTATATAGACCTTTTCCATAGGAAAATTTCGACACTTGTGTCCTATCTACGTCGTTTTGGGCCGCGTACGCCTGCGCCATTAGGACGTAGAGGTATAAGTAGCCCCGCCCCCGTGGCTCCCTCAGATTTCGACCCCAAAAGTAGTATGGGGGGACATCTGGTTTGCATGCCAGGGGAGGCTGGCGGGCGCATGTGAATCCATGAAAGATAACAATGCTGGAGAAATGGAGTTACAGGTAAGAAACTATTCCCTTCTCCAGCATTGGATCTTTCATGGATTCACATGCTTAGAATAGATTGTACAGCATAGATGGAGGTGTGTATGCAAACCAATATCTCCATAACCATATGCATATTTAGCATGGCAAAACATCACCGTATAGTATGTTAACAGTGACAACATCACACTTCAAATTACATTAGCCAAAGGATGTGACCCCTTAATTGGGGCTTACCTTATTGAAACAGGTGCCACAGGACTGCGCGACCCATCTGTGTATCCTCAGCATGGTGCTGCTCGAGGCAATAATGCCGGGTAAGGGAATAGTTTCTTACCTGTAACTCCATTTCTCCAGCATTGGTATCTTTCATGGATTCACATGCTTAGAATATTCCCCGTCGTCAGACTGGGACCCCTCGGTACACATATATAGCCTTTTCCTGTAGGAAAACTTTCGACACTTTTGTGTCCTATCTACGTCCTTTTAGGACCCGCCTACGCATGCTCCGTAGGCCGTCCCAGTATAAGAGGCCCGCCCCCGCGGTTCCCCTTCAGATTTCGGCCCCTCCAAAGTAGGAAGGGTTAAACTTATCAATCAAATACATTGCATTCCGGGGAGGTTTGGTGGGCGCATGTGAATCCATGAAAGATACCAATGCTGGAGAAATGGAGTTACAGGTAAGAAACTATTCCCTTCTCCAGCATTGGATCTTTCATGGATTCACATGCTTAGAATAGATTGTAAAGCAGTAACACTTGAGACGGCGGTGAGAATGTAATGTAATATACCCTCACCATACTACACAATGCATATGTAAAGTAGGAATAAGTTAACTCATATAACCTCACCCACATAAAGTATACTGTCATCAAAAAGGTAGAAAACAGATTCTCCACAGCGTGGAGCTTACCTTACTGAAACAGATGGCGCAGGACAGCTCTTCCCATCTGCACCTCGTCCGCATGCTGCCTGGCAAGGCAGTAGTGGCGGATAAACGTGTGGGGCACTGACCATGCCGCAGCCTGGCATATGTCCGTCAGCGGAATTCCTGCCCATAAAGCTGCAGAGGAGGACATTGATCTTGTAGAATAGGCTCTAGGATGTCCTTGCAGTGGCCTTCCGGCCTTGGAGTGACAAAACGCAATCGTCGATGAGACCCATCGAGCCAATCCCTGTTTAGAGATTGCTTTTCCTCTCGTCGACGGACCATATGCGATGAACAGTTGTCGAGTAGACCTGAGTTCCTGTGTACGATGTAGGTAAAATTTCAGAGCCCTCTTAACGTCCAGGGTATGAAGAGCTTTTTCTGCTGTCGATGATGGTGTCGCGAAGAAAGTAGGGAGAACAATGGACGAGTGTTTGTGATACACTGTCGGAACTTTTGGGACGAACGTAGGATTAGTTGCCAGGACCACTTTGTCCTTAAAGAATCTTAGGTATGGCGGGTCTACGACCAGCGCTTGCAGTTCCGAGATTCTCCTAGCTGATGTGATAACAATCAAGAATGCCAACTTCCACGATATGAATTTTATGTTGGACGTGGCCATAGGCTCAAAAGGCGGTTTCATTAAGCCTGCCAACACTGTGTTGAGACTCCAAGTTGGGGGGAAACGTTTTACCGGGGGAAAAATTCGAAATAAACCCCTCATGAAGTGTTTCACAAGTCTGTCGCTAAATAGAGGAGACGACTGCCTCTTCCTCGTGAACCTTGAGATGGCCGCCAGGTGCACCTTTATCGATGTGAAGGATAACCCCCTCTCCGCCAAGAGGAGCAGGTAAGGTAGAACTTGTTCTGGCGTCACCAACAACGGTTGTAGGCCTTGTTGTCCTCGGCACCATTCACAGAACCTCCGCCACTTATAGGAGTAAGATTTATTTGTAGAAGGGGCTCGGGCCGCCTGCAGAATTTTTTGGCAATCCTCCGCAACGTTTAAAGCACCGAACTCCGAAAAGTCAGGAGCCAGGCTGTAAGGTTGAGACTGTCCGGGTCGTGATGCCACACCGTGCCTTTGTCCCGGGATAGTAGGTTCGGGACTCTCGGAAACGCTATGGGATGTTCCAGCGACAGGTGAAGCAGGTCGGAGAACCATGGTTGCCTCGGCCAGTGTGGTGCCACTAGAATTACCCGGCAATTGTATCTGCGTATCCACTGAATTGTCCTCCTTATGAGGGGGAGCGGGGGAAAAGCATAAAGGAACATGTCCGTCCATGGGAAGGAGAATGCCTCCCCCATGGAAGCCTCTTGAGGCCATCTGCTTGCGAATTGCTCGCATTTCTTGTTGTCTTTGGTCGCGAAGGCGTCCAGAGGGGGAAGACCCCATTTCTGGAACACTTTCATCAGGTGAACTGTGTCCATTTCACACTTGTGTATTTGGGCCATGCTTCTGCTGAGGGAGTCTGCTTGGGAGTTCCTCACTCCTGGAAGGTGATGAGCCACGATGGAAATTTCGTGCTTTAATGCCCAATGCCATGTTTTCTGGCCTTCTATGGAAAGAGTTCTTGATCGCGTCCCTCCTTGTTTCCTCAGATATAACATGGCCGTTGTATTGTCGGTCAGTATTCGTACTCGCGAGCCCTTGATGTGTGGTAGGAATGCCTTCAAGGCCCATCGTACTGCTCTGAGTTCTAACACGTTTATGTGTAGGAGTGACTCCGTTGGAGACCAGCGACCCTGCGTTTGGAGAGCACCCATGTGAGCTCCCCATCCGGTTAGGGACGCATCCGTGACTATGGTTCGCTGAAACTCCGGCTCCTGTAGGGGTACGCCGTTGTTCAGATTGTGGAAACTCTGCCACCACTGAAGGGTCTGAAGCAGCTTGTCGTCGTCGATGGTTATCTTGTCTGACCACGATCCTTGAGCCTGCGTCCATCGGTCCGCGAGGAATTCCTGGACTGGCCTCATGAATAGGCGACAGTTTTCCACCAGATGGATGCAGGATGCTGTAGTGATAAACAGTACCCGCACCTCCCTGGGATCCAGCCCTTTGTGCAAAGTAAATCACTCCTAATTACCTTCCCACACAAATAAGGTTTAAGAAGCACGATGAACTCAGTCTGGAAAAAAGCCAATCACACAGAATATGATGCTTGCATTTATTATCTACAATGACTAATGAAAACTAAGCAGCAATTTATGATAATGTGGAAATAGAGAGTGCAAGCTATATAATGCCAATTATCAATCACAGATGAATATGCAATTATTTGGTCTTACGCTCCTAATGAAATGTAGATGAAGATACGATCTGATCACATCCAGGACCCTCGCCGCTATCTGGTGCCCGGCACTCCTCAGCAGAGGAGGGGAGGACTGGCCAAGCCCCCACAGTCCTACACCAGAGCAGGGATGTGATGTTAGGAGCCTCGGCCCTGATAGCGCACAGCTGGTCGTCCAGGCACTGTCCTTGATACGCACGTCTTTCCAACAGTCCAGGATGAGTCCCCCCTCCCTGGTCCAAGTATAGTTCTCTTATTAGGAGCTGCACGTCAATCATCATGACGTGTCAGCTCTTCGAGAAGCTTCTAGGCTCTTCCCTCCTGGCAGTAAACATGTTTTTTGCTTGGAAAGTTACAAGACTGGAAACAGCCAGTCTTGGCTCCCAGGCTTCGGGCACTGTTTCTTTGCATTCTTGTCTTATCAGTGCACCTGACTTGCAGAGCGAAGACGGGCAAAGCAATGCCTGGCTCCCACGAACTGCATGGAGCCTCTTGCTAAAGCACGATGTTTTATGTCTTCAAAAAAGGCCTTTGCAATTAACCCCTTGCAAGCATGCAGGCTCACCCAGTTTGAGAGTCCTGGTTGATGTCAGCATTTTCCTCCACGCTTCGAATAGGCTCTAATACACACAAGATAGCTCAGTGGGTTAGTGCAAATGCAGGTTACTGCAAGCGCCTAGCAGCTTATCACTACATTCCACCCCTTTCGAAGTGAGGCCTGAAAATGCTGACTCAGTTCCATGATCTGGAAGCATGCACAGTGTGCTGTAGGCCAATTAAGCGTTTCTCTAGCGCAGACATTCTAGTATAAAGGAAAGACATTCTGCGCAAGAGTCCAATGAAGACGATAAGTATGAATATTAGGGAAATCAGCAACCACAGCAATGGGTGCAGTATTATATTAAGCAGTTTAGTGGAGGAGGGAGACCATCCAGTGAATATATCCCACCAGTGGTGAGTAGTAACAGATTGCAGATGGTCAGCAGTTTTGATTAATTGGTTTCTGTCTATTATTAGCTTGTACTCTGCAGAAATAACTGAGGTAGCTAGCGTCTGGAAATCTTTCCAAGCAGTTTGAGCAAATTGTCTAATAGCTTGAAGCCGGGCAGTAATCACTCCATAGGATAGAGTCCAGTTAAGCAAATGCGTGAGCTCAGCATGCAGAGTAGTGTGAGACCACTGGGTTAGAGAATATAGGGTATGAGTAACAATGTCTAGGATAGTCACAACTTGATCTACACAAAATACTTGAGGATTCCCTAATAACCTATAATTGTTAATAAGCAAGGAATGATTAGTAACTACGCAAGCTGTATGCTGATCTATCTGAAAGATGTCAGTCCCATTTATGTGGTATTGCATCCAGGTGCACTCCCCTGCTACGGGATGTATACATGGGTCCGGAACCCTCCCAGTTAGGGGACACACCCACCCCTGATCCCAGGGCATGCAGGTGTGACTGTGGATGGTGTAGTTTTGGCTGTCTAACCATTCCCCTCGTATTTGCGGAACCCACCAGGAACCATTGATTTTCATAGGCAGTACTATAAAAGGGCACCATATTTCTAGAGCATAAGCGGTCCTACTCACTTGCATTAACGCATGGCAGGTGTTATTCATGCAATCAAAAGCAAGCGGCTTAATCCATATGTCTGCTGGTAACTGTAGCTCTGTGTGCCAGTGGGTTGAAGATAGTCGCCCCCATTCGGAGCGGAAAGCTAACACCTGCTGATTTAGCAAAGTTTGCCATAAAATACATCGTGTGTCTTTAGCAGTTTTGTTGACCTGTCCTATGGCAGAGAAAATGTCTTCATAGCTGAAATTCTGCCACTTCCAATGGTTGCCAATACTTGTAGCAGTGTTGCGCAGGGTAGGACTTATCAATGGGCCCCACTGAGCCAGAAGTTTTATAGCGCCGCTGGCATCAGAACCCATAGTGGCTAACTTGTTGCGCACAGTTTCTATGTCAAAAGCATTTAAAGCCCCCGTTCCCACTCCCGCTGCACCCGCAATCAAGGAATCTAAACCCCTAGCTACGCGCAATTTGGTGATGGGCCATAAAAATTGACTCCATTTATAGCAGCTTGGTAGTACTAAGGAGACATTGCCCCGTGACAAGTCTATGTCTAAGTGTACCTCTGAAATAATGGAAGCGTGCATCACATGTCTGCAATTTAAATGTTGTCTTACTATTGGAAAATCTAGCAGTTTTACCAACTCCTCTTTGTGAGATTTGAAAAACACCATCCTCCAAGTGGGATGCCTACCAAGTACAATATTGGTTTTTGATACAAACACCATACTACCATCTGGTATAGGCTGTTTCAACGTACAATTATATGAAGAACATGTGGCTAAGTTATAGTCCAGAAAATCTTGGCGAGTACACTCGTTGCAGTTCTTGGGACAAAAGAAACATGAAACATCAAACAAATTATTTGATCCATTCACTGAAACTTTTGGACCTAAATCTCGTAGGCGCCAGTCATATGAGTTAGTGATAAAAGGTGTCCAACAATGTGCCAATCTAGAACTCTTGCAGTTCCATGTGGATACTCATTTGTAACACTTTTCTCACAGGTTACGGTGCGGTTGTAGTTATCACGCAGGACTGGAGCATCAGGTGTAGTGCATGCGATTCTCAGAGTCCATGTAGTGTCTTGCAATAACCCACTCTTTACAGAGAAAGCGTTGGTTTGGCAGGCCAGGAGCACCCACAGCAAGGCAAGTCCCATCCCCTTCATACTGCTCTACGTTCGTGGTGTGAGCCTAGTAGCGGGAATATAAACAGGCACATCAGAATTATGCAAAAGTACAACATAAGTACTTCCAACACCTTGACTTAACACTTCCCCAGCCTCAGGCTTTTTGTTAGGATGGTGCACCCACACCTTTTTTCCTGTGCTACCGAAGCCTCCTTCCCCCCTCAATGTAGTGTCTGGAGATTGCTTGCTTTCTACTACTAGGGGGACAACTGCTTGTTCACAAATCAATTGTGCAATTCGGTCATATTTGGTTAATGGTACTGCAGATGCACCAGCATTATGTAAAAGTACCGAAACAGTCCCTCTATAATCAGGATCAATCACACCTCCTAATATGTCAATGCCTTGTTTTGCCAGGCTGGATCGTGCAGCAATGCGTCCATAAGTGCCAGCCGGCAATTTGATGCCAATACCCAGCGAGATGGATTTGGTTTGCCCCGCCGGTATAACACCATCTTCACAGGTAGATAGATCAAGTCCAATGCTGCCTGCAGTGGCTTGTACAGGCAGCTTAGCTTCTTTGTCAGTTTTCCACACAACAAGAGTCTTTGTAGATTCCACTTTCTCACTTGTCAGTCTCACAATGGGTGTCTGGCGATTTCCCAGTGGACGATTGTTCAGTTCAAACAGTGCATGTGCCAGATGTTTGGACCACCCCTTGAGAGTGTGAGTCTTAGTCAGCTTCTTTATTTGTTGCTTGAGCAGCCCATTGCTACGTTCCACCAGAGCAGAGGATTCTGGGTATCGGCTGATGTGCAGTGTCCACTTTATGCCTTGCTCTAGTGCCCAGTCTTGCACATTGTGTCCAGCAAAATGGCTGCCTTGGTCTGATTGGATTTCATCCGGGATGCCATAGTGTCTGATGAGGTATTCCATGCCTTGCAAGGTAGCCCTTTGATCTGCATGGGCGGCTGGATAAGCTAATAACAGTCCAGAGTATGTGTCTACCATGGTCAACACATAATGCTTTCCATTCTCGGGCGGTAAAGGGCCAATGTAGTCAACTTGCCATACGCTAGCAGCTCTTTCACCTCTTCTCAAAGGGCCTTGTGGCTTCCTCTCCAGAGGGTAGTGCTTCACTTCACTGCACACGGAACATTGGGAGGCAGCTTGTCTGGCTTGATCCATGGTAATGGGCAATTGTCTCTTTTTTGCCCATTGATAAGTTCCTGTTTGCCCTAGATGCCCTGAGGTTTGGTGTGCCCAATCCGCCATCCCTTGCAGCACCTCAGCTTCTTGCGGTGTTGTCACTGGGCGAATCTTTGCCATTTGATCCACTTCATTGTTGAACAGGGCAGCCAGTGAGGTGTCAGGGGGCATGTGTGCATCGACATGCCCAATGCAGATTTTGCACCTCTCACCTTTGCACCACATCTCTTCCCAGATGTCTGGCCCTCCCCAGATCGGCGTGTTCTTGATTTGCCAACCATCTCTTCTCCATGCCGGTGCCCAATGTGTCAGGCCTTGATATGTGGCCCAACTGTCTGTGTATATGTATGCAGTCTCTGTTTCCTTCACCTGTTCAATCACGGAGGCCACTGCTTGCAGTTCAGCATACTGACTTGATCCTCCCACACCTTCTCTCATTAGCAGTGTTTCTCGATGGGGCTGGAATGCGACAGCTTGCCAGTGTCTTTGCCCTTTATCATACTTTGCCGTGCCGTCCGTGAACCATGCAGACTTTTGTTCTTCTTCTGTCAATGTATCATAGGCTGGTGCGACTTTGAAGGGAGATTCTGGCAACGCCACATGGGTGTTTGGTTCAGGCATCGCATCCAGATCTACTGCATCCAGCATTTGTTCTTGCAGTCTGGAAACCCCTGTGCGGCCAGCTTTCGCACGTTGCTGTAAATACCATTTCCATTTGACATGAGTGGCGTCTTGTGCTCTGCCACTTTTCCCATTTGCAGCAGTGTCACGCACCCAGCCCATGATTGGAATTTCTGTGCAAATTGTCACTGGTTGCTCGCCTGTGATTCTTTCAGTTTCAACTAGAGCCCAGTACACTGCAGCAACTTGTTTCTCAAGAGGAGTGTATCTTGTCATAGGATCTGTGAGTTTCCTTGACCAGAACCCCTGTGGCACTCTTTTATGTCCTTGCTTTTGCCACAAGCTCCACACAGCCACGTCATTGTAGACAAGAATTTCCAATTCAAAAGGATCAGTTTTTGTCAGGGGCCCCAGCGCGATGTAATTTTGCAATGCATCTTTAGCCTGTTGGAAGGAAGTCTGTTGCTCTAGGCCCCATGTAAAGTCATGTTTCTTTCTGGTGACTTTGTAAATGGGTTTCAGTATCAGGCTTAAATGAGGTATGTGATTTCTCCAAAACCCCATTAACCCAATGAATCTTTGTGCCTCTTTTTTATCTGCTGGTGGAGCCATCTGCTGAACCATATCAATTACCGGGTCGGGAATTTTCTTAACTGACCCAGACCAGATTGCACCTAGAAATTTCACCTCTTGAGCAGGCCCCTGTACCTTTTTGGGATTTATGGCCCACCCCCGATTTTGCATGTGTGTGATCAACTTTTCAGCAGCATTTTCTACATGTTCTTTCTCAACACTGGTCAGCATGATGTTATCAATGTAATGAGCAATAAATACATCATCCAATTGCATCATCTTTAAGTCCCTGGCAATCAATCCATGACACAGAGTGGGACTATGCACATACCCCTGGGGCAATTTAGTAAAGGTAAACTGTCTGTCTCCCCAAGTGATAGCAAATTGGTCTTGTGATTCAGTGTCAATATCAATGGAGAAAAATGCATTGGCCAGGTCAAGGACCACATGCCATTCACCCACTTCTCTTGTAAGGTTTTCAATCAGAGTAATGATGTCTGGCACCGCCGTAGCTAAGGGCGGCACCTTCTTGTTCAAAATGCGGTAATCAATTGTCAGACGCCATGCCCCATCCGGGCGGCGGACAGGCCAGATCGGCGAGTTGAATGGACTGACTGCCGGCCTCATTATGCCAGCTTTCACCAATGACTCAATAGTTTCACCAATCTCTTTATGTCCTCCTGGCAACCGGTACTGTTTCACACACACTGGGTCAGCAGGAGGAGGTAAATGCAAGGGGGACCATTTGGCATGCCCAACCACAACAGGGTTAACAACTCTCACATGGATTTTCCGATTGCCAAAAACAAATTCGCCTAAATCTGTAGTCACACTTTTGCCCAACAACACATCCATGCCAAGGATGTACTCTGGTATATCTGCAATCAAAACATTTGCTGTGAAAGGCAATCCCTCACCAATTGACATTTTTACATTAAAGGCTTTTGCAACAGTTTCTGCTCCCCCATAACCATTGACCAAAACTCTGGGACCAGACAATTTACTGGGATTGCCATTCAGAATGGTTACCTCAGCTCCTGTGTCTAATAGAGCCAAAACATGTTTTACTTTCTCATCCAAGTACAAGGTAAGTGGCACAAAAGGGCGTCTGTCTCTGGGGCTAGTTCTCTTTATTAACCGTACCTCAAAGACAGAGCCAGCCCTTCAATCAAAAATGGGGTCTGGGACCTCCCACTTGTTCTTTGCCAAATCAGGGTAACCCTTTGCTCGCACTTTGGGCTTTAACACCTCCTCTTCAGAGGGTGCAGAGGGCTTAGTTTTTTCCCGTCCCTGTCTTTTAATTTTTTTCCATTTCTCAAGCAGCTCAGATGTGGGTTTACCATCTATCTCATCTCTTGGAATTCCTGCCTTTAGCAGGTCCACCCACATTTGTTTGCGTGTGATCTCAACAGTATCAGCTTTCTCTTTATACTTTACATTTTTACCACGCTTTTTTTCTGAATCATTGTTTGCAGCCACTAGACGTGCTGCTTTGCGTACATCCAGCCCTTCTAGTTGCCCTAACAGAAGTGCCACTTCACCAATGGCTTTGCCCTGCGCTGGACCCAGCAATGAAAGCAATGCGCCCTTCATGTGACTCGGTGCATTTCTTAACAAACGTGCGCGCATGCCAGCTGTAAACAACTCCATGTCAGGCCCTGCAAAATTTGCACTGTACAGTGCACACTGCAAACCCATCTCTCTAAGCTGGTTTGTTGCTTCAGTTAGTGACTGCCAACAGCCCCAACTCTCTTCCATATCCATTGGACTCCCATACAGATTCATTAGGGCAGTCTGAAGCCAATTAAACAAGGAATGAGAACCTTGCTGTCCGAGCGCACCGCGCACTATCTGTCCCAACATCACATTAGTAGTGAGTGAACCCATCTTTAACAGTTCCTCTGGGGTTAAGAAGATACTATCGGCACCCGTGTCCCAGATGCGAAGGAACCAAGTCAAAAGTGCTTCACCTAGCTTCTGTCTAAATAACTTAGCAATCTCTAAAAGCTCTGTCTGTGTATAATCACGGACAATCCTTGTATTTTGAATATTTGCACCGCCAGCTTGGCCCTTTGATTTGTTAGTGATTAATGGCCGTGCTGGATAAACACATTTCTCTGGAACACATTCCAGCTCTTCTCCATCAGACCAATTTAATTCAGCAAGTCTAATCTCAACAGACTCATTCCAGTCATGTGCTTGCTCAGTTTCACTATCACTGACTTCACCCGACCATAAATTTGGGTCCCAGTTATCTTTCCTAATTAGCGCGCGAATCCTTATCTTTGATGGATTGCCCCGCTGCTGTCTGCGCTTGTGCGTGGCTACACGCACAGCTAAAGAGGCACACCTGTCCTCCATCTGATCAGCCCGTTTAACGGACGATTCAAGGGTCTCTCTCATAATAATTTGTTGCTCTTGGAGCAGGGATATCTCGTCTGTTAATTTACTAATTTTAGCATCTTTAAGCAATTCATTCTCATGCACCTTTCTGAGCGCCTGCAGGAATAACCAGCCTATATTTCCTGCTGCCTTGAGCTCCTTTCTGCATTTCTCAAGCGGTAAACTCTCCAAGCACTTACTAATTACCGCCGGGGAAACATCATTTTCAAGCATGTCCCATGCCATCGGTGCCGAGTACCGATGCAAAATATCTGCCACACCCGACCAAGCATTTGATGCCGGCCATCCTGGAATGTGACAGAGTGCACTATCTTCCCCATTGCATTCATCTTTTGTATTTCTTTTCCAGAAGGGCATCGTGCTCGAAAACCCAAACTCACAGCGCCAAATGTAGTGATAAACAGTACCCGCACCTCCCTGGGATCCAGCCCTTTGTGCAAAGTAAATCACTCCTAATTACCTTCCCACACAAATAAGGTTTAAGAAGCACGATGAACTCAGTCTGGAAAAAAGCCAATCACACAGAATATGATGCTTGCATTTATTATCTACAATGACTAATGAAAACTAAGCAGCAATTTATGATAATGTGGAAATAGAGAGTGCAAGCTATATAATGCCAATTATCAATCACAGATGAATATGCAATTATTTGGTCTTACGCTCCTAATGAAATGTAGATGAAGATACGATCTGATCACATCCAGGACCCTCGCCGCTATCTGGTGCCCGGCACTCCTCAGCAGAGGAGGGGAGGACTGGCCAAGCCCCCACAGTCCTACACCAGAGCAGGGATGTGATGTTAGGAGCCTCGGCCCTGATAGCGCACAGCTGGTCGTCCAGGCACTGTCCTTGATACGCACGTCTTTCCAACAGTCCAGGATGAGTCCCCCCTCCCTGGTCCAAGTATAGTTCTCTTATTAGGAGCTGCACGTCAATCATCATGACGTGTCAGCTCTTCGAGAAGCTTCTAGGCTCTTCCCTCCTGGCAGTAAACATGTTTTTTGCTTGGAAAGTTACAAGACTGGAAACAGCCAGTCTTGGCTCCCAGGCTTCGGGCACTGTTTCTTTGCATTCTTGTCTTATCAGTGCACCTGACTTGCAGAGCGAAGACGGGCAAAGCAATGCCTGGCTCCCACGAACTGCATGGAGCCTCTTGCTAAAGCACGATGTTTTATGTCTTCAAAAAAGGCCTTTGCAATTAACCCCTTGCAAGCATGCAGGCTCACCCAGTTTGAGAGTCCTGGTTGATGTCAGCATTTTCCTCCACGCTTCGAATAGGCTCTAATACACACAAGATAGCTCAGTGGGTTAGTGCAAATGCAGGTTACTGCAAGCGCCTAGCAGCTTATCACTACAGATGCCATGGCCCCTAGGACCGAAACGTATTTTCTCACTGAGATCTTGGTGTTTTGCCGTAGTCGGCATGCTTGTTGATTGAGTCTTGAGGTTCTGTCGAGAGAAGGTTTCACTAGCCCTAACTGGGTCTCGAACTGTGCCCCCAGGAATACCAGCGATCTCAATGGCTGCAGAGAGGATTTTTCGAAGTTTATGGCGAATCCCAGCTGTTGTAGAAGCTGCATGGTGGCTTGCAAACTTGTGTTGGTCGACGCTGGGGAGGATCCCCTTACCAGCCAGTCGTCGAGGTATGGGTATACGTGGTGGCCTTGCTTCCTTAGCCAGGCCGCTACTGGAGCCAGGCATTTCGTGAACGTTCTGGGGGAGGTCTTGAGCCCAAAAGGAAGAACCGTGAATTGGTAGTGAGTCCGCCCTATTACAAATCTTAGGAATTTCCTGTGTTTCCGACACATTGGAATATGGAAATACGGTCCCGTAAATCCAGGGAAGTCTTAGTTACTTACCTGTAACTGTATTTCTCCAGCATTGGTATCTTTCATAGATTCAGATGCTTGAATATTCCCCGTCGTCAGACTGGGAATCCTCGGTGATAAATTTAATAATATATATATATTTTTTTTTTAAATATACACACATTGCTACCTAGCAGTGCATGTACATAGCCCATTATGGCCTATGAGCCATTTCATTGTGTAGTCCCTCCACCTCACTTTGGTCCTTTATGGCCCCAGCCAATGAGGTGGCAGGGCTTAAGCTCCGCCCCAGGCAGCCATCTTTAGATTTTGAACCGTAGAGATTACAGTATGATGGATGCCGAGCATAGAAGCAGCCTCTCAGGGGAGGCGGGCGGGCGCATGTGAATCTATGAAAGATACCAATGCTGGAGAAATACAGTTACAGGTAAGTAACTAAGACTTCTCCAGCATTGGATCTTTCATAGATTCAGATGCTTGAATAGAATACCAAGCAGTTAAAACATGCCACCATTATATATATATATATATATATATATATATATATATATATATATATATATATATATATATATATATATATATATATATATATATATGCATAAATACAGAAAAAACATATTTCTGATCAAACCTTTACCATGCAGCAACACAACGGTTACATACTTCGGGAAAGGTGGGAAAGGAGGCTGGTCCTACCTTATACAAAGAGATGGCGGAGCACTGCCTGTCCAACTGCAGCTTCTTTGTTGGTATCTTCAGTCAGGCAGTAGTGTTTGGCGAAAGTATGCAGAGTGCTCCATGTGGCGGCTCTGCATATGTCCTTCAATGCCACCCCTGCGTGGAATGCTGTTGACGCCGCCCTTCCTCTGGTGGAGTGCGCAGACGGCGGTCTAGTTAAAGGGTCGCCTTTCAACTGATGGCAGTGGGTGATGCAGGACGATACCCAGCGTGCCAGACTTTGTTTAGATATATGCTGACCCTTGGTACGGCCAGAGAAAGAAATGAATAGCCGGTTTGAGGAGCGGAACTCCTTGGTTCTTTGCAAGTAAAACTTCAACACTCTAGCAACGTCTAGAGAATGTAATGTTCTTTCCGCTTCAGAAGCGTGATTCTGGAAAAAGGTTGGTAAAACAATGCGCTCAGTGAACGACATCTCCGAAAGTACCTTGGGGAGGAACTTCGGGTGAGGCCTTAAGATGGCGCGGTCCTTCTGGAACAAAGTAAACGGGGGTTCAGAAGACAAAGCTTGTAACTCACTGATCCTTCTGGCTGATGTGATGGCTATCAGGAAAGATGTCTTCCAGGACAAGAATTTCATTTCGCATCTGTGTATGGGTTCGAAGGGAGGTTGCATGAGGGCTGTTAAGACGGTGTTGAGGCTCCAGTCCGGAACTGGTGTAGGTGTAGGCGGATAAGTACGCATCAGTCCTTTCAGGAAGATTTTAACCGCTGGTAAGGAAAGTAAGGCTTGCGTCTCCGCGGTTACTGTGTAAGCCGCTATGGCTGACAGATGGACCTTGATAGAGGACAGTGAGAGCCCTGACTTAGCCAGGTGCAACAAGTAGGGCAGAATCTGATTAACCGAGGCCGTGAGGGGATCGATTGCAGAGGTCTGGCACCATTTGGAAAACCTGGTCCATTTCCTGGTGTAGGTGACTTGCGTGGACGGGGCTCTAGCGGCCCTGATGATATCCCAGCATTCTGATGGTAACTTTAGGTGCATCAGTTTGCGCTGCTGAGGAACCATGCTTTGAGAGACAGGCTCCTCGGGTCGTGGTGGAGGACCTTACGGTTCTGTTGTGCCAGTAGATATTGATGTGTCTTGAGACGAATCGGGGGTTGACAGGATAGATGCCTCAGCGTCGGGTACCAGACTTGCCGTGCCCAATCCGGTGCAATTAGAATCAAAGAACAATCCTGTTCCTTTTACCCTGCGAAGTACCCTCGACATGAGGGGAATGCGTGGGAAGGCATAGAGGAACTTCCCGGACCAATTCACTGAGAACGCGTCTCCCAGTGATTGGTGCTCCGGGTATCTTGAAGCAAATCTCTTGCATTTTTTGTTGTTCCTGGTGGCAAAAAGGTCGATCTGCGGATGGCCCCCTCAGGCAAATATCCGTTGGGTTTCTTTTTCGTCCAGCTCCCACTCGTGGGACGCTTTGTATTCTCTGCTTAGCCTGTCCGCTAGGACATTGTCCACTCCTGGAAGATGCTCTGCTCTGATCTGCACCCCGTAGTGCAAGGCCCATGCCCAAAGCTGTTGGGCTTCTTGCGACAGGATCTGTGACCTCGTGCCTCCCTGCTTGTTTGTATAGTGCATGGAGGTCGTGTTGTCTGTCTGGACTGTAAGAACTTGACCAGCTATCACCGGTAGGAAGGCTTTCAGCGCCAACCTTACGGCCCTGAGCTCTAACACGTTGATGTGGAGCTGGGACTCTTGTGTCGACCAAGAGCCCTTGGTTTGGAGGTCCGCAAGATGAGCGCCCCAACCTGATAAGGAAGCGTCCGTCCTCAGCAGAAGGGTCGATGTCGGTGCTTGAAACGGCATCCCCTGCAGAACATTCCTCGGAACATTCCACCATCGAAGGGCCTTGTGCAACGTCGATGGAATCTGGACAATGTCTTCCCAGCCTCCGAAAGCTTGTTTCCATTGGTGGTCCAGAGCTTCCTGCACAGGTCTCATGCGAAGCCTGCAGTTCGGTATGAGGAATATGCATGATGACATCATGCCCAATAGGGATTTGTAAGAGCGTACGGATGTTGTCTTTTTCTGTAGGAAGTTCGAAGTTGAGCGTAGAATCGCTGCTATTCTTTCTGCGGATGGCCTCACTCTGGGAATGCTGGTATCGAGTTCGGCTCCCAGGAAGAGAGCTACCTTGCTGGGAATAGGGCAGGACTTTGTCTGGTTTATGGAGAAACCTAACTCTTTTAGGAGGTTGACAGTCCTCGACACTGCCGAGCGAGCCTTTGCAGCGTAACTTGCCTTTATCAGCCAATCGTCCAGGTATGGAAAAACGTCCGTTCCTGCCCTCCTGAGACTTGCCGCTACCGGCGCCAAGCATTTTGTGAAAACTCTCGGAGCCGATTTTAGCCCGAACGGGAGCACTTGAAACTGAAAGTGAAGCTCTCCCACCGTGAACCTGAGGAACTGCCTGTGCGCTGGATGGATCGGTATATGGAAGTATGCGTCCTCCAAGTCTAAAGTGGCTAAGAAGTCGTGCTTGTTTAACCAAAGTAGCACCCCTTGTAAAGCTACCATCTTGAATGTTATGCGCTTGATAAATTTGTTGAGTGCCCTCAGGTCCAAGATGGGTCTCCATTGACCGTTTTTCTTTCTGACGAGGAAGAATCGGGAGTAGAAACCTTTTCCCCTCTGAGAATAAGGAACTGGTTCTACTGCTGCCTTCTGGAGCAGTTTTTGCACTTCGGACATGACCTGTCTTAGCATATGCACTCTGCGAGATGTTGGAGGCAGGGAAGGAGGTTGGTCCAGAAATTCTAAGGTGTGACCCTTTCGGATCACCTGCAACACCCATTTGTCCGATGTAATTGATTGCCAGCGCTGGAATAACTGGCTCACCCTTCCCCCCACCGGGGTGTGGTGAAGAGGGGAAAAAAATTGGTCGTCATTTTTGCTTGCCTTGTGACTTCCCTTGGGCGGAGCCACGTCTGCCTCTATGGGCGTATCTGTTGGATGACTGATATTTATTGTCTTGGTACGTGCTGCCTTGTGCTTTTTGACCATACGAGGAACGACCGTATCCTCTGAACTTGGAAGATGAGCCTCTAAAGGGACGAAAAGACCGATGGTCCTTACTTTTGTCCTTTAAAGAACTGATGGCTCTGGCTGTGTCCGTGTCTGTCTTGATTCCCTTCAAATGATCGTCTATCTTCTTTCCAAAGAGATCTTGTCCATCAAACGGCATGTCTAATATCTGCACATGGACTTCAGGTCTAAAGTTAGTAGCCTTCATCCAGGCCTGCCTTCGGAGCACTGTGCCGTGCGCCATCTGCCTGAAGCCTGATTCGGCCACATCAACCGCTGCGTCGATCATGTGATCCGATGTTGCTTCACCATCCGCGATTATCGATTTTGCCTCCTCCTGGAGCTCTGGTGGTAATTGTTTCGCCAATTTAGACATGCGGAGCCAAAGCGTGCGATCGAACCTTGCGGTCATGGCCAGCGCATTGCCCGCTCTGATTGTAAGCGATGCAGAAGATGATACTTTCCTGCCCATGGCTTCCAGTTTACGTCCGTCCTTATCGGGTGGTGCCGACAACGGTGAGGAGGGGTTGGCGAGTTTCTTTCTGGCCGCCACTGTGATAACCGAGTCTGGTTTCGTATGACCTCTCAAACAAAGAGGTGCCGAATCCGGAGCTTTATATTTCTTTTCTGGCCTGGACACCAGCGCCGGAGTCGATAAGGGTGTGGATAGGATCTTGGATCCGGAATCCCAGATGGTATCGAGGAGAGGAATTGTGGTCACTGTCCTCCTTCGTTTGTCCCTGTGCTCATAGAGCACTGATTTCCTTTCCTCAGAAGAAACCTGAATTTTAAACAATTCTGCGGCTTTACCTATAATGGTGTGGAAAGAGACGAGATCATCCGGCGGTGAGGCCTTGCCCGGCGAGTCTCTCCTCCTGGGCTTCTCGACTACGTAGTTATTCCACTCACTGGATGCGTCTGGCTCCTGTGTTATTTCTCCTTCTTCTGGTTCCGAGAATTCTCTAAAAGGATCCTCCTGCCAGTCTGATACCGAGATGGTGGACGGTACCATAGTGGGGTCCACATCCGGAGATCGCGGTCTGTGCGATGACTGTGGCGACGGGACTCTTGTAGGTGAAGCACTGTGGGTGCTGCTCCTTGGTCTTCGAGCAGGTTCCGGTGATCCCATCCGTTTTTGCGGTCTACTCCTGTGAGGAGAACAACCAGATGTGCCTGGAATCGGAGATGACTCTCTAGGAATAATTCCTGATTCTATGGGATCAATCGGGATTTGCTTCTCCTTTTGCCGCCTGTAAAATTCTTCTACAATCCTCTGCACGGATAACATGAGTATCGGGTCATGAGGGTATTCGGATTCTCCCGTGGACGGTTGCCAAGGAGGGCTGTATTGTTTTGGTAAGGGACCGGTGGACTCTTCCATCACTTCCGCATCAGAGAATTCTTCCTGAAGAATTACATCCGGACGTTCTGCCATGTGGCCCAAAGGTGAAAATTGCTGTACCAGTGGTTCAGTCTCAGTATTCTTCTCAATGACATTGCTTTCAATGACAGGAGTTTCAAATGTGGAAGGCCGCAATTCCTCCGTAACTGCCGAAATTTGTGGTGCTATCTTCGTCGACAAGCATCCCGTATGAGATTTCGTCGACGACTGAGATTTTCCCGTCGACGAGGGCTTCGCCGTCGACGACTGAGATTTTCCCGTCGACGAGGGCTTCGCCATCGACGACTGAGGGTTTTTCGTCGACGAGGGCTTCGCCATCGACGAGAGCTTCGTTGACGAATGTGGAATGCGTTTCGTGGACGACTGCGTCATGGATGAATGCTTCGTGGACGAGTGGTGTTTCTTGCTCGTCGATGATTGCTTCGCGGTCGACGTGTCCGATGACGATGATCTTATTGTCGACGATGTCTTAAGCGTGGTCGTCGTCGTTGCTGGTTTCGTCGACGGTATGGCCGATGACGGGCCTTTACCTTTCCCTTCATTCGTGGGCGGTTTCCCCGCCGACGACTGCCCCCCCCGTTTTTTGCAAACTCCTCCTTACCTCTGGAGGCAGATTTTGCTGACTTTTTCTGGCTTGGTAAGTCAACTGGGGGCAGAAAGGGTATCAATTCCAGCTTCCTCTTTTTGGACTTGGGAGAGGAACTCCTTGTAGTGATAAGCTGCTAGGCGCTTGCAGTAACCTGCATTTGCACTAACCCACTGAGCTATCTTGTGTGTATTAGAGCCTATTCGAAGCGTGGAGGAAAATGCTGACATCAACCAGGACTCTCAAACTGGGTGAGCCTGCATGCTTGCAAGGGGTTAATTGCAAAGGCCTTTTTTGAAGACATAAAACATCGTGCTTTAGCAAGAGGCTCCATGCAGTTCGTGGGAGCCAGGCATTGCTTTGCCCGTCTTCGCTCTGCAAGTCAGGTGCACTGATAAGACAAGAATGCAAAGAAACAGTGCCCGAAGCCTGGGAGCCAAGACTGGCTGTTTCCAGTCTTGTAACTTTCCAAGCAAAAAACATGTTTACTGCCAGGAGGGAAGAGCCTAGAAGCTTCTCGAAGAGCTGACACGTCATGATGATTGACGTGCAGCTCCTAATAAGAGAACTATACTTGGACCAGGGAGGGGGGACTCATCCTGGACTGTTGGAAAGACGTGCGTATCAAGGACAGTGCCTGGACGACCAGCTGTGCGCTATCAGGGCCGAGGCTCCTAACATCACATCCCTGCTCTGGTGTAGGACTGTGGGGGCTTGGCCAGTCCTCCCCTCCTCTGCTGAGGAGTGCCGGGCACCAGATAGCGGCGAGGGTCCTGGATGTGATCAGATCGTATCTTCATCTACATTTCATTAGGAGCGTAAGACCAAATAATTGCATATTCATCTGTGATTGATAATTGGCATTATATAGCTTGCACTCTCTATTTCCACATTATTATAAATTGCTGCTTAGTTTTCATTAGTCATTGTAGATAATAAATGCAAGCATCATATTCTGTGTGATTGGCTTTTTTCCAGACTGAGTTCATCGTGCTTCTTAAACCTTATTTGTGTGGGAAGGTAATTAGGAGTGATTTACTTTGCACAAAGGGCTGGATCCCAGGGAGGTGCGGGTACTGTTTATCACTACATTTGGCGCTGTGAGTTTGGGTTTTCGAGCACGATGCCCTTCTGGAAAAGAAATACAAAAGATGAATGCAATGGGGAAGATAGTGCACTCTGTCACATTCCAGGATGGCCGGCATCAAATGCTTGGTCGGGTGTGGCAGATATTTTGCATCGGTACTCGGCACCGATGGCATGGGACATGCTTGAAAATGATGTTTCCCCGGCGGTAATTAGTAAGTGCTTGGAGAGTTTACCGCTTGAGAAATGCAGAAAGGAGCTCAAGGCAGCAGGAAATATAGGCTGGTTATTCCTGCAGGCGCTCAGAAAGGTGCATGAGAATGAATTGCTTAAAGATGCTAAAATTAGTAAATTAACAGACGAGATATCCCTGCTCCAAGAGCAACAAATTATTATGAGAGAGACCCTTGAATCGTCCGTTAAACGGGCTGATCAGATGGAGGACAGGTGTGCCTCTTTAGCTGTGCGTGTAGCCACGCACAAGCGCAGACAGCAGCGGGGCAATCCATCAAAGATAAGGATTCGCGCGCTAATTAGGAAAGATAACTGGGACCCAAATTTATGGTCGGGTGAAGTCAGTGATAGTGAAACTGAGCAAGCACATGACTGGAATGAGTCTGTTGAGATTAGACTTGCTGAATTAAATTGGTCTGATGGAGAAGAGCTGGAATGTGTTCCAGAGAAATGTGTTTATCCAGCACGGCCATTAATCACTAACAAATCAAAGGGCCAAGCTGGCGGTGCAAATATTCAAAATACAAGGATTGTCCGTGATTATACACAGACAGAGCTTTTAGAGATTGCTAAGTTATTTAGACAGAAGCTAGGTGAAGCACTTTTGACTTGGTTCCTTCGCATCTGGGACACGGGTGCCGATAGTATCTTCTTAACCCCAGAGGAACTGTTAAAGATGGGTTCACTCACTACTAATGTGATGTTGGGACAGATAGTGCGCGGTGCGCTCGGACAGCAAGGTTCTCATTCCTTGTTTAATTGGCTTCAGACTGCCCTAATGAATCTGTATGGGAGTCCAATGGATATGGAAGAGAGTTGGGGCTGTTGGCAGTCACTAACTGAAGCAACAAACCAGCTTAGAGAGATGGGTTTGCAGTGTGCACTGTACAGTGCAAATTTTGCAGGGTCTGACATGGAGTTGTTTACAGCTGGCATGCGCGCACGTTTGTTAAGAAATGCACCGAGTCACATGAAGGGCGCATTGCTTTCATTGCTGGGTCCAGCGCAGGGCAAAGCCATTGGTGAAGTGGCACTTCTGTTAGGGCAACTAGAAGGGCTGGATGTACGCAAAGCAGCACGTCTAGTGGCTGCAAACAATGATTCAGAAAAAAAGCGTGGTAAAAATGTAAAGTATAAAGAGAAAGCTGATACTGTTGAGATCACACGCAAACAAATGTGGGTGGACCTGCTAAAGGCAGGAATTCCAAGAGATGAGATAGATGGTAAACCCACATCTGAGCTGCTTGAGAAATGGAAAAAAATTAAAAGACAGGGACGGGAAAAAACTAAGCCCTCTGCACCCTCTGAAGAGGAGGTGTTAAAGCCCAAAGTGCGAGCAAAGGGTTACCCTGATTTGGCAAAGAACAAGTGGGAGGTCCCAGACCCCATTTTTGATTGAAGGGCTGGCTCTGTCTTTGAGGTACGGTTAATAAAGAGAACTAGCCCCAGAGACAGACGCCCTTTTGTGCCACTTACCTTGTACTTGGATGAGAAAGTAAAACATGTTTTGGCTCTATTAGACACAGGAGCTGAGGTAACCATTCTGAATGGCAATCCCAGTAAATTGTCTGGTCCCAAAGTTTTGGTCAATGGTTATGGGGGAGCAGAAACTGTTGCAAAAGCCTTTAATGTAAAAATGTCAATTGGTGAGGGATTGCCTTTCACAGCAAATGTTTTGATTGCAGATATACCAGAGTACATCCTTGGCATGGATGTGTTGTTGGGCAAAAGTGTGACTACAGATTTAGGCGAATTTGTTTTTGGCAATCGGAAAATCCATGTGAGAGTTGTTAACCCTGTTGTGGTTGGGCATGCCAAATGGTCCCCCTTGCATTTACCTCCTCCTGCTGACCCAGTGTGTGTGAAACAGTACCGGTTGCCAGGAGGACATAAAGAGATTGGTGAAACTATTGAGTCATTGGTGAAAGCTGGCATAATGAGGCCGGCAGTCAGTCCATTCAACTCGCCGATCTGGCCTGTCCGCCGCCCGGATGGGGCATGGCGTCTGACAATTGATTACCGCATTTTGAACAAGAAGGTGCCGCCCTTAGCTACGGCGGTGCCAGACATCATTACTCTGATTGAAAACCTTACAAGAGAAGTGGGTGAATGGCATGTGGTCCTTGACCTGGCCAATGCATTTTTCTCCATTGATATTGACACTGAATCACAAGACCAATTTGCTATCACTTGGGGAGACAGACAGTTTACCTTTACTAAATTGCCCCAGGGGTATGTGCATAGTCCCACTCTGTGTCATGGATTGATTGCCAGGGACTTAAAGATGATGCAATTGGATGATGTATTTATTGCTCATTACATTGATGACATCATGCTGACCAGTGTTGAGAAAGAACATGTAGAAAATGCTGCTGAAAAGTTGATCACACACATGCAAAATCGGGGGTGGGCCATAAATCCCAAAAAGGTACAGGGGCCTGCTCAAGAGGTGAAATTTCTAGGTGCAATCTGGTCTGGGTCAGTTAAGAAAATTCCCGACCCGGTAATTGATATGGTTCAGCAGATGGCTCCACCAGCAGATAAAAAAGAGGCACAAAGATTCATTGGGTTAATGGGGTTTTGGAGAAATCACATACCTCATTTAAGCCTGATACTGAAACCCATTTACAAAGTCACCAGAAAGAAACATGACTTTACATGGGGCCTAGAGCAACAGACTTCCTTCCAACAGGCTAAAGATGCATTGCAAAATTACATCACGCTGGGGCCCCTGACAAAAACTGATCCTTTTGAATTGGAAATTCTTGTCTACAATGACGTGGCTGTGTGGAGCTTGTGGCAAAAGCAAGGACATAAAAGAGTGCCACAGGGGTTCTGGTCAAGGAAACTCACAGATCCTATGACAAGATACACTCCTCTTGAGAAACAAGTTGCTGCAGTGTACTGGGCTCTAGTTGAAACTGAAAGAATCACAGGCGAGCAACCAGTGACAATTTGCACAGAAATTCCAATCATGGGCTGGGTGCGTGACACTGCTGCAAATGGGAAAAGTGGCAGAGCACAAGACGCCACTCATGTCAAATGGAAATGGTATTTACAGCAACGTGCAAAAGCTGGCCGCACAGGGGTTTCCAGACTGCAAGAACAAATGCTGGAGGCAGTAGATCTGGATGCGATGCCTGAACCAAACACCCATGTGGCGTTGCCAGAATCTCCCTTCAAAGTCGCACCAGCCTATGATACATTGACAGAAGAAGAACAAAAGTCTGCATGGTTCACGGACGGCACGGCAAAGTATGATAAAGGGCAAAGACACTGGCAAGCTGTCGCATTCCAGCCCCATCGAGAAACACTGCTAATGAGAGAAGGTGTGGGAGGATCAAGTCAGTATGCTGAACTGCAAGCAGTGGCCTCCGTGATTGAACAGGTGAAGGAAACAGAGACTGCATACATATACACAGACAGTTGGGCCACATATCAAGGCCTGACACATTGGGCACCGGCATGGAGAAGAGATGGTTGGCAAATCAAGAACACGCCGATCTGGGGAGGGCCAGACATCTGGGAAGAGATGTGGTGCAAAGGTGAGAGGTGCAAAATCTGCATTGGGCATGTCGATGCACACATGCCCCCTGACACCTCACTGGCTGCCCTGTTCAACAATGAAGTGGATCAAATGGCAAAGATTCGCCCAGTGACAACACCGCAAGAAGCTGAGGTGCTGCAAGGGATGGCGGATTGGGCACACCAAACCTCAGGGCATCTAGGGCAAACAGGAACTTATCAATGGGCAAAAAAGAGACAATTGCCCATTACCATGGATCAAGCCAGACAAGCTGCCTCCCAATGTTCCGTGTGCAGTGAAGTGAAGCACTACCCTCTGGAGAGGAAGCCACAAGGCCCTTTGAGAAGAGGTGAAAGAGCTGCTAGCGTATGGCAAGTTGACTACATTGGCCCTTTACCGCCCGAGAATGGAAAGCATTATGTGTTGACCATGGTAGACACATACTCTGGACTGTTATTAGCTTATCCAGCCGCCCATGCAGATCAAAGGGCTACCTTGCAAGGCATGGAATACCTCATCAGACACTATGGCATCCCGGATGAAATCCAATCAGACCAAGGCAGCCATTTTGCTGGACACAATGTGCAAGACTGGGCACTAGAGCAAGGCATAAAGTGGACACTGCACATCAGCCGATACCCAGAATCCTCTGCTCTGGTGGAACGTAGCAATGGGCTGCTCAAGCAACAAATAAAGAAGCTGACTAAGACTCACACTCTCAAGGAGTGGTCCAAACATCTGGCACATGCACTGTTTGAACTGAACAATCGTCCACTGGGAAATCGCCAGACACCCTTTGTGAGACTGACAAGTGAGAAAGTGGAATCTACAAAGACTCTTGTTGTGTGGAAAACTGACAAAGAAGCTAAGCTGCCTGTACAAGCCACTGCAGGCAGCATTGGACTTGATCTATCTACCTGTGAAGATGGTGTTATACCGGCGGGGCAAACCAAATCCATCTCGCTGGGTATTGGCATCAAATTGCCGGCTGGCACTTATGGACGCATTGCTGCACGATCCAGCCTGGCAAAACAAGGCATTGACATATTAGGAGGTGTGATTGATCCTGATTATAGAGGGACTGTTTCGGTACTTTTACATAATGCTGGTGCATCTGCAGTACCATTAACCAAATATGACCGAATTGCACAATTGATTTGTGAACAAGCAGTTGTCCCCCTAGTAGTAGAAA
Source organism: Ambystoma mexicanum (assembly GCF_040938575.1). Classification (NCBI taxonomy): domain Eukaryota; kingdom Metazoa; phylum Chordata; class Amphibia; order Caudata; family Ambystomatidae; genus Ambystoma; species Ambystoma mexicanum. Next base: position 39,425,574 of record NC_090934.1, read on the forward strand.
GCAAGCAATCTCCAGACACTACATTGAGGGGGGAAGGAGGCTTCGGTAGCACAGGAAAAAAGGTGTGGGTGCACCATCCTAACAAAAAGCCTGAGGCTGGGGAAGTGTTAAGTCAAGGTGTTGGAAGTACTTATGTTGTACTTTTGCATAATTCTGATGTGCCTGTTTATATTCCCGCTACTAGGCTCACACCACGAACGTAGAGCAGTATGAAGGGGATGGGACTTGCCTTGCTGTGGGTGCTCCTGGCCTGCCAAACCAACGCTTTCTCTGTAAAGAGTGGGTTATTGCAAGACACTACATGGACTCTGAGAATCGCATGCACTACACCTGATGCTCCAGTCCTGCGTGATAACTACAACCGCACCGTAACCTGTGAGAAAAGTGTTACAAATGAGTATCCACATGGAACTGCAAGAGTTCTAGATTGGCACATTGTTGGACACCTTTTATCACTAACTCATATGACTGGCGCCTACGAGATTTTAGGTCCAAAAGTTTCAGTGAATGGATCAAATAATTTGTTTGATGTTTCATGTTTCTTTTGTCCCAAGAACTGCAACGAGTGTACTCGCCAAGATTTTCTGGACTATAACTTAGCCACATGTTCTTCATATAATTGTACGTTGAAACAGCCTATACCAGATGGTAGTATGGTGTTTGTATCAAAAACCAATATTGTACTTGGTAGGCATCCCACTTGGAGGATGGTGTTTTTCAAATCTCACAAAGAGGAGTTGGTAAAACTGCTAGATTTTCCAATAGTAAGACAACATTTAAATTGCAGACATGTGATGCACGCTTCCATTATTTCAGAGGTACACTTAGACATAGACTTGTCACGGGGCAATGTCTCCTTAGTACTACCAAGCTGCTATAAATGGAGTCAATTTCTATGGCCCATCACCAAATTGCGCGTAGCTAGGGGTTTAGATTCCTTGATTGCGGGTGCAGCGGGAGTGGGAACGGGGGCTTTAAATGCTTTTGACATAGAAACTGTGCGCAACAAGTTAGCCACTATGGGTTCTGATGCCAGCGGCGCTATAAAACTTCTGGCTCAGTGGGGCCCATTGATAAGTCCTACCCTGCGCAACACTGCTACAAGTATTGGCAACCATTGGAAGTGGCAGAATTTCAGCTATGAAGACATTTTCTCTGCCATAGGACAGGTCAACAAAACTGCTAAAGACACACGATGTATTTTATGGCAAACTTTGCTAAATCAGCAGGTGTTAGCTTTCCGCTCCGAATGGGGGCGACTATCTTCAACCCACTGGCACACAGAGCTACAGTTACCAGCAGACATATGGATTAAGCCGCTTGCTTTTGATTGCATGAATAACACCTGCCATGCGTTAATGCAAGTGAGTAGGACCGCTTATGCTCTAGAAATATGGTGCCCTTTTATAGTACTGCCTATGAAAATCAATGGTTCCTGGTGGGTTCCGCAAATACGAGGGGAATGGTTAGACAGCCAAAACTACACCATCCACAGTCACACCTGCATGCCCTGGGATCAGGGGTGGGTGTGTCCCCTAACTGGGAGGGTTCCGGACCCATGTATACATCCCGTAGCAGGGGAGTGCACCTGGATGCAATACCACATAAATGGGACTGACATCTTTCAGATAGATCAGCATACAGCTTGCGTAGTTACTAATCATTCCTTGCTTATTAACAATTATAGGTTATTAGGGAATCCTCAAGTATTTTGTGTAGATCAAGTTGTGACTATCCTAGACATTGTTACTCATACCCTATATTCTCTAACCCAGTGGTCTCACACTACTCTGCATGCTGAGCTCACGCATTTGCTTAACTGGACTCTATCCTATGGAGTGATTACTGCCCGGCTTCAAGCTATTAGACAATTTGCTCAAACTGCTTGGAAAGATTTCCAGACGCTAGCTACCTCAGTTATTTCTGCAGAGTACAAGCTAATAATAGACAGAAACCAATTAATCAAAACTGCTGACCATCTGCAATCTGTTGCTACTCACCACTGGTGGGATATATTCACTGGATGGTCTCCCTCCTCCACTAAACTGCTTAATATAATACTGCACCCATTGCTGTGGTTGCTGATTTCCCTAATATTCATACTTATCGTCTTCATTGGACTCTTGCGCAGAATGTCTTTCCTTTATACTAGAATGTCTGCGCTAGAGAAACGCTTAATTGGCCTACAGCACACTGTGCATGCTTCCAGATCATGGAACTGAGTCAGCATTTTCAGGCCTCACTTCGAAAGGGGTGGAATGTAGTGATAAGCTGCTAGGCGCTTGCAGTAACCTGCATTTGCACTAACCCACTGAGCTATCTTGTGTGTATTAGAGCCTATTCGAAGCGTGGAGGAAAATGCTGACATCAACCAGGACTCTCAAACTGGGTGAGCCTGCATGCTTGCAAGGGGTTAATTGCAAAGGCCTTTTTTGAAGACATAAAACATCGTGCTTTAGCAAGAGGCTCCATGCAGTTCGTGGGAGCCAGGCATTGCTTTGCCCGTCTTCGCTCTGCAAGTCAGGTGCACTGATAAGACAAGAATGCAAAGAAACAGTGCCCGAAGCCTGGGAGCCAAGACTGGCTGTTTCCAGTCTTGTAACTTTCCAAGCAAAAAACATGTTTACTGCCAGGAGGGAAGAGCCTAGAAGCTTCTCGAAGAGCTGACACGTCATGATGATTGACGTGCAGCTCCTAATAAGAGAACTATACTTGGACCAGGGAGGGGGGACTCATCCTGGACTGTTGGAAAGACGTGCGTATCAAGGACAGTGCCTGGACGACCAGCTGTGCGCTATCAGGGCCGAGGCTCCTAACATCACATCCCTGCTCTGGTGTAGGACTGTGGGGGCTTGGCCAGTCCTCCCCTCCTCTGCTGAGGAGTGCCGGGCACCAGATAGCGGCGAGGGTCCTGGATGTGATCAGATCGTATCTTCATCTACATTTCATTAGGAGCGTAAGACCAAATAATTGCATATTCATCTGTGATTGATAATTGGCATTATATAGCTTGCACTCTCTATTTCCACATTATTATAAATTGCTGCTTAGTTTTCATTAGTCATTGTAGATAATAAATGCAAGCATCATATTCTGTGTGATTGGCTTTTTTCCAGACTGAGTTCATCGTGCTACTTAAACCTTATTTGTGTGGGAAGGTAATTAGGAGTGATTTACTTTGCACAAAGGGCTGGATCCCAGGGAGGTGCGGGTACTGTTTATCACTACACTCCTTTCCACTGAAGAGGCCCTTCTCTTTGAAGTTTGTCTCTCAGATGGAGTGCTGGATTGGACAGGAGCTGTTCTGACAGACTCTTCGTCCGAAGATTGATTCCAGGTAAGAAAGGAGTCTTCTATGCCTGTCATGAAGGGTCTTGGTGGAAAAGGTTCTACAAATCTCGCATTTTTTAATGTCATGTGGGTACAGACAATAAATGCAATGCTCGTGGGGGTCTTTGTTGTAAACCAATTTCTTTTTGCACCTCGTGCAGTCCCTGAACAGGGAAGGCTTCCTGACAGCCTGAGGTGCCTCCATTTCTGAAGAGAAGTTCAGTCGACGATTTTGAGAGGAAAACAACAAGTTTTGTCTCCCAGGTTAATTGGAAACAAAGCCCCTGAGAAGGGGAACAAAATGGAATATATTTACCAAATATATTCCACACAAAAGTAGAAAGAATTTGAAAACGCTCAGAGAGCTTTAGGATTCCCTGTGTCTGTTAGACTGCGGTGAAAAATCTAAAGATGGCTGCCGGGGGCGGAGCTTACGCCCTGCCACCTCATTGGCTGGGGCCATAAAGGACCAAAGTGAGGTGAAGGGACTACACAATGAAATGGCTCATAGGCCATAATGGGCTATGTACATGCACTGCTAGGTAGCAATGTGTGTATATTTAAAAAAAAAAAAAAAAATTTATTATTAAATTTATCATCGAGGATTCCCAGTCTGACGACGGGGAATATTCAAGCATCTGAATCTATGAAAGATCCAATGCTGGAGAAGCTAGAAAATCCCCCTCTTGAACTGCGCGGATCACTTCCTGCAGAGTGAGCATCTTGAATTTTAGGCTCTTCAAAGATTTGTTGAGATCGCGTAAGTATAAAATGGGATGCCATTTGCCGTTCGGCTTTTTTACGACGAAATATCTTGAGTAGACTCCTTGACCTCTCTGTGATGTTGGAACTAATTCTATCACGCCCTTTGCTAACATGAGTGTTACCTCTTGTTGCAGTATCTTCAGATGGGAATGAGCGGTGAACGCAGGTGGAATTTGCGGAGGGCTGTGTTTGAATTGTAGAGAGTGTCCGTTTCTTATAGTCTCCAGCACCCATTGATCCGTCGTTATTCGTTCCCATTCGTCGACATATGCTGAAACTCTTCCCCCCAGAACGGTGTGTTGTATGTCACTGCTGATCTTTATTTTGCTTGTCTCTCGACGACAACGGATATGATGGTCTTTTTCTGGAAGTCTGGAAGTTCCGGCGACGGTTTGCCGTTTGGGAGGCACGCCTGTATCCCTGGGAGGGGTAAGCCGACCTGCCAAAGGATCTGTCTCCAGACGCAGAGAATCTGAAATTACCTGAAGCCCCTCTAAAGGGACGAAAAGACTTGTAGTTTCTGCCACTCTGGAGGGCACCCAATGAACGTGCCGTGTCCGAGTCCTCTTTCATTCCCTTTAGGGCTTCGTCCACCTTCTCACCGAAAAGAAGGTCTCCCTCAAAGGGCATATCTAAAACTTTGTATTGTACTTCTGGCCTGAAGTAGGTACACTTAAGCCATGACTGTCGACGTAATACGACCCCATTATTGACTTTCTTGAAGCCTGACTCAGCGAGGTCCACCGCAATGTTTATTGCGTGATTTGAGGCTTCCTCACCTTCTCGGACGAGTAACATCGCTGCCTTCCTATGCTCTTCCGGAAGATGATCAAGCAACAGAGCTAGCCTGTGCCACATCTCCCCATCGTATCTGGCAACAATTGCCAGAGAGTTTGCGGCCTTTACTGTGGTAGCTCCCACGGATAGCACTTTTTTGCCAAAGGCATCTTGGCGTCTCGCTTCGTTCTCCGGAGGAGTCGTGCACTTGTGCTGGGCCTTCGCCTTCCTCGCTGCTGCCGCCGACACCGAGTCTGGCGTTGGTTGGGAGGATAAACACTTGGGGGTAGACTCTGGAGCCTTAAACTTTTTTTTCCAGGCGTCCTTTCACTGCCGGCTCTGAAAACGGGTGACGCATTGTCTGCAACCCCTCCTTCCATACATGGTCTAGTATTGGTATCGAGAACACAGACCTCCTTCTCTTACCAATGTGGTCGAACAAAAAACAGTCCTTTTTCTGTTCTTCCTGGGACAAACCAAATTCTTTGCATGCCTTCTCCATCATAGAATGGAATGACGCAATGTCGTCCGGAGGGAACGGGTGAGCTGGGCTTCTAGGGGTTTCCAACTCCACCTCTGACTCCCAGGTCGGATCCCTGGAGGGGGATGATGAGATATCCGACATGGCTCCCCTGTCAGACTCCGAATCTGGCAGCTCACCTTCCTCTTGTGCCAGTGCTGAGATTGGCGTGCGTAGGTGCGTTGGTTGCGGGACGGGCCCGGCTCGTCGACGGGTGATTGTGGCAGGTTTGCCTGAGGTAGTCTCTGGTCCAACGACTGTAACAACGATTGAAGCGTGGACAGAATTTCCAACGACAAAACAGATTGAGGATTGAGAAGAGGGGCAGATACCGGTATAACGGATCCCCTCGTCGACGACTTGTCAGCCACTCGTAGCCCTAGGTCTGGTGGGCCAGCTATTCTCTCATTCTCGTCCTCCGAGGACAGCAACACAGCCTGTTCTTGTAGTAAAGTATCCGGGGGGGTCGGATCAAAAACTTCAGGCCTCCAGGCCTCCTGTAGAACCCCCGTCGACGAGGCCATCGTCGACGTCGTCGTCGTCGGTGGGACGGTGGATGCCACCTGCGTAAGTGGCAGGGTGGAGGCCGATGACTGGGCCGCCGTCGACGACGGTGACTTAGCAGGTGGTTGTGGCGGTCCCGCCTTTTCCACACTTGGCTTGCTTTTACTCGACTCTCGACTCGTGGTCGATCTATGATGATCGCCCGAGGAGGATTTCCTTTCCTTTGATGAAGATAATTTCTTTGACGAGGAGTCTCTAGTTGAGTGGCTTCCAGACGACTCTTTTTCCGTCGGTCGAGATTTCTTCGCCGGTGGTTCCGACGAGGTAGCGCGGCGTGATGTTTTCGCCGATTGTGTGGAGCCTACCTCCGAAGGGGGGTATGCCCCCGCTCCCTCATTCAGCCATGCCACCAGACGTCGACTGCGGTCCTTGAGGGTTTTTTGAGAAAACCCTTTGCATATGTCGCAGTTATCCGCCGAATGATGAGGGTGGAGGCAATATATACAATCCATATGTCCGTCCCCCTCCAAAACTTTTTTCAAGCCGCACGTCGCGCATGGGCGGAACAGTGCTTTTCCTGACACGGAGGACATTTTCTGTACTCAAATTCCAGTAACGCAACCTTGTACAAAATAGTAAGACAACGCATGGAGATCCCACTACTTTGGAGACGGTTGAAATCTGAAGGGGAACCGCGGGGGCGGGCCTCTTATACTGGACGGCCTACGGAGCATGCGTAGGCGGGTCCTAAAAGGACGTAGATGGGACACAAAAGTGTCGAAAGTTTTCCTATAGGAAAAGGCTATATATGTGTACCGAGGGGTCCCAGTCTGACGACGGGGAATATTCTAAGCATGTGAATCCATGAAAGATCCAATGCTGGAGAAACGTGTGTGGTACCGACCAGGAAGCCGCCTGACAGATGTCTCCCAGCGGAATTCCGGACCACAACGCCGTCGACGAGGAAGTGGATCTCGTCGAATGGGCCCTTGGATGCTTCTCCAGCGGTTTTCCGGCTTTTGAGTGACAAAAGGAAATAGTAGATGACACCCATCGGGCTAGTCCTTGTTTCGAGATTGGCTTACCTTTAGCCGAAGGGCCATATGCCACAAATAGCTGTCTCGTGTCTCTGAAGCTTTGAGTGCGATGGAGGTAAAATTGTAAAGCTCTTTTCACGTCCAATGTATGGAGAGTCTTCTCCGCAATCGACGAAGGTGTTGGAAAAAACATCGGCAGCACTATAGAAGAGTGCTTGTGAAACATGGTAGGTACTTTAGGAATGAAATGAGGATTAGTAGCCAACACGACTTTATTAGTGAAAAATCTTAAGTACGGTGGATCGATCACTAAAGCTCGTATTTCTTACAGTCGTCGAGCAGAAGTAATAGCTACCAGAAAAGCCAACTTCCATGACAAAAATTTCAATGATGACGATGACATCGGCTCAAAAGGGGGGCTTCATCAGCGCTGCCAGAACCAGGTTAAGACTCCAGCTTGGAGGGAACTTTTTCGCCGGAGGAAAGGTTCGGAACAACCCTTTAAGGAAATGTTTAATCAGCCGGTCACTAAATAACGGAGTTGAATGTCTCTTCCAAGTAAATCTCGAAATGGCAGCTAGATGCACTTTTATGGATGAAACAGACAAGCCTTTTTGAGGTAGGAGTAGCAAGTATGGTAGAAGCTGTTCCGGTGTGGTATCCAGCGGGACCAGACCCGGTTGACCTGCGCACCATATGCAGAATCTCCTCCATTTGTATGAATATGAAGCGTTCGTGGACGGCGCCCCTCGCCGCTTGCAAAATGCGACGACAGTCCGCTGGAATCTTGAACGTACCAAACTCGGAGAAATCAGGAGCCAGGCTGTCAGACTGAGGCTGTCGGGGTTGTGATGCCAAACAACCCCTTTCTCCTGAGACAGAAGGTTCGGGACTTTCTGGAACCTCATTGGTTCTGCCTCTGAAAGATGGAGTAGATCGGAGAACCACACTTGTCTGGCCCAGTACAGGGCCACCAGGATCACCCGACATGGATATCTGTGGATCCATTGCAGTGTCCGACGTATGAGTGGAAATGGGGGGAAGGCATACAGAAACTTGCCCGTCCACGGGAAAGAGAACGCTTCCCCTAGTGAGTCTTGCTGCGGCCACCTGCTTGCGTATTGTGGGCATTTCTTGTTGTCTCTCGTTGCAAAGAGGTCGAGGGCCAGATGACCCCATTTCTCGAAGACACGGTGTAGTTGTTGGTCGCTCAATTCCCATTCGTGTAGTCAGTTCATTTCCCTGCTGAGAGAGTTTGCTTGCACGTTTTTGACTCCTGGCAAGTGGAACGCCAATAGATACATCTTCTGCTGAATGGCCCAATGCTAGATCTCCTGGGCTTCGGATGACAGAGTTCTGGAGCGAGTTCCTCCCTGTTTCCTTAAATAAAACATTGTTGTTGTGTTGTCTGTCATAATCCATACAACCGATCCCTTTATCCGTGGAAGAATGGATTTCAGGGCCCAACGCACCGCCCTTAATTCCAGCACATTGATATGAAGGCCGGATTCCTCCGATGACCAACGCCCCTGAACCTGTAGGGAATCCAGATGAGCTCCCCATCCAGTTAGGGAAGCATCCGTCACCACCGTCATCTGGAACACCGGTTCCAGTAAGGGCATTCCCCGTTGATGGTCAATTTGTCCGACCAAAGCCCTTGACTCTGTGCCCATCGATCCGCCAAAAATTCTTGAATCGGTCTCATGAAGAGACGACAATTGTTGATTAAGGGTATGCAGGACGACATGGTCCCCAGTAGGGACATGTACCTTCGCACTGATACTCTGGTGTTGACTTTCCACTCCGATGCTTTTTGCTGCAGTTTCAGAACCCTTTCGACGGATGGCTTTACCAGTCCTGACTGTGGGCCTGATCACGACCTCGGTGGTAACCTTTAAATCCGGCGGTAGCGCTATTACTGCCGGATTTAAGGGTCTGCCTAATCAGGGCTTCGGCGGATTTCGCCCCAGCTCTTGGCTGGGGGGAAATCCGCCGAAAATTCGCACTATTACCGCCGGCGGTAAGAGCACAAATTTTCCCCATTGAGCCCAATGGAATGGGGCATTTCCGAATGGGCTCAATGGGGAATGGGGACTTTCAAGTCCGCCCAACTCGTGATCCCGCGCTATTAGCGCCGGGGGCTATGGCGGTCCCGCATGATCAGGCCCTGTGTCTGGAACTCTGCCCCCAGAAAGACCAAGGTCCTTGATGGCAATAAGGAGGACTTTTCGAAGTTTATTGCGAAGCCCAAATGTTGTAGGAGGCACATGGTGGCATGCAGACTTTCCTGTGTTCTTTCTGGAGACAACCCCCTCACTAGCCAATCGTCTAGATAAGGGTACACATGATGACCTTCTTTCCTTTACCAGGCTGCTACTGGAGCCAGACACTTGGCCAACGTCCTGGGAGACGATTTTAGACCGAATCGGAGGACCTTGAACTGATAGTGGGTCCGTCCAACGACGAACCTTAGAAATCTTTTGTGACGCCGACGCATCGGGATATGGAAGTATGCGTCCTGAAGATCTAGCGCCCACAAATAGTCTCCCGGTTATATCGAACGGATCACTTCTTGGAGCGTGCGTAAGCATCTTGAACTTTAGATTCTTGAGCAGTTTGTTGAGTGCTCGTAGATCTAGAATGGGACGCCATTTTCCATTGGGTTTCTTGACGACAAAGTAACGGGAGGACACTCCCTGTCCTCTTTCTGCCACCGGGACCAGTTCTCTAGCCCCTTTCTGCAGCATAAGCGTCACCTCTTGCCTTAGTATTTGAAGGTGGGGCTGCGTCGAGAACACCGGTGGAATGCGTGGCGGCTTGTCCTTGAACTGTAGAGAAACCCGTTGGTCTGTTGTTATGCGTGCCCACTCGTCGACGAGACACTCTGCCCCCCAGGACGCCCTGTAAATTGTCATTGCTGGCTTTTGGTCTGTTTATCCTTCGTCAACGAGGAGTAGGCGCCTCGTCGTCTGGAGGTTTGGTAATCTCTGCCTTTTCGAGTAGCTTGGGCTGCACGTCTGTAGCCTTGGGAAGAGTAGGAGGGCCTGGTGAAACCTCGGTCTCTAGATGAATGTAGTGATACACAAAATTGCAACCTTGCCAATCAGGGCTTTAGATGACAGCAGTAGCCGCTGAAAGCCAATAGTGTATTCAAAGTATGTGCTAAAAATGCTGACAGTAGTCTGTTGTAGCACTTCCATTATGCAGTAGTGAGCTACAAGGAATATGCAGGCCTAGTATGAGTGATAGGTCACATTATGCATTGTTGATAGACAGGCAGGGAGAGGGCCCTAGCTCTGTAGCTAATGGACATTTTTGGAGTGTTTGGAACATTATGGCACCTATATAGCGCTTAGATAGCCAGTCTTAAGCGCTATAAACACTAAGCTATGAGTGCATGCCTTTTAGAGCTTGCAGATGGGGTTAATACATCCCTGCTTCCCTTAGAATATTCTGCCTCACTAACGGTAGCCCTGCATGGCCCCAAGCTAATCTTCCTTTTCTCTGGGAAGGCACTGATAAGACATTCCTCAGCTTTCGCGCAGATGGGGCAGGGAGGGGCTCAGAAGAAGCACAGTGGAAATTAACAGAGCTGGGTTTTTTCCATAAGCCAGCCTATATTTTGCACAGGGAAAGTTCTGGAACTGTGCGTCACGGACAGGCAGCACGAGATTATAAAATACACATGCTCACATGACTCGGGTGGGAGATCGTCCTGTGGACTTGATTCGTGCAAGATCAAGTGCCCGGAATTTTGGAGCTCTTGACGGCATCCTGCAGCGCTGTCCTCTGATGAGGGCCAGGGTCTCCCAGTGCTGATTGAAGGGGCGTAAGACTGTGTTTCTCTATGTTTCTTTATGTTTATCTAAGTTCTATGTTTCTCTATATTTTGCATTTCTCTAAGTTTTGTGCTTTGTAATCTTCTCTAACTTGAATCCCAAATGTATATGAAATTCACTGTTTAGAATAAATACTAAAACTTATTGAAAGGTGTCATTTGTCACTAGCATGAGATCACTGCTCAGCACAATAGAACCTGTATTTTGGGCTGAATTGGGTATTTTTTGCTCTCAAAGGGCTGGCCCCGAGGAAGATTTTGCCCATATCAAGACAATGGGCCTCATTACGACCCTGGCGGAGTGGGATACCGCCAGCGGTAATCGCGGCGGACCCGTCCGCCCTACTACGAGTTCCCTTAGCGCCATGGAGGTTTTCTCCGCCTGGTTTTACCGGGCGGAGAAAACCATGGCGCTAAGGGACCTCGTTGTTAATTACGCCGCCGTACTTTACGGCGGCGTAATTAACTCCTTCCCCACTCCCATTATACCCTATGGGGGAAGAATGGGAATGGGGAAGGGTAAAATGGGGATTGGGGATTTACCGCTCCGCCAAGGTCGGCATGGGGTGGTAAATCCGCCAACCCCCATGGCGCTATCGGCGGCTTTCCGCCATGCTCCGCGGTGCATTTTGCACCGCGAATTCCGCCAGGGTCGTAATGAGGCCCAATGATCCAAACCGGGAGTTACCTGATGCTCCTCTGAAGGGACGAAAGGAACGAAAATTCCTACCACTCTGGAGGGCTCCAAGGGAACGAGCCGTGTCAGAATCTTCTTTAATGCCCCTTCAGGGCTTCATCGACTTTCTCCCCAAACAGGTGTTCTCCTTCGCGCGGCATATCGATTACCTTATATTGTACCTCTAGTCTGAACGTCGTGCATTTAAGCCAGGCTTACCTCTGTAACACTACGCCATTGTTAATTTGCTTAAAGCCTGATTCCGCCAGGTCGACAGCAATGTTAATGGAATGATTGGAGGCCTCTTCTCCCTCACGTACGAGCAGCATGGCAGACTTCCTGTGTTCCTCCGGCAGATGGTCCAAGATAGGAGCTAGTCGATGCCACATTTCCCTATCATACCTGGCCATAATAGCCAGGGAGTTGGCTGCTTTAACTGTAGTCGCTCCGACCGATAGCACTTTCTTTCCAAAAGCATCTTGTCTCCTGGCTTCGTTATCGGGCGGGGTCGTGCATTTGTGTTGCGACCTTGCCTTTCTGGCCGCCGCAGCGGATACCACTGATTCCGGCGAAGTTTGAGATGTCAAGCACTTGGGGGTCGATTCCAGAGCCTTGAATTTCTTTTCCAATCGACCTTTTACTGCCGGTTCTGAAAAAGGGTGATGCATGGTTTTCAGTCCCTCCTGCCAGACATGGTCTAAAATGGGGATAGCAAATATCGCCTTTCTTCTCTTGCCCATATGATTGAACAGAAAACAATCTTTGTTCTCTTCTTCTGGGACTAGGCCAAACTCCGCACATGCCTTACCCATCATGGCATGGAAAGCACCCACATCATCAGGTGGTGATGGCTGCGCTGGACTCTTCGGAGTTTCCATCTCCGCTTCAGAGTCCCATGTAGGGTCCCTTGAGGGGGATAACGAGATGTCTGAAACCGACCCTTCACGTTCCGACTCTGACCGTTCTCCTTCTTCCTGCGGACGAGAACGATCTTCCTCAACCGGGTAAGCGGTAGGAATTCTAGGTGGAGGCCGAGGAGCCGGGCCTGGCTCGTCGACGACTGACGAGGCTTGCAGCGCTGTCGGGACAAGCTGAGGTAACCAAGTGTCCAACCGCTCCAACAGCTTCTGTAATGTGTTCAACACCTCCAGGGACAGAACAGCCTGGGGATTCAGTAAGGAAGAGGTAACTGGAATGGCACTTCCACTAAAGAGCGACCCCGAACCAGTTGGTTGTAGTCCCAGATCGGTTGGCTGTGCGACCGGATCACGGTCATCCTCCGCCGACGAGATGGAGAAAGCCGCTTCTGGTTGCAGCAAGGCTTCAGGCGGAATCGGGTCAAAAACCTCCGGTTGCCATCCCACCGACGGGGCCACCGTCGACGATGACATCTTTCCCATAGGCTCTGTTTGACCTGATGAAATAGCCGTCGGAAGAGCCGTCGCCGAAGACAAAGCAGGCGTCGACGACCGGACCATCGTCGATGAAGTCTGTGGAGCAGGGCCTTGAGGCGTTCCCGCGTTTTTGGCCTCGACTTGTGGGACGAGCACTCTCGACTCGAGGTAGACTTATGACGGTATCCTGAGGAGGATTTCGATGGGTCTTTTCTCTCCTTTTTAGATGAGGAGGAAGACGAAGCCTTATGTGAAGAGGAGGACTTCGCAGGATGTTTCTCCGAGGGGCGTTTTTCAGATGAGCGCGATTCCTTTGCCGGAGGCTCCGCCGACCCTGATCGATGAGGGGGGGCAGGAGACTTAGATCTCGAGGCTGTAGAGCCTACCTCCGATGCCGGGTACGCACCCGCTCCATCATTGAGCCAAGTAACCAGGCGTCTGTTGCAGTCTTTTAGGGTCTTCTGTGAGAAGCCTTGACAGATCTCACACGTGTCCGCCATATGATGAGGGTGAAGGCAGTAAATACAGTCCATATGGCCATCTCCTTCATATACCTTCTTAAGACCGCATGTAGCACACGGACAAAATAACGCCTTTCCAGACATACTTCAAAAAAAAAAAAAGTCGAAGCAGAAGTAGAAGAACGCACAACCTAACAAAATAGTAGATACTGGAGGTAATCCCACTACTTTGGTAGACGGTTGAAATCTCAGGGAGCTGCGGGGGCAGGGCTACTTATACCTCCACGTCCTAATGGCGCAGGCGTGCGTGGCCCAAAACGACGCAGATAGGACACAAAAGTGTCCATATTTTCCTATGGAAAAGGTCCATATAATTTACCGAGGATTCCCAACCTGACGACGGGGAATATTCTAAGCATGTGAATCCATGAAAGATCCAATGCTGGAGAAATATGGTGCCCTTTTATAGTCTTGCCTACGAAAAATAAATGGTTCCTGGTGGGTTCCACAGATACGAGGGGAATGGTTAGACAGCCAAAACGACACCATCCACAGTCACACCTGCATGCCCTGGGATCAGGGGTGGGTGTGTCCCCAAACTGGAAGGATTCCGGACCCATGCATGCATCCTACAGCCGGGGAGTGCACTTGGATGCAATACTACATTAATGGGACTGACATTTTCAAGATAGATCAGCATAAAGCCTGCATAGTTACTAATCATAACAATGATAGGTTATTAGGGAATCCTCAAGAATTTTGCATAGATCAGGTTGTGACTATATTAGACATTGTTACTCACACCTTATATTCATTAACTCAGTGGTCTCACACTACTCTGCATGCCGAGCTCACACATTTGCTTAACTGGACCCTACCCTATGGGGTGATTACTGCCCGGCTTCAAGCTATTAGACAATTTGCTCAAACTGCTTGAAAAGATTTCCAAACGCTAGCTACCTCAGTTATCTCTGCAGAGTGCAAGTTGATGAGACAGAAATCAATTAATTAAAACTGCTGACCATCTGCAATTGGTTACTACTCACCACTGGTGGGATGTATTCACTGGATGGTCTCCCTCCTCTACAAGGCTGCTTAATATAATGTTGCATCCCTTGCTGTGGCTGCTGATCTCCCTAATACTGATTGCTATAGTTTTTATTGGGCTCTTGCGCAGGATGACATTTCTTTATAATAGAATGACTGCACTGGAAAAACGGTTGATCGGCCTACAGCACACTGTACATGCTTCTAAATCATGGCACTGAGGCAGCATTTTCAAACCTCACTTCGAAAGGGGTGGATGTCATGAAAAGCCTCTAGGCGCTTGCAGTAACCTGCACTTGCACTAACCTACTGAGCTATCATGCGTGTATTTAGAGATTATTCGAAGTGTGGAGGAAAAATGCTGAACCAGCCAGGCCTCTCGAACTGAGTGAGCCAGCATGCTTGTGAGGGGTTAACTGCGAAGGCCCTTCCCGAAGACAAACATCTAGCTTTGCAAGAACCTCTGCGCAGCCTTTAGGAGCCAGGCACATCTTGCTCGTCTTCGCTCTGTGAGTCAGGTGCACTGATAACACAGGAATGCCAGGCCTTCCCAAAACAACATACACGAAGCCTGGGAGCCAAGACTGGCTGTTTACAGTTTTGTAACTTTCCAGGCGAAAACATGTTTGCTGCCTGGAAGGGTGAGCATAGAAGACTCTCGAAGAGCTGGTACGTCATAGTGATTGACGTGCAGCCACTAATAAGAGAACTATACCTGGGCCAGTGAGAAACAGCGCCTGGATGACCAGCCGTGCACTAGAGGGCCGAGACTCCTAGCATCACATCCCCACTCTGGTGCAGGCCTGTGTAGGGGGGGGGGGGGTTTGGCCAGTCCTCCCCTCCCTTCTCGAGGGGTGCCAGGCACTTTGAGTGGCGAGGGTCCTAGGTGTGATTCGATCGTATCTTCATCCACGATATCTAGGAGCGTAAGATCAATAATTGCATATTCATCTGTGACTGATAATTGGTATTATCCAGCTTGCACTTTCATTCCCATATTATTGTAAAATTCTGCTTAGTTCTCATTAGACACTGTAGTAATAAATGCAAGCATCACATTTTCTGTGTGATTGGCTTTCTTCCAGATTGAGTTCACTGTGCTTTGCATAGATACTTACTTGTGTGGGAAGGTGATTAGGAGTGATTTTATTGCACTAAGGGCTGGCCCCAGGGCAGTGCGAGTTCCCCTTTTCACTACATTTGGTGTGGTCATTGGCAGGATTTGCGAGCACAATGCCTTTCTGGAAGAAACAGGGGAAGGATGAATGCAATGAAGGCAATAGTGCATTCTGTCACATTCCAGGGTGGCCGGCAACAAATGCATGGTCGGGTGTAGCAGACATTTTGCATCGGTACTCTGCACCAAGGGCATGGGATATGCTTGAAAATGATGTTTCCTCGGCGGTAATCAGTGAGTGTTTGGAGCGTTTACCGCTTAGGAAAGGCCAAAGGGAGAAAAAAGCAGCAGGAAACATGTGCTGGTTGTTCCTGCAGGCGCTCAGGAAGTTGCATGAGAAGGAATTGCTTAAAGATGCACAGATTCAGAAATTAACTGATGAGATTACCCTGCTCCAAGAGCAACAAACTATAATGAGGGAAACTCTAGAATTGTCTGTTAAGCGGGCTGATCAGATGGAGGATAGGTGTGCCTCTTTAGCTGTGCATGTAGCCACGCACAAGCGCAGACAGTGGCAAGGCAATCCATCAAAGATAAGGATTCGAGAATTAATTAGGAAAGATACATGGATCCAAATTTGTGGTCTGGCGAGGTTAGCGATAGTGAAACCGAACAGACATTTGACTGGGACGAACCCGTTGAAGTCAGACTTGCAGAGCTAGACTGTTCTGAGGGAGAGGAGCTGGAACGTGCTTCAAAGAAATGTGTTTATCCAACGCAGCCGTTAATCACTAACAAATCAAAAGGCCAAGCTGACGGTGGAAACATTCAGAATACTAGGATACATTCAGATTGTCCGCGATTATACACAGACAGAGCTTTTAGACATTGCCAAGTTGTTTAGACAACGAGCAGGTGAACCGATTTTGAAATAGTATTTAAGATTGTGGGATACCGGCGCCAATGGCATCTTCTTAACCCCAGAAGAATTACTGAAGATGGGTTCAATCACTACTAATGTAATGTTGAGACAGATGTTGCGTGTCGCGCTCGGGCAGTAAGGGTCGCATTCCTTGTTTAATTGGCTTCAGGCTGCATTAGTAACCTTGTATGCAAGTCCGATGGATATGGAAGGTGTGGGGGCCCTAGAACAAACTGCCCAAAGCGACAGAGCAGCTTAGAGAGATGGGGTTACAGTGCGCGATGTACAGTGCAAATTTTGCAGGACCCGATATGGAGATGTTTACAGCAGGGATGCGCGCGCTTATTGTGAAATGCTCCTGGTCATAAGAAGGGAGCATTGCTTTCATTGCTGGGTCCAGCGCAAGGTAAAGCCATTGGTGAGGTCGCACTGTTACTAGGGCAATTAGAAGGGCTGGATGTGCGCAAAGCTGCACGCCTAGTGGATGCAAGTAATGATTCCGAGAAAAAGCTTGGCAAAGTCTAAAGAGAAAGCTGACACCATTCAAGTTATGGGCAGGCAAATGTGGGCAGACCTGATAAAAGCAGGCATTCCGAAAGAAGAGATAAACGGTAGACTCACACCTGTGCTGCTTGAGAAATGGAAAAAATTACAGAAGCGGAGGTCAGAGAAAACTATCCCTACTGCACCCCCCCGAGGAAGATGTGTTGAAGCACAAAGTGCAGGCAAAAGGGTACCCTGATTTGGCAAAGGACAAATGGGAGGTCCCAGACCCCATTTTTTTAATTAAACATTTGATTGTTTTTCAAGTAACATAAAAACATACAGCCTTGCGCTGTCAGGTGACAATTACTTCCCTTACCTGCCAAATATCGAATTTACACCATGGTTACAATTTGGTATAGTCTCTTTAACACGTCTAGTTACATGTGCTACATCAGTGTCTCGTAGTCTTGGTTCCCTTCACATGTCTTCAGGTGACAGTGCGGTCTGTCGGTATAAACCTCCCCTCAGTGTACATCTTCCCACTTCTGCCATATTCTCTGAGCTTTCTCGGGGCACCCCCTCGCTGTATAAACTCTTTTTTCCATTGCAATGCAGATGTCCACATCTGTGGTCCATTGCGCATAGTTGGGTGTCGTCTCAGAACCCCAAAGTTGCGCTATATTTCTCTTGATCAATGCAGTGGTGGTGGATAGAAACAATGTTTCATATCGTGACAGTTCAATATCCTCATCTATCCCCAACAACAACAGTTTTGGATTTCTGTGGATTACTTTGCCCATTACCCTCGACAGTTCATCGCAGCACTGCTGCCAGTATTGCTGAATAAGAGTACATTCCCACAGGATGTGGTAGAAGGAACCTTCCTCACTTTTGCATCTCAAACAGGATGTATTGGTGGCTTTTCCCCAGCTGAATAATGCTACCCTTGGGTAATAAATTCTATGCAATATCTTCAGTTGGATTAGCCTGAGCCTGGAAGAGATAGTTGATTCTCTGGGGAACATCAGTGCAGCTACCCATTCTTCCGGAGGTATGGTACCCACATCCCTCTCCCATTTCGTTTTCAGACCTATTAATTTGTTGGTGGCAAAAGAGGTTATGGCACTGTACATAGTAGACGTGACTTTGTGCTTAATCATTTCTGGGAATAGGTTGCGTTCCAGCAGGGTATAGTCAGGCATGTCAATCATTTCAGGAAGGTGGGCCTGCAACGCATGTTTAAGTTGTGTGTAGTGGTACTGCTCATTTGGCGGTGGGGGGGGGAATTGTACAAAGGTGGTGACTAGGTCTGCAAATGGTACTATCTTGTTTTTTCTCACAACATCCCCAATTTTTGTTATGCCTAGTTGTGACCAAGAGGGCCATTTAGGTAGTTTATTCACTTCTGGGAGGCGTTTATTGTCCCAAAGTGGTTGTATTGGGGTTAGCTTTTTGTCCCAGCCTAAGTATTTATGTGTATCCGTCCATACTTGAGTTATGTGTGTCAGCATGGACGGGGCAGTTGGCCGGTCCTTTTTGCGATAGAGGTATTTCATGATGGGCCTTTCTTGTGGATTCAGGTCTTGTGTTTTGTTGTGCGGCAGTGTGGTGTCTCCGTGCAGTTTATCGTTTACTATTGGGCCAGTCAAATGGCAATAGTGGGTTTGTAGCCGGGGGAGTCCAATCCCACCCTCCCATGTGGATCTTTGTAGGGTGGTGAGTCCTAGGCGTGAGTAACCCCCGTTCCATAGCAGTTTCCTAAGTGTCTGGTCTATTTTGTGAAATTCACTGTGCGCTATTGTTAACGGGGCATTTTGTAATATGTAAAGAAAGCGGGGGAGAGCTATCATCTTGAAGAGTGCTGCACGTCCTAGAAGTGTTAATGGCAGGGACATCCAGTGTCGGACGTCTTCTTTGAACCTTACTGTTATTGGGTGTAAGTTTTTGGGCACATAGTCCGTTCCATTATTCGTAATTTGTATGCCTAGATTCCTGAATTGCTCCTTTTAACGCGGTTGGGGCAGTCGTCCGGCACTGTTTTATCGGTTTGCTTCAATGGGATTTAGACCAGTTAACACAAAGACCACTAAATATGCCATATCTATTTAATAATCGTGTCACGATGGGGCAGGATTCTCGCAGGTCTTTTAGGTATTTTAGCAGGTCGTCCGAGTATAAGGACACCTTGTCGTCCCAGCCATCGGACCACTTGAAGCCACTCCATGTTGGTTTGGTTCTTAATAAGAGGTTCAATTGCCAACGCGAAGATTAAAGCTGATATGGGACAACCTTGTCTTGTACCTTTACCTAGTTGGAAAGGGTTTGAAACATGCCCGTTCACCTTTGTTACTGCTTCCGGGGAGTTATATAGTAGTTTAACCCAGCTCATGAAGTACGGTCCTATGCCCATGCGTTGCATAATTATCCAGATGGCTTCCCAGTAGACCGAGTCGAAGGCTTTTTCGAAGTCTATAGCGAGTAGGGTCAGGGGATCTTGGAGCTCGGGTAGTTTTTCTAGTGCTGTATGTAATCTGTATATATTCTGTCTGGTGGATCTTTGCGGCATGAATCCACATTGGTCCGGACGCACTAGTGTGTACATAACTTGTTGCAGCCGATTGGCCAGCCCTTGCGCTAGTAGTTTGGCCTCACAGTTTATGAGGGAAATGGGTCTATAGGCGCCACACCTGTCAGGTGGTTTATCTGCTTTTGGCAGAACTATTATCGTGGCTTTTCTTAGGTCTGGGAAGGAGACAACCCTGAGAGTGTGAATGCTGTAATAGGCGTGGGGAGATAACATTTGCTCCTATCTTCTTCCATACTTCGATGGGGAAGCCATTTGGGCCTGGGGTCTTACCTGATTGGAGTTCCGACATGGCTAGGGTTATTTCTTCTTCAGTGATTTCTTGTTCTAGTAGGTTAAACTGTTGTTCGTTTAGTGTGGGGAGGGCAATTTCCTCCAGGATGTCGGCTGCAATCGGTGAGGCTGGTGCTCTGTACAACTCAGCGTAGTACTTTGCGAAGCCTTTTGCTATGTCTTGGTCTGTCACTAGTGGTTCCGGTTCTCCTGTTGTCAGTTTCCTAACTTGGGTGAGGCCCAGATCTCTACGTTCTAGCCATGCCAGTATTTTCCCCGCCTTGTCCCCTGTTTCATATACCTTTGCCCGCATCGCTGTGTGTGCTTGTTTTGCATTATCGAATGCTATGTGTTGCAGTTGTTCCTGTGCTAATTGTAGTGCACAGTGCGTTTCTGGTTGGTCAAAGGTCAGGTGGGCACCTCAGCATTTTGTACCTTTGCTTCGGCTTCACGTATCGCTTTTAGGTGTTTTTTCTTGTGGGCCGTGGTCCAGGCTGTGATTTCACCTCTGAGCACTGCTTTTAATGGCTCCCATAGCGTTCCCGGGCTGTCTACAGAGTCGGTATTTATCTCAAAGTATGATTCAGTGATCTTCTGGATATGTTCTACCAGTTCTGGGAATCCTAAATAGTAGCTATTCAGTCGCCAATTGGGTGGGGGGACCGATCTGTTGGTTTTAATCGTTATTATGAGTGGGGAGTGGTCCGATATGGCTCTGCAAATAGTTGTGCTTCATGTATATTACCTAATGGCAAGAAGAATAGTGAGGCATGTGCTCCGGAGTGATAGGAGTATTCTGTTATGTCGGGGCGTAGTGTCCTCCACACGTCATGCAGCCCTAGTGCATTAGTGAATGTAGCAAGTTTGGTGCGTACGTCTGGGTTCCTGGATCGTACATGTGTTCGGTCAAGGTCTACATTCATCACTTCATTGAAATCTCCTCCAATTAGTGTGAGATCTGTAGAGTTGCTGGCGAGTAGGGGCGTGATGTCATTGGATAGGGGGGTTAGTAGATTAGGTGGTGCACATAAGGCAATCATGGTTATGGTGCGTTCTCAGAGAGTCCCTGTTATGTGTACAAATCTACCTCCCGTGTCCTGTGTGACGGTAGAGGGTGTAAAGGGGAGTCTTTTGTGTATTAGAATTAGTACCCCTCATGATCCCATGGTGAATCCGGCATGTAACGCCAGCTGGTAATTAGTGCGTTTGAATAGTGTACAGTTTGTGCCAGCTAGGTGTGTCTCTGTAAGGAACGCCACATCTGGAGAGTGGCGATTCATTAGCTGTAGGACTAAGCGCCTTTTGATGCTGTTGCCAAGCCCATTTACATTCCATGTCATCACTCGGATGGTTTTATTTTTATTCCCATTAGAAATCCCTGCCATTTGAGATGTGCATAAATGGTGTCAGTGTGTGTTGGACATCTGGGGATGCTGTATGCTTTAGCGTCGTAGTTAGGCATTTGCCGCGTCCATGTGTGATAGGACATGCTTACTCGTTTGTGTGACGTGACTTACTGGTAAGGAGAGTATTACCTCGTACATGTTAGAGATGGTGTGAATCATAATGCTATAACTTTGATCCCCCCTCCCCATACGCCACCCAACTTGAAGCATCTGTCGCCCAATATAACAAAACTAAACACACTGTCGAAAATAGACAGTTAACTCAATAACCATTAAGGAACAAGTTACTTACCTGTAACTGTTGTTCTCCAGCATGGGTCTGGCATGGATTCACATGCTCATGAATATTCCCCGTTGTCAGGCTGGGAATCCTCGGTAAAGAAAAATCAGTATCAGTTTCGTTTCTGATCTGTCTTTCGTAGTAGTAACCAATCACTGATCTCTGCGTCATACTGACCACAGCCAATGACTGCCCTCTCCCTAAGCCCCGCCTCTGGCAGCCATCTTCAGATTTGGTAGCACGTGAAGTGGCAGTATGACCAAGTGAAGAGCCGCAGAGGGGTAGGTGGGAGGGTTCGCATGTGAATCCATGCCAGACCCATGCTGGAGAACAACAGTTACAGGTAAGTAACTTGTTCCTTCTCCAGCATGGGGTCTGGCATGGATTCACATGCTCATGAATATAAGAATACATAGCAGTACACACATGCACAACCACGGGAGGTGGCAAAAGGCTCAACATTAAGCATCTCTTACCTCCTCACCAGGCTCACCTTAAGCGAACAGGTTGCGCAGCACTGCTTGGCCGACCCTGGACTCCTCCCTGGAATCCCGATCGACGCAGTAGAATCTCGTGAAGGTGTGCGTCGACCTCCACGTAGCAGCCCTGCAGATGTCCAGCAGGGGCACACCAGATAAGAACGCCGTAGTAGCAGCGATCGCTCTGGTCGAATGGGCTTTCGGACGGCCTGGCAGCAGTCGGTTAGCCAACCGGTGGCAGTGCATGATGCAGCCGGAGAGCCATCTGGAAATAGAAGACTTCGAGAGAGCCTTCCCTTGATTCACAGGTCCAAAGTTCACAAATAGCTGTGATGTCCTCCGAAAACTCTTCGTGGGGTCCACGTAAAACTTCAGCGCTCTAGCCACATCCAGCGAGTGCAGTGTCCTCTCGGCCGGCGACGAAGGAGATGGGAAGAAAACAGGTAACACCAGGGGCTCGTTAAGATGGAAGTCCGACGGGACCTTGGGCATAAAGGAGGGCTGCGTCCCAAGCACCACCCTCGAGGCATGGAAAGTCAAGTACGGTGCTTTGCAGGATAGGGCCTGGATCTCTCCCACTCGTCGTGCGGAGGTAATGGCCACCAGGAATGCAGTCTTCCACGACACAAACTTCATCGGTGCGGAGTGCATCGGCTCGAATGGGGGCCCCATGAGCCTGGCCAGCACCACGTTAAGTTCCCACGCCGGGGCCGGGGCCTTCACCGGCTGGAACGACCGGAACAGTCCTTTCATAAACTCTTTTACCAGTCGATGGGACCACAGGGACGTCCGTCCTGTGGTTCTGGTATATCTGGAGATCGCCGCCAGATGAAGCTTAATGGAGGCATGGGCTAGCCCAGCCTTTGCCAGCGATAGCAGGTACGGCAGCACTTGAGGGGCCGTAATCCGTAGGGGGGTTGATCTTCTGCGCTCGCACCAGATAGAGAACCTCTTCCACTTATGACCGTAGCATTTGAGAGTCGAGGACGCCAGACAAGTTCAGAAGGTCCGGGAACCAGACCTGCCTCGGCCACGCCGGTGCGACGAGGATCATCCTGCACCGGGACCTCTTGAGCTGGTTGATGAGTCGAAGCAGCAACGGCAGCGGAGGGAACGCATACAGGTATAGGCCATCCCAGGGGAACGAGAACGCATCGCCCATGCTTCTCGGCTGGGAAACCTGCTGGCAAACCTCTTGCACTTCGAGTTCGTCGCTGTTGCGAACAGGTCGATTTGAGGTTTGCCCCATCGTCGGAAGAGTTGATCCACCTGATCCTGGCGCAGTTCCCACTCGTGACACGCGCGCAGCTCCCTGCTGAGCGAGTCGGCGATGGTGTTTCTTTCTCCTGCCAGGTGGAAGGGAACCAGGAACATCCCCTGGGCGACCGCCCAGTGCCACAGATCCCGTGCCTCCTTGGATATGGCTGGGGGATCTGGTGCCTTCCTGCTTCCGTATGTAAAACATTGTCGTGGTGTTGTCCGTGAAGATCCGCACCACCTTGCCCTTGAGCGACGGGAGGAACGATTTGAGAGCCCAGAACACGGCTCGGAGTTCCAGGACGTTGATGTGCAGGAGCCTCACCTCCGGGAGCCAGAAGCCTCTTGCGTGGAGATCTCTGGTGTGGGCGCCCCAGCCTTCCAGGGAGGCGTCCGTCGTCACCGTCTCCTGGTACGCCGGCGTCTGAAAGTCCTTGCCCGTCGTGAGGTGCGCTCGAACGCCCCACCACAGAATCGCCCGCCGGAACACCTCGTTGAGGGGGACCCGGTCTTCGAAGGTGCCCGTCGCCTGCATCCAACGGGCGTCGAGAAATTCTTGAAGAGGGCGCATCCGTAGTCTGCAGAGGCGCACCAGGTAGATGCAAGAGGACATCATCCCCAGGAGGGACTTGTTGGACCTCACCCTGCCCACGTCCGTGGCTAGCAGACGCTGCACTTTGCCTAGAATGGTCTTCGTCCGTTCTTCCGACGGTGCCGCCAGGTGCCTCACTGTATCGAGCTTCGCTCCCAGAAACAGGGCCACCTGCGACGGCACCAGGTGGGACTTTGGGTAATTTATGGGGAATCCCAGGTCTGTGAGTAGCTGGACGGTCCTCGCAGTGTGTTCGACGGCGAGTTCCCTCGTCCTTGAGCGGATGAGCCAGTCGTCCAGGTAGGTGTAGATGTGAATCCCCTGCAGGCGCAGCCGCGCCACAGGTGCTAGGCACTTGGTAAAGACCCTGGGGGCCGACTTCAATCCGAACGGCAGTGCTCTGAATTGGTAGTGGCGTCCCTGGACAACGAACCTGAGGAACTTTCGGTGACTTTTGAGGATGGGAACGTGGAAGTAAGCATTCTCCAGGTCCAACGACGATAGAAGTCGCCTTCCTCCAGCTGTCCCAGCACGTGCTGGAGGGTGACCATCCTGAACTTTTGTGACCTAATGTATTTGTTCAAACGACGAAGGTCCAGGATGGGGCGCCAGCCACCCGTCTTCTTCCTGACGAGGAAGTACCTTGAGTACACCCCAGAGTCTCTTCGGGACAAGCTCGATGGCGCCTTTCCTGAGCATCGCCCGTACTTCCAACAGCAGTTGCGGGACGTGATTTTCCTTCCTGGCCACAGGTGGAACGTGAGGGCACTTCTTCAGGAATTTGATAGAGTGTCCTCTTGCCAGGGTATCCAGCACCCAACGGTCGGTGGAGATGGACTTCCACACGCCGATGAACTTCGTCAGCCGGCTTCCCACTGGGGTGCTTCGGTGGGGGCCCGAGGCCATGGCCGGTTCAGTCCTGCTTGGAGGTGGTGGCCTTGCCGCCCTGGCCACCTTGCCGACGGCGGCGAGGCGCTCCCTGCTTGCCGCGGCCCCTGTAGGCCTCCTGAGACGAGGAGCGTGCCGCCTGGCGGTAGGACGACGAGCCACCGCTGGATGCCTTGGAGGCACCCTGTTTGCCCCCAGAGCTCCGAAAAGGCCGTCGTTGCTGAAGGGCTCCTAGGGCGCAGGCCGTCTCCGTGTCCGTCTTTATGGCTTGGAGGGATTCGTCCACCGCCTTTCCGAACAAGTTGCTGCCGTCGAACGGCATGTCCAACACCCTGGTCTGGATGTCCTGACGGAAGTCGGTCGCCCGGAGCCAACCCCGTCGTCGTAGGCAAACACCGTTGCACAGCTGGCGGAACCCGGTATCGGCAATATCGGTTGCCACCATTATGGCGTGGTCCTACGCCACCTCGCCTTCTTGAAGTATTTCCAGGGCCTCGGACCTCTTGTCGTCCGGTAGGAAGTCCAATATGGGGGCCAGCTTAAACCAGAGCTCTCGGTCGTAACGGGCCACGATCGCCAGGGCGTTGGCCGCTTTGATCGTCGTCGCCGCCGACGAAATGACCCGCCGCCCCATGGCGTCCAACTTCTTTCCCTCGCTGTCCGGCGGGGAATTCGACGTCGAGGCTCCTGACCCCGCCGCTTTCTTCTTCGCCTCCGCCGAGACGACCGAGTCTGGCGTTGGCTGGGCCCTGAGGCACAGGGGAGCGGTTTCGGGAACCCGGTACTTCTCGTACCGGTCCCGTTTGGCTGGTGCCATGGAGGGGTTCTTGAGAACCGACAGGCCCTCCTCCCAGATGTCATCGATTAGAGGCACCGCGATGACAGTCTTCCTCTTGGCCTTCCGGCGCGGATAGAGGAAACCTTCCTTTTTCTGCTCCTCTGGGCAGAGCGGGAACAATTCGGACGCCCTGGCGATCATGGCGTGGAATGAGCCAATCTCGTCGGGTGGCGAGGCCCGTGCGACGGGAGACGCGTTCCGTCGTCGCCCTCAGAACCCGTCGTCGAGCCCATCGCACCGTCATCTCCCGACTCGTGGGAGGATGAGGAGGGAACTGTAGGCCTTACGGGGGTGAGTGGAGGAGAGGGTTGGGTCCTCCATCGTTTGTTCTGAGGACTTCCCGACGGACCAGGTTGCGGGTCCTCCGGCCTGGGCCGTGGTAATCTCGTCCTTATCTCAGAGCATAAGGACTGGATCACAGACAAAATGGCCGCCGAGCTATCCTGAGGCCTAGGTTCCGGCTGCGCCGGAAGGGAAGGCTGCTCTTCCTCGCCATCGTCGTCTTCCTCGGTTATCTCCCGAGGATCTTCCTTACGGGATTCAACCTTCTCGAATTGGACTTCGAGATTCCTCACGGCCTCGGTCAGTTCCTCCTCCGAGGCCGACTCCGAGCTCGAGGAGGCTACCGTGCCCCCCCTCGCTTCTTCCATCATGGTGGCCATGACGATGGGCTAAAAAGAGGATTCCCTCCTTGGCGGCAGGGAAACTCTAGTCCCGGAGGCAGTCTCCGCTGGCGGGGTGTCTGCCGGCTTGGCCAGAGTCGCTGCGATCGCCTCAATAGAGGCCTTTACTTGCTGGGTAGGGGCCTTCACCACCTTAGGTGCGTCCCGGGCCTTCTCCTTAGGGGGAGGGGTGACGCCTTGCTCCCCCTCTTCCGAGATCGGACGGGGCTTCTCCCGAAGCTTACCCGGGGTCTCGGACTTCCTCTTCCCCAAACCGGAGCGCTGGCTCGTGGTTGACGGTGCCGGGGAAGGCGCGCCCTGCCTGGCGACCGAAGAGCCCGACCATTCGGCGCTCCCGGAGCCAGCGGACTCGCGGCGCTTGGCCTGGTGTTGGGCCCCCGTCGCTGGGGCGCCCGCACAGGACTTAGAAGCCTGCTCGGACCCTTTCTTCTTCTCACCCGTTGAGCCCTTCTCCAACCAGCTGGCGAGACGGGATCGACGGTCCATCATGGTCCGCTCCAACAAGTTCTTGCAGAACTGGCAGGCCTTCTCTACATGAGTATTGTCCCCATGAAGACAGTAGAGGCATCGCGAATGTTCGTCCTCCTTAAACACATTCTGCAGCCCGCATCCAGGGCAGCTGCGAAACAGCTTGGGTCCGGGTGACGAACTCGTGTCCTGGGCCATCTCGAAGTAGGCCGTGAATCTTCTGGAATCCTCCAAGAAGTTGATTCAACGAAATCTTCACCCTTGAGGGGCGTAGGGAAATCCCACAATGGGTAGCCGTTAACGGAGTAGAAACGGTGGAGCTTGAGGCTCGATTAACCTAAAAAATGTGAAAATTCACCTGAAAAAGCGCGAAACACGCAGTAAAAGCTCGAGAGCTAAGCACGAGGACTCCCAACACTTGAACGTGTGGTAAAAACCTGAAGATGGCTGCCAGAGGTGGGGCTTAGGGAGAGGGCAGTCATTGGCTGTGGTCAGTATGACGCAGAGATCAGTGATTAGTTACTACTACGAAAGACAGATCAGAAACGAAACTGATACTGATTTTTCTTTACCGAGGATTCCCAGCCTGACGACGGGGAATATTCATGAGCATGTGAATCCATGCCAGACCCCATGCTGGAGAACCAACTTTCCTCCCTCTACTTGTTCTCGTTCCCCTCTTCCCCAGGTACCTGCTGTTTACGGCCAGAGTAGGTATTCTGCCTCTTGTCCTGTTGGGAGGGGGGGAGGAGGGAAGGAGTTGAAGCTTTGAGGGGGAAGTGTTTCAACTCGCAACTGCCCATGGCTGCCCAGTGTTGTAGACTCTTCATTGGTCTTGACCACTGGGGTGACGTTCTGAGGACTCGCATAAGTCATATGACTATGTTCATGTTGGACTTGCATGTTCTATTCTTGCTGCTCTTCCAGGTGTTCCGGGTCTGGTGGTTGTGGTCGTATTGGAGGCATTTTCCTGTCCATTCGAGGCCGGGGTTCTCCGTTTCTGCACGAAGTTGACCAGTCACCGTCAATAGGTTGCTCGGCCCATCGACATGCTTCTTTGGGGTCGCTGAAATGGACCGTGGTACCCTTCTGGTATATTTTAAGTTGAGCCGGGAATAGTAGCCCATATTTGACATCCATTGCTTCCAATTGCTTTTTTAGTTGGTCAAATGATTGCCTGGATTTTTGCGTTTCTTTTGTATAGTCGGGAAGAAGGCAATTCTGGAACCGTTGTGTGTTTTTGTGCCAGCTCGTGCACGTTGGAGCAGAGCATCCCGATCCCTATAATTCAGGAGTTTGGCTATGATCGTGCGCGGAGGGGCACCCGGCGCTGGTTTGCCAATTGGCACTCGTGGGCTCTCTCAATGGAGCAGAATTTGTAGAAGATTCCTAGTTCAAATAGACCTGTGAGCTATTGCTCTAGGAAGAGTTCCGTGCTGGGGCCTTCTGCCCTTTCCGGAAAGCCAATTACTCGAACGTTGTTTCTCCTCAATCTCCCCTCTCCTTCATCGACCCTCTCCTCCATTAGCTTCAGCCTGGAATTGACCCTGGATAGCTGCTGTTGTATATTGCGTATTGTATCTTCCGCGTCCGAGATCCGCTGTTCCGCCTCACCGGTGCGTGAGGTCAGTTTTTGCAAGTCATGTCGTAGTAGGGAGACATCCGTGCTTATGCCATCCATTTTCTGTTCCATGGATGCAATTGCCGCCATGACATCCTTTAAGGATAACGTATTTTCGACTCCTTCCATCGTTGTCAGAGGATCTTGTTCTTCCTGTATTTGTATTGTTGGTGTTGTGTACTGGTCGATTCTATTTTGCACCGGTTGTTTCTTTAGTTTGTCTTTGCCCATGCTGGGTTCCTGGTCTGGATGGTGGTCACGTAGAATGAAACCCAAGTGGGACCGGTGTGCGCTGCTTGATGGTCACTCCTCTGGGGTGTAGCAGGACACGTGTGGCCGGTGTTACGCATTATCCGGTACTGCTGTGGATTTGTTCTGGTTGATCCTTACGCCTACCACAACGTCGCAGTCCTGTCCACAAATTGTAGTGGGCAGGGTCGTGTGGCAAGATGGTGCACACTCAGTCGCTCAGTCCCAGTATCCGTTGTTCCCAGCCAGCAGGGAGTGAAAGGGCCATCACACCGCAGCGCACCATCTGTCCCACCGCTCCTACAGCAACCGTGGGGGCACTTTTGGTCATTCCGTAATTGTTTGCGCTCATTCACAGCCTTACAGGGGTACTGGGTCAGTTCAGTCAGGTGTCGCGCCTCCTCCCTGGATCCCAGATCAGTGGTGCTGCATGGTTCAGAGTAGCACCTTTTTGTTAACAGGGAGTGGTGTCCGTCTCGCTCTGGTCCTTGCTCTATGTAGGCCCCACCAGTAGTGGCACTCGGCAATCTGGCAGGGCTGTCCGCTTCTTCCCTTTCACATTGCTTCCACCCGGTGCATGGGGAGGGGTATTGGCACGGGCCTGACTGCTTCCATTTACTGCCTCCTGCCCGCCAGGTAGCCACTGGATCGCAGCAACAGTCGCCGCGGCTGTGCTTATGGCATGCGGATGCCCAGAGATCTGTGCATGCGTTTGTCTTTATATTTACCGACTGCGGCTGTCCAGAGGCGGCAGCTTTACTCTTAGGGCCAGTCGGCCACTGTTACATCAGGGGGGGGGGGGGGGAAGTGGAATTGTTGGTGGTGGCTTCCTCCTTCCCTCGCTTCAGTGGGCCACAGCCGCCTAGACAGGATGGCAGGAGCTCCTCTGGGTGCCTCGCTGTGTCCGCATGTGGTGTGGCTCCAGGGTCCCAAGCACTCTCATGATCTCCTCAGTGGTTTCTTGTTACTCCTCATTATGCCGGTGGCACTCCCAGGCCCATCGTTGTGGGTTGGGCGAGCAGTTTCTGACCCAGAGGGGTAACTCGGGAGTGCGAGCGCCCACACCGCTGCGGCCCCAGCTGGGGGTCTCCTATTCCCACGCTCCGGCAGATCGTAGCAGGCAGCTGTCTCAGGATGTTAGAGAGCCGTGGCACGTGGGGTGGAGCGCTGTTGCCGCAGGCAGGTTGTTGTGACTGAAGGGCTGGCTCTGACTTTGAGGTATGGTTAATAAAGAGAACCAGTCCCAGAGACAGAAGCCCATTTGTGCCACTTACATTGTATTTGAATTACAAAGTGAAACAGGTTTTGGCTCTATCAGACACGGGAGTGGAGGAAACCATTCTGAATGGCAACCCCAATAAATGATCTGGTCCCAGAGTTTTGGTTAATGGTTATGGGGGAGCAGAAACTGTTTTAAATGCATTCAATGTAAAGATGTCAATTGGCGAGAGACTGCCCATCACCGCTAATGTCCCGATTGAAGACATACCCGAATAAATACTGGGAATGGATGTGTTGTTGGGCAAAAGTGTGACTACAGATTTAGGTGAATTTGTTTTTGGCAATCGGAAAATCCATGTGAGAGTTGTTAACCCTGTGGTGGTTGGGCATGCAAAATGTTCCCCCTTGCATTTACCTCCTCCTGCTGAGCCAGTGTGCGTGAAACAGTACAGGCTGCCAGGAGGGCACAAAGATTGGTGAAACTATGGAGTCATTGGTGAAAGCTGGCATAATGAGGCCAGCAGTCAGTCCATTCAACTCTCCGATCTGGCCCATCCGCCGCCCAGATGGGGCGTGGAGCCTCACAATTGATTTTTTCCCTTGAATAAGAAGGTGCCGCCCTTAGCTGTGGCAGTGCCAGACATCATACTCTGGCTGGTTGGACAGCTAAAACTACACCATCCACAGTCAAACCTGTATGCCCTGGGATCAGGGGTGGATATGTCCCCAAACTGGGAGGATTTCGGACCCATGCATGCATCCCATAGCAGGGGAGTGCACCTGGCTGTAGTACCACATTAATGGGACTGACATTTTCCAGATAGACCAGCACAAGCCCTGCATAGTTACTAATCATTCCTTGCTTATTAATAATTACAGGTTGCTAGGAAACCCTCAGTATTTTGCGTAGATCAGGTTGTGACCGTCTTACACATTGTTACTGACACCTTATATTCATTGACCAGGTGGTCTCACACCACTCTACATGCCGAGCTCACATTTGCTTAACTAGACTCTACCCTATGGGGTGATTACTGCCCGGCTTCAAGCTATAAGACAATTTGCTCAAACCGCTTGGAAAGATTTCCAAACGTTAGCTACCTATGTTATCTCTGCAGAGTGCAAGATGATGATAGACAGGAATCAATTAATTAAAACTGCCGATCATCTGCAATCAGTTACTACTCACCAGTATTCACTGGATGGTCACCCTCCCCCACAAGGCTGCTTAATATAATGTTACATCCCTTGCTGTGGCTGCTGATTTCCCTAATACTAATTGCTATAGTTTTCATTGGGCTCTTGCGCAGAATGACTTTCCTCTATAATAGAATGACTGCGCTAGAAAAACGTTTGATCAGCCTACAGCACACCGTACACGCTTCTAGATCATGGAACTGAGACAGCATTTTCAGGCCTCACTTCGAAAGGGGTGGAATGTCGTGAAAAGCATTTAGGCACTTGCGGTAACCTGCACTTGCATTAACGTACTGAGCTATCCTGCATGTATTTAGAGCTTATTCGAAGTGTGGAGGAAAATGCTGAACCAGCCAGGCCTCTCGAACTGAGTGTGCCAGCATGCTTGCAACGGGTTAACTGCAAAGGCCCTTCCTGAGATGTAAACATCTAGTTTTGCAAGAAGCCCAGCGCAGCTTTTAGGAGCCAGGCACTGCCATTCTCTTCTGCGCTCTGCGAGTCAGGTGCACTGATAATACAGGAATGTAAAAGGCGCTTCCCACAACAATGTACATGGAACCTTGAGAGCCAAGACTGGCAGTAACTTTCCAGTCAAAAATTTGTTTTGCTGCCTGGAAGGTTTAGCCTAGAAGATTCTCGAAGAGCTGGTACGTCATAGTGATTGACGTGCAGCCCCTAATAAGAGATGTATACCTGGGCCAGTTTGGGGAGGACTCTTCCTGGGCTGTTTGAGAGAAGCGTGCACGTAGAGAAACAGCGCCTGGACAATCAGCCAGCACTAGAGGACAGAGGCTCCTGGCATCACGATCCCGCTTGAGTTCAGGCTTTTGGAGGCTAGGCCAGTCCCTGAGCGGTGCCGGGCACTGAGTGGCGTGGGTCCTGGGTGTGATTCTATCGTATCAGCATCAACGATTCCTAGGAGCCTAAGAATAATTGCATATTCATCTGTGACTGATAATTCATATTACTCAGCTTGCACTTCCCATACTATTGAAAACTGATGCTTGATTCTAATTAGTTTATATAGTAAATAAATTCAAGCATAAAATCTTCTGAGTGTGTGTCTGTCATGAAAAGCCTCTAGGCGCTTGCAGTGACCTGAACTAACCTACTGAGCTATCTTGCGTGTATTTAGAGCTTATTCGAAGTGTGAAGGAAAATGCAGAACCAGCTAGGCCTCTGGAACTGAGTGAGCCAGCATGCTTGCGAGGGGTTAACTGGGAAGACCCTTCTTGAGACAGAAACATCTAGTTTTGCAAGAAGCCCTGCACAGCTTTGAGGAGCCAGGAACTACCATGCTCTTCTGCGCTCTGCGAGTCAGGTGCACTGATAACCCAGGAATGTAAACGGCGCTTCCCACAACAACGTACACGGAGCCTGAGAGCCAAGACTGGCAGTAACTTTCCAGTCAAAAACATGTTTTGCTGACTTGAAGGTTTAGCCTAGAAGATTCTCGAAGAGCTGGTACATCATAGTGATTGACATGCAGCCCCTAATAAGAGATCTATACCTGGGCTAGTTAGGGGAGAACTCTTCCTGGGCTGTTTGAGAGAAGCGCGCACGTAGAGAAACAGTGCCTGGACAACCAGCCAGCACTAGAGGGCAGAGGCTCCTGGCATCACATTCCCGCTTGGGTGCAGTCTTTTGGGGGCTAGGCCAGTCCCCGAGCAGTGCCGGGCACTGAGTAGCGTGGGTCCTGAGTGTGATTCTATCTTATCAGCATCAACGATTCCTAGGAGCGTAAGAATAATTGCATATTCATCTGTGACTGATAATTCCCATTTCTCAGCTTGCACTATAATTCCCATACTATTGAAAATTGCTGCTTGTTTCTAATTTGTTTATGTAGTAAATAAATGCAAGCATAAAATCTTCTGAGTGAGTGGCTGTCATGAAAAGACTCTAGGCGCATGCAGTAACCTGCACTAACCTACTGAGCTATCTTGCGTGTATTTAGAGCTTATTCGAAGTGTGGAGGAAAAATGCTGAACCAGCCAGGCCTTTCGAACTGAGTGAGCCAGCATGCTTGCGAGGGGTTAACTGCGAAGGCCCTTCCCAAAGACAAACATCTACCTTTGCAAGAAGCTCTGCGCAGCCTTTAGGAGCCAGGCACAGCCTTGCTCGTCTTCGCTCTGCAAGTCAGGTGCACTGATAACACAGGAATGTCAGGCCTTCCCAAAACAACGTACACGAAGCCTGGGAACCAAGACTGGTTGTTTCCAGTCTTGTAACTTTCCAGGCGAAAACATGTTTGCTGCCTGGAAGGGTGAGCCTAGAAGATTCTCGAAGAGCTGGTACGTCATAGTGATTGACGTGCAGCCCCTAATAGGGGAATAGTTTCTTACCTGTAACTCCATTTCTCCAGCATTGGTATCTTTCATGGATTCACATGCTTAGAATATTCCCCGTCGTCAGACTGGGACCCCTCGGTACACATATATAGCCTTTTCCTATAGGAAAACTTCCGACACGTTTGTGTCCTATCTACGTCCTTTTAGGACCCGCCTACGCATGCTCTGTAGGCCATCCCAGTATAAGAGACCCGCCCCCGCGGCTCCCCTTCAGATTTCGGCCCCTTCAAAGTAGGAAGGGTTAAACTTATCAAATACATTGCATTCCGGGGAGGTTGGCGGGCGCATGTGAATCCATGAAAGATACCAATGCTGGAGAAATGGAGTTACAGGTAAGAAACTATTCCCTTCTCCAGCATTGGATCTTTCATGGATTCACATGCTTAGAATAGATTGTATAGCAGTAACACTTGAGACGGCGGTGAGAATGTAATGTAATATACCCTCACCATACTACACAATGCATATGTACCGTAGGAATAAGTTAACTCATATAACCTTACCTACATAAAGTATATTGTCATCAAAAAGGTAGAAAATTACCTTACTGAAACAGATAGCGCAGGACAGCTCTTCCCATTTGCACCTCAGTCCGCATGCTGCCTGGCAAGGCAGTAGTGGCGGGTAAACATGTGGGGCACTGACCATGCCGCAGCCTGGCATATGTCCGTCCGCAGAATTCCTGCCCATAATGCTGCTGAGGAGGACGTTGATCTTGTAGAATGGGCTCTAGGATGTCCTTGCAGTGGCCTTCCGGCCTTGGAGTGACAAAGCAATCGTCGATGAGACCCATCGAGCCAATCCCTGTTTAGAGATTGCTTTTCCTCTCGTCGACGGACCATATGCGATGAACAGTTGTCGCGTAGACCTGAGTTCCTATGTACGATGTAGGTAAAATTTCAGAGCCCTCTTAACGTCCAGGGTATGAAGAGCTTTTTCTGCTGTCGATGATGGTGTCACGAAGAAAGTAGGGAGAGCAATGGACGAGTGTTTGTGGTACACTGTCGGAACTTTTGGCACAAACGTAGGATTAGTTGCCAGGACCACTTTGTCCTTAAAGAATCTTAGGTATGGCGGGTCTACGACCAGCGCTTGCAGTTCTGATATTCTCCTAGCTTATGTGATAGCAATCAAGAATGCCTACTTCCACGATATAAATTTTGTCGGACGTGGCCATAGGCTCAAAAGGCGGTTTCATTAGGCCTGCCAAAACAGTGTTGAGACTCCAAGTTGGAGGGAAACGTTTTTCCGGGGGAAAAATTCGAAATAAACCCCTCATGAAGTGCTTCACAAGTCTGTCGCTAAATAGAGAAGACTGCCTCTTCCTCGTGAACCTCGAGATGGCCGCCAGGGGCACCTTTATCGATGTGAAGGATAACCCCTTCTCCGCCAAGAGGAGCAGGTAAGGTAGAACTTGTTCCGGCGTCACCAACAACGGTTGTAAGCCTTGTTGTCCTCAACACCATTCACAGAACCTCCGCCACTTATAGGAGTAAGATTTGTTTGTATTAGGGACTCGAGCCGCCTGCAGAATTTTTTGACAATCCTCCGACACGTCTAAAGCACCGAACTCCGAAAAGTCAGGAGACAGGCTGTAAGGTTGAGACTGTCCGGGTCGGGATGCCACACAGTGCCTTTGTCCCGGGATAGTAGGTTCAGGGCTTTGGGAAACGCTATAGGATGTTCCAGCGACAGGTGAAGTAGGTCGGAGAACCACGGTTGCCTCGGCCAGTATGGTGTCACTAGAATTACCCGACAATTGTATCTGCGTATCCACTGTATTGTCCGCCGTATGAGGGGGAAACGGGGGAAAGGCATAAAGGAACATGTCCGTCCATGGGAAGGAGAATGCCTCCCCCATGGAACCCTCTTGAGGCCATCTGCTTGCGAATTGCTTGCATTTCTTGTCTTTGGTCGCGAAGGCGTCCAGAGGGGGGTGACCCCATTTCTCGAACACTTTCATCAGGTGGACTGTGTCCATTTCCCACTTGTGTATCTGGGCCATGCTTCTGCATGCGAGTTCCTCACTCCCGGGAGGTGGTGAGCCACGATGGAAATTTCGTGCTTTAGTGCCCAATGCCATGTTTTCTAGGCCTCTATGGAAAGAGTTCTTGATTGCGTCCCTCGTTTCCTCAGGTAAAACATGGCCGTTGTATTGTCGGTCAGTACTCGTACTCGCGATCTCCTGATTTGTGGTAGGAATGCCTTCAGGGCCCATCGTACTGCTCTGAGCTCTAACACGTTTATGTGTAGGAGTGACTCCGTTGGAGACCAGCGACCTTGCATTAGGAGAGCACCCATGTGAGCTCCCCATCCGGTTAGGGACGCGTCCGTGACTATGGTTCGCTGAAATACCGGTTCCTGTAGGGGTACACCGTCGTTTAGATTGTGGAAACTCTGCCACCACTGAAGGGTCCGAAGCAGCTTGTCGTCGTCGTCAATGGTTATCTTGTCTGACCACGATCCTTGGGCCTGCGTCCATCGGTCTGCGAGGAATTCCTGGACTGGCCTCATGAATAGGCGACAGTTTGCCACCAGATGGATGCAGGATGCCATGGCCCCTAGGACCGAAACGTATTTTCTCACAGAGAGCCTGGTGTTTCGACGTAGTCGGCTCGCCAGCTGATGAGTCTTGAGGTTCTGTCGAGAGAAGGTTTCACTAGCCCTAACCGGGTCTCGAACTGTGCCCCCAGGAATACCAGCGTTCTCGATGGCCGCAGAGAGGATTTTTTGAAGTTTATGGCAAATCCCAGCCGTTGTAGAAGCTGCATGGTGGCTTGTAAACTTGTGTTGGTCGACGCTGGGGAGGATCACCTTACCAGCCAGTCGTCGAGGTATGGGTATACATGGTGGCCTTGTTTCCTTAGCTAGGCCGCTACTGGAGACAGGCATTTTGTGAACGTTCTGGGGGAGGTCTTGAGCCCAAAGGGAAGAACCGTGAACTGGTAGTGAGTCCGCCCTATTACAAACCTCAGGAATTTCCTGTGTTTCCGACACATTGGGATATGGAAGTACACGTCCTGTAAATCCAGGGACGCTAGAAAATCCCCCTCTTGAACGGCGCGGATCACTTCCTGCAGAGTGAGCATTTTGAATTTTAGGCTCTTTAAAGACTTGTTGAGATCGTGCAAGTCTAAAATGGGACGCCATTTGCCGTTCGGCTTTTTTACGAAGTATCTTGAGTAGACTCCTTGACCTCTCTGTGATGTTGGAACTAATTCTATCACGCCCTTTGCTAACATGAGTGTTACCCTCTTGTTGCAGTATCCTCAGATGGGAATGAGTGAACGCAGGTGGAATGTGCGGAGGGCTGTGCTTGAATTGTAGAGAGTGTCCGTTTCTTATAGTGTCCAGCACCCATTGATCCGTCGTTATTCATTCCCATTCGTCGACATATGCTGACACTCTTCCCCCTAGAACGGCGTGTTGTATGTCACTGCTGATCTTTATTTTGCTTGTTTCTCGACGACGGATAGGATGGGCTTTTCCTGGACGTCTGGAAGTTACGGCGTCGGTTTGCCGTTTGGGAAGCACGTCTGTATCCCTGGGAGGGGTAAGCCGACCTGCCAAAGGATCCGTCTCCAGACGCAGAGAATCTGGAATTACCTGAAGCCCCTCTAAAGGGACGAAAAGCCTTGTAGCTTCAGCCACTCTGGAGGGCACCCAATGAACGTGCCGTGTCCGAGTCCTCTTTCATTCCCTTTAGGGCTTCGTCCACCTTCTCACCGAATAGAAGGTCTCCCTCGAAAGGCATATCTAATACTTTGTATTGTACCTCTGGCCTGAAGTAGGTACACTTAACCCATGACTGCCGTCGTATACGACCCCATTATGGACTTGCTTGAAACCTGACTCAGCAAGGTCCACCGCGATGTTCATTGTGTGATTTGAGGCTTCCTCACAGACACCTTCCTATGCTCTTCCGGAAGATGATCAAGCAACGGGGCTAGCCTGTGCCACATCTCTGTCGTATCTGGCTACGATCGCCAGAGTTTGCAGCCTTTACCGTGGTTACTCCCACGGATAGCACTTTTTTGCCAAAGGCATCCTGGCGTCTCGCTTCGTTTTCAGGCGGAGTCGTGCACTTGTGCTGGGCCTTCGCCTTTCTCGCCGCTGCCGCCGACACCACCGAGTCTGGCGTTGGTTGGGAGGATAAACACTTGGGGGTAGACTCTGGAGCCTTAAACTTTTTCTCGAGGCGTCCTTTCACTGCCGGCTCTGAAAAAGGGTGACGCATTGTCTGCGACCCCTCCTTCCACACGTGGTCTAGTATTGGTATTGAGAACACAGACCTCCTTCTCTTACCCATGTGGTCGAACAAAAAACAATCCTTTTTCTATTCTTCTTGGGACAAACCAAATTCTTTACACGCCTTCTCCATCATAGAATGGAATGATGCAATGTCGTCCGGAGGGGACGGGTGAGCTGGGCTTCTAGGGGTTTCCAGCTCCACCTCTGACTCCCAAGTTGGATCCCTGGAGGGGGATGATGAGATGTCCGACATGGCTCCCCTGTCGGACTCCGAATCTGGCGTGCGTAGGTGCGTCGGTGGACGGGACGGGCCCGGCTCATCGACGGGTGACTGTGGCATGTTTGCCAGAGGTAGTCTCTGGTCCAACGATTGTAGCAAGGACTGAAGCGTGGACAGGATTTCCAGCGACAAAACAGATTGAGGATTGAGAAGAGGGGCAGATACCGGTACACCGGATCCCCTCGTCGTCGACTTGTCGGCCACTCGTAGCCCTAGGTCTGCTGGGCCAGCTATTCTCTCGCTCTCGTCCTCCGAGGACAGCCTGTTCTTGTAGTAAAGTATCCGGGGGGATCAGATCAAAAACTTCTGGCCTCCAGGCCCCCTGTAGAACCCCCGTCGACGAGGCCATCGTCGCCGCCGTTGTCGGTGAGACGGTGGATGCCACCTGCGTCAGTGGCAGGGTGGGGGCCGTTGACTGGACCGCCGTCGACAACGGTGACTTAGCAGGTGGTTTAGGCGGTCCCACCTTTTCCACGCTTGGCCTGCTTTTACTCGACTCGTGGTCGATCGATGATCGCCCGAGGAGGATTTCGGCCTTTCCTTTTCATGCTTTTTTGATGAAGATGATTTTTTTGACGAGGAGTCTCTAGCTGAGTGACTCCCAGATGACTCTTTTTCCGTCTGGCGAGATTTCTTCACCAGTTGTTCCGACGAGGTAGCGCGGCGTGATGTTTTTGCCGATTGTGTGGAGCCTACCTCCGAAGGGGGGTATGCCCCCGCTCCATCATTCAGCCATGCCACCAGCCGTCGACTCCGGTCTTTGAGGGTTTTTTGAGAAAACCCTTTGCATAGGTCGAAGTTATCAGCCGAATGAGGGTGGAGGCAATATATACAATCCATATGTCCGTCCCCCTCGTAAACTTTTTCAAGCCACACGTCGCGCATGGGCGGAACAGCGCTTTTCCTGACATGGAGGACATTTCTCTAACTCCAACTCCAGGTATACAACTTTGTACAAAATAGTAAGACAACGCGAGGAGATCCCACTACTTTGGAGACGGTTGAAATCTGAAGGGGAGCCACGGGGGTGGGTCTCTTATACTGGGACGGCCTACGGAGCATGCGTAGGCGGGTCCTAAAAGGACGTAGATAGGACACAAAAGTGTCGGAAGTTTTCCTATAGGAAAAGGCTATATATATATGTGTACCGAGGGGTCCCAGTCTGACGGGGAATATTCTAAGCATGTGACTCCATGAAAGATCCAATGCTGGAGAAGAGAACTATACCTGGGCCAGTGAGGGAGGGACTCATCCTGGTCTGTTTATGAAACACGCGCACGGAGAGGAACAGCGCCTGGACGACCAGCCGTGCACTAGAGGGCCGAGACTCCTAGCATCACATCCCCGCTCTGGTGCAGGCCTGTGGGGGGCTTGGCCAGTCCTCCCCTCCCTTCTCGAGGGGGTGCCGGGCACTTTGAGTGGCGAGGGTCCTGGGTGTGATTCGATCGTATCTTCTTCCACAATATCTAGGAGCATAAGATCAATAATTGAATATTCATCTGTGACTGATAATTGGTATTATCCAGCTTGCACTTTCATTCCCATATTATTGTAAAATGCTGCTTAGTTCTCATTAGACACTGTAGTAATAAATGCAAGCATAAAATCTTCTGAGCGAGTGGCTTTCTTCCAGACTGAGCTCATTGTGTCTCGCATAGTTCTTACTTGTGACAGAAGGTGATTAGGAGTTATATTGCACTAAGGGCTGGCCCCATGGGGGGTGCGGGTTCCCCTTTTCACTACAGGACGAAATTGTGGTCTCCAGTCACGTGATTCAATGATGAAATTAGAATTGAGCTTGTCGTCCTAGCACAACGATAGCATGTGCTCATACTCCCTTATACTCCCAGACACAAGAATACACTGCAAGGCAAAGTTCAAAGACAATCTGCATGGCAGAAGGCATGGGTGATAAGAGACGATGGGCTAATTGGGTGTGGAGGTGAAGTCAAGTCCACCTCCTGGCACCTGGGTCTGAGCTTACGTGCTGCTAAATGGACCGAATGTTCCATAGATGGCACAAGCATGCCAACCAATTGAATAGGGCAGTATAATGAAGAGCCTTATAGTTTTAGAGCCAATGATATACTGTGTACTTAATAGTGTTAGAGATTACATGTTTTAGAGGTAGGCATAAGTTGTCCACCTGACAGAGATCCAATCATAATCCCACTCCCTTTGGAGAGTATACTTAGATGTTCCCCTTGATCCTATCACAATCCCACTTGCTTGAGCGAACGTTCATGGATGTCCATTGTAACCTCCCGCTTTTAGATAATTGTTAATAAAACAGCAAACTTTGACCAGAGTACCATCCAGGCGGGACAAAAGAAAGGTAATAAAATAGCATAAACAAGCAGAGAAACATCGCTTCTACCCTCACCCCCACACCTAAGAACGAGGCAAACGAACATGCGTCGCCGTCGCAATACGGATCCTGCCGGTCGGCTCCGGCGGTAACCCCACTGCCCAGAGCCGCGAAACAGAGGCAAAGAAGAAGCAGGACCCGCTGACGCTCCTGGAGAGAGCTCAGAGGAGGGGGAGCAGCACTGATTAGCCGCTGAAAGAAGCAGACACTGGGCCTCATCAAGAATTTGGCGGTAACGCTGGCGCTATTAGCTATTATTTGTCTACAATAATGCAATTATGTAGTGTGCTTTATTACCTACTTATCACATGTTTCACAGTACGCAAAACTCTAATAAGAAAACAGTTATCATTTCACTATTCAACATGGCAAGCTTATGAATATTGCACCTCCATCATGTATGCTGCACACAATGCCTATGTTTCTACATGAGTACCTTAGTATACTGGATTGAACTTAATAATAGAATGCCATTTATATCAATGCATAGCTTAATGCACTAATTAGCACTTAAATCCTTTACACTTTTTTTTA
This sequence comes from Ambystoma mexicanum, assembly GCF_040938575.1. Lineage (NCBI taxonomy): Eukaryota > Metazoa > Chordata > Amphibia > Caudata > Ambystomatidae > Ambystoma > Ambystoma mexicanum. The sequence continues at coordinate 39,466,268 of NC_090934.1, forward strand.
TTAACTTCACACTAAGAATCCCTTGTACAGACTTTTCATGTAAGGTAAATGCACATGTGATGTCATCAATGACATTTGTGATGTCATCTTTGATGTCCTGGGTGTTAGGCTTAGCAGTGCACAATGGTGGGGTTATGGTTGCTTAGCTTACCATAACTTTCAATGGTTTTTCGGTTTTACTTGGAACCATAGCGTCACTTTAACAACATTTTTTCACTGAATTTCATTGGTTTTTATTAGTGCAACTTTACCATAACGTCCTTTTCAATGGATGAAGACCACTAGCATCCTAGGTTCTCAAAGTGGGAACCCGGGATGGTAAAAAAAAAAGATTTTTATTCCCAAACCAGAACGCCTGTGGCGTCCCGGTGTAGGAAGGAATATCTTTCACCAAGATGGACACCATGGAAAGGGAAGGCGGGGTGTATAGAGAGAACACAACAGGGCATCGGCGGGGGGGGGGCCATAAGAGACATGATGCAAGTTGACATTTCAATTAAAAGCCCAGCAGCAGCAACTTCCAATAATCCAGAGGGTGGTACTTGCAGCCTACTTGATCGCAGCAGAACAGGCAGTACAGCACCACATACCTGCAACCCCATCGCAAGAGGAGACTGGTGGGCCAGGCTCCCCATTATGTTGGAAACAGGAGTATTATTGGGGTAAAGAATACAGATTTAGAGACCAACGCCAGTGTAGAGCATAGCTGTAGCAAGTGCCCAAAATCTAGCCAATTGTTCACCCCCGGGAGCCCAAAACATGAGTGAGTGGTTTCACTAGCAAAATCACATGTAACCATTTTCACAGACAAAAAAACTGCCAGTTTCATTCTAGATGGTCTTCACATTCCCCATCCGAGATATATTTCTAGATCGATTCAATAAAAGGGGAGCAACAGAGTGGAAGATCTGCCAAAGACCATAAGGGGAAGATGAAAAAGGGAAAAATCATTAGCAGGCAAGCTCAACTTTATAGGTAGGCGAATACCACTGGGACCGGTGTTCCAGAGTATTATAGTGCTAAAAACTACGGGTTCAGCAACACAATATTACTACGAAAGACTGGGCAGGAATGCGAATGTCAGGAGACCTGGGGATGTAGGAAGTGTTTTTGAATGACCAACACAACAGCTATCTGGAACCAAGAGAACGGGTATATCTACAGACGCAGCAGAGGGTTCATGGCCATCCGGAAAAAAAGTGTGCAGGATCATGGCACGCGCAATGGCATACACAAGCACAGACCAGGAACATCACTGCGCCATAGAGCTTTCCCATTGGATTGCAATGTGCGTGTGGACCAACGAGCTAAAAAGGAAGAGCTGGCTCTAGAGGCAAAGTTTGTATGCAGTACCCTCTGGACCACTACACACAACTCTACAGGTATAGGAAACCCAACCTTTGGTACAAGCTTGTACTACAGTTTTGGTAGCATGTTGAGCAGCCAGGCTTATCTCAGAGGGGTAAATGTGAGCTGCAGTGGAGGTACAACGATTACTGTTCCTGTGCAGCTCTGCAGATCTCACTGTTCCTGGGCCTCAGTCGTAGAGACAAGAGGGAGGACGTTGGGGACTCCTGCAATGCACTGGGATAGTCAAAACTTGCAAACAGCAAACTTCACTTTCGGTGGCTGGTCAGTGTTTCAGCTCCTCGCGTCTACTGCAAATATTAACACTGCAGTTCCTGGCAGGCGAGATCGACTTTCCTTGCTTCACGGGTCCCACACTCTGGTTAAGGGGGCTCAGGCTTGGCCAGTCTTGCTTCCTGGAGAGTCTGGAGTATCTCCCAAAAGCTCTAGGCCAGCTTAAAGTAAAGTACACAATCTGGTGTTCCCCTCCCTGGCCATACGGTTTCCAGCAGCAACTCTGCCAAAGCAAGCCACCTGGACGATGGAAGTCCAGGTGGCTTACTTTGGAGTGGATTGGTCCCACCAAATCAAAAAGAGAGAAGCCATCCTTGCAGGGGCTTCTGCCGATGCAAACTTGCAGCAGGGCTTCACTGGGAAAACTAACTCTTCCAAGCTCTTTGGTTCCTTCGTCTAGTGGTGTGACTGTCTTGCAAGCCAAATGACTCGACCTTTATTCAGTTCACTCCCATTCATTCCAGCCTAGCTGTCAGTCACCCAGCAGGGTGGTCGTTTTTGCACAGTCAGCCAGCCAATCAGAGTGTATTTGGGTCTCTGAGGAGACTAAGCACAGGGAGTTCGGGCACCTCCGTCCCTTCCTACCCGATACTCTGGAGCCATAGGCGGGTTTCACTCGTGAAGCCCTCCAAAGGCAAAATAAACAAAGAAACCAAACCTGGTTTGGCACACTGAGTAAATCTCAAGAACCTTTTCACAAAGAAATGGCAAAAAAAAGAAGACTGGGAGCCATTTTGACAAAGATGGCGCCCACAGTTGCTTTACAGCAGCTTTAAACAGCCTGCAGTAAATGCACACCATGGTAGTTCAAACGGAACCACTGCCACCAGCCATTCAATGAGAAATATTACATGAGAAGCTAGACAAAGGAGATACCTAACACCTCCAGCACTATTGTAAGATTTACAATGGTGAATAAAGTCAATTTCACTTTGCTGCTCTGGGAAACCATACTCTATCTCAGAGAAGGTAGTTAACTTCCCTGTGTCATTGCTCTGAAGGTGCTGTGTGACAGTAAAAGATTATGGAGTTTGTCAGACTCCACAAACAAGAGACAAGAGGTAAAATTCACAGTAAAATACGAGTGGGAAAACTGGTCTCACTCTCCAGGGCAAAAATAAATATCCAGCAACGTTGCTAGGGGTCTCTAAGGTGGAGGGAATTGGCACATTTCTCCAACAGCTCTTTAGTACGGTAATATGGCAGTGGTACACATAGGTCTACATGGCGCCCACAATTTGACAATAACAAAGATCTCACTGGTGCAATGTTGCTTTGAAAGCCAGGCATATTTACGACAAGGTGAATGAGGATGCCTACAATCTCATTTACAGTGGGAAATGTTCAGGCACCTCAGACCAGACGCCGCCATTGTATTAAATCTTGTTCCGCAAAAACATGGTCAGTGTAGGAAGAGCAAATAGAACATCAGAAAGCAGAACCAAAAATGGTTAAGCTCCACTAAGTATGTTGCGCTGCTAGACTCCCATATTTCAAGAAAACTACAGATGAAATAAATTGTGATCCAACAAAGACACGCAAATGAATGTCCAATGTATCTTGTATTCAGATACTTTTCATTTAGCCAGAGCGATTTGCTGACACGTGTTTCGACCTTCTGCGGTCTCTCTCAGGGCAAAAAATCTGGATTCCATACAAACAATACAACCAGAAAATGTTTGCATTCCAATATCCGCAAAAACATGCATTTGAATTATTGGACTATTGCAATGCCCTCCTAGCGGGCATATCAGCAAAAAACCTAAACAGACTCCAAGTCCAAGAAAGGACAAAACTAACCACTGAGTGTCTGATTGCGCGTGAAAATAAACTTAGGTCGATCAGTGATGTAAGAGCTTATATCTGCATCCAATTTTAAGATGTACCAGTGTTTGTTGAGCAATCGTAACGTGTGAATTTTGAACACATTTCCTAATGATTCGTACTTCAGAACAATCAGTGGGTGGTTTTGTTGAAGAAACTGCTAGTATAGTATCACGTGAAATGTCATCGCACGTGGCACACCTTTCTGTATACATTGTTTGGAATACCCACGTTTCAGAAACCACTCCTTAGTCTGCACACATTCATTCTCATAGGCAGCTTGTGAACTGCAATTCCTATGGGCTTGATGAAATTCCCCAAATGGAATGTTATGGATCACTGCACGTTTGTGGCAACTTGTTGCATTCAAAATTGAATTGACAGCAGTAGGTTTTCTAAATGGCCGAGTATGCATCTTCTGGTTAACAAAGGAATTCAATTTGCGTGGGACTGCAATGTGCAGAAAACTATCCCAAATGTATTCACATTTAAGTAACCAGCAACTTCTTGGAGATTCCATGGTGCCATTCCAAACCAATAAAACATCATTGATGCATCTTTTCCATTCCACGATATTAGCATTGAATTGGTGTGTGGTGAAAATGTAATGATGTTCAAAATATCCCATGAAAAGATTTAGCCCCCACGGCCACACCTTTAGTTTGCACAGAATATTGACCATTGAACAAAAACTGATTGTGATCTAGGGCAAATGCCAAGAACTCTTATCATAGTTACATGCTCCATGTACGAAGAAGAGTGGTTCCTGAATGCGAAATCTATAGTGTCAAGCGGTGCTCAATTGAAGTGTATAAAGATTTGACATCAAAGCCAGCTAGCAGATATTCAGACCATTGAATAGATTGGAGTATTTGTAAGGTGTCTTGCAAATAGGCTGGGAGAATGTGAACCATGTCTTTAATGGCAGTGCCTATGTATTGTAAAAGTCCTTCAGTGGCCCATTATAGGTCTGACTTGTGGTAGTTGAGAAAACTCCTGTATTTTGGGAAGAAAATACATGTTCGGTATTACCCGACAGGATGTAGTGATACACAAAATTGCAAATTTGCCAATCAGGGCTTTAGATGACAGCATTAGCCGCTGAAAGCCAATAGTTTATTCAAAGTATGTGCCAAAAATGCTGACAGTAGTCTATTGTAGCACTTCAATTACGCAGTAGTGAGCTACAAGGAATATGCAGGCCTAGTAGGGGTGGTAGGTCACATTATGCATTGTAGCCCTGGTGGCAGGGGGGGGGGGGGGGGGGGGTTCATCAGGCCCCAGGTGGTGGGTGAGCCACTGGCTGACACATCGACTAAACATACTGTATTAGGCTAGGTCTAGGAAACCATTTTGAAAACCAGAACACCATTTTAAGACATGACCCCTTGTGTGCTGCAGCACGGCCCCCAGCTTCAGAGAGTCCTCGTCTACCCTGTTGCCTCCACTCCCTGGCAGATACGCTGAAAGCCCATTCCCACGACCAGTCGGACATGAGCTAGTGTTAGAGCAAACACCATCTTTCACCTTCCGCAGTGCATCATTATCTTCTGTGTGACCCAGGCAGGCTTGGAAAATAACTAAACTGTCCTTGAAGAAACAAAGGCCTTAAATCCCACACCAAGAAACTGCTCATACATTATATTATACATATTTTGCATCGCAATGATATCCCTTCGGCACGACCTGTGTCAGAAATCTACAAACACTGTACGAACAAAAGACTGCCATTGTGTGACCACATGGTCACAAGACTTAAACCTTAGTATGCGCACACACTCTGGGCCCCTGTCCTCCTCTAGGGGTAATGTAAAGAGAGTGATACCAAGTCTTTATGCCATGACTACCCTGGTGCTGCTAGAATGCAAAGGAACACAAGCACAAGAGTATTGTGAGCTCATGGAAATTGTTCAACGAGATACATAGAATTCCATCAAATGTAAATGTCCGTGTTTAATGTGTATTACTGCTGCCAACCGTATTGGTCTGTTGCTCCTGCGTGCTCCACCAACCCTAATGCTACCTCACATATCGTGTTTAGTGTGATGCTAAAACTGCTAATATTGCAAATACTTAACTATATCTACAGCTCCATTAGTCACTATAGGGTAACGAATTCTGAAATGAATATGTACTGATGTAAACACTATAGATGTGTAACCCCTTAGCCATTTTACATTATGCAAATCCCTTCGTTTTTACAATTTGCAGCTTGTGAAGACCATCATTGTGGGCATATCCAAGGCCACCTCCCCTCCCTTCCCATTGATGCCTGCCAGAGAAAGCAAAGGCCCGAGCAACACCGCCTCACCTCCCCCTATTCGGCTGGAGCCGCTTCAGGCATTCATGATTCCCCCGCAGCTCACATGTCCATGAACAGCCACCTGAATTATTTACAGCCCAGCAGCAAAAATCCGGCCATAACCAGAGGTGCCCCCTCATAGGTCCCACGACCCACCAGTTCACCCCAGATTAATGACGCTTGTAAAAAGACACCTAATATTGCACCCACTTTGTGTAAAAGCATCCGTCATGACTTCTAACAAGACCCAAAGCCCGGACAGCTTACCCCATGATAACTAGTGAACAGGATAACAGCAACCCTGTATTGATATCGCCAAAGTACCCCACCTAATGCGCATTCCTTCTGTGTTCTATTAACCTGTAGAATAACCTATTGTAGGATTTACAGGACAACTGACATTGCAGCACTGAATGAATGGGGGTGCCTGCCCCTTAGATGCCTTTCTGCCCTATCAATGACTGACCACACCTGACCGGGCAGCGCCTCCCAGATGCGCCCAGCTGACCTGCCCGCCCCACGTTGGCACCCGGCGGTGTCCAACCACAGAGCGACGCATCACAGCTGCACATATAGTTAGTCGACGGCACCAATCCCCATGTACATGTGCCCCCTATAGTGTGTAGGTGCCTGTGACACTTTTTGTAAATATAAACGCCTGTCTTTGCAATTGTGAGAGAGCACTCAGTTTGCAGAGTTCTTTGCATGCCCTATTTTGACTTAGATAAAGCTTCCCTTAAGCTCACCTGCACTTGGTCCTAGCCTTATTCCCATTTGTGGGAGAGTCCATTCTTGCCTCTCATTGGGGGAGGGTTGTGCTATCTGGGGACGCTTGCCTTCACTACGCTACCGCCCACACACTGGAGCAAGGTTAGACCAATATACGGCATATAAAGCGAGAATCGTATCAACAGCTTGCAGAGACAGATCAGGATGAAAGGGGAAGGATATGTAAATAATCCCTTGACCTGTGCAACGTAAACCCAGGCATTTGAAAGGTAAAGCAAACCCAAAGAACGAGCAGAGACCAGGATGGAAGGGGAAGGATAATTTGTCGAACAACATCGTGGCATGCAAAGTAAAAAAGCAGCAATGGATGAATAGACAGAAAGTGAACCAGTGATGGTTCATAACCCAACCCAATACCTCAAACGTTTGCACATCTCACCCAAAAACCATTACCACGTTACCCCTCCAAGGCAAACGCGGGCAATTGGACGCTAGAAAGCTAAAATCATACCACAGAACAAGCAGGGAGAGCAGTAGGTAGGGGGGATATATGAAAATATCTTGACCTGTTGTAAACACAGGCTTACACAGTAAGATCAGACGGAATATATAGGAAGGGAACCAGAGATCATAAATAACCCACTGAATATTACCATGTCCAAACTTAAATGGAATTGTGAATATTAGCCTGCGTGTCATCTAGATGGGACTTTGATTGAAGGATAGCATGCATGCGCCTAGATGAGACGTGAATGTTAACATGTGCCACACTTAGAATTGTCAACACCAGCCTGCGTAGCATCCAGATAAAATTGAGAATAGCAGCATACCCACACAGATTTCTAAACACTAGCCTGCGCCGCATCGCCAAACTTAGACAAAACTGTGAATGTTAGCATGCTAAAGGTCAGGTAACCGACTAACCAACATAAGCTCAAATTCTGCATACTTATCTCGACCAAAAACTCACAACCATCTCTCGCACCACAAGCTGCACGCACTTCACAACACATAATCCAGAGCAACAGCACACGCAGACTGACACCAATCCAATACCCGCACCAAAGCTCAGCACCCGGTATATAGAGTTGAAGCTGACAACGGAACACTATTCCTCTCACCATCCTACTCCCTTCACCTTACTAACCCCGTCCTCACCTTATCGTTTATAGATACCTTTAACATTTAACACTACCTCAATAGCTCAAACTTCTTAAAAATCCACACAACCACCCCCTTGCAAACGGCACACTTCACAATTATTAACACAGAGCACACGAGGTCTCAGTGATCCGATATGCGCACCCATGCTCAGCGAAAACTTTAGCTGCAACAGGACAGCACTCACTTCACTACTCACTCTCCACCGCACCACGTTTGCAGATCCGCCCGAGCACCTGGGGACCAATTCCATTGGCGACAGTGCGTGGTACAAATACCTTTAACATCGCTAGCAAAATGTAGATTATAATGCCCCGAACTGCTGACAACGAAGAAAGGCGTCTTAGGAGCAGCCCCATTATGGAAAAAAAGGAAGGATTTGGCTCAAGTCATGATCCAGCGACATCAACATGGCAAGCCAGACCTATATAAAGCCCCGCTAGAAACCACTTTGTCAGGAAAGAACGGGACATGAGAACGTTCAGGCAGTAGCGCCTTTTGCTGCCATCCTCATCTGTAAGATTATCCTTGCAAGATCGCCTTTGGCCTCATTTCCCTAGCGGAGAGTACCAATTCTGGTGAGAGCGTAAATCATACCTTTCCAGGGCCCCCAACCTTACTTTTACCATCCTACCCCTTCGCCTCAAGTGTACTCCCAGAAGGCAGGACACTGCAACCGATTTAATGTATGGTTCTTCACACCTACACAAAATGCACCTACGTGGTATTATGACAGTTCAGCTTCCCTAGCCCTCATTTTTCTGACTCATAACCCAAACATTGTTATAATAAAACCCACGCGACTGGCAGACCATGACTAGGCCAATTGAAGACATGAAAACCTAAAATGGGCGATTTTTAAGTGGTGGTTCATGCTAGATCGCACGAGCAGGACAAATTGTTATGTCCACTACTTAAAGCCACAACTAGTGTGGCCCACACGTGCCCTGGATCATCTTGCTTAGCAAACCGCGTAGCCTGGTGTCTGCTCCCACTACACTAGCAGTGTAGTGGGATGTCTGCCAACACCTGCAACACGTTTGTCATAGTCCAGAGTAGGCTGCTAAATGCAACATCCCTGTTATTGCAGGCTTAAACTGGAGGCATACCACAAACAGTTCTAGTCTGATACATGCAGAAGTATGTGGCCATAGATGCGAGGGACGCAAGTTTCCAGTATTGTACATCTCCACCGACACTACCATCAGAAAATAAATCCGAAATACTAAAAAAGCAATTTATTAATTACAAGGAATGTAAAGAACCCATGACGAACCCCTCCTCACCCCCCCCCTCCCCAACCCGGTTCCTCAGTGTGAGAGTTTTCTTTCAGTGTCCCTCTGGTTTTAGCCAAGAACACCACAGCTCCAGCCAATCCTTGGTTAACCTACAAGGCAAACAGAAGTGATCATGGTTTTAAAATATTGAAGGAACGCAGAGGGTACTTAAGCCCCGCTCTTCAACTCGCAATATTCAACAGGAACAGTACCAGCCTTCTTTCAGCCAATCCAACAAGAGATGGCAACCAAGTTCTCGGTAAAGGAGACTATGGCGCTGAAATGTTAGTGGTGCGACATAATGTCGAGCAAAAGCAAAGACCTAGCATTAAATCAGTCCTCAGCCTCCTCCTGGCCCTCTGCCAAAACACAAGGGGGGGGGGGGGGGGGCGGGCGAGGGCATGTGGCTACAGCCACACACCTTGTTCAAATCGCAGTCATGACTTGCAGCCTTAACGATCGTGTCCCAATTGGGGCCCCGGCATGTAACCATATATTTGGTTGCGGTGGAAAGAGCTTCTAACAAATAGCTTGCAACAGAGCCCGGCACATGGCAGTCATTCACAACTTGCTTAATGACAAATACATATATAGCACTATACTATAGTAGAGTCTGCTACAATTCTAATGGCTAACTAGCTGGCACATGTGCCGGGAGCAAGAAACAAATGTTCAAGTGGAAAGGTGGGTCCAGAGAGCCACAAGCCAAGATCACCAAAAACACAAACCTGCAGGTTTTCCACTCGTGTTCTCAAAGGTCCAAAGGCAAAACCCTAACAGGCAAGAGAAACAAAGTTAATATCACGAAGTGAGCTCTGCCCCCATTACCCAAATACAAAAGCACATGCATTTTAAGTCGGAACATGGAAAATGTAATAAGGCAAATTGTTTTAACATTAATGCCGGAACTAATTTATAAAATGTTACATTTTGGGGGATATGTTAATTCAGTGGCCATAGCGCCTTTTAAGGGTATTTTTGTGTATGGCTTCAGGAAATTACAATAGGCATATGCCATTATAGCCTTAACACTAATTTACTGTTTGCATTTTTAAACCGGCTTCGCGCTATTAAACATTTGGTTTTGTGTTGCATATCTGACATATTTTTGTTTCACAATTTTACAAAGTGGTCACAATTTTAAGAAAACGATATAGAACATTAGAATGATACACTTTTTGTGTTACCTTGGTTTGCGTTGCTTGTTAGCTTTACAGATCCTGAGCTCCTGCAGTATTTTTCCTTTAAATAGGGGAAGGGGCAGTGAGGATCTTTGTGTCAGTCACACAAGGACCCTAGACCCATCTCCGCAACATTGGTTACATGTCAGTTAGTCACAAACTACAAAAACAATGTTTTTCTTATTAGTTTTTGTTTTTAAAGTATTTCTCTACAACCATTTATGACAGCACTTTTAATGCTAGGTTTTTCACCCCCGAGCAGTGTGGCTTCAGACCATAATGCAGCAGACATTTGAGCAATAATAAAGAAAGGTGGTGACTTTTTCCTTTACGAAGAAACTGCTCTTTCCCGCAGGTTATAGCATCCACGATAGGTCCCAGGTCCTTATTTTGTGTACCAGACAATACGGGCCCTCCTAAGAAGGCTTACGTTAGGCGAACAGGGGAGAGCGATCCAAACCAGTTAGTGGTGTGGGTGGACAAACAAAAATGACTTGCCAAGCTTAATGCTTAGAAAAGGCAATATACCCTGGTGGTTTACACCAGGGACAGACCAAAATTGACGTGATTTAACAGCCCCTTCCTAAACACAAATGTTAAGGGGACTGCGTTTGTCTGCTTTGACAAAGTCCAGGGGGTGAAAAAGTAAAGGACTAAACAGCAAAGTGTTGCTTGATTTTGAACTTAACTTGCCATTAACTATACGTGTTATAACACTAGAATTTTGTAAGACTGGTTTAACATTTTAATACCTCGTCCAAATGTTTAAAACAATCGTTTTTTTTATTTTACAACACAATTACACAACTTTTTAGCTTGCTCAAAAAACGACAATTCAGCACTGTTTTGATTAAAAAAAAGGACTAAACTTTATTGACAAAACTGCGGCAGACATTTTGACAGAAGTTTAGCTACCTATTTAGGCAGTCTCCACACATTAATTCTCCTACTCACAAACCGGAAGGACGAGTACAAACCCCACAGGATTGGCAACTATGTACAATGGGAGATTTTATGGGTCGCTTCTGACACCACACCCCCTCACCTGCATTTTTTTTTAATCTAATCAATGTGTTGAGATCAGCTTGCAGGACGACCACTAGGGTTGCTCCGTGTGTGCTGCACCCCTGGCAAAAAGGCCACGGATCACTCCTGCTGAACGAGGCCAATTGGTCCAAACTATTTCCCAGTCACTCCAGGGAGGGTTAGCTCCCTGTTCAGCAAGGTTTCAACCGTAATACGAAGGAACAGCATGCAGGCACAAAGGGGCTGGCCAAACCTACACCGGTACTTCAAGGATTGCATAATGAGGTACCTGCTTTAACAGGATCTCAACACAACCGTAATGCGTCACATTTCAACCTACACCCCACAAAGGCAATTTTTTTTTATACAAAACTATTAGTTGGGGCCCATATTCCAACATTTGTATAACCAGGTATTCGAACTTTTAACTATTAAAATGTGAAATACGATAATTTGCAAATATGGTTGAAGACTGCCATCGAGCTAAGATGTTACTTTTGACATTTTACTCATTGCTTTTACAACCGAACAAAAAAATTAAAAAGAAACGGATTTTGAAAGGCAACCTAGGCTTGGGGTTCTGTAGTTACAGCTCTAAGATTTACGTGTAACAAAAAGTATAAAAATAAATAAACTTACGAGCGAACCAATAACTTCACAGCCAAGCATTAGCCCGAAAGTAACTAATTTTGAGAAATACAGTAGTTTACTGTAGAGCGAATCTTCGCTACACTACACATAGCTAAAAATTAAATGGATTCTACGACTATTTTGAGCTCCATTAAAACACTCCTTAGTACAGAAGCCGGTATGAAGGAGAGCACGAAAGAATATAGACAATTACTTGTCTGCCTGAAAAGCAACAGGATGAGTCCGGAAACAGGTATTCGGGGAACGTGCACAATATGCCAGCCGCCATTAACTGCTTAATAGCGTCCGTAAGGATGGTCTCTGTAGGAGCCCTTCGTGGGCCGGGTCGGTGGGGCCTTCAGGGGACGCGAGCTGGTCCAGTCATCTTGTCCTAAGGAAAGAAAGCGTGTAAGACCGAGATCAGCCAAGCAGACTGGTAAAGAGCAGGCAGCGATCGGCATGGGTGAAAGCAGGAGATTGCTAGATCCTTTACATCCTCAAGCCTCAGCGGCCCGCTACTCTACGCACAGATCATGGCTTACTACAACATCTTGCCTCCAAGCCACCGCCCACACTAACAAAATCATTCGGAAGCACAGGCCGCCGTTTCCATGACCATTTGGGTAATGCGAGCGTGCGCACAGCTTCAGTGCCCATCCCAAACCAACGACCCCCCCCCCCCCCCCCAACAGCCAAGTCAGAACGATTCCTGCATCAAAATAAAAGGCACGCACACGCTGTTGAAATCCAATACATCTGCTGGGGCCTACCGTAACTGTCGTAGGATTCCGGCGTCTCACCGTGCGCGTAATCATAATACTCTGCTGTATCTCTAAGAAAGAAAAGCAGTTTAGAAATATCGATCCAAGAGCCACCACCATCCGGAACACATCTAAACGCTACGTTTCCAGCATGCATACAACTTGTGCTGCCCCCTCCACCCAGTCAAGTGCGTGTTAGGCGTGCGCATTAAGGGGACTGCGAGCTCTTGTCAAATGTGTGATCATGGGAACTTGACAGCTACATTACCAATACAACCCCCCCACACACCAACATGCTTGACAGCAGGGGATGGGGTGGAGACAACGGACGGGTATGACAGACAGGACAATGTAGGACTCGAGCCCTGCAAGTTCACTCACCCTTGACCCTGGCTGTAGTAGCCTTCGTACCCCTCGTAATTCTGCTCAGCATAGGTATCCTCATAGCCCTGAAATGGAAAGGACAGTGAGACGCAGCTAACACAGCCAGGAAGTGTGTGGGCACTGGAGGGATGAAGTCACTTTTACACATGGGATGATGGGCATGTACAGCTAACCCCAGTTAACATGCAGCCACATACAAGTTGAACAGACTCAAGTCGACAATACAAACAGCACACGACGACTCCTCACTACCAGACAACAAAGCCACTCACGTAATCGTTGTAGGGCTCTGCAGCAGGGGGCGGTGGGAGTGGTATCCTCTGAATGCCTGGCGGCCTCGCCCTGGTTGAAGGCATTCCTCTGCCCGATGGAGAAGGGGGAACACCACGACCTGAGCTGCCACCTCTTGGGAGGGGCCCTCCTCTTCCCGGAGGGGCCCCACGGGGTCCTAGAGATCCACGAGGAGGCGGTCCACCACGACCCCTGGAAACGTCAACAACCAAACACCGTTCATTAGAACCCGACACGCACCACCATTACCCCGGAATAGCATAACGTAAACGCATCGCACTATACCTGGAAACGGGGGCGGGAGGTGGAGGGGCGCCTCTGCCACGGACCGGTGGGCCACCGCGACCACGTGACGACTCTGGTGGAGCCCCATTCAGGTAGGTCAGCTCCAAAAACTGGTCCTGGCAGATGTCATCCATCATATCCTGGTAAGAGAGAATCCAGTCAAGACAGTGCACGATAAAACACAAGCGAACTACGAAAACGCAGCAAAATCCGAGTGCATGCATTCCAGATACGAGGGAACACTCAGGGGTGGGTTACATGTAGCCACGAGGACCACGCCTTTCACTGGCTAGTTTTGCACTGTAGGGATCTGGTCAAAACGGGATGTGGGAATTAACAGCCCAACCTGCGGCTGTGACGGTGGAACCGACGGCCACTCGCTCATTCAGGCAACAAAAAAAATAAATAAAAAAAAAACCGCATTAGGAATACAATATTGCTTTGTAGGCGCTTTACTTTAAGGGCGACGGCAAAATCCGAGCACTAGCGCGGCAGTAAACGGTAAACCACCTATTACACGTTGGAAAAGAGTACTACGGATTGCAAGTCTCAGAACCGAGTGTTCAACAAGAAACTCGCCAATATTTGCACTGGCAATTAGTGTAAAAAAAAGTGCAGATAGCCAAGTAAGTTCGAAATGGCCCTAATGTTGGTTATATCCATTTATTAATCATGCATGGGATTTTTACCCCCCCCCCCCAAAACAGGCGGGAAGATGTATAGCTCATGGCAAGAAAATACGGATTGTTTAACATGTGTTAAAGAGACAAGAATTCGGTTGCTGCTTTTGAATCCGCTCCCTTTTTCTTCGCGCCCCCTCCCCCAGTCCCATCACGGCTCGCCACAAGAAACCGAAATCTCCACATAGCGTGGGGGGCGCAGTAAAATGCGCCACCGATGAAAGCTGGTGGCCCCAAGTCAACGAAAAAAACACGCCCCTGACGCCTTTCACCGGCAGTCTGCAGTCGACCGTGAGAGCGATGTTTACAGAGCGGGCTCTAACCAGAGAAGGCTGGTTCACTGTGGAAGGGGTGCCAAGGGGGTAATCCCAAGAAAGAGGGCATGCACTAGCCCGGGCCCCCACGGTACTACACAGGACTGGGGAACAGGGCGCTTGCTACAGTACATTACACTAGCAGGTACAGTCATACTTACATGGGAGCTCCTTGACAACCCTCTCCACTGGACCATCCCGTCCTAGAACAAGGCGAGATATTACTATTGCCCTCCTGCTGGCAGAGCCCAACTCAGTAACATGGCTGCCTCGACCCCACACCCGCCCACCTTCTATATAATAGGGTCCCCGCGAGGGCACAGAAGTTAGTACATGTATATTTTTTTTACAGTAGCTGCGATCAAACAAAAGCTAACACTTCACGCAGCCAAGACTGAAAGGGGTTGATCAACCCCACATTGCCCACGCCCTACTTCGTGTAACGCCCACATCAAATCGCATATTGCTGCAGGCACTTAAGTGCCGCATCAAAACCATCAGCTCTGTCCTTTGACACTGGAATGGGAGGGATGATGCAACGAAAAAAGGACACGAAAAAAAAAAAAAATCACAAAACCAAAAAGCCAAAAAACAAGAGGCGAATGGAGAGGAATTCGTGATGAATCGTGTGCAAGTGATAGCGTGTTTAATACATACCGGGACCAGGAACTTTTTCACTTCTTCCATGGCGTGAGACATGCGAGTGTAGGCTTCACACGGGGGCCCAAAGACCTCAATAAACACATGCAGGTCCATGTTCAAATGGGCATATTTCGGATCGCCGCCTTTACGAAGGTCTTCCTCCTACGGGAAAAAAAAATCTGTGTAAAGCGAGAAGCATCCCCGAATTCCACCTTCATAGTACTCTGGGGAGGAGGGGGACATGTTTGCAGCAAGTAGCCAGTTTGCTTCGTTATAGCTGGAATAACTGCCCTGCAGGTCGATGTACTGGCCAACTAAAGTGATTGATGCGTTTTTCCACCAATTAGATTGGCCTAGAGCAGAGTGAAGTTCCAACACAACGTATTGGAGAGCTCGAGTGAGGAGGTGGGGTTCGGGACTAATTGGGTACTGAAATCAGCGAAAGACACTTATACAAAACGGTTATACATTACCAACTGCCAGTGACCTGTACAAAATGGGGCTGCCTTAGGGAACTATGTTGTTTACATGGTTCCCCACATCTGAAAGGGGAGACCAGAACTACAAATCGTAGTTGGGACATTCCAGTTCCACATCAATCATGCCACGCCCACATGTCCATATTCTTTCAGCACTTCAACATAGAGCCAGTAGTTTAGTTTTCCGGCCATGCAGGAACCTGCACACATTGCGTGTCTTCCCGTGTTCACTAGATGAAACTATGGCATGCAGTTGGGTGAAACGTGTGGCTAGCGGTCGCTCCGTACACAGGCACTGAAGCCGGGCTTGTGAGGCCAGCCTGCACACGGTCTGCCCCCCTTTCTCGAGATGTACGTACCTTGCCTTTGTCCCGCATGGAGCCCTTGCCCAGGACGGAAATCTTGGCGCCCGTGTCTTCCTGCAGCCTCTTGATGGTGTTGCCCTGCGGCCCCAGGATCTTGCCCACAAAGTTGAACTGCGGGATAGGGACAAGAAAGGACGGGAGGTTAACGGCGCGCCCCAACAGCCATTGGGGTAGGGGGGTGAACACGGGCAGGGGGGGCTCACCTTGGGGTACTGCTTGACGGGGATGATGACGCGCTCCTTCAGCTTCATGTTCTTGTGCGAGAAGAGGTCCAGGTAGGTGTCCGCCTCATCGTCCTCGCCCTTCTTGTCGCCTTTCTGCACCTTCTCGATTTCTGCAAAGAAGCGGGAGATATTTACCCCGGGGCAAGGCGTGCGGGGAGATGGCGCTACAGCACAATGGCGCAGAGGGTGGGATCCCAACACGGGGCAGAGCGCTGTACACGGGCAGGACACATTGCGGGGCAGAGCGCTGTACACGGGCAGGACACATCGCGGGGCAGAGCGCTGTACACGGGGCAGAGAGCTGGACACGGGCAGGACACATCGCGGGGCAGAGCGCTGTACACGGGGCAGGACACATCGCGGGGCAGAGCGCTATACACGGGCAGAGCGCTGTACACGGGCAGACAGATCACATCGCAGGTCCGGGGGGGTCGCGCGCTATACACGGGGGGGCAGGACACATCGCTGCACACGGGCAGGACACATCGCGGGGCAGAGCGCTGCACACGGGGCAGAGCGCTGCACACGGGGCAGAGCGCTGCACACGGGCGGGCAGATCACATCGCAGGTCCCGGGGGTCGCGCGCTATACACGGGGGGGAAGATCACATCGCGGGGTCGCGCGCTGCACGCGGAAGGAAGAGGCGCCCTGGGCTCCATTTTGAGACTCGGCTCCGGGCGCCATTTTGTTGAGTCCGCGCACGAGACGCCGCCAGGCGGCGGAGCTGCAGACAGGGGGGCACCATTACGGGGGTGGGGGGAAATATGCCCGAAAGCGATCAGGAGGCACCTGAACCGGTAGCCTGTGCCTGCCAGCGCGTTACAAACAACCCTTCCCCGCCCAAAACACGAGCCCATCCCTCCACCCCCAGAGATGTCGCGCGCTTCCCAACCCGACCTACCGGTACTGAGCAATTTCATGGCGTGGGTGAAGCTGGGGTCCAGGCTGTCCTTTTCCGCCAGCAGCTGGGGCAGGTACTTGTTCTCCGGCTCCGATGAAGACGAGGCCGAAGGGGCCGGGTCTGAGCGGCCCCCGCGGGAGCCCTTGGAGAAGCCGCCGCGGCGGGAGCCCCGGCCGAGCATACTCCTCGAGCCCTGCATGGTAGCGAGCGCGGGGGTGGCGGAGACCTGGTGGCGAGGGGCGCTGGCGGAGGTCGCGGGAGAGAGGGCCGGGACGAAGCGAAGCTGCAAGGGGCGCGAGGAGGATGAGAGAATCCAGAACGCGGCGGCGCGCCTAATACAGCCTGGGCGGGACAGGAAGTGTCGTCACCACCAATGGCAGGAGCCTTTACCGGCGACCGCCTCTTAACAAATAGGTGCGGGTGGCGCCACTGCGCATGCCCGAGACACATGGCGCAGGAAGAAATACGGTCTGGCCAGGCGCACGGGCGCAGGGTCACGTGGTGCGCAGTTGGGGAGCGCACGTGGAATGTCTTTGTTCGTTGCCAAGTGTCCGGGCATGGGACGCGGGAGCGCGCGTACACCAGGCTTTGGGCCTAGATGGATAGGGTTGTACTACCAGGCCGCGGCTACTCGCGCATGCGCAGTGCTGCAGGCGCGGCGAGGCACACAGTCTGTGCCCTTTGTTATATTGGCATTATTTTGTTCTCTAAAAATTTCGTGCCCGGTGCCAACTAAATATTTTTTCAGTACAATTTACGTCACTGGGATGTGGCAATAAGGACACCCCTCTTTCAATTCCTGAGAACGCCAATTTTAATAGTACATAACATATATCATATATGCCAACATTCTGCATCACTTTGGAGGGGCTTTGCAGGGTTGGCATGTATGCTAGTATAAACTAGTGTCAGCTAGTAGACCTGCCTACTTTTATCATATGCTTTCTGGCTCATTATCAGAGGTATTTTTTTGTCCCATTTCAATTATCAATGAAACATATTTGAATTACCACGCATACATACCTGTAGTAAATAAGGAGGGGATAAACCAGCTGGATTTAGCATCTTTAATGCTACAGTAACATTAGCGGTACAACAAAATATGACTGGTGCTTTATGAGTCCAGGAACTGCTGAAAGTAAACAGTACAGAGTAGTGCAAAAGATAAAGGCATGTAACGTCTCTTAGTTACTACCATATGTGGAGCGCAACCTGTTCCGTGTCATTTGCACCATCAATAAATGTTCTGGCACGCTTTCCCGGCTTTCGGCAGGTTGCACCGGAAGTCTCACGAGACTACGTGGCAGCGGGTCTCGTGAGATCCCAACACAACTCCCTTTAATAACACAGAAAAGTTTATTGCATTACAAAGTAATCATACTTCACCAGCCTACTGTGGTCCCTTTTCAGAGGATCTTCCTTCCCACCACCTGCATACTTGCCAACCCTACAGATTTAGGCAGTAGGCTACTGCTTTCTAAGCAGTCCAACCACCTACAGACTTCAGTGACAGATCCTGCTGCTTTTTACAGTGGGCGCCAGAACAAATCATGCAACACATTAATTAGTCTCTCTGTAAAGCGGACTGGTAGGTGAATAATTTGATTTGGCTCAGACCAATCCACTGCTACTTGGCTCTGTCTTGCACTCTTGCCGGGCCAACCCTTAGGTGAACCACCAGTGAAGGCAAGTGGCAGAGGGTAACACCATCACACAGCATCTGCCTATCAGACTGAGGGGGGTATCAGTCGCCATGTCATTCAGTGTTCAACTTGCCTTAGATATGTACGTATTGCCAAGGCTGCTGCTACAGAGCAGTGGCAAGCGCTGCCTACCAGCTCTGTGTGATTACCTTCTATGAGGTTAGGTAATTGAATTTGGTGTTAAGGTACCATTCAGAATTATACATTGTTAATATTTAAACATCTTTCCATGTTGTGCTGTTTGATGGGTTGTGTATTTTAGAATGCTTCAATGGTGCCAACAATGTATGTTTTGTATTTTCCTGTGATGTCATTGTTATGGGAATTATTATTTTTGAAACCTGAAAAATCCTACATCTTTTTGGTCACAGAATGTTGGCAAGTATGCACATGTGTCCTGTGCTTGATTCCATTCATGGGATGTTTCTGACGCCTCTTTTTCTGTCTCTCCCTCTGTGATTTCCCTTGTGGTGACTTCTAGTTCTCGCTCTCTAGTAGCCTCTCTGTCAGGGCTTTTACAAGGGGTAAGTTCCTCTTGGGTTCTTTCTGCTATGCAGTGCTTCTCAAACATTGCCACCCACTCCATGTTCCACGTGCGGCCATCCATACGAACATGATTAGTCCCCCTGTGAATTACTTTTATTGGTTGACTAAACTTCAAACCTGTCATTTGGTCCTTGCTCTGTAGTCGTATTTTGATCCAATCGCCTTCCTTTACTTTGCTACCCTGGGTCGTTCTTCTCTGATCACTCCATCTCTTCATGCGTGCTTTGCTGTTTTCCAGCCCCCACACTACTTCAGCCATATCTATTTCATCATCTTCTCTTACTCTGGTCAACCATGGTAGCACCAGTTTGGATGCTGCCCCCCCCCCCCTCAGCATCCGAAACAGCAAAATTTGGGTGATGCCGTTGGGAGTTAATCTGTGGGCCGCAACAGCCTCCTTGACTGTTTTGAGGGGATCCATACCTGAAGCGGTTGCTAACTGGATGGCTCCTTTGATGAACCTATTTGCCCTCTCCTCTAGTCCATTTGCATGGGGATGGTACAGTGCAGCCTTCCTCTGTTTTATGTTATTTTTGTGCAGGAATGGCTCCATTTCCCTTGACAGGAGCTGTACTTCATTGTACGTGAGTAAATAGTTGGCGAGACCTTCCCTCCGAAAAATTGATGTGAGGACCTCTATGAAAGTGGCCGTGGTAATGTTGGGGACACATTCTGCTTCTACCCATTTCAACAGGTAGTCCACCAGTATTATGCCATACCAATGCTCGGGAGCCATTGCCTCTAATGGTCCTATGAAATCCAACCCCACTTTGTGCCACACTGCTTCTGGGATCTCCGTGGGAATCATCAGGGCTTGTCTGGTCTTCAAGTGTTTGTCACTGTTGAGACACTCCTGGCATCTCTCAATCATGGAGTGTATTTCCTGGTCCATGGTAGGCCACCTGTGCGCCTCTCTCACCCTTCGCCGCATCATGGTGTTTCCTAAATGCCCTAAGTGGGCCCTGCACAGGATGATTTTTCTCATTCCCACCAGTGGTATCATTTGATCTCCCTATAGTGAAAACATGGCGCCGATGCACAGCCATCTTGGATATTCACTTCCATTTACCGCAAGAAAACATTAATGAAAGCCTACGTTTTCCTCGGCTCAGCTAGTAAACATGTACTCTGCTGCGGAGACAAGGTCACATATTCATGTCAGATGACCAAGCTGGGGAGAATAGTTATTGTATGGTCCGCCGAAGGACAAGCTAGAAAGGGAGTCAGAGCACACTGCAGGTGCAGTGATAAGGGGCAGTGGGAACGACAGCAAGGAGGGAAGATGAGTTTTTTCCACTTCTAAATTGAATATCCACTCTGTTCCATGTTAATGTCCGTAACTCTTCTATACCGCCACCTGAATACTAATCAAAATTTCACATTTTTCTGCACACCAAGCATTCCTTGTCTCTTGCTGTCCATTCCCTGTCATTGGCCAAGTGTTTGGTGCTGGTGCACCTGTGAGACTTCATTGGTTCTTTCTTTCCCCACTTCCCTTCTCTTGCTTCAGTCACTTGTTTCTCCTTCTTATATTGCTTGGACTTCCCCTGGGCCGGAGCTTCTGTTCTAACTCGATGGGTCCGACTTGATGGTCGTGCAGTTATGTAATGCCTCCGTCCCCAAGTACCGCTCGAGCAGAATGTAAACAATGCTCTAGCAATCTTTGAGGCCACAGGTGGGGAGTGTCGTCGTCAGCCTGGTACCGGGAACGCCGGAAGGACCCCTGAGTGCTGTAAGGCAAAGGGTTATAATCAAGGAAACACCCAAAAGGCAATTTGCAGAGGGAGCAAACAAGATACAGTGACACCAGCGTACCTAAAAGGGGTGGAGCATAGGTAAGAGACCTATACAGACAGCAGGGGAACCCACGGCAGGCTGAGATGATGTACTTGGCACTCCTGGGCACTCCTGAAAGCACCTGGTGCTCAACCATTTATTTCCCCAAGCTGGGTAAAAGGGCAGGGCCGGCCTTAGCGGCAGTAGAGCCCCGAACAGGAATGGCACCCTCCCCTTCCCGTCTCAACTGGGGGGCAGGGACAGGAGCACCACATTTGTTTAAACTCTTCCCGCTCCGCCAACTGGCAGGTAATCACTGGAATAGGGCGCTCATGCAATGAAAACCGCCTTGCTCCCATGTCAGAGCGGGGAGGTAATCATGTGAATAGGGTGCTAATGTAAAACATCAGCACCCTATTATTGTTAAATGTGGCCCGCCGCCGTGGGCGCATTTAATAACAAAAGGGCGCCTGTCGCGCCTTCTCTCACTACTCCAGCTCGGGGGAGTCCTTGAAAGACAAGGCAATTTTGTTTAGGGCATGTGAGAACCCAATGAAATGAATGGACATATAGGTAGGAGGTTAGTTGGCTGAATTAATTAATTCCAACGTGGGTAATACTGGCCTAAAGTGTGTGAGTTGAGAGTTAGTCTCATAGTCAACTCATCTGCTTTTGGCGGGTGACGCAGTGCTCCCAACATTCTGTCTACAGGGCAGGAGAAAGCAGATGATTTCCCTTTTCATAGCTCTACTTTTTCTGTCGCCATGGTAAACTCATCTGCTTTTGGCGGGTGCCACAGTGCTCCCAACATTCTGCCCCCAGGGCAGGAGAAAGCAGAAGATTTCCCTTTTCATAGTTCTCAACATTTTCTGTCGCCACCGGAGGTGAAAACACACAATTTAGCTTTGACAGGTGAGAAGGCAAAAGCTCAGGTGCTGCAATAGCAGGCTTTGTGTGACTCTTTCCCTTCATTTATTATTACTAAAATTGCGCCATTCGGGATGGTTAAACAGGGAGCTTTCTCAGCTACCCTGCCACACGGCCCCTGCTGAGCCTCCTCCTGCCCAGGGGCCTGGGGTCTATGTTCCCCTCGTTTTCTGAGACAGACAAACTAGGGGCTATCCAGCGCTTGAAATCTGACTCCCCTGGGGATGCCATAACTTTGGCCCTTCTGAAGGAAGCCTTGGGTGCTCTGCTCATATTACTGCTGCTGTTAATGCCTCATTTAGTAGTGGGATGATCCCACCGACACCTGATTATCCCTTTGCTAAAGAAGCCCTCCCATGAGCCTGAAGTGTTGGCCAATTATCGCCCGATTTCACTTTTGCCTTTTTTGATGAAGGTTCTGGAAGCTCTGGTCTCCCCTCTGCTTTCCACTTTCCTGGAATCCTCTCATTATTTTGATTCATTTCAGTCTGGGTTCCGGGCCTGAGAGAGGCACTGAATCAGTCCTGAATTCAGTTCTAGTTGACCTAGCGCACTTGGTGGATCGGGGGGGTGTCAGAGTGGTCATGTTGCTGGATCTCTCTGCCTTCGACACGGTTGTCCACCCTACCCTGATCTCCCGCCTTTCTAATGATGGTCTTTCTGGCCGAGTGCTTGACTGGTTCGTGGCCTTCCTGGCCGGCCATTCCCAATCAGTTTCTCTCCCCCCTTTTTTTTCCTAGTCCGGTGTCACTTTTCCGCAGTGTCCGTCAAGGTTCTGCGCTTTCCCCCATTTTGTTTAATGTTTATATTAGGCCTCTTTTGTTACTAATTCTGTCCCACAGGTTCCGTTACTATTTGTACGCGGACAATACTGAAATCTTGGTTCGCCTGGACCTTACTCAAGCTGACACAGCGGTCCGGCTGAGAAAGTACCTTGAGGATCTGGGAGCATGGATGAGAACCAACTGGTTAAAGTTAAACAACAGAAAAACTGAGGTTCTGGTTGTTGGGACTACCTCCCCACTTTGTTTCTGGACTGCAGAGTTCTGGCCTACTTCCCTTGGACCTCTCCCCATGCCTACCTCGTCGGTTAACAACCTGGTGGTCAAAATCTCTGCTTCCCTTGCTATGGGCGAGCAGGTGGCGGCGGTTTGTAAAACCGGGCATTTTAAGCTCCGGACTCTGCGGAAGGTTGTTCCTTTAATTCCTGCAGAGTGTCTGGCCCCGGTGGTGGTAGCACTGGTCCTGGGTGGGCTTGATTATTGCAACTCGCTCTATCTGGCACAACCCTGCTATCTGTTAAACGGCTCCAGTTACTCCAAAATGCTGCCGCCAGATCTATTCTTCGCCCCCCTTTCAGAGCCCATACGTCTCCCTTGTTAAGGCAGCTTCACTGGCTTCCTGTGGAAAACTGCATTCTCTTTAAAGCCTTGTGTATTGTACACCATGCCTTTTATGGCCTGGGGTGGAATATCTGCAGGAGAAATTTCTTTGCGCTCTCGATCCGCCCTTCTGGTGGCGGTTCCCCAGATCAGACTCTTACGTACAGGGGGGACGTGTGTTCTCCGTAGCTGCCGCCAAAGTTTGGAATAATTTGCCTCTCACTCTTCGTGGGACTGAGGGTCATCTTACTTTCTGCCGGCTGCTGAAAAGACTATTATTTTAGGCTGAATTTACACATGGATATTCCTTCTCGCAACCAGCGCCAAGATGCCTTGGGCGTATGTGCGCTCAATAAATTCATTTAACATAACATAGCATAACAGAATCAATTGAAGCGTATTGACAGGTATGAGGCGTGGCGAACAAGACAGCTGATTACAATGCGCTTAACGTCTGCAAAGGCGTGTCAGTTGAGCACTATGATTTGTGGCGGGTGAGAGTCCATTGCATTGCCGAGTTAGGGGCTAAGCAGGTGAATTAACAGATTCCACGGTGGGTGACACCTGCATACATGTGAACATTCTGCATCACTTTGGAGGGCGATTGTCTCGCAGAAAGCGGGAGAATCAAATTCTCCCATTGGATTGCTGATCTGAGATGGTTGAAAGACACTGAGTTGTCCATCCTTACAAAGGTGAAGCAGCTAACGCGCCCAATCCCCTAGGGCCCTGCAAACGTACAGTATGGGGCTAACAAGAATAAATTGCCCAGTGCTTGGAGGATGAACCTGGCAAGCAGAACGGCTCACAGCCGTAGACTTTCACTGCAACACCTGCACCGTAATTATACAGTGCCAGGGTTTCAGTGGTTCCTATTCCCGTCGCATGGGGCTCAAATGGGAATGGGGCCTAGCAATTACTGCCGCCTGACTTACCGGACCATCAGGGCTGTAATGCCCGAGTGTTTCCGGCAAGTCAGGCTGCAGGAACTCATTACAGGTCCTGCGGCTACCGGACCTGTGATCAAGGTCATTGTAGCATATTTCACATGGAAATCTGTGACCTGTACTATGCTGTGTGCTGATCTAATACATAGACTGTGTACATGCTATCATTGGGAGTAAAAGAATACCAGCACAAACATTCTATCACCTTACTCTCACTCCCATGCAGGTGATGCCGGATACCCACTCACGCCATGGCTCATGACACCCATCCAACGACCCCGGGAAAGGCCTACAACCTGGCACACATACGGACACAGGGCATGATAGAGAGGACCTTTGGACTACTGAAGGCCAGGCTCCGCTGCCTCAGCCGATCCGGTGGGGTATTGCTGTACAGCCACATAACGGTTGGCAAAATTGTGCCGGCATGTGAAAATTCCATTGCCCCCCAGACATTGAGCCAGCAGATGAGGATGAAGAAGATGAGGATGATGATGATGGGATGGGTGTACAACCAGGGCGGGGTGCCATGGATGGACTACATGCACAGAGAGCACTTACTGCCAATTTGTTAAAATCAAAATCAACTGCACATGTAGCACATTAGTTTGTAACACTTGCTTTAAATGATTGACACACACACGGAAGAAGATTGTCCACGCGCAGTTATGATTTTCAACCCAGTGTATTATGGAAAAAAATATAGGAACAGGTGCAACAAAAATACACACCCACACGTATCCACCCACCTCCCTAACGTACCTACCCACCACCCAGGCCCAAACTACCTATTCCCACTATGGACCACCCCCACCTCACCTACATACCCACCCATCGCTCAGGCCCCAACTAACTATTTCCACTATGGACCACCCCCACCTCCTCAATGTACCCACCCACCGCCCAGGCCCAAGACACAATATGGCAACATGTGAAACTTTTTTATGTCACACTACACTCTATTTCTTCGGCCCAGACAGCCGCATGGACCTCATCCTGGCGCTGCCAGTCTGCGAGCTGGATGTAGTGGTGTTGGTGGAGGGCATAGTGGGGTTCTGTGTGGGTAGGCAGCTCATGATGGCCTGCAGGGCCAGCGACATTGTTTCTACAATATTGGACTGCACGCTGTTTCCATCACATACCCGTCGTGACATCAACATGTTCGATGTGGCACAACGCCCATTGGCACGTGCAACCCTGCAGCCTATACTCTGGTTGCTCTCCCAATGCAACCAGGACTCCTCCCGTTGGAGCCTGGACTTCTCCAGGTGTCGTTCCACCAGTGCGGCCAGCGTGTCCTTATGTTGCTCTATGCGCTGCAGACAACTGGTTAACTCCTGGAATGATGGTGTTGGGGAGTGCATGGGACTCCTGATGCTGGTTGGGCTAAATATGCCCAGTTGATCTGAGGTGTGGGGGCTCGCATCACACCCTGATGCAGGTGCATCATTCACAGGTCCCTCTCAAGTGCTGTCCACGCCATCAGGCTCTGACAGGTCTGTTGGTGGTGCTGCACTTCCCGGTGTACTTGCTGTGGCAGCAGGGATGTTCTGCTGGGGTGCCAGCTGGGGTGCTGTGGCAGCAGGGATGTTCTGCTGGGGTGCCAGCACTGCAGTGGTGGTGGTTTCCTGAGCGTGGTGCACCTGGGCCGCCGTTACAACACGGGTGTCCGAGGTGCCTGCACCGTATTTCAATTGACGTCTTCGACGATGGGCATGTCCAGTCCCCCTATATGTCCCCGGATGACCCCCGTCGGAGATTGGAAGGCATGATGTTAGTGGTGTCACAGGAAGTGTATGGTAAAGTTACATGCAACACACTCCTCATGCAGCATCAAAATGTGGTTACATGCATTGATGTGTGCTGCGGTCATGTGGGTGTGTATGGGGTTCCACTTTTCTGCACGCCATCTGGCTGTCCGGGGAGCGGCCCATGGGGTACTGGGTGTGCTAAGGTTGATGGGACTGTTATACGTGGCGTTTTGTGCATTGCTGGGGGGGGCAGGTTTAGCTTGATTCACATTCATGTCTTCACACTTTCTGTACTCAACAGCCCCGACAGGTGTCACTGCTCCAGCCTCCACTCCACCGACTCCTTCGATGCCTTTGAGGTGCAGCACGCTGCTACACCTTTCCTCCCACGGTAGCAGCTTCAGTGGGGAATGTGGTCCACCTCCTGTAGCACTGCATTGCTGTCTGTGGGCTGCCAGTATGTTCCGCACCCTGCTGCGCAGGTCATCCCACCTCTTGTGGCAGTCTTTGACCGAATGGGGTGTCACCCCCACAGCTGACACCTTCTGGGCAGCCTCAGCCCATATGGCCTTTCGCCTCAGCTGCATGGTGTGCCTCTAGTCTGCTGTGAATAACCCCCCTGCCTCTAGTCTGCTGTGAGTAACACCCCTGCATTGTTGACTATGTGGTCGAAAAGCAGGGTGAATTCCGCTTCACTGAAGCAAGGTTTGCACTGCCGGCTCACTGGAATCCTGGAAGACATTTCCCTCTGTGATTTTTGACTGTCACAGTAGCTGTGGGCCTTCTGGTACCGGAGGATTGCAGTGGATTGCGATTTATGTTATGGCCACCGCTCTCTTTCCGGTTTCGACCACAACGGTATTTCCGGCTCCAGTGTTTCTGATGCCGCTATGCCCGGCATGCACGCAACGGAGGCGGATGTACCGCCATGGATGGTGGCGGTGCATCCGTGTTCACCGGTGTTACTGTAATGGTGGTGGCTCCAGCTCTGCACGTTGATGATGCGCACGACCGCCAAGCCGTAATTCAACCTTGTTTCCACCATCACACGGTGACGGAAATGGTGCCACTGCCATCACGGTAACACTGGTTTTCTTACGCCTAACTTGTAATGAGGCCCAAAATGTGTCTCGAGTGGTGATTGCAGATTCTCAGTCTTTACGCCTAGATTGTGGAACAGCCTTCCCCTGAACTTAAGGAAAACCAACTCCCTTCTAGCATTTCGAGGAGGTTTTAAAACCCATCTTTTCAAATAAAAGCGCTCTTGTTCTGTGATCTTAATGACATTACCACCATGGTTGACTGATCATCATACTAAGTTATCCATCTGCGCCACGATTCGATTTGGTTCGTTGCGTGTGCATTTACAAATGGCTCAAAATCAAATAAAAAAATTGCATTGGGCATTCAATACACAACTACAACTGATCCAGTTCAAAACCCTTCACCGAGTGTACGTGACTCTGGCCCGCCTCATCTGTTTAACCGTGCTAGGGCAAGTAGCTGCCCAAGATGTAACACCGAACCAGCTAACTTTATTGACATGCTGTGGATGTGTCCCAAACTGCGGGAGTTCTGGGAGGGGGTGGTGGATGCAGTTTCTGCTATGCTAGGGAGGGTGGTGCTGTGTGAGTTAATGTGCTGCATGTTTGGCTGGATTCCCGGGATTCCTAACACAGTGGGAAACTACTGGCGACATGTATGATGCATCCTGATGATATGGACTGGGGCTGCCTCCCCTGGGGTAAGGAACTGGCTTAGGGACTTGATTTGGCTTGAGTGACACAACAAGGAATATGGATTACTGTGTGGCCCGCAGACTAGGCCCAAGAATATTTGGGCCACTTTGTGTCCTATCTTTTGTCTCGGGCCCGGTTTTTTGGAAGTGGGGGAGGCAACACCTACCGCATAGACTAAAAACTGCACCCGGCCCACTCTTTGAATGCATCAACAGGCTGGAATGCAGCCCATGGACAAACCTGCTCCTCTATGTCACATTGTGTTGGATGGGGCCTTCCTACTTACCTTCTGATACGTTATCTGTATTGAGCCTTGTTGCTATACCTCTGCACGATATTGTAATATTTTTGAATGTCTTGAGATGTAAACCAATCAATAAAGAAAGTGTTAAAAAGAAAAAAACTGGCAGAAGTTGGCTAGACCGAGACAGCTCTCTATGTCCTTAACTGATAATGGGAAAGGCCGTTTAAGTATGGAAGATACCTTGCTAGAGTCCATCTCCACTCCTTTGTCCAAAAGTATGAATCCTAGGTAGGGTACCGTTGTAACTCCAAACGCTTCTCGTGTTTGGCAAACAAACGATTGCTCCATATTCTGCATAACACTTCAGAGAGGTGTTCTTGGTGTTGTTCAGGGTTATAAGAAAAAAACAATATATCATCCAAATATACTGTCACCGATAGATAGAGAAGATCGGCGAATAGGCGGTCCATGAATCGTTGGAATATGGCTGGGTGGGAGAAACCTGGGCGTATTCTCCCAGTAAGACCTCGAAGACTCCATTATTCAGGTGTCTGGGACACGGCCATCGTTGTTGGATCAAGTTCCTGGGTGTGGAGCAGTGGGGGAGGATCATCTGGATAGGGGAACCTGGGGTTTTTCTAGGGGGAATACCCAAGGTGAGAAGCAGTATTCTACCGAGGAGCAAGAAGAGGGAGGGCGAACTACCTGTGGTTTTCTTTGGTTATTCAATTTCTTCCTCCCTTCCACCCATAGAAGATCCTTTAGTAATGTCCTATCAACCCTACACCTGTGATAAACCAACTAAAAGTCCAACCCCAATGGCATATCAAAACCGTATCACCCAGAACCCCTGTTTCCCTGTTCTCTACCTGCATACTCCCGGCCATTCTTTTCCACGCCCCTCTAGTCAGTATATCCTGGCTTCCCATTTGCACAGAAGAAATACTACCCTTCCCACAACTCCCCTTGCTTATTATGTGAACCCTATCAATCCCATTCCTTTGATTGTCATCATCCGAACACCCAATCTGCTCAGACAAAATACTACAATTCCCAGGATTCCCTATGTTCTGTCCTCCATACCGGGCATTCTCGCCCATTTCACAAACCCTACCCATTCTGTTCTTCTCAGTCTACCCCTCAACCCTTTTTTTACATTAGCACCGTTTCCCAATCCTATTCCGTAGGAAATTCCAACAAGCATACTGTTGTATGCACTGGTAATAATGCTGTTTACCTGAGATGTCCCAACATGAAGGTCAGGCAAAATCAGGCAATTACTTCTAATCACACACACCTGACGGCCCTTCCTTTTCCCCATAGGAATAAAAGGTGGATCAAGAAAGCACAAGGCGAGTACAGCAGACAGCACGATGAGACGGCTACCACGCGGCAGTTGAAACAAAGAAAAAAGGCACAGGGAATCGAGAGGGTGGCAAGGAGAGAAGTGACCTTGCTCTTTTCGTCCCAGGCTTGTAGAACCTTTGTAGAGGAAAGCCTAAAACCGCGAACAGTAGCACAAGTGTCCTTCAGCAGATGTCAACGTTACAGGGCAAGCTCATGCCGATAAGCAGGAGTGAGGGAAGCTCCCGTGCCCGTGGTACCGGCTTTGACTCCAGAGAAGCCAAAAGCCCAGTGCTTTCATCACAACCGGTGAGTCGAGGGGAGAACTGATGAGAATCGTGCTGTTTTGAGTGACAATCGCAGGAGTGGAAAGCTTCGAACCAAAGCTATTGAACTTTGAATGAACTGTTAAAACTGTGAAGGGGAGACCAGATGCAGAGGGACAGCGGCACCACGTGGATGCTAATTCGAGAGACTCTGGTCGAGCCCCATATGAGAAAAACCTACAGAAACCAGACGGCCATAGGAAGGCCACCAAAGGAACTCAAAGTGGTCATACATGAGGGTTGAGAAAAAACCCTGTACAATCGAAAGACTTTGATCCATAAGTTGGCTAAAAGCAAGGGAAGGGATCCCGAATTGTGAATGAAGGAAGGGGACGTGAATCCCACAAACATTTGAAACCAGTGGACAGTTTTGAAAAGGCAATAGTGAACCTCGAGGAGGGATACCGGAGGAGAGGGACGAAATCTAAAGGCACCGAGAAACAGAGTGTTGAAGTGAACCCAGAAAAGGGAGATCCACTGAACTGTTTGACAAAAGACTTTAAGAAACTAAGAAGGGTCTTAGCCCGGACAAGGGAGATCCAGGGTAAAGCTAAGACTCACAACACTGGCAGTTGAGACAGGTCCAAGCCTGAACGAGGGAGATCCAGGGGTGAAGTCATCACCCAAGTGCTGGCAGTCGAGTGAGGTCCGAGCCCGAACGAGGGAGCTCCAAGGAGTGAAGCTATCATCCAAAGTTTAAGGATAAAAGAATAAAAGATGCAAAAAAATATGATTGAGAAAGGGTTAGCCCAGAAGAGGGGGATCCAGAGGTGAAGCCATCACCCAGCGAAGATTGGGAACAAACTTTCATTTGTTAAAGGAACTTTTGTTTTTGTTGGTTGAATACATCAGGGTCCGAAGGCAAGAGACTTTCAGAGGACTCGAGACTTAGCCATAGACGATCCTGAGAACGGCCATTGGAACTGTCGTTTCATGCTGGAGAGGCCTGAGACTGTACTGTGCTCCAAGCTCCCATCTTGTCCCGCATCTAAAATGTGGGGAAGGGAGACCAAGGCTACCGCCTCCTGACTTATCATTTGAGAACACTTCTTTCTTTCTTGAAACTTAACCCCACACCCTTTGTATTTAGCGTAAGGAATTGGCAATAGTTTTTTTTTAGTATAGGCCCTTTTATTTGACTTGACACATTAGGACTGCCTTATTTTCATTTGATGGTCGACACCTGTCCCCATCTTAAATTTAGGTTTAGACTAGGCATTTTTCCAATCCGCATACCACTTTCATTGTTCAATAAACACCCTTGAACTGTGATCACTTGTGTCTGTCTTACTTGTTGTCACCATGAGATTCTCACATTGGGCATTGACGAGTCCAAAGGGCATAACACTATACTCATAAAGTCCATAACGCAGTATGAAAAGCCGTCTTTCACTCATCACCGGATCTGATCCTCAACAAATGGTAGGCTCCTCTGAGATCCAACTTACTAAACACACCTGCTCCCTGAACAGCTTCAAGTATGTCCTTAATTAAGGGCATGGGGTAGAGATCCTGGATGGTAACCTTATTCAGCCCTCTGAAGTCAATACAGGGTCAGAGTTCCTTGGTGTCTCTTTTTGGAATGAAAAATAAAGACACTCCCGCCGATGTTTTTGAAGGACGCAGGTGTCAGTTCCCTGAAGTTGTCGTTGAGGTATTTTCTCAAAACATTCTTCCCTGGAATGGTCAAAGAATACATTCGACCAAATGGAACTATGGCATCCGGTAGCAGTGCTATGACGCAATCCTCAGATCTGTGGGGAGGTAGTTCCCTTGGTACTATATCCTCAAAAACATCCGAAAACTCCTGATCCGGCGGCGGGATGCAGTTGACTCTGACTACAGAGTTAGAAGCATAGGTGGCATAAATGCTAGTGTCTGTGTGCCCAATGCTAGCGCCTGTTTGCCCAATGCTAGCGCCTGTGTGCCCAATGCTAGCGCCTGTTTGCCCAATGCTAGCACCTGTGTGCCCAATACTAGCGCCTGTGAGCCCACTGCTAGAGCCTGTGTGCCCAATGCTAGCGCCTGTTTGCCCAATGCTAGCGCCTGTGTGCCCAATGCTAGCACATGTGTGCCCAATACTCGTGCCTGTGTGCCCAATACTCGTGCCTGTGTGCCCAATGCTAGTGCCTGTGTGCCCAATTCTAGCACCTATGTGCCCATTACTAGCGCCCCTGTGCCCAATGTTAGCGCCTGTTTGCCCAATGCTAGCGCCTGTGTGCCCAATGCTAGCACCTGTGTGCCCAATGCTAGCACCTATGTGCCCATTACTAGTGCCTGTGTGCTCAATGCTAGCGCCTGTTTACACAATGCTAGCACCTGTGTGCCCAATGCTAGCGCCTGTGTGCCCAATGCTAGTGCCTGTGTGCCCAATACTAGCGCCTGTGAGCCCAATGCTAGCGTCTGTTTGCCCAATGCTAGCACATGTGTGCCCAATACTAGCGCCTGTGTGCCCAATGTTAGTGCATGTGTTCCTAATGCTAGCGCCTGTGTGCCCAATGCTAGTGCCTGTTTGCCTAATGCTAGTGCCTGTGTGCCCAATGTTAGTGCCTCTTTGCCCAATGCTAGTGCCTGTGTGCCCAATGTTAGTGCCTGTGTTCCTAATGCTAGCGCCTGTGTGCCCAATGCTAGCTCCTGTGTGCCCAATGTTAGTGCCTGTGTGCCCATTGCTAGTACCTGTGAGCCCAATGCTAGCGCCTGTTTGCCCAATGTTAGTGCCTGTGTGACCAGTGCTAGTGCCGGTTTACCTAATGCTAGCGCCTGTGTGCCCAATGCTAGCGCCTGTGTGCCCAATGCTAGCGCCTGTGTGCCCAATACTAGCGCCTGTTTTCCCATTACAAGCGCCTGTGTGCCCAATACTAGTGCCTGTTTGCCCAATGCTAGTGCCTGTGTGCCCAATACTAGCACCTGTTTGCCCAATGCTAGTGCCTGTGTGCCACCTGTTTGCCCAATGCTAGCACATGTGTGCCCAATACTAGCGCCTGTTTGGCCATTACTAGCGCCTGTTTGCCCATTACTAGCGCCTGTGTGCCCAATGCTAGTGTCTGTTTGCCCAATGCTAGCGCCTGTGTGCCCAATGCTAGTGCCTGTGTGCCCAATGCTAGCGCCTGTGTTCACGAGGAGAGGAATTCACTGACGGCCCATAGGTCAGCGCTCACCCTCAAGAACCTGTAAGACAAGATAGCTGCACCATGTGAGGACAGGGTGTGCAGGATTCACTTACTCCAACACGACTCAATAATGAGGACTCAGTAGTTTGGCAAAGGGAAGTCCGTTTAATGATACATACATCAAACAGAGAAACAAATGGGAATCAGCTGTAGTGCGATCACCGGTCTCGCTCCGACTTCCACAAACTCTGGTAGAACAGTAATTCTTATAGGCAAAACTTGTCATCACTGACGTCTAATTTCTATAAAAAATCATCATGCAACCTAATTGGTTAGGAAAGGTAACTTAAGTATAGGTGCTATATCTGTATATGGTAACAGAGCATGCGGCTTGGATAACTCTTATCAGGTGCCTGTTTGCCCAATGCTAGCGCCTGTGTGCCAAATGCTAGCACCTGTGTGCCCAATGCTAGCACCTGTGTGCCCAATGCTAGCGCCTGTGTGCCCAATGCTAGTGCCTGTGAGCCCAATGCTAGCACCTGTGTGCCCAATGCTAGTGCCTGTGTGCCCAATGCTAGTGCCTGTGTGCCCAATGCTAGTGCCTGTGAGCCCAATGCTAGTGCCTGTGTGCCCAATGCTAGCACCTGTGTGCCCAATGCTAGCGCCTGTTTGCCCAATGCTAGCACCTGTGTGCCCAATGCTAGTGCCTGTGTGCCCAATGCTAGTGCCTGTGAGCCCAATGCTAGAGCCTGTGTGCCCAATGCTAGCGCCTGTGTGCCCAATGCTAGCGCCTGTGTGCCCAATGCTAGTGCCTGTGTGCCCAATGCTAGTGCCAGTGAGCCCAATGCTAGAGCCTGTGTGCCCAATGCTAGCGCCTGTGTGCCCACTGCTAGTGCCTGTATGCCAAATGCTAGCACCTGTGGGCCCAATGCTAGCACCTATGTGCCCAATGCTAGTGCCTGTGTGCCCAATGCTAGCGCCTGTTTGCCCAATGCTAGCGCCTGTTTGCCCAATGCTAGCACCTGTGTGCCCAATGCTAGAGCCTGTGTGCCCAATGCTAGCACCTATGTGCCCAATGCTAGCACCTGTGTGCCCAATGCTAGAGCCTGTGTGCCCAATGCTAGCACCTATGTGCCCAATGCTAGCACCTATGTGCCCAATGCTAGTGCTGGTGTGCCCAATGCTAGAGCCTGTGTGCCCAATGCTAGCACCTATGTGCCCAATGCTAGTGCCTGTGTGCCCAGTGCTAGTGCCGGTGTGCCCAATGCTAGTGCCGGTGTGCCCAATGCTAGTGCCGGTGTGCCCATGCTAGCGCCTGTGTGTCCAATGCTAGTGCCTGTTTGCCCATGCTAGTGCCTGTGTGCTCATGCTAGCGCCTGTGTGCCCAATGCTAGTGCCTGTGAGCCCAATGCTAGAGCCTGTGTGCCCAATGCTAGTGCCTGTGTGCCCAATGCTAGTGCCTGTGAGCCCAATACTAGTTCTGGTGTGCCCAGTGCTAGTGCCGGTGTGCCCAATGCTAGTGCCTGTGTGCCCAATGCTAGTGCCTGTGTGCCCAATACTAGCGCCTGTGAGCCCAATGCTAGCGTCTGTTTGCCCAATGCTAGCACATGTGTGCCCAATACTAGCGCCTGTGTGCCCAATGCTAGTGCCTGTGTGCCCAATACTAGCACCTGTGAGCCCAATGCTAGCGTCTGTTTGCTCAATGCTAGCACATGTGTGCCCAATACTCGTGCCTGTGTGCTCAATGCTAGTGCCGGTGTGCCCAATGCTAGTGCCGGTGTGCCCAATGCTAGTGCCGGTGTGCCCATGCTAGCGCCTGTGTGCCCAATGCTAGTCCCTGTGTGCCCATGCTGGTGCCTGTGTGCCCATGCTAGTGCCTGTGTGCCCATGCTAGCGCCTGTGTGCCCAATGCTAGTGCCTGTGAGCCCAATGCTAGAGCCTGTGTGCCCAATGCTAGTGCCTGTGTGCCCAATGCTAGTGCCTGTGTGCCCAATGCTAGCGCCTGTTTGCCCAATGCTAGTGCCTGTGTGCCCAATGCTAGTGCCTGTGAGCCCAATGCTAGCGCCTGTGTGCCCAATGCTAGTGCCTGTGTGCCCAATGCTAGCACCCGTGGGCACAATGCTAGCACCTATGTGCCCATTACTAGTGCCTGTGTTCCCAATGCTAGCACCTATGTGCCCAATGCTAGCACCTATGTGCCCAATGCTAGTGCGGGTGTGCCCAATGCTAGTGCGGGTGTGCCCAATGCTAGTGCCGGTGTGCCCATGCTAGCGCCTGTGTGCCCAATGCTAGTGCCTGTGTGCCCATGCTAGTGCCTGTGTGCCCATGCTAGCGCCTGTGTGCCCAATGCTAGTGCCTGTGAGCCCAATGCTAGAGCCTGTGTGCCCAATGCTAGCGCCTGTGTGCCCAATGCTAGTGCCTGTGTGCCCAATGTTAGTGCCTGTGAGCCCAATGCTAGATCCTGTGTGCCCAATACTAGCGCCTGTGTGCCCAATGCTAGTGCCTGTGTGCCCAATGCTAGCGCCTGTTTGCCCTATGCTAGTGCCTGTGTGCCCAATGCTAGTGCCTGTGAGCCCAATGCTAGAGCCTGTGTGTCCAATGCTAGCGCCTGTGTGCCCAATGCTAGTGCCTGTGTGCCCAATGCTAGTACCTGTGGGCCCAATGGTAGCACCTATGTGCCCATTACTAGTGCCTGTGTTCCCAATGCTAACACCTATGTGCCCAATGCTAGCACCTATGTGCCCAATGCTAGTGCCTGTGTGCCCAATGCTAGCACCTATGTGCCCAATGCTAGCACCTATGTGCCCAATGCTAGTGCCGGTGTGCCCAATGCTAGCGCCTGTGTGCCCAATGCTAGCGCCTGTGTGCCAAATGCTAGCACCTATGTGCCCAATGCTAGTGCCGGTGTGCCCAATGCTAGCGCCGGTGTGCCCAATTCTAGCGCCTGTGTGCCAAATGCTAGCGCCTGTGTGCCCAATGCTAGCGCCTGTGTGCCCAATGCTAGCGCCTGTGTGCCCAATGCTAGTGCCGGTGTGCCCAATGCTAGCGCCTATGTGCCCAATGCTAGCGCCTGTGTGCCAAATGCTAGCACCTGTGTGCCAAATGCTAGCGCCTGTGTGCCCAATGCTAGTGCCTGTGTGCCCAGTGCTAGTGCCTGTGTGCCCACGCTAGTGCCTGTGTGCCCAGTGCTAGTGCCTGTGTGCCCACGCTAGTGCCTGTGTGCCCATGCTAGCGCCTGTGTGCCCAATGATAGCGCCTGTGTGCCAAATGCTAGCGCCTGTGTGCCCAATGCTAGTGCCTGTGTGCCCATGCTAGTGCCTGTGTGCCCAATGCTAGTGCCGGTGTGCCCAATGCTAGCGCCTGTGTGCCCAATGCTAGCGCCTGTGTGCCAAATGCTAGTGCCGGTGTGCCCAATGCTAGTGCTTGTGTGCCCAATGCTAGCGCCGGTGTGCCCAATTCTAGCGCCTGTGTGCCAAATGCTAGCGCCTGTGTGCCCAATGCTAGTGCCTGTGTGCCCATGCTAGCGCCTGTGTGCCCAATGCTAGCGCCTGTGTGCCCAATGCTAGTGCCTGTGTGCCCAATGCTAGCGCCTATGTGCCCAATGCTAGCACCTTTGTGCCCAATGCTAGCGCCTGTGTGCCAAATGCTAGCACCTGTGTGCCAAATGCTAGCGCCTGTGTGCCCAATGCTAGTGCCTGTGTGCCCAGTGCTAGTGCCTGTGTGCCCACGCTAGTGCCTGTGTGCCCATGCTAGCGCCTGTGTGCCCAATGCTAGCGCCTGTGTGCCAAATGCTAGCGCCTGTGTGCCCAATGCTAGTGCCTGTGTGCCCATGCTAGTGCCTGTGTGCCCAATGCTAGTGCCTGTGTGCCCACTGCTAGTGCCTGTGTGCCCATTCTAGCGCTTGTGTGCCCAATGCTAGTGCCTGTGTGCCCAATGCTAGTGCCTGTGTGCCCATGCTAACGCCTGTGTGCCCAATGCTAGTGCCTGTGTGCCCATGCTAGCGCCTGTGTGCCCAATGCTAGCGCCTGTGTGCCCAATGCTAGTGCCTGTGTGCCCAATGCTAGCGCCTGTTTGCCCAATGCTAGCGCCTGTGTGCCCAATGCTAGTGCCTGTGAGCCCAATGCTAGAGCCTGTGTGCCCAATGCTAGCGCCTGTGTGCCCAATGCTAGTGCCTGTGTGCCCAATGCTAGTACCTGTGGGCCCAATGGTAGCGCCTATGTGCCCATTACTAGTGCCTGTGTTCCCAATGCTAACACCTATGTGCCCAATGCTAGCACCTATGTGCCCAATGCTAGTGCCTGTGTGCCCAATGCTAGCACCTATGTGCCCAATGCTAGCACCTATGTGCCCAATGCTAGTGTCGGTGTGCCCAATGCTAGCGCCTGTGTGCCCAATGCTAGCGCCTGTGTGCCAAATGCTAGCACCTATGTGCCCAATGCTAGTGCCGGTGTGCCCAATGCTAGTGCTTGTGTGCCCAATGCTAGCGCCGGTGTGCCCAATTCTAGCGCCTGTGTGCCAAATGCTAGCGCCTGTGTGCCCAATGCTAGTGCCTGTGTGCCCATGCTAGCGCCTGTGTGCCCAATGCTAGCGCCTGTGTGCCCAATGCTAGTGCCAGTGTGCCCAATGCTAGCGCCTATGTGCCCAATGCTAGCACCTTTGTGCCCAATGCTAGCGCCTGTGTGCCAAATGCTAGCACCTGTGTGCCAAATGCTAGCGCCTGTGTGCCCAATGCTAGTGCCTGTGTGCCCAGTGCTAGTGCCTGTGTGCCCACGCTAGTGCCTGTGTGCCCAGTGCTAGTGCCTGTGTGCCCACGCTAGTGCCTGTGTGCCCATGCTAGCGCCTGTGTGCCCAATGATAGCGCCTGTGTGCCAAATGCTAGCGCCTGTGTGCCCAATGCTAGTGCCTGTGTGCCCATGCTAGTGCCTGTGTGCCCAATGCTAGTGCCGGTGTGCCCAATGCTAGCGCCTGTGTGCCCAATGCTAGCGCCTGTGTGCCAAATGCTAGCACCTATGTGCCCAATGCTAGTGCCGGTGTGCCCAATGCTAGTGCTTGTGTGCCCAATGCTAGTGCTTGTGTGCCCAATGCTAGCGCCGGTGTGCCCAATTCTAGCGCCTGTGTGCCAAATGCTAGCGCCTGTGTGCCCAATGCTAGTGCCTGTGTGCCCAATGCTAGCACCTGTGTGCCCAATGCTAGTGCCTGTGTGCCCAATGATAGCGCCTATGTGCCCAATGCTAGCACCTTTGTGCCCAATGCTAGCGCCTGTGTGCCAAATGCTAGCACCTGTGTGCCAAATGCTAGCGCCTGTGTGCCCAATGCTAGTGCCTGTGTGCCCAGTGCTAGTGCCTGTGTGCCCACGCTAGTGCCTGTGTGCCCATGCTAGCGCCTGTGTGCCCAATGCTAGCGCCTGTGTGCCAAATGCTAGCGCCTGTGTGCCCAATGCTAGTGCCTGTGTGCCCATGCTAGTGCCTGTGTGCCCATGCTAGCGCCTGTGTGCCCAATGCTAGTGCCTGTGTGCCCACTGCTAGTGCCTGTGTGCCCATTCTAGCGCTTGTGTGCCCAATGCTAGTGCCTGTGTGCCCAATGCTAGTGCCTGTGTGCCCATGCTAACGCCTGTGTGCCCAATGCTAGTGCCTGTGTTGCCATGCTAGCGCCTGTGTGCCCAATGCTAGCGCCTGTGTGCCCAATGCTAGTGCCTGTGTGCCAATGCTGGTGCCTGTGTGCCCATGCTAGTGCCTGTGTGCCCATGCTAGCGCCTGTGTGCCCAATTCTAGCGCCTGTGTGCCCAATGCTAGCGCCTGTGTGCCCACTGCTAGTGCCTGTGTGCCCAATGCTAGAGCCTGTGTGCCCAATGCTAGCGCCTGTGTGCCCAATGCTAGTGCCTGTGTGCCCAATGCTAGCGCCTGTTTGTCCAATGCTAGCGCCTGTGTGCCCAATGCTAGCGCCTGTTTGCCCAAATCTAGCGCCTGTTTGCCCAATGCTAGTGCCTGTGTGCTCAATGCTAGTGCCTGTGAGCCCAATGCTAGAGCCTGTGTGCCCAATGCTAGCGCCTGTGTGCCCAATGCTAGTGCCTGTGTGCCCACTGCTAGTGCCTGTGTGCCCATGCTAGTGCCTGTGTGCCCATGCTAGCGCCTGTGTGCCCAATGCTAGTGCCTGTGTGCCCAATGCTAGCGCCTGTTTGCCCAATATTAATGCTCATATGCCCACGATCACTGATGTCGGGCTGCCTAATCTAAGTGCCTGCTTGCCAACCACCAATGTCACTGACACTCAGTCCTGTCACCTCCACGTCTCATCCACCTCCTCGAGCAAAGAACCAGCTGCCCTCCCTCAATCTTGCGCTAATCAACGCTCAATCTATACCAGCACATGCTTGAGACATCCACGGCCCCCTAACAGCCAACAACCTAGATGACCTCGCAATCACAGAAACCTGGCTGCACGTTGCCGCAGGGCAAGATTTCACCCTTGCCACCCCACCACCACAACCTATCTTTAGGAGTGACAGACTGAATACCAGAGGTGGCGGAGTCACCATCCTAAGCAAACACCATCTACCTATTATCGAACTCACCACCTCACATCCTATCTCTAAAACTGTCCACATCCCCCACAAAAAGGATCAATGTCCACCTGGTCTACCGTCCACCTGGACCTATCCTCACATTCGTAGAACACCTTCCGCAGATCTTAGAAGAAACCACCAAGCCCCCACACAAGTGCTCCTGTTGGATAATCTGAACCTAGGCCTCTATGACCCCAACAACCTACCATCCACTTCACTTGCCAACTCGCTGTCCGCCTTTGGCTTTACTCATTGCATCCATAACCCCACGCATGATAAAGGGCGCACCTTGGATTGGATAGCCAATTTCAACTGCCACATCTCTATAACATCTAATATATCATGGCCATGGTCTGACCACCATGTCATTACGTTCACCATCCTCTGCCGGCCTATAAATGAAAACACCTGTCAACGCACTGCCAACCCCCCTAGCCTGCAGGCTAACCAAAGAGAATCTCACGCCGCTCCTTAATGCACTCAACCCAGTGCTCCTAGAGATCTCTGACACAAAGAATCTTGTGGGTCTCTACACCTAAACCCTGGCAGATGCAATTGATTCTATTGCCCCGGTAGCACCCAAAAAAGCCAAATCAATAGCGCACGTGAACTCCTGGTACACCCAGGGCCTTATAGCACTCAGATCTGAAAAAAGACAAACCGAAAACTCTTGGAGACACAATCCATTTTATGCACTCAAACAAGAATTTATAAACCTTTCAAAGCAATATAAAAACGCAATTATCCTAGCCAAAGTCAACACATTCAACGCCAGAATAGCCAACGCCACCTTCAACACTAGAGAATTATTCTCCATCCTTAGGGAACTAGACACCGCAGTCTCCACCCCCTTCACACTAACCAAAGACTGTACCTGATGTGACAGTATACAGCATGCCATCCTGCATAAAATCACCATGCTCCAAAAGAACATTCTCGCCAAACAAGCCACCATGAATCACACCATGCAAACCACCATGAATCGCACCGACATTGACTGGAAGGCCACCACCTCCCCACTTCTGAATGCTCCAAGTCCCCCACCATTCAATTTCAACAACATCTCTGCCCAAGAAACCGTAGACATCATGAAAAACATAAAACCTTCCAATTGTAAAGGCGATGTATCGCCAGCCCCCCTGATCAAAGACTGCGCAGAAGCACTGGCCCCTTTCATCACTGCGGTCATTAACTCATCCTTCACAACAAGTGTGGTTCCCAACAGCCTCAAAGAAGCCTGGCTCTAACCACACTTAAAAAACCTGTCCTTGACCTGGCTTCACCATACAACTATCGTCCCATCACGAATGTCCTAGTTCTGCTAAAAATACTCGGCAGAGCAGCCTTTGTCCGAATTCAGTGGCATCTAGAAGAAAACCATATACTTGAAGTTCACCAATCAGGATTCCATCCAGGGCACGGTACCAAATCAGTCCTTCTGGATTTAAAAAATCAGATAGATGACATAAGGGATGAAGGTAAACTTGCCCTGTTGCTGCTATTAGATTTCTCTGTAGCATTCAATATGGTTGACCACAACATACTTTGCTGCCACCTCACCCATGCAGCCTCCTTCTCACCGGAAGCAGCTTCATGGATTGCCTCCTTCTTAGAAGGCAGAACTATGAAAGTCTTCTTAGAGAATGTCAGTGCGACACCCTCACCTATCAACTGCAGAGTTCCCCAAGGATCCTGCGTCCCCCCAACTCTATACAACATCTTTGCAAAGCATCTTTTCCACCTCCTAGACTCACTCAGCATAGCATAAACTAACTATGCCACCGACACACAGATTCTCCTCCTGCTCTCTGGCATATACACTGATGACGCTGCCTTGCGAAGCTCCACCTTTGTCATCATTTATGCATGGATGCTGACTCATGGCCTTTGTCTGAATGACAAAACTGAACTTCTCATCATTGGTCACGCATCTGCATTAAAAAAACTCAACCCTGAATACTCAGCCTTCATCATCGATGGCACACCAATCGCTGTATCTCCTGCTGTCAAAACCCTTTGGGGTCTACCTGGACGCCACACTATCCCTATCCAGAAAAGTCAACGCCATCGCCTCCTCAGCAGCCTACTCTACCAAACTCCTAAACACCTCAGACCCTTCTTATCTACAGACAGCTGCCTGATGATTGCCCATGCAGTGGTGGGTGCCAGGCTACACTATTGCAATGCACTATTTGCAGGTACCTCAGCACATTATCTAAAATAACTCCAAACCATCCAAAATAAAGCCCTACGAGCTGCTGTAAACCTTCCAAGATCAGAACATAGATCAGAACATATATCAGCTGCCCAGAAGGCAGTTCACTGGCTCCCTATTGGGAAAGGATCTTATTCAAGACCCTAACCATCACTCACAGA
This sequence comes from Ambystoma mexicanum, assembly GCF_040938575.1. Classification (NCBI taxonomy): domain Eukaryota; kingdom Metazoa; phylum Chordata; class Amphibia; order Caudata; family Ambystomatidae; genus Ambystoma; species Ambystoma mexicanum. The sequence continues at coordinate 39,508,098 of NC_090934.1, forward strand.
TGCATCGCCAAATCGGCACCACCCTACCTTACTCAAAGAATTTCCCAATCCCATTCAACTAGACCCATCAGAACACCATACACAAGTTCAACCGAAGTTCAAATGCATCAAAGCAGGCGGAATAAACTTCCCAGTTATAGTAGCAAAGCAATGGAATGCCCTCCCACTCAAATTAAGATCAGAGGACTCCTACTGGGCCGTCTGTAAATGCCTCAAAACATGGCTCTTCAATTAATACACCTGTCTGAGCTGCCTAAAGCTTATTTAACTTAGCCGCATAATTCTTCTATTTCTGACTGCAATCCCTGCATGATTCTTTTTTGCATCTGCAACTGTGTACGATTTCTTTCCTGTGCCTAAGGGCTTCATGTAACTGGGCCTCCGTAGCACCCGGATCCCTGAGGGTTTGTGCACGCTTTACAAATAATAAATATATAACTCTTGGGTTTAACTCTTTTCTTTGGTTGATCCACGCTAAGGGAGAATGATCGGTAACTAATCTAAATTTGTGACCCAGTAGGTAATATTTGTGATGGAGTATGGCACACTTAATTGCCAGGGCCTCAAGCTCAAAAACTGAATAATTCTTCTCCATGGGAAACAACTTCCTACTGATGTAGAGTAGGGGGTGTTCTAATCCGTCATGATCGTGAGAGGGAACTGCTCCCAGCCCCATTAAAGAGGCATCTGTTTGTATAATGAACTCGTTAGAGAAGTCAGCTACTTCTCAAATAGGGCTCTGACAAAGGGTCTGCTTTAATGTAGTGTAACACATTTCATCTTCCTCTTCCCACCTGATCTTTTGGGGCTCAGCATTTTGCAGTTTATTTGTGTGTCTTGCGGTTTTACTTGAGGAGTTTGGGATAAATCGGTGGTAGTAGCCGATCAATCCCAAAAAGGCTCTAATATCTTTCTTGGTTTTTGGTGTGGGGGGTAACAAGGACAGCTTTAACTTTGTCCTGCTGGGGCTGTACAGTGTCATTAACCACAAAGAATCCCAGATATTTGACTGCGGATTGAGCCAATTTACATGTTTTTGGGTTAGCTGTTAAGCCTGCATTTCTCAACACTCCCATGACTGTGTAAAGATGATGTAAACGCTCTTCCCAAGTTTTAATGTGAATCACAATATCGTCTATATAGGCCCAGCAGAAGTCAGAGTAGGGTTGTAAGATCTTATCCATTAATCTCTGTGATGTTGCTGGGGCACCATGGTGACCAAATGGTAGTACTTTAATAGAATTGTTTAAAATCAAGGATGCATAGATTTTCGCTGGCATATTCAATAATGCAATTGAGCGATAATTACTAGGACCCTCCTTGTTTATAGGAAACAGAATTGACTCTGTCTAGGATTTAGGAAGGCACTTAGACACCATAGTTACTCCAAATATAGTTCTAAATAGTCAGGCCCAGAGGATTGAGTCTTCTTTCAAAACAACATTTGACAGCCCATCTGGACCAGGAGCTCACAAATTCTTACTGAGAGTAATTTTAGATTTGATGTCATCTTCGTCGTATTTCAAAGGCCAGAGTTCAATTCCAAATTCAGACTTGCAGAAAGAACACTCTGACCTAAGTGTATCTGGACTCTGCATTTGCAGACCGAGCTTCTCATTTGCCCAGATACCACCCACCCCTGGAAAAGGTACATTTGGGCAAACACAAGACAAGGGCGATGTACCAAAGTCGTGGAAAAGACGAGCAGGAAAGGCGGCATGGGCCTGGAAGGAAACTGCCATCAGGCACAGGAGCGCTCACCGGCCAATTTACAGGTGCCAAACACACAGATATGGGAGCTCACGCTGGGGACACCATGTGAGCAAAGAAGGGCAACTTCCATTTCCTGGCCCAAGTGCCTAAAAGTAAAGAAGTAAGAAAACACTGCACACCTGTTGTTGGGGAATACCCATAATACTAAGTTATGCTTTTAGTAGTATTAGGTTTAATAAAAAGCCCCCGCCTTTTTATTACCAACACAAAACAAGTTTCTGCGTATTGTGTTATGTATTTACTATATAGAATGCATGCCCCATAGGGCTAGCGGTTCCACAGTTTATGGGGACCAGGCTCCCTTATGACGAGTAGCCCCATGCACTGCCTCCCTCCCTACGGTGCACTATGTACTATATCTGCAATCCCCAAAGTCCCCTGCCTACTTGCACTTACTTAGAGCCGGCCACCCCGGCGGCACTTACTCGAGCTAGCATTTTGCACTCTACCCTTCCCTCCCCCTGGTACTTCTCCTCTCCATTCCCCTTGAACTTGCACAATCTGAATAAAACAAGGCCTAGTAATATTGTTTGTTCTGTTCCCCTTTGTCTTCCTCTTCCTTGTCTTGGATGCGCCTAGGAACACCTCTGTACAGCATTTAAATAACGGTGGAATGAATATGTATTGCCAATGTGCATTATAAACCTTTGCCGGTGGCCTTTGCACGTTTACATCTTACTGTGGAGGCCCATATGTGGATGACAAACAGACACGCCTACATCAATGCAGAAATCAATATGATTGCGGGAATAGATCTACACAGAAGCTAGGAAGCCTCTACTGACATCTGCCTCCCTCTTGAAAACTTTGATCTAGGCGTCCTCGCTCTCAACGAGACGTGTTCCAATGCCACCTTTGTCACTGCTTTTGACTCCCTCATCCATGATGTCTACAAGATCCTCTCCAAGCCTTGGACCAACCGATCTGGCAGTAGAGTAGCCCTGATCTCCCCTCAGTTGGTCCCTACCTCTCTCATACGCACCCAGCACAATTTCTCCTTTGAAAGTCTTGTCTGTAAAATGGGTATCTCTCTGACTCACTCAATCTTGCCACTATGTGCATACCCCTTGGCCCTGTGTCGGTCTTCCTTTCTGAATGGGATGACTTCCCACCCTCTCCTGTAACTTCTGCCTCCAAACTATTCCTTCTTCTTAACTTCATTGTACGCCTGGAATGGACTGTTTGTGTCTGTACACTCTTCCATGATGCCTGTACCCCTCTCTCTCCCTCACTATTATCCCTTCAGGCCCCATCCATTCTGCCAGACAAACTATGTAGTGGGAACTGGGGCATTGATACCATCAAAATGGAAGTAAATATTATCAAATGTGGTTTACTTGAAATATTTAATTGTTTTTCAGCACACTGATTGCCACTAATATGGTTCATTTTTGTGGCATGTGTTACCGAAAACTAAACTGACTCGGCACGCTGTGAACGTTAAATGAAGGGTCCCATTGTTATGTGTCCTTGAATCCACCACACTAAGAATTTGAGGGACCAAATGTGTTAAACATCCACAAAGAAATTATAATATTCACTATATTGAAAGCTTACACCGCAAAGTTTCTATTTCAGAAAACTGTTTTTCGAAGCGGTTAGTCCTCCATCACATCGGAAGAATGGAATCACTAAACACAATGGGCCTCATTACACGTTGTGCGGTAAAATCCGCAAATTACCGGCATGGCGCCCTTAACGTGTCCGCCTCCGTAGGAGTGCGCTAATAGCGTACCATTACGAGTACGCGGACACGAGCTTTGCGCCATGCCGGTAATGCCCCTCCAGCCTTGCCGCTAATCTCCCCCAAAAGTCACTTACCGCCTTCCACGACAGTGCAGATAGCGACTCCGCCTTGACACATCGTGCAAATAGCGGCCACCGCTAATAGCGGTGACCGTTAAATACCGGAAATAGCATCATTTCACAGGAACGGGAAAGAGCACGGCGGCCATCTTTAAAAACACAATCCATTGCCATCCTCTGCCCCCTGGACCTGTTCGTGTTACCTTGCTGCCTGAGACCCATTTCTACACTGTCACCATGCCCAAGGCATTAAAAAAAACAACAGACCGCCAGCGAAAGGAGAAGTTCTCCACCGAGGAGTTAGTTATGCTGACTCAAACCTTAGCGGACAATGCAGAAGTGGTCTTCGCAAATGACATGCGGCGGGAGACCCTCCTAAAGAAGAAATCAATCTGGGCTGAAGTGGCAACAAAAGTGAGTGCTGTAGGCACCAGCACGCGCACTGTACGCGAGTGCAGAAAACGATGGGACGACCTGAGACTCCGGGTCAGGATGATCCTGTCCGAGAACCACAAGACTGCCACCGCTGGAGGATCAGGGTCACCAATCAAGCTGAAGGAGTGGGAGAAAACATGTGCAAACCTCATCGGGGTAGAATGTTATGAGGGAGTCGGGAGGATGGAGCACGGCGTGCCGGACACTTCTGATGGAGGTAAGTGCACTGATGCAAGCATGCAATGTGAATGTACAAGTCCCCACAAATGGCAGCCCTGGATCACTGCATGGATGGCCCGGCATCCACACATGCATCCCACCCTGCGCATGTCAGCGCCAGACCCCAACACACACACATGCATACATCAACAGAGCCAAGTACCACACACAACACTGCATGGATGAGGCACTGAAATGACACCTCACCTGCTTCATCCACAATGAAGTTCAAACGGCCCCAAATTAATTCATGATGTAGCCTGCATTGAGTACATGCGACCATAACCAATGACATCCCCCTTCTTGTCCCCGACAGGGTCGCATACAGACAGCGAGGGAGCACCCCAGGCACCCCCTGTGCAAAAGAAGAAAAGGCCACAGCCCAGCAAGGACGCACCAACAACATCAGGTGGAAAAAGGCCAAGGCCCCTATTGCAGCGCCCAAAACAACTCCTGTGCGCCACTGCCAGTGCCACGCAAAACCCTACTGCCCCGCCTCTGGAGGTCCACTCCCCCCCCAAAATCACTGCCACTGAGGGTCCACCCTCAGCTGCTGCCAGTTCGGCAGGGGAGGCAGCAGCCATTGCCCCATTGTCCGACGTGGATGAGCCCACGGAAATCGATCTGCCGATGCACACCCCAAGCCCTGCTGTAACCCCCGAGCAATCACCCCTACACACACCTTGCTCGCACGTCACCGTTCACAAGTCTATGGAGGCCTTCAGTAGCCCCACAGAGGCGGCATCTGCACACCAGCCAGCATCAGGATGCGCAGCAGACACACCACCACAGGCCGCCACTTCCCCTGACCTGGCCAGCGTCATCCAGCGCCAGCAGGCTCTCACAGACCTCGTAGGTCAACATGTGGAGGAGGTTGCCCGTCTCAGGGCTGACCTCGGGGAGACATCCAGGCACTCCAGGGAGTGAATGGAGTCGTGCACAGACAGGCTGTGTGGGGAGCTGATACGCGTCCGTGAGGTACTAACACGCATCGCAGATGCTATGGAGCGCCAATTTCCACCAGGACAGTCTGCCACCTCTTCGACCACCAGTTCGCGGCAGACAAGCCCAATCAGAGGCTCGACACGCACCACCAGGCGCACCTCCAGCCAGCCCCCAAATGCTGGCCCTGGCAATGAACAATAGGGCGTGAATGTCCATTGGCCTCTGTGCATGCCTGGACACATACATTGTTGGAGACTCATGAGGGACAGTTGGGGGGGGGTGTGATGGGACAGTTGTGGGGGGTTGGGGGAAGGGTGTGATGGGACAGTTGTGGGGGGTAGGGGGAAGGGTGTGATGGGACAGTTGTGGGGGGTGGGGGGAAGGGTGTGATGGGACAGTTGTGGGGGTGGGGGGAAGGGTGTGATGGGACAGTTGTGGGGGGTGGGGGGAAGGGTGTGATGGGACAGTTGTGGGCAGGGGGAAGGGTGGCGGGATGGTTGGGGCCTTGCACATTTTCCTTTTTCTGTTCATTAATACAATGTTGTTTGAGCAAAACACAGGCCTTGACTCCTTCATTGTGTGTGATCAATTTATTGACGGCAAGGTCCATTGTGAGGTAACAAACAGACACCAGTGCATCACCAGCCATATACAGGTGACAGTATGACTACATGTCACTCAGAATATTTGGTTAATCAAATGCTGCCTCACAGCACGTCCCTCCTGGCCATCCCCTCTTGCATGACCTGCATCCCCTTCACCTCCATCCTCATCCCCATCATCATCCTCATCAGGTGCCTCCATTTCAACGTCAGGGGGCAGTGGCACATTCCGTCTGATACACATATTGTGCCGCATGACACATGCCGTGGTGATCTTTGCAACCTTCTCATGGCCATACAGGAGGGCGCCACCAGACCTGCTGATGCACCTAAACCGTGACTTCAGCAGTCCGAAAGTCTGCTCGATGACGAGGCGGGTACGGGTATGTGCATGATTGTATTCCTCTTCGTGCCTGTTCTGTGGGTTCCGTACAGGTGTGAGGAGCCACCTCTTCAGGGGCTAGCCCGCATCACCTACATGGGGGGAGGAATGGGTTCCTGTTACTTTTTGACACATGTGTGGCTTGTTCATGTCACATACTTTGGCCTACCATTGTGATTCATGTACACATTCAACTGCATCAATGAATATGGTCTGTGTGACTGCTTTGTGCAAAGGTGAGCACAAGCATGCAAGTAGACATGCCCCATTGATGCCTCCAACAGTGACTGCCATGTCCTGGGTGAGGCCAAGTCATTGGTGTCCCTGTGGGCAGGCACATTTGGTACCACACTGGTGGTGTACTGTCCTTCCGACATTGCTGTTGCCATGCTGAGAGGCAACACTTCAGTGGTGCCATGGGTTTGTGGTGCATTGCCATAGCTAGGGGGTATACCTTTGCATGCATCCAAGGGCACAATGCATTGTTGATGTTGTGCTGTAGGAATGCTGCATGACTATGTTGGCGGCATGGATGACATTTGTGTATTTCGTGGCGTGGAGTGTCGTGCTATGTGGATGAGGATTGATGTTTGATGTCACCAGATTTGGGTTGTCAGCTCTGTCGTGTGGCATATACTTGCATGCCCGTTCATCCCAAGTACGTTGCTGCCCTCACAGATGCCCATTGGTGTACATCTGTACGTGCATTTGGGCGACGGACTACAGGCTACACCCAGTTGGAGTATCTATCTACCACCCCCAATGCAGACCCATTTGAAGTATCTATCTATCCCCCCCCAATGCACACCCAGTTGGAGTATCTATCTATCCCCCCCAATGCACACCCAGTTGGAGTATCTATCTATCCCCCCCCCAATGCACACCCAGTTGGAGTATCTATCTATCCCCCCCACCAATCACACTGCCATGTGCTTAGCATGGAACTCACCAAGTAGCCACGAACGTTGTCCCATTTGTCGCTCCATGTAGCGGGGGATAGTTGAGTTCCGCAGGACCATGGAATCATGGGTAGATCCTGGAAATCGGGCACAGCAATGTGTGATTATCTTGTTTGCGTCACATACCATTTGGACATTGATGGAGTGGAATTGTTTCCTGTTTCGGAAGACTACTTCATTGTGATGTGGGACGACCAATTCCACATGTGTACAGTCGATGGCCCCAATGCAACTTGGGGTGCCTGCCAGTGATTAGAACCCAACTTTGGTGTTTGCAATCTCCTGGGCAGTCCGTGGCATGGATATGTGTTTGGGTGCATGCTTCAGGAGGGCATTGAGTACCTGGTTCAGTATGCATGAGAATACTGGTTGGGAGATGCCATGCATGTGCCCCACTGTATGCTGGTAGGTTCCTGTGGCCAGGAAGTGGAGCACTGTCACCACCTTGAGTAGAGGGGGGATGGCAGTTCGAATATCTATGAGGCTCACAATGTCGTTGTGTATCATGTCCACGATGCTGGTGATGGTGTCTCAGTCCAGACGTTACAGGGTGTGTATCTGCTCAGGTGTTAGGTTAAATGGACTGGCTCTGATCCGGGGCATTGGTGGGTGCCTCTGTGGTATGATTAGGTGGCGTGGTGGTGCTTGCTGTGCCTGTCTGGCCCTCCTCCTCCTGCTGCCTCTCCTCTGTGCAGCCTGTTGTTGTAGCAGCAGCACTGCAATCAGGTCCTCCAGGCCATGTAATGCTGCCTGTATTGGAACCATCTTGGTGTGGGAAGGGGTGTGGGAAAGGGTGTGGTGTGCTTCTTTTGAGCAGCCACATTCTCCATTGCCTCCACCTGTGCTGATCTTGGCCACCTGTGGCAGGTGTTGACACTGCTTAGTTCTTTTAACGGGTGGTTTGCGATGGCGGTATTGCCGCCATGCCGGTAAGGGGTTTTGGGGTATTTACCATGGCGCTATTGCCGTGTGCACTGGCCTTGTGATGGTGTGCTATTAGCGGTATGTCGTTATTTACAGGTTGGCGGGGCGCGCGCACGCGGACTGACCGCTATTAGTGGCACCGTAATTAGCGGTGCCGCTAATGGCGGTGAGCCGGGTCGTAATCCGCATGGGAATTTAACGTTACCGGTATTCCATTACCGGTAACGTTAAATACATACCGCCATCCGTGCAATGGGGCCCAATGTAAGCAACATTTTAAACAATATTTATCCAAGTGTGGATGGAAAGTCTGCTGTGCGCTACATGATGAGCGTTGTGATGGATGAATGTTCAATGTGACGCATAGAATAGACATTGTGCGTGTTCATTGTAACTTAAATTTATAGCCAACATAAGAATATACTGTGTATATTCAATTATAAAGTTGGTACTGAAATATGTTTTTGCATTCTCGATTTTACATAGTTATCAGATCCCAATGTGCACCTGTCATGGGTACAGCCTACCGGCTGACGGCTTCTTCAACAGTATTTGGACAATAATGATCAACTACGAATATATTTTAAGTATCATCTGCGACGATCACCAGACAAAATCTGTCGTTTTCCGGTTGCAGCAACAAGGAGCAACATGGCAGCCTAAAGGTTCTAGAAACGTGCAGATGTGAAAGTGTTGGATTTAATTCAATTTTAAAGCACTAACTTCTCCTCTGTAAAGGAGCGCCATGCGCATAGATTACTTGTCGGTCATGGAACATAACTTTCTGTGAAGAATGGAAAGACTAGGATTAATTGATCGATGATCGGTTTCGGTATACGAAGATCAGCGCTAACAATTACACCAAAAATGAAGACGATGCAAAGTCTGCTAGCTATGATGAACAGTGTTTGAAAAATGTAACAAACCTTTAGTGGACTTTACTATTATCATTGTTTTGTCAAAATGAAAACTACTTATTACACTCCCGACTATTGCTGTTTTCTTCAAAATGAAATGTTTCCATCAGTTTTGTAAAAAGATACAAAAGTGTTATGTTTTTTGTGGATGTGTGTATTTAAGTTCCTGGTTCTGCGTTACATAACGTTATGATGTTGGTGATGACAGGGTACATTTGGCTATGCTGCCCACTAACGTCATTGGAATAGGTGGAGCTGATCTGAAGCATCTAGTAATGTAAGCGTTAGGGGCGGGCGATCCGAATCAGTGCCGCGAGGGCACTTGAACTTAGGGCGATAGATCAACCGATAAGAATAGCACACGATGGCGGTACCCAAGCCGTCGTTTTTCACATGTGTTAAAGTGAGGAAAACTCAGGTAAATTGCGTTGGAAATGTATTTAAGAACGATCGATGTATGCTATGTACTACATACCCGATCCATTAGGCCAATAACATTTCTGACCGAACTTCCCCTTTAACAGATTCTGCTTGGAATACTCGCCTTTCTTTATTCCTGTGGCTTGTTATTACGGTCTCCAGCACTGTACTGGAGTGTGAGCATATTTTTCCTGTATAGGAGGTACTCATCTTAAAAGTAGGCCTCATTGAACACACCCATAAGCATGGAGTCAATGAATGATCAAGTGGCACCCGTGTGCCAATTGTGTGATGAGTGCGGTGCAGCGTTTACAGTTTTCTTGGAGCCTTATTTGGTGGTATATATCAAGCATATCTAGCTTTGGGAATACACCTGATACTCTCTGCATCATTAATAGTACTGATATGCTCTGTCCGGGTAATTGCGATGATGTCTTCATTTGAACTGCTAGATCCACACTCAAGTGTAGTGTGTTGAGGGTTTTTAATGGGGACCACGGGGCTCAGTCATTCTGAGGCTTCTGTGGGCTCCATGTTTTTTTTAAATGTTTTATTATGTGTTCCAAAAGCTATTTGAGCGCTTCTCTGGTGGTTCCTGGAATTGGGCAAACTCTATACATAGCAGGGACTGTTCCTGGGCATACTTTCATCTTATGAATGTAGTTTTTGACGTACTATAGCTTTCCACCAAACAGGTCTTTGTATTTCTCAATCATATTTTTCCAATCGGTGTCATTCACACAGAGGACATGGTCTTTGTTGTTGGGGTCTAGTGTGATGTTAAGCTTTGCTTGATCACCCCAGTCTAGGACTGCTGAACAATGTCCTAAAAAATACATTTTTGTAGAAGCTGTGTGTCATTCTAATAGGCATCTTAAGGATCCCATCAAGTAAACTGTGTTTCTACTGTAAACAGTGGGATTTAGCTTTTTACTTCAATGCATCTTCTTGCCAATTGTTCCCTTGTAAGTTTTGATGGGGATTACCATTAGGCCAGAGCCGGAAGCTGTCATTATGTCTACGGCATGGCCATCTGATTAGACAGTGCAAGGGGGGCTGGACCTCTTAGTGCGTGTCTCTATGTTCCAAATCTAGCCTGGTCACATCTTCCTGATTGGACTCACCAAGGTGCTGTTGGTCACTTTCCACTGATTAATATTATAATACATTATTTGTAAAATCGCCACACACCCCTGGGCCTCCGAGCACTGAAGAGGAAGAGAAGATAGAGCAAGAGAGGAGTCATCAACAAAATACGGGAGAGGACATCAAGCAAATCAGGCCAGAGATAGAGCAAGAGAGGAGTCATCAACAAGACATGGGAGAGGACATCAAGCAGATCAGGCCATAGATAGAGCAAGAGAGGAGTCATCAAGAAGACATGGGAGAGGACATCAAGCAGATCAGGCGAGAGATGGAGCATGAGAGGAGTCATCAACAAGACATGGGAGAGGACATCAACCAGATCAAGCCAGAGATAGAGCAAGAGAGGAGTCATCAACAAGACATGGGAGAGGACATCACGCAGATCAGGCCAGAGATAGAGCAAGAGAGGAGTCATCAACAAGACATGGAAGAGGACATCAAGCAGATCAGGCGAGAGATGGAGCAAGAGAGGAGTCATCAACAAGTCATGGGAGAGGACATCAACCAGATCAAGCCAGAGATAGAGCAAGAGAGGAGTCATCAACAAGACATGGGAGAGGACGTCAAGCAGATCAGGCGAGCGATAGAGGATGAGTCATCAACAAAACATGGGAGAGGACATGAACTAGATCAGGCCAGAGACAGAGCAATAGAGGAGTCCTCAACACGACATGGGAGAGGACATCAAGCAGATCAGGCCAGAGATGGAGCAAGAGAAGAGTCATCAACACAACATGGGAGAGGCCATGAACTAGATCAGACCAGAGATAGAGCAAGAGAGGAGTCATCAACAAGACATGGGAGAGGAAGTCAAGCAGATCAGGCCATAGATAGAGCAAGAGAGGAGTCATCAACAAGACATGGGAGAGTAAGTCAAGCAGATCAGGCCAGGGATAGAGCAAGAGAGGAGTCAACAACAAGACATGGGAGAGGACATCAACCAGATCAGGCCAGAGATGGAGCAAGAGAGGAGTCATCAACAAAACATGGGAGAGGACATCAACCAGATCAGGCCAGAGATGGAGCAAGAGAGGCGTCATCAACAAAACATGGGAGAGGACAGAGGACATGAACTAGATCAGGCCAGGACACGGAAAGGATGCAACCCATTCAATCATTTAGCTCCTTGATGGCATATTTTGGTGAAGTGGCCTGATCGGCCACACACTGCGCTGTCTTTCTTTCTTACTGGGCACATGCGGCCCTTGGCCAAGAGATGTTCACTGCCACACCTGTGACACTGTTGTTTGAAGGATGATCGCATAGGTCGATTGCTCTCAAAGTCGTGTTCTCTGCATAGACTAGACGACTCGTGGCTTGAATCATGTGTTTCGGAGTACCATATGACCTGTATCTAGTAGATGTATGGCTGCATTTATTTCTATTGGCCTGGATATCCATTCCACCAGTGATGCAGCAACATTTAGCGCCTTGTCAAAAGATATTTCTTTCTCTTGGATATAGTTTTCTTGTTTTTTCTTGCTGTTACTGTGCACAGGTTGCATGTTCCTCATCGTCTCATCTACCCTGTCTTTAAAGTTGCAAACCAACATCAGTTCCCTTAATTTGACTACGTAGCAGTGGCGCAGTGACCATTGTCAGATCGGGCTTTACAGCGCCAGCACCTCCTCCCAACCCCCGAAGGTTTGGATTATGTTGACTTGACTGATCTACTGAGTCGTGTCTAGACAGGACAGGACACAGACAATAAACGGTGTCTACTGCTGCATGTTGCCAGGTACTGTCCCCATTAAGACGGTGCGCTCCCCAGAGGTCACGAGCGGACATGACATGGGAAGAAAGGGGGAGGTTGAAGGGAGGAGAAAAAGAAAGGGCAGTATCCTGTTGCAGTTGAAATAAAGAAGACGTGTTTCGATAGAGCTGGTGTATGTCCTTTATTTATTTCACAGCCTGGGGCTAACACTGCACAGTTAACAAAGGTCCAGCAATTACTAACGCACAGGCAATTGAAATCGTGATGGGGTGTTAGTACTTGCATGCCAGGAGAGTGACTGGAAGAGTAGGGAGGCAGGAGACATTTCATTCTCACAGCAGTCCTGAAGACCTGAAGGAGAGAGTAAACTGCTTGTAAGATTGAAGCTGCACCAGAATAGTCTCATTAGTATGTGCGAAGAGCTAGATGTCTAGGTAGCCCTCTCCCATCAATTAAAGAGTCACCCCCGCACCTCCCGCCCCCACCTGTGTCAATGATATCTAATCTTGTGAAGGACAATGTTTTATTTATTGACAAAAAGTCTGCCCGCTGCTTGCAAGTATTCCATATCATCATTAGGGTGTCATGATTTGCATTTTCTTTGCCCTTTCTCCCCCAGGGTGCCCAACAACACTGCTTTATTCCTCATAGGATCCAAGCCTGTACCTCCAAGTGCCTCCACATAGGAGCAAAGCGTGTACCTCCAAGTGCCTCTACATAAAGAGGTTAGCAGCGAGGTAACAGTATATCAACAGGAAAGTGCTCGTAAAATGGCCCGGGAGAAGACACGGGGGCCAGAGCAGCTGCCAGCCATGCCCAGGGCCATCGTAAGCATTTATGGGCCCTGGGCATGGACATCCTTGCCCCCCCTCCACCAAACCAAAGGAATGAACTGATCAAGAATATCTAATATCCCTCTCCCCTCCCCCGTGAGCATAACCCATAGGTTGATATGCTGCCTCGCAGCATTCAAAATAAGCATGTTTACTCCCCTTAGGTCGCCATTTGTAGGCCAACATTAGCAATCTACGAAGAGGTTACTTCTCTTCTAGTATAGAAACAGGAGACTTTATAACAATAGCATCCGGGAAGGAATACAGCCTGTGGTATTAATGCAGGACTGTATGTAAAAGGTCCATGTAACCCAGAATATGCAGAGAACTCACATTAGCTGCCCCAGAGAATGCAAAATTGTTCAAGCATGGATAGAGTAGACCAATTGTAAGGAAGGAGAAAGCTACGCATACCATAGCATGGATAGTGAATGCAGATTAGAAGCTACCAGGAAGGTGTCTCCATCCAGACAGACTGAGATTAGAAGTGGGACATGGTTTTCAAATAGTGTTGCCATTAGAGATCAAGGGGACAAGTGCCTGTGGTGTGCAATATATCAATACTCACTATAATAGTGGAAGCAACCATATAGCCAGTGAAACCATGAGTGAGGCTTTTATGAAGATCATACCCTGAGAAGGAAATTAATCTGAAGGGCTGACAATTTTAAAAGGTTTAGGGACTGGCAATTCTGAGCGGTTAGGCAATACAAGATTAAATCAGATGCTCAGGATCACACATTGCTTAAGGGATGAAGCTGGGATTTGTGCCAATTCTGCAATTTCTGCATTTGAACACTTTTTTTCCAGCTCTTACCATGTACTAAAACAATCTCATTTTTATAAAACTGACTTGCAAAGTACATAAATCACATTTAAAAACAAAATATTACAGAAGGGTGTTAGGCAAAATGGGAATGATTCTAGCTTCATTCTCTCCATCATCAAGGAAAGTATATAAGCAGAAGTATATAAGTACCAGCATACCAATCGATGTGATTTAACAGATTTAATCTAGGTATGTCTTTTGTACTTTTAAGCTTCAAGTACTTTCAAAACAATTGCTTGTGAAATTGTTATTCATAAACATGCAGAAAAACATTTGGCTTGTATACAAAAAGCAAAACGTTTTATGTGTCAAATGAGCAGACCTTAAAATATGCTTGCCCAGGAGGTTCCAAGATGGCCGCCCGCTGAAGTGGACGCACGTCCCCTGCACTCTGCACCGGCGGATAAAACTAAAGCTTACAAAGGTGTACACTAAAAAGAACGCGTGAGACGGCGGGTGCAATCTGAACATATACTGCGACTTGTAACGGAGCTGGATTGCCGATATTCGCGGAGAGCAGCCGCCTCTCCCCCTACCTGGCGAATCTCTGATGGGCTCCGTCGGCTGCCGCGCTGTCACACGGAGCTTCCAGCCTTCACAGCGGAGACTAAGGTGCCGGTCTGCAGGCCCCTCCACGCTTGAGGCAAGGCTGATAAGATTATGTGAGACAGCAGGTGTAATCTGGGGAAATATACTGCGACCTGCAATGAAGCTGATCTGACTGTAATAGTGGAGAGCGGCCGCCCCTCCCCCTGGATCTCTGGCTGGCTCTGTCTGCTGCCGGACAATTACACAGAGCTTCCTGCCCCTCCACAGCCGGACAGCGGGCACCTTCATGCTCGAGGCAAGGCTGACCCGTGGCAACAAGTAAAGCGGTCTCGGCGGGGACCAAAGCTACCGAGCTGCAGCAGCGGCGTTACGGGGACTGAGCCCATGCGCTACCCACCACCCCCCCCCTGGCAGTCCGACATATTTGAATCCCGTGACACGGAGGTGTGGGTCTCCTTCCGCCATTGGGTTGCGGTGGCTGGGGGCCCCGGTGCTGGAGCTGAAGGAATAAAAAGCACAAGAACTGACGCGAGTCCCTCCTGGAGAAGTGATCAGCGGTGAAGATCCTGCAAGGTCCCGGAGTGTCGTGGAACAGCATAGTGGTGGAGCTGCCTGTCACATAACACGCAAGCACAGGAGCTGAGGCTCGCTGCCGCTGGAGGCCCGTACGCTGTATCCACCGCGACAGTCAAGGTGAGAGTTGTTCCCCCTGCCCTCTCCTTATACACTTCACAGAGGCCCCGCTGACTGGGCTGCAACCCAGAGCAATCTGTCTGCGCATATTTACCCCCATAAAGTGGAGAAACAGATAGCGCAGACACTGAACACAACCCGAGGGGAGAGCGCAATCAACCCAACAAGTGCCACGACCCACTGGGCTGAGACAATAAGCTAGCCGCGCTCACTCCGGCGAACTTCTTCGCTTCTGGGGGGTCAGAGGGAACACTCGAATTAACAGACATTACAAGCAAGGTGAAACTTGCAGTGTCCATCTTGGGCTAATAACAACTGGTCTTAACCTAAGTGCCGACCGAGGTTTTTCGCGAGCCAAGTGTCTGATGAAGCAGATGTGAGGGGACTGCCCCCAGCGCATCCCCCTGTCTGGTTCAGAGAATAGGGGTCTGAGATGAACACAAGAACACAGAACTGGGACCACCTTGACCTTAACTTCAATTAGCCTGGCACCTTAAAAGTATAAGTCATCTGGTTCCCCTTCTATTAGGGCAAATCCAGAAGACAAAAGCGACTCATCTGGGATAGGTCCCCAATTCAGATGCCGGGCACTAGAACCAAAAGCGCCCTGCCTAGGATGAAAGGTTCGCCTAGGAGACAGGAACATCAGCTAGACAAATACTGGGGACAGACGAAGCAACAAGATCACACTCCCCAACAAGCACCACCGGAATCATCTGAGCTACCCCCGGAAACGCCTCAGAGAGCCATGGACACAGATAAAGAGGAACTGTTGGCTTGTTTGAAGGGTATGGAGGCTAGAATGACAACCGCATTTCAGGCCCAAATAGGTCAACTGAGGGAAGAAATAAAAGCCTCCCTGCAGGATATCCGAAAGGAGGTAAACAAACTCGGTGACTGAGTTGACACAGTTGAAAACGGCCTCTCTACCCTATCTGAAGAGTCCAAGCAGTCTAGCCTTCTGCTGGACCAACTAGCCACTGCTACGTACAATATGGAACTACAGGCAGAAGACCTTGAAAATAGGTCAAGACGATCAAACATATGGGTTAAAGGCCTACCCGAATCGATTCCTGACAGCGAACTCCGTGAGACAATCCAACTGGCCTTCTGTAACATACTAAGAGATCCAGCACCAGAATCAATCGAATTCGATAGAATACACAGAGTTGGACCTAGATGGAGTGACCCCGGTGCCCGCCCACGGGATGTGCTGGTGGCTTTCACCTCATTCATAACAAAAGAATGCATCCTGAAGGCCGCTAGATTTAGCACTGGCCTGACAATCAATGGTCATGAGGTTAAATTGTTCCAGGATCTTGCCCTCTCTACACTCCACAAGCGCAGGCTCATGCGCCCAGTGACTGAAACCCTACGGGAGAAACAAATCCCCTATCGTTGGGCGTATCCATTTGGCCTGATGTTCAACTGGGAGGGCAAACAGAGGTGAATAAGTACATGTGAGGAGGGCCAAGCTCTACTAAATTTGAAAGAAGTCCCGAATTGTCCGGATAAAGGCATGACACGGAAGCTACAGGACACAGGGCTCAGCCCGTGGGAGTGGTCCACGGCGCGCAGAGGCAGACCGAGAAGAGAACCGAAATTAGGTGATCCACAAATGTGTCAGGACCACCAGAAGCACTAGTAGTATCACACTATAGCCGTAAACATATTCCGACTGAGATTTGTAGATCTAGACGCTGTACCATATACAAGCCTCTATAAGCAGTCAGTGCGGAGGCAGGCAATGCCAAGTCATGGAATCCAATACGAGACCCGACAACTTTGGGTTTCTCGTCCCTTGTGAATTGTTGACCGACCTGACGCCCCAAGTAGTTAGTGGGGGGATTCTATGGAATCCGGGTTGTTGGGAACGCAAGGGAGGGAGGGGGGGAGGGAGGAAAGGGGGGAGGCAGGGGGGACAAGGAGGGGGTGGGGAAAAGTTATCAGAGATCAGCACAAGGAGATGAAACAAAAGGCTCCGGGAAGGTCCTAATGGGTAGGAGAAAGATGACATCAGTGCAATCTAGCACAATGCAAAAGGGCAAATTCACGTCTTTTAAATATACATGGCTGAATCAAATATAGTCTCCTTGAATGTTCAGGGATTGAACTCTCCAATTAAGCGTCGGGTTATCCTTGATAGGCTGGTAAAGATGCAGACAGAAATAGGGATACTGCAAGAGACACACCTCCTTTCTAAAGATGAAAAGCGTATGGCACATCGAGCTTTCCCGCAACAATACTTTGCTTCCAGCGGGGAGAAAAAGAGAGGGGTGGCCATATTAATTAGTAGGGCCCTAACCTTTCAAAAAACCCATCTCTGCAGAGACAAAGAGGGTCGTTATATGGGTTTGAAGGCGCTGATCAAAGGTAGAATGCACACAATCCTGGCCTTATATGCCCCCAATGAACGCCAGGATGTGTTTATAACAAACTTACTGGGTAAACTGGGCAGCTGGTGTGAGGGCCAACTAATTGTTGGAGGAGACTTCAACTGTGTTATGGACCCAGTTCTGGATAAAACGCTCCCCCCCACAAATGCAGATCAAGGAAATAGACGGGCACTGGGCACTTCTTTAGGGAAATGGGAGTCATAGAGACTTGCCGATTCTTTCAAGGCGACAGTAGGGAGTATACTCACTATTCAGCGGTTCATCTGGGCTATTCTAGAATAGATATGATCCTTGTCTCTACTACGCTAATCCCGCAAATAACCGGGGTGGAAATCGGGGTGGAATATCATTCAGACCATGCACCAGTGATAGTGGGTGTAACCTGGAGGGAGGGAGACCACAAAAGTAAACCACCCTGGAGACTAAATCAAATCCTACTGAGAGACATAGCACTCAGGGCACATATCGAGACCTCCATAAATAATTACTTTAAAGAAAATGACAATGGGGAAACGAGCTGGGGGACACTTTGGGACGCAGGAAAGGCGGTGATCAGAGGTGAATTCATGTCACAGGCAGCTGCATACTATTGAGAAAGAGCAATAGTAACTAATCGGTTAGAAACTGAGGTGAAAAATGCGGAAATGCAACACAAAGCTTGCCACTCAAGGAAATCCCTGCGGGCACTTCGGAAGATCAGAGCTCAGCTCGAGCACCATACAGCGGACAAGATGGCCCTGTCACTGCTCCGCACGAAACAGTCCTATTACATCCCCGGGGACAAGGCAAATTGATTTCTGGCGGCAAAACTGAGGAAACGTTAAGCCCCAATTACATAGTACGATTGTATGATGAGCATGGGAAACTGCACGCAGCAGAGCCAGATAAAATAAAGATAATTAAACATTTCCATGAGACATTCCTAAGTAACGAAAAACTTGACCCCGCACAGCAAATCACCTATATAAACTCTATACATCTACCCCAAATAACAGAACAAGATAGAATCAGCCCTGGAAGTACGATCTCGGCGCAAGAGGTCAGCGATGCCATCTCGGCCTTGCCAGCCAACAAAAATCCGGGCCCTGATGGCCTCAGCAACGGATACTATAAGACTTTCTGTACCCAATTACTCAGCCCACTGACGAAGCTATATAACGCTATCAGAGAAGTAGGGAGAGTGACGTCTGACATGGAAAAGTCCACAACTATACTGCTCTTGAAGCCCGGAAGAGATCCGTGCAACTGCGCAAGCTACCGCCCTATAACGCTTTTGAATACTGATGCAAAGATTTATGCAAAGATATTGGCTAACCGACTGATGAAAGTACTCCTAAATATAATACATGATGATCAAGCGGGATTCATCCCGGACCCCCACACACAGGATAATATCAGAAGGTCAATAGATGTTATAGACACTGGGCGAAGGACACAACAAGAGTTTCCAGTAGCAGCCCTGGACGCCTCCCGGGCATTTGATAGTATGGACTGGAACTATCTAACGCTAATCCTGGAGCACTTTGGTTGTGGCCCAGAATTCACCTAGATGGTGCTAGCTAACTACCAAACCCCATCAACAACTCTCATGATCAATGGCCAGAAAATGGACGCGGTGAAGGTCAGAAGAGGCACGAGGCAGGGGTGTCCCCTCTCCCTGTTAATATTCGCAATGGCGATGGAACCGTGTGCCACGTTGTTCAGATTGGAAGCCAACATCAACGGCGTGACCCTAGGTTCTGAAACTTACAACATTGCATTATATGCGGACGACATTATTCTTTACATGGGAGATCCGGGTAACACAATGCCCAGTGTGATGGCTCGACTAGAGGAATTCAGGCAGTTCTCTGGAATCTCTATAAATTTCCCCAAATCAAAAGCAATGAATATCACAGCGAAGAGGGGTACAATAGAAAGGCTAGAGCAATCATACCCATTGACATGGGTGAAAGACTCTCTCGAATACCTGGGAATTCGACTCACCTCGGAACCAAGCAAACTATTCCAGGCGAATATCACCCCTTTATGGAAGCAACTACAAGATGACATGCTCAGGTGGGAATCCCAGGAGCTATCGTGGTTTGCCCGCATCATGGCAGTCAAAATGACCATTCCCCCACGTCTACTCTATGTGGTAAGCTCAATCCCGATGTCCATCTCACCAATCAAGATCAAAGAACTGCATAGCTCTCAACTCACACGCTTTTGGTGGGTGTCACCTGCCTTGTAAAAGGCTGACTCACCCGCCAAGCCTCCTGCACGCCCATTCATTCCAATGGGTGTCTCACCCGCCAAAAACAAAATCGGGTGATTTCACCCGCCATTGCAACACAAATGGTTGAGAGCTATGGAACTACAAAAAACAATCTTTAAATTCATATGGCAAGGTAAAAGGCCTAGGATCCAGAAGGGTATCCTAATGCTACCCCCGCGTGGACAGGTCATATCAGCAGCACACCTAGCTCCTATGCTGCGATTGGCCAAGGTTGAACATCACAAAGGATGGTGTAGAATAGAACAATCAGTCACAACGATTCCTCTGATCTCACTTCTAGGCCTGAAGGCTAAACTCAGAGGATGTGGCGGTGTCCTCCTGGAATCCACAAATGGGTCATTGCAGAGCTGGGATACAGCCAGAAAACAGAAATGTATCCCACAAGGTCTGGGCCCCTATTCACCTATACTACATAACCCGGATTTCACCCCGGGCCTTCGGGGCAAAGACTGGGAAGGATGGTACAGAGTGGAGACTCTGACCTTGACGGAGATGTACAGAGATGGCTCCCCACTGTGTTTCACGGACTGTCAACAGAAGTTTGGCATAGGGAAAAGGAAATGATTCAGGTACGTGCAAATAAGACATTGGATAACCCATCCTTGGTGAAAAGAGCGGGCACACGACCACCGTCCGGACTAGAACTAACCTTGCAGGAGGGCCAGACCAAAAAAGGGATCACCAGACTCTATAAACTTCTTTCAAATTCCCAAAGGACAGACCACCTCCCATATCAAGTGAACTGGGAAAGGGACTTGCAAGAATCCCTAACGGAAGAAGAATGGTGCAAAATATGGTCACGAGCGCATGGTGCCTCCAGATGCACCACGATTAAAGAATCCGCCTACAAAATGTGTCTTAGGTGGTATATGCCCCCACACCGTTTGTATAAGATCACCAAGACCTATTCGTCGTACTGCTGGAGAAACTGTGGAGAGAGAGGTGACTTAATACATATGTGGTGGACATGCCCCAAGGCAATGGTCTATTGGAAGGAGATTCTGGGCCACATTAAAGATATCACAGGTGTTGAACTCCCAATGTCCCCGAAAACTATCTTATTAGGTGTTCCAATAGAGGGCAAATACCCAATGTCCAGGGCGATGGCCACTCTCATCACTCATCTGCTATCGGCGGCTAGGATGACCTTAGCGCAAAACTGGAAAAATGAGGAGGGCCCCATATGTCACGCTGTCCTCTCATTCTGTCCCTTTTTCGCAAACATCTAGGTCAGACAATAGGACAGGGTCAGACAATAGGACAGGCAACACTCACAATACACCAGTTACCCCAGTCAGGTTTCCACTCCATGTCCCTCACAGTGGAAGGTTGTCACGTGAGCGGGTTTACCCCAAGGGCCACACATGCAGACTCAGGGGTTCTCCGTTCCTTCATTGGCGTCTGCCATGGCGTCTGCAAGAGGGAGCTCGCAGACGCCGGCTACAGGACGCTGCTTGCAGAAAGTCAAGTCCGCGATCATGGAGACCACGCTCACGTGTCGCGTCCGCGGGTCACGTGACGCGTCGCGGATCAGGTGACGCTGAAACTTACGCTATTTAAGCGCTGAACCTCCGCACGTCCGCGCTTCACAGCTGTTCTTTGGAGGACTCTGTACAGCATTTGGATACCTTTTGTTTTCACGGCTTCTTGACTCTTGGATTGTTTTTGGATTTGCTTTTGCTCACGTCTTTGGCTCTGTTTGCTGGATCATCTCGAACTCGGAACACCTTTTGGACTGACTTGGATTACCCTGAATTAGACTTGGCATTGGTCTCTTCACTGTTTTACGTTATCAAGTACTTTGGATTTTGGTCCTTTGTTTCATAAAGTTACAGGAGAGCAAGTTGGGTTTTAACCCAGCCTACAGTTCTTCTCCCTACTGTCATCGGGGAAACCAGCTCACGTGCCCATCCACGGAATTACCAACTATCTTAGGTTCTGGGCTTCCTCACCCATCAGTTTAGGTAAGTCCTGTTCTTTATTCTGCCTGTTTGCTTGTACTGTGCTCAGTTGATTGCTAATAAAGATTTTCTTTACAGCTGCCTTGGGTTTCAACATTTCCCGTGGATCCGAGCTGCAAGAACAACCCACCTGTGGCCTCAATGATCGCATAGGGAGTAATCTTGTATTCTCTCTCTGTGGTACTTGGGGACAGAGGTTTTAATACTCTTCACGACAATCAAGCAACCTGACACCATAGTGGCATGGTAGTGGGTCAAGATCTGGGGGGTGATGGCCATGGAGAAAATGTGTGCACTTGCGGCGGGAAAATACCAGAAATTTCTGATGATCTGGACCCCGTTCCACGAGTGCGTGAGAGACAGAGAAGCCCACTTTTTTAAACCCTGTCTTCTCAGGAGTATACATGTCATATAAGTGCCATCAACAGCAAGGAGGAATGAACTCAGGACTAACCCTAACCGGAGTCCTCAAATATGTAGATCTCTGTATTGTTCTATAGTATTTTGAAGTGTTAGTTAAAGCAGGGAGGGGGGTGGGAAAGGGGAGAGGAGGACAAAGGGGAAAAGCGGTTCGGGAACTGCAATAAGGAAAATGAGAACACTCAAAGGCTAAAAGACCTTGTTCATTGTTGGTCAACATCAGAAGGAGAGGGAGGCTGAATAAGAACGTTAATTTACTGTTTCTGAACTGTTTGATATACTTGTATGCCTTTGATCCAAAAATAAAGTGTTTAAAAATATATATATGCTTGCCCAAGGCCTACAACATCTGGTCCGCTCTCTCCTGTCTACGGCCCCTTCTAGTCAAATGGCCTACATAAGAAGAAAGATCAAGTAATGGGCTAAATGATGTCACCTGAATGCAAGAAGGTAAACCTCACAGAAGACAGCACAGTAATGCAAGAGAATTATATGATTTGACCAGGATCACAGTATCGTCTGCTGGCAAAGCCAGGATACAAGCATGTACACTTTGGTTCCACAGTTTTTTATTCACCTCTTGGACTAATAGTTTATGCTCATCTTTGGAGGGGATTGCCTAGAGAACGCCCAATCTGAACAAACCAATTTCTAGACCTTCACCAAACGAATGACATGTTCGTTTTTCTAGCAACCCCTATCTGGTGCAAGAACATTGCTGATAATAGCACCCCTTATGCTGCAAAACCAGGTACATATGCAGGTAGGTTTATAAACTTCAGACAAAGGAAAGGTTCAGCCAGCCTTGTTGGAATGTGATATTCTAATCTTTCACATGAACAAATATCTCTGCAATGAGTGCTTAACACACTGAGCTAACTTCTGAACCATTGTGGCACTCAATTTATCAATATGGATTTCAACTTTGGCTATTGCACATGATCAACATAATTCCCACAAGAAGGAAAGAATGCTCCAGAAGTTGTGCCTTACGGATACAAACTATGTATTCCACAGTGAACACAGAAAGCATTCCATAATTAATTGATCAAGGCCGAATGTACTTGTTAAAACAAGCAGACAATAGGTTAAGCACCTCAGCAGCAAATCTCCTGGCGTGTGCTATTTAAGTCTGGTGAACAATGGAATCTTACTTTGGATCATGCAGCCTTGTGGGGGCCCACTCCAAGGTGGGGGCCGTGGGCAAGCGCCCCTTTTGCCCTCTCATAAAAACGTCTATGGCCATGCCCACTCTCCTCCTCGCCTGCCTGCCAGTTGCGCTCTCATGCGCCGCTCCTGCTGTCCCCACCCTGCCCAATCACCGTGCCGCGGTATGGGTTAACTCTGCCATACCACAAAGTGTCCTGTTTTTGCTTCAAACCCCCTAGAAGAAGGGGGTTCCGGTAGCACAGAAATCCCTTCCGGTTTCAGGTGGAGGTACAGGATGTGCTTATGCAACGTCTTCATGTTTATTACCAACCTGAAGAACTCGCCTGCAAACCCTGGCGAGTGTCGAGAAGCGCGGGAAATGGCACGCCTGGACACTTGGTTCTGAACACCCTGATCTAGGATGTAAGGATCCTGTTTGGAAGGAAACAGGGCAGTGTCAATGATCACAGCAAGGCAAGGCAGGTGCAGAGCAATTTGGAGGGTTCACTTAGTGTAATAGCAGAACAAATTACACACCAGGTACACCTCAGGTGGGGAGAACTGGTCGCGCAAACTGCATGTGCCTTGAGCTAGAAACAGAAAGCATGCAGTGTTACTGGGTAGCAAGGTTTGATCGGTGTACCGAGTGCACGGATATAAGAGGCCTCCAGGTACCATAGGGCAGGGGTCTGCAACCTGCAGCTCTCCAGATGTTTTGGACTATGACTATCATGACTATGCTGGCTATAGCTGAGAGAAAACATGCAGTGTTACTGGGTAGCAAGGTTTGATCGGTGTACCGAGTGCAGGGATATAAGTGGCCTCCAGGTACCTTAGGGCAGGGGACTGCAACCTGCGGCTCTCCAGATGATTTGGCCTATGACTATCATGGCTATGCTGGCTACCACTGAGAGAAAACATGCAGTGTTCCTGGGTAGCAAGGTTTGATCGGTGTACCGAGTGCACAGATATAAGTGGCCTCCATGTACCTTAGGGCAGGGGTCTGCAACCTGTGGCTCTCCTGATGTTTTGGACTATGACTATCATGACTATGCTGGCTGCAGCTGAGAGAAACCATGCAGTGTTACTGGGTAGCAAGGTTTGATCGGTGTACCGAGTGCACGGATATAAGTGGCCTCCAGGTACCTTAGGGCAGGGGTCTGCAACCTGCGGCTCTCCAGATGATTTGGCCTATGACTATCATGGCTATGCTGGCTACGACTGAGAGAAAACATGCAGTGTTCCTGGGTAGCAAGGTTTGATCAGTGTAGCCATTGCACTGATATGAGCTAAGTGGTCTCCATGTAGCATAGCGCAGGGGTCTGCATCCAGCGGCTCTCCAGATGTTTTGGAGTATGACTCATGGCTATGCTGGCTAGGGCTGATGGTAGAGCAGTCGAAAACATCTGGAGAACCAAAGGCTGCAGAACGCTGGCCTAGGGGAAACCCTTGGTATCAAAGGCATCAGGTCACTAGCTGTAACTAATAACTGGCTTAAAATGTGGACCCACAGAAGAGACCTTAATACTCAGTGTAAGGTAGGACCAGTGTGACGAGTGCACTGAGACGGGCAAAACCTCAAGAGCATTGTATGCCTTCACCCTTATCTGATCTGGGGGCTGCCTCAGGAGTCACACTGTTTATGGGTATGGGGCGGACGCAACCACAGTGCCCTGTTCCAGAACTCAGATGGTAATCCTGGGTGGAAAGAATAGCTAAGTAAGGATGAACAGAGACAAACAACAGAAAAGGAGAACGAGACAAGAGTAAAAACAGAGACTAACTAATACTGAGCCATTCTCTGACAACAAGGAAAATACAAGCGAAATCATATCGGTCATGCACACAACTCTAACCTGACTGGAGAATTCATAGACAGTAACGGCACAAGATATGCCTCCAAAGGCTTAACAGAAAACAGCGAGATCTGGGCACAGAAAAGTAGCTACCAGTTTAGCATACACGTAGAAACGAAGTCACTGAAGGAAGGAGTGAGTCAAGACACAGAGAGTCACTGGAGGAAGCAGAAGGGTCAAGATACTGAGAGTCACTGGATGAAACCGTGTGGGGTCAAGATACTAAGTCACTTGAGAAAGAAGTGGGTTCAAGACACATAGTCACTGGAGGAAGCAGCAGGGTCAACATACAGAGAATTACTGGAGTAAGCTGTGGGGTCAAGATACAGAGAGTCACTGGAGGAAGCAGCAGGGTCAAGATACTGAGAGTCACTGGATGAAACCGTGTGGGGTCAAGATACTGAGTCACTGGAGAAAGAAGTGGGTTCAAGAAACATAGTCGCTGGAGGAAGCAGCGGGGTCAAGATACAGAGAGTTACTGGAGGAAGCAGCAGGGTCAAAATACTGAGAGTCACTGGATGAAACCGTGTGCGGTCAAGATACTAAGTCACTTGAGAAAGAAGTGGGTTCAAGACACATAGTTACTGGAGGAAGCAGCAGGGTCAACATACAGAGAATTACTGGAATAAACTGTGGGGTCAAGATACAGAGAGTCACTGGAGGAAGCAGCAGAGTCAAGATACTGAGAGTCACTGGATGAAACCGTGTGAGGTCAAGATACTGAGTCACTGGAGAAAGAAGTGGGTTCAAGACACATCGTCGCTGGAGGAAGCAGCGGGGTCAACATACAGAGAGTTACTGGAGGAAGCTGTGAGGTCAAGACACAGAGTCACTGGAGGAAGCAGCACGGCCAAGACACAGAGAGTCACTGGTGGAAGCTGTAGGGTCAAGATACAGAGAGTTACTGGAGGAAGCTATGGGGTCAAGACACAGAGAGTCACTGTTGGAAGCTGTGGGGTCAAGATACAGAGAGTAACTAGAGGAAGCAGCGAGGCCAAGAAACAGCGTCACTGGAGGAAGCAGCAGGGTCAAGACACAGAGTCACTGGAGGAATCGGCGGGGTCAAAATACAGAGAGTCACTGGAGGAAGCTGTGGGGTCAAGATACAGAGAATCACTGGAGGAAGCAGCAGGGTCAAGATACTGAGAGTCACTGGATGAAACTGTGTGGGGTCAAGATACTGAGTAACTGGAGAAAGAAGTGGGTTCAAGACACAGAGTCACTGGAAAAAGCATCAGGGTCAAGATACAGAGAGTTACTGGAGGAAGCTGTGGGGTCAAGATAGAGAGAATCACTGGAGGAAGCAGCAGGGTCAAGACACATAGTCACTGGAGGAAGAGGCGGGGTCAAGATACAGAGAGTTACTGGAGGAAGCTGTGGGTCAAGACACAGAGTCACTGGAGGATGCAGCAGGGTCAAGATACAGAGATTCACTGGAGGAAGCAACAGGGTCAAGATACTTAGAGTCACTGGATGAGACCATGTGGGGTCAAGATACAGAGAATCACTGGAGGAAGCAGCAGGGTCAAGACACAGAGTCACTGGAGGAAGAGGCGGGGTCAAGATACAGAGAGTTACTGGAGGAAGCAACAGGGTCAAGATACTGAGAGTCACTGGATGAAACTGTGTGGGGTCAAGATACTGAGTCACTGTAGAAAGAAGTGGGTTCAAGACACATAGTCGCTGGAGGAAGCAGTGGGGCCAACATACAGAGAGCTACTGGAGGAAGCTGTTGGGTCAGGATACTGAGAGTCACTGGAGGAAGCAGCAGGTTCAAGATACTGAGTGTCACTGGATGAAACCGTGTGGGGTTAAGATACTGACTCACTGGAGAAAGAAGTGGGCTCAACACACAGTCACTGGAGGAAGCAGCAGGGTCAACATACAGAGAGTCGCTGGAGGAAGCTGTGGGGTCAACATACAGAGAGTTATTGGAGGAAGCAGCAGGGTCAAGATACAGAGAGTCGCTGGAGGAAGCTGTGGGGTCAAGATACAGAGAGTCGCTGGAGGAAGCAGCGGGGTCAACATTCAGAGAGTTACTGAAGGAAGGAGTGGGTCAAGACACAGAGAGTCACTGGAGGAGGGAGCAGGGTCAACATACAGAGAGTTACTGGAGGAAGCTGTGGGGTCAAGATACAGAGAGTTACTGGAAGAAACTGTGGGGTCAAGATACAGAGAGTCACTGGATAAAACAGTGTGGGGTCAAGATACTGAGTCACTGGAGAAAGAAGTGGGCTCAAGACACAGTCACTGGAGGAAGCAGCAGGGTCAAGATACTGAGAGTCACTGGATGTAACCGTGTGGGGTCAAGATACTGAGTCACTGGAGAAAGAAGTGGGCTCAAGACACAGTCACTGGAGGAAGCAGCAGGGTCAACATACAGAGAGTTACTGGAGGAAGCTCTGGGGTCAAGATACAGAGAGTTACTGGAGGAAGCAGCAGGGTAAAGACACAGAGTCACTGGAAGAAGCAGCAGGGTCAAGATACAGAGAGTCACTGGAGGAAGCTTTGGGGTCAAGATACAGAGAGTCACTGGAGGAAACAGCAGGGTCAAGATACAGAGAGTCACTGGATGAAACTGTGTGGGGTTAAGATACTGACTCACTGGAGAAAGAAGTGGGTTCAAGACACATAGTCACTGGAGAAAGCAGCAGGGTCAACATACAGAGAGTTACTGGAGGAAGCTGTGGAGTCAAGATACATAGAGTTACTGGAGGAAGCTATGGGGTCAAGATACTGAGAGTCACTGGATGAAGCAGCAGGGTCAAGATACTGAGAGTCACTGGATGAAACCGTGTGGGGTTAAGATACTGACTCACTGGAGAAAGAAGTGGGCTCAACACACAGTCACTGGAGGAAGCAGCAGGGTCAACATACAGAGAGTCGCTGGAGGAAGCTATGGGGTCAACATACAGAGAGTTACTGGAGGAAGCAGCAGGGTCAAGATACAGAGAGTCGCTGGAGGAAGCTGTGGGGTCAAGATACAGAGAGTCGCTGGAGGAAGCAGCGGGGTCAACATTCAGAGAGTTACTGAAGGAAGGAGTGGGTCAAGACACAGAGAGTCACTGGAGGAGGGAGCAGGGTCAACATACAGAGAGTTACTGGAGGAAGTTGTGGGGTCAAGATACAGAGAGTTACTGGAAGAAACTGTGGGGTCAAGATACAGAGAGTCACTGGATAAAACAGTGTGGGGTCAAGATACTGAGTCACTGGAGAAAGAAGTGGGCTCAAGACACAGTCACTGGAGGAAGCAGCAGGGTCAAGATACTGAGAGTCACTGGATGTAACCGTGTGGGGTCAAGATACTGAGTCACTGGAGAAAGAAGTGGGCTCAAGACACTGTCACTGGACGAAGCAGCAGGGTCAACATACAGAGAGTTACTGGAGGAAGCTCTGGGGTCAAGATACAGAGAGTTACTGGAGGAAGCAGCGGGGTAAAGACACAGAGTCACTGGAAGAAGCAGCAGGGTCAAGATACAGAGAGTCACTGGAGGAAGCTTTGGGGTCAAGATACAGAGAGTCACTGGAGGAAGCAGCAGGGTCAAGATACAGAGAGTCACTGGATGAAACTGTGTGGGGTTAAGATACTGACTCACTGGAGAAAGAAGTGGGTTCAAGACACATAGTCACTGGAGAAAGCAGCAGGGTCAACATACAGAGAGTTACTGGAGGAAGCTGTGGAGTCAAGATACATAGAGTTACTGGAGGAAGCTATGGGGTCAAGATACTGAGAGTCACTGGATGAAGCAGCAGGGTCAAGATACTGAGAGTCACTGGATGAAACCGTGTGGGGTTAAGATACTGACTCACTGGAGAAAGAAGTGGGCTCAACACACAGTCACTGGAGGAAGCAGCAGGGTCAACATACAGAGAGTCGCTGGAGGAAGCTATGGGGTCAACATACAGAGAGTTACTGGAGGAAGCAGCAGGGTCAAGATACAGAGAGTCGCTGGAGGAAGCTGTGGGGTCAAGATACAGAGAGTCGCTGGAGGAAGCAGCGGGGTCAACATTCAGAGAGTTACTGAAGGAAGGAGTGGGTCAAGACACAGAGAGTCACTGGAGGAGGGAGCAGGGTCAACATACAGAGAGTTACTGGAGGAAGTTGTGGGGTCAAGATACAGAGAGTTACTGGAAGAAACTGTGGGGTCAAGATACAGAGAGTCACTGGATAAAACAGTGTGGGGTCAAGATACTGAGTCACTGGAGAAAGAAGTGGGCTCAAGACACAGTCACTGGAGGAAGCAGCAGGGTCAAGATACTGAGAGTCACTGGATGTAACCGTGTGGGGTCAAGATACTGAGTCACTGGAGAAAGAAGTGGGCTCAAGACACAGTCACTGGAGGAAGCAGCAGGGTCAACATACAGAGAGTTACTGGAGGAAGCTCTGGGGTCAAGATACAGAGAGTTACTGGAGGAAGCAGCGGGGTAAAGACACAGAGTCACTGGAAGAAGCAGCAGGGTCAAGATACAGAGAGTCACTGGAGGAAGCTTTGGGGTCAAGATACAGAGAGTCACTGGAGGAAGCAGCAGGGTCAAGATACTGAGAGTCACTGGAGGAAGCTGCAGGGTCAACATACAGAGAGTTACTGGAGGAAGCTGTGGAGTCAAGATACATAGAGTTACTGGAGGAAGCTATGGGCTCAAGATACTGAGAGTCACTGGATGAAGCAGCAGGGTCAAGATACTGAGAGTCAGTGGAGGAAGCTGTGGGGTCAAGATACAGAGAGTTACTGGAGGAAGCAGCGGGGTAAAGACACAGAGTCACTGGAAGAAGCAGCAGGGTCAAGATACAGAGAGTCACTGGAGGAAGCAGTCAGGTCAAGATACTGAGAGTCACTGGATGAAACCGTGTGGGGTCAAGATACTGACTCACTGGAGAAAGAAGTGGGTTCAAGACACAAAGTCACTGGAGGAAGCAGCAGGGTCAACATACAGAGAGTCACTGGAGGAAGCAGCAGGGTCAACATACAGAGAGTTACTGGAGGAAGCTGCAGGGTCAACATACAGAGAGTTACTGGAGGAAGCTGCAGGGTCAACATACAGAGAGTCACTGGAGGAAGCAGCAGGGTCAAGATACTGAGAGTCACTGGATGAAACCGTGTGGGGTCAAGATACTGACTCACTAGAGAAAGAAGTGGGCTCAACACACAGTCACTGGAGGAAGGAGCAGGGTCAACATACAGAGAGTCACTGGAGGAGGCAGCAGGGTCAACATACAGAGAGTTACTGGAGGAAGCTGCAGGGTCAACATACAGAGAGTTACTGGAGGAAGCTGCAGGGTCAAGATACTGAGAGTCACTGGATGAAACCGTGTGGGGTCAAGATACTAACTCACTGGAGAAAGACGTGGGTTCAAGACACATAGTCACTGGAGGAAGCAGCAGGGTCAACATACAGAGAGTCACTGGATGAAGCAGCAGGGTCAAGATACTGAGACTCACTGGAGGAAGCAGTGGGGTCAAGACACAAACAGTCACTGGAGGAAGGGGTGAGTTTAAGACACAGAGGAGGTACTTTTAAATGCAGCAAACTGCAAATGTAAGTCTTAAAGCGTGGCTGTAGCCATTTAAATCTTACTTGTAGTGTCCAGGGCCTTTTGAGGTCCTTCCATGGTCACTTGAATGATGATGGACTTTGCATCTCTGCTTTGTTTTCCTCCTCTGTCTCGGAAGAGAACCCTGTTTTACGCCTCATAAAACGTTCTTGCAGGTTTAGAATCAGTGGATTACTATGGAATACACCTCACCTTTAGACCTGATGAATAGCAGGTGGATTCCTGTCACAGGGTCAGGGGCTTGACTCTGTCAGGGGTGAACAGGAGCCCCACCCAAACTGGGGCAAGCAGCCTACCAGGGTGCATGCCAGAGCCGTTCCTTAGCCAGAGATGTGGTGACGTAGTTGGGAGACCCCTGTTCCTGAACCCCCTGAACGTGCCTGGCATACATGTATTTGTGCTACCACTGACCCTGGCACCATGCCTTGAAGCCTCTTGTCTGCCCACAGTTCTTTCGTCTTCCTTGCAGAACCACTGGGTCCAGAATACAGTTTGTCAGCGTGCACAATCCCACGTGTGGAACCCGGGATGCCGGATGCGAGTCTCTCGCTCCTTCCACAACCTCCACACGGCGAGCAAGAATACCAAATTCCTGGGGCTGCCGGTGCCCCCTTTATGAGTGGTCAGGTTTAATTGGCCATGCCTGCTGGCTCGTTCATAATGGGAGGCACAGCACCACCTTGATGAACCTTGGGGAAGAGCGGTCCCTGAGCCTCAAAGTAGCCTCTGTACCCCATGTCTCAGCCCAAAATGTGGCTCCCCCGGCAGAGATTGCCCACCTGAAGTGGGGCTTTGGGATCTGCATGGAGAAGTGTTGGTCCGCAGATAGTCCTCTACTGCAAGCTCCTGAATGTCCTTCTAGTCTTTGCTGTTCTTCCCTTATCAGTCGTGCATCAAAGTTAATCCTGGAGGCCTGAGGTGCAGCAATGGGCACCTTTAGTCATATACTGAAAGTACAGGTGCTGATCATGGGGCAACAAGGAAAAGTTCTCTCCTCCTCATTGCACTCTTAATAGCTGCCTGTTTCCCTCAAACCCATCCTCATGATGTTGAGTCTCAAGTTGGGAGGGCTTATTTGAGAAGAAGACCATACTGTACCAAGGCCTTGGCTCGCATATGGACAATGTAAGCAGAGCAGCACCACTCCTTCTTTCCTTCGCCCCTGAGACCACAGTTTTGTTTGTCACCTAAAGGCTGTTTATCTGCAGGTGGGCTGTTGTTAAGGGCTAGTCCTGTGTAAGTAAAAAGAAAAGAATGGTCAGTCTTGGCACACTTAACAATTTATGCAATTAGTATCTTCTTATGTGACAACTACTGAATCCACTTTTTCCCCACTCCATGTTGCTCCCAGTTCTACAGACACAGTGCTGGACCTTCTAGCACAGCCTCAGCACTGTGCTTTGGTCTTTGCATCACAGCACATTCCTCTCAACTATTGACTCTCCGAGGTGAGTAACATCGCATATGCTTGGTGGGTAGGTCACATGCAGTCCAGCTGAAGTCAACGGGAACTGGTGCATTTTTGACTGTTGGTAAAGGTTTTTCTGGGTGGGAGAGTGGCTTTTTGGAAAACAAGTGGTGTGACGGGAGGGTAAAAATGTGCCCACGGTCTGTAACATGCTCCAAATAATGAGGTTGAGTTAAGAGGTATGACAATGCATAGTAAGAGGTATGACAATGCATAGTAAGAGGTATGACAATGCATAGGGAGCAAAGAAAACCTCTGTGCATGGTCGCCCCATGCACATTAAAGTACACTCTGAGGGTCCAAGCAGAAAGATACTAAGCCTCATCACGGGTTGGGCGGAGCAGTAAAAATGCAGAAGTAACGCTATTATCGCCACATTACCGCTCTGTCCAATCCCGAGTTTGGGCGGAAAGTTGGAGATTCACCTCCAGCTTTGAGCTTCCCAGCCACCCAGTGAGAACTGGATTCAAGCAGACATACTGGAGGACAAAGACCTGCAGAGTTTTGGTGAACTCCCAGCTTCCTGTCCTCCGAGGCACACTGGCGCCTTCGGGCAGGCTTTCCAATGGGATCCCGGCAAAGACAAAAGAGTGAGCGGGACCTCCCCCACACAGCCTGGCAGAAGAAGGCTCAAGAAAGGAAAAGTCATTAAGAGTTGGCAAAAAAAGACAACAGGCGCCATTTTAGTACAATGGTGACGCATGCGTCTCTTTACGCAGCTGCAACAGCAGCCTGCATGTAAATATCACTAAAAAAGGGTAGAAAGCATCGACTGCCACCAGTTTCCTGAAAGGTACAGGAAAAGTGCAAAAGGGGATACATTGTGTCCCCTCAGCACCCCACATAAGGTGGCGTGAGCTGATTCCACGAAACTAAATGTTAGGCCGGATAGAAAGTATCCCCCGTTCCTTGGAAACAGTAGTTATCACACATAAAATAAAACGGACAGCTCAAATAGCTCCCAGCAACACTGCACAGAAAGTGCTTTGTGCTGCAGTAATACATTTCACGTGCCTTAAAAAGGTGGAGGAAAGCATTACTCCAAAAAGATACAACCAAAACGGTTGTAAAAGGATCCCAGAGGTAGAGTGAAAGACTGAGTGAGTGTGGAAAAAGGTTCCCACTTACTCAGGAGAACTGATCAAAAATCCAAGAGTCCAGCAAAAAGGGTTGGGGGGACTAACAAGTGGTGACAATATTGCAAAAAATGAAATTCTACCTAACAGACATCACTCATTATCTCACCTGAACCCACCTCCACTTGATCTCCTCCCCTCCATTTAACGCTCCCCTTCTCGCTGATACTTTTCCCTCTTAGTTTAAAAGCGGTGTTACTATATCTATCCTCAAAAAACCTCATGACCCTACCACTCCTGTCAACTTTCATCGTATCGCTCTTCTACCAATTCTCCCAAAAATCCTGGAGCGTATTGTTTATTCTCAAATGTCTTCCTACCTCGATACCCACTCTCTACTCTTCCCAGCTTAATCTGTATTTCGTCCTCTACAGTCCACTGAAACTACTGCCCTTAATGTTTCTAATTCACTCCTCCCTGCCCACCATTCCAAACTGTCGTCTATCCTTATCTTACTTGACCTCTCCACTGCTTTCGAGACAGTCGATCACCCCACCCTCTTGTCCACCTTAGCTTTTTTCATATTCTCTGGCCCTGCCTTACAATGGTTTCATTCCTATCTTGAGAATCGTTCTTTCACTCTGTCCGGGCCGATAGACAATCCCCTGTCTCTCCTTTACTCCACAGGGTTCCTCGAAGTTCTGTCCTTAGCCCCCTTCTCTTTTTTCTCTATACCTCCCGTCTCTCTGCTATCATTTCTTCACTCAGGCGTTGTTCTCACGTTTATGCAGATGACTCTCAGATCTTTCTATCCTTCTCTTCCTTCACCAATTCCCTCCTTGCCTCTATTTCTTCATGCTTTACTGCTGATCATTCCATTTCCTCCTACGTCTCTTCCCCACACTTTCCTCCCCTTTCTATCTCATTCTGTCCTTCATCTCTTCCCTCGCCCGCAATCCTGGTGTCGTTTTCGGCTCCTTCCTCTCCTTCACCTACA
Source organism: Ambystoma mexicanum (assembly GCF_040938575.1). Classification (NCBI taxonomy): domain Eukaryota; kingdom Metazoa; phylum Chordata; class Amphibia; order Caudata; family Ambystomatidae; genus Ambystoma; species Ambystoma mexicanum. The sequence continues at coordinate 39,542,399 of NC_090934.1, forward strand.
CATTTCCAACATTGCATGTCCTTACAGATTCCAACTGTACAACCGCCAAGAGCTCGACCTTTCCTCACCTTTCATGCTACGAGTTACTGATGTCCACACTTGTCTTTTCCCACCTCGACTACTGTTCTTTATTTACTCATCGTGTCGCTCTCAGCTCTATCTTTAATTCTGCGGTCCGCAACCTTTGCCACCTCTCTACTCACACCTCTACTGCTCCATCTCCCGGCTTTCATTTGAGCATTGCTTACTCTTTTGCTCCCTCTGTATTGTCTTAAAAAGCACCCACAGTCTGGCGCCCCCCTAACGCGCCGCTCTACGCCTCACTGCGTCCCCTCGGATCAAAATCCCAGCTTCTTCTCTCGGTCCCAAAACTCCTTGTGCTCAATCCCGCTCCCGCTCTTTCTCTCTTTTCGCTCTTGAAGCATTGGAACTCACTTCTGCTTGACATCTGATCTTCCCTCACACTCCATCTATTCCGCTCCTGTCTCAGGTCCTTCTTTCTTAACTCCGACTCCTAACCTCCCTTCCTCCCTGGTCTTGTGTTATGCTCCTGGACTGTTCTATATGCTGCCCCAGTGTTTTAATAGTTTCCTTTTTGGCTATTACGTGAATTGTACCGTCTCTTTCTTGTATGCAGCGCTGCATTGATGGCTGCGTCTGGGTAGAGCGCTCTTAGCTTTGTACAGACTCTTATAAAGGACTTCCATAAGTCACGTGTTAACATGCTGTGCTGAAGGATCCTGGGGTTTGTGATGTCTGCTACATGTCTGACAATATTTCCGCTCCCGGTTCTTGTTTGTTGGGGGCATTTGCCTGATTTTAGGGGGTGGACGTGACTGGGGTACGACGTTCCTTCATCGTCAGGCATTTCAAAGCCTGCAGTTTAAATGTGTTTGGCAGATCATCACATTTTTTGGGGGGGGGTAGGAAAGGGTAGATAAATTGTTGGGGGGGGTTGGGTATAGGTAAAAATAGGTGCAGCAGGAGGGGGTGATGGCGGGATGGGACCCCTCCCCCCAAAAAATAAATGTGATGAACTGTCAAACACGTTTAAATTGCAGGTTTTGAAATGCCTGACGATGAGATGACATAGAACCGTGGCGGGTTAGGGCTGAAGGCACCAGCGCTGGTACCTCTCAGCAGGGCTACCAGTCTTGAAGCAAGGAAGGCTGCTATACTTTTGGTGCCAGTGCACCCTTGTTTCTTAGCAAAACTGCAATACCTTGTATTAGAACCCTAGGCACACTTCTCAGAAGGGCTGCATTTCTTTTAATGACAGAGTTCCAATATTTCCACTATGAGCATTTAAAGTACCTGGTGAGAGCGCTATCATTTATGAGCAAGTCATATTTAAGATCTTATGCCATCGAATCGCGAGGCTCATCACCAGCCCATCTAAAGGGGTCCAGTGTAGGAAGGGGACAGCTGTAAACTCCGACCAAACGTGAAAATCTGCCACTAACAGAAAGGGACCCACAGAAAATAGTACATGTAACCCCCTCCTCACTTAATGAGAGGAGTCAAACCCAAAGCTTAAAACCCCCAACTCACCAGGATTTACTACGGAAACTCTGTTATGTTGTGTTATGTTAGCAGAACTTTTAGAGCGCACTTTCAAGCAAGGGTCTCTCGACGCTAGGAATGGCTAAACTCAAGGTGATTAGAGACACTCCTCAGTGGCAGCTCCAGAGTTTGGCCGCAGCCGCTGAGAAGGCCCGATCATCAACCCTAGCTAACCGAGTCTTAGCGACTGATAACAAACAGGCAGCTCGTGAGCCAAGTTCACGTCTAAGAGAACAACGAACAAACTTACCCTGAAGAGGACTGGCTCCGTGGCCACGAAGGGCCCGGTGAACCAGATAAGGGGACTTGAAGTAGATTCGTCCGTCCACTGGAAGCCAGTGTAAAGTGCGCAAAATAGGAGTAGTATGAGCTCCATAAGGAGCGTTCAGAGCTATTCGAGCCACAAGGTTCGGCCATAGCTACAATCGATGCAATACACCCTTAGGGTTGGCCAGATAAAGTGCATTGCAATAGTCGATCCGACTAAGAACTAACGCGGCCACAATCGGTGGGCCAAGAGGATGGGGTGTCAAGGGAAGTACTTTCTGCAAAATCCTCAAATGGAAGTGCCCTGCTTTACAGACCGCGACCACCTGGGTGGCCATAGAGAGAGTGGACGAAGGCACAACTCCAAACACTGCCTGTCCAGCGACTTTGAAGGAGCTGGAGGAGAAGAGAGACACCAACCAAACTCTAGGTCTGTTTTAAGTAATGCTATCCAAAACTAAAAAAGGAAAATCATTCATGCCAAAAAGGTCTCTTACTTATCAGATGGTATCCTGCACTAGTTTAGCTAAAGAAGCTTTCCTAGGCATAAATGATCCTTCGCGGCAGTAGTGAGCTGCACCTCCCTCTGGTCACAGTATCTGCATCTGCACGTCTAGGCAATACTCTAGCAAAGTTTGTCTTCGATGAAGTCAATGACTTAAGATCTCCTCTTATCCCAAAAGCTGCCACTCCTTTTCCTGACTCAGATCTGCTCTCCTCCCAAAAGCTGCTACTCTTTTTCCTGACTCAGATTTGCTCTCCTCCCAAAAGCTGCTACTCCTTTTCCTGACTCAGATCTGCTCTCCTCCCAAAAGCTGCTACTCCTTTTCCTGATTTAAGATCTGCTCTCCTCCCAAAAGCTGCTACTCCTTTTCCTGACTCAGATCTGCTCTCCTCCCAAAAGCTGCTACTCCTTTTCCTGACTTAAGATCTGCTCTCCTCCCAAAAGCTGATACTCCATTTCCTGACTTAAAATCTTCTCTTATCCCAAAAGCTGCTGCTCTTTTTCCTGACTTAAGATCTGCTCTCCTCCCTAAAGCTGCTACTCCTTTTCCCGACGTAAGATCTGCTCTCCTCCCTAAAGCTGCTACTCCTTTTCCCGACGTAAGATCTGCTCTCCTCCCAAAAGCTGATACTCCTTTTCCCGACTTAAGATCTGCTCTCCTCCCTAAAGCTGCTACTCCTTTTCCCGACGTAAGATCTGCTCTCCTCCCAAAAGCTGCTACTCCTTTTCCCGACTTAAGATCTGCTCTCCTCCCTAAAGCTGCTACTTCTTTTCCTGACTTAAGATCTGCTCTCCTCCCAAAAGTTGCTACTCCTTTTCCCGACTTAAGATCTGCTCTTCTCCCAAAAGCTGCTACTCCTTTTCCTGACTTAAGATCTGCTCTTCTCCCAAAAGCTGCTACTCCTTTTCCTGATCAGATCCATTAAGCCCCTTAGCAGGCGTGTGAGCCCCGTTTTACCATTCTATAAACCCTTCCTAAAACTGTTTTTTCTGAAAAACTGTTATATGCTTTGCTGCAATACTTTTAATATATTTTAGAATTCAAATCAGTTGGGTGTTATTTCACTTTCACAACTGTTACTAATTTAGTTATTGGATGTGCCTTTGCTTAGACTTACTTGCCTCATAGTGTGCTCTTTCAGGGAACTTTTAAACAGGCTTTTAAACTAATTTCGCTTCTGTGACTGCTTGTGTTGTGTGCAAACTACATTTCCCAGCTTCCCTTGGGGGGTTTTAAGCCCATTGGCAGGCCGCCTGTGACCTGTCTCGAGCGTGTTTGGGAGTGTAAGTTCGTGGTAGCTGCTCCCTGGTGGGTCAGTGTACCTGTCTGTGGTAAACTGTCTCTATTTGTTATTCCTTCTCTGTGTTTGTGTGGATTCGAAATTGCTGCTTGTGTTACGGTGTGTCTCGCGCCCTACTTCTTCCCCATTATAATGTCTACCTTGAAGTCACAAGACATGCAAAGTTACTGTGATGACACTGTTGACATTATAGTCAAATCATCATATGCACGCCCTCAAGTTCAACACACACGGATAAATATATGTCCATTACGCCCTCTGTTGTAGAAACAACTGGTGAGACTATGTCCACGGTTACAATAAGACCGAAACCGATGGTAGACACAGAGGGATCCAATGGAGAATTTAATGGAAAGGATGATATTACTGGAGCCCCATTCACAGCTGAGATTTCTGGGCAGGATTATCTCAGAATGTTCTATTAGAAACAATGATGCATGATAATACTACTAATAGTATCTCACTGCCCCCTAACCTGCCCATACCAAAGGCAAGTGTGCTACCCCGCCCGAGAAGCAGCCGCACTTCTTAATACACACAGGCCATTATCAAAGCGTCACAGCTCATGACATCCAGCCTTGTAATATCAAAATAGACTTGTCTGGAAAGACTGAAGGTATTCCCGAAAGGGTGCATTTTTAAATACCCGTTCACTTGCGAAACATGCAACGGAGGCCGCAGATTTGATCTCTAAATCTGGGACCGATTTGTTATGCCTAGCCGAAACATGGCTTAATTCAGCTGCTGGTCCTGCTTGGTCACTTGCTATTCCAGATTCCCATGTGAGTTCACAACAGGATCGTTCGGAACATGTCGGAGGAGGGGTTGCCGTCCTTTATTCTAAAACCCTGAATAGCCATGAGTCTGTAATTCAGGTTGTACCAGGATGTGAATTACTGCATTTTAAACTATTAGTTAATCCTACTTGTTCATATAATTTTTTTTAAACTCTTTTTTATTGGCATTTCATAAACATAAACAATAAGACATAAATCAAACTACAAACAGATGGAAGGGAAGAAGCATTGAGTGTCCAGGACTATGTAATTCTCTAGTTTCAGTGGTTAGAGTCCTTCAAGTCCCTGCCTGAGCGGCAGTCTTTTAGTTAGCACATGGCCGAGGTGTCTCCCAGACGTTTCCCCCACATCCCCGGCTGTGTTATGGTTGGGTGCTGGACCTACTTGGCAGTTCTCTATTCTCCAAGGTAACCAGGTCCATGTTTGCCGCTCAGGATACATCACTCTGCGGCTCTTCATTTTCTCTGTCTCCTTGACTCAGCAGAAAATGAAGGTATGGATCCCAGATGTTGGGCGCACTCGTACGGTAGGCTGACAGGCCCCGTAACTGCATTCCATATCATTACATCTCACCACATCCGAGTGCCAGTCCTCTATTTTGGGATGCGCAGGACCCTTCCAATGCAATGCCACCCTCCTTTCAGCTAGCAGGCGGAGTAGCCCTTTGAGGCTCCGTCTGCCCTTGGGGACGGTTGTAGTACGACCCAGGAGCGCCGTCATGGGATTTAGGACCAGCTCAACTCCAATCATATCTTCCACCACTTTATATAAACGTATTTACTGCGGGCCGCCCCCCGCGTCATGTGTATAAAGCCTGCCTCTGGTCCTGTAAATCTAGTGATATGATATGATATGATAGAGCACCCGGCGGGCGGGCGCCTCTGGGAAGTAGCTGTGGATCTGCATGGGAGAGTAGTAGAACTGATGTAAGTATTTCCAGTGGATTAGCTTGCATCTGCCATTTATTGCCACCTTCTCCCTTCCTCATGTCCTTGGCCTAATTCCCATGTTTCCCTCGGGGATGAAGGCTGCGGTCTGCTGATCAGAGTCAGACTATACAGGACCCACACCACCCTGTTGTGTTGTCCCCAGGCTATCATCTTGTCCAGTATTGGGGCTATCGTAGGTTGTTTGGGGAAGGCTGGGAACCTCCCCTGGAGTGCTGTTTTCAGCCTATGGTACAGGAACACCTCCAAGGGGTTAAAGTCCACCCTGGTCTTCAGTGTGTTTAATGCAAATGACGGCTATGTATACTACACTATGATATGTATACTTGGAGCTTTGAAAGACTTGTAAGCTTCACATCACACTTGTATATATATTTGATTTTTTGAACTCACTTGTCTTCTATATTTGATTGTTTGAAACTTTATGAGAAAAAAGTAAAAATTGATCCTAATGGCAAAATAATAAATGCTAAAAAAAAGTTTTCTGTAGAACTATTGATGTTGTATGGTGTTTGCAAGACTACATTGGCTAATGCACCCACATTTCCGGTGTGGATGAGAGAGGTCAGACTAATATTTGCACTGCAATCAAAAAATATTGATGACATTACTAAAGAAGCCTAGACACATAGAAGTATAGGCTAAGGTAATAAAAACTAGTGGCAGGACGCTCTACGTTTTCTAGCTTTCTAGCCCTTAGTCCTCCCCGTATCTGGGCTGTCCCTCTAGTTACCTCTTTAATAAACAGCACCATGTCATCCGCATATAGCAAAAGAACCTTATGTTTGAAGAGCTGTGTGCCCCTACGTATGTGAAGATTCCTGACTCTTTCGGCCAGTGGCTCGATTGCCAGAGCAAATAGAAGCGGCGAGAGGGGCCATCACTGTCCCGGGCCCCTGCCCAGTTTAATCCCTGGGGTGAGTTGGCCGTTGACTCGCAGCCTGGCTAGTGATGACTCCTAGAGCAGCACCACCAGACTTATGTATTGCTCGCACAGCCCCATTCTACGCAAGACTGTGAATAAGAATGACCATTGAACCAAGTGCTAATTCCTTAAACCGCTCTATGAGTTGTTTGGTTTCTGCTTGTTGCCTAAGGGTCCATGGGCTTCCGACCCCCTGCAGTGCGCTTAGCTGCATCTACTCTGTACCAAGCTCATTCCTGATCTGTTTGAGCATCCCCACCTCTTTAGCTATACACTGCCCTCGAAGCACACATTTAAAGCTCTCCCAGAGGATGCCCGCCGATTCTACTGAGCCCACATTTGTCTCAAAAAATGTATCACTTGTTCATATAATTTTACTTGTTTATATCACCCAGCTGTGGCTATTCCAGATTAGAAAAATTCTTTAGTTGAGGCTGTTGAATCACTTATGACGACAAACTCAATTAACATTATTTTGTGAGATTTTAATCTAGGATACTGTTGTATCTTGCTGTTTGTGTGAGCGGATGTCATGAGAGGATGCTTGGAGTCTGTGCTGTTGTCATGAGAGAATGGTCGAGTGTGTGTGGAATGTTTGTGTATGATTGGATGTTCCACCCAGGCAGGTAGAACTATGTTGCCTGGGTGGTGGGAGCCAGTGGACTCATCTCCCTATCCTAGCTCCTAATCTTAATGGATGTATACCTGATGTCACCTGATTACAAGGATGTTTAATAAATTAACTTATGCAATGTACCTGCTACCTCAAGGTTTCATCTTTACAACACTTGCAGTGAGGACTTTTAGTAAAGATGGGTTGAATTCGAATCTTTGAGGCATTTTCAGGTTTACAGTTGCGGTTTGCAACAAGGACTTTTAGCATGTTGTTGTATAAACTTAAATACATACTTATGTATGTGTAATACATGCTAGGATTAACCACTCTGGAGGATTTGCAGGTTGATGATGATAATATCAAGTGTGCCGCTAAGTGTTTGTAACAATGTCACTAATGGAGATGTGTTCTGTTGTGTGCTCAGTCATGGCATCCAAAATGCGGTGAGAATGACGCCGTCAAGGGAGTGGCTCTGTCAATGGAGTGTTTTACTGTTAGAGTAGAGGAGTGAATGTTTTACCTGTAGAATTTTTAATGTGATCATATTAATGTTACAGTTTATAAGTGATGATTTTTCAGTAATTGGAATGTTGCATGCGTGAACGTGGAGAGTTATGCCTTCAGTTTAGCTTGGAGTTTTCTGGAGTATTATACATCACTATGGGAGGAGTTTGCGATGTGTGCCGGGACTTGGCATGTAAGTTGTTCCTGGTACAGTTATGCCTGCGGCATACCCTATACACCTTGCCGTTGGTAATGGCTTGGTGTGATGGGGCTCAGGCACATGTCAATGATGATGTGTGGTCTCATTGTGTTCTTAGTGATCAGTTTATTCAGCCTTGCCTGTAAGGTTGTTTTATTATTTGTGATTGATCGCCTTCTCTGCTCCCCACCATGTTGTTTGAGTTGGGTACTTTGAGTGTTGATCTTGGGTTGGTCAGAATAGAAACCTTTCATCGCAGTCAGCTGCAATCATTCTCAGTGGTTTGTGGTGAGTATTTCGGTTGGTTCTGAAATTGCCAGCCCAGCTTTTTGTGTCTGGTGGATGTGTTGGTTGTTTTATTTAAAGAGATTCTTGCAAGCTGTGTTGTTGCCTGTGTGAGTGTGTTGCATAGTGAGTGACAGTGATGTGTTTTTGTCTGAGTGACAGTTGTGTCTTATATTATCCGCAGTTTGTGTCCTCTTGGCATGGTTCTTGTTGATCGCTGTGTGGTGGTTAATTTGGAGATTGTGGTTGTCTGTTGGATGTAAGCAGGTATTTTAAAATGTAGCAGCAGGCTCAGGTGCCAGCCCAAGGAGGGGCTCTGTTTTGTGCTCAGGTGTGGCAGGCCTCAGGTTTGCCGGTGGCAGTGATGAACGGAAGGTGCAGGGTCTCATTAATGCTTTGTGGAGGTACTTTGTTGCCCAAGGTGGGTCCGGAAAGTGCTCAGGTGTGGCAGACTTGAGAACGGATGGTGGTGGCAGTCGGAAGGAGGTGGTGTGTAGGATACGATGGCTTTGGGAAGTATGGTTGTGGTGCAGCCTGTTGGTTGTATGTGAGTTACACCTTAGTGGAACTACTAGAATCGCCAGTTACGCAGGTGATAGTGGTTGCAGATGGTGCTTGTTTGAGTGGTTGAATGTTGGCAGGAAGATGTGTTGTGCTCTTAGCGTATTGCGGTTCTAGATGGTGCTTGGTTGTGTGGTTGAATGTTGGCAGGAAGAGGTGTTCTGTTCTTAGCGTATTTGAGTGTGTGGGCGAGTTGTGCCGCTTATTAGGTGTATGTGAGGTTCTTGTCTGCAAGTCCAAGGAGAGGAGGTGTGTTGTATCTTAAATCGTGCTTATTTGTGTGTGTGTGTCATGTCTGTTAGTGCAAGGAAAAGAGGTGTGTTGTATCTTGCTGTCTACGTGAGCTGATGTCATGAGAGGATGCTTGGAATCTGTGGTGATGTGATGTGAGAATGTTTCGAGTGTGTGTGGAATGTTTGTGTATGATTGGATGTTAAACCCAGGTAGTTGGAACTATGTAGCTTGGGTGGTGGGAGCCAGTGGACTCATCTCCCTATCCTAGCTCCTAATCTTAATGGATGTATACCTGATGTCACCTGATTACAACAATGTTTAATAAATGAACTTATGGAATGTACCTGTTGCCTCAAGGTTTCATCTTTACAACAGATCCCAATGATAAAGAAGCCCTGACGGTTTAAATACTCTGGAAGATTTGAATTTCTCTCAACTTGTAATTCTGCACATGATAAAGGTAGAACAATCGATTGGATTCTTTCTAATCGGGAAATCCTCTTAGATATTTTGCTGTCGAAATGTTCCTGGTCTGATCATTCTCTGATCAGTTTTCATTTGATGATAGATGATTAAAAAAAAGGGTTTCTATGGCCAATATTGCTGAAATAATGGGTGGCAACCGTAATAAGATTACCTGTGAATCCATGACTCCTTTATTCTCAAGCTTAAACGAAGACTGCTTTCTAACAATAAATCTGGTCTGTATCATTCTATCTTGAGAGACACCATGGCAAGACCTGTGAAAGTTGGGCCACAGAAAAATAATGACACTGATACTTTAAAAGTAAAGGAATTACGTAGGTTTAAACGTCTAGCCGAAAGGAAATGGCATAGAGCAGCACGCAAAGAGCATAAACAAGAGTGGGCTACACCACAGGCACAATATAAAGCAGCGCTGATTGCGTCTAAGAAAGAATGTGATCGTTCCAAAATGTGCATGTCATCTAATTCCTCTAGGGAGTTATTCAGGGGCCGATTCATGGAACAAACGTGCGCCGAAAATCGTTGCGCAAGCAGGCGCAAGCGCAAAGAAACAGGCGCACGCGCACGCGTGCGATTCATGGAAGTCCCTGCGCGTGTTCACCTCGGGATGTGCGCCAAACCCGTGCATGGCGCACAAGTCACTGCAACATCCCGAAAGGCGTGCGCGACGCGCACAGTGAAAGCGCACAACCTCGGCGCATACACCAGAAAGTGGGCGGGACACGGGGCGTAACACGCGGAATGGGGAACAACGCGCGAAAATAAGGGCGTAACTGGGGATGTACTGCAGGGAAGCAGACGGAACGCCCACACGCACTCGAACCACACGTATTCATGGAATCGAATAGGGCAAAGCCACGCACAGCCAAAGACACGCACAAGCTGAAACACGTCCGCCACACGAAGGCAGGCGGTAGAGTCCCAGCGCATCACAAAAGTGGCAACATACAGCAATTGGGCCTGTGCGAGCGGGGCATGTGTATTGCGGGGGTGCGCGGGAAGCAACACATGTGATCGAGCGGGGTACGTGTATTTCGAGGGCGCGCGGGAAGTGACACACGCGATTGAGCGGGGTACGTGTACTTCGGGGGTGCGCGGGAAGTCACACACGCGATTGAGCGGGGTACGTGCATATCGGGGGTGCGCGGGTAGTTACAGACGCGATTGAGCGGGGTACGTGTATTTCGGGGGTGCGCGGGAAGTGACACACGCGATTGAGCGGGGTACGGTTATTTTGGGGGTGTGCGGGAAGTTACACATGCGATTGAGCGGGGTACGTGTATATCGGGGGTGCGCGGGTAGTTACACACGCGATTGAGCGGGGTACGTGTATTTCGGGGGTGCGCGGGAAGTTACAAACGCGATTGAGCGGGGTACGTGTATTTCTGGGGTGCGCGGGAAGTCACACACGCGATCTCATCAGGGTACGTGTATTTCGGGGTGCGGGGGAAGTATCCCACGCAACATCAGCAGGGTACGTGTATTCCAGGGGTGCGCGGGAAGTTCCACACGGAATTCCATCAGGGTACGTGTATAACAGGGGTGCGCGGGAAGTTCCACACGCGATATCATCAGGGTACGTGTATTACAGGGGTGCGCGGGGAGCAGCACACGTGAATTGCACGTGTGGGTCCTCCCAGGTGTTCCCTCTACACGCTCCACGGCCCCTGCAGGTGGCTCACACCACTGGGGCCTACCCAGCACATGTCATGCAGGCACCCCATCTACCATGGCCATGCCCACCAGCCAACCCACATGTCAACTTGCACTACTGCCCACCAACGCATGTCCCCCTGCACCCCCAGCCACCAGGGGCACCCTCCACCAGGCCCCACCCATGTCTCCCACCACCCCCACCCCCCCAGTCACCAGGGGCAGCCTCCACCAGGCCCCCACCCATGTCTCCCACCACCCCCACCCCCCCAGTCACCAGAGGCAGCCTCCACCAGGCCCCCACCCATGTCTCCCACCACCCCCACCCCCCCAGTCACCAGGGGCAGCCTCCACCAGGCCCCCACCCATGTCTCACACCACCCCCACCCCCCAGCACTGTGGGGCACCTGCCAGCAGGCCCCCACCCATGTCCAACTCATGTTCCCCACCACCCCCACCCCCCAGCACTGTGGGGCACCTGCCAGCAGGCCCCCACCCATGTACAACTCATGTTCCCCACCACCCCCCAGCCACCAGGGGCAGCCTCCACCAGGCCCCCACCCATGTCTCACACCACCCCCACCCCCCCAGTCACCAGGGGCAGCCTCCACCAGGCCCCCACCCATGTCTCCCACCACCACCCCCCCCCCCCAGTCACCAGGGGCAGCCTCCACCAGGCCCCCACCAATGTCTCACACCACCCCCACCCCCCAGTCACCAGGGGCAGCCTCCACCAGGCCCCCACCCCCCAACAGTGCAGGGGCACCTACCACCAGGCCCCCACCCATATCTCCCACCAGGCCCCCACCCCCCAACAGTGCAGGGGCACCTACCACCAGGCCCCCACCCATATCTCCCACCACCCCCACCCCCCAGCAGTGCAGGGGCAGCCTCCACCAGGCCCCCACCCATGTCTCACACCACCCCCACCCCCCAGCACTGTGGGGCACCTGCCAGCAGGCCCCCACCCATGTCCAACTCATGTTCCCCACCACCCCCATCCCCCAGCACTGTGGGGCACCTGCCAGCAGGCCCCCACCCATGTCCAACTCATGTTCCCCACCACCCCCACCCCCCAGCAGTGCAGGGGCAGCCTCCACCAGGCCCCACCCATGTCACCCACCACCCCCACCCCCCAGCACTGTGGGGCACCTGCCAGCAGGCCCCACCCATGTCTCCCACCACCCCCACCCCCAGCCACCAGGGGCAGCCTCCACCAGGCCCCCACCCATGTCTCCCACCACCCCCACCCCCCAGCACTGTGGGGCACCTGCCAGCAGGCCCCACCCATGTCCAACTCATGTTCCCCACCACCCCCACCCCCCAGCACTGTGGGGCACCTGCCAGCAGGCCCCCACCCATGTACAACTCATGTTCCCCACCACCCCCAGCCACCAGGGGCAGCCTCCACCAGGCCCCTACCCATGTCTCACACCACCCCCACCCCCCCAGTCACCAGGGGCAGCCTCCACCAGGCCCCCACCCATGTCTCCCACCACCACCACCCCCCCAGTCACCAGGGGCAGCCTCCACCAGGCCCCCACCAATGTCTCACACCACCCCCACCCCCCAGTCACCAGGGGCAGCCTCCACCAGGCCCCCACCCCCCAACAGTGCAGGGGCACCTACCACCAGGCCCCCACCCATATCTCCCACCAGGCCCCCACCCCCCAACAGTGCAGGGGCACCTACCACCAGGCCCCCACCCATATCTCCCACCACCCCCACCCCCCAGCAGTGCAGGGGCAGCCTCCACCAGGCCCCCACCCATGTCTCACACCACCCCCACCCCCCAGCACTGTGGGGCACCTGCCAGCAGGCCCCCACCCATGTCCAACTCATGTTCCCCACCACCCCCATCCCCCAGCACTGTGGGGCACCTGCCAGCAGGCCCCCACCCATGTCCAACTCATGTTCCCCACCACCCCCACCCCCCAGCAGTGCAGGGGCAGCCTCCACCAGGCCCCCACCCATGTCACCCACCACCCCCACCCCCCAGCACTGTGGGGCACCTGCCAGCAGGCCCCACCCATGTCTCCCACCACCCCCACCCCCCAGCCACCAGGGGCAGCCTCCACCAGGCCCCCACCCATGTCTCCCACCACCCCCACCCCCCAGCACTGTGGGGCACCTGCCAGCAGGCCCCACCCATGTCTCCCACCACCCCCACCCCCCAGCCACCAGGGGCAGCCTCCACCAGGCCCCCACCCATGTCTCCCACCACCCCCACCCCCCCCAGTCACCAGGGGCAGCCTCCACCAGGCCCCCACCCATGTCTCACACCACCCCCACCCCCCCAGTCACCAGGGGCAGCCTCCACCAGGCCCCCACCCATGTCTCCCACCACCCCCACCCCCCAGCAGTGCAGGGGCACCCACCACCAGGCCCCCACCCATGTCTCCCACCACCCCACCCCCCAGCAGTGCAGGGGCAGCCTCCACCAGGCCCCCACCCATGTCTCCCACCACCCCCACCCCCCCAGTCACCAGGGGCAGCCTCCACCAGGCCCCCACCCATGTCTCCCACCACCCCAACCCCCCCAGTCACCAGGGGCAGCCTCCACCAGGCCCCCGCCCATGTCTCACACCACCCCCACCCCCCAGCACTGTGGGGCACCTGCCAGCAGGCCCCCACCCATGTCCAACTCATGTTCCCCACCACCCCCACCCTCCAGCACTGTGGGGCACCTGCCAGCAGGCCCCCACCCATGTACAACTCATGTTCCCCACCACCCCCACCCCCCAGCCACCAGGGGCAGCCTCCACCAGGCCCCCACCCATGTCTCCCACCACCCCCACCCCCCAGTCACCAGGGGCACCTGCCAGCAGGCCCCCACCCATGTCCAACTCATGTTCCCCACCACCCCCACCCCCCAGCACTGTGGGGCACCTGCCAGCAGGCCCCCACCCATGACCAACTCATGTTCCCCACCACCCCCACCCCCCAGCCACCAGGGGCAGCCTCCACCAGGCCCCACCCATGTCTCACACCACCCCCACCCCCCCAGTCACCAGGGGCAGCCTCCACCAGGCCCCCACCCATGTCTCACACCACCCCCACCCCCTAGCCACCAGGGGCAACCTCCACCAGGCCACCACCCATGTCTCCCACCACCCCACCCCCCAGCACTGTGGGTCACCTGCCAGCAGGCCCCCACCCATGTCCAACCATGTTCCCCACCACCCCCACCCCCCAGCACTGTGGGGCACCTGCCAGCAGGCCCCCACCCATGTGCAACTCATGTTCCCCAGCCAACATGTCATCACAATCTAGATCCCTGGTCCCTATGGTCAGCCTCCAAATGCAAAACACCCACCCGAGTATTGCATCCACCCACTCATAATTTGCAATTACATCACAGAACACCAATTGCAAGTTCCGAAACAAACACATTTCCCTCACATACACCCAATGGGTGTCAGTGAATCTCAAAACACATATCATGAAATGCATGAAACCAATGAGATACCACACATTGAAGTTCATCAAAAATAATATGTATTAAAGGAAACATCAATAGAATAAAAAATGAAGAAACAGAAACGTGAATGTACAAAAATGAAAAGAAGCATGTCCGTGAAAAAACAAAACCAAAAATAAAAATCCAAAGTAATGTCCAAAGTCAATGTCCACAAAACAAAATCCAATGGGAAAGAAAAAAGAAAGCCATTGCTCCATGGTTAAAAATAGAAAAAAAAATACAATCCAACTGTCAACTATATACATGGGAACAATCCAGGGTCCATTATCCCAACAAAATAAAGGAAACCTATCTAACTACACTAACTAATAAAATAAACTATATACAAAAATGTGGCCAATGTCCGAAAGGTCCAAATAAAATAAAAACAAAAATGAAACCTAACACTACCTAGAAACTATGTACAAGGGCAGCGGGCTAGTTTCACGGCTCACTTGTGGATGTTCCGGGCCAGGGCATCATCGAACTCCTCCTCAATGTCTCGGAGGCGGTCCTCCTCCATGGCCCTGAGGGTCCGCAGGGCCGTTGACGTCTCCACCTCCAAACCCCTGCGGATTGCCTCGAGGCACTCGGCCCGCCTCAGGGCCCTCCGCATGGAGTTCTCCGCCCTGACCATTGTGAGCCGTGCCTCTTCCACCCGCTGCCGCTCCGCATCTATGGCGTGGCCCAACCGCTGCCACACGGAAGACACTCTCTGTCCTGGGTCCTCCTGCCCTCCGGCCGATGCCTGCCCCTCCGATGTCGAAGGCCCCGAGCCTTCATGGCTCCCACCACGTTGCTGCTGCTGCTGTGCCTCTGCCCGTGCACTGCCTCCTGCTGCCTGCACATCCTCCGCCGGCTGGGGTGCAGTCGCAGATGTGGCCACCCCTGCTGGACGTCCGACTCCCGACTGTGGCAGGGATGCCTCCTCCACCAGCCTGGCCGCACCGTCAGAGGCAGCTCCACAGGGCACCCAGGTGACTGATGGGTGGGAAGATGGCACAGAGGACGACTGGCGCGTAGGGGGTCCAGTTGAGGAGGGGGCCGCAGCAAGCCCCATCAGACGGAGGAGTCCGGCCTGGGTGACCTGTCCCAGCAGGCTGACGTGGTCAACGAGCCATTCGAGATGACGTGCAGTCTCTCCATGAAAAGACTGCAGGTCACCTCGCATGGCCCGTTGACGCAACGCCACACCAACCAGGACAGGCTCAACCCGGACCTGGATAGCCACGTCCGCAGGCAGAGGAAGGCCAGTTGACGTGAGCTCATCCCCTGCCTGAAAACGGGTCTGGACGTAGGCATCCCTGCTGGTGCAAGATGATGCAGGGACAGGATCGGGGACAGGATTGCGCACAGGCACCTCCGCGGCGGCCTGTGCTGCCTCCTGTCCCTGGTCCTGCACTGCACCACTAGCACCAGTGGGATCCCCACCTCCAGACCCCGTCTCCGGTGCTTGCACGGCCTCCTCCTCCACCAAACCCCCCACCAACCTGGATGACTCCGTGGCATCTTCCCCTGTTGGGCCCTGTGGGGTCCCAGCTGCCCCTTCTGCTGCCGAGGAGTCCAACTCCAACCTCCGCCTCTTGGACCTCCCCCCGGCAGCTGTGGCCTGGGACGCGGCACCGGACTCCTCACTCCCCGACGAGATGACAACCTGGGAGGGGAGCCGGGCCTTGCGTCTCCGGCTGGCGGTCGGATCCCCGCCGCTGTGCTCCACAGCACCTTCTCCGCCCTCTTCATCAGTTGACGCTGCAGACAGGGAGAAACAAAACACAGTAATCAGGGCAATGTACAATGGACACATACACACATGACAGTTGTACATGAGTGGCATTGGCAAACCTCAGACATGTCATCACAATCCCCAACACACATGTCATTACAACTCGCACTCATGAGCCATACCACAGCCATATCGCAACTGCCACCACCATCCATACACATACAACAGCATGAGCAGCCAAAGGTGAGCCAGACATCACATGCAACACAGGAAGTGCACCACACATGTACACACACCACCACACTTGCATGCATGTGTACACCTCTGCCAAGTGTCGCACTGTTCAGACGGGCATCCATGTCACATCTGCCAATCAGGCTTCCACATACGGCTGTCACATGCATCCATGTCGCATCACTGTTGCACCCTTGTCAAATACACACACATGCACATGTACACAGTGCTGATACATGCAGCCGAAAACAACATACATGCGTGACATCACAGACATGTCTACTTACATACACATTCATCCAAACATGTGTGCCCACACAACTGCATTTGGCATGCAAGCCTACACACACAAGCACCATCCATGTCTCACACATTACAGCCCTCGCATGTGTCAGCCCCACGGCCCTGTACACCCCCACCCATACTCGACCCCATACAAACAGATGTGCAACCTGCACACTACTGAATAATCACCACACGCACTGCTCACAATCAGGATGCATGTACACTCACCGCTCGACTCCAGACGGGTCTGCTTCTCTAGGATCTGGACGTGGAGCGCTGGGGATATGCGTTCCAGGACCCTCATCTGTTCTTCCGACAAATGGCCCCGGCGCCCCTTGGCATCCGCATGCCCCTTGGCATCCGCTGCCTTCAAGAGGCGCCGGGCCTTGTTCAGGGTCCTGGACCTGAAGTCCTCCCAGCGCTTCCTGACATGTTGTAAGTCGCGGACTGCCACCCCCTCCGCATTGATGGCAGTCACGATGTCAGTCCAGATCCGAGTCCGTCCTTCCTTGTCGGCGCGGGAACTTCCAAAGAGGGCATCATACTGCCCCAGGACTTGCTCCACCAGGACACCAACTTCGGTGGCACTGAAGCTGGTGCCCCTCTGCCTCTCTGGCCGGGGGTTGTCAGTGGTCACAGATGGTGTTTGCCCCGACATGACAACCCCAGAGGCAGGAGTGGGTGTACAACTGGGTCCTGGGGCTGGGCTGTGGAGCGATGGAATCCCAGTCGGGAGTCTTCGGTTCCAGCAGGGGTGGTCACAGCAACAGCACCCCTGGCTGATGTGCAGGCAGCAAATGGCAGTGCACGTGGGCAGCAGGCAGTCACGCAGCAGCAGATGGCAGATGGGAGCGTGCTCAGGGCTCTGGGGGGCAGTAGTTCGGCCTTCTGGGCAGGAGCGTGGTCTTCCGTGTGCTTACGCGTGGCCAGCTTGATACGGAGTGATTTGGCACGTGAAAAATCTGCACGTCAGCGTGTAATTCGAGGAAAGGCCCTTAGCGCGTAAGCGCGTCTGCACGCATACGCATTTTCATTGGACAGAAGGCCCCTCAAGCGCAAGCGCCCCTGTGACGTGACGCGTACAGACGTGCATGGGCATTTTAGCGCGCGTGAAAAACTGCACGTCCGCGTGTAATACGAGGAAAGGGCCATGCGCGTAAGCGCGCGTGGAAACTGCACGCCCGCGTGTAATACGAGGAAAGGCCCTTAGCGCGTATGCACGGCAGCACGCATATGCGATTTCATTGGACCAAAGGCCCTTAGCGCGTGAGCGCGTCTGTGACGTGACGCGCGCAGGTGTTTCCCTCATTGCACGTGATGACAGAACACACGTGGATTTCCACCAATCGCGTGTGAAAGTTCCCGGCACCCCGGAACACACGTACCCAGGCTAATCGCGTGTGGAACTTCCCGCGCACCCCGAAACACACGTACCCAGGCCAGTTGCATGTACGCTCACTCCCCTCCGATCACACGCGATGACACTCGGACCGTATCCGAATATCGGAAACCCCCGCACGGCAAAAGACGTGCACAGGCGTCAACGCGTCTGCCACACGAAGGCAGGCTGAAGCGTCCCCGCGCACAGTTTAAAAGTGCGCGCAAACAACAAACGCGTATATACAGCTACGATGAATGCCCCATTTGTCGCTGTACTGATCGTGGGACACCGCAGGAGGAGGAGACTAGCCGGGGCACGCATTTTCGCACCACGGACAATCCTTTTTGGGATGCCTGACGACCAGGTCTATGGCAGGTATAGGTTTCCACCCCATATCATCCTAGACCTGGTCAGGGAGTGGGAAGATGACCTCACATCCCCCACCCTTTGCTCCCAAGCATTGAGCCCCTTGGAGAAGCTGCTCAATGTCCTGCATTTTTTGGCCACTGGGTCATTCCAGCGGACCACTGCCATAGTGGGGGGGGGTCTCACAGGCCACACAGTCACGCTGCCTACACCAGGTACTGGCAATCATGACAGCGCGCCCCTCAGTCCGCAGGCACATATACATGCCCAGAACACCCGCAGAAAGGCAGGCCGTTGTCCTGGATTTTTTCAGGGTGGCACACTTCCCCAAAGTGCTCGGTGCCATAGATTGCACCCATGTGGCCCTACGTCCACCTAGGGCCATTGAGCACATCTACCGAAACCGCAAGCACTGGCATTCCATCAATGCACAGGTGGTATGTGATGCAAAGGGAATCATCACCTCTGTCTATGCAAACTACCCTGGCTCCACCCATGACAGTTTCATATACAGAATGTCTGCCCTGAGCCGGGCCGTGGAAGCTGGGCAGCATGGCGACACATGGCTCCTAGGTCAGTACAAATGCCCTTGCACATGCATGCAAGTCACACACAGACA
The DNA here is from genome assembly GCF_040938575.1 of Ambystoma mexicanum. Lineage (NCBI taxonomy): Eukaryota > Metazoa > Chordata > Amphibia > Caudata > Ambystomatidae > Ambystoma > Ambystoma mexicanum. The sequence continues at coordinate 39,561,310 of NC_090934.1, forward strand.
AATATCCAAACCCTAATGATCTCAACTATTATCACCTCCCCAGGGGACAGTGCCTACCCTCTGAGCAACCACATGATGACGCCAATCCGGAACCCCACCACACCACCCCAGGTAAGATACAACGCCGCCCATATTGCAACCAGGGGCATAGTGGAGCGCACATTCGGAGTGCTCAAGTCACGTTTCCGCTCCCTTGACCGCTCTGGTGGGCAACTACTCTATGCACCACCAGTAGTGTGCAGGATCATTGTGGCAGCATGTGTCCTGCACAATGTTGCAACACGGCAGGGCGTCCCGGTGGACATGGTGGTGCCCCCACATCCCCAACCACAGGCACAGGCGCTGCCCATGGGAGGGGACAGGGCACGTGGCGAGGAAGCCCGGACCCAGCTTGTGGCCACATTTTTCACCTAAACTCCCACCCCTGCGGAGTGCACACAGGCCTGGCACATACCAGGTGACAATCGATGATGACAAAGAGACAGTTAACTGTCACAACCCTACCACCCTGAGAAAGTTGCCATGGAAGTGCCACATCGTCTGCATCCCTAGCTACTTAAACACAAGCTATCCTGTGTGACCAAAAGGCACACATATGACATATGACATGATATGGGCCATACACAAGGCTTCCAAGGCGCAATGAGGCAGGGAGGGGGGAACAAGGGAACACAGAGAACGGTACTACTAGGCCAGGTGTCATTGGGATTGTGCAAGTGCAGGGGTAGGGGGAATGGGAAAAGTGCAAGGGGAAGGGTGGGGGGGAGTCCAGTACAGGGGAAGTAGCCCAAAAAAATAATACATAGGTCGCCTGGTGGCAACTACAAAGGTAAGTGCAGACAAGTGCTGGGAAGGGAGGGCTGTAGGGATAGAGAGACAGTACTGCAGTGCAGGGGTTGCCAGGGAGGCAGTGCAAGTGGAGAGTGGCTGGGCCAGGGACCGAGGTCGGTGAGAGTGGCCCAGTTGCAGCTCCTGTGCAGTTCCAGTGGAGAATTCTGCAAGGGAGAGGCAGACAGTAAGCAGAAGCAAAGAGGAAGGCCTTGAGGTGCTTCCAGAACTGGAGATGATTCCCCTCAAGTTCAAGTCAGGCCGGAAGTCTGTTCCAGGGGGAGGGCCCTGCTGCGGAGAGAAATCTACCCCCAGCTAGTTGCTCTGAGAAGCGGATGACACGGACATGCAAGGTGTGCATCACACACACCTGCAAACCAGGCCATGGCCATCACTGTCATGTCACTCAAACCCTCCCAAACATCAACATGACATGGCACGCAATACCCATACACCAATGCAGTAACGATAAGGTACACATTGCCATGTCCTAAATGCACAGTGGCATCGGACACTGCTGCCTGACCCGGAATCAGATGAAATGACAGACCAACAACCTCCCACCCAAAATGAGTCATTTCCAAATGCATTACAACAGTCGTAGACGTAACATCACAATGAATGCCTGTCTACATGCACATTATGCATTGCAAAATCAACACTGCAGCTCATGTGTGCAGTGTCCTACTCCTGCATCACACTGCTCAGCGCACAGCACAGTGAACAGCCATTGTGTGTGATGCACACCCTGAGCATCACATCTAAGTGACAGACCACGTCAAACATCAAATTAGGCATGGACTGGATCCATGATCGGTCACAGAACATGTGCTGCCGGGACACAGTGGGCACCAGAAGGCAAACAGTGTACACGTGGATATGCAAGGGTGGGAGTACATGTAGTGCATCAGAGTGCAAGTGTGTGGTTCTGCAAGGACATGCACTCCACATATGCATGTGCACTCAAGTGACCATCAGTGTTCCCTACACATCACATGTGAACATCCACCATGTGTACACCCCAGCATGTCAAACCACAACTATCCCCTCGCACCTGAAAGGAAAACACAACACATGAACAGGCATTGATCAGCAGAACACAACATGTACATAGGATACCACCATTACTATGTCAGAGTTCCCATCACACTGCAGGGCAAGGCAACTATCAACAACAACCCCCCCCCTCACAAATGACCATGACCCACTGAACAACTGCACCTGGGTCATGGAGCCTCCAAACCTCAATTCCACCTGGCCACAGGATCACCTTTACCCTTCGTCACCATCTCCCACCTTGTGTGTAAAAAGATGCCTGAACCCTCAGAATCCACACTCATTTCCAAAATCACAAAATCGAAGGCATAAAAACGAACCCGAACACCCTCCAGTAGATGACTTGACGTAGCAGTACCTCACAAAGGCCAAGTACTACCTCAATGATGCAACAACTAAGGTAGCACAGCAAAACAATGTCATGACAGGATGTGTGAGATGTGTGGTACATGACATAGGATGATGCACCATGAATGGATGTGTACTGTCACAGGTCCCCTGTACAGGCGCGGGAGTGTCACGAAACAACCACCCCCACCATGTCCCGGGTGCCTGCAAGGTCAAACTCACACAGGCCCCTGAGACCCTGGTGGGGAAGGAGGTTCAGGGATATGCAGTCGGGACAGGTGTTGACACACTGGATGACTGGAATGAGCGGCAGGAGAGGGGAGGAGGAATGACACATGAAACTAGGGAATGCACGAAAATGTACAACCTGCATGAACACATACACAATCCAAACAAACTTGGACATCATTGTCATGGCCTTCTGTAGTCCAGGCTCAGGAGTGGTACGAACCAACCACCCCCTCTAGGGTTTTGGCGCCTGCAAGTTCGGGGCTTACACAGGCATCCGCAACCCCAGTGGGGAAAGAGGGTCAGGAAACGTTGCTTGGATAGGCACGGGAAGCAGGAACACCAGGTAGAGGGTACAGGTTTCAAAATTGCATAGGATCACGGGTGATTAGGGAGAAAAAAACATACCAAATTGAACCACACATACATCCATGCATCAGTAAACTCCCCAGCAAGCCTATGCAGAGCAGTTCGTAAGAAAAACAACAAGACACTTAGCTCTGGTTTTGAGTGCTGGCCTCCTGCCTGCGCACTCTCAGGTCCGGTTACAGGAGCACTACAATGCTGCAAAGAGAGACACAGTCAACAACCTGTACGTGCCAATTGCACAAAAACACAACACCAAACATGCCCCATAGCAACAGACTACTCTACAAACAGACAATCTGTGGTGGATGCTTCGTACCCATATATAACATCACCCCTGTGACGGGTCATACACAATCAATGCAGTAAGTCAGCCGCCGGTGGGTGCGTGGCAAATGGAACACCAATGTGTCACAATTCACACAACATGCAATGTTCCCTGGGTAAGCAGACAGACCCATATAGCAAGCCATGACTACAGAGCAAGTTGCGTACCACCATGACCGAAACAAAGTTGGCAGTGCATTTATCATGAAGTACGTGGAAAAGACATGCACTGCACCCGAGTATGTCCATTGCTGTATGTCCCTGTGAGCTGCCCCTTTCCATGTCTCGGAAGCCTACATGGTTGATACAAGTGGCTCAATGGACCTTGGTGTACCGGAGGGTATGTGCCACTGCCCCTGCATGTGTCCCAGACAACCCTACTATCAGCAGCCATCAGTCCACAAACACATCTGAGCTGCATTGTGTGCTTCAACACCAATATTCGTCTAAGCTCACCCTCAGTGCCGTGACTAGGCCTGCATGTGCAACTCGCCTGGTGCAAGCTTTGCTGTGTCGTGGCCCCCCTGTGATGCTCACCTTGCCTGGAGTTCCTTGGAACATGTCAGCAGTTCTAGGATGTGGGTCTGCAATCACTGTGCCTCTGCTTCTGCACACATGTGCATGTGGGCACCAACAAACGGATTCAGAATTCCGTCGTCCAATGGGCCATGTCTGCTGGCAAAGGTGCTCTGGAGGCTCATCCCCCTGCAGAAAGGGCATGAAACACATGATTAATGCTTCAAAGTCATCTGTGTGTGTCTCATCAGGCATCTCATTACTTGACCATGTCAGAGAGTCACATCACAAATCACACCATCAGTCCGTCTTTCACCTCCAAAGTGTGGAACACTATCTACAGCATGAATTGCAACAAGCACATGTACAGGAAAGATATGAAACATACTACACAATGCATAGCAATCAGTGTCCACATTAATCATGACACACCCCATCTAGCAAAAGCTGAACAGTGGACAATGACACCTAAATCATCCCCACTAGGGGTGTCAACACTAGTCACACAGCACCAGACATGCCACAGATATGACAGTCCAAAGCCCATGTGTAAAATGCTGTAACACCGAACCATCCTTGCGAGCCCATGGATAAGGGAGGCAGGAGTGGCATATGTGAGTCAAGGAACCCAAGCAGCAAACACATACACAAGACAATCATGAAGGGCCCAGCTGGAACAGACAGTGGATGCCTTCAAAAGCCACAAAGCACCGCACCGTCACATGAAAGCACAATAGACTAGCAATTTTAAAGTAAATCAACTATTAACTAATTACACTAACTATGGAAAACCTACATTACCTATTTAAACTAACTATCAAACAGAAACTTAACTAACTAAACTAAAAGAAAAATCAAAAATGGCCACATACGACCCAGGGGGAGGGGAGGCACCCAGGAGGGGGGAGGTACAGGGTGCTGCTCAACATCCACATGCGATGATGCTGAGCCAAAAAAAAAACCTCCATGGGCTCAACGCCTGCACAGCATGACCTATGTGGGAGATAGATAGTCGTCCGAGTCTGGCTCATCCTGGAAAGGAGGACGTGGCACAGTAGCCTGGCCACGCCTAGCCGCAGCTTGCCCCTTGTCGGCAGCAAGTCTGCCGGACGGGTGAGCCTGGTTCTGTGTGGCGATGTGACGTAAGTCTGCATGCAGAACCTCCCATGATACACGTGCTTCCTCTTGCAAGGTAGCACGTGTAACACGGAGTTCTTCCTGCAAGGCCTGGCTGGACAACCGCTGCACCTCCCGGCAAGCCTGTAGCTCAGCCGAGATGGTACGCTCAAGCTGTGCAAACCTCTCCTCTGCCTGCTGCCTCTGGGACATCATAAGGACACCCAGAGTGGATCTGAGGGAAGCATACTCCTCCCTCAGGGCATCCATGTGCGCCTCTGCGTGAGCAGCAATTGCTTGACGCAGAGACGACATTTCAGCCTGGCGTGCCCTGTCTGAGGCCGCCATGCCCAGCCTGAGCGAGCGGGCCGTGGACCGTGCCGCCTGCTGCTTGAGAAGCACCTGCCTAGCAGTGGGGAGCACAGATCGGGCCACACGCTCCATGCTCTCAGCGATGTTCTCCATTGCTGCCCCCTGCCGTTCGGAATTGGCATTCATGTCTTGCTCCCACTCAGTATACAGCGGTTGCACGCAGCGACCGCGTTGCCGGGCTTGACCCCTGCGGGACCCAAGGACCGGGGGTCCTCGCTGTGTTGGCACCGCCTGCGGCTGCACGACTACATGCCCCCGTCGACGTGATGTCCCAGGCACATCAGTGACTGGTGTGGAGGGTGACCGTGTGTCCCGATCCACCACGGGCGGAGGAACCAAGACTGTCTGATCCCTCAGTGCAGGTGTCGCAGACAGAGGAGTGTCCACATCAGAATCACTCACCCCTTACACATGGACTTGATGCTCATCCAACTCAACATGGACGTCAGAGTCGTCATCAAGGCTGGACTCATAGGCAGCCAGAGACAAGATGGACTGCAGCACTTGGGGGTTTTCGTGGCCTACCACCCCACGACCCACACTAGTGCCGGGTTGATGTGGCGTTACCAACCCTGTGTCTGGCATGACAACACCATCCTCTGCCTCCATTGCGTCATCACCTGAAAAATAGAGAGAAAAAGGTCAATACACATGTCAGAAGCACACGACACACACACACCGACAGCAAAGGCATCCGGCAGACATGTGACACACAACATATGACCTGGCATGCATGCTGAGTCTACTTTGAATAGCTTCTGTGATCAGACCTGTTGAAAGGTGGCAGTTTCCATGGAAGTGGGTCTATGCAGTGCAGAAAATGTGTACGCCACTCACTACCTACATGTACAAGCACTACATGGTGTGTGCCAGGAAATGTGAAGGCAGTGCAATGTCAAATTCAGACATCACGTGCATTGTGCATTCAATGTGTACCATGTGTAGAAGCCAAGCACCCCTCCGCCCCAGTACCAAAGCAGGGATGCCTAGCATGGTATCAAAAGGCTGAACATACACCTGTGTATTGACAGGCAGTGTTGACTGGCATCAACAGCTTAATGTGATTCAAATTACAACACTGCAAATGATGCTGGGACAGTGGGCAGGACACATGATGGAAACTCCGGAGGCTGCCCACGTGTGAAGAAGACACAACAAGAGTTGGACAGAGTCATTGGCCATTGAACAGGCTGAGGCCTGTGAGCCAAACAGATTGTCAGAGCCTAAACATGTGTGCAACGCAGGACTGAGGCACAGTTGACATGGGAAGGCTGATGAGATGGCAGGCAATGTATGTAACCAAGGACTTATATTACAGTGATCATCCAGTCAAGGACACATAGGGGCATGCGTGCAATGCACATGGAGCATGAATGGGCACTCATGTCCCTGCGGGACATCTGACCCATGCACAGTACAAGTGAGATACCCTGCATCGAGTACTAAGGCTGTACCACACGGCATATGTCTGGCAGATTCTACGCTGGAAGTTAGCATCTACACAGGACACATGAACAAGAAAGTACACATTGGAGATTGATGCAGACAAGTGCAAAGGTGGAACTGGGGTGCAGAGTGGCGGAGGAGGGTCAAGGGAGCATGCCTACATGGAGTCCCGCATGCAGGCAGAGGAGACATGCATGACGGTAGCATTGCATTACTTACACATCAGAACCATGTACACGTCACATGTAGCAGCAATCATGCACAACACATCCCACAAGTGAAACACACACGTCCTCAACAAACACGCATCAACACTCACTGGACTGGGCATCAAAGTCCAGCTTCTCTCCCACACCTTCGACCAATTCAGGTGGTATGAACTCCGCAACGAGAGCCTCATGCGGAGTGAGTTCTTCCTCCTCTGGTGCAGGCCCACCGCCAGTCACCAGAGTCAAGTTGTAATTTGAGGCACGCTTGGCCTTAGTGCTGCGCTTGATGTCATTCCAACGCTTTTTGCACTCCTGCGCCGTGCGCACCTCATGGCCGAATGAACTGACATGTTCCGCAACATGTTTCCAGTGGGTGTCACGTTGGGCAGCCGTGGTCTGACTATTGGCACCCACTAGCATGTCACGGCTGTGGCCCCGCACGTAGTCCACGAGGAAGTCCAGTTCCTGCTTACAGAAAGGCTTCTTCCTCGACGTGCAGGAGGTCGTGGCTGTGTGTGGGGTCCCAGCCTGTGCTGCAGGTGCAACCTTCCTCCTCTTGGACTGTGGCGCAGACCCTGGCTGGCTAATGCCGCCCTGACCAGTATGGCCAGTGGGTTCGGTGGATTGAGCCAAGGGAGTGGCAGGTGGAGGGATGACCAAAGGCCTGACTTGTGTCAGTGGCAGCTGGGTGCCCACTAATGGACCCTGCGCAGCAACATCAGCTGTGGCAGGGTCGTTGGCCGCAACGGTCCTGGTTGGCAGACTCACAACCGGGGTGCTGTTGGGTGCATCTGCCCCTGCACTTGCCAACACCCGGCTGTTCGGGGCAGCAGATGACATGACTGCCCCAGGGACACGTGTCTTGGTCTGAGCAGCCCGGCCTGCCCCTATGGTTTCCCCCCTGGCCTGTTGGAGATCTACCAAGGGCTCTTCATGGCTGCACCGACACATGGCACAACATTGTGCTCAAGTGGCGCACCCCTGCCTCTTCCCCCTCTGTGGCTGCCCTGGACACCCTGGAGTCCCCCTACTCCCTGGTCACCACGGCCACGTCCCCGACCACGCCCGCCACGAGGAGTACGCCCAGCTGAGGTGCCCCTCACCTTTGGTGGCCTCCCAACCATGGCACAGATGTAGTAGTGCTGGCACAGATGGAGTGGTGCCAATGGGAGGTGTACACCACAATTGACCTGGGCAATTGGGGTGAAGGGGGTGGGAAGCAAGATGTTAACAGCCCCCCTGCACCTGCAAGGCTGTATGTGACCCCGGTGATGTGGTGATGGGTCACGCAACGCTCAGGCACCCCAAAACTGCAGTAAAACCGTGCACGCAACCCTGCAGCCTACGTGCGTGGATTCAACCTCCCGCAGTACGCGGTGGCACCCAGTAACACGAATAACGCGTATGCGTGGGACACGCAGGCTACTATGACATCGAAAATGGGTGCGATACACAGGGGCACCCGCAGTGGGTAAAAGAGCGTGTGCGACTCACCGCCTGACTAGCGCGATGCAGAAAAACACGCGTAGCCAATACCCCCGCCAAAAGAAGAGATACGTCCTTGATAGCTGTGAAGTTGTGATGGCGCGCGAAACAACAGGAAGCAGCAACACACGTCGGTCTCCACGAAAGGCACGTGCAGCGAACTGCTGGGCCCGCTCACCTTTAACCCGTGCTGAGGGAAACGCACGCGCGCGTCACGTCACTTATGCGCATGGGCCCTTTCTTCGTATTACATGCGGACGTGCAGTTTTTAACGCGCGCTTACGCGCATGGGCCCTTTCCTCGTATTACACGCGGACGTGCAGTTTCCACGCGCGCTTAGGCGCATGGCCCTTTCCTCGTATTACACGCGGACGTGCAGTTTTTCACGTGCGCTGAAATGCCCATGCACGTCTGTACGCGTCACGTCACAGGGGCGCTTGCGCTTGAGGGGCCTTCTGTCCAATGAAAATGCGTATGCGTGCAGACGCGCTTACGCGCTAAGGGCCTTTCCTCGAATTATACGCTGACGTGCAGATTTTTCACGTGCCAAATCACTCGGTATCAAGCTGGCCACGCGTAAGCACACGGAAGACCACGCTCCTGCCCAGAAGGCCGAACTACTGCCCCCCAGAGCCCCGAGCACGCTCCCACCTGCCATCTGCTGCTGCCTGACTGCCTGCTGCCCACGTGCACTGCCATTTGCTGCCTGCACATCAGCCAGGGGTGCTGTTGCTGTGACCACCCCTGCTGGAACCGAAGACTCCCGACTGGGATTCCATCGCTCCACAGCCCAGCCCCAGGGCCCAGTTGCCCACCCACTCCTGCCTCTGGGGTTGTCATGTCGGGGCAAACACCATCTGTGACCACTGACAACCCCCGGCCAGAGAGGCAGAGGGGCACCAGCTTCAGTGCCACCGAAGTTGGTGTCCTGGTGGAGCAAGTCCTGGGGCAGTATGATGCCCTCTTCGGAAGTTCCCGCGCCGACAAGGAAGGACGGACTCGGATCTGGACTGACATCGTGACTGCCATCAACGCGGAGGCGGTGGCAGTCCGTGACTTACAACATGTCAGGAAGCCCTGGGAGGACTTCAGGTCCAGGACCCTGAACAAGGCCCGGCGCCTCTTGAAGGCAGCGGATGCCAAGGGGCGCCGGGGCCACTTGTCGGAAGAACAGATGAGGGTCCTGGAACGCATATCCCCAGCGCTCCACGTCCAGGTCCTAGAGAAGCAGACCCGTCTGGAGTCGAGCGGTGAGTGTACATGCATCCTGATTGTGAGTAGTGTGTGTGGTGATTATTCAGTAGTGTGCAGGTTGCGCATCTGTTTGTATGGGGTCGAGTATGGGTGGGGGTGTACAGGGCCGTGGGGCTGACACATGCGAGGGCTGTAATGTGTGAGACATGGATGGTGCTTGTGTGTGTAGGCTTGCATGCCAAATGCAGTTGTGTGGGCACACATGTTTGGATGAATGTGTATGTAAGTAGACATGTCCGTGATGTCACGCATGTATGTTGTTTTCGGCTGCATGTATCAGCACTGTGTACATGTGCATGTGTGTGTATTTGACAAGGGTGCAACAGTGATGCAACATGGATGCATGTGACAGCGGTATGTGGAAGCCTGATTGGCAGATGTGACATGGATGCCCGTCTAAACAGTGCGACACTTGGCAGAGGTGTACACATGCATGCAAGTGTGGTGGTGTGTGTACATGTGTGGTGCACTTCCTGTGTTGCATGTGATGTCTGGCTCACCTTTGGCTGCTCAAGCTGTTGTATGTGTATGGATGGTGGTGGCAGTTGCGATATGGCTGTGGTATGGCTCATGTGTGCGAGTTGTAATGACATGTGTGTTGGGGATTGTGATGACATGTCTGAGGTTTGCCAATGCCACTCATGTACAACTGTCATGTGTGTATGTGTCCATTGTACAGTGCCCTGATGCCTGTGTTTTGTTTCTCCCTGTCTGCAGCGTCAACTGATGAAGAGGGCGGAGAAGGTGCTGTGGAGCACAGCGGCGGGGATCCGACCGCCAGCCGGAGATGCAAGGCCCGGCTCCCCTCCCAGGTTGTCATCTCGTCGGGGAGTGAGGAGTCCGGTGCCGCGTCCCAGGCCGCAGCTGCCGGGGGGAGGTCCAAGAGGCGGAGGTTGGAATTGGACTCCTCGGCAGCAGAAGGGGCAGCTGGGACCCCACAGGGCCCAACAGGGGAAGATGGCACGGAGTCATCCAGGTTGGTGGGGGGTTTGGTGGAGGAGGAGGCCGTGCAAGCACCAGAGACGGGGTCTGGAGGTGGGGATCCCACTGGTGCTAGTGGTGCAGTGCAGGACCAGTGACAGGAGGCAGCACAGGCCGCCGCGGAGGTGCCTGTGTGCAATCCTGTCCCCGATCCTGTCCCTGCATCATCTTGCACCAGCAGGGATGTCTACGTCCAGACCCGTTTTCAGGCAGGGGATGAGCTCACGTCAACTGGCCTTCCTCTGCCTGCAGACGTGGCTATCCAGGACCGGGTTGAGCCTGTCCTGGCTGGTGTGGCGTTGCGTCAACGGGCCATGCGAGGTGACCCGCAGTCTTTTCATGGAGAGACTGCACGTCATCTCGAATCGCTCGTTGACCACGTTAGCCTGCTGGGACAGGTCACCCAGGCCGGATTCCTCCGTCTGATGGGGCTTGCTCCGACCCCCTCCTCAACTGGACCCCCTACGCGCCAGTCGTCCTCTGTGCCATCTTCCCACCCATCAGTCACCTGGGTGCCCTGTGGAGCTGCCTCTGACGGTGCGGCCAGGCTGGTGGAGGAGGCATCCCTGCCACAGTCGGGAGTCGGACGTCCAGCAGGGGTGGCCACATCTGCGACTGCACCCCAGCCGGCGGAGGATGTGCAGGCAGCAGGAGGCAGTGCACGGGCAGAGGCACAGCAGCAGCAGCAACGTGGTGGGAGCCATGAAGGCTCGGGGCCTTCGACATCGGAGCGGCAGGCATCGGCCGGAGGGCAGGAGGACCCAGGACAGAGAGTGTCTTCCGTGTGGCAGCGGTTGGGCCACGCCATAGATGCGGAGCGGCAGCGGGTGGAAGAGGCACGGCTCACAATGGTCAGGGCGGAGAACTCCATGCGGAGGGCCCTGAGGCGGGCCGAGTGCCTCGAGGCAATCCGCAGGGGTTTGGAGGTGGAGACGTCGACGGCCCTGCGGACCCTCGGGGCCATGGAGGAAGACCGCCTCCGGGACATTGAGGAGGAGTTCGATGATGCCCAGGCCCGGAACATCCACAAGTGAGCCGTGAAACTAGCCCGCTGCCCTTGTACATAGTTTCTAGGTAGTGTTAGGTTTCATTTTTGTTTTTATTTTATTTGGACCTTTCGGACATTGGCCACATTTTTGTATATAGTTTATTTTATTAGTTAGTGTAGTTAGATAGGTTTCCTTTATTTTGTTGGGATAATGGACCCTGGATTGTTCCCATGTACATAGTTGACAGTTGGATTGTATTTTTTTTCTATTTTTGACCATGGAGCAATGGCTTTATTTTTTCTTTCCCATTGGATTTTGTTTTGTGGACATTGACTTTGGACATTACTTTGGATTTTTATTTTTGGTTTTGCTTTTTTTCACGGACATGCTTTTCATTTTTGTACATTCACATTTCTGTTTCTTCATTTTTTATTCTATTGATGTTTCCTTTAATACATATTATTTTTGATGAACTTCAATGTGTGGTATCTCATTGGTTTCATGCATTTCATGATATGTGTTTTGAGATTCACTGACACCCATTGGGTGTATGTGAGGGAAATGTGTTTGTTTCGGAACTTGCAATTGGTGTTCTGTGATGTAATTGCAAATTATGAGTGGGTGGATGCAATACTCGGGTGGGTGTTTTGCATTTGGAGGCTGACCATAGGGACCAGGGATCTAGATTGTGATGACATGTTGGCTGGGGAACATGAGTTGCACATGGGTGGGGGCCTGCTGGCAGGTGTCCCACAGTGCTGGGGGTGGTGGGAGACATGGGTGGGGGCCTGGTGGAGGCTGCCCCTGGTGACTGGGGGGTGGGGGTGGTGGGAGACATGGGTGGGAGCCTGGTGGAGGCTGCCCCTGGTGGCTGGGGGGTGGGGGTGGTGGGGAACATGAGTTGGACATGGGTGGGGGCCTGCTGGCAGGTGGCCCACAGTGCTGGGGGGTGGGGGTGGTGGGGAACATGAGTTGGACATGGGTGGGGGCCTGCTGGCAGGTGCCCCACGGTGCTGGGGGGTGGGGGTGGTGGGGAACATGAGTTGGACATGGGTGGGGGCCTGGCGGAGGCTGCCCCTGCACTGCTGGGGGGTGGGGGTGGTGTGAGACATGGGTGGGGGCCTGGTGGAGGCTGCCCCTGGTGACTGGGGGGGTGGGGGTCGTGTGAGACATGGGTGGGGGCCTGGTGGAGGCTGCCCCTGGTGACTGGGGGGGTGCGGGTGGTGGGAGACATGGGTGGGGGCCTGGTGGAGGCTGCCCCTGGTGGCTGGGGGGTGGGGGTGGTGGGGAACATGAATTGGACATGGGTGGGGGCCTGCTGGCAGGTGCCCCACAGTGCTGGGGGGTGTGGGTGGTGTGAGACATGGGTGGGGGCCTGGTGGAGGCTGCCCCTGCACTGCTGGGGGTGGGGGTGGTGTGAGACATGGGTGGGGGCCTGGTGGAGGCTGCCCCTGCACTGCTGGGGGGTGGGGGTGGTGTGAGACATGGGTGGGGGCCTAGTGGAGGCTGCCCCTGCACTGCTGGGGGGTGGGGGTGGTGTGAGACATGGGTGGGGCCCTGGTGGAGGCTGCCCCTGCACTGCTGGGGTGTGGGGGTGGTGGGAGACATGGGTGGGGGCCTGGCGGAGGCTGCCCCTGGTGGCTGGGGGGTGGGGGTGGTGTGAGACATGGGTGGGGGCCTGGTGGAGGCTGCCCCTGGTGACTGGGGGGGTGGGGGTGGTGTGAGACATGGGTGGGGGCCTGGTGGAGGCTGCCCCTGCACTGCTGGGGGGTGGGGGTGGTGGGAGACATGGGTGGGGGCCTGGTGGAGGCTGCCCCTGGTGGCTGGGGGGTGGGGGTGGTGGGAGACATGGGTGGGGCCTGCTGGCAGGTGCCCCACAGTGCTGGGGGGTGGGGGTGGTGGAGAACATGAGTTGTACATGGGTGGGGGCCTGCTGGCAGGTGCCCCACAGTGCTGGGGGGTGGGGGTGGTGGGGAACATGGTTGGACATGGGTGGGGGCCTGCTGGCAGGTGACCCACAGTGCTGGGGGGTGGGGTGGTGTGAGACATGGGTGGGGGCCTGGTGGAGGCTGCCCCTGCACTGCTGGGGGGTGGGGGTGGTGTGAGACATGGGTGGGGGCCTGGTGGAGGCTGCCCCTGGTGACTGGGGGGTGGTGTGAGACATGGGTGGGGGCCTGGTGGAGGCTGCCCCTGGTGGCTGGGGGTGGGGGTGGTGGGAGACATGGGTGGGGCCTGCTGGCAGGTGCCCCACAGTGCTGGGGGGTGGGGGTGGTGGAGAACATGAGTTGTACATGGGTGGGGGCCTGCTGGCAGGTGCCCCACAGTGCTGGGGGGTGGGGGTGGTGGGGAACATGGTTGGACATGGGTGGGGGCCTGCTGGCAGGTGACCCACAGTGCTGGGGGGTGGGGTGGTGTGAGACATGGGTGGGGGCCTGGTGGAGGCTGCCCCTGCACTGCTGGAGGGTGGGGGTGGTGTGAGACATGGGTGGGGGCCTGGTGGAGGCTGCCCCTGGTGACTGAGGGGTGGTGTGAGACATGGGTGGGGGCCTGGTGGAGGCTGCCCCTGGTGGCTGGGGGTGGGGGTGGTGGGGAACATGAGTTGGACATGGGTGGGGGCCTGCTGGCAGGTGCCCCACAGTGCTGGGGGGGTGGGGGTGGTGTGAGACATGGGTGGGGGCCTGGTGGTGGGTGCCCCTGCACTGCTGGGGGGTGGGGGTGGTGGGAGACATGGGTGGGGGCCTGCTGGCAGGTGCCCCACGGTGCTGGGGGGTGGGGGTGGTGGGGAACATGAGTTGGACATGGGTGGGGGCCTGCTGGCAGGTGCCCCACAGTGCTGGGGGGTGGGGGTGGTGTGAGACATGGGTGGGGGCCTGGTGGAGGCTGCCCCTGGTGGCTGGGGGGTGGGGGTGGTGGGAGACATGGGTGGGGGCCTGGTGGTGGGTCCCCCTGCACTGCTGGGGGGTGGGGGTGGTGGGAGACATGTGTGGGGCCTGGTGGAGGGTGCCCCTGGTGACTGGGGGTGCAGGGGGACATGCGTTGGTGGGCAGTAGTGCAAGATGACATGTGGGTTAGCTGGGGGTCATGGCCATGGTGGATGGTGTGCCTGCAGGACATGTGCAGGGTAGGCCCCTGTGGTGTGAGCCACCTGCAGGGGCCGTGGAGGGTGTAGAGGGAACACCTGGGAGGACCCACACGTGCAATTCACGTGTGCTGCTCCCCGCGCACCCCTGTAATACACGTACCCTGATCGAATCGCGTGTGGAACTTCCCGCGCACCCCTGGAATACACGTACCCTGCTGAAATCGCGTGTGGCACTTCCCGCGCACCCCTGTAATACACGTACCCTGATGGAATCGCGTGTGGGACTTCCCGCGCACCCCTGGAATACACGTACCCTGCTGATTTTGCGTGTGAAACTTCCCCCGCACCCCGAAATACACGTACCCTGATGGAATCGCATGTGGAACTTCCCGCGCACCCCTGAGATACGCGTACCCTGCTCGCACGGGCCCAATCGCGTGTGGAAATTCCCGCGCACCCCTGAAATACACGTACCCTGCTGTAATCGCGTGTGTAACTTCCCCTGCACCCTGAAATACACGTACCCTGCTGATATCGGGTGTGGAACTTCACGCGCACCCCTGAAATACACATACCCTGAGGAAATCGCGTGTGTAACTTCCCCTGCACCCTGAAATACACTTACCCTGCTGATATCGCGTGTGGAACTTCCCGCGCACCCCTGAGATACACGTACCCTGCTCGCACGGGCCCAGTCACGTGTGGAAATTCCCGCGCACCCCTGTAATACACGTACCCTGGTGGAATCGCGTGTGGGACTTCCCGCGCACCCCTGGAATACACGTACCCTGCTGATTTCGTGTGTGGAACTTCCCCCGCACCCTGAAAAATACACGTAGCCTGATGGAATCGCGTGTGGAACTTCCCGCGCACCCCTGAGATACGCGTACCCTGCTCGCACGGGCCCAATCGTGTGTGGAAATTCACGCGCACCCCTGAAATACACGTACCCTGCAGAAATCGCGTGTGTAACTTCCCCTGCACCCTGAAATACATGTGCCCTGCTGATATCGCGTGTGGAACTTCACGCGCACCCCTGATATACACGTACCCTGCGGAAATCGCATGTGTAACTTCCCCTGCACCCTGAAATACACGTACCCTGCTGATATCGCGTGTGGAACTTCACGCGCACCCCTGAAATACACGTATCATGATGAAATCGCGTGTGGAACTTCCCGTGCACCCCTGAAATACGCGCACCCTGCTCGCACGGGGCCAATCGCGTGAGGTACTTCCCGCGCACCCCAGTGATACACGTAGCCCGCTTGCTGTACTGGTACAGGGTTAGCGCAGCCCTTTGCGCTGGATTGGGTATATTGATGGCTTTTCCCTGCGCGAGAGGCGTTCTTGGGGGCGTAACTGGGTTGCTGCGCCACTGTGCGCCACGGCTGGTTTTGGTGGCTGGAATCCATGAATACGCTGTGCGCGGAAATGTGTTTTGGCGCACGCGGCTGGCGCAGGGATTCGCACGCGCACACTGTGCTCTGAATTCTATGAATTACCCCATAATCTCTTACGGAACTTAGAAAAAGGACCTATGTCTGCTAACAGTCCAGGAGCTACACCCGAATGGTGTGACAAGCTTATGAGTCACTTTGTGCTTAAGTTGAACCATATCAGTGAATCAATTGAGGCTAAAATTCTAGCCAGCCACCATGAATCACAAATTAAAACGGTGTCAGACTCTGTAGCCTTAGAACATGCTTCCATTCCCAAATTTGCATTTAGGTCAGTTTCACCAGCCGAAGTGGTAGATCTTTTAAGATGGCTGAAGGCAACATATTGTGCGACTGATCTCTGCCATGGAAAAGTTATAAAAGATTGTGCCCCTTTTTTGGCTAATATTATCGCTAATATTGTTAGAGAATCCTTTGTTACCATTATCATTCCAGATTCCATTAAAAGTACCCATATTGTGCATATTTTTTAAAAGGTCTCACTAGACCCAGGGGATCCTGGACACTACCGTCCTATTACAAATGTGAGTTTCTTGATGAAAATACTGGACAAAATGGAGGCAATTACAGCAATTTGTGGTTTTCCACAACCTCCTGGGGAAATACCAATCAGGTTTTCGTCCGTCTCATAGTACTGAAACATCAATGCTGGATGTCCAAGCCAATATATTTGACATTCTCGACAAAGGCAAGCTTGGACATTCCACCTGTCCGCTGGTTTTGGCGTTTTGGACCATAACGTCTTACTGGAAAGACTGTCAAAATCTCTTAACTTGAATCAACAATCATGCAATTGGATTGATTTCTTTTTTTACGGAATAGGACTCCTGAAGTAGTGTTGGGCCAAGCATCATGGGACATATATCCCGTTACACAAGGAGTCCCACAGGGAGCGTATTTATCACCTCTACTGTTTATTTGTATATCAAGACATTACACGATTTGTTGGTTGACAATAGTATTCTGTTTGTAAATGATGTTGATGATACTCAGCTATTGGTTACTTTATCTGGGAATAAAGATGCTGATACCTGGTTGAGTAATGAAATCTTTGACATGGTCAGTGTCTGGATGCGAGACTGTCTCAGTGAACGAAAAACAGAGCTACTATTGTTAGCTACGCCGGCCATGTCAAAAAAGATTGGCAACACCTATGATTCACTAACTCTGGGTACTCACCTTATCCCGATCTTAAGGAAAGCGAAATCATTCGGTATTACCGTCCACTCGAATGTGAACATGATTGGTCATATTTCATCTGTAGGTCGTGCTCGTCACTGCTCAGTCAGATTATGCTGTTAATCGCTAGTTCTAATGTGGCGACGGTTGCCAGAGCAATCATAGGAAACAAACTGGATTATGGCAATGCATTGCTATTGGGGACCCCAGCATATGGTATGGCCCGACCGCAGGTAGTGCAAAATGCTGCAGCCAGAATAATATCTGACACTGGTCGTCGTGAGCATATCACAGCGGTGCTAAAATATATGCTTTGGCTCCCAATCCCTTAACAGTAGCACACAAATACCTATATGATAGTGTGCTGGAATATACTACACAAACGTCTCAAGTGCTACAAACCAACCTGTGCACTGCGCTTGGGGTCTGAACATCGTATGGTCTGCAAACGCATCTGTACGGGCGGTAAATCATTTCAGGCCTCCGCACCTGCATTGTGGGCCTCCATGAGGTCTGAACCTTCCACTCTATCCTTCAGGAAAACATGGAAAACTTTATTATTCGCTGAATTCTGATTGATATGGTAGGTTATTTATAACGCGCTTAAGCGCGTACCTGGGCATCGAGCCTGTGGTGCTCCGTGTCGTCTTGCTTCCAAGGCAAGCACGTTGCCCCTGAGCTATCCTCCCGAGACGATTGAGTGACTGATTTATATTTTCCACCTTGAAGTTTATGCTTTGTTCTTCAATCTTGGTTTTTGCTTTTTTGCCTCTCCCTTATCTGTTTTGGCGCTCTGGTATTGCCCTTTGATGCCCATGTGCTTAAGCGCATAATAAATGAATAACGAAATTAAAAAGTCCCAGCCGCCGACACTTTCAATTACCATCTGCCCAATAGCTGCTGTGGAAATGGAAATTATTTCTCAAGCATGCTCAACGTCTGGGTTGCCCTCTTGAAGTTTGATCAGCAAAAGATGTCTTATGTGGCATTTATCGAGCGCCAACTGCCACTGGTAAGGCCTTGAAGCGCTGTGAGGAGGTACGCCCTTTGGAAGACCATAGTGAGTGGATTGAAAAGTGATAAACGTAGTTGAGAAATGTGAGTGTGCATTTATAGCCATAATGAAGGTAGGTAGGGAGTAAAGATGTGCACATGCTATCCATTCAGTATTCAGTATTATGAGCAAACATTAGATCAACCAATCATCCTTGACTGGTGCTGTGCCGTCTGACTTTAGGACAGCAACAGTGATTTAAAAAAAAACATCGACCAAGCTAACATTAGGCCAATTTCACATTTCCCATTCCTGGGCAAACTACTTGAATCCATTCCCAATGTCAACGAGGACTTCTCCAAGGAAACAGCACAGATATGGTGGTCTTGGTTATCCCCAACGGCATTTGCAGATTGGTTATCGATGATAGCTCAGGAGTTTTGGCGCTGCTGGATTAAATCTCTGCATTTCATACCGTAGACTATGACATTCTGTTTGGTCACTGTGCATGGTTTGGTGTCTCTGGCATGACGCGTCAAAGGATCAAATCTTTTCTAAGAAGCAGATCTCAGATAATGACCTTTGCCGATGAATGTCGGCAGTGTTCCACAGGGATCTGCTTTCTCTTCCCTCCAGATTACTGCTTGGGATGCATTCTTACGATTATGACCTGTACATTTTAATAAATTCAGCTACTCCAGAGTTCTTGGTGGCTATCAATCAGCAGATCAATATGAATAGTGTAAAACTGAACCATGAATCCTAGCCTAGCCTCTCTCCTTTGACCTAATGACTTTATGTCCATCGCTCCCGCCATCCCCAGTAGTTAGGATAGCCTCTCTCCTTTGACCTAATGACTTTATGTCCATCGCTCCCGCTATCCCCAGTAGTTAGGATAGCCTCTCTCCTTTGACCTAATGACTTTATGTCCATCGCTCCCGCCATCCCCAGTAGTTAGGATAGCCTCTCTCCTTTGACCTAATGACTTTATGTCCATCGCTCCCGCCATCCCCAGTAGTTAGGATAGCCTCTCTCCTTTGACCTAATGACTTTATGTCCATCGCTCCCGCCATCCCCAGTAGTTAGGATAGCCTCTCTCCTTTGACCTAATGACTTTATGTCCATCGCTCCCGCCATCCCCAGTAGTTGGGATAGTCTCTCTTCTTTGACCTAATGACTTTATGTCCAGCTCCCCCATCAGCCCCAGTAGTTAGGATAGTCTCTCTCCTTTGACCTAATGACTTTATGTCCATCGCTCCCGCCATCCCCAGTAGTTAGGATAGCCTCTCTCCTTTGACCTAATGACTTTATGTCCATCGCTCCCGCCATCCCCAGTAGTTAGGATAGCCTCTCTCCTTTGACCTAATGACTTTATGTCCATCTCCCCGTCATCCCCAGTAGTTAGGATAGTCTCTCTCCTTTGACCTAATGACTTTATGTCCATCTCCCCCGTCATCCCCAATAGTTAGGATAGCCTCTCTCCTTTGACCTAATGACTTTATGTCCATCGCTCCCGCCATCCCCAGTAGTTAGGATAGCCTCTCTCCTTTGACCTAATGACTTTATGTCCATCGCTCCCGCCATCCCCAGTAGTTGGGATAGTCTCTCTTCTTTGACCTAATGACTTTATGTCCAGCTCCCCCATCAGCCCCAGTAGTTAGGATAGTCTCTCTCCTTTGACCTAATGACTTTATGTCCACCCCCCCCCCGTCATCCACAGTAGTTAGGATAGCCTCTCTCCTTTGACCTAATGACTTTATGTCCATCTCCCCCATCATCCCCAGTAGTTAGGATAGTCTCTCTCCTTTGACCTAATGACTTTATGTCCATCTCCCCCCATCCCCAGTAGTTAGGATAGTCTCTCTCCTTTGACCTAATGACTTTATGTCCATCGCTCCCGCCATCCCCAGTAGTTAGCATAGCCTCTTTCCTTTGACCGAATGACTTTATGTCCATCGCTCCCGCCATTCCCAGTAGTTAGCATAGCCTCTCTCCTTTGACCTAATGACTTTATCTCCAGCTCCCCCGCCATCCCCAGTAGTTAGGATAGTCTCTCTCCTTTGACCTAATGACTTTATGTCCATCTCCCCCGTCATCACCAGTAGTTAGGATAGTCTCTCTCCTTTGACCTAATGACTTTATGTCCATGGCTCCAGCCATCCCCAGTAGTTAGGATAGTCTCTATCTTTTGGCCTAATGACTTTATGTCCATCTCCCCCATCATCCCCAGAAGTTAGGATAGTCTCTCTCCTTTGACCTAATGACTTTATGTCCATCGCTCCCGCCATCCCCAGTAGTTAGGATAGCCTCTCTCCTTTGACCTAATGACTTTATGTCCATCGCTCCCGCCATCCCCAGTAGTTAGCATAGCCTCTCTCCTTTGACCTAATGACTTTATGTCCATTGCTCCCGCCATCCCCAGTAGTTAGCATAGCCTCTCTCCTTTGACCTAACGACTTTATGTCCATTGCTCCCGCCATCCCCAGTAGTTAGCATAGCCTCTCTCTTTTGACCTAATGACTTTATGTCCAGCTCCCCCGCCATCCCCAGTAGTTAGGATAGTCTCTCTCCTTTGACCTAATGACTTTATGTCCATCTCCCCCGTCATCCCCAGTAGTTAGGATAGTCTCTCTCCTTTGACCTAATGACTTTATGTCCATCGCTCCCGCCATCCCCAGTAGTTAGGATAGCCTCTCTCCTTTGACTTAATGACTTTATGTCCATCGCTCCCACCATCCCCAGTAGTTAGCATAGCCTCTCTCCTTTGACCTAATGACTTTATGTCCATTGCTCCCCTGCCATCCCCAGTAGTTAGGATAGCCTCTCTCTTTTGACCTAATGACTTTATGTCCATCTCCCCCATCATCCCCAGTAGTTAGGATAGTCTCTCTCCTTTGACCTAATGACTTTATGTCCATCTCCCCCATCATCCCCAGTAGTTAGGATAGTCTCTCTCCTTTGACCTAATGACTTTATGTCCATCGCTCCTGCCATCCCCAGTAGTTAGGATAGTCTCTCTCCTTTGACCTAATGACTTTATGTCCATCGCTCCCGCCATCCCCAGTAGTTAGGATAGCCTCTCTCCTTTGACCTAATGACTTTATGTCCATCGCTCCCGCCATCCCCAGTAGTTAGGATAGCCTCTCTCCTTTGACCTAATGACTTTATGTCCATCTCCCCCATCATCCCCAGTAGTTAGGATAGTCTCTCTCATTTGACCTAATGACTTTATGTCCATCGCTCCCGCCATCCCCAGTAGTTAGGATAGCCTCTCTCCTTTGACCTAATGACTTTATGTCCATCGCTCCCGCCATCTCATTTGACCTAATGACTTTATGTCCATCTCCCCCGTCATCCCCAGTAGATTGGATAGCCTCTCTCCTTTGACCTACTGATTTATGTCCATCTCCCCCGTCATCCCCAGTAGTTAGGATAGTCTCTCTCCTTTGACCTAATGACTTTATGTCCATCTCCCCCGTCACCCCCAGTAGTTAGGATAGCCTCTCTCCTTTGACCTAATGACTTTATGTCCATTTCCCCCGTCATCTCCAGTAGTTAGGATAGTCTCTCTCCTTTGACCTAATGACTTTATGTCCATCTCCCCCGTCATCTCCAGTAGTTAGGATAGTCTCTCTCCTTTGACCTAATGACTTTATGTCCATCGCTCCCGCCATCCCCAGTAGTTAGCATAGTCTCTCTCCTTTGACCTAATGACTTTATGTCTATCGCTCCCGCCATCCCCAGTAGTTAGGATAGTCTCTCTCCTTTGACCTAATGACTTTATGTACATCTCCCCTGTCATCCCCAGTAGTTAGGATAGTCTCTCTCCTTTGACCTAATGACTTTATGTCCATCGCTCCCGCCATCCCCAGTAGTTAGGATAGTCTCTCTCCTTTGACCTAATGACTTTATGTCCATCGCTCCCGCCATCCCCAGTAGTTAGGATAGTCTCTCTCCTTTGACCTAATGAATTTATGTCCATCTCCCCTGCCATCCCCAGTACTTAGGATAGTCTCTCTCCTTTGACCTAATGACTTTATGTCCATCGCTCCCGCCATCCCCAGTAGTTAGGATAGTCTCTCTCCTTTGACCTAATTACTTTACGTCCATTGCTCCCGCCATCCCCAGTTAGGATAGTCTCTCTCCTTTGACCTAATGACTTTATGTCCATCTCCCCCGTCATCCCCAGTAGTTAGGATAGTCTCTCTCCTTTGACTTAATGACTTTATGTCCATCGCTCCCGCCATCCCCAGTAGTTAGGATAGCCTCTCTCCTTTGACCTACTCATTTATGTCCATCTCCCCCGTCATCCCCAGTAGTTAGGATAGTCTCTCTCCTTTGACCTAATGACTTTATGTCCATCGCTCCCGCCATCCCCAGTAGTTAGGATAGTCTCTCTCCTTTGACCTAATGACTTTATGTCCATCTCCCCCTGTCATCCCCAGTAGTTAGGATAGTCTCTCTCCTTTGACCTAATGACTTTATGTCCAGCTCCCCCTTCACCACCAGTAGTTAGGATAGTATCTCTCCTTTGACCTAATGACTTTATGTCCAGCTCCCCCGTCACCCCCAGTAGTTAGGATAGTCCCTCTCCTTTGACCAAATGACTTTATGTCCATCTCCCCCGTCATCCCCAGTAGTTAGGATAGCCTCTCTCCTTTGACCTAATGACTTTATGTCCAGCTCCCCCGTCAACCCCAGTAGTTAGGATAGCCTCTCTCCTTTGACCTAATGACTTTATGTCCATCTCCCCCGTCATCTCCAGTAGTTAGGATAGTCTCTCTACTTTGACCTAATGACTTTATGTCCATCTCCCCCGTCATCTCCAGTAGTTAGGATAGTCTCTCTCCTTTGACCTATTGACTTCATGTCCATCGCTCCCGCTATCCCCAGTAGTTAGCATAGTCTCTCTCCTTTGACCTAATGACTTTATGTCCATCTCCCCCATCACCCCAGTAGTTAGGATAGCCTCTCTCCTTTGACCTAACGACTTTATGTCCAGATCCCCCGCCATCCCCAGTAGTTAGGATAGCCTCTCTCCTTTGACCTAATGACTTTATGTCCATCCCCCCCGTCATCCCCAGTGGTTAGGATATCCTCTCTCCTTTGACCTAATGACTTTATGTCCATCTCCCCCATCACCCCCAGTAGTTAGGATAGTCTCTCTCCTTTGACCTAATGACTTTATGTCCATCTCCCCGTCATCCCCAGTAGTTAGGATAGTCTCTCTCCTTTGACCTAATGACTTTATGTCCATCTCCCCGTCATCCCCAGTAGTTAGGATAGTCTCTCTCCTTTGACCTAATGACTTTATGTCCATCGCTCCCGCCATCCCCAGTAGTTAGGATAGCCTCTCTCCTTTGACCTAATGACTTTATGTCCACCCCCCGTCATCCACAGTAGTTAGGATAGCCTCTCTCCTTTGACCTAATGACTTTATGTCCATCTCCCCCATCATCCCCAGTAGTTAGGATAGTCTCTCTCCTTTGACCTAATGACTTTATGTCCATCTCCCCCCATCCCCAGTAGTTAGGATAGTCTCTCTCCTTTGACCTAATGACTTTATGTCCATCGCTCCCACCATCCCCAGTAGTTAGTATAGCCTCTCTCCTTTGACCTAATGACTTTATGTCCATCTCCCCCGTCATCCCCAGTAGTTAGGATAGCCTCTCTCCTTTGACCTAATGACTTTATGTCCAGCTCCCCTGCCATCCCCAGTAGTTAGGATAGCCTCTCTCCTTTGACCTAATGACTTTATGTCCATCGCTCCCGCCATCCCCAGTAGTTAGGATAGCCTCTCTCCTTTGACCTAATGACTTTATGTCCAGCTCCCCCGCCATCCCCAGTAGTTAGGATAGCCTCTCTCCTTTGACCTAATGACTTTATGTCCATCTCCCCCGTCATCCCCAGTAGTTAGGATAGCCTCTCTCCTTTGACCTAATGACTTTATGTCCATCTCCCCCATCATCCCCAGTAGTTAGGATAGTCTCTCTCCTTTGACCTAATGACTTTATGTCCATCGCTCCCGCCATCCCCAGTAGTTAGGATAGCCTCTCTCCTTTGACCTAATGACTTTATGTCCATCGCTCCCGCCATCCCCAGTAGTTAGGATAGCTCTCTCCTTTGACCTAATGACTTTATGTCCATCTCCCCCGCCATCCCCAGTAGTTAGGATAGCCTCTCTCCTTTGACCTAACGACTTAATGTCCAGCTCCCCCGCCATCCCCAGTAGTTAGGATAGCCTCTCTCCTTTGACCTAACGACTTTATGTCCATCTCCCCCGTCATCCCCAGTAGTTAGGATAGCCTCTCTCCTTTGACCTAATGACTTTATGTCCATCTCCCCCATCATCCCCAGTAGTTAGGATAGTCTCTCTCCTTTTACCTAATGACGTTATGTCCATCGCTCACGCCATCCCCAGTAGTTAGGATAGCCTCTCTCCTTTGACCTAATGACTTTATGTCCATCGCTCCCGCCATCCCCAGTAGTT
This sequence comes from Ambystoma mexicanum, assembly GCF_040938575.1. Lineage (NCBI taxonomy): Eukaryota > Metazoa > Chordata > Amphibia > Caudata > Ambystomatidae > Ambystoma > Ambystoma mexicanum. Next base: position 39,586,036 of record NC_090934.1, read on the forward strand.
AGCATAGCCTCTTTCCTTTGACCGAATGACTTTATGTCCGTCGCTCCCGCCATCCCCAGTAGTTAGCATAGCCTCTCTCCTTTGACCTAATGACTTTATCTCCAGCTCCCCCGCCATCCCCAGTAGTTAGGATAGTCTCTCTCCTTTGACCTAATGACTTTATGTCCATCTCCCCCGTCATCACCAGTAGTTAGGATAGTCTCTCTCCTTTGACCTAATGACTTTATGTCCATGGCTCCAGCCATCCCCAGTAGTTAGGATAGTCTCTATCCTTTGACCTAATGACTTTATGTCCATCTCCCCCATCATCCCCAGAAGTTAGGATAGTCTCTCTCCTTTGACCTAATGACTTTATGTCCATCGCTCCCGCCATCCCCAGTAGTTAGGATAGCCTCTCTCCTTTGACCTAATGACTTTATGTCCATCGCTCCCGCCATCCCCAGTAGTTAGCATAGCCTCTCTCCTTTGACCTAATGACTTTATGTCCATTGCTCCCGCCATCCCCAGTAGTTAGCATAGTCTCTCTCCTTTGACCAAATGACTTTATGTCCATCTCCCCCGTCATCCCCAGTAGTTAGGATAGCCTCTCTCCTTTGACCTAATGACTTTATGTCCAGCTCCCCCGTCAACCCCAGTAGTTAGGATAGCCTCTCTCCTTTGACCTAATGACTTTATGTCCATCTCCCCGTCATCTCCAGTAGTTAGGATAGTCTCTCTACTTTGACCTAATGACTTTATGTCCATCTCCCCCGTCATCTCCAGTAGTTAGGATAGTCTCTCTCCTTTGACCTAATGACTTTATGTCCATCGCTCCCGCTATCCCCAGTAGTTAGCATAGTCTCTCTCCTTTGACCTAATGACTTTATGTCCATCTCCCCCATCACCCCAGTAGTTAGGATAGCCTCTCTCCTTTGACCTGACGACTTTATGTCCAGATCCCCCGCCATCCCCAGTAGTTAGGATAGCCTCTCTCCTTTGACCTAATGACTTTATGTCCATCCCCCCCGTCATCCCCAGTGGTTAGGATATCCTCTCTCCTTTGACCTAATGACTTTATGTCCATCTCCCCCATCACCCCCAGTAGTTAGGATAGTCTCTCTCCTTTGACCTAATGACTTTATGTCCATCTCCCCGTCATCCCCAGTAGTTAGGATAGTCTCTCTCCTTTGACCTAATGACTTTATGTCCATCTCCCCGTCATCCCCAGTAGTTAGGATAGTCTCTCTCCTTTGACCTAATGACTTTATGTCCATCGCTCCTGCCATCCCCAGTAGTTAGGATAGCCTCTCTCCTTTGACCTAATGACTTTATGTCCACCCCCCCGTCATCCACAGTAGTTAGGATAGCCTCTCTCCTTTGACCTAATGACTTTATGTCCATCTCCCCCATCATCCCCAGTAGTTAGGATAGTCTCTCTCCTTTGACCTAATGACTTTATGTCCATCTCCCCCCATCCCCAGTAGTTAGGATAGTCTCTCTACTTTGACCTAATGACTTTATGTCCATCTCCCCCGTCATCTCCAGTAGTTAGGATAGTCTCTCTCCTTTGACCTAATGACTTTATGTCCATCGCTCCCGCTATCCCCAGTAGTTAGCATAGTCTCTCTCCTTTGACCTAATGACTTTATGTCCATCTCCCCCATCACCCCAGTAGTTAGGATAGCCTCTCTCCTTTGACCTGACGACTTTATGTCCAGATCCCCCGCCATCCCCAGTAGTTAGGATAGCCTCTCTCCTTTGACCTAATGACTTTATGTCCATCCCCCCCGTCATCCCCAGTGGTTAGGATATCCTCTCTCCTTTGACCTAATGACTTTATGTCCATCTCCCCCATCACCCCCAGTAGTTAGGATAGTCTCTCTCCTTTGACCTAATGACTTTATGTCCATCTTCCCGTCATCCCCAGTAGTTAGGATAGTCTCTCTCCTTTGACCTAATGACTTTATGTCCATCTCCCCGTCATCCCCAGTAGTTAGGATAGTCTCTCTCCTTTGACCTAATGACTTTATGTCCATCGCTCCTGCCATCCCCAGTAGTTAGGATAGCCTCTCTCCTCTGACCTAATGACTTTATGTCCACCCCCCCGTCATCCACAGTAGTTAGGATAGCCTCTGTCCTTTGACCTAATGACTTTATGTCCATCTCCCCCATCATCCCCAGTAGTTAGGATAGTCTCTCTCCTTTGACCTAATGACTTTATGTCCATCGCTCCCACTATCCCCAGTAGTTAGTATAGCCTCTCTCCTTTGACCTAATGACTTTATGTCCATCTCCCCTTTCATCCCCAGTAGTTAGGATAGCCTCTCTCCTTTGACCTAATGACTTAATGTCCAGCTCCCCCGCCATCCCCAGTAGTTAGGATAGCCTCTCTCCTTTGACCTAATGACTTTATGTCCATCTCCCCCGTCATCCCCAGTAGTTAGGATAGCCTCTCTCCTTTGACCTAATGACTTTATGTCCATCTCCCCCATCATCCCCAGTAGTTAGGATAGTCTCTCTCCTTTGACCTAATGACTTTATGTCCATCTCCCCCATCATCCCCAGTAGTTAGGATAGTCTCTCTCCTTTGACCTAATGACTTTATGTCCATCGCTCCCGCCATCCCCAGTAGTTAGGATAGCCTCTCACCTTTGACCTAATAACTTTATGTCCATCGCTCCCGCCATCCCCAGTAGTTAGGATAGCCTCTCTCCTCTGACCTAATGACTTTATGTCCATCTCCCCCGCCATCCCCAGTAGTTAGGATAGCCTCTCTCCTTTGACCTAAAGACTTTATGTCCAGCTCCCCCGCCATCCCCAGTAGTTAGGATAGCCTCTCTCCTTTGACCTAACGACTTTATGTCCATCTCCCCCGTCATCCCCAGTAGTTAGGATAGCCTCTCTCCTTTGACCTAACGACTTTATGTCCATCTCCCCCATCATCCCCAGTAGTTAGGATAGTCTCTCTCCTTTTACCTAATGACGTTATGTCCATCGCTCACGCCATCCCCATTAGTTAGGATAGCCTCTCTCCTTTGACCTAATGACTTTATGTCCATCGCTCCCGCCATCCCCAGTAGTTAGCATAGCCTCTTTCCTTTGACCGAATGACTTTATGTCCGTCGCTCCCGCCATCCCCAGTAGTTAGCATAGCCTCTCTCCTTTGACCTAATGACTTTATCTCCAGCTCCCCCGCCATCCCCAGTAGTTAGGATAGTCTCTCTCCTTTGACCTAATGACTTTATGTCCATCTCCCCCGTCATCACCAGTAGTTAGGATAGTCTCTCTCCTTTGACCTAATGACTTTATGTCCATGGCTCCAGCCATCCCCAGTAGTTAGGATAGTCTCTATCCTTTGACCTAATGACTTTATGTCCATCTCCCCCATCATCCCCAGAAGTTAGGATAGTCTCTCTCCTTTGACCTAATGACTTTGGCCCTCATTACGACCCTGGCGGAAAGTGACTGACATGCCCGCCATAGCGTAAATAGCGTTTCCGCCACGGCACGACGGAGGAAAGTGCGGCCAATCCCGACCCATCGGGCACGAGCATCACGCCATGGCGGAAGTGCAAAGTCCGCGATGGCGGAAATGACCCCAAAACGCCCCTTACCGCCGTCGTACTTCGCCCTAGGTGCAATTCCGCCACCCATCCAAGCGGACACCGTAATGAGCGGTCAGCGCAAAATACGGTCACCGTAAATATACGGAAACGGAAGTAAAAACATGGGGCCGGAACGGGAAACTGCACGCCGCACACCTATAAAAGAGAATACCAACACAACCATTAAAAATCCGACCCTGAGACACATCCCAACCCGTTAGCCACCCCAGGTAAAATAATAAATATGGGCAAAGTAGCAAAAAAAGCGTGCGACCGCAAGCGGCAGGTCCACTTCTCCCACGAGGAACTCACCGTGCTCACTGAGACCCTCCAGGAGAATGCTGCCGTCGTCTTCTCCACGCAAATGACCAGGACGGCACTAGCGAACAAGAAGGCAATATGGGCCCTGGTGGCACAGCGGGTAAGTGCGGTGGGGACCGCACCCCGCAACCCACAGCAATGCAGAAAGCGATGGGACGACCTACGGATACGCGTCCGGAGCATACTCTCTGCCAACCGGAACATTGCCACAGCTACCGAGGGAGGATCGGAATCACCCATCAAGTTGACCCCCTGGGAAGAAATCTGTGCCTCCACCATTGGAATGGAGAGCATAGAGGGAGTCGGAGGGATGGAGAAAGGAGTGCAGACATCAGAAGATTCAGGTAGGTGGCCCAAATTAAACTATGCCAAATCCGCATTTACCAACCATGTGAAGTACCACGTGTCCCCATAGTGCAACAGAAATACATGTCCAGGAGAACGACCACATACATTGCCATGACAGCGACCCTTAAAAGCCAGATTAAAGAAATAAATAATTAAAAATCCAACAAACCCACTCAACATGTGCACCATGCACACCCTAACTGAAGACAGCAAAATAACTGCATCCCCAATCCACACAGAAATGAGACCACCCCCAAGGCCCTGACCCAAATCACCCCCAGGTACCACTCCAATGCATGTGATGCAATTGCCATTCCAATACCACAGACCCATGTATAACGCTCGCCCTCCTTTACTCCACCACAGGGTCCGATTCCAACGACGAGCTCCAGGACACCCCTACCAGCACACCTGCAAAGAGGGCCAAGACCAACGGCCAAAGACCCTCCACCTCAGCTGCACGGATCAAGACACGGCAGCTGCACAAATCGAGTGGCAGCACACTGGAGGGGACTCCAACAGGCACCCCAGCAGCCAGCATGTCCACAACACCAGCACCACAGGTACCCCCAATGGATGCCACAGAAGGCACTGCTTCTGGTGGCAGCAGCACCCCAGGTGACACTGCATACATGCCAGCATGCTCCGACACAGAAAACGGTGCTGTCGAAGCAGGACACAGCCATGACCTGTCACAATCCCCCTGTTTGTTCCATCCCGTACACCATGAGGAAACCACGCAGGGGCACCCACAAGACGACGACTGGCCAACCCCCACAAGGCCTGTTGCAAGGCAACATGAGGCGTCCAGCCCCTCTGTGACACCACCGCAAATGGCCATGGCCCAGCAGAGGCAACAGTCACTCGAGCAGATGGTAGAGCAACAGCAGCAACTGGCCACGCTCCTCAAGGAGCATGCTGCTGAATGTGGGGGTACCAAGGCAGCCATTGAAACCTCTACTGAGACACTTAGGGCAGAAATGGAGAGAAGTACCGAGAGCCTGAGGGCAGAAATGCAGAGAAGCACCGAGAGCCTGAGGGGGGAACTGCATGCGACGTCCAAAGACGTATGTGGTGAACTTGCCGCTGTGCGCCGTGTGCTCACTGAGCTCTCACAAACCCTCAGGGACATGCATGGACGTGAGCAGGCAGAGACATCATCCGTTGCAAGTTCCGTCCAGGGCAGCCCCCAACGTAGATCTGGGAGGACCCGCCGCTCCACAGGCAGGGGTGCCCCTGATACCCGGAAAGGGGGCTTGCAATAGCGTCAGCCCTCTGACATTGAGCGCCATTGGACACTGGTGTGGGGGGGGGGGGTAGGATGGTGGAGGGGGTGTGTTGTGCTTCATCGGGTGGCGGGACGATTGGGTGTGTAATGTCATTTCACATCTGCAATACAAATCTTCACATCCATCAAATGAGTAGCGTGGACATTGATCTCTGTGTACGAGGCCTATCTTGGCGTACAGTCCACATTGTGCATGTTCCAGACACACACAGCGCCACAAGTCCCGTGTCCAGGTAACAGCCACCAGGCGTGAGTGCTAGAAGCATACATCTATGAGATTTTGACGGATCTCACGGGCCTCCTGTGCCTCGTGGACCCCTTGAGGTGCTGCCACATCCCCACCCTCATCTTGACCATCTTCAGGTGCTAGCAGTTCTGCGTCGGGGGGCATGGCCACATTCCTACGTACGCACATGTTGTGTAGCATGACACATGCCATGACCATCTTTGCCACCTTCTCATGGCGGTACAGGAGTGCCCCGCCAGACCTGCTGAGGCAGCGGAAACGACCCTTCAGAAGGCCGAATGCCTGTTCTATGACCACACGGGTACGTGAGTGGGCATGGTTGTAGTCCTCCTCATGCTGGTCCCGTGGGTTCCGGATTGGTGTAAGGAGCCATCTCTTCAGTGGATACCCGCCATCACCTGCATGTGGACAACAAAGGATGTTTGTGGAATGTCATTACTACGTACGCATCCCCCCCCTTCCTGCCAGGTCACTCACGCATCACCTACCCCACATAAACATGCATTTAATGAGACTCACCAAGTAGCCAGGATCGGCGCCCTGCGTGTCGCTCCATGTAGCGGGGTATTCTAGAGTTCCGCAAGACCATAGAATCATGTGTTGATCCTGGAAATCGGGCAGAACAATGTGTGAAGATCCTGTTGGAGTCACACACCATTTGTACATTGATAGAATGATATTGCTTCCGGTTGCGGTACTGGGCCTCCATGGCATGTGGGACAACCAATTCCACATGGGTGCAGTCGATGGCACCAATGCAACCCGGTATGCCGCCAAGTGCATGGAATCCCACTTTTGTGTTAGTAAGCTCTTGCTCCGTGCGTGGTAAAGTGATGTAGTCGTCTGAGTGCTTCAGGAGGGCATCAAGTACTTGGAATAGTGTCCGTGAGAATAGTGGCTGTGAAATGCCATGCAACTGTCCGACTGTGTGCTGGTAGGTGCCTGTGGCCAGGAAGTGTAGTACAGACACCACCTTCAGTAGGGGTGGGATGGCGGTTGGGCTATCTATCATGCTGACAAGGTCAGCGTGTGTCATGTCGACAATGGCGGTTATGGTGTCCCGGTCCAAACGGTAGAGGGTGTGGATCTGCTCAGCTGTGAGGTTGAACGGATTAGCTCGGAGGCGTGGGATTGCGGGCTGCCTGCGTGGTGGTAGTGGCTGTGCTGGTGGGGCTTGCTGGCCATGCCTTGCCCTCCTCCTCCTCCTCCTCCTCCTGCGTCTCCTCTGTGCGTCCGCTTGTTGTAGTAGTTGGCGTTCGTCTTCTTCTTCAAGTTGGAGTACTTGCAGTGCAATCAGGTTCCCCAGGCCCAAAATCGCTAGTCCTGCCGGTAGCATTCTGGAGTGGGTGTGTGTCTTGATATGGGCAAAATCTTCCTCGGGGCCAGCCCTTTGAGAGCAGAAATACCCAATTCAGCCCAAAATACAGGTTCTATTGTGCTGAGCAGTGATCTCATGCTAGTGACAAATGACACCCTCAAAGTTTTAGCATATTTATTCTAAGCAGTGAATTTCATATACATTTGGTATTCAAGTTAAAGAATATTACAAAGCATAAAACATAGAGCAATGCAAAATATAGTGAAACATGGAACTTAGATAAACATAGAGAAACATAGAGAAATATAGAGAAACATAGAGAAACACAGTCTTACGTCCCTTTAATCAGCACTGGGAGACCTTGGCTTTTCATAAGCTAGCTGTAAAAACAAGCCCCGCTCAGAAAAACAATGCTGGAGGACACCGTGAGAGCCAATTCCGGGCACTTGACCGTGCATGAATCAAGTCCACAGGACGATCTCCCCCCGAGTCATGTGTGCATGGATATTTTATAATCTCTTGCTGTCAGTCACCATGACGCATAGTTCCAGAACTTTCCCTGTGCAAAAATATAGGCTGGTTCATGGAAAAAACCCAACTCTCTCTGAGAGGCTCCCTGCTCGCTCCTACCCCCTCCCTTGGAGCCCTCTCCTCGAACACTGGAATGTCCTTATCAGTGCCTTCCCAGAGAAAAGCAAGATTAGCTTGGAGCCAGGGCTACCGTTAGTGAGGCTGAATATTCTAAGGGAAGCAGGGATGTATTAACCCCATCTGCAAGCTCTAAAAGGCATGCACTCATAGCTTAGTGTTTATAGCGCTTAAGACTGGCTATCTAAGCGCTATATAGGTGCCATGATGTTCCAAACACTCCAAAAATACCTATTAGCTACATAGCTAGGGGCCCTCTCCCTGCCTGTCTATCAACAATGCATAATGTGACCTATTTCATACTAGGCCTGCATATTCCTTGTAGCTCACTACTGCATAATGGAAGTGCTACAACAGACTACTGTCAGCATTTTTAGCACATACTTTGAATACACTATTGGCTTTCAGCGGCTAATGCTGTCATCTAAAGCCCTGATTGGCAAGGCTGCAATTTGGTGTATCACTACAGTGTGGTTGTGGGAGGGGGTTGGGTGTGCAATTTATGTGTTTTCAGGCTGTATTGCCTTCACCTGTGGTGATTCATTGCACCTGTGTCAGCTGCAATGCCTTTCGTGTGAGCATGTCCCGCACACGACGCTGCAATTAGACGCATGGCATCTTGCTTTTGCATTCATGTTCTTAATCCCGATGGCAGTGGAATGTTGGTTTATACGCTAAATCTGCTATGGTCACATTGTTGCACATACTACATTTGCATTTGCGAGCAGACTTCTGAAGGGTCGGTGGAATGTAGTGCCCGATCAGCGGTGGACCCTCATGCAGCACTGCACCGACGTTAACCGACGGCGGGGAGTCCCATCAGTGAATGTGGCCAGTTACCATTTTCACACACAGCCGCACTGCATAGATGTATTTGTGGATGCAAGCGTTCACAGCTGCCTTTTGAACGTGATGTTGCAAATTAGGAATTCGAAGGGCAGCGCTTTCGGTTTTCGACTAGTGGCGTGGAGACGCCCACAGGTCTGACTGGAAAAGTAACGTTCTATTGTTGAATGTCCTTGGGACAGGGCCCATGACGGGAATGCAATGAATGATATGATTTGAATGGGATGCGCTATAGCGTAGTGGACGATAAGGCAGGACGTTCCCAAATACATGTGACTTCACTACACAGGGAATCCGGCCAGGAGCACAGTGGATTTTGAAGGCTGCATTACGCACAGACTCAATGGAAATTTCGAATGTGATGTGAGTGAATATTCAGCCGTCTTCATAACGGGATGAGGGATTGATGAATGGATGCATGGACAGTTAATTTAAATGGGAGTCTGCCATGTACATGGCTATTTGGAATCTATCCCCTTCCCCTGCGCTATGTGATGCAAGGCTGCCATGGTGGGACGATCGTCTGTCTGCGCTTGTTGTACCCTCCCTGTCTCGACGCGCCTTCAATCACTTGTGTCTATGCACGTTGATGATCCCATCTGATGCATCCTGTTCTGACAGGCGCATGCACACAGACACTCGTTTGTAATGGAGTATTCACATCAATTTGGATCGTTATGATTCGCTAGTGGTTTTTGGGTGCAATTGGTCCTTATGAGTGGGCTAACATGCATGTGGTTGTAGGTTTGGTGTGTTGTATGATGTGAGTGATACATAAGAAATTCGGATGCCCATTCTATCTTCTTTTTTCTTTTGGGTGACAGGTATCTCCTCCCCTTCTGCCGCTGCCATCTGTACGCCACTCCTGCAGATGGCTTCTACAGTCGACACCTGCAGCTTCGAGTTAATCAGTGGAGCACCATTACGATCTTATGGGACGATCGCCAATGGCCCACATGCCCTTACGCAGTACTTGTGGCTAGGTGCAGCATACCTAGCTTCCAGCTGGACTAGTGCCTACCTCATGGGACGGCCCTGCGGTCCTAGGCGCTTCCATGTTGCCTTTTTGGAGGTTGATGTTGCCCCTGTGTGCCATGAGGGTACAGGGCGTCACACTTGGGGTAGCTGGTCATTTTTTGCGGATGCAGCCCACAGTGATGCTGATCATTTGTGAGTTCCTGTTGTAATGGCTGTATGGCCTTGGTGATTTCGATGTGCATTAAATTTGTATTCAGATGTTAACCGTGTGGCGTTATTCTTTGCTAGTAATGTGGCATATTCCGTTTTGTGGCGCGATGTTTTGTGAGGTGTTCTGCATTGGGTTCCGGCTCCTGGGTACAGTTGTGTGGTACCTGCTTATGCTGATGGTCGGTTTGACTACTGGCATGTGTACAGGGCTGGTGCAGTCTCCCTCAGGTTGCTGCTTTGGATGTTGATTTGCACTGGTGGCAGGCGATGGGGGACAGTTGTTGTTTTGTGTCCTGATGGTATCTTCAGTTCATTTTGGTGTACTTGCACCTTCAGATGCCTGTGCTGCATCGGTACGGCAATGGTGTGTTGCCAATTGTGGGTGGCCACTCACAGGGCACTTGGGGCCCCTGCATGCATTTGTTCGTTGGCATGCTTGGGTGACTTGTGCATTTCACTGGTTGCATTGTTTGACTTCATTGCACCTACGAGGAGTTGTGCAATGTGGGCAGGGAGTGGAGTACAGGCACTCAGTAGGGCCATTTACGGTTGGTTCGCGATGCCGTATTTCTCACCATGGCGGAATGGTACTTTCCGCCATGCTTGATGGCGTAAAGTACATGTACGCTAGGGTCGGAATTCGCGTACCGTTGCGACATGGAGGTAATTACGGTTTTGCAAGGCGCGCATGCGCGTACTTGGTGCAGTTAGCGTTGGCGTTCACTGCGGTGTCGCTAATGGCATTGTACTTTACGGTGACGGGTCATGATCGCAACGGGCGCTATTCGATGGCGGTATTACATTTCCGCCATCGTTTTTCCTATTCCGCAAGGGTCGTAATGAGGGCCTTTATGTCCATCGCTCCCGCCATCCCCAGTAGTTAGGATAGCCTCTCTCCTTTGACCTAATGACTTTATGTCCATCGCTCCCGCCATCCCCAGTAGTTAGCATAGCCTCTCTCCTTTGACCTAATGACTTTATGTCCATTGCTCCCGCCATCCCCAGTAGTTAGCATAGCCTCTCTCCTTTGACCTAACGACTTTATGTCCATTGCTCCCGCCATCCCCAGTAGTTAGCATAGCCTCTCTCTTTTGACCTAATGACTTTATGTCCAGCTCCCCTGCCATCCCCAGTAGTTAGGATAGTCTCTCTCCTTTGACCTAATGACTTTATGTCCATCTCCCCTGTCATCCCCAGTAGTTAGGATAGTCTCTCTCCTTTGACCTAATGACTTTATGTCCATCGCTCCCGCCATCCCCAGTAGTTAGGATAGCCTCTCTCCTTTGACTTAATGACTTTATGTCCATCGCTCCCGCCATCCCCAGTAGTTAGCATAGCCTCTCTCCTTTGACCTAATGACTTTATGTCCATTGCTCCCCTGCCATCCCCAGTAGTTAGGATAGCCTCTCTCTTTTGACCTAATGACTTTATGTCCATCTCCCCCATCATCCCCAGTAGTTAGGATAGTCTCTCTCCTTTGACCTAATGACTTTATGTCCATCTCCCCCATCATCCCCAGTAGTTAGGATAGTCTCTCTCCTTTGACCTAATGACTTTATGTCCATCGCTCCTGTCATCCCCAGTAGTTAGGATAGTCTCTCTCCTTTGACCTAATGACTTTATGTCCATCGCTCCCGCCATCCCCAGTAGTTAGGATAGCCTCTCTCCTTTGACCTAATGACTTTATGTCCATCGCTCCCGCCATCTCCTTTGACCTAATGACTTTATGTCCATCTCCCCCGTCATCCCCAGTAGATAGGATAGTCTCTCTCCTTTGACCTAATGACTTTATGTCCATCTCCCCCGTCATCCCCAGTAGTTAGGATAGTCTCTCTCCTTTGACTTAATGACTTTATGTCCATTGCTCCCGCCATCCCCAGTAGTTAGGATAGCCTCTCTCCTTTGACCTATTGATTTATGTCCATCTCCCCCGTCATCCCCAGTAGTTAGGATAGTCTCTCTCCTTTGACCTAATGACTTTATGTCCATCTCCCCCGTCATCCCCAGTAGTTAGGATAGCCTCTCTCCTTTGACCTAATGACTTTATGGCCAGCTCCCCCGTCACCCCCAGTAGTTAGGATAGCCTCTCTCCTTTGACCTAATGACTTTATGTCCATCTCCCCCGTCATCTCCAGTAGTTAGGATAGTCTCTCTCCTTTGACCTAATGACTTTATGTCCATCTCCCCCGTCATCTCCAGTAGTTAGGATAGTCTCTCTCCTTTGACCTAATGACTTTATGTCCATCGCTCCCGCCATCCCCAGTAGTTAGCATAGTCTCTCTCCTTTGACCTAATGACTTTATGTCCATCTCCCCCGTCATCCCCAGTAGTTAGCATAGTCTCTCTCCTTTGACCTAATGACTTTATGTCCAGCTCCCCCGCCATCCCCAGTAGTTAGGATAGCCTTTCTCCTTTGACCTAACGACTTTATGTCCATCTCCCCCGTCATCCCCAGTAGTTAGGATAGCCGCTCTCCTTTGACCTAACGACTTTATGTCCATCTCCCCCATTATCCGCAGTAGTTAGGATAGCCTCTCTCCTTTGGCCTAATGACTTTATGTCCATCTCCCCCATCATCCCCAGTAGTTAGGATAGTCTCTCTCCTTTGACCTAATGACTTTATGTCCATCGCTCACGCCATCCCCAGTAGTTAGGATAGCCTCTCTCCTTTGACCTAATGACTTTATGTCCATCGCTCCCGCCATCCCCAGTAGTTAGCATAGCCTCTTTCCTTTGACCGAATGACTTTATGTCCGTCGCTCCCGCCATCCTCAGTAGTTAGCATAGCCTCTCTCCTTTGACCTAATGACTTTATCTCCAGCTCCCCCGCCATCCCCAGTAGTTAGGATAGTCTCTCTCCTTTGACCTAATGACTTTATGTCCATCTCCCCCGTCATCACCAGTAGTTAGGATAGTCTCTCTCCTTTGACCTAATGACTTTATGTCCATGGCTCCAGCCATCCCCAGTAGTTAGGATAGTCCCTATCCTTTGACCTAATGACTTTATGTCCATCTCCCCCATCATCCCCAGAAGTTAGGATAGTCTCTCTCCTTTGACCTAATGACTTTATGTCCATCGCTCCCGCCATCCCCAGTAGTTAGGATAGCCTCTCTCCTTTGACCTAATGACTTTACGTCCATCGCTCCCGCCATCCCCAGTAGTTAGCATAGCCTCTCTCCTTTGACCTAATGACTTTATGTCCATTGCTCCCGCCATCCCCAGTAGTTAGCATAGCCTCTCTCCTTTGACCTAACGACTTTATGTCCATTGCTCCCGCCATCCCCAGTAGTTAGCATAGCCTCTCTCTTTTGACCTAATGACTTTATGTCCAGCTCCCCTGCCATCCCCAGTAGTTAGGATAGTCTCTCTCCTTTGACCTATTGACTTTATGTCCATCTCCCCCGTCATCCCCAGTAGTTAGGATAGTCTCTCTCCATTGACCTAATGACTTTATGTCCATCGCTCCCGCCATCCCCAGTAGTTAGGATAGCCTCTCTCCTTTGACTGAATGACTTTATGTCCATCGCTCCCGCCATCCCCAGTAGTTAGCATAGCCTCTCTCCTTTGACCTAATGACTTTATGTCCATTGCTCCCCTGCCATCCCCAGTAGTTAGGATAGCCTCTCTCTTTTGACCTAATGACTTTATGTCCATCTCCCCCATCATCCCCAGTAGTTAGGATAGTCTCTCTCCTTTGACCTAATGACTTTATGTCCATCTCCCCCATCATCCCCAGTAGTTAGGATAGTCTCTCTCCTTTGACCTAATGACTTTATGTCCATCGCTCCTGCCATCCCCAGTAGTTAGGATAGTCTCTCTCCTTTGACCTAATGACTTTATGTCCATCGCTCCCGCCATCCCCAGTAGTTAGGATAGCCTCTCTCCTTTGACCTAATGACTTTATGTCCATCGCTCCCGCCATCTCCTTTGACCTAATGACTTTATGTCCATCTCCCCGTCATCCCCAGTAGATAGGATAGTCTCTCTCCTTTGACCTAATGACTTTATGTCCATCTCCCCCGTCATCCCCAGTAGTTAGGATAGTCTCTCTCCTTTGACTTAATGACTTTATGTCCATCGCTCCCACCATCCCCAGTAGTTAGGATAGCCTCTCTCCTTTGACCTACTGATTTATGTCCATCTCCCCCGTCATCCCCAGTAGTTAGGATATTCTCTCTCCTTTGACCTAATGACTTTATGTCCATCTCCCCCGTCATCCCCAGTAGTTAGGATAGCCTCTCTCCTTTGACCTAATGACTTTATGGCCAGCTCCCCCGTCGCCCCCAGTAGTTAGGATAGCCTCTCTCCTTTGACCTAATGACTTTATGTCCATCTCCCCCGTCATCTCCAGTAGTTAGGATAGTCTCTCTCCTTTGACCTAATGACTTTATGTCCATCTCCCCCGTCATCTCCAGTAGTTAGGATAGTCTCTCTCCTTTGACCTAATGACTTTATGTCCATCGCTCCCGCCATCACCAGTAGTTAGCATAGTCTCTCTCCTTTGACCTAATGACTTTATGTCCATCTCCCCCGTCATCCCCAGTAGTTAGCATAGTCTCTCTCCTTTGACCTAATGACTTTATGTCCAGCTCCCCCGCCATCCCCAGTAGTTAGGATAGCCTCTCTCCTTTGACCTAATGACTTTATGTCCATCTCCCCCATCATCCCCAGTAGTTAGGATAGTCTCTCTCCTTTGACCTAATGACTTTATGTCCATCGCTCACGCCATCCCCAGTAGTTAGGATAGCCTCTCTCCTTTGACCTAATGACTTTATGTCCATCGCTCCCGCCATCCCCAGTAGTTAGCATAGCCTCTTTCCTTTGACCGAATGACTTTATGTCCGTCGCTCCCGCCATCCCCAGTAGTTAGCATAGCCTCTCTCCTTTGACCTAATGACTTTATCTCCAGCTCCCCCGCCATCCCCAGTAGTTAGGATAGTCTCTCTCCTTTGACCTAATGACTTTATGTCCATCTCCCCCGTCATCACCAGTAGTTAGGATAGTCTCTCTCCTTTGACCTAATGACTTTATGTCCATGGCTCCAGCCATCCCCAGTAGTTAGGATAGTCTCTATCCTTTGACCTAATGACTTTATGTCCATCTCCCCCATCATCCCCAGAAGTTAGGATAGTCTCTCTCCTTTGACCTAATGACTTTATGTCCATCGCTCCCGCCATCCCCAGTAGTTAGGATAGCCTCTCTCCTTTGACCTAATGACTTTATGTCCATTGCTCCCGCCATCCCCAGTAGTTAGCATAGCCTCTCTCCTTTGACCTAATGACTTTATGTCCATTGCTCCCGCCATCCCCAGTAGTTAGGATAGTCTCTCTCCTTTGACCTAATGACTTTATGTCCATCGCTCCTGCCATCCCCAGTAGTTAGGATAGTCTCTCTCCTTTGACCTAATGAATTTATGTCCATCTCCCCTGCCATCCCCAGTACTTAGGATAGTCTCTCTCCTTTGACCTAATGACTTTATGTCCATCGCTCCCGCCATCCCCAGTAGTTAGGATAGTCTCTCTCCTTTGACCTAATGACTTTATGTCCATCGCTCCCGCCATCCCCAGTAGTTAGGATAGTCTCTCTCCTTTGAGCTAATGAATTTATGTCCATCTCCCCTGCCATCCCTAGTACTTAGGATAGTCTCTCTCCTTTGCCCTAATGACTTTATGTCCATCGCTCCCGCCATCCCCAGTAGTTAGGATAGCCTCTCTCCTTTGACCTAATTACTTTACGTCCATCGCTCCCGCCATCCCCAGTTAGGATAGTCTCTCTCCTTTGACCTAATGACTTTATGTCCATCTCCCCCGTCATCCCCAGTAGTTAGGATAGTCTCTCTCCTTTGACTTAATGACTTTATGTCCATCGCTCCCGCCATCCCCTGTAGTTAGGATAGCCTCTCTCCTTTGACCTACTGATTTATGTCCATCTCCCCCGTCATCCCCAGTAGTTAGGATAGTCTCTCTCCTTTGACCTAATGACTTTATGTCCATCACTCCTGCCATCCCCAGTAGTTAGGATAGTCTCTCTCCTTTGACCTAATGACTTTATGTCCATCTCCCCCTGTCATCCCCAGTAGTTAGGATAGTCTCTCTCCTTTGACCTAATGACTTTATGTCCAGCTCCCCCGTCACCACCAGTAGTTAGGATAGTATCTCTCCTTTGACCTAATGACTTTATGTCCAGCTCCCCCGTCACCCCCAGTAGTTAGGATAGTCTCTCTCCTTTGACCAAATGACTTTATGTCCATCTCCGCCGTCATCCCCAGTAGTTAGGATAGCCTCTCTCCTTTGACCTAATGACTTTATGTCCAGCTCCCCCGTCAACGCCAGTAGTTAGGATAGCCTCTCTCCTTTGACCTAATGACTTTATGTCCATCTCCCCCGTCATCTCCAGTAGTTAGGATAGTCTCTCTACTTTGACCTAATGACTTTATGTCCATCTCCCCCGTCATCTCCAGTAGTTAGGATAGTCTCTCACCTTTGACCTAATGACTTTATGTCCATCGCTCCCGCTATCCCCAGTAGTTAGCATAGTCTCTCTCCTTTGACCTAATGGGCCTCATTACGACCCTGGCGGAGTGGGTTTACGCCAGCGTTATTCGCGGCGGACCCGTCCGCCCTACTACGAGTTCCCGGAGCGCCATGGAACGTTTTCCGCCTGGTTTTACCGGGCGGAAAAATCCATGGCGCTACGGGACCTTGTTGTTAATTACGCCACCGTATTTTACGGTGGCGCAATTAACGCCTTCCCCACTCCCATTATACCCTATGGGGCAAAAATGGGAATGGGGAAGGGTAAAATGGGGAATGGGGATTTACCGCCCCGCCAAGGTCGGCATGGGGCGGAAAATCCACCAACCTCCATGGCGCTATCGGCAGCTTTCCGCCGTGCTCCGCGGTGCATTTAGCACCGCGATTTCCGCCAGGGTCGTAATGAGGCCCAATGACTTTATGTCCATCTCCCCCATCACCCCAGTAGTTAGGATAGCCTCTCTCCTTTGACCTAACGACTTTATGTCCAGATCCCCCGCCATCCCCAGTAGTTAGGATAGCCTCTCTCCTTTGACCTAATGACTTTATGTCCATCCCCCCCATCATCCCCAGTGGTTAGGATATCCTCTCTCCTTTGACTTAATGACTTTATGTCCATCTGCCCCATCACCCCCAGTAGTTAGGATAGTCTCTCTCCTTTGACCTAAGGACTTTATGTCCATCTCCCCGTCATCCCCAGTAGTTAGGATAGTCTCTCTCCTTTGACCTAATGACTTTGGCCCTCATTACGACCCTTGCGGAAATTGACTGACCGGACCGCAACAGCGTAAATAGCGTTTCCGCCATTGCACGAAGGAGCAAAGTGCGGCTAATTACGACCCATCGGGCACGAGCATTACGCCATGGCGGAATCCGAAAGGCTGCGATGGCGGAAATGACCCCAAAACGGCCCTTACCGCCGCCGTACGCTGCACCAGGTGCAATACCGCCACCCATCTTAGCGGTCACCGTAATGAGCGGGCACCGTAATGAGCGGGCACCGCAAATTACGGGCACCGTAAATATACGGAAACGGAAGTAAAAGCATGTGGCCGGAACGGGAAACAGCACGCCGCACAACTATAAAATCCGAATCCCAACACAACCATTAAAAATCCGACCCTGACACACATCCCAACCCGTTAGCAACCCCAGTTAAAAAAATAAATATGGGAAAGGTAGCCAAGAAAGCGTGTGATCGCAAGCGGCAGGTCCACTTCTCCCGAGAGGAACTGACCGTGCTGACCGAGACCCTGCAGGAAAATGCCGCCGTCGTCTTCTCCAGTCAAATGACCAGGACGGCCCTTGCCAACAAGAAGGCCATATGGGCCCTTGTGGCACAGCGCGTAAGTGCGGTGGGGACAACACCCCGCACGCCACAGCAATGTCGCAAGCGGTGGGACGACCTGCGGATCCGCGTACGCAGCATACTTTCTGCGAACAGGAACATCGCCACAGCTACCGGGGGGGGATCAGAGTCGCCCATCAAGTTGACCCCCTGGGAGGAGATCTGCGCCTCCACCATAGGAATGGAGAGCATAGAGGGAGTCGGAGGGATGGAGAAAGGAGTGCCGACATCCGGAGAATCAGGTAGGTTTGCCAAGAGAAACAATGCGAAATCCACAAACCACGAACATGTGCAGTACCATGTGACCCCATAGTGCAATACATACTTTGCCCTGACAGCGCCCTCTAAAAGTCAGAATGAATAAACAAATTAATCAAGATGCCATAAACAACCCCTACATGTGCAGCATGCACCCCCTAACTGCAGGCAGCCAAATGAATGCATCCTCAATCCACACGAAAATGAGACCACCTCCAAGGCCCAGTCCCATATCAGCCTCATGTACCACCCCAATGCATTTGATACGTTGCCATTCCAAATCCGACAGACCCATAACTAACGCTCGCCCCTCTTTACTCCACCACAGGGTCCGATACCAACGACGAGCTGCAGGACACCCCTACCAGCACGCCTGCAAAGAGGGCCAGGACCAACGTCCCAAGAGCCTCCACCTCAGGTGCAAGGATCAAGACACGGCAGCAGCAGGAATCAAGTGCCAGCACACTGGAGGGGACTGCAACAGGCACCCCAGCAGCCAGCAAGTCCACAACCCCAGCACCACAGGTCCCCCCAAAGAACGTATCTGATGGCACTGCCTCTGGTGGTAGCAGCACCATAGGTGACACAGCTGTCATGCCAGCATGCTCCGACACGGAAAACAGTGCTGGCGACGTAGGTACCATCCATGACCTTTCCCAATCCCCCTGCATGTTCCATCCCCTACACCATGACGAAACCACGCAGGGGCACCCTGAAGACGACGACTGGCCAACCCCCACAAGTCCTGTGCCAAGGCAACATGTGTTGAGCAGCCCCCCTGTCACACCACCGCAAATGTCCATGGCCCAGCAGAGGCAACAGTCCCTCGACCTGCTGATCGAGCAACAGCAGGAAGCGTCCACGCTACTCAAGGACCATGCAAATGAATGCGGGGGTTCCAGGGCAGCCATGGAAACATCCACCGAGACACTCAGGGCACAAATAGAGAAAAGTAGTGAGAGCCTCAGGGGAGAAATGGAGAGAAGCACCGAGAGCCTGAGAGCACAAATGGAGAGAAGCACCGAGAGCCTGAGAGCACAAATGGAGAAAAGCACCGAGAGCCTGAGGGGGGAACTGCATGCGACGTCCAAAGACGTTTGTGCTGAACTTGCTGCTGTGCGCCGTGTGCTCTCGGAGCTCTCACAAACCCTCAGAGACATGCATGGACGCGAGCAGGCAGAGACGTCATCCGTGGCAAGTTCCGTCCAGGGCAGCCCCCAACGCAGATCTGGCAGGAACCTGCGCTCCACGGGCAGGGGTGCCCCTGATACCCGTAGAGGGGGCTTGCAATAGCGTCTACCCACGGGCAGCATGCATATCTGGACACTGGTGTTGGGGGGGGAGGAAGTAGGGTGGAGGGGGTGTGTTGGGCTTCACTGGGTGGCGGGTCCATAGGGTGTATGAATCAAATCACATTAACAATACAGCACTTCATTATCATCCAATGACATGTGTGGACATTGATATTTGCGTACGAGGCCTTCATAGGCGTACAGTCCACTATGTGCCTGTACTACACACACACAGTGCCACAGGTCCCCTTTCCGTGTAATAGGCACCATGCGTGGTTGCTAGAAGCATGCATCTATGATGCTCTGTCGGATTGCACGTGCATCCTGTGCCTCATGGACTCCCTGGGGTGCCTCCACATCCCCACCCTCATCATCATCATCTTCAGGTGCATGCAGTACAGCGTCAGGGGGCATGGGCACATTCCTACGTATGCACATGTTGTGCAGCATGACACATGCCATGACCATCTTAGAAACCCTCTCATGGCTGTACATGAGTGCCCCGCCAGACCTGCTGAGGCTGCGGAAACGAGCCTTCAGTAGGCCGAATGCCTGTTCAATGACCACACGGCTACGTGAGTGGGCATGGTTGTAGTCCTCCTCATGCTGGTTCTGTGGGTTCCGGATTGGTGTAAGGAGCCATCTCTTCAGTGGATACCCGGCATCACCTGTATGGGACGAATAAAGGGTGTCAGTGGAATGATAGTGCTAAGTAGCCCCCCCCCCCTCCTGCAAGGTCATTGACGCATCAAATGGGCCACGATGTCATGCATGGAATGAGACTCACCGAGTAGCCAGGATCTGTGCCCTGCGTGTCGCTCCATGTAGCGTGGTATTCTTGTGTTCCTCAGGACCATAGAATCATGGGTAGATCCTGGAAATCTGGCACAACAATGCGTAAAGATCTTGTTGGAGTCACACACCATTTGCACATTGATTGAATGAAATTGTTTCCGGTTGCGGTACTGGACCTCCATGGCATGTGGGACAACCAATTCAACATGGGTGCAGTCGATGGCACCAATGCAACCCGGGATGCCGCCAAGTGCATGGAATCCCACCTTTGCGTTGGTAATCTCCTGGTACGTGCGTGGTAGTGTGATGTGGTCGTCGGCGTGCTTCAGGAGGGCATCGTGCACTTGGGAGAGTGTCCGTGAGAACAGTGGCTGTGAAATGCCATGCAACTGTCCCACTGTGTGCTGGTAGGTGCCTGTGGCCAGGAAGTGGAGTACAGACACCACCTTCAGTAGGGGTGGGATGGCGGTTGGGCTATCTATCATGCTCACGAGGTCAGCATGTGTCATGTCCACAATGGCGATTATGGTGTCCCGGTCCAAACGGTAGAGGGTGTGGATCTGCTCAGCAGTGAGGTTGAACGGATCAGCTCGGAGGCGTGGGATTGCGGGCCGCCTGCGTGGTGGTAGTGGCAGTGCTTGTGGGCCTTGCTGACCCTGCCTTGCCCTCCTCCTCCTCCTTCTCCTCCGTCTCCCCTGTGCGCCCGGTTGTTGTACCTGTTGTTGTTCGTCGTCTTCTTGTAGTTGTAGCACTTGCAGTGCTATCTGGTGCCCCAGGCCCAACATCGCTAGTCCTGCCGGTAGCATTTTGGAGTGGGAGTGGTTGTGGGAGGGGTTTGGGTCTGCTATATATGTGCTGTCGGCCTGTATGGCCTCCACCTGTGCTGATTGAATGAATCTGTGGCAGATGCAATCCCTTCTGGCCGAGCACGTCCCGCACGTAAGGCTGCATTTGGCCGCATGGCATCTTGGGATTGGAATCATGTATCAAATCCCGATGGCAGTGTGATGTACTTTGACTGATTTTCATGCTATGCTCCCATTGTTACACATGCTATGATTGCAGCCGCTTACATACCTGTGAAGAGTCAGTGGTATGTAGGGCTCGATCGATGGCCGACCCTCATGCAGCACAGTATCGTACTTCACCGACGGGCGTGGCGTCCCATTTGTGATTGCAGCCAGTTAGCATTATGACACACAGCCGCACTACATTGATGTAATTGTGAATGCAAGCGTTCACAGAAGCCTTTTCGACGTAATGTTGCAAGTGAGGAATTCGAAGGCCAGGATTTTTGGTTGCGAAGTAGCGGTGAGGAGACGCCCACAGGTCTGCCTGGAAATGTAACGTTCTATTGTTGAATGTCCTTGGGACAGGGCCCATAACGAGCAAGCAATGAATGACATGAATTGAATGGGATGCGCAATAGCGTAGTGGACGATAAGGCAGGACGTTCCCAAGTCCATCTAGCTTCACGACACTACAGATCCGGCCAGGAGCACAGTGGTTTTTGCAGACTGCATTACGCACAGACGCGATGGAAGTTTCACATATTATGTGAGTGAATGTTCATGCGTTTTCATTGCGGGATGAGGGAATGATGAATGGATGCATGGACAGATGATTCCATTTAGGGTCTGCCATGTACATGTGTTTTTTGATTCAATCCCCTTCCCCTGCGCTATGTGATGCAAGGCTGCCATAGTGGGACTTACGTCTATCTGCCCTTGTCGGATCCTCCCTGTCTCGACGCGCCTTCATACACTTGTGTCTAGGCACGTTACTAATCCCATGTCATGGGTTCTATCTTGACGGACGCATGCACAGTAACCGACGTTGCCAATGGTGTATTAACCTCGATTGGTTTCGTTATGTATCGATACTGATTTAGGGGTGTGTATATTCCTTTGGAGTGGGCTAGCATGCATATGGGTGTGGATTTGGTGTGTTGAATGAAGATAGTGATGCATCATGTGTCATGTAGTGCAATCGGTTAATTTGTGTTTCATTTTGGTGACAGGTATCTCCTGCCCTATTGCAGATGCCATCTGTACGCCACTCCTCCAGATGGTTTTTACTCTCGACACCTGCAGCTTCGGGTGAATCAGTGGAGCAGCATTACGATCTTATGGGACAATCGCCAATGGGCCACATGCCCTTACGCTGTTCTGGTGGCTAGGTGCAACATTTCGGCCTTTCAGCTGGACTAGTGCCTGCCTCATGGGACGGACCTGCGGTTCTTGCCGCTTCCATGTTGCCTTTTGGAACGTTGATGTTGGCCCTGTGTGCCATGATGGTACAGGGCGTCACACAAGTGGAAGCTGGTCAATTATTGCAGATGCAGCCCTCGGTGATGATGGATGTTTTGGTGTTATTTTACAAATTGCTGTGAGGCCTTTGTCATTTGGATGTGCATTTAAATTGTATTCCGATATTTGGCGTGTTGCGTTATTCTTTGCAGGTGATGTGGCGATTTTCGATTTGTGGCGGTATGTATTGCGAGATGATCTGCATTGTGTTCCGCCTTCTGAGTTGAGTTGTGTGGTACAGTACTGGCCGCTTTTGCCTACGTAGCACAGTGTGGTCACGGATAGGGGCTGCCATTGTGACTGTTTACATGATGTGCTGTTCAGGGGCGGGGGATTGGCTTTTGGCCGACTGGTGCCTGTCAGCCAGGTCGATTGATGGTATGATGGGATGTTCAGAATGTGGCTGGTCACAGGTGCCTGTGTTTGCGTGCGTTTGTTGGAGGGGGACTGGGGTCATGTCCATTGGAATAGCTTCTGTATTCATGCCATCTGTGCCCTGCAGCTCCCATCGGCCCCTCTTGGGATGTGCCTGGCTGCTCAGTCACTCTGCCAACTTGTGTGGTACATGCTTCTGCTGATGGTTGGTTTGTTTACTGGCAAGAGTACAGGTCTGGTGCAATCCCCCTCAGGATGCTGTTTTGGATGTTGCCTTGCGCTGGTGGCAAGCGATGGGGGACTACTGTTGTTTTGTGTCATGTGTTCTTGATTTCCATTTTGATGTCTTGTACCTTCACATGCCTGTGCTGCATCAGTACGGCTATGGTGAAATGCCGTACATGGATGCCCACTCACGGGGCGCTTCGAACACCTGCATGCATTTCTACGTTGGCATGCATGGGTGAATTGTAGATTTCACTGGTTGCATGGTGTGAGTACATTGCGCCTGCCAGGAGTTGTGCAATGTGGCCAGGGAGTGGAGTACAGGCACTCAGTGGGCCATTTACGGTTGGTTCACGATGCCGTATTTCTCGCCATGGCGGAATGGTCCATTCCGCCATGCCTGATGGCGTTAGGTACATGTCCGCTAGGGTCGGAATTGGCGTACCGTTGCACCATGGTGGTGTTTGCGGTTTGGCATGGTGCGCGCGCGCGTGCTTAGTGCAGTTAGCGTTGGCGTTCACTACGGTGTCGCTAATGGCTTCGTACTTTGCGGTGACGGGTCATAGTCGCACCGAGCGCTTTTCGATGGCGGTATTGCATTTCCGCCATCGTTTTCCCCTTTCCGCCAGGGTCGTAATGAGGGCCTTTATGTCCATCGCTCCCGCCATCCCCAGTAGTTAGGATAGCCTCTCTCCTTTGACCTAATGACTTTATGTCCACCCCCCCCGTCATCCACAGTAGATAGGATAGACTCTCTCCTTTGACCTAATGACTTTATGTCCAGCTCCCCCGCCATCCCCAGTAGTTAGGATAGCCTCTCTCCTTTGACCTAATGACTTTATGTCCATCTCCCCCGTCATCCCCAGTAGTTAGGATAGCCTCTCTCCTTTGACCTAATGACTTTATGTCCATCTCCCCCATCATCCCCAGTAGTTAGGATAGTCTCTCTCCTTTGACCTAATGACTTTATGTCCATCTCCCCCATCATCCCCAGTAGTTAGGATAGTCTCTCTCCTTTGACCTAATGACTTTATGTCCATCGCTCCCGCCATCCCCAGTAGTTAGGATAGCCTCTCTCCTTTGACCTAATGACTTTATGTCCATCGCTCCCGCCATCCCCAGTAGTTAGGATAGCCTCTCTCCTTTGACCTAATGACTTTATGTCCATCTCCCCCGCCATCCCCAGTAGTTAGGATAGCCTCTCTCCTTTGACCTAACGACTTTATGTCCAGCTCCCCCGCCATCCCCAGTAGTTAGGATAGCCTCTCTCCTTTGACCTAACGACTTTATGTCCATCTCCCCCATCATCCCCAGTAGTTAGGATAGTCTCTCTCCTTTTACCTAATGACTTTATGTCCATCGCTCACGCCATCCCCAGTAGTTAGGATAGCCTCTCTCCTTTGACCTAATGACTTTATGTCCATCGCTCCCGCCATCCCCAGTAGTTAGCATAGCCTCTTTCCTTTGACCGAATGACTTTATGTCCGTCGCTCCCGCCATCCCCAGTAGTTAGCATAGCCTCTCTCCTTTGACCTAATGACTTTATCTCCAGCTCCCCCGCCATCCCCAGTAGTTAGGATAGTCTCTCTCCTTTGACCTAATGACTTTATGTCCATCTCCCCCGTCATCACCAGTAGTTAGGATAGTCTCTCTCCTTTGACCTAATGACTTTATGTCCATGGCTCCAGCCATCCCCAGTAGTTAGGATAGTCTCTATCCTTTGACCTAATGACTTTATGTCCATCTCCCCCATCATACCCAGAAGTTAGGATAGTCTCTCTCCTTTGACCTAATGACTTTATGTCCATCGCTCCCGCCATCCCCAGTAGTTAGGATAGCCTCTCTCCTTTGACCTAATGACTTTATGTCCATCGATCCCGCCATCCCCAGTAGTTAGCATAGCCTCTCTCCTTTGACCTAATGACTTTATGTCCATTGCTCCCGCCATCCCCAGTAGTTAGCATAGCCTCTCTCTTTTGACCTAATGACTTTATGTCCAGCTCCCCTGCCATCCCCAGTAGTTAGGATAGTCTCTCTCCTTTGACCTAATGACTTTATGTCCATCTCCCCCGTCATCCCTAGTAGTTAGGATAGTCTCTCTCCTTTGACCTAATGACTTTATGTCCATCGCTCCCGCCATCCCCAGTAGTTAGGATAGCCTCTCTCCTTTGACTTAATGACTTTATGTCCATCGCTCCCGCCATCCCCAGTAGTTAGCATAGCCTCTCTCCTTTGACCTAATGACTTTATGTCCATTGCTCCCCTGCCATCCCCAGTAGTTAGGATAGCCTCTCTCTTTTGACCTAATGACTTTATGTCCATCTCCCCCATCATCCCCAATAGTTAGGATAGTCTCTCTCCTTTGACCTAATGACTTTATGTCCATCTCCCCCATCATCCCCAGTAGTTAGGATAGTCTCTCTCCTTTGACCTAATGACTTTATGTCAATCGCTCCTGCCATCCCCAGTAGTTAGGATAGTCTCTCTCCTTTGACCTAATGACTTTATGTCCATCGCTCCCGCCATCCCCAGTAGTTAGGATAGCCTCTCTCCTTTGACCTAATGACTTTATGTCCATCGCTCCCGCCATCCCCAGTAGTTAGGATAGCCTCTCTCCTTTGACCTAATGACTTTATGTCCATCTCCCCCATCATCCCCAGTAGTTAGGATAGTCTCTCTCCTTTGACCTAATGACTTTATGTCCATCGCTCCCGCCATCCCCAGTAGTTAGGATAGCCTCTCTCCTTTGACCTAATGACTTTATGTCCATCGCTCCCGCTATCTCCTTTGACCTAATGACTTTATGTCCATCTCCCCCGTCATCCCCAGTAGATAGGATAGTCTCTCTCCTTTGACCTAATGACTTTATGTCCATCTCCCCCGTCATCCCCAGTAGTTAGGATAGTCTCTCTCCTTTGACTTAATGACTTTATGTCCATCGCTCCCGCCATCCCCAGTAGTTAGGATAGCCTCTCTCCTTTGACCTACTGATTTATGTCCATCTCCCCCGTCATCCCCAGTAGTTAGGATAGTCTCTCTCCTTTGACCTAATGACTTTATGTCCATCTCCCCCGTCATCCCCAGTAGTTAGGATAGCCTCTCTCCTTTGACCTAATGACTTTATGGCCATCTCTCCCGTCACCCCCAGTAGTTAGGATAGCCTCTCTCCTTTGACCTAATGACTTTATGTCCATCTCCCCCGTCATCTCCAGTAGTTAGGATAGTCTCTCTCCTTTGACCTAATGACTTTATGTCCATCTCCCCCGTCATCTCCAGTAGTTAGGATAGTCTCTCTCCTTTGACCTAATGACTTTATGTCCATCGCTCCCGCCATCCCCAGTAGTTAGCATAGTCTCTCTCCTTTGACCTAATGACTTTATGTCCATCTCCCTCGTCATCCCCAGTAGTTAGCATAGTCTCTCTCCTTTGACCTAATGACTTTATGTCCAGCTCCCCCGCCATCCCCAGTAGTTAGGATAGCCTCTCTCCTTTGACCTAACGACTTTATGTCCATCTCCCCCGTCATCCCCAGTAGTTAGGATAGCCTCTCTCCTTTGACCTAACGACTTTATGTCCATCTCCCCCATTATCCGCAGTAGTTAGGATAGCCTCTCTCCTTTGACCTAATGACTTTATGTCCATCTCCCCCATCATCCCCAGTAGTTAGGATAGTCTCTCTCCTTTGACCTAATGACTTTATGTCCATCGCTCCTGCCATCCCCAGTAGTTAGGATAGCCTCTCTCCTTTGACCTAATGACTTTATGTCCATCGCTCCCGCCATCCCCAGTAGTTAGCATAGCCTCTTTCCTTTGACCGAATGACTTTATGTCCGTCGCTCCCGCCATCCCCAGTAGTTAGCATAGCCTCTCCTTTGACCTAATGACTTTATCTCCAGCTCCCCCGCCATCCCCAGTAGTTAGGATAGTCTCTCTCCTTTGACCTAATGACTTTATGTCCATCTCCCCCATCATCACCAGTAGTTAGGATAGTCTCTCTCCTTTGACCTAATGACTTTATGTCCATGGCTCCAGCCATCCCCAGTAGTTAGGATAGTCTCTATCCTTTGACCTAATGACTTTATGTCCATCTCCCCCATCATCCCCAGAAGTTAGGATAGTCTCTCTCCTTTGACCTAATGACTTTATGTCCATCGCTCCCGCCATCCCCAGTAGTTAGGATAGCCTCTCTCCTTTGACCTAATGACTTTATGTCCATCGCTCCCGCCATCCCCAGTAGTTAGCATAGCCTCTCTCCTTTGACCTCATGACTTTAGGTCCATTGCTCCCGCCATCCCCAGTAGTTAGCATAGCCTCTCTCCTTTGACCTAATGACTTTATGTCCATCTCCCCCATCATCCCCAGTAGTTAGGATAGTCTCTCTCCTTTGACCTAATGACTTTATGTCCATCGCTCCCGCCATCCCCAGTAGTTAGGATAGCCTCTCTCCTTTGACCTAATGACTTTATGTCCATCGCTCCCGCCATCTCCTTTGACCTAATGACTTTATGTCCATCTCCCCCGTCATCCCCAGTAGATAGGATAGTCTCTCTCCTTTGACCTAATGACTTTATGTCCATCTCCCCCGTCATCCCCAGTAGTTAGGATAGTCTCTCTTCTTTGACTTAATGACTTTATGTCCATCGCTCCCGCCATCCCCAGTAGTTAGGATAGCCTCTCTCCTTTGACCTACTGATTTATGTCCATCTCCCCCGTCATCCCCAGTAGTTAGGATAGTCTCTCTCCTTTGACCTAATGACTTTATGTCCATCTCCCCCGTCATCCCCAGTAGTTAGGATAGCCTCTCTCCTTTGACCTAATGACTTTATGGCCAGCTCCCCCGTCACCCCCAGTAGTTAGGATAGCCTCTCTCCTTTGACCTAATGACTTTATGTCCATCTCCCCCGTCATCTCCAGTAGTTAGGATAGTCTCTCTCCTTTGACCTAATGACTTTATGTCCATCTCCCCCGTCATCTCCAGTAGTGAGGATAGTCTCTCTCCTTTGACCTAATGACTTTATGTCCATCGCTCCCGCCATCCCCAGTAGTTAGCATAGTCTCTCTCCTTTGACCTAATGACTTTATGTCCATCTCCCCCGTCATCCCCAGTAGTTAGCATAGTCTCTCTCCTTTGACCTAATGACTTTATGTCCAGCTCCCCCGCCATCCCCAGTAGTTAGGATAGCCTCTCTCCTTTGACCTAACGACTTTATGTCCATCTCCCCCGTCATCCCCAGTAGTTAGCATAGCCTCTTTCCTTTGACCGAATGACTTTATGTCCGTCGCTCCCGCCATCCCCAGTAGTTAGCATAGCCTCTCTCCTTTGACCTAATGACTTTATCCCCAGCTCCCCCGCCATCCCCAGTAGTTAGGATAGTCTCTCTCCTTTGACCTAATGACTTTATGTCCATCTCCCCCGTCATCACCAGTAGTTAGGATAGTCTCTCTCCTTTGACCTAATGACTTTATGTCCATGGCTCCAGCCATCCCCAGTAGTTATCATAGTCTCTATCCTTTGACCTAATGACTTTATGTCCATCTCCCCCATCATCCCCAGAAGTTAGGATAGTCTCTCTCCTTTGACCTAATGACTTTATGTCCATCGCTCCCGCCATCCCCAGTAGTTAGGATAGCCTCTCTCCTTTGACCTAATGACTTTATGTCCATCGCTCCCGCCATCCCCAGTAGTTAGCATAGCCTCTCTCCTTTGACCTAATGACTTTATGTCCATTGCTCCCGCCATCCCCAGTAGTTAGCATAGCCTCTCTCCTTTGACCTAACGACTTTATGTCCATTGCTCCCGCCATCCCCAGTAGTTAGCATAGCCTCTCTCTTTTGACCTAATGACTTTATGTCCAGCTCCCCCGCCATCCCCAGTAGTTAGGATAGTCTCTCTCCTTTGACGTAATGACTTTATGTCCATCTCCCCCGTCATCCCCAGTAGTTAGGATAGTCTCTCTCCTTTGACCTAATGACTTTATGTCCATCGCTCCCGCCATCCCCAGTAGTTAGGATAGCCTCTCTCCTTTGACTTAATGACTTTATGTCCATCGCTCCCGCCATCCCCAGTAGTTAGCATAGCCTCTCTCCTTTGACCTAATGACTTTATGTCCATTGCTCCCCTGCCATCCCCAGTAGTTAGGATAGCCTCTCCCTTTTGACCTAATGACTTTATGTCCATCTCCCCCATCATCCCCAGTAGTTAGGATAGTCTCTCTCCTTTGACCTAATGACTTTATGTCCATCTCCCCCATCATCCCCAGTAGTTAGGATAGTCTCTCTCCTTTGACCTAATGACTTTATGTCCATCGCTCCTGCCATCCCCAGTAGTTAGGATAGTCTCTCTCCTTTGACCTAATGACTTTATGTCCATCGCTCCCGCCATCCCCAGTAGTTAGGATAGCCTCTCTCCTTTGACCTAATGACTTTATGTCCATCGCTCCCGCCATCCCCAGTAGTTAGGATAGCCTCTCTCCTTTGACCTTATGACTTTATGGCCATCTCCCCCGTCATCCCCAGTAGTTAGGATAGTCTCTCTCCTTTGACCTAATGACTTTATGTCCATCTCCCCCATCATCCCCAGTAGTTAGGATAGTCTCTCTCCTTTGACCTAATGACTTTATGTCCATCGCTCCTGCCATCCCCAGTAGTTAGGATAGTCTCTCTCCTTTGACCTAATGACTTTATGTCCATCGCTCCCGCCATCCCCAGTAGTTAGGATAGCCTCTCTCCTTTGACCTAATGACTTTATGTCCATGGCTCCCGCCATCCCCAGTAGTTAGGATAGCCTCTCTCCTTTGACCTAATGACTTTATGGCCATCTCCCCCGTCATCCCCAGTAGTTAGGATAGTCTCTCTCCTTTGACCTAATGACTTTATCTCCATCGCTCCCGCCATCCCGAGTAGTTAGGATAGTCTCTCTCCTTTGACCTAATGACTTTATGTCCAGCTCCCCCACCATCCCCAGTAGTTAGGATAGCCTCTCTCCTTTGACCTAATGACTTTATGCCCATCTCCCCCGTCATCCCCAGTAGTTAGCATAGTCTCTCTCCTTTGACCTAATGACTTTATGTCCATCGCTCCCGCCATCCCCAGTAGTTAGGATAGTCTCTCTCCTTTGACCTAATGACTTTATGTCCAGCTCCTCCGCCATCCCCAGTAGTTAGGATAGCCTCTCTCCTTTGACCTAATGACTTTATGTCCATCGCTCCCGCCATCCCCAGTAGTTAGGATAGTCTCTCTCCTTTGACCTAATGACTTTATGGCCAGCTCCCCCGTCACCCCCAGTAGTTAGGATAGCCTCTCTCCTTTGACCTAATGACTTTATGTCCATCTCCCCCGTCATCTCCAGTAGTTAGGATAGTCTCTCTCCTTTGACCTAATGACTTTATGTCCATCTCCCCCGTCATCTCCAGTAGTTAGGATAGTCTCTCTCCTTTGACCTAATGACTTAATGTCCATCGCTCCCGCCATCCCCAGTAGTTAGCATAGTCTCTCTCCTTTGACCTAATGACTTTATGTCCATCTCCCCCGTCATCCCCAGTAGTTAGCATAGTCTCTCTCCTTTGACCTAATACTTTATGTCTATCGCTCCCGCCATCCCCAATAGTTAGGATAGTCTCTCTCCTTTGACCTAATGACTTTATGTCCATCTCCCCTGTCATCCCCAGTAGTTAGGATAGTCTCTCTCCTTTGACCTAATGACTTTATGTCCATCTCTCCCGCCATCCCCAGTAGTTAAGATAGTCTCTCTCCTTTGACCTAATGACTTTATGTCCATCGCTCCCGCCATCCCCAGTAGTTATGATAGTCTCACTCCTTTGACCTAATGAATTTATGTCCATCTCCCCTGCCATCCCCAGTACTTAGGATAGTCTCTCTCCTTTGACCTAATGACTTTATGTCCATCGCTCCCGCCATCCCCAGTAGTTAGGATAGTCTCTCTCCTTTGACCTAATTACTTTACGTCCATCGCTCCCGCCATCCCCAGTTAGGATAGTCTCTCTCCTTTGACCTAATGACTTTATGTCCATCTCCCCCGTCATCCCCAGTAGTTAGGATAGTCTCTCTCCTTTGACTTAATGACTTTATGTCCATCGCTCCCGCCATCCCCAGTAGTTAGGATAGCCTCTCTCCTTTGACCTACTGATTTATGTCCATCTCCCCCGTCATCCCCAGTAGTTAGGATAGTCTCTCTCCTTTGACCTAATGACTTTATGTCCATCGCTCCCGCCATCCCCAGTAGTTAGGATAGTCTCTCTCCTTTGACCTAATGACTATGTCCATCTCCCCCATCATCCCCAGTAGTTAGGATAGTCTCTCTCCTTTGACCTAATGACTTTATGTCCATCGCTCCCGCCATCCCCAGTAGTTAGGATAGCCTCTCTCCTTTGACCTAATGACTTTATGTCCATCGCTCCCGCCATCCCCAGTAGTTAGCATAGCCTCTCTCCTTTGACCTAATGACTTTATGTCCATTGCTCCCCTGCCATCCCCAGTAGTTAGGATAGCCTCTCTCTTTTGACCTAATGACTTTATGTCCATCTCCCCCATCATCCCCAGTAGTTAGGATAGTCTCTCTCCTTTGACCTAATGACTTTATGTCCATCGCTCCCGCCATCCCCAGTAGTTAGGATAGTCTCTCTCCTTTGACCTAATGACTTTATGTCCATCGCTCCCGCCATCCCCAGTAGTTAGGATAGTCTCTCTCCTTTGACCTAATGACTTTATGTCCATCGCTCCCGCCATCCCCAGTAGTTAGGATAGTCTCTCTCCTTTGACCTAATGACTTTATGTCCATCTCCCCTGTCATCCCCAGTAGTTAGGATAGTCTCTCTCCTTTGACCTAATGACTTTATGTCCATCGCTCCCGCCATCCCCAGTAGTTAGGATAGTCTCTCTCCTTTGACCTAATGACTTTATGTCCATAGCTCACGCCATCCCCAGTAGTTAGGATAGCCTCTCTCCTTTGACCTAATGACTTTATGTCCATCGGTCCCGCCATCCCCAGTAGTTAGCATAGCCTCTTTCCTTTGACCGAATGACTTTATGTCCATCGCTCCCGCCATCCCCAGTAGTTAGCATAGCCTCTCTCCTTTGACCTAATGACTTTATCTCCAGCTCCCCCGCCATCCCCAGTAGTTAGGATAGTCTCTCCCCTTTGACCTAATGACTTTATGTCCATCTCCCCCGTCATCACCAGTAGTTAGGATAGTCTCTCTCCTTTGACCTAATGACTTTATGTCCATGGCTCCAGCCATCCCCAGTAGTTAGGATAGTCTCTATCCTTTGACCTAATGACTTTATGTCCATCTCCCCCATCATCCCCAGAAGTTAGGATAGTCTCTCTCCTTTGACCTAATGACTTTATGTCCATCGCTCCCGCCATCCCCAGTAGTTAGGATAGCCTCTCTCCTTTGACCTAATGACTTTATGTCCATCGCTCCCGCCATCCCCAGTAGTTAGCATAGCCTCTCTCCTTTGACCTAATGACTTTATGTCCATTGCTCCCGCCATCCCCAGTAGTTAGCATAGCCTCTCTCTTTTGACCTAACGACTTTATGTCCATTGCTCCCGCCATCCCCAGTAGTTAGCATAGCCTCTCTCTTTTGACCTAATGACTTTATGTCCAGCTCCCCCGCCATCCCCAGTAGTTAGGATAGTCTCTCTCCTTTGACCTAATGACTTTATGTCCATCTCCCCCGTCATCCCCAGTAGTTAGGATAGTCTCTCTCCTTTGACCTAATGAATTTATGTCCATCGCTCCCGCCATCCCCAGTAGTTAGGATAGCCTCTCTCCTTTGACCTAATGACTTTATGTCCATCGCTCCCGCCATCCCCAGTAGTTAGGATAGCCTCTCTCCTTTGACCTAATGACTTTATGTCCATCGCTCCCGCCATCTCCTTTGACCTAATGACTTTATGTCCATCTCCCCCGTCATCCCCAGTAGATAGGATAGTCTCTCTCCTTTGACCTACTGATTTATGTCCATCTCCCCCGTCATCCCCAGTAGTTAGGATAGTCTCTCTCCTTTGACCTAATGACTTTATGTCCATCTCCCCCGTCATCCCCAGTAGTTAGGATAGCCTCTCTCCTTTGACCTAATGACTTTATGGCCAGCTCCCCCGTCACCCCCAGTAGTTAGGATAGCCTCTCTCCTTTGACCTAATGACTTTATGTCCATCTCCCCCGTCATCTCCAGTAGTTAGGATAGTCTCTCTCCTTTGACCTAATGACTTTATGTCCATCGCTCCCGCCATCCCTAGTAGTTAGCATAGTCTCTCTCCTTTGACCTAATGACTTTATGTCCATCTCCCCTGTCATCCCCAGTAGTTAGGATAGTCTCTCTCCTTTGACCTAATGACTTTATGTCCATCGCTCCCGCCATCCCCAGAAGTTAGGATAGTCTCTCTCCTTTGACCTAATGACTTTATGTCCATAGCTCACGCCATCCCCAGTAGTTAGGATAGCCTCTCTCCTTTGACCTAATGACTTTATGTCCATCGGTCCCGCCATCCCCAGTAGTTAGCATAGCCTCTTTCCTTTGAACGAATGACTTTATGTCCATCGCTCCCGCCATCCCCAGTAGTTAGCATAGCCTCTCTCCTTTGACCTAATGACTTTATCTCCAGCTCCCCCGCCATCCCCAGTAGTTAGGATAGTCTCTCCCCTTTGACCTAATGACTTTATGTCCATCTCCCCCGTCATCACCAGTAGTTAGGATAGTCTCTCTCCTTTGACCTAATGACTTTATGTCCATGGCTCCAGCCATCCCCAGTAGTTAGGATAGTCTCTATCCTTTGACCTAATGACTTTATGTCCATTGCTCCCCTGCCATCCCCAGTAGTTAGGATAGCCTCTCTCTTTTGACCTAATGACTTTATGTCCATCTCCCCCATCATCCCCAGTAGTTAGGATAGTCTCTCTCCTTTGACCTAATGACTTTATGTCCATCGCTCCCGCCATCCCCAGTAGTTAGCATAGCCTCTCTCCTTTGACCTAATGACTTTATGTCCATTGCTCCCCTGCCATCCCCAGTAGTTAGGATAGCCTCTCTCTTTTGACCTAATGACTTTATGTCCATCTCCCCCATCATCCCCAGTAGTTAGGATAGTCTCTCTCCTTTGACCTAATGACTTTATGTCCATCGCTCCCGCCATCCCCAGTAGTTAGGATAGTCTCTCTCCTTTGACCTAATGACTTTATGTCCATCGCTCCCGCCATCCCCAGTAGTTAGGATAGTCTCTCTCCTTTGACCTAATGACTTTATGTCCATCGCTCCCGCCATCCCCAGTAGTTAGGATAGTCTCTCTCCTTTGACCTAATGACTTTATGTCCATCTCCCCTGTCATCCCCAGTAGTTAGGATAGTCTCTCTCCTTTGACCTAATGACTTTATGTCCATCGCTCCCGCCATCCCCAGTAGTTAGGATAGTCTCTCTCCTTTGACCTAATGACTTTATGTCCATAGCTCACGCCATCCCCAGTAGTTAGGATAGCCTCTCTCCTTTGACCTAATGACTTTATGTCCATCGGTCCCGCCATCCCCAGTAGTTAGCATAGCCTCTTTCCTTTGACCGAATGACTTTATGTCCATCGCTCCCGCCATCCCCAGTAGTTAGCATAGCCTCTCTCCTTTGACCTAATGACTTTATCTCCAGCTCCCCCGCCATCCCCAGTAGTTAGGATAGTCTCTCCCCTTTGACCTAATGACTTTATGTCCATCTCCCCCGTCATCACCAGTAGTTAGGATAGTCTCTCTCCTTTGACCTAATGACTTTATGTCCATGGCTCCAGCCATCCCCAGTAGTTAGGATAGTCTCTATCCTTTGACCTAATGACTTTATGTCCATCTCCCCCATCATCCCCAGAAGTTAGGATAGTCTCTCTCCTTTGACCTAATGACTTTATGTCCATCGCTCCCGCCATCCCCAGTAGTTAGGATAGCCTCTCTCCTTTGACCTAATGACTTTATGTCCATCGCTCCCGCCATCCCCAGTAGTTAGCATAGCCTCTCTCCTTTGACCTAATGACTTTATGTCCATTGCTCCCGCCATCCCCAGTAGTTAGCATAGCCTCTCTCTTTTGACCTAACGACTTTATGTCCATTGCTCCCGCCATCCCCAGTAGTTAGCATAGCCTCTCTCTTTTGACCTAATGACTTTATGTCCAGCTCCCCCGCCATCCCCAGTAGTTAGGATAGTCTCTCTCCTTTGACCTAATGACTTTATGTCCATCTCCCCCGTCATCCCCAGTAGTTAGGATAGTCTCTCTCCTTTGACCTAATGAATTTATGTCCATCGCTCCCGCCATCCCCAGTAGTTAGGATAGCCTCTCTCCTTTGACCTAATGACTTTATGTCCATCGCTCCCGCCATCCCCAGTAGTTAGGATAGCCTCTCTCCTTTGACCTAATGACTTTATGTCCATCGCTCCCGCCATCTCCTTTGACCTAATGACTTTATGTCCATCTCCCCCGTCATCCCCAGTAGATAGGATAGTCTCTCTCCTTTGACCTACTGATTTATGTCCATCTCCCCCGTCATCCCCAGTAGTTAGGATAGTCTCTCTCCTTTGACCTAATGACTTTATGTCCATCTCCCCCGTCATCCCCAGTAGTTAGGATAGCCTCTCTCCTTTGACCTAATGACTTTATGGCCAGCTCCCCCGTCACCCCCAGTATTTAGGATAGCCTCTCTCCTTTGACCTAATGACTTTATGTCCATCTCCCCCGTCATCTCCAGTTGTTAGGATAGTCTCTCTCCTTTGACCTAATGACTTTATGTCCATCGCTCCCGCCATCCCTAGTAGTTAGCATAGTCTCTCTCCTTTGACCTAATGACTTTATGTCCATCTCCCCTGTCATCCCCAGTAGTTAGGATAGTCTCTCTCCTTTGACCTAATGACTTTATGTCCATCGCTCCCGCCATCCCCAGAAGTTAGGATAGTCTCTCTCCTTTGACCTAATGACTTTATGTCCATAGCTCACGCCATCCCCAGTAGTTAGGATAGCCTCTCTCCTTTGACCTAATGACTTTATGTCCATCGGTCCCGCCATCCCCAGTAGTTAGCATAGCCTCTTTCCTTTGAACGAATGACTTTATGTCCATCGCTCCCGCCATCCCCAGTAGTTAGCATAGCCTCTCTCCTTTGACCTAATGACTTTATCTCCAGCTCCCCCGCCATCCCCAGTAGTTAGGATAGTCTCTCCCCTTTGACCTAATGACTTTATGTCCATCTCCCCCGTCATCACCAGTAGTTAGGATAGTCTCTCTCCTTTGACCTAATGACTTTATGTCCATGGCTCCAGCCATCCCCAGTAGTTAGGATAGTCTCTATCCTTTGACCTAATGACTTTATGTCCATCTCCCCCATCATCCCCAGAAGTTAGGATAGTCTCTCTCCTTTGACCTAATGACTTTATGTCCATCGCTCCCGCCATCCCCAGTAGTTAGGATAGCCTCTCTCCTTTGACCTAATGACTTTATGTCCATCGCTCCCGCCATCCCCAGTAGTTAGCATAGCCTCTCTCCTTTGACCTAATGACTTTATGTCCATTGCTCCCGCCATCCCCAGTAGTTAGCATAGCCTCTCTCCTTTGACCTAACGACTTTATGTCCATTGCTCCCGCCATCCCCAGTAGTTAGCATAGCCTCTCTCTTTTGACCTAATGACTTTATGTCCAGCTCCCCCGCCATCCCCAGTAGTTAGGATAGTCTCTCTCCTTTGACCTAATGACTTTATGTCCATCTCCCCCGTCATCCCCAGTAGTTAGGATAGTCTCTCTCCTTTGACCTAATGACTTTATGTCCATCGCTCCCGCCATCCCCAGTAGTTAGGATAGCCTCTCTCCTTTGACCTAATGACTTTATGTCCATCGCTCCCGCCATCCCCAGTAGTTAGGATAGCCTCTCTCCTTTGACCTAATGACTTTATGTCCATCGCTCCCGCCATCTCCTTTGACCTAATGACTTTATGTCCATCTCCCCCGTCATCCCCAGTAGATAGGATAGTCTCTCTCCTTTGACCTAATGACTTTATGTCCATCTCTCCCGTCATCCCCAGTAGTTAGGATAGTCTCTCTCGTTTGACTTAATGACTTTATGTCCATTGCTCCCGCCATCCCCAGTAGTTAGGATAGCCTCTCTCCTTTGACCTAATGACTTTATGGCCAGCTCCCCCGTCACCCCCAGTAGTTAGGATAGCCTCTCTCCTTTGACCTACTGATTTATGTCCATCTCCCCCGTCATCCCCAGTAGTTAGGATAGTCTCTCTCCTTTGACCTAATGACTTTATGTCCATCTCCCCCGTCATCCCCAGTAGTTAGGATAGCCTCTCTCCTTTGACCTAATGACTTTATGGCCAGCTCCCCCGTCACCCCCAGTAGTTAGGATAGCCTCTCTCCTTTGACCTAATGACTTTATGTCCATCTCCCCCGTCATCTCCAGTAGTTAGGATAGTCTCTCTCCTTTGACCTAATGACTTTATGTCCATCGCTCCCGCCATCCCCAGTAGTTAGCATAGTCTCTCTCCTTTGACCTAATGACTTTATGTCCATCTCCCCCGTCATCCCCAGTAGTTAGCATAGTCTCTCTCCTTTGACCTAATGACTTTATGTTTATCGCTCCCGCCATCCCCAGTAGTTAGGATAGTCTCTCTCCTTTGACCTAATGACTTTATGTCCATCTCCCCTGTCATCCCCAGTAGTTAGGATAGTCTCTCTCCTTTGTCCTAATGACTTTATGTCCATCGCTCCCGCCATCCCTAGTAGTTAGGATAGTCTCTCTCCTTTGACCTAATGACTTTATGTCCATCGCTCCCGCCATCCCCAGTAGTTAGGATGGTCTCTCTCCTTTGACCTAATGAATTTATGTCCATCTCCCCTGCCATCCCCAGTAGTTAGGATAGTCTCTCTCCTTTGACTTAATGACTTTATGTCCATCTCCCCCGTCATCCCCAGTAGTTAGGATAGTCTCTCTCCTTTGACCTAATGACTTTATGTCCATCGCTCCCGCCATCCCCAGTAGTTAGGATAGTCTCTCTCCTTTGACCTAATGACTTTATGTCCATCTCCCCCTGTCATCCCCAGTAGTTAGGATAGTCTCTCTCCTTTGACCTAATGACTTTATGTCCAGCTCCCCCGTCACCACCAGTAGTTAGGATAGTATCTCTCCTTTGACCTAATGACTTTATGTCCAGCTCCCCCGTCACCCCCAGTAGTTAGGATAGTCTCTCTCCTTTGACCAAATGACTTTATGTCCATCTCCCCCGTCATCCCCAGTAGTTAGGATAGCCTCTCTCCTTTGACCTAATGACTTTATGTCCAGCTCCCCCGTCAACCCCAGTAGTTAGGATAGCCTCTCTCCTTTGACCTAATGACTTTATGTCCATCTCCCCCGTCATCTCCAGTAGTTAGGATAGCCTCTCTCCTTTGACCTAATGAATTTATGTCCATCTCCCCTGCCATCCCCAGTACTTAGGATAGTCTCTCTCCTTTGACCTAATGACTTTATGTCCATCGCTCCCGCCATCCCCAGTAGTTAGGATAGTATCTCTCCTTTGACCTAATTACTTTACGTCCATCGCTCCCGCCATCCCCAGTAGTTAGAATAGTCTCTCTCCTTTGACCTAATGACTTTATGTCCATCGCTCCCGCCATCCCCAGTAGTTAGGATAGCCTCTCTCCTTTGACCTAATGACTTTATGTCCATCTCCCCCGTCATCCCCAATAGTTAGGATAGTCTCTCTCCTTTGACTTAATGACTTTATGCCCATCTCCCCTGTCATCCCCAGTAGTTAGGATAGCCTCTCTCCTTTGACCTAATGACTTTATGGCCATCTCCCCCGTCATCCCCAGTAGTTAGGATAGTCTCTCTCCTTTGACCTAATGACTTTATCTCCATCGCTCCCGCCATCCCGAGTAGTTAGGATAGTCTCTCTCCTTTGACCTAATGACTTTATGTCCAGCTCCCCCACCATCCCCAGTAGTTAGGATAGCCTCTCTCCTTTGACCTAATGACTTTATGTCCATCGCTCACGCCATCCCCAGTAGTTAGGATAGTCTCTCTCCTTTGACCTAATGACTTTATGTCCTTCGCTCCCGCCATCCCCAGTAGTTAGCATAGCCTCTTTCCTTTGACCGAATGACTTTATGTCCGTCGCTCCCGCCATCCCCAGTAGTTAGCATAGCCTCTCTCCTTTGACCTAATGACTTTATCTCCAGTTCCCCCGCCATCCCCAGTAGTTAGGATAGTCTCTCTCCTTTGACCTAATGACTTTATGTCCATCTCCCCCGTCATCACCAGTAGTTAGGATAGTCTCTCTCCTTTGACCTAATAACTTTATGTCCATGGCTCCAGCCATCCCCAGTAGTTAGGATAGTCTCTATCCTTTGACCTAATGACTTTATGTCCATCTCCCCCATCATCCCCAGAAGTTAGGATAGTCTCTCTCCTTTGACCTAATGACTTTATGTCCATCGCTCCCGCCATCCCCAGTAGTTAGGATAGCCTCTCTCCTTTGACCTAATGACTTTATGTCCATCGCTCCCACCATCCCCAGTAGTTAGCATAGCCTCTCTCCTTTGACCTAATGACTTTATGTCCATTGCTCCCGCCATCCCCAG
Source organism: Ambystoma mexicanum (assembly GCF_040938575.1). Taxonomy (NCBI): domain Eukaryota; kingdom Metazoa; phylum Chordata; class Amphibia; order Caudata; family Ambystomatidae; genus Ambystoma; species Ambystoma mexicanum. Next base: position 39,625,580 of record NC_090934.1, read on the forward strand.
TAGTTAGCATAGCCTCTCTCCTTTGACCTAACGACTTTATGTCCATTGCTCCCACCATCCCCAGTAGTTAGCATAGCCTCTCTCTTTTGACCTAATGACTTCATGTCCAGCTCCCCCGCCATCCCCAGTAGTTAGGATAGTCTCTCTCCTTTGACCTAATGACTTTATGTCCATCTCCCCCGTCATCCCCAGTAGTTAGGATAGTCTCTCTCCTTTGACCTAATGACTTTATGTCCATCGCTCCCGCCATCCCCAGTAGTTAGGATAGCCTCTCTCCTTTGACTTAATGATTTTATGTCCATCGCTCCCGCCATCCCCAGTAGTTAGCATAGCCTCTCTCCTTTGACCTAATGACTTTATGTCCATTGCTCCCCTGCCATCCCCAGTAGTTAGGATAGCCTCTCTCTTTTGACCTAATGACTTTATGTCCATCTCCCCCATCATCCCCAGTAGTTAGGATAGTCTCTCTCCTTTGACCTAATGACTTTATGTCCATCTCCCCCATCATCCCCAGTAGTTAGGATAGTCTCTCTCCTTTGACCTAATGACTTTATGTCCATCGCTCCTGCCATCCCCAGTAGTTAGGATAGTCTCTCTCCTTTGACCTAATGACTTTATGTCCATCGCTCCCGCCATCCCCAGTAGTTAGGATAGCCTCTCTCCTTTGACCTAATGACTTTAGGTCCATCGCTCCCGCCATCCCCAGTAGTTAGGATAGCCTCTCTCCTTTGACCTAATGACTTTATGTCCATCTCCCCCATCATCCCCAGTAGTTAGGATAGTCTCTCTCCTTTGACCTAATGACTTTATGTCCATCGCTCCCGCCATCCCCAGTAGTTAGGATAGCCTCTCTCCTGTGACCTAATGACTTTATGTCCATCGCTTCCGCCATCTCCTTTGACCTAATGACTTTATGTCCATCTCCCCCGTCATCCCGAGTAGATAGGATAGTCTCTCTCCTTTGACCTAATGACTTTATGTCCATCTCCCCCGTCATCCCCAGTAGTTAGGATAGTCTCTCTCCTTTGACTTAATGACTTTATGTCCATCGCTCCCGCCATCCCCAGTAGTTAGGATAGCCTCTCTCCTTTGACCTACTGATTTATGTCCATCTCCCCCGTCATCCCCAGTAGTTAGGATAGTCTCTCTCCTTTGACCTAATTACTTTATATCCATCTCCCCTGTCATCCCCAGTAGTTAGGATAGCCTCTCTCCTTTGACCTAATGACTTTATGGCCAGCTCCCCCGTCACCCCCAGTAGTTAGGATAGCCTCTCTCCTTTGACCTAATGACTTTATGTCCATCTCCCCCGTCATCTCCAGTAGTTAGGATAGTCTCTCTCCTTTGACCTAATGACTTTATGTCCATCGCTCCCGCCATCCCCAGTAGTTAGCATAGTCTCTCTCCTTTGACCTAATGACTTTATGTCCATCTCCCCCGTCATCCCCAGTAGTTAGCATAGTCTCTCTCCTTTGACCTAATGACTTTATGTCTATCGCTCCCGCCATCCCCAGTAGTTAGGATAGTCTCTCTCCTTTGACCTAATGACTTTATGTCCATCTCCCCTGTCATCCCCAGTAGTTAGGATAGTCTCTCTCCTTTGACCTAATGACTTTATGTCCATCGCTCCCACCATCCCCAGTAGTTCGGATAGTCTCTCTCCTTTGACCTAATGACTTTATGTCCATCGCTCCCGCCATCCCCAGTAATAATAATAATAATAATAATAATAATTAGGCTTTTATATAGCGCTACAAACCCTCAGGTATCTGAGCGCTGCTTATTATTACCCACGGTGTGTGGTGCTCATTTATCGACCTCGGAAGGATGAAAGGCTGAGTTTGGCCCCGCCGGGATTCGAACCTGCGTTAACAGGCTCTGCACGGGTGTCAAAGCGGGCGCTCTACTCGCTGTGCCACTTGACCGGCTGTTAGGATAGTAGTTAGGATAGTAGTTAGGATAGTCTCACTCCTTTGACCTAATGAATTTATGTCCATCTCCCCTGCCATCCCCAGTACTTAGGATAGTCTCTCTCCTTTGACCTAATGACTTTATGTCCATCGCTCCCGCCATCCCCAGTAGTTAGGATAGTCTCTCTCCTTTGACCTAATTACTTTACGTCCATCGCTCCCGCCATCCCCAGTTAGGATAGTCTCTCTCCTTTGACCTAATGACTTTATGTCCATCTCCCCCGTCATCCCCAGTAGTTAGGATAGTCTCTCTCCTTTGACTTAATGACTTTATGTCCATCGCTCCCGCCATCCCCAGTAGTTAGGATAGCCTCTCTCCTTTGACCTACTGATTTATGTCCATCTCCCCCGTCATCCCCAGTAGTTAGGATAGTCTCTCTCCTTTGACCTAATGACTTTATGTCCATCGCTCCCGCCATCCCCAGTAGTTAGGATAGTCTCTCTCCTTTGACCTAATGACAATGTCCATCCCCCCCATCATCCCCAGTAGTTAGGATAGTCTCTCTCCTTTGACCTAATTACTTTATGTCCATCGCTCCCGCCATCCCCAGTAGTTAGGATAGCCTCTCTCCTTTGACCTAATGACTTTATGTCCATCGCTCCCGCCATCCCCAGTAGTTAGCATAGCCTCTCTCCTTTGACCTAATGACTTTATGTCCATTGCTCCCCTGCCATCCCCAGTAGTTAGGATAGCCTCTCTCTTTTGACCTAATGACTTTATGTCAATCTCCCCCATCATCCCCAGTAGTTAGGATAGTCTCTCTCCTTTGACCTAATGACTTTATGTCCATCTCCCCCATCATCCCCAGTAGTTAGGATAGTCTCTCTCCTTTGACCTAATGACTTTATGTCCATCGCTCCCGCCATCCCCAGTAGTTAGGATAGCCTCTCTCCTTTGACCTAATGACTTTATGTCCATCGCTCCCGCCATCCCCAGTAGTTAGGATAGCCTCTCTCCTTTGACCTAATGACTTTATGTCCATCGCTCCCGCCATCCCCAGTAGTTAGGATAGCCTCTCTCCTTTGACCTAATGACTTTATGTCCATCTCCCCCATCATCCCCAGTAGTTAGGATAGTCTCTCTCCTTTGACCTAATGACTTTATGTCCATCGCTCCCGCCATCCCCAGTAGTTAGGATAGCCTCTCTCCTTTGACCTAATGACTTTATGTCCATCGCTCCCGCCATCTCCTTTGACCTAATGACTTTATGTCCATCTCCCCCGTCATCCCGAGTAGATAGGATAGTCTCTCTCCTTTGACCTAATGACTTTATGTCCATCTCCCCCGTCATCCCCAGTAGTTAGGATAGTCTCTCTCCTTTGACTTAATGACTTTATGTCCATCGCTCCCGCCATCCCCAGTAGTTAGGATAGCCTCTCTCCTTTGACCTACTGATTTATGTCCATCTCCCCCGTCATCCCCAGTAGTTAGGATAGTCTCTCTCCTTTGACCTAATGACTTTATATCCATCTCCCCTGTCATCCCCAGTAGTTAGGATAGCCTCTCTCCTTTGACCTAATGACTTTATGGCCAGCTCCCCCGTCACCCCCAGTAGTTAGGATAGCCTCTCTCCTTTGACCTAATGACTTTATGTCCATCTCCCCCGTCATCTCCAGTAGTTAGGATAGTCTCTCTCCTTTGACCTAATGACTTTATGTCCATCGCTCCCGCCATCCCCAGTAGTTAGCATAGTCTCTCTCCTTTGACCTAATGACTTTATGTCCATCTCCCCCGTCATCCCCAGTAGTTAGCATAGTCTCTCTCCTTTGACCTAATGACTTTATGTCTATCGCTCCCGTCATCCACAGTAGTTAGGATAGTCTCTCTCCTTTGACCTAATGACTTTATGTCCATCTCCCCTGTCATCCCCAGTAGTTAGGATAGTCTCTCTCCTTTGACCTAATGACTTTATGTCCATCGCTCCCGCCATCCCCAGTAGTTAGGATAGTCTCTCTCCTTTGACCTAATGACTTTATGTCCATCGCTCCCGCCATCCCCAGTAGTTAGGATAGTCTCTCTCCTTTGACCTAATGAATTTATGTCCATCTCCCCTGCCATCCCCAGTACTTAGGATAGTCTCTCTCCTTTGACCTAATGACTTTATGTCCATCGCTCCCGCCATCCCCAGTAGTTAGGATAGTCTCTCTCCTTTGACCTAATTACTTTACGTCCATCGCTCCCGCCATCCCCAGTTAGGATAGTCTCTCTCCTTTGACCTAATGACTTTATGTCCATCTCCCCCGTCATCCCCAGTGGTTAGGATAGTCTCTCTCCTTTGACTTAATGACTTTATGTCCATCGCTCCCGCCATCCCCAGTAGTTAGTATAGCCTCTCTCCTTTGACCTACTGATTTATGTCCATCTCCCCCGTCATCCCCAGTAGTTAGGATAGTCTCTCTCCTTTGACCTAATGACTTTATGTCCATCGCTCCCGCCATCCCCAGTAGTTAGGATAGTCTCTCTCCTTTGACCTAATGACTATGTCCATCTCCCCCATCATCCCCAGTAGTTAGGATAGTCTCTCTCCTTTGACCTAATGACTTTATGTCCATCGCTCCCGCCATCCCCAGTAGTTAGGATAGCCTCTCTCCTTTGTCCTAATGACTTTATGTCCATCGCTCCCGCCATCCCCAGTAGTTAGGATAGCCTCTCTCCTTTGACCTAATGACTTCATGTCCATCTCCCCCACCATCCCCAGTAGTTAGGATAGCCTCTCTCCTTTGACCTAACGACTTTATGTCCAGCTCCCCCACCATCCCCAGTAGTTAGGATAGCCTCTCTCCTTTGACCTAACGACTTTATGTCCTTCTCCCCCGTCATCCCCAGTAGTTAGGATAGCCTCTCTCCTTTGACCTAATGACTTTATGTCCATCTCCCCCATTATCCGCAGTAGTTAGGATAGCCTCTCTCCTTTGACCTAATGACTTTATGTCCATCTCCCCCATCATCCCCAGTAGTTAGGATAGTCTCTCTCCTTTGACCTAATGACTTTATGTCCATAGCTCACGCCATCCCCAGTAGTTAGGATAGCCTCTCTCCTTTGACCTAATGACTTTATGTCCATCGGTCCCGCCATCCCCAGTAGTTAGCATAGCCTCTTTCCTTTGACCGAATGACTTTATGTCCATCGCTCCCGCCATCCCCAGTAGTTAGCATAGCCTCTCTCCTTTGACCTAATGACTTTATCTCCAGCTCCCCCGCCATCCCCAGTAGTTAGGATAGTCTCTCCCCTTTGACCTAATGACTTTATGTCCATCTCCCCCGTCATCACCAGTAGTTAGGATAGTCTCTCTCCTTTGACCTAATGACTTTATGTCCATGGCTCCAGCCATCCCCAGTAGTTAGGATAGTCTCTATCCTTTGACCTAATGACTTTATGTCCATCTCCCCCATCATCCCCAGAAGTTAGGATAGTCTCTCTCCTTTGACCTAATGACTTTATGTCCATCGCTCCCGCCATCCCCAGTAGTTAGGATAGCCTCTCTCCTTTGACCTAATGACTTTATGTCCATCGCTCCCGCCATCCCCAGTAGTTAGCATAGCCTCTCTCCTTTGACCTAATGACTTTATGTCCATTGCTCCCGCCATCCCCAGTAGTTAGCATAGCCTCTCTCCTTTGACCTAACGACTTTATGTCCATTGCTCCCGCCATCCCCAGTAGTTAGCATAGCCTCTCTCTTTTGACCTAATGACTTTATGTCCAGCTCCCCCGCCATCCCCAGTAGTTAGGATAGTCTCTCTCCTTTGACCTAATGACTTTATGTCCATCTCCCCCGTCATCCCCAGTAGTTAGGATAGTCTCTCTCCTTTGACCTAATGACTTTATGTCCATCGCTCCCGCCATCCCCAGTAGTTAGGATAGCCTCTCTCCTTTGACCTAATGACTTTATGTCCATCGCTCCCGCCATCCCCAGTAGTTAGGATAGCCTCTCTCCTTTGACCTAATGACTTTATGTCCATCGCTCCCGCCATCTCCTTTGACCTAATGACTTTATGTCCATCTCCCCCGTCATCCCCAGTAGATAGGATAGTCTCTCTCCTTTGACCTAATGACTTTATGTCCATCTCTCCCGTCATCCCCAGTAGTTAGGATAGTCTCTCTCGTTTGACTTAATGACTTTATGTCCATTGCTCCCGCCATCCCCAGTAGTTAGGATAGCCTCTCTCCTTTGACCTAATGACTTTATGGCCAGCTCCCCCGTCACCCCCAGTAGTTAGGATAGCCTCTCTCCTTTGACCTACTGATTTATGTCCATCTCCCCCGTCATCCCCAGTAGTTAGGATAGTCTCTCTCCTTTGACCTAATGACTTTATGTCCATCTCCCCCGTCATCCCCAGTAGTTAGGATAGCCTCTCTCCTTTGACCTAATGACTTTATGGCCAGCTCCCCCGTCACCCCCAGTAGTTAGGATAGCCTCTCTCCTTTGACCTAATGACTTTATGTCCATCTCCCCCGTCATCTCCAGTAGTTAGGATAGTCTCTCTCCTTTGACCTAATGACTTTATGTCCATCGCTCCCGCCATCCCCAGTAGTTAGCATAGTCTCTCTCCTTTGACCTAATGACTTTATGTCCATCTCCCCCGTCATCCCCAGTAGTTAGCATAGTCTCTCTCCTTTGACCTAATGACTTTATGTTTATCGCTCCCGCCATCCCCAGTAGTTAGGATAGTCTCTCTCCTTTGACCTAATGACTTTATGTCCATCTCCCCTGTCATCCCCAGTAGTTAGGATAGTCTCTCTCCTTTGTCCTAATGACTTTATGTCCATCGCTCCCGCCATCCCCAGTAGTTAGGATAGTCTCTCTCCTTTGACCTAATGACTTTATGTCCATCGCTCCCGCCATCCCCAGTAGTTAGGATGGTCTCTCTCCTTTGACCTAATGAATTTATGTCCATCTCCCCTGCCATCCCCAGTACTTAGGATAGTCTCTCTCCTTTGACCTAATTACTTTACGTCCATCGCTCCTGCCATCCCCAGTTAGGATAGTCTCTCTCCTTTGACCTAATGACTTTATGTCCATCCCCCCCGTCATCCCCAGTAGTTAGGATAGTCTCTCTCCTTTGACTTAATGACTTTATGTCCATCTCCCCCGTCATCCCCAGTAGTTAGGATAGTCTCTCTCCTTTGACCTAATGACTTTATGTCCATCGCTCCCGCCATCCCCAGTAGTTAGGATAGTCTCTCTCCTTTGACCTAATGACTTTATGTCCATCTCCCCCTGTCATCCCCAGTAGTTAGGATAGTCTCTCTCCTTTGACCTAATGACTTTATGTCCAGCTCCCCCGTCACCACCAGTAGTTAGGATAGTATCTCTCCTTTGACCTAATGACTTTATGTCCAGCTCCCCCGTCACCCCCAGTAGTTAGGATAGTCTCTCTCCTTTGACCAAATGACTTTATGTCCATCTCCCCCGTCATCCCCAGTAGTTAGGATAGCCTCTCTCCTTTGACCTAATGACTTTATGTCCAGCTCCCCCGTCAACCCCAGTAGTTAGGATAGCCTCTCTCCTTTGACCTAATGACTTTATGTCCATCTCCCCCGTCATCTCCAGTAGTTAGGATAGCCTCTCTCCTTTGACCTAATGAATTTATGTCCATCTCCCCTGCCATCCCCAGTACTTAGGATAGTCTCTCTCCTTTGACCTAATGACTTTATGTCCATCGCTCCCGCCATCCCCAGTAGTTAGGATAGTATCTCTCCTTTGACCTAATTACTTTACGTCCATCGCTCCCGCCATCCCCAGTAGTTAGAATAGTCTCTCTCCTTTGACCTAATGACTTTATGTCCATCGCTCCCGCCATCCCCAGTAGTTAGGATAGCCTCTCTCCTTTGACCTAATGACTTTATGTCCATCTCCCCCGTCATCCCCAATAGTTAGGATAGTCTCTCTCCTTTGACTTAATGACTTTATGCCCATCTCCCCTGTCATCCCCAGTAGTTAGGATAGCCTCTCTCCTTTGACCTAATGACTTTATGGCCATCTCCCCCGTCATCCCCAGTAGTTAGGATAGTCTCTCTCCTTTGACCTAATGACTTTATCTCCATCGCTCCCGCCATCCCGAGTAGTTAGGATAGTCTCTCTCCTTTGACCTAATGACTTTATGTCCAGCTCCCCCACCATCCCCAGTAGTTAGGATAGCCTCTCTCCTTTGACCTAATGACTTTATGTCCATCGCTCACGCCATCCCCAGTAGTTAGGATAGTCTCTCTCCTTTGACCTAATGACTTTATGTCCTTCGCTCCCGCCATCCCCAGTAGTTAGCATAGCCTCTTTCCTTTGACCGAATGACTTTATGTCCGTCGCTCCCGCCATCCCCAGTAGTTAGCATAGCCTCTCTCCTTTGACCTAATGACTTTATCTCCAGTTCCCCCGCCATCCCCAGTAGTTAGGATAGTCTCTCTCCTTTGACCTAATGACTTTATGTCCATCTCCCCCGTCATCACCAGTAGTTAGGATAGTCTCTCTCCTTTGACCTAATAACTTTATGTCCATGGCTCCAGCCATCCCCAGTAGTTAGGATAGTCTCTATCCTTTGACCTAATGACTTTATGTCCATCTCCCCCATCATCCCCAGAAGTTAGGATAGTCTCTCTCCTTTGACCTAATGACTTTATGTCCATCGCTCCCGCCATCCCCAGTAGTTAGGATAGCCTCTCTCCTTTGACCTAATGACTTTATGTCCATCGCTCCCACCATCCCCAGTAGTTAGCATAGCCTCTCTCCTTTGACCTAATGACTTTATGTCCATTGCTCCCGCCATCCCCAGTAGTTAGCATAGCCTCTCTCCTTTGACCTAACGACTTTATGTCCATTGCTCCCACCATCCCCAGTAGTTAGCATAGCCTCTCTCTTTTGACCTAATGACTTCATGTCCAGCTCCCCCGCCATCCCCAGTAGTTAGGATAGTCTCTCTCCTTTGACCTAATGACTTTATGTCCATCTCCCCCGTCATCCCCAGTAGTTAGGATAGTCTCTCTCCTTTGACCTAATGACTTTATGTCCATCGCTCCCGCCATCCCCAGTAGTTAGGATAGCCTCTCTCCTTTGACTTAATGATTTTATGTCCATCGCTCCCGCCATCCCCAGTAGTTAGCATAGCCTCTCTCCTTTGACCTAATGACTTTATGTCCATTGCTCCCCTGCCATCCCCAGTAGTTAGGATAGCCTCTCTCTTTTGACCTAATGACTTTATGTCCATCTCCCCCATCATCCCCAGTAGTTAGGATAGTCTCTCTCCTTTGACCTAATGACTTTATGTCCATCTCCCCCATCATCCCCAGTAGTTAGGATAGTCTCTCTCCTTTGACCTAATGACTTTATGTCCATCGCTCCTGCCATCCCCAGTAGTTAGGATAGTCTCTCTCCTTTGACCTAATGACTTTATGTCCATCGCTCCCGCCATCCCCAGTAGTTAGGATAGCCTCTCTCCTTTGACCTAATGACTTTATGTCCATCGCTCCCGCCATCCCCAGTAGTTAGGATAGCCTCTCTCCTTTGACCTAATGACTTTATGTCCATCTCCCCCATCATCCCCAGTAGTTAGGATAGTCTCTCTCCTTTGACCTAATGACTTTATGTCCATCGCTCCCGCCATCCCCAGTAGTTAGGATAGCCTCTCTCCTGTGACCTAATGACTTTATGTCCATCGCTTCCGCCATCTCCTTTGACCTAATGACTTTATGTCCATCTCCCCCGTCATCCCGAGTAGATAGGATAGTCTCTCTCCTTTGACCTAATGACTTTATGTCCATCTCCCCCGTCATCCCCAGTAGTTAGGATAGTCTCTCTCCTTTGACTTAATGACTTTATGTCCATCGCTCCCGCCATCCCCAGTAGTTAGGATAGCCTCTCTCCTTTGACCTACTGATTTATGTCCATCTCCCCCGTCATCCCCAGTAGTTAGGATAGTCTCTCTCCTTTGACCTAATTACTTTATATCCATCTCCCCTGTCATCCCCAGTAGTTAGGATAGCCTCTCTCCTTTGACCTAATGACTTTATGGCCAGCTCCCCCGTCACCCCCAGTAGTTAGGATAGCCTCTCTCCTTTGACCTAATGACTTTATGTCCATCTCCCCCGTCATCTCCAGTAGTTAGGATAGTCTCTCTCCTTTGACCTAATGACTTTATGTCCATCGCTCCCGCCATCCCCAGTAGTTAGCATAGTCTCTCTCCTTTGACCTAATGACTTTATGTCCATCTCCCCCGTCATCCCCAGTAGTTAGCATAGTCTCTCTCCTTTGACCTAATGACTTTATGTCTATCGCTCCCGCCATCCCCAGTAGTTAGGATAGTCTCTCTCCTTTGACCTAATGACTTTATGTCCATCTCCCCTGTCATCCCCAGTAGTTAGGATAGTCTCTCTCCTTTGACCTAATGACTTTATGTCCATCGCTCCCACCATCCCCAGTAGTTCGGATAGTCTCTCTCCTTTGACCTAATGACTTTATGTCCATCGCTCCCGCCATCCCCAGTAATAATAATAATAATAATAATAATAATTAGGCTTTTATATAGCGCTACAAACCCTCAGGTATCTGAGCGCTGCTTATTATTACCCACGGTGTGTGGTGCTCATTTATCGACCTCGGAAGGATGAAAGGCTGAGTTTGGCCCCGCCGGGATTCGAACCTGCGTTAACAGGCTCTGCACGGGTGTCAAAGCGGGCGCTCTACTCGCTGTGCCACTTGACCGGCTGTTAGGATAGTAGTTAGGATAGTAGTTAGGATAGTCTCACTCCTTTGACCTAATGAATTTATGTCCATCTCCCCTGCCATCCCCAGTACTTAGGATAGTCTCTCTCCTTTGACCTAATGACTTTATGTCCATCGCTCCCGCCATCCCCAGTAGTTAGGATAGTCTCTCTCCTTTGACCTAATTACTTTACGTCCATCGCTCCCGCCATCCCCAGTTAGGATAGTCTCTCTCCTTTGACCTAATGACTTTATGTCCATCTCCCCCGTCATCCCCAGTAGTTAGGATAGTCTCTCTCCTTTGACTTAATGACTTTATGTCCATCGCTCCCGCCATCCCCAGTAGTTAGGATAGCCTCTCTCCTTTGACCTACTGATTTATGTCCATCTCCCCCGTCATCCCCAGTAGTTAGGATAGTCTCTCTCCTTTGACCTAATGACTTTATGTCCATCGCTCCCGCCATCCCCAGTAGTTAGGATAGTCTCTCTCCTTTGACCTAATGACAATGTCCATCCCCCCCATCATCCCCAGTAGTTAGGATAGTCTCTCTCCTTTGACCTAATTACTTTATGTCCATCGCTCCCGCCATCCCCAGTAGTTAGGATAGCCTCTCTCCTTTGACCTAATGACTTTATGTCCATCGCTCCCGCCATCCCCAGTAGTTAGCATAGCCTCTCTCCTTTGACCTAATGACTTTATGTCCATTGCTCCCCTGCCATCCCCAGTAGTTAGGATAGCCTCTCTCTTTTGACCTAATGACTTTATGTCAATCTCCCCCATCATCCCCAGTAGTTAGGATAGTCTCTCTCCTTTGACCTAATGACTTTATGTCCATCTCCCCCATCATCCCCAGTAGTTAGGATAGTCTCTCTCCTTTGACCTAATGACTTTATGTCCATCGCTCCCGCCATCCCCAGTAGTTAGGATAGCCTCTCTCCTTTGACCTAATGACTTTATGTCCATCGCTCCCGCCATCCCCAGTAGTTAGGATAGCCTCTCTCCTTTGACCTAATGACTTTATGTCCATCGCTCCCGCCATCCCCAGTAGTTAGGATAGCCTCTCTCCTTTGACCTAATGACTTTATGTCCATCTCCCCCATCATCCCCAGTAGTTAGGATAGTCTCTCTCCTTTGACCTAATGACTTTATGTCCATCGCTCCCGCCATCCCCAGTAGTTAGGATAGCCTCTCTCCTTTGACCTAATGACTTTATGTCCATCGCTCCCGCCATCTCCTTTGACCTAATGACTTTATGTCCATCTCCCCCGTCATCCCGAGTAGATAGGATAGTCTCTCTCCTTTGACCTAATGACTTTATGTCCATCTCCCCCGTCATCCCCAGTAGTTAGGATAGTCTCTCTCCTTTGACTTAATGACTTTATGTCCATCGCTCCCGCCATCCCCAGTAGTTAGGATAGCCTCTCTCCTTTGACCTACTGATTTATGTCCATCTCCCCCGTCATCCCCAGTAGTTAGGATAGTCTCTCTCCTTTGACCTAATGACTTTATATCCATCTCCCCTGTCATCCCCAGTAGTTAGGATAGCCTCTCTCCTTTGACCTAATGACTTTATGGCCAGCTCCCCCGTCACCCCCAGTAGTTAGGATAGCCTCTCTCCTTTGACCTAATGACTTTATGTCCATCTCCCCCGTCATCTCCAGTAGTTAGGATAGTCTCTCTCCTTTGACCTAATGACTTTATGTCCATCGCTCCCGCCATCCCCAGTAGTTAGCATAGTCTCTCTCCTTTGACCTAATGACTTTATGTCCATCTCCCCCGTCATCCCCAGTAGTTAGCATAGTCTCTCTCCTTTGACCTAATGACTTTATGTCTATCGCTCCCGTCATCCACAGTAGTTAGGATAGTCTCTCTCCTTTGACCTAATGACTTTATGTCCATCTCCCCTGTCATCCCCAGTAGTTAGGATAGTCTCTCTCCTTTGACCTAATGACTTTATGTCCATCGCTCCCGCCATCCCCAGTAGTTAGGATAGTCTCTCTCCTTTGACCTAATGACTTTATGTCCATCGCTCCCGCCATCCCCAGTAGTTAGGATAGTCTCTCTCCTTTGACCTAATGAATTTATGTCCATCTCCCCTGCCATCCCCAGTACTTAGGATAGTCTCTCTCCTTTGACCTAATGACTTTATGTCCATCGCTCCCGCCATCCCCAGTAGTTAGGATAGTCTCTCTCCTTTGACCTAATTACTTTACGTCCATCGCTCCCGCCATCCCCAGTTAGGATAGTCTCTCTCCTTTGACCTAATGACTTTATGTCCATCTCCCCCGTCATCCCCAGTGGTTAGGATAGTCTCTCTCCTTTGACTTAATGACTTTATGTCCATCGCTCCCGCCATCCCCAGTAGTTAGTATAGCCTCTCTCCTTTGACCTACTGATTTATGTCCATCTCCCCCGTCATCCCCAGTAGTTAGGATAGTCTCTCTCCTTTGACCTAATGACTTTATGTCCATCGCTCCCGCCATCCCCAGTAGTTAGGATAGTCTCTCTCCTTTGACCTAATGACTATGTCCATCTCCCCCATCATCCCCAGTAGTTAGGATAGTCTCTCTCCTTTGACCTAATGACTTTATGTCCATCGCTCCCGCCATCCCCAGTAGTTAGGATAGCCTCTCTCCTTTGTCCTAATGACTTTATGTCCATCGCTCCCGCCATCCCCAGTAGTTAGGATAGCCTCTCTCCTTTGACCTAATGACTTTATGTCCATCTCCCCCACCATCCCCAGTAGTTAGGATAGCCTCTCTCCTTTGACCTAACGACTTTATGTCCAGCTCCCCCACCATCCCCAGTAGTTAGGATAGCCTCTCTCCTTTGACCTAACGACTTTATGTCCTTCTCCCCCATCATCCCCAGTAGTTAGGATAGCCTCTCTCCTTTGACCTAATGACTTTATGTCCATCTCCCCCATTATCCGCAGTAGTTAGGATAGCCTCTCTCCTTTGACCTAATGACTTTATGTCCATCTCCCCCATCATCCCCAGTAGTTAGGATAGTCTCTCTCCTTTGACGTAATGACTTTATGTCCATAGCTCACGCCATCCCCAGTAGTTAGGATAGCCTCTCTCCTTTGACCTAATGACTTTATGTCCATCGGTCCCGCCATCCCCAGTAGTTAGCATAGCCTCTTTCCTTTGACCGAATGACTTTATGTCCATCGCTCCCGCCATCCCCAGTAGTTAGCATAGCCTCTCTCCTTTGACCTAATGACTTTATCTCCAGCTCCCCCGCCATTCGCAGTAGTTAGGATAGTCTCTCTCCTTTGACCTAATGACTTTATGTCCATCTCCCCCGTCATCACCAGTAGTTAGGATAGTCTCTCTCCTTTGACCTAATGACTTTATGTCCATGGCTCCAGCCATCCCCAGTAGTTAGGATAGTCTCTATCCTTTGACCTAATGACTTTATGTCCATCTCCCCCATCATCCCCAGAAGTTAGGATAGTCTCTCTCCTTTGACCTAATGACTTTATGTCCATCGCTCCCGCCATCCCCAGTAGTTAGCATAGCCTCTCTCCTTTGACCTAATGACTTTATGTCCATCGCTCCCGCCATCCCCAGTAGTTAGCATAGCCTCTCTCCTTTGACCTAATGACTTTATGTCCATTGCTCCCGCCATCCCCAGTAGTTAGCATAGCCTCTCTCCTTTGACCTAACGACTTTATGTCCATTGCTCCCGCCATCCCCAGTAGTTAGCATAGCCTCTCTCTTTTGACCTAATGACTTTATGTCCAGCTCCCCCGCCATCCCCAGTAGTTAGGATAGTCTCTCTCCTTTGACCTAATGACTTTATGTCCATTTCCCCCGTCATCCCCAGTAGTTAGGATAGTCTCTCTCCTTTGACCTAATGACTTTATGTCCATCGCTCCCGCCATCCCCAGTAGTTAGGATAGTCTCTCTCCTTTGACCTAATGACTTTATGTCCATCGCTCCCGCCATCCCCAGTAGTTAGGATAGTCTCTCTCCTTTGACCTAATGACTTTATGTCCATCGCTCCCGCCATCCCCAGTAGTTAGGATAGTCTCTCTCCTTTGACCTAATGAATTCATGTCCATCTCCCCTGCCATCCCCAGTACTTAGGATAGTCTCTCTCCTTTGACCTAATGACTTTATGTCCATCGCTCCCGCCATCCCCAGTAGTTAGGATAGTCTCTCTCCTTTGACCTAATTACTTTACGTCCATCGCTCCCGCCATCCCCAGTTAGGATAGTCTCTCTCCTTTGACCTAATGACTTTATGTCCATCTCCCCCGTCATCCCCATTGGTTAGGATAGTCTCTCTCATTTGACTTAATGACTTTATGTCCATCGCTCCCGCCATCCCCAGTAGTTAGGATAGCCTCTCTCCTTTGACCTACTGATTTATGTCCATCTCCCCCGTCATCCCCAGTAGTTAGGATAGTCTCTCTCCTTTGACCTAATGACTTTATGTCCATCGCTCCCGCCATCCCCAGTAGTTAGGATAGTCTCTCTCCTTTGACCTAATGACTATGTCCATCTCCCCCATCATCCCCAGTAGTTAGGATAGTCTCTCTCCTTTGACCTAATGACTTTATGTCCATCGCTCCCGCCATCCCCAGTAGTTAGGATAGCCTCTCTCCTTTGTCCTAATGACTTTATGTCCATCGCTCCCGCCATCCCCAGTAGTTAGGATAGCCTCTCTCCTTTGACCTAATGACTTTATGTCCATCTCCCCCACCATCCCCAGTAGTTAGGATAGCCTCTCTCCTTTGACCTAACGACTTTATGTCCAGCTCCCCCGCCATCCCCAGTAGTTAGGATAGACTCTCTCCTTTGACCTAACGACTTTATGTCCATCTCCCCCATCATCCCCAGTAGTTAGGATAGCCTCTCTCCTTTGACCTAACGACTTTATGTCCATCTCCCCCATTATCCGCAGTAGTTAGGATAGCCTCTCTCCTTTGACCTAATGACTTTATGTCCATCTCCCCCATCATCCCCAGTAGTTAGGATAGTCTCTCTCCTTTGACCTAATGACTTTATGTCCATAGCTCACGCCATCCCCAGTAGTTAGGATAGCCTCTCTCCTTTGACCTAATGACTTTATGTCCATCGGTCTCGCCATCCCCAGTAGTTAGCATAGCCTCTTTCCTTTGACCGAATGACTTTATGTCCATCGCTCCCGCAATCCCCAGTAGTTAGCATAGCCTCTCTCCTTTGACCTAATGACTTTATCTCCAGCACCCCCGCCATCCCCAGTAGTTAGGATAGTCTCTCTCCTTTGACCTAATGACTTTATGTCCATCTCCCCCGTCATCACCAGTAGTTAGGATAGTCTCTCTCCTTTGACCTAATGACTTTATGTCCATGGCTCCAGCCATCCCCAGTAGTTAGGATAGTCTCTATCCTTTGACCTAATGACTTTATGTCCATCTCCCCCATCATCCCCAGAAGTTAGGATAGTCTCTCTCCTTTGACCTAATGACTTTATGTCCATCGCTCCCGCCATCCCCAGTAGTTAGGATAGCCTCTCTCCTTTGACCTAATGACTTTATGTCCATCGCTCCCGCCATCCCCAGTAGTTAGCATAGCCTCTCTCCTTTGACCTAATGACTTTATGTCCATTGCTCCCGCCATCCCCAGTAGTTAGCATAGCCTCTCTCCTTTGACCTAACGACTTTATGTCCATTGCTCCCGCCATCCCCAGTAGTTAGCATAGCCTCTCTCTTTTGACCTAATGACTTTATGTCCAGCTCCCCCGCCATCCCCAGTAGTTAGGATAGTCTCTCTCCTTTGACCTAATGACTTTATGTCCATCTCCCCCGTCATCCCCAGTAGTTAGGATAGTCTCTCTCCTTTGACCTAATGACTTTATGTCCATCGCTCCCGCCATCCCCAGTAGTTAGGATAGCCTCTCTCCTTTGACCTAATGACTTAATGTCCATCGCTCCCGCCATCCCCAGTAGTTAGGATAGCCTCTCTCTTTTGACCTAATGACTTTATGTCCATCGCTCCCGCCATCTCCTTTGACCTAATGACTTTATGTCCATCTCCCCCGTCATCCCCAGTAGATAGGATAGTCTCTCTCCTTTGACCTAATGACTTTATGTCCATCTCTCCCGTCATCCCCAGTAGTTAGGATAGTCTCTCTCGTTTGACTTAATGACTTTATGTCCATCGCTCCCGCCATCCCCAGTAGTTAGGATAGCCTCTCTCCTTTGACCTACTGATTTATGTCCATCTCCCCCGTCATCCCCAGTAGTTAGCATAGCCTCTCTCCTTTGACCTAATGACTTTATGTCCATTGCTCCCGCCATCCCCAGTAGTTAGCATAGCCTCTCTCTTTTGACCTAATGACTTTATGTCCAGCTCCCCCGCCATCCCCAGTAGTTAGGATAGTCTCTCTCCTTTGACCAAATGACTTTATGTCCATCTCCCCCGTCATCCCCAGTAGTTAGGATAGTCTCTCTCCTTTGACCTAATGACTTTATGTCCATCGCTCCCGCCATCCCCAGTAGTTAGGATAGCCTCTCTCCTTTGACCTAATGACTTTATGTCCATCGCTCCCGCCATCCCCAGTAGTTAGGATAGCCTCTCTCCTTTGACCTAATGACTTTATGTCCATCGCTCCCGCCATCTCCTTTGACCTAATGACTTTATGTCCATCTCCCCCATCATCCCCAGTAGATAGGATAGTCTCTCTCCTTTGACCTAATGACTTTATGTCCATCTCTCCCGTCATCCCCAGTAGTTAGGATAGTCTCTCTCGTTTGACTTAATGACTTTATGTCCATCGCTCCCGCCATCCCCAGTAGTTAGGATAGCCTCTCTCCTTTGACCTATTGATTTATGTCCATCTCCCCCGTCATCCCCAGTAGTTAGGATAGTCTCTCTCCTTTGACCTAATGACTTTATGTCCATCTCCCCCGTCATCCCCAGTAGTTAGGATAGCCTCTCTCCTTTGACCTAATGACTTTATGGCCAGCTCCCCCGTCACCCCCAGTAGTTAGGATAGCCTCTCTCCTTTGACCTAATGACTTTATGTCCATCTCCCCCGTCATCTCCAGTAGTTAGGATAGTCTCTCTCCTTTGACCTAATGACTTTATGTCCATCGCTCCCGCCATCCCCAGTAGTTAGCATAGTCTCTCTCCTTTGACCTAATGACTTTATGTCCATCTCCCCCGTCATCCCCAGTAGTTAGCATAGTCTCTCTCCTTTGACCTAATGACTTTATGTCTATCGCTCCCGCCATCCCCAGTAGTTAGGATAGTCTCTCTCCTTTGACCTAATGACTTTATGTCCATCTCCCCTGTCATCCCCAGTAGTTAGGATAGTCTCTCTCCTTTGACCTAATGACTTTATGTCCATCGCTCCCGCCATCCCCAGTAGTTAGGATAGTCTCTCTCCTTTGACCTAATGACTTTATGTCCATCGCTCCCGCCATCCCCAGTAGTTAGGATAGTCTCTCTCCTTTGACCTAATGAATTTATGTCCATCTCCCCTGCCATCCCCAGTACTTAGGATAGTCTCTCTCCTTTGACCTAATTACTTTACGTCCATCGCTCCCGCCATCCCCAGTTAGGATAGTCTCTCTCCTTTGACCTAATGACTTTATGTCCATCTCCCCCGTCATCCCCAGTAGTTAGGATAGTCTCTCTCCTTTGACTTAATGACTTTATGTCCATCGCTCCCGCCATCCCCAGTAGTTAGGATAGCCTCTCTCCTTTGACCTACTGATTTATGTCCATCTCCCCCGTCATCCCCAGTAGTTAGGATAGTCTCTCTCCTTTGACCTAATGACTTTATGTCCATCGCTCCCGCCATCCCCAGTAGTTAGGATAGTCTCTCTCCTTTGACCTAATGACTTTATGTCCATCTCCCCCTGTCATCCCCAGTAGTTAGGATAGTCTCTCTCCTTTGACCTAATGACTTTATGTCCAGCTCCCCCGTCACCACCAGTAGTTAGGATAGTATCTCTCCTTTGACCTAATGACTTTATGTCCAGCTCCCCCGTCACCCCCAGTAGTTAGGATAGTCTCTCTCCTTTGACCTAATGACTTTATGTCCATCGCTCCCGCCATCCCCAGTAGTTAGGATAGTATCTCTCCTTTGACCTAATTACTTTACGTCCATCGCTCCCGCCATCCCCAGTAGTTAGAATAGTCTCTCTCCTTTGACCTAATGACTTTATGTCCATCGCTCCCGCCATCCCCAGTAGTTAGGATAGCATCTCTCCTTTGACCTAATGACTTTATGTCCATCTCCCCCGTCATCCCCAGTAGTTAGGATAGTCTCTCTCCTTTGACTTAATGACTTTATGTCCATCGCTCCCGCCATCCCCAATAGTTAGGATAGCCTCTCTCCTTTGACCTAATGACTTTATGCCCATCTCCCCTGTCATCCCCAGTAGTTAGGATAGCCTCTCTCCTTTGACCTAATGACTTTATGGCCATCTCCCCCGTCATCCCCAGTAGTTAGGATAGTCTCTCTCCTTTGACCTAATGACTTTATCTCCATCGCTCCCGCCATCCCGAGTAGTTAGGATAGTCTCTCTCCTTTGACCTAATGACTTTATGTCCAGCTCCCCCACCATCCCCAGTAGTTAGGATAGCCTCTCTCCTTTGACCTACTGATTTATGTCCATCTCCCCCGTCATCCCCAGTAGTTAGGATAGTCTCTCTCCTTTGACCTAATGACTTTATGTCCATCGCTCCCGCCATCCCCAGTAGTTAGGATAGTCTCTCTCCTTTGACCTAATGACAATGTCCATCCCCCCCGTCATCCCCAGTAGTTAGGATAGTCTCTCTCCTTTGACCTAATGACTTTATGTCCATCGCTCCCGCCATCCCCAGTAGTTAGGATAGTCTCTCTCCTTTGACCTAATGACAATGTCCATCCCCCCCATCATCCCCAGTAGTTAGGATAGTCTCTCTCCTTTGACCTAATTACTTTATGTCCATCGCTCCCGCCATCCCCAGTAGTTAGGATAGCCTCTCTCCTTTGACCTAATGACTTTATGTCCATCGCTCCCGCCATCCCCAGTAGTTAGCATAGCCTCTCTCCTTTGACCTAATGACTTTATGTCCATTGCTCCCCTGCCATCCCCAGTAGTTAGGATAGCCTCTCTCTTTTGACCTAATGACTTTATGTCCATCTCCCCCATCATCCCCAGTAGTTAGGATAGTCTCTCTCCTTTGACCTAATGACTTTATGTCCATCGCTCCCGCCATCCCCAGTAGTTAGGATAGCCTCTCTCCTTTGACCTAATGACTTTATGTCCATCGCTCCCGCCATCCCCAGTAGTTAGGATAGCCTCTCTCCTTTGACCTAATGACTTTATGTCCATCGCTCCCGCCATCCCCAGTAGTTAGGATAGTCTCTCTCCTTTGACCTAATGACTTTATGTCCATCTCCCCCATCATCCCCAGTAGTTAGGATAGTCTCTCTCCTTTGACCTAATGACTTTATGTCCATCGCTCCCGCCATCCCCAGTAGTTAGGATAGCCTCTCTCCTTTGACCTAATGACTTTCTGTCCATCGCTCCCGCCATCCCCAGTAGTTAGGATAGCCTCTCTCCTTTGACCTAATGACTTTATGTCCATCGCTCCCGCCATCCCCAGTAGTTAGGATAGCCTCTCTCCTTTGACCTAATGACTTTATGTCCATCTCCCCCATCATCCCCAGTAGTTAGGATAGTCTCTCTCCTTTGACCTAATGACTTTATGTCCATCGCTCCCGCCATCCCCAGTAGTTAGGATAGCCTCTCTCCTTTGACCTAATGACTTTATGTCCATCGCTCCCGCCATCTCCTTTGACCTAATGACTTTATGTCCATCTCCCCCGTCATCCCGAGTAGATAGGATAGTCTCTCTCCTTTGACCTAATGACTTTATGTCCATCTCCCCCGTCATCCCCAGTAGTTAGGATAGTCTCTCTCCTTTGACTTAATGACTTTATGTCCATCGCTCCCGCCATCCCCAGTAGTTAGGATAGCCTCTCTCCTTTGACCTACTGATTTATGTCCATCTCCCCCGTCATCCCCAGTAGTTAGGATAGTCTCTCTCCTTTGACCTAATGACTTTATATCCATCTCCCCTGTCATCCCCAGTAGTTAGGATAGCCTCTCTCCTTTGACCTAATGACTTTATGGCCAGCTCCCCCGTCACCCCCAGTAGTTAGGATAGCCTCTCTCCTTTGACCTAATGACTTTATGTCCATCTCCCCCGTCATCTCCAGTAGTTAGGATAGTCTCTCTCCTTTGACCTAATGACTTTATGTTCATCGCTCCCGCCATCCCCTGTAGTTAGCATAGTTTCTCTCCTTTGACCTAATGACTTTATGTCCATCTCCCCCGTCATCCCCAGTAGTTAGCATAGTCTCTCTCCTTTGACCTAATGACTTTATGTCTATCGCTCCCGCCATCCACAGTAGTTAGGATAGTCTCTCTCCTTTGACCTAATGACTTTATGTCCATCTCCCCTGTCATCCCCAGTAGTTAGGATAGTCTCTCTCCTTTGACCTAATGACTTTATGTCCATCGCTCCCGCCATCCCCAGTAGTTAGGATAGTCTCTCTCCTTTGACCTAATGACTTTATGTCCATCGCTCCCGCCATCCCCAGTAGTTAGGATAGTCTCTCTCCTTTGACCTAATGAATTTATGTCCATCTCCCCTGCCATCCCCAGTACTTAGGATAGTCTCTCTCCTTTGACCTAATGACTTTATGTCCATCGCTCCCGCCATCCCCAGTAGTTAGGATAGTCTCTCTCCTTTGACCTAATTACTTTACGTCCATCGCTCCCGCCATCCCCAGTTAGGATAGTCTCTCTCCTTTGACCTAATGACTTTATGTCCATCTCCCCCGTCATCCCCAGTGGTTAGGATAGTCTCTCTCCTTTGACTTAATGACTTTATGTCCATCGCTCCCGCCATCCCCAGTAGTTAGTATAGCCTCTCTCCTTTGACCTACTGATTTATGTCCATCTCCCCCGTCATCCCCAGTAGTTAGGATAGTCTCTCTCCTTTGACCTAATGACTTTATGTCCATCGCTCCCGCCATCCCCAGTAGTTAGGATAGTCTCTCTCCTTTGACCTAATGACTATGTCCATCTCCCCCATCATCCCCAGTAGTTAGGATAGTCTCTCTCCTTTGACCTAATGACTTTATGTCCATCGCTCCCGCCATCCCCAGTAGTTAGGATAGCCTCTCTCCTTTGTCCTAATGACTTTATGTCCATCGCTCCCGCCATCCCCAGTAGTTAGGATAGCCTCTCTCCTTTGACCTAATGACTTTATGTCCATCTCCCCCGCCATCCCCAGTAGTTAGGATAGCCTCTCTCCTTTGACCTAACGACTTTATGTCCAGCTCCCCCGCCATCCCCAGTAGTTAGGATAGCCTCTCTCCTTTGACCTAACGACTTTATGTCCTTCTCCCCCGTCATCCCCAGTAGTTAGGATAGCCTCTCTCCTTTGACCTAATGACTTTATGTCCATCTCCCCCATTATCCGCAGTAGTTAGGATAGCCTCTCTCCTTTGACCTAATGACTTTATGTCCATCTCCCCCATCATCCCCAGTAGTTAGGATAGTCTCTCTCCTTTGACCTAATGACTTTATGTCCATAGCTCACGCCATCCCCAGTAGTTAGGATAGCCTCTCTCCTTTGACCTAATGACTTTATGTCCATCGGTCCCGCCATCCCCAGTAGTTAGCATAGCCTCTTTCCTTTGACAGAAATGACTTTATGTCCATCGCTCCCGCCATCCCCAGTAGTTAGCATAGCCTCTCTCCTTTGACCTAATGACTTTATCTCCAGCTCCCCCGCCATTCCCAGTAGTTAGGATAGTCTCTCTCCTTTGACCTAATGACTTTATGTCCATCTCCCCCGTCATCACCAGTAGTTAGGATAGTCTCTCTCCTTTGACCTAATGACTTTATGTCCATGGCTCCAGCCATCCCCAGTAGTTAGGATAGTCTCTACCTTTGACCTAATGACTTTATGTCCATCTCCCCCATCATCCCCAGAAGTTAGGATAGTCTCTCTCCTTTGACCTAATGACTTTATGTCCATCGTTCCCGCCATCCCCAGTAGTTAGCATAGCCTCTCTCCTTTGACCTAATGACTTTATGTCCATCGCTCCCGCCATCCCCAGTAGTTAGCATAGCCTCTCTCCTTTGACCTAATGACTTTATGTCCATTGCTCCCGCCATCCCCAGTAGTTAGCATAGCCTCTCTCCTTTGACCTAACGACTTTATGTCCATGGCTCCCGCCATCCCCAGTAGTTAGCATAGCCTCTCTCTTTTGACCTAATGACTTTATGTCCAGCTCCCCCGCCATCCCCAGTAGTTAGGATAGTCTCTCTCCTTTGACCTAATGACTTTATGTCCATTTCCCCCGTCATCCCCAGTAGTTAGGATAGTCTCTCTCCTTTGACCTAATGACTTTATGTCCATCGCTCCCGCCATCCCCAGTAGTTAGGATAGTCTCTCTCCTTTGACCTAATGACTTTATGTCCATCGCTCCCGCCATCCCCAGTAGTTAGGATAGTCTCTCTCCTTTGACCTAATGACTTTATGTCCATCGCTCCCGCCATCCCCAGTAGTTAGGATAGTCTCTCTCCTTTGACCTAATGAATTCATGTCCATCTCCCCTGCCATCCCCAGTACTTAGGATAGTCTCTCTCCTTTGACCTAATGACTTTATGTCCATCGCTCCCGCCATCCCCAGTAGTTAGGATAGTCTCTCTCCTTTGACCTAATTACTTTACGTCCATCGCTCCCGCCATCCCCAGTTAGGATAGTCTCTCTCCTTTGACCTAATGACTTTATGTCCATCTCCCCCGTCATCCCCAGTGGTTAGGATAGTCTCTCTCATTTGACTTAATGACTTTATGTCCATCGCTCCCGCCATCCCCAGTAGTTAGGATAGCCTCTCTCCTTTGACCTACTGATTTATGTCCATCTCCCCCGTCATCCCCAGTAGTTAGGATAGTCTCTCTCCTTTGACCTAATGACTTTATGTCCATCGCTCCCGCCATCCCCAGTAGTTAGGATAGTCTCTCTCCTTTGACCTAATGACTATGTCCATCTCCCCCATCATCCCCAGTAGTTAGGATAGTCTCTCTCCTTTGACCTAATGACTTTATGTCCATCGCTCCCGCCATCCCCAGTAGTTAGGATAGCCTCTCTCCTTTGTCCTAATGACTTTATGTCCATCGCTCCCGCCATCCCCAGTAGTTAGGATAGCCTCTCTCCTTTGACCTAATGACTTTATGTCCATCTCCCCCACCATCCCCAGTAGTTAGGATAGCCTCTCTCCTTTGACCTAACGACTTTATGTCCAGCTCCCCCGCCATCCCCAGTAGTTAGGATAGACTCTCTCCTTTGACCTAACGACTTTATGTCCATCTCCCCCATCATCCCCAGTAGTTAGGATAGCCTCTCTCCTTTGACCTAACGACTTTATGTCCATCTCCCCCATTATCCGCAGTAGTTAGGATAGCCTCTCTCCTTTGACCTAATGACTTTATGTCCATCTCCCCCATCATCCCCAGTAGTTAGGATAGTCTCTCTCCTTTGACCTAATGACTTTATGTCCATAGCTCATGCCATCCCCAGTAGTTAGGATAGCCTCTCTCCTTTGACCTAATGACTTTATGTCCATCGGTCCCGCCATCCCCAGTAGTTAGCATAGCCTCTTTCCTTTGACCGAATGACTTTATGTCCATCGCTCCCGCAATCCCCAGTAGTTAGCATAGCCTCTCTCCTTTGACCTAATGACTTTATCTCCAGCACCCCCGCCATCCCCAGTAGTTAGGATAGTCTCTCTCCTTTGACCTAATGACTTTATGTCCATCTCCCCCGTCATCACCAGTAGTTAGGATAGTCTCTCTCCTTTGACCTAATGACTTTATGTCCATGGCTCCAGCCATCCCCAGTAGTTAGGATAGTCTCTATCCTTTGACCTAATGACTTTTTGTCCATCTCCCCCATCATCCCCAGAAGTTAGGATAGTCTCTCTCCTTTGACCTAATGACTTTATGTCCATCGCTCCCGCCATCCCCAGTAGTTAGGATAGCCTCTCTCCTTTGACCTAATGACTTTATGTCCATCGCTCCCGCCATCCCCAGTAGTTAGCATAGCCTCTCTCCTTTGACCTAATGACTTTATGTCCATTGCTCCCGCCATCCCCAGTAGTTAGCATAGCCTCTCTCCTTTGACCTAACGACTTTATGTCCATTGCTCCCGCCATCCCCAGTAGTTAGCATAGCCTCTCTCTTTTGACCTAATGACTTTATGTCCAGCTCCCCCGCCATCCCCAGTAGTTAGGATAGTCTCTCTCCTTTGACCTAATGACTTTATGTCCATCTCCCCCGTCATCCCCAGTAGTTAGGATAGTCTCTCTCCTTTGACCTAATGACTTTATGTCCATCGCTCCCGCCATCCCCAGTAGTTAGGATAGCCTCTCTCCTTTGACCTAATGACTTTATGTCCATCGCTCCCGCCATCCCCAGTAGTTAGGATAGCCTCTCTCCTTTGACCTAATGACTTTATGTCCATCGCTCCCGCCATCTCCTTTGACCTAATGACTTTATGTCCATCTCCCCCGTCATCCCCAGTAGATAGGATAGTCTCTCTCCTTTGACCTAATGACTTTATGTCCATCTCTCCCGTCATCCCCAGTAGTTAGGATAGTCTCTCTAGTTTGACTTAATGACTTTATGTCCATCGCTCCCGCCATCCCCAGTAGTTAGGATAGCCTCTCTCCTTTGACCTACTGATTTATGTCCATCTCCCCCGTCATCCCCAGTAGTTAGCATAGCCTCTCTCCTTTGACCTAACGACTTTATGTCCATTGCTCCCGCCATCCCCAGTAGTTAGCATAGCCTCTCTCTTTTGACCTAATGACTTTATGTCCAGCTCCCCCGCCATCCCCAGTAGTTAGGATAGTCTCTCTCCTTTGACCTAATGACTTTATGTCCATCTCCCCCGTCATCCCCAGTAGTTAGGATAGTCTCTCTCCTTTGACCTAATGACTTTATGTCCATCGCTCCCGCCATCCCCAGTAGTTAGGATAGCCTCTCTCCTTTGACCTAATGATTTTATGTCCATCGCTCCCGCCATCCCCAGTAGTTAGGATAGCCTCTCTCCTTTGACCTAATGACTTTATGTCCATCGCTCCCGCCATCTCCTTTGACCTAATGACTTTATGTCCATCTCCCCCGTCATCCCCAGTAGATAGGATAGTCTCTATCCTTTGACCTAATGACTTTATGTCCATCTCTCCCGTCATCCCCAGTAGTTAGGATAGTCTCTCTCGTTTGACTTAATGACTTTATGTCCATCGCTCCCGCCATCCCCAGTAGTTAGGATAGCCTCTCTCCTTTGACCTACTGATTTATGTCCATCTCCCCCGTCATCCCCAGTAGTTAGGATAGTCTCTCTCCTTTGACCTAATGACTTTATGTCCATCTCCCCCGTCATCCCCAGTAGTTAGGATAGCCTCTCTCCTTTGACCTAATGACTTTATGGCCAGCTCCCCCGTCACCCCCAGTAGTTAGGATAGCCTCTCTCCTTTGACCTAATGACTTTATGTCCATCTCCCCCGTCATCTCCAGTAGTTAGGATAGTCTCTCTCCTTTGACCTAATGACTTTATGTCCATCGCTCCCGCCATCCCCAGTAGTTAGCATAGTCTCTCTCCTTTGACCTAATGACTTTATGTCCATCTCCCCCGTCATCCCCAGTAGTTAGCATAGTCTCTCTCCTTTGACCTAATGACTTTATGTCTATCGCTCCCGCCATCCCCAGTAGTTAGGATAGTCTCTCTCCTTTGACCTAATGACTTTATGTCCATCTCCCCTGTCATCCCCAGTAGTTAGGATAGTCTCTCTCCTTTGACCTAATGACTTTATGTCCATCGCTCCCGCCATCCCCAGTAGTTAGGATAGTCTCTCTCCTTTGACCTAATGACTTTATGTCCATCGCTCCCGCCATCCCCAGTAGTTAGGATAGTCTCTCTCCTTTGACCTAATGAATTTATGTCCATCTCCCCTGCCATCCCCAGTACTTAGGATAGTCTCTCTCCTTTGACCTAATTACTTTACGTCCATCGCTCCCGCCATCCCCAGTTAGGATAGTCTCTCTCCTTTGACCTAATGACTTTATGTCCATCTCCCCCGTCATCCCCAGTAGTTAGGATAGTCTCTCTCCTTTGACTTAATGACTTTATGTCCATCGCTCCCGCCATCCCCAGTAGTTAGGATAGCCTCTCTCCTTTGACCTACTGATTTATGTCCATCTCCCCCGTCATCCCCAGTAGTTAGGATAGTCTCTCTCCTTTGACCTAATGACTTTATGTCCATCGCTCCCGCCATCCCCAGTAGTTAGGATAGTCTCTCTCCTTTGACCTAATGACTTTATGTCCATCTCCCCCTGTCATCCCCAGTAGTTAGGATAGTCTCTCTCCTTTGACCTAATGACTTTATGTCCAGCTCCCCCGTCACCACCAGTAGTTAGGATAGTATCTCTCCTTTGACCTAATGACTTTATGTCCAGCTCCCCCGTCACCCCCAGTAGTTAGGATAGTCTCTCTCCTTTGACCAAATGACTTTATGTCCATCTCCCCCGTCATCCCCAGTAGTTGGGATAGCCTCTCTCCTTTGACCTAATGACTTTATGTCCAGCTCCCCCGTCAACCCCAGTAGTTAGGATAGCCTCTCTCCTTTGACCTAATGACTTTATGTCCATCTCCCCCTTCATCTCCAGTAGTTAGGATAGCCTCTCTCCTTTGACCTAATGAATTTATGTCCATCTCCCCTGCCATCCCTAGTACTTAGGATAGTCTCTCTCCTTTGACCTAATGACTTTATGTCCATCGCTCCCGCCATCCCCAGTAGTTAGGATAGTATCTCTCCTTTGACCTAATTACTTTACGTCCATCGCTCCCGCCATCCCCAGTAGTTAGAATAGTCTCTCTCCTTTGACCTAATGACTTTATGTCCATCGCTCCCGCCATCCCCAGTAGTTAGGATAGCCTCTCTCCTTTGACCTAATGACTTTATGTCCATCTCCCCCGTCATCCCCAGTAGTTAGGATAGTCTCTCTCCTTTGACTTAATGACTTTATGTCCATCGCTCCTTCCATCCCCAATAGTTAGGATAGCCTCTCTCCTTTGACCTAATGACTTTATGCCCATCTCCCCTGTCATCCCCAGTAGTTAGGATAGCCTCTCTCCTTTGACCTAATGACTTTATGGCCATCTCCCCCGTCATCCCCAGTAGTTAGGATAGTCTCTCTCCTTTGACCTAATGACTTTATCTCCATCGCTCCCGCCATCCCGAGTAGTTAGGATAGTCTCTCTCCTTTGACCTAATGACTTTATGTCCAGCTCCCCCACCATCCCCAGTAGTTAGGATAGCCTCTCTCCTTTGACCTAATGACTTTATGCCCATCTCCCCCGTCATCCCCAGTAGTTAGCATAGTCTCTCTCCTTTGACCTAATGACTTTATGTCCATCGCTCCCGCCATCCCCAGTAGTTAGGATAGTCTCTCTCCTTTGACCTAATGACTTTATGTCCAGCTCCTCCGCCATCCCCAGTAGTTAGGATAGCCTCTCTCCTTTGACCTAATGACTTTATGTCCATCGCTCCCGCCATCCCCAGTAGTTAGGATAGTCTCTCTCCTTTGACCTAATGACTTTATGTCCCTCTCCCCCGTCATCCCCAGTAGTTAGGATAGTCTCTCTCCTTTGACCTAATGACTTTATGCCCATCGCTCCCGCCATCCCCAGTAGTTAGGATAGCCTCTCTCCTTTGACCTAATGACTTTATGGCCAGCTACCCCGTCACCCCCAGTAGTTAGGATAGCCTCTCTGCTTTGACCTAATGACTTTATGTCCATCTCCCCCGTCATCTCCAGTAGTTAGGATAGTCTCTCTCTTTTGACCTAATGACTTTATGTCCATCTACCCCGTCATCTCCAGTAGTTAGGATAGCCTCTCTCCTTTGACCTAATGACTTTATGTCCATCGCTCCCGCCATCCCCAGTAGTTAGCATAGTCTCTCTCCTTTGACCTAATGACTTTATGTCCATCTCCCCCGTCATCCCCAGTAGTTAGCATAGTCTCTCTCCTTTGACCGAATGACTTTATGTCCATCTCCCCCGTCACTCCCAGTAGTTAGGATAGTCTCTCTCCTTTGACCTAATGACTTTATGTCCATCTCCCCTGTCATCCCCAGTAGTTAGGATAGTCTCTCTCCTTTGACCTAATGGCTTTATGTCCGTCTCCCCCGTCAGCACCAGTAGTTAGGATAGTCTCTCTCCTTTGACCTAATGACTTTATGTCCATCTCCCCCGTCATCCCCAGTAGTTAGCATAGTCTCTCTCCTTTGACCTAATGACTTTATGTCGATCTCCCCCGTCATCCCCAGTAGTTAGCATAGTCTCTCTCCTTTGACCTAATGACTTTATGTCCATCTCCCTGTCACCCCCAGTAGTTAGGATAGTCTCTCTCCTTTGACCTAATGACTTTATGTCCATCTCCCCTGTCATCCCCAGTAGTTAGGATAGTCTCTCTCCTTTGACCTAATGGCTTTATGTCCGTCTCCCCTGTCAGCCCCAGTAGTTAGGATAGTCTCTCTCCTTTGACCTAATGACTTTATGTCCATTGCTCCCGCCATCCCCAGTAGTTAGGATAGTCTCTCTCCTTTGACCTAATGACTTTATGTCCAGCTCCCCCGCCATCCCCAGTAGTTAGGATAGCCTCTCTCCTTTGACCTAATGACTTTATGTCCATCGCTCCCGCCATCCCCAGTAGTTAGGATAGTCTCTCTCCTTTGACCTAATAACTTTATGTCCAGCTCCCCCGTCACCTCCAGTAGTTAGGATAGTATCTCTCCTTTGACCTAATGACTTTATGTCCAGCTCCCCCGTCGCCCCCAGTAGTTAGGATAGTCTCTCTCCTTTGACCTAATGACTTTATGTCCATCTCCCCCGTCATCCCCAGTAGTTAGGATAGCCTCTCTCCTTTGACCTAATGACTTTATGTCTATCGCTCCCGCCATCTCCAGTAGTTAGGATAGTCTCTCTCCTTTGACCTAATGACTTTATGTCCCTCTCCCCCGTCATCCCCAGTAGTTAGGATAGTCTCTCTCCTTTGACCTAATGACTTTATGTCCAGCTCCCCCATCAGCCCCAGTAGTTAGGATAGTCTCTCTCCTTTGACCTAATGACTTTATGTCCAGCTCCCCCGTCAGCCCCAGTAGTTAGGATAGTCTCTCTCCTTTGACCTAATGACTTTATGTCCATCGCTCCCGCCATCCCCAGTAGTTAGGATAGTCTCTCTCCTTTGACCTAATGACTTTATGTCCATCGCTCCCGCCATCCCCAGTAGTTAGGATAGTCTCTCTCCTTTGACCTAATGACTTTATGTCCCTCTCCCCCGTCATCCCCAGTAGTTAGGATAGTCTCTCTCCTTTGACCTAATGACTTTATGTCCATCGCTCCCGCCATCCCCAGTAGTTAGGATAGCCTCTCTCCTTTGACCTAATGACTTTATGGCCAGCTCCCCCGTCACCCCCAGTAGTTAGGATAGCCTCTCTGCTTCGACCTAATGACTTTATGTCCATCTCCCCCGTCATCTCCAGTAGTTAGGATAGTCTCTCTCCTTTGACCTAATGACTTTATGTCCATCTCCCCCGTCATCTCCAGTAGTTAGGATAGCCTCTCTCCTTTGACCTAATGACTTTATGTCCATCGCTCCCGCCATCCCCAGTAGTTAGCATAGTCTCTCTCCTTTGACCTAATGACTTTATGTCCATCTCCCCCGTCATCCCCAGTAGTTAGCATAGTCTCTCTCCTTTGACCTATTGACTTTATGTCCATCTCCCCCATCACCCCCAGTAGTTAGGATCGTCTCTCTCCTTTGACCTAATGACTTTATGTCCATCTCCCCTGTCATCCCCAGTAGTTAGGATAGTCTCTCTCCTTTGACCTAATGGCTTTATGTCCGTCTCCCCCGTCAGCCCCAGTAGTTAGGATAGTCTCTCTCCTTTGACCTAATGACTTTATGTCCATTGCTCCCGCCATCCCCAGTAGTTAGGATAGTCTCTCTCCTTTGACCTAATGACTTTATGTCCAGCTCCCCCGCCATCCCCAGTAGTTAGCATAGTCTCTCTCCTTTGACCTAATGACTTTATGTCCATCTCCCCCGTCACCCCCAGTAGTTAGCATAGTCTCTCTCCTTTGACCTAATGACTTTATGTCCATCTCCCCCGTCATCCCCAGTAGTTAGCATAGTCTCTCTCCTTTGACCTAATGACTTTATGTCCATCTCCCCGTCACCCCCAGTAGTTAGGATAGTCTCTCTCCTTTGACCTAATGACTTTATGTCCATCTCCCCTGTCATCCCCAGTAGTTAGAATAGTCTCTCTCCTTTGACCTAATGGCTTTATGTCCGTCTCCCCCGTCAGCCCCAGTAGTTAGGATAGTCTCTCTCCTTTGACCTAATGACTTTATGTCCATTGCTCCCGCCATCCCCAGTAGTTAGGATAGTCTCTCTCCTTTGACCTAATGACTTTATGTCCATCTCCCCCGTCAGCCCCAGTAGTTAGGATAGTCTCTCTCCTTTGACCTAATGACTTTATGTCCATCGCTCCCGCCATCCCCAGTAGTTAGGATAGCCTCTCTCCTTTGACCTAATGACTTTATGTCCATCGCTCCCGCCATCCCCAGTAGTTAGGATAGTCTCTATCCTTTGACCTAATAACTTTATGTCCAGCTCCCCCGTCACCTCCAATAGTTAGGATAGTATCTCTCCTTTGACCTAATGACTTTATGTCCAGCTCCCCCGTCACCCCCAGTAGTTAGGATAGTCTCTCTCCTTTGACCTAATGACTTTATGTCCATCTCCCCCGTCATCCCCAGTAGTTAGGATAGCCTCTCTCCTTTGACCTAATGACTTTATGTCTATCGCTCCTGCCATCTCCAGTAGTTAGGATAGTCTCTCTCCTTTGACCTAATGACTTTATGTCCCTCTCCCCCGTCATCCCCAGTAGTTAGGATAGTCTCTCTCCTTTGACCTAATGACTTTATGTCCAGCTCCCCCGTCAGCCCCAGTAGTTAGGATAGTCTCTCTCCTTTGACCTAATGACTTTATGTCCATCGCTCCCGCCATCACCAGTAGTTAGGATAGTCTCTCTCCTTTGACCTAATGACTTTATGTCCAGCTCCCCCACTATCCCCAGTAGTTAGGATAGCCTCTCTCCTTTGACCTAATGACTTTATGTCCATCGCTCCCGCCATCCCCAGTAGTTAGGATAGTCTCTCTCCTTTGACCTAATGACTTTATGTCCCTCTCCCCCGTCATCCCCAGTAGTTAGGATAGTCTCTCTCCTTTGACCTAATGACTTTATGTCCAACGCTCCCGCCATCCCCAGTAGTTAGGATAGCCTCTCTCCTTTGACCTAATGACTTTATGGCCAGCTCCCCCGTCACCCCCAGTAGTTAGTATAGCCTCTCTCCTTTGACCTAATGACTTTATGTCCATCTCCCCCGTCATCTCCAGTAGTTAGGATAGTCTCTCTCCTTTGACCTAATGACTTTATGTCCAGCTCCCCCATCAGCCCCAGTAGTTAGGATAGTCTCTCTCCTTTGACCTAATGACTTTATGTCCAGCTCCCCCGTCAGCCCCTGTAGTTAGGATAGTCTCTCTCCTTTGACCTAATGACTTTATGTCCATCGCTCCCGCCATCCCCAGTAGTTAGGATAGTCTCTCTCCTTTGACCTAATGACTTTATGTCCATCACTCCCGCCATCCCCAGTAGTTAGGATAGTCTCTCTCCTTTGACCTAATGACTTTATGTCCCTCTCCCCCGTCATCCCCAGTAGTTAGGATAGTCTCTCTCCTTTGACCTAATGACTTTATGTCCATCGCTCCCGCCATCCCCAGTAGTTAGGATAGCCTCTCTCCTTTGACCTAATGACTTTATGGCCAGCTCCCCCGTCACCCCCAGTAGTTAGGATAGCCTCTCTGCTTTGACCTAATGACTTTATGTCCATCTCCCCCGTCATCTCCAGTAGATAGGATAGTCTCTCTCCTTTGACCTAATGACTTTATGTCCATCTCCCCCGTCATCTCCAGTAGTTAGGATAGTCTCTCTCCTTTGACCTAATGACTTTATGTCCAGCTCCCCCGCCATCCCCAGTAGTTAGGATAGCCTCTCTCCTTTGACCTAATGACTTTATGTCCATCGCTCCCGCCATCCCCAGTAGTTAGGATAGTCTCTCTCCTTTGACCTAATAACTTTATGTCCAGCTCCCCCGTCACCTCCAGTAGTTAGGATAGTATCTCTCCTTTGACCTAATGACTTTATGTCCAGCTCCCCCGTCACCCCCAGTAGTTAGGATAGTCTCTCTCCTTTGACCTAATGACTTTATGTCCATCTCCCCCGTCATCCCCAGTAGTTAGGATAGCCTCTCTCCTTTGACCTAATGACTTTATGTCCAGCTCCCCCATCAGCCCCAGTAGTTAGGATAGTCTCTCTCCTTTGACCTAATGACTTTATGTCCAGCTCCCCCGTCAGCCCCAGTAGTTAGGATAGTCTCTCTCCTTTGACCTAATGACTTTATGTCCATCGCTCCCGCCATCTCCAGTAGTTAGGATAGTCTCTCTCCTTTGACCTAATGACTTTATGTCCCTCTCCCCCGTCATCCCCAGTAGTTAGGATAGTCTCTCTCCTTTGACCTAATGACTTTATGTCCAGCTCCCCCATCAGCCCCAGTAGTTAGGATAGTCTCTCTCCTTTGACCTAATGACTTTATGTCCAGCTCCCCCGTCAGCCCCAGTAGTTAGGATAGTCTCTCTCCTTTGACCTAATGACTTTATGTCCATCGCTCCCGCCATCCCCAGTAGTTAGGATAGTCTCTCTCCTTTGACCTAATGACTTTATGTCCATCGCTCCCGCCATCCCCAGTAGTTAGGATAGTCTCTCTCCTTTGACCTAATGACTTTATGTCCCTCTCCCCCGTCATCCCCAGTAGTTAGGATAGTCTCTCTCCTTTGACCTAATGACTTTATGTCCATCGCTCCCGCCATCCCCAGTAGTTAGGATAGCCTCTCTCCTTTGACCTAATGACTTTATGGCCAGCTCCCCCGTCACCCCCAGTAGTTAGGATAGCCTCTCTGCTTCGACCTAATGACTTTATGTCCATCTCCCCCGTCATCTCCAGTAGTTAGGATAGTCTCTCTCCTTTGACCTAATGACTTTATGTCCATCTCCCCCGTCATCTCCAGTAGTTAGGATAGCCTCTCTCCTTTGACCTAATGACTTTATGTCCATCGCTCCCGCCATCCCCAGTAGTTAGCATAGTCTCTCTCCTTTGACCTAATGACTTTATGTCCATCTCCCCGTCATCCCCAGTAGTTAGCATAGTCTCTCTCCTTTGACCTATTGACTTTATGTCCATCTCCCCCGTCACCCCCAGTAGTTAGGATCGTCTCTCTCCTTTGACCTAATGACTTTATGTCCATCTCCCCTGTCATCCCCAGTAGTTAGGATAGTCTCTCTCCTTTGACCTAATGGCTTTATGTCCGTCTCCCCCGTCAGCCCCAGTAGTTAGGATAGTCTCTCTCCTTTGACCTAATGACTTTATGTCCATTGCTCCCGCCATCCCCAGTAGTTAGGATAGTCTCTCTCCTTTGACCTAATGACTTTATGTCCAGCTCCCCCGCCATCCCCAGTAGTTAGCATAGTCTCTCTCCTTTGGTCTAATGACTTTATGTCCATCTCCCCCGTCACCCCCAGTAGTTAGCATAGTCTCTCTCCTTTGACCTAATGACTTTATGTCCATCTCCCCCGTCATCCCCAGTAGTTAGCATAGTCTCTCTCCTTTGACCTAATGACTTTATGTCCATCTCCCCGTCACCCCCAGTAGTTAGGATAGTCTCTCTCCTTTGACCTAATGACTTTATGTCCATCTCCCCTGTCATCCCCAGTAGTTAGGATAGTCTCTCTCCTTTGACCTAATGGCTTTATGTCCGTCTCCCCCGTCAGCCCCAGTAGTTAGGATAGTCTCTCTCCTTTGACCTTATGACTTTATGTCCATTGCTCCCGCCATCCCCAGTAGTTAGGATAGTCTCTCTCCTTTGACCTAATGACTTTATGTCCCTCTCCCCCGTCATCCCCAGTAGTTAGGATAGTCTCTCTCCTTTGACCTAATGACTTTATGTCCATCGCTCCCGCCATCCCCAGTAGTTAGGATAGCCTCTCTCCTTTGACCTAATGACTTTATGGCCAGCTCCCCCGTCACCCCCAGTAGTTAGGATAGCCTCTCTGCTTCGACCTAATGACTTTATGTCCATCTCCCCCGTCATCTCCAGTAGTTAGGATAGTCTCTCTCCTTTGACCTAATGACTTTATGTCCATCTCCCCCGTCATCTCCAGTAGTTAGGATAGCCTCTCTCCTTTGACCTAATGACTTTATGTCCATCGCTCCCGCCATCCCCAGTAGTTAGCATAGTCTCTCTCCTTTGACCTAATGACTTTATGTCCATCTCCCCCGTCATCCCCAGTAGTTAGCATAGTCTCTCTCCTTTGACCTATTGACTTTATGTCCATCTCCCCCGTCACCCCCAGTAGTTAGGATCGTCTCTCTCCTTTGACCTAATGACTTTATGTCCATCTCCCCTGTCATCCCCAGTAGTTAGGATAGTCTCTCTCCTTTGACCTAATGGCTTTATGTCCGTCTCCCCCGTCAGCCCCAGTAGTTAGGATAGTCTCTCTCCTTTGACCTAATGACTTTATGTCCATTGCTCCCGCCATCCCCAGTAGTTAGGATAGTCTCTCTCCTTTGACCTAATGACTTTATGTCCAGCTCCCCCGCCATCCCCAGTAGTTAGCATAGTCTCTCTCCTTTGACCTAATGACTTTATGTCCATCTCCCCCGTCACCCCCAGTAGTTAGCATAGTCTCTCTCCTTTGACCTAAGGACTTTATGTCCATCTCCCCCGTCATCCCCAGTAGTTAGCATATTCTCTCTCCTTTGACCTAATGACTTTATGTCCATCTCCCCGTCACCCCCAGTAGTTAGGATAGTCTCTCTCCTTTGACCTAATGACTTTATGTCCATCTCCCCTGTCATCCCCAGTAGTTAGGATAGTCTCTCTCCTTTGACCTAATGGCTTTATGTCCGTCTCCCCCGTCAGCCCCAGTAGTTAGGATAGTCTCTCTCCTTTGACCTAATGACTTTATGTCCATTGCTCCCGCCATCCCCAGTAGTTAGGATAGTCTCTCTCCTTTGACCTAATGACTTTATGTCCATCTCCCCCGTCAGCCCCAGTAGTTAGGATAGTCTCTCTCCTTTGACCTAATGACTTTATGTCCATCGCTCCCGCCATCCCCAGTAGTTAGGATAGCCTCTCTCCTTTGACCTAATGACTTTATGTCCATCGCTCCCGCCATCCCCAGTAGTTAGGATAGTCTCTCTCCTTTGACCTAATAACTTTATGTCCAGCTCCCCCGTCACCTCCAATAGTTAGGATAGTATCTCTCCTTTGACCTAATGACTTTATGTCCATCTCCCCCGTCACCCCCAGTAGTTAGGATCGTCTCTCTCCTTTGACCTAATGACTTTATGTCCATCTCCCCTGTCATCCCCAGTAGTTAGGATAGTCTCTCTCCTTTGACCTAATGGCTTTATGTCCGTCTCCCCCGTCAGCCCCAGTAGTTAGGATAGTCTCTCTCCTTTGACCTAATGACTTTATGTCCATTGCTCCCGCCATCCCCAGTAGTTAGGATAGTCTCTCTCCTTTGACCTAATGACTTTATGTCCAGCTCCCCCGCCATCCCCAGTAGTTAGCATAGTCTCTCTCCTTTGACCTAATGACTTTATGTCCATCTCCCCCGTCACCCCCAGTAGTTAGCATAGTCTCTCTCCTTTGACCTAAGGACTTTATGTCCATCTCCCCCGTCATCCCCAGTAGTTAGCATATTCTCTCTCCTTTGACCTAATGACTTTATGTCCATCTCCCCGTCACCCCCAGTAGTTAGGATAGTCTCTCTCCTTTGACCTAATGACTTTATGTCCATCTCCCCTGTCATCCCCAGTAGTTAGGATAGTCTCTCTCCTTTGACCTAATGGCTTTATGTCCGTCTCCCCCGTCAGCCCCAGTAGTTAGGATAGTCTCTCTCCTTTGACCTAATGACTTTATGTCCATTGCTCCCGCCATCCCCAGTAGTTAGGATAGTCTCTCTCCTTTGACCTAATGACTTTATGTCCATCTCCCCCGTCAGCCCCAGTAGTTAGGATAGTCTCTCTCCTTTGACCTAATGACTTTATGTCCATCGCTCCCGCCATCCCCAGTAGTTAGGATAGCCTCTCTCCTTTGACCTAATGACTTTATGTCCATCGCTCCCGCCATCCCCAGTAGTTAGGATAGTCTCTCTCCTTTGACCTAATAACTTTATGTCCAGCTCCCCCGTCACCTCCAATAGTTAGGATAGTATCTCTCCTTTGACCTAATGACTTTATGTCCAGCTCCCCCGTCACCCCCAGTAGTTAGGATAGTCTCTCTCCTTTGACCTAATGACTTTATGTCCATCTCCCCCGTCATCCCCAGTAGTTAGGATAGCCTCTCTCCTTTGACCTAATGACTTTATGTCTATCGCTCCTGCCATCTCCAGTAGTTAGGATAGTCTCTCTCCTTTGACCTAATGACTTTATGTCCCTCTCCCCCGTCATCCCCAGTAGTTAGGATAGTCTCTCTCCTTTGACCTAATGACTTTATGTCCAGCTCCCCCGTCAGCCCCAGTAGTTAGGATAGTCTCTCTCCTTTGACCTAATGACTTTATGTCCATCGCTCCCGCCATCACCAGTAGTTAGGATAGTCTCTCTCCTTTGACCTAATGACTTTATGTCCAGCTCCCCCACTATCCCCAGTAGTTAGGATAGCCTCTCTCCTTTGACCTAATGACTTTATGTCCATCGCTCCCGCCATCCCCAGTAGTTAGGATAGTCTCTCTCCTTTCACCTAATGACTTTATGTCCCTCTCCCCCGTCATCCCCAGTAGTTAGGATAGTCTCTCTCCTTTGACCTAATGACTTTATGTCCAACACTCCCGCCATCCCCAGTAGTTAGGATAGCCTCTCTCCTTTGACCTAATGACTTTATGGCCAGCTCCCCCGTCACCCCCAGTAGTTAGGATAGCCTCTCTCCTTTGACCTAATGACTTTATGTCCATCTCCCCCGTCATCTCCAGTAGTTAGGATAGTCTCTCTCCTTTGACCTAATGACTTTATGTCCAGCTCCCCCATCAGCCCCAGTAGTTAGGATAGTCTCTCTCCTTTGACCTAATGACTTTATGTCCAGCTCCCCCGTCAGCCCCAGTAGTTAGGATAGTCTCTCTCCTTTGACCTAATGACTTTATGTCCATCGCTCCCGCCATCCCCAGTAGTTAGGATAGTCTCTCTCCTTTGACCTAATGACTTTATGTCCATCACTCCCGCCATCCCCAGTAGTTAGGATAGTCTCTCTCCTTTGACCTAATGACTTTATGTCCCTCTCCCCCGTCATCCCCAGTAGTTAGGATAGTCTCTCTCCTTTGACCTAATGACTTTATGTCCATCGCTCCCGCCATCCCCAGTAGTTAGGCTAGCCTCTCTCCTTTGACCTAATGACTTTATGGCCAGCTCCCCCGTCACCCCCAGTAGTTAGGATAGCCTCTCTGCTTTGACCTAATGACTTTATGTCCATCGCTCCCTCCATCCCCAGTAGTTAGGATAGCCTCTCTCCTTTGACATAATGACTTTATGTCCATCGCTCCCGCCATCTCATTTGACCTAATGACTTTATGTCCATCTCCCCCGTCATCCCCAGTAGATAGGATAGCCTCTCTCCTTTGACCTACTGATTTATGTCCATCTCCCCCGTCATCCCCAGTAGTTAGGATAGTCTCTCTCCTTTGACCTAATGACTTTATGTCCATCTCCCCCGTCACCCCCAGTAGTTAGGATAGCCTCTCTCCTTTGACCTTATGACTTTATGTCCATTTCCCCCGTCATCTCCAGTAGTTAGGATAGTCTCTCTCCTTTGACCTAATGACTTTATGTCCATCTCCCCCGTCATCTCCAGTAGTTAGGATAGTCTCTCTCCTTTGACCTAATGACTTTATGTCCATCGCTCCCGCCATCCCCAGTAGTTAGCATAGTCTCTCTCCTTTGACCTAATGACTTTATGTCTATCGCTCCCGCCATCCCCAGTAGTTAGGATAGTCTCTCTCCTTTGACCTAATGACTTTATGTCCATCTCCCCTGTCATCCCCAGTAGTTAGGATAGTCTCTCTCCTTTGACCTAATGGCTTTATGTCCGTCTCCCCCGTCAGCCCCAGTAGTTAGGATAGTCTCTCTCCTTTGACCTAATGACTTTATGTCCATTGCTCCCGCCATCCCCAGTAGTTAGGATAGTCTCTCTCCTTTGACCTAATGACTTTATGTCCATCTCCCCCGTCAGCCCCAGTAGTTAGGATAGTCTCTCTCCTTTGACCTAATGACTTTATGTCCATCGCTCCCGCCATCCCCAGTAGTTAGGATAGCCTCTCTCCTTTGACCTAATGACTTTATGTCCATCGCTCCCGCCATCCCCAGTAGTTAGGATAGTCTCTCTCCTTTGACCTAATAACTTTATGTCCAGCTCCCCCGTCACCTCCAATAGTTAGGATAGTATCTCTCCTTTGACCTAATGACTTTATGTCCAGCTCCCCCGTCACCCCCAGTAGTTAGGATAGTCTCTCTCCTTTGACCTAATGACTTTATGTCCATCTCCCCCGTCATCCCCAGTAGTTAGGATAGCCTCTCTCCTTTGACCTAATGACTTTATGTCTATCGCTCCTGCCATCTCCAGTAGTTAGGATAGTCTCTCTCCTTTGACCTAATGACTTTATGTCCCTCTCCCCCGTCATCCCCAGTAGTTAGGATAGTCTCTCTCCTTTGACCTAATGACTTTATGTCCAGCTCCCCCGTCAGCCCCAGTAGTTAGGATAGTCTCTCTCCTTTGACCTAATGACTTTATGTCCATCGCTCCCGCCATCACCAGTATTTAGGATAGTCTCTCTCCTTTGACCTAATGACTTTATGTCCAGCTCCCCCACTATCCCCAGTAGTTAGGATAGCCTCTCTCCTTTGACCTAATGACTTTATGTCCATCGCTCCCGCCATCCCCAGTAGTTAGGATAGTCTCTCTCCTTTGACCTAATGACTTTATGTCCCTCTCCCCCGTTATCCCCAGTAGTTAGGATAGTCTCTCTCCTTTGACCTAATGACTTTATGTCCAACGCTCCCGCCATCCCCAGTAGTTAGGATAGCCTCTCTCCTTTGACCTAATGACTTTATGGCCAGCTCCCCCGTCACCCCCAGTAGTTAGGATAGCCTCTCTCCTTTGACCTAATGACTTTATGTCCATCTCCCCCGTCATCTCCAGTAGTTAGGATAGTCTCTCTCCTTTGACCTAATGACTTTATGTCCAGCTCCCCCATCAGCCCCAGTAGTTAGGATAGTCTCTCTCCTTTGACCTAATGACTTTATGTCCAGCTCCCCCGTCAGCCCCAGTAGTTAGGATAGTCTCTCTCCTTTGACCTAATGACTTTATGTCCATCGCTCCCGCCATCCCCAGTAGTTAGGATAGTCTCTCTCCTTTGACCTAATGACTTTATGTCCATCACTCCCGCCATCCCCAGTAGTTAGGATAGTCTCTCTCCTTTGACCTAATGACTTTATGTCCCTCTCCCCCGTCATCCCCAGTAGTTAGGATAGTCTCTCTCCTTTGACCTAATGACTTTATGTCCATCGCTCCCGCCATCCCCAGTAGTTAGGATAGCCTCTCTCCTTTGACCTAATGACTTTATGGCCAGCTCCCCCGTCACCCCCAGTAGTTAGGATAGCCTCTCTGCTTTGACCTAATGACTTTATGTCCATCTCCCCCGTCATCTCCAGTAGTTAGGATAGTCTCTCTCCTTTGACCTAATGACTTTATGTCCATCTCCCCCGTCATCTCCAGTAGTTAGGATAGCCTCTCTCCTTTGAACTAATGACTTTATGTCCATCGCTCCCGCCATCCCCAGTAGTTAGCATAGTCTCTCTCCTTTGACCTAATGACTTTATGTCCATCTCCCCCGTCATCCCCAGTAGTTAGCATAGTCTCTCTCCTTTGACCTATTGACTTTATGTCCATCTCCCCCATCACCCCCAGTAGTTAGGATCGTCTCTCTCCTTTGACCTAATGACTTTATGTGCATCTCCCCTGTCATCCCCAGTAGTTAGGATAGTCTCTCTCCTTTGACCTAATGGCTTTATGTCCGTCTCCCCCGTCAGCCCCAGTAGTTAGGATAGTCTCTCTCCTTTGACCTAATGACTTTATGTCCATTGCTCCCGCCATCCCCAGTAGTTAGGATAGTCTCTCTCCTTTGACCTAATGACTTTATGTCCAGCTCCCCCGCCATCCCCAGTAGTTAGCATAGTCTCTCTCCTTTGACCTAATGACTTTATGTCCCTCTCCCCCGTCATCCCCAGTAGTTAGGATAGTCTCTCTCCTTTGACCTAATGACTTTATGTCCATCGCTCCCGCCATCCCCAGTAGTTAGGATAGCCTCTCTCCTTTGACCTAATGACTTTATGGCCAGCTCCCCCGTCACCCCCAGTAGTTAGGATAGCCTCTCTGCTTCGACCTAATGACTTTATGTCCATCTCCCCCGTCATCTCCAGTAGTTAGGATAGTCTCTCTCCTTTGACCTAATGACTTTATGTCCATCTCCCCCGTCATCTCCAGTAGTTAGGATAGCCTCTCTCCTTTGACCTAATGACTTTATGTCCATCGCTCCCGCCATCCCCAGTAGTTAGCATAGTCTCTCTCCTTTGACCTAATGACTTTATGTCCATCGCTCCCGCCATCCCCAGTAGTTAGCATAGTCTCTCTCCTTTGACCTATTGACTTTATGTCCATCTCCCCCGTCACCCCCAGTAGTTAGGATCGTCTCTCTCCTTTGACCTAATGACTTTATGTCCATCTCCCCTGTCATCCCCAGTAGTTAGGATAGTCTCTCTCCTTTGACCTAATGGCTTTATGTCCGTCTCCCCCCTCAGCCCCAGTAGTTAGGATAGTCTCTCTCCTTTGACCTAATGACTTTATGTCCATTGCTCCCGCCATCCCCAGTAGTTAGGATAGTCTCTCTCCTTTGACCTAATGACTTTATGTCCAGCTCCCCCGCCATCCCCAGTAGTTAGCATAGTCTCTCTCCTTTGACCTAATGACTTTATGTCCATCTCTCCCGTCACCCCCAGTAGTTAGCATAGTCTCTCTCCTTTGACCTAATGACTTTATGTCCATCTCCCCCGTCATCCCCAGTAGTTAGCATAGTCTCTCTCCTTTGACCTAATGACTTTATGTCCATCTCCCCGTCACCCCCAGTAGTTAGGATAGTCTCTCTCCTTTGACCTAATGACTTTATGTCCATCTCCCCTGTCATCCCCAGTAGTTAGGATAGTCTCTCTCCTTTGACCTAATGACTTTATGTCCATCTCCCCCGTCATCCCCAGTAGTTAGCATAGTCTCTCTCCTTTGACCTATTGACTTTATGTCCATCTCCCCGTCACCCCCAGTAGTTAGGATAGTCTCTCTCCTTTGACCTAATGACTTTATGTCCATCTCCCCGTCACCCCCAGTAGTTAGGATAGTCTCTCTCCTTTGACCTAATGACTTTATGTCCATCTCCCCTGTCATCCCCAGTAGTTAGGATAGTCTCTCTCCTTTGACCTAATGACTTTATGTCCATTGCTCCCGCCATCCCCAGTAGTTAGGATAGTCTCTCTCCTTTGACCTAATGACTTTATGTCCAGCTCCCCCGCCATCCCCAGTAGTTAGGATAGCCTCTCTCCTTTGACCTAATGACTTTATGTCCATCGCTCCTGCCATCCCCAGTAGTTAGGATAGTCTCTCTCCTTTGACCTAATAACTTTATGTCCAGCTCCCCCGTCACCTCCAATAGTTAGGATAGTATCTCTCCTTTGACCTAATGACTTTATGTCCAGCTCCCCCGTCACCCCCAGTAGTTAGGATAGTCTCTCTCCTTTGACCTAATGACTTTATGTCCATCTCCCCCGTCATCCCCAGTAGTTAGGATAGCCTCTCTCCTTTGACCTAATGACTTTATGTATATC
This sequence comes from Ambystoma mexicanum, assembly GCF_040938575.1. Classification (NCBI taxonomy): domain Eukaryota; kingdom Metazoa; phylum Chordata; class Amphibia; order Caudata; family Ambystomatidae; genus Ambystoma; species Ambystoma mexicanum. Next base: position 39,668,423 of record NC_090934.1, read on the forward strand.
GCTCCTGCCATCTCCAGTAGTTAGGATAGTCTCTCTCCTTTGACCTAATGACTTTATGTCCCTCTCCCCCGTCATCCCCAGTAGTTAGGATAGTCTCTCTCCTTTGACCTAATGACTTTATGTCCAGCTCCCCCGTCAGCCCCAGTAGTTAGGATAGTCTCTCTCCTTTGACCTAATGACTTTATGTCCATCGCTCCCGCCATCCCCAGTAGTTAGGATAGTCTCTCTCCTTTGACCTAATGACTTTATGTCCAGCTCCCCCACCATCCCCAGTAGTTAGGATAGCCTCTCTCCTTTGACCTAATGACTTTATGTCCATCGCTCCCGCCATCCCCAGTAGTTAGGATAGTCTCTCTCCTTTGACCTAATGACTTTATGTCCATCGCTCCCGCCATCCCCAATAGTTAGGATAGCCTCTCTCCTTTGACCTAATGACTTTATGTCCATCGCTCCCGCCATCCCCAGTAGTTAGGATAGCCTCTCTCCTTTGACCTAATGACTTTATGTCTATCTCCCCCGTCATCTCCAGTAGTTAGGATAGTCTCTCTCCTTTGACCTAATGACTTTATGTCCAGCTCCCCCATCAGCCCCAGTAGTTAGGATAGTCTCTCTCCTTTGACCTAATGACTTTATGTCCAGCTCCCCCGTCAGCCCCAGTAGTTAGGATAGTCTCTCTCCTTTGACCTAATGACTTTATGTCCATCGCTCCCGCCATCCCCAGTAGTTAGGATAGTCTCTCTCCTTTGACCTAATGACTTTATGTCCATCACTCCCGCCATCCCCAGTAGTTAGGATAGTCTCTCTCCTTTGATCTAATGACTTTATGTCCCTCTCCCCCGTCATCCCCAGTAGTTAGGATAGTCTCTCTCCTTTGACCTAATGACTTTATGTCCATCGCTCCCGCCATCCCCAGTAGTTAGGATAGCCTCTCTCCTTTGACCTAATGACTTTATGGCCAGCTCCCCCGTCACCCCCAGTAGTTAGGATAGCCTCTCTGCTTTGACCTAATGACTTTATGTCCATCTCCCCCGTCATCTCCAGTAGTTAGGATAGTCTCTCTCCTTTGACCTAATGACTTTATGTCCATCTCCCCCGTCATCTCCAGTAGTTAGGATAGCCTCTCTCCTTTGACCTAATGACTTTATGTCCATCGCTCCCGCCATCCCCAGTAGTTAGCATAGTCTCTCTCCTTTGACCTAATGACTTTATGTCCATCTCCCCCGTCATCCCCAGTAGTTAGCATAGTCTCTCTCCTTTGACCTATTGACTTTATGTCCATCTCCCCCGTCACCCCCAGTAGTTAGGATCGTCTCTCTCCTTTGACCTAATGACTTTATGTCCATCTCCCCTGTCATCCCCAGTAGTTAGGATAGTCTCTCTCCTTTGACCTAATGGCTTTATGTCCGTCTCCCCCGTCAGCCCCAGTAGTTAGGATAGTCTCTCTCCTTTGACCTAATGACTTTATGTCCATTGCTCCCGCCATCCCCAGTAGTTAGGATAGTCTCTCTCCTTTGACCTAATGACTTTATGTCCAGCTCCCCCGCCATCCCCAGTAGTTAGCATAGTCTCTCTCCTTTGACCTAATGACTTTATGTCCATCTCCCCCGTCACCCCCAGTAGTTAGCATAGTCTCTCTCCTTTGACCTAATGACTTTATGTCCATCTCCCCCGTCATCCCCAGTAGTTAGCATAGTCTCTCTCCTTTGACCTAATGACTTTATGTCCATCTCCCCGTCACCCCCAGTAGTTAGGATAGTCTCTCTCCTTTGACCTAATGACTTTATGTCCATCTCCCCTGTCATCCCCAGTAGTTAGGATAGTCTCTCTCCTTTGACCTAATGGCTTTATGTCCGTCCCCCCCGTCAGCCCCAGTAGTTAGGATAGTCTCTCTCCTTTGACCTAATGACTTTATGTCCATTGCTCCCGCCATCCCCAGTAGTTAGGATAGTCTCTCTCCTTTGACCTAATGACTTTATGTCCAGCTCCCCCGCCATCCCCAGTAGTTAGGATAGCCTCTCTCCTTTGACCTAATGACTTTATGTCCATCGCTCCCGCCATCCCCAGTAGTTAGGATAGTCTCTCTCCTTTGACCTAATAACTTTATGTCCAGCTCCCCCGTCACCTCCAATAGTTAGGATAGTATCTCTCCTTTGACCTAATGACTTTATGTCCAGCTCCCCCGTCACCCCCAGTAGTTAGGATAGTCTCTCTCCTTTGACCTAATGACTTTATGTCCATCTCCCCCGTCATCCCCAGTAGTTAGGATAGCCTCTCTCCTTTGACCTAATGACTTTATGTCTATCGCTCCTGCCATCTCCAGTAGTTAGGATAGTCTCTCTCCTTTGACCTAATGACTTTATGTCCCTCTCCCCCGTCATCCCCAGTAGTTAGGATAGTCTCTCTCCTTTGACCTAATGACTTTATGTCCAGCTCCCCCGTCAGCCCCAGTAGTTAGGATAGTCTCTCTCCTTTGACCTAATGACTTTATGTCCATCGCTCCCGCCATCCCCAGTAGTTAGGATAGTCTCTCTCCTTTGACCTAATGACTTTATGTCCAGCTCCCCCACCATCCCCAGTAGTTAGGATAGCCTCTCTCCTTTGACCTAATGACTTTATGTCCATCGCTCCCGCCATCCCCAGTAGTTAGGATAGTCTCTCTCCTTTGACCTAATGACTTTATGTCCCTCTCCCCCGTCATCCCCAGTAGTTAGGATAGTCTCTCTCCTTTGACCTAATGACTTTATGTCCATCGCTCCCGCCATCCCCAGTAGTTAGGATAGCCTCTCTCCTTTGACCTAATGACTTTATGGCCAGCTCCCCCGTCACCCCCAGTAGTTAGGATAGCCTCTCTCCTTTGACCTAATGACTTTATGTCCATCTCCCCCGTCATCTCCAGTAGTTAGGATAGTCTCTCTCCTTTGACCTAATGTCTTTATGTCCATCTCCCCCGTCATCTCCAGTAGTTAGGATAGTCTCTCTCCTTTGACCTAATGACTTTATGTCCATCGCTCCCGCCATCCCCAGTAGTTAGCGTAGTCTCTCTCCTTTGACCTAATGACTTTATGTCCATCTCCCCCGTCATCCCCAGTAGTTAGCATAGTCTCTCTCCTTTGACCTAATGACTTTATGTCCATCTCCCCCGTCACCCCCAGTAGTTAGGATAGTCTCTCTCCTTTGACCTAATGACTTTATGTCCATCTCCCCTGTCATCCCCAGTAGTTAGGATAGTCTCTCTCCTTTGACCTAATGGCTTTATGTCCATCTCCCCCGTCAGCCCCAGTAGTTAGGATAGTCTCTCTCCTTTGACCTAATGACTTTATGTCCATCTCCCCCGTCAGCCCCAGTAGTTAGAATAGTCTCTCTCCTTTGACCTAATGACTTTATGTCCATCTCCCCCGTCATCCCCAGTAGTTAGGATAGCCTCTCTCCTTGACCTAATGACTTTATGTCCATCTCCCCCGTCATCTCCAGTAGTTAGGATTGTCTCTCTCCTTTGACCTAATGACTTTATGTCCATCTCCCCAGTCATCTCCAGTAGTTAGGATAGTCTCTCTCCTTTGACCTAATGCCTTTATGTCCATCGCTCCCACCATCCCCAGTAGTTAGCATAGTCTCTCTCCTTTGACCTAATGACTTCATGTCCATCTCCCCCGTCATCCACAGTAGTTAGCATAGTCTCTCTCCTTTGACCTAATGACTTTATGTCTATCGCTCCCGCCATCCCCAGTAGTTAGGATAGTCTCTCTCCTTTGACCTAATGACTTTATGTCCATCTCCCCTGTCATCCCCAATAGTTAGGATAGTCTCTCTCCTTTGACCTAATGACTTTATGTCCATCGTCCCGCCATCCCCAGTAGTTAGGATAGTCTCTCTCCTTTGACCTAATGACTTTATGTCCCTCTCCCCCGTCATCCCCAGTAGTTAGGATAGTCTCTCTCCTTTGACCTAATGACTTTATGTCCATCGCTCCTGCCATCCCCAGTAGTTAGTATAGCCTCTCTCCTTTGACCTAATGACTTTATGGCCAGCTCCCCCGTCACCCCCAGTAGTTAGGATAGCCTCTCTCCTTTAACCTAATGACTTTATGTCCATCTCCCCCGTCATCTCCAGTAGTTAGGATAGTCTCTCTCCTTTGACCTAATGACTTTATGTCCATCTCCCCCGTCATCTCCAGTAGTTAGGATAGTCTCTCTCCTTTGACCTAATGACTTTATGTCCATCGCTCCCGCCATCCCCAGTAGTTAGCATAGTCTCTCTCCTTTGACCTAATGACTTTATGTCCATCTCCCCCGTCATCCCCAGTAGTTAGCATAGTCTCTCTCCTTTGACCTAATGACTTTATGTCCATCTCCCCCGTCACCCCTAGTAGTTAGGATAGTATCTCTCCTTTGACCTAATGACTTTATGTCCATCTCCCCTGTCATCCCCAGTAGTTAGTATAGTCTCTCTCCTTTGCCCTAATGGCTTTATGTCCATCTCCCCCGTCAGCCCCAGTAGTTAGGATAGTCTCTCTCCTTTGACCTAATGACTTTATGTCCATCTCCCCCGTCATCCCCAGTAGTTAGGATAGCCTCTCTCGTTGACCTAATGACTTTATGGCCAGCTCCCCCGTCATCCCCAGTAGTTAGGATAGCCTCTCTCCTTTGACCTAATGACTTTATGTCCATCTCCCCCGTCATCTCCAGTAGTTAGGATAGTCTCTCTCCTTTGACCTAATGACTTTATGTCCATCTCCCCCGTCATCTCCAGTAGTTAGCATAGTCTCTCTCCTTTGACCTAATGACTTTATGTCCATCGCTCCCGCCATCCCCAGTAGTTAGCATAGTCTCTCTCCTTTGACCTAATGACTTCATGTCCATCTCCCCCGTCATCCCCAGTAGTTAGCATAGTCTCTCTCCTTTGACCTAATGACTTTAGGTCTATCGCTCCCGCCATCCCCAGTAGTTAGGATAGTCTCTTTCCTTTGACCTAATGACTTTATGTCCATCTCCCCTGTCATCCCCAATAGTTAGGATAGTCTCTCTCCTTTGACCTAATGACTTTATGTCCATCGCTCCCGCCATCCCCAGTAGTTAGGATAGTCTCTCTCCTTTGACCTAATGACTTTATGTCCATCGCTCCCGCCATCCCCAGTAGTTAGGATAGTCTCTCTCCTTTGACCTAATGAATTTATGTCCATCTCCCCTGCCATCCCCAGTACTTAGGATAGTCTCTCTCCTTTGACCTAATGACTTTATGTCCATCGCTCCCGCCATCCCCAGTAGTTAGGATAGTCTCTCTCCTTTGACCTAATTACTTTATGTCCATCGCTCCCGCCATCCCCAGTAGTTAGGATAGCCTCTCTCCTTTGACCTAATGACTTTATGGCCAGCTCCCCCGTCACCCCCAGTAGTTAGGATAGCCTCTCTGCTTTGACCTAATGACTTTATGTCCATCTCCCCCGTCATCTCCAGTAGTTAGGATAGTCTCTCTCCTTTGACCTAATGACTTTATGTCCATCTACCCCGTCATCTCCAGTAGTTAGGATAGCCTCTCTCCTTTGACCTAATGACTTTATGTCCATCGCTCCCGCCATCCCCAGTAGTTAGCATAGTCTCTCTCCTTTGACCTAATGACTTTATGTCCATCTCCCCCGTCATCCCCAGTAGTTAGCATAGTCTCTCTCCTTTGACCAAATGACTTTATGTCCATCTCCCCCGTCACCCCCAGTAGTTAGGATAGTCTCTCTCCTTTGACCTAATGACTTTATGTCCATCTCCCCTGTCATCCCCAGTAGTTAGGATAGTCTCTCTCCTTTGACCTAATGGCTTTATGTCCGTCTCCCCCGTCAGCACCAGTAGTTAGGATAGTCTCTCTCCTTTGACCTAATGACTTTATGTCCATTGCTCCCGCCATCCCCAGTAGTTAGGATAGTCTCTCTCCTTTGACCTAATGACTTTATGTCCAGCTCCCCCGCCATCCCCAGTAGTTAGCATAGTCTCTCTCCTTTGACCTAATGACTTTATGTCCATCTCCCCCGTCACCCCCAGTAGTTAGCATAGTCTCTCTCCTTTGACCTAATGACTTTATGTCGATCTCCCCCGTCATCCCCAGTAGTTAGCATAGTCTCTCTCCTTTGACCTAATGACTTTATGTCCATTTCCCCGTCACCCCCAGTAGTTAGGATAGTCTCTCTCCTTTGACCTAATGACTTTATGTCCATCTCCCCTGTCATCCCCAGTAGTTAGGATAGTCTCTCTCCTTTGACCTAATGGCTTTATGTCCATCTCCCCCGTCAGCCCCAGTAGTTAGGATAGTCTCTCTCCTTTGACCTAATGACTTTATGTCCATTGCTCCCGCCATCCCCAGTAGTTAGGATAGTCTCTCTCCTTTGACCTAATGACTTTATGTCCAGCTCCCCCGCCATCCCCAGTAGTTAGGATAGCCTCTCTCCTTTGACCTAATGACTTTATGTCCATCGCTCCCGCCATCCCCAGTAGTTAGGATAGTCTCTCTCCTTTGACCTAATAACTTTATGTCCAGCTCCCCCGTCACCTCCAGTAGTTAGGATAGTATCTCTCCTTTGACCTAATGACTTTATGTCCAGCTCCCCCGTCACCCCCAGTAGTTAGGATAGTCTCTCTCCTTTGACCTAATGACATTATGTCCATCTCCCCCGTCATCCCCAGTAGTTAGGATAGTCTCTCTCCTTTGACCTAATGACTTTATGTCTATCGCTCCCGCCATCTCCAGTAGTTAGGATAGCCTCTCTGCTTTGACCTAATGACTTTATGTCCATCTCCCCCGTCATTTCCAGTAGTTAGGATAGTCTCTCTCCTTTGACCTAATGACTTTATGTCCATCTACCCCGTCATCTCCAGTAGTTAGGATAGCCTCTCTCCTTTGACCTAATGACTTTATGTCCATCGCTCCCGCCATCCCCAGTAGTTAGCATAGTCTCTCTCCTTTGACCTAATGACTTTATGTCCATCTCCCCCGTCATCCCCAGTAGTGAGCATAGTCTCTCTCCTTTTACCGAATGACTTTATGTCCATCTCCCCCGTCACCCCCAGTAGTTAGGATAGTCTCTCTCCTTTGACCTAATGACTTTATGTCCATCTCCCCTGTCATCCCCAGTAGTTAGGATAGTCTCTCTCCTTTGACCTAATGGCTTTATGTCCATCTCCCCCGTCAGCACCCGTAGTTAGGATAGTCTCTCTCCATTGACCTAATGACTTTATGTCCATTGCTCCCGCCATCCCCAGTAGTTAGGATAGTCTCTCTCCTTTGACCTAATGACTTTATGTCCAGCTCCCCCGCCATCCCAGTAGTTAGCATAGTCTCTCTCCTTTGACCTAATGACTTTATGTCGATCTCCCCCGTCATCCCCAGTAGTTAGCATAGTCTCTCTCCTTTGACCTAATGACTTTATGTCGATCTCCCCCGTCATCCCCAGTAGTTAGGATAGTCTCTCTCCTTTGACCTAATGACTTTATGTCCATCTCCCCTGTCATCCCCAGTAGTTAGGATAGTCTCTCTCCTTTGACCTAATGACTTTATGTCCATCTCCCCTGTCATCCCCAGTAGTTAGGATAGTCTCTCTCCTTTGACCTAATGGCTTTATGTCCGTCTCCCCCGTCAGCCTCAGTAGTTAGGATAGTCTCTCTCCTTTGACCTAATGACTTTATGTCCATTGCTCCCGCCATCCCCAGTAGTTAGGATAGTCTCTCTCCTTTGACCTAATGACTTTATGTCCAGCTCCCCCGCCATCCCCAGTAGTTAGGATAGCCTCTCTCCTTTGACCTAATGACTTTATGTCCATCGCTCCCGCCATCCCCAGTAGTTAGGATAGTCTCTCTCCTTTGACCTAATAACTTTATGTCCAGCTCCCCCGTCACCTCCAGTAGTTAGGACAGTAGTTGCGAACTCAGGTAAACCCCCTGTCTATTTACACATGCCAAACCGTACAATGTACCTCAGCAAGAGCCAAACAGCCACCCTACTGTATCTCCTCATACATATATTACACCTTACCATCTTCATTGCCACCATAACCATGTACCCTGCAGAAAATGCACCCTGTCCAACCCTAGAAAGGCACACTAGACTACGAGCCAGACTACCCCGTCTCTACGAGCCCATCTACCACAACAAGAGACCCACCCTGCAACACACCAAAATCCACCCGAGCCACATCACACCCTGCTACAACTCCACCCAACCCAAACTCATCCCTATAACAATCCAGGATACACCCAACACTACCACTATATCCGGAGCTTTGATCAACGCCAGATCGATAATGGCCCACGCCACAGAAATAGCAGACACCTTATCCTCAAACAACCTCGACCTCCTAGCTATAACTGAATCATGGCTGCACGAAGCAGCAGGCCCAGCACTCTCAATAGCCATTCCAGAAAATTACCAAATAATCAGAATGGACAGGCCCAACAACAGAGGAGGCAGCCTAGCCATCATAGCTAAAACAAACCTCGAGCTAAGACCACTGCCTCAAGCACCTCTCAAATCCTGCGAACTCCTAGTAGCCAAACTACCCATCTCCAACTGTCGCACCTTAACCATCCTTCTAATATATAGGCCACCCGGCCCCATTGGCTCATTCGAAGCAGACCTATCCAGCCTCCTAGCCAACAACATAAAAGACACCACCCAAATATTATTGCTAGGCGACTTGAATCTAGGACTAAACGACCCTGACGACAAATCAGCACAAGCTATAGCCAACATGCTAGATGAACACGGCCTAATCCAAAGAGTGCTCACCCCCACCCATAATAAAGGTAGGACCTTGGACTGGATCGCCACTCTAAACTGCGACACCGTCATTACCAAAACCACTCCCCAGCACTGGACAGACCATCACCTCATTGACTTCACCTTATCTCTCAATAAAGAAGTCAACAAAAGAAAAATCATGGCACCACCACTACCCACTAGAGCAAAAAAAAACATAACCCCTGACAACCTCCTACCACTACTACTGCCAACCCTCAATGCTCTCCCCGATAATCTAAAACCAGAACGCCTAGTAGAAAACTATAACAATACCATAAAAAAAGGACTAGACATCATTGCCCCTCTAAAACTGCAAAAAAGCAAACAGCAAGCCCACCTGAACACCTGGTTCACCCCACATCTGAAAGAACTTAGACTGCACAAAAGAAAACTTGAAAGCCAATGGCGCAACTCCCCTACAGAAGAGAACAAATCACAACTCAAACTTTATGCAAACAACTACAAAAAAGAAATTCTACTCACCAAAAAGAAACTATTCAATGAAAGAATCGAAAAATCGAGCTCCAACACCAGAGAACTATTTGCTATACTAAGGGAACTAGAATCCCCTATACCCCCACCAGACAATATAATTAAAGATAAAGTATGGTGCACCAGCGTCCAAAACGCCCTAACTAATAAAATCAAAACTCTCCAAACCAAAATCGCTCTGAAAAAAGACTCTCTCACCACCAATGAAGCATCTCCCAGCAACCACGACAAAACAGCCAACCGTCCAGGCCAGAATCTCTTCAGATTTACCAAAATATCTATCCCAGAAACAGAAAAAGTTATAGCCTCACTTAAACCATCTAACTGCAAAGGCGACAACTGCCCTCCCCAGATAATCAAGGATGCTGCTAGGGATCTAGCCCCCTTTATAACCAAGCTGATCAACGCATCCTTCTCCTCCAACACCATACCAAGTAACCTCAAAGAATCTTGGGTCCTGCCTCTCCTCAAGAAGCAAACCCTAGACCCCGCTATTCCCACCAATTACAGGCCCATCACCACGGTGCCATTCCTGTTAAAGATAATAGATAGAGTAGCATACCTGCAGATTCAGCAATATCTTGAAACTCACAAACTACTAGGCACCCACCAATCAGGCTTCAGACCGAAGCACGGCACCGAAACAGCCTTAATCGATCTTAAAACCCAGATCAATGAGATTAACGACAAAGGGAACACTGCCATGTTACTACTCCTCGATCTGTCGGCAGCATTTGACCTGGTAGATCACGCAGTCCTGTGCGAACACCTGGCCTCAGCAGCCCACTTCTCGAAAGAGGCCATAGCCTGGATCCAATCATTCTTGGACAACCGAACTATGAGGGTCTTCTCCACCCTAGCCTCAGCAGACCCCATTAAAATAACCTGTGGGGTGCCCCAAGGCTCCTGCGTCTCTCCCACCCTCTACAACATCTTTACCAAGCCCCTATTTGACAATTTGGACAGACTGGGTGTCTCATATACCAATTATGCAGATGACACCCAGATCCTCATACCCCTTTCAGGCAACTACGCTTCAGATACGGCCTTGGTAAACAAAATATATCTCATCATTCAGGCATGGATGGCCACACACGGTCTATGTCTAAATGATGAGAAAACCGAAATCCTGCTCCTCGGATCCAATACCAATCTCAAAAAACTCAGTTCCAACTATAAGGCCTTCAACATTGATGGCAACACCATCACAGTGGCCAAAACAGTGAAAACACTAGGCTTTCACCTTGATGCAACCATGTCACTAAAAAAACAAGTTAACTCACTAGCATCCTCCACCGCCTACACATGCAAGCTAATTAGGGCAAGTAGAGCCTTCCTCACCCAAGCTAGCTGCATCATCATAGCCAACGCCCTAATACTATCCAGACTGGACTATTGCAACGCCATGTACCTAGGAGCCAACAAATGCATAACCAACAAACTACAGACACTACAAAACAACGCTCTCAGAACAGCCCTCAACCTACCCTCCAAGGAACACATCTCCAACAAAAGGAGAGAACACAAATGGCTTAAAATCCACGACCGCATCTCCCTCAAAACGGCATCACTCACCTACAAATGTTTAAACAACGCAGCCCCCCCCTATCTCGCATCCAGAATAAAGAAAAAACGTCCACCCGCCCCACCAGATCGATTAATTCCTACTGCCTGCAGGTACCCAATTTCAGACAAAAGAAAACCGGCGGCAGCAGCTTCCCTGTCTTGGCAGCCCAACACTGGAACGCCCTCCCACTCTACATTAGGACAGACCAATCCTACTATAGCTTCAGGCGAAACACCCTCACTTGGCTGCGGGCCAATGATCCTCACGACTAACCCTGCCATCTAATCTGATCATGCCAGTGCTATAACCTGACTACCATGCACAGCCTTAAATATGTAAATATGTAAATGCAACCGAACTGCCCCTATGCACAGCACTAATTATGTAAATTTGTAAGCTTTCGCTCAATTATATGTATATATGCACATCCCACACAATGTAACTGTAAATGTAATGCTCTTTTTCTCATGCCTATCTTATTCTGTAACCAAGTTTTTATGTAATCCTATCTTCCTGACCTCTGTTGCGCCCTGTTACCTCTGGGTTTTGCGCGCTATACTAAATAAATAAACAAACAAACAAACAAACAGTATCTCTCCTTTGACCTAATGACTTTATGTCCAGCTCCCCCGTCACCCCCAGTAGTTAGGATAGTCTCTCTCCCTTGACCTAATGACATTATGTCCATCTCCCCCGTCATCCCCAGTAGTTAGGATAGCCTGTCTCCTTTGACCTAATGACTTTATGTCTATCGCTCCCGCCATCTCCAGTAGTTAGGATAGTCTCTCTCCTTTGACCTAATGACTTTATGTCCCTCTCCCCCGTCATCCCCAGTAGTTAGGATAGTCTCTCTCCTTTGACCTAATGACTTTATGTCCAGCTCCCCCATCAGCCCCAGTAGTTAGGATAGTCTCTCTCCTTTGACCTAATGACTTTATGTCCAGCTCCCCCGTCAGCCCCAGTAGTTAGGATAGTCTCTCTCCTTTGACCTAATGACTTTATGTCCATCGCTCCCGCCATCCCCAGTAGTTAGGATAGTCTCTCTCCTTTGACCTAATGACTTTATGTCCATCGCTCCCGCCATCCCCAGTAGTTAGGATAGTCTCTCTCCTTTGACCTAATGACTTTATGTCCCTCTCCCCCGTCATCCCCAGTAGTTAGGATAGTCTCTCTCCTTTGACCTAATGACTTTATGTCCATCGCTCCCGCCATCCCCAGTAGTTAGGATAGCCTCTCTCCTTTGACCTAATGACTTTATGGCCAGCTCCCCCGCCATCCCCAGTAGTTAGCATAGTCTCTCTCCTTTGACCTAATGACTTTATGTCCATCTCCCCCGTCATCCCCAGTAGTTAGCATAGTCTCTCTCCTTTGGCCTATTGACTTTATGTCCATCTCCCCCTTCACCCCCAGTAGTTAGGATTGTCTCTCTCCTTTGACCTAATGACTTTATGTCCATCTCCCCTGTCATCCCCAGTAGTTAGGATAGTCTCTCTCCTTTGACCTAATGGCTTTATGTCCATCTCCCCCGTCAGCCCCAGTAGTTAGGATAGTCTCTCTCCTTTGACCTAATGACTTTATGTCCATTGCTCCCGCCATCCCCAGTAGTTAGGATAGTCTCTCTCCTTTGACCTAATGACTTTATGTCCAGCTCCCCCGCCATCCCCAGTAGTTAGCATAGTCTCTCTCCTTTGACCTAATGACTTTATGTCCATCTCCCCCGTCACCCCCAGTAGTTAGCATAGTCTCTCTCCTTTGACCTAATGACTTTATGTCCATCTCCCCCGTCATCCCCAGTAGTTAGCATAGTCTCTCTCCTTTGACCTAATGACTTTATGTCCATCTCCCCGTCACCCCCAGTAGTTAGGATAGTCTCTCTCCTTTGACCTAATGACTTTATGTCCATCTCCCCTGTCATCCCCAGTAGTTAGGATAGTCTCTCTCCTTTGACCATAAATGGCTTTATGTCCGTCTCCCCCGTCAGCCCCAGTAGTTAGGATAGTCTCTCTCCTTTGACCTAATGACTTTATGTCCATCTCCCCCGTCATCCCCAGTAGTTAGGATAGCCTCTCTCGTTGACCTAATGACTTTATGTCCATCTCCCCCGTCACCCCCAGTAGTTAGGATAGTCTCTCTCCTTTGACCTAATGACTTTATGTCCATCTCCCCTGTCATCCCCAGTAGTTAGGATAGTCTCTCTCCTTTGACCTAATGGCTTTATGTCCATCTCCCCCGTCAGCACCAGTAGTTAGGATAGTCTCTCTCCTTTGACCTAATGACTTTATGTCCATTGCTCCCGCCATCCCCAGTAGTTAGGATAGTCTCTCTCCTTTGACCTAATGACTTTATGTCCAGCTCCCCCGCCATCCCAGTAGTTAGCATAGTCTCTCTCCTTTGACCTAATGACTTTATGTCGATCTCCCCCGTCATCCCCAGTAGTTAGCATAGTCTCTCTCCTTTGACCTAATGACTTTATGTCGATCTCCCCCGTCATCCCCAGTAGTTAGGATAGTCTCTCTCCTTTGACCTAATGACTTTATGTCCATCTCCCCTGTCATCCCCAGTAGTTAGGATAGTCTCTCTCCTTTGACCTAATGACTTTATGTCCATCTCCCCTGTCATCCCCAGTAGTTAGGATAGTCTCTCTCCTTTGACCTAATGGCTTTATGTCCGTCTCCCCCGTCAGCCCCAGTAGTTAGGATAGTCTCTCTCCTTTGACCTAATGACTTTATGTCCATTGCTCCCGCCATCCCCAGTAGTTAGGATAGTCTCTCTCCTTTGACCTAATGACTTTATGTCCAGCTCCCCCGCCATCCCCAGTAGTTAGGATAGCCTCTCTCCTTTGACCTAATGACTTTATGTCCATCGCTCCCGCCATCCCCAGTAGTTAGGATAGTCTCTCTCCTTTGACCTAATAACTTTATGTCCAGCTCCCCCGTCACCTCCAGTAGTTAGGACAGTAGTTGCGAACTCAGGTAAACCCCCTGTCTATTTACACATGCCAAACCGTACAATGTACCTCAGCAAGAGCCAAACAGCCACCCTACTGTATCTCCTCATACATATATTACACCTTACCATCTTCATTGCCACCATAACCATGTACCCTGCAGAAAATGCACCCTGTCCAACCCTAGAAAGGCACACTAGACTACGAGCCAGACTACCCCGTCTCTACGAGCCCATCTACCACAACAAGAGACCCACCCTGCAACACACCAAAATCCACCCGAGCCACATCACACCCTGCTACAACTCCACCCAACCCAAACTCATCCCTATAACAATCCAGGATACACCCAACACTACCACTATATCCGGAGCTTTGATCAACGCCAGATCGATAATGGCCCACGCCACAGAAATAGCAGACACCTTATCCTCAAACAACCTCGACCTCCTAGCTATCACTGAATCATGGCTGCACGAAGCAGCAGGCCCAGCACTCTCAATAGCCATTCCAGAAAATTACCAAATAATCAGAATGGACAGGCCCAACAACAGAGGAGGCGGCCTAGCCATCATAGCTAAAACAAACCTCGAGCTAAGACCACTGCCTCAAGCACCTCTCAAATCCTGCGAACTCCTAGTAGCCAAACTACCCATCTCCAACTGTCGCACCTTAACCATCCTTCTAATATATAGGCCACCCGGCCCCATTGGCTCATTCGAAGCAGACCTATCCAGCCTCCTAGCCAACAACATAAAAGACACCACCCAAATATTATTGCTAGGCGACTTGAATCTAGGACTAAACGACCCTGACGACAAATCAGCACAAGCTATAGCCAACATGCTAGATGAACACGGCCTAATCCAAAGAGTGCTCACCCCCACCCATAATAAAGGTAGGACCTTGGACTGGATCGCCACTCTAAACTGCGACACCGTCATTACCAAAACCACTCCCCAGCACTGGACAGACCATCACCTCATTGACTTCACCTTATCTCTCAATAAAGAAGTCAACAAAAGAAAAATCATGGCACCACCACTACCCACTAGAGCAAAAAAAAACATAACCCCTGACAACCTCCTACCACTACTACTGCCAACCCTCAATGCTCTCCCCGATAATCTAAAACCAGAACGCCTAGTAGAAAACTATAACAATACCATAAAAAAAGGACTAGACATCATTGCCCCTCTAAAACTGCAAAAAAGCAAACAGCAAGCCCACCTGAACACCTGGTTCACCCCACATCTGAAAGAACTTAGACTGCACAAAAGAAAACTTGAAAGCCAATGGCGCAACTCCCCTACAGAAGAGAACAAATCACAACTCAAACTTTATGCAAACAACTACAAAAAAGAAATTCTACTCACCAAAAAGAAACTATTCAATGAAAGAATCGAAAAATCGAGCTCCAACACCAGAGAACTATTTGCTATACTAAGGGAACTAGAATCCCCTATACCCCCACCAGACAATATAATTAAAGATAAAGTATGGTGCACCAGCGTCCAAAACGCCCTAACTAATAAAATCAAAACTCTCCAAACCAAAATCGCTCTGAAAAAAGACTCTCTCACCACCAATGAAGCATCTCCCAGCAACCACGACAAAACAGCCAACCGTCCAGGCCAGAATCTCTTCAGATTTACCAAAATATCTATCCCAGAAACAGAAAAAGTTATAGCCTCACTTAAACCATCTAACTGCAAAGGCGACAACTGCCCTCCCCAGATAATCAAGGATGCTGCTAGGGATCTAGCCCCCTTTATAACCAAGCTGATCAACGCATCCTTCTCCTCCAACACCATACCAAGTAACCTCAAAGAATCTTGGGTCCTGCCTCTCCTCAAGAAGCAAACCCTAGACCCCGCTATTCCCACCAATTACAGGCCCATCACCACGGTGCCATTCCTGTTAAAGATAATAGATAGAGTAGCATACCTGCAGATTCAGCAATATCTTGAAACTCACAAACTACTAGGCACCCACCAATCAGGCTTCAGACCGAAGCACGGCACCGAAACAGCCTTAATCGATCTTAAAACCCAGATCAATGAGTTTAACGACAAAGGGAACACTGCCATGTTACTACTCCTCGATCTGTCGGCAGCATTTGACCTGGTAGATCACGCAGTCCTGTGCGAACACCTGGCCTCAGCAGCCCACTTCTCGAAAGAGGCCATAGCCTGGATCCAATCATTCTTGGACAACCGAACTATGAGGGTCTTCTCCACCCTAGCCTCAGCAGACCCCATTAAAATAACCTGTGGGGTGCCCCAAGGCTCCTGCGTCTCTCCCACCCTCTACAACATCTTTACCAAGCCCCTATTTGACAAGTTGGACAGACTGGGTGTCTCATATACCAATTATGCAGATGACACCCAGATCCTCATACCCCTTTCAGGCAACTACGCTTCAGATACGGCCTTGGTAAACAAAATATATCTCATCATTCAGGCATGGATGGCCACACACGGTCTATGTCTAAATGATGAGAAAACCGAAATCCTGCTCCTCGGATCCAATACCAATCTCAAAAAACTCAGTTCCAACTATAAGGCCTTCAACATTGATGGCAACACCATCACAGTGGCCAAAACAGTGAAAACACTAGGCTTTCACCTTGATGCAACCATGTCACTAAAAAAACAAGTTAACTCACTAGCATCCTCCACCGCCTACACATGCAAGCTAATTAGGGCAAGTAGAGCCTTCCTCACCCAAGCTAGCTGCATCATCATAGCCAACGCCCTAATACTATCCAGACTGGACTATTGCAACGCCATGTACCTAGGAGCCAACAAATGCATAACCAACAAACTACAGACACTACAAAACAACGCTCTCAGAACAGCCCTCAACCTACCCTCCAAGGAACACATCTCCAACAAAAGGAGAGAACACAAATGGCTTAAAATCCACGACCGCATCTCCCTCAAAACGGCATCACTCACCTACAAATGTTTAAACAACGCAGCCCCCCCCTATCTCGCATCCAGAATAAAGAAAAAACGTCCACCCGCCCCACCAGATCGATTAATTCCTACTGCCTGCAGGTACCCAATTTCAGACAAAAGAAAACCGGCGGCAGCAGCTTCCCTGTCTTGGCAGCCCAACACTGGAACGCCCTCCCACTCTACATTAGGACAGACCAATCCTACTATAGCTTCAGGCGAAACACCCTCACTTGGCTGCGGGCCAATGATCCTCACGACTAACCCTGCCATCTAATCTGATCATGCCAGTGCTATAACCTGACTACCATGCACAGCCTTAAATATGTAAATATGTAAATGCAACCGAACTGCCCCTATGCACAGCACTAATTATGTAAATTTGTAAGCTTTCGCTCAATTATATGTATATATGCACATCCCACACAATGTAACTGTAAATGTAATGCTCTTTTTCTCATGCCTATCTTATTCTGTAACCAAGTTTTTATGTAATCCTATCTTCCTGACCTCTGTTGCGCCCTGTTACCTCTGGGTTTTGCGCGCTATACTAAATAAATAAACAAACAAACAAACAAACAGTATCTCTCCTTTGACCTAATGACTTTATGTCCAGCTCCCCCGTCACCCCCAGTAGTTAGGATAGTCTCTCTCCCTTGACCTAATGACATTATGTCCATCTCCCCCGTCATCCCCAGTAGTTAGGATAGCCTCTCTCCTTTGACCTAATGACTTTATGTCTATCGCTCCCGCCATCTCCAGTAGTTAGGATAGTCTCTCTCCTTTGACCTAATGACTTTATGTCCCTCTCCCCCGTCATCCCCAGTAGTTAGGATAGTCTCTCTCCTTTGACCTAATGACTTTATGTCCAGCTCCCCCATCAGCCCCAGTAGTTAGGATAGTCTCTCTCCTTTGACCTAATGACTTTATGTCCAGCTCCCCCGTCAGCCCCAGTAGTTAGGATAGTCTCTCTCCTTTGACCTAATGACTTTATGTCCATCGCTCCCGCCATCCCCAGTAGTTAGGATAGTCTCTCTCCTTTGACCTAATGACTTTATGTCCATCGCTCCCGCCATCCCCAGTAGTTAGGATAGTCTCTCTCCTTTGACCTAATGACTTTATGTCCCTCTCCCCCGTCATCCCCAGTAGTTAGGATAGTCTCTCTCCTTTGACCTAATGACTTTATGTCCATCGCTCCCGCCATCCCCAGTAGTTAGGATAGCCTCTCTCCTTTGACCTAATGACTTTATGGCCAGCTCCCCCGCCATCCCCAGTAGTTAGCATAGTCTCTCTCCTTTGACCTAATGACTTTATGTCCATCTCCCCCGTCATCCCCAGTAGTTAGCATAGTCTCTCTCCTTTGACCTATTGACTTTATGTCCATCTCCCCCTTCACCCCCAGTAGTTAGGATTGTCTCTCTCCTTTGACCTAATGACTTTATGTCCATCTCCCCTGTCATCCCCAGTAGTTAGGATAGTCTCTCTCCTTTGACCTAATGGCTTTATGTCCATCTCCCCCGTCAGCCCCAGTAGTTAGGATAGTCTCTCTCCTTTGACCTAATAACTTTATGTCCAGCTCCCCCGTCACCTCCAGTAGTTAGGACAGTAGTTGCGAACTCAGGTAAACCCCCTGTCTATTTACACATGCCAAACCGTACAATGTACCTCAGCAAGAGCCAAACAGCCACCCTACTGTATCTCCTCATACATATATTACACCTTACCATCTTCATTGCCACCATAACCATGTACCCTGCAGAAAATGCACCCTGTCCAACCCTAGAAAGGCACACTAGACTACGAGCCAGACTACCCCGTCTCTACGAGCCCATCTACCACAACAAGAGACCCACCCTGCAACACACCAAAATCCACCCGAGCCACATCACACCCTGCTACAACTCCACCCAACCCAAACTCATCCCTATAACAATCCAGGATACACCCAACACTACCACTATATCCGGAGCTTTGATCAACGCCAGATCGATAATGGCCCACGCCACAGAAATAGCAGACACCTTATCCTCAAACAACCTCGACCTCCTAGCTATCACTGAATCATGGCTGCACGAAGCAGCAGGCCCAGCACTCTCAATAGCCATTCCAGAAAATTACCAAATAATCAGAATGGACAGGCCCAACAACAGAGGAGGCGGCCTAGCCATCATAGCTAAAACAAACCTCGAGCTAAGACCACTGCCTCAAGCACCTCTCAAATCCTGCGAACTCCTAGTAGCCAAACTACCCATCTCCAACTGTCGCACCTTAACCATCCTTCTAATATATAGGCCACCCGGCCCCATTGGCTCATTCGAAGCAGACCTATCCAGCCTCCTAGCCAACAACATAAAAGACAATACCCAAATATTATTGCTAGGCGACTTGAATCTAGGACTAAACGACCCTGACGACAAATCAGCACAAGCTATAGCCAACATGCTAGATGAACACGGCCTAATCCAAAGAGTGCTCACCCCCACCCATAATAAAGGTAGGACCTTGGACTGGATCGCCACTCTAAACTGCGACACCGTCATTACCAAAACCACTCCCCAGCACTGGACAGACCATCACCTCATTGACTTCACCTTATCTCTCAATAAAGAAGTCAACAAAAGAAAAATCATGGCACCACCACTACCCACTAGAGCAAAAAAAAACATAACCCCTGACAACCTCCTACCACTACTACTGCCAACCCTCAATGCTCTCCCCGATAATCTAAAACCAGAACGCCTAGTAGAAAACTATAACAATACCATAAAAAAAGGACTAGACATCATTGCCCCTCTAAAACTGCAAAAAAGCAAACAGCAAGCCCACCTGAACACCTGGTTCACCCCACATCTGAAAGAACTTAGACTGCACAAAAGAAAACTTGAAAGCCAATGGCGCAACTCCCCTACAGAAGAGAACAAATCACAACTCAAACTTTATGCAACCAACTACAAAAAAGAAATTCTACTCACCAAAAAGAAACTATTCAATGAAAGAATCGAAAAATCGAGCTCCAACACCAGAGAACTATTTGCTATACTAAGGGAACTAGAATCCCCTATACCCCCACCAGACAATATAATTAAAGATAAAGTATGGTGCACCAGCGTCCAAAACGCCCTAACTAATAAAATCAAAACTCTCCAAACCAAAATCGCTCTGAAAAAAGACTCTCTCACCACCAATGAAGCATCTCCCAGCAACCACGACAAAACAGCCAACCGTCCAGGCCAGAATCTCTTCAGATTTACCAAAATATCTATCCCAGAAACAGAAAAAGTTATAGCCTCACTTAAACCATCTAACTGCAAAGGCGACAACTGCCCTCCCCAGATAATCAAGGATGCTGCTAGGGATCTAGCCCCCTTTATAACCAAGCTGATCAACGCATCCTTCTCCTCCAACACCATACCAAGTAACCTCAAAGAATCTTGGGTCCTGCCTCTCCTCAAGAAGCAAACCCTAGACCCCGCTATTCCCACCAATTACAGGCCCATCACCACGGTGCCATTCCTGTTAAAGATAATAGATAGAGTAGCATACCTGCAGATTCAGCAATATCTTGAAACTCACAAACTACTAGGCACCCACCAATCAGGCTTCAGACCAAAGCACGGCACCGAAACAGCCTTAATCGATCTTAAAACCCAGATCAATGAGATTAACGACAAAGGGAACACTGCCATGTTACTACTCCTCGATCTGTCGGCAGCATTTGACCTGGTAGATCACGCAGTCCTGTGCGAACACCTGGCCTCAGCAGCCCACTTCTCGAAAGAGGCCATAGCCTGGATCCAATCATTCTTGGACAACCGAACTATGAGGGTCTTCTCCACCCTAGCCTCAGCAGACCCCATTAAAATAACCTGTGGGGTGCCCCAAGGCTCCTGCGTCTCTCCCACCCTCTACAACATCTTTACCAAGCCCCTATTTGACAAGTTGGACAGACTGGGTGTCTCATATACCAATTATGCAGATGACACCCAGATCCTCATACCCCTTTCAGGCAACTACGCTTCAGATACGGCCTTGGTAAACAAAATATATCTCATCATTCAGGCATGGATGGCCACACACGGTCTATGTCTAAATGATGAGAAAACCGAAATCCTGCTCCTCGGATCCAATACCAATCTCAAAAAACTCAGTTCAAACTATAAGGCCTTCAACATTGATGGCAACACCATCACAGTGGCCAAAACAGTGAAAACACTAGGCTTTCACCTTGATGCAACCATGTCACTAAAAAAACAAGTTAACTCACTAGCATCCTCCACCGCCTACACATGCAAGCTAATTAGGGCAAGTAGAGCCTTCCTCACCCAAGCTAGCTGCATCATCATAGCCAACGCCCTAATACTATCCAGACTGGACTATTGCAACGCCATGTACCTAGGAGCCAACAAATGCATAACCAACAAACTACAGACACTACAAAACAACGCTCTCAGAACAGCCCTCAACCTACCCTCCAAGGAACACATCTCCAACAAAAGGAGAGAACACAAATGGCTTAAAATCCACGACCGCATCTCCCTCAAAACGGCATCACTCACCTACAAATGTTTAAACAACGCAGCCCCCCCCTATCTCGCATCCAGAATAAAGAAAAAACGTCCACCCGCCCCACCAGATCGATTAATTCCTACTGCCTGCAGGTACCCAATTTCAGACAAAAGAAAACCGGCGGCAGCAGCTTCCCTGTCTTGGCAGCCCAACACTGGAACGCCCTCCCACTCTACATTAGGACAGACCAATCCTACTATAGCTTCAGGCGAAACACCCTCACTTGGCTGCGGGCCAATGATCCTCACGACTAACCCTGCCATCTAATCTGATCATGCCAGTGCTATAACCTGACTACCATGCACAGCCTTAAATATGTAAATATGTAAATGCAACCGAACTGCCCCTATGCACAGCACTAATTATGTAAATTTGTAAGCTTTCGCTCAATTATATGTATATATGCACATCCCACACAATGTAACTGTAAATGTAATGCTCTTTTTCTCATGCCTATCTTATTCTGTAACCAAGTTTTTATGTAATCCTATCTTCCTGACCTCTGTTGCGCCCTGTTACCTCTGGGTTTTGCGCGCTATACTAAATAAATAAACAAACAAACAAACAAACAGTATCTCTCCTTTGACCTAATGACTTTATGTCCAGCTCCCCCGTCACCCCCAGTAGTTAGGATAGTCTCTCTCCCTTGACCTAATGACATTATGTCCATCTCCCCCGTCATCCCCAGTAGTTAGGATAGCCTCTCTCCTTTGACCTAATGACTTTATGTCTATCGCTCCCGCCATCTCCAGTAGTTAGGATAGTCTCTCTCCTTTGACCTAATGACTTTATGTCCCTCTCCCCCGTCATCCCCAGTAGTTAGGATAGTCTCTCTCCTTTGACCTAATGACTTTATGTCCAGCTCCCCCATCAGCCCCAGTAGTTAGGATAGTCTCTCTCCTTTGACCTAATGACTTTATGTCCAGCTCCCCCGTCAGCCCCAGTAGTTAGGATAGTCTCTCTCCTTTGACCTAATGACTTTATGTCCATCGCTCCCGCCATCCCCAGTAGTTAGGATAGTCTCTCTCCTTTGACCTAATGACTTTATGTCCATCGCTCCCGCCATCCCCAGTAGTTAGGATAGTCTCTCTCCTTTGACCTAATGACTTTATGTCCCTCTCCCCCGTCATCCCCAGTAGTTAGGATAGTCTCTCTCCTTTGACCTAATGACTTTATGTCCATCGCTCCCGCCATCCCCAGTAGTTAGGATAGCCTCTCTCCTTTGACCTAATGACTTTATGGCCAGCTCCCCCGCCATCCCCAGTAGTTAGCATAGTCTCTCTCCTTTGACCTAATGACTTTATGTCCATCTCCCCCGTCATCCCCAGTAGTTAGCATAGTCTCTCTCCTTTGACCTATTGACTTTATGTCCATCTCCCCCTTCACCCCCAGTAGTTAGGATTGTCTCTCTCCTTTGACCTAATGACTTTATGTCCATCTCCCCTGTCATCCCCAGTAGTTAGGATAGTCTCTCTCCTTTGACCTAATGGCTTTATGTCCATCTCCCCCGTCAGCCCCAGTAGTTAGGATAGTCTCTCTCCTTTGACCTAATGACTTTATGTCCATTGCTCCCGCCATCCCCAGTAGTTAGGATAGTCTCTCTCCTTTGACCTAATGACTTTATGTCCAGCTCCCCCGCCATCCCCAGTAGTTAGCATAGTCTCTCTCCTTTGACCTAATGACTTTATGTCCATCTCCCCCGTCACCCCCAGTAGTTAGCATAGTCTATCTCCTTTGACCTAATGACTTTATGTCCATCTCCCCCGTCATCCCCAGTAGTTAGCATAGTCTCTCTCCTTTGACCTAATGACTTTATGTCCATCTCCCCGTCACCCCCAGTAGTTAGGATAGTCTCTCTCCTTTGACCTAATGACTTTATGTCCATCTCCCCTGTCATCCCCAGTAGTTAGGATAGTCTCTCTCCTTTGACCATAAATGGCTTTATGTCCGTCTCCCCCGTCAGCCCCAGTAGTTAGGATAGTCTCTCTCCTTTGACCTAATGACTTTATGTCCATTGCTCCCGCCATCCCCAGTAGTTAGGATAGTCTCTCTCCTTTGACCTAATGACTTTATGTCCAGCTCCCCCGCCATCCCCAGTAGTTAGGATAGCCTCTCTCCTTTGACCTAATGACTTTATGTCCATCGCTCCCGCCATCCCCAGTAGTTAGGATAGTCTCTCTCCTTTGACCTAATAACTTTATGTCCAGCTCCCCCGTCACCTCCAATAGTTAGGATAGTATCTCTCCTTTGACCTAATGACTTTATGTCCAGCTCCCCCGTCACCCCCAGTAGTTAGGATAGTCTCTCTCCTTTGACCTAATGACTTTATGTCCATCTCCCCCGTCATCCCCAGTAGTTAGGATAGCCTCTCTCCTTTGACCTAATGACTTTATGTCTATCGCTCCTGCCATCTCCAGTAGTTAGGATAGTCTCTCTCCTTTGACCTAATGACTTTATGTCCCTCTCCCCCGTCATCCCCAGTAGTTAGGATAGTCTCTCTCCTTTGACCTAATGACTTTATGTCCAGCTCCCCCGTCAGCCCCAGTAGTTAGGATAGTCTCTCTCCTTTGACCTAATGACTTTATGTCCATCGCTCCCGCCATCCCCAGTAGTTAGGATAGTCTCTCTCCTTTGACCTAATGACTTTATGTCCAGCTCCCCCACCATCCCCAGTAGTTAGGATAGCCTCTCTCCTTTGACCTAATGACTTTATGTCCATCGCTCCCGCCATCCCCAGTAGTTAGGATAGTCTCTCTCCTTTGACCTAATGACTTTATGTCCCTCTCCCCCGTCATCCCCAGTAGTTAGGATAGTCTCTCTCCTTTGACCTAATGACTTTATGTCCATCTCCCCTGCCATCCCCAGTACTTAGGATAGTCTCTCTCCTTTGACCTAATGACTTTATGCCCATCGCTCCCGCCATCCCCAGTAGTTAGGATAGCCTCTCTGCTTTGACCTAATGACTTTATGTCCATCTCCCCCGTCATCTCCAGTAGTTAGGATAGTCTCTCTCCTTTGACCTAATGACTTTATGTCCATCTACCCCGTCATCTCCAGTAGTTAGGATAGCCTCTCTCCTTTGACCTAATGACTTTATGTCCATCGCTCCCGCCATCGCCAGTAGTTAGCATAGTCTCTCTCCTTTGACCTAATGACTTTATGTCCATCTCCCCCATCATCCCCAGTAGTTAGCATAGTCTCTCTCCTTTGACCGAATGACTTTATGTCCATCTCCCCTGTCACCCCCAGTAGTTAGGATAGTCTCTCTCCTTTGACCTAATGACTTTATGTCCATCTCCCCTGTCATCCCCAGTAGTTAGGATAGTCTCTCTCAGTTGACCTAATGGCTTTATGTCCGTCTCCCCCGTCAGCACCAGTAGTTAGGATAGTCTCTCTCCTTTGACCTAATGACTTTATGTCCATTGCTCCCGCCATCCCCAGTAGTTAGGATAGTCTCTCTCCTTTGACCTAATGACTTTATGTCCAGCTCCCCCGCCATCCCCAGTAGTTAGCATAGTCTCTCTCCTTTGACCTAATGACTTTATGTCCATCTCCCCCGTCACCCCCAGTAGTTAGCATAGTCTCTCTCCTTTGACCTAATGACTTTATGTCGATCTCCCCCGTCATCCCCAGTAGTTAGCATAGTCTCTCTCCTTTGACCTAATGACTTTATGTCCATTTCCCCGTCACCCCCAGTAGTTAGGATAGTCTCTCTCCTTTGACCTAATGACTTTATGTCCATCTCCCCTGTCATCCCCAGTAGTTAGGATAGTCTCTCTCCTTTGACCTAATGACTTTATGTCCATCGCTCCCGCCATCCCCAGTAGTTAGGATAGTCTCTCTCCTTTGACCTAATAACTTTATGTCCAGCTCCCCCGTCACCTCCAGTAGTTAGGATAGTATCTCTCCTTTGACCTAATGACTTTATGTCCAGCTCCCCCGTCACCCCCAGTAGTTAGGATAGTCTCTCTCCTTTGACCTAATGACATTATGTCCATCTCCCCCGTCATCCCCAGTAGTTAGGATAGCCTCTCTCCTTTGACCTAATGACTTTATGTCTATCGCTCCCGCCATCTCCAGTAGTTAGGATAGTCTCTCTCCTTTGACCTAATGACTTTATGTCCCTCTCCCCCGTCATCCCCAGTAGTTAGGATAGTCTCTCTCCTTTGACCTAATGACTTTATGTCCAGCTCCCCCATCAGCCCCAGTAGTTAGGATAGTCTCTCTCCTTTGACCTAATGACTTTATGTCCAGCTCCCCCGTCAGCCCCAGTAGTTAGGATAGTCTCTCTCCTTTGACCTAATGACTTTATGTCCATCGCTCCCGCCATCCCCAGTAGTTAGGATAGTCTCTCTCCTTTGACCTAATGACTTTATGTCCATCGCTCCCGCCATCCCCAGTAGTTAGGATAGTCTCTCTCCTTTGACCTAATGACTTTATGTCCCTCTCCCCCGTCATCCCCAGTAGTTAGGATAGTCTCTCTCCTTTGACCTAATGACTTTATGTCCATCGCTCCCGCCATCCCCAGTAGTTAGGATAGCCTCTCTCCTTTGACCTAATGACTTTATGGCCAGCTCCCCCGTCACCCCCAGTAGTTAGGATAGCCTCTCTGCTTTGACCTAATGACTTTATGTCCATCTCCCCCGTCATCTCCAGTAGTTAGGATAGTCTCTCTCCTTTGACCTAATGACTTTATGTCCATCTCCCCCGTCATCTCCAGTAGTTAGGATAGCCTCTCTCCTTTGACCTAATGACTTTATGTCCATCGCTCCCGCCATCCCCAGTAGTTAGCATAGTCTCTCTCCTTTGACCTAATGACTTTATGTCCATCTCCCCCGTCATCCCCAGTAGTTAGCATAGTCTCTCTCCTTTGACCTATTGACTTTATGTCCATCTCCCCCGTCACCCCCAGTAGTTAGGATCGTCTCTCTCCTTTGACCTAATGACTTTATGTCCATCTCCCCTGTCATCCCCAGTAGTTAGGATAGTCTCTCTCCTTTGACCTAATGGCTTTATGTCCGTCTCCCCCGTCAGCCCCAGTAGTTAGGATAGTCTCTCTCCTTTGACCTAATGACTTTATGTCCATTGCTCCCGCCATCCCCAGTAGTTAGGATAGTCTCTCTCCTTTGACCTAATGACTTTATGTCCAGCTCCCCCGCCATCCCCAGTAGTTAGCATAGTCTCTCTCCTTTGACCTAATGACTTTATGTCCATCTCCCCGTCACCCCCAGTAGTTAGCATAGTCTCTCTCCTTTGACCTAATGACTTTATGTCCATCTCCCCCGTCATCCCCAGTAGTTAGCATAGTCTCTCTCCTTTGACCTAATGACTTTATGTCCATCTCCCCGTCACCCCCAGTAGTTAGGATAGTCTCTCTCCTTTGACCTAATGACTTTATGTCCATCTCCCCTGTCATCCCCAGTAGTTAGGATAGTCTCTCTCCTTTGACCTAATGGCTTTATGTCCGTCTCCCCCGTCAGCCCCAGTAGTTAGGATAGTCTCTCTCCTTTGACCTAATGACTTTATGTCCATTGCTCCCGCCATCCCCAGTAGTTAGGATAGTCTCTCTCCTTTGACCTAATGACTTTATGTCCAGCTCCCCCGCCATCCCCAGTAGTTAGGATAGCCTCTCTCCTTTGACCTAATGACTTTATGTCCATCGCTCCCGCCATCCCCAGTAGTTAGGATAGTCTCTCTCCTTTGACCTAATAACTTTATGTCCAGCTCCCCCGTCACCTCCAATAGTTAGGATAGTATCTCTCCTTTGACCTAATGACTTTATGTCCAGCTCCCCCGTCACCCCCAGTAGTTAGGATAGTCTCTCTCCTTTGACCTAATGACTTTATGTCCATCTCCCCCGTCATCCCCAGTAGTTAGGATAGCCTCTCTCCTTTGACCTAATGACTTTATGTCTATCGCTCCTGCCATCTCCAGTAGTTAGGATAGTCTCTCTCCTTTGACCTAATGACTTTATGTCCCTCTCCCCCGTCATCCCCAGTAGTGAGGATAGTCTCTCTCCTTTGACCTAATGACTTTATGTCCAGCTCCCCCGTCAGCCCCAGTAGTTAGGATAGTCTCTCTCCTTTGACCTAATGACTTTATGTCCATCGCTCCCGCCATCCCCAGTAGTTAGGATAGTCTCTCTCCTTTGACCTAATGACTTTATGTCCAGCTCCCCCACCATCCCCAGTAGTTAGGATAGCCTCTCTCCTTTGCCCTAATGACTTTATGTCCATCGCTCCCGCCATCCCCAGTAGTTAGGATAGTCTCTCTCCTTTGACCTAATGACTTTATGTCCCTCTCCCCCGTCATCCCCAGTAGTTAGGATAGTCTCTCTCCTTTGACCTAATGACTTTATGTCCATCGCTCCCGCCATCCCCAGTAGTTAGGATAGCCTCTCTCCTTTGACCTAATGACTTTATGGCCAGCTCCCCCGTCACCCCCAGTAGTTAGGATAGCCTCTCTCCTTTGACCTAATGACTTTATGTCCATCTCCCCCGTCATCTCCAGTAGTTAGGATAGTCTCTCTCCTTTGACCTAATGTCTTTATGTCCATCTCCCCCGTCATCTCCAGTAGTTAGGATAGTCTCTCTCCTTTGACCGAATGACTTTATGTCCATCGCTCCCGCCATCCCCAGTAGTTAGCGTAGTCTCTCTCCTTTGACCTAATGACTTTATGTCCATCTCCCCCGTCATCCCCAGTAGTTAGCATAGTCTCTCGCCTTTGACCTAATGACTTTATGTCCATCTCCCCCGTCACCCCCAGTAGTTAGGATAGTCTCTCTCCTTTGACCTAATGACTTTATGTCCATCTCCCCCGTCATCCCCAGTAGTTAGGATAGTCTCTCTCCTTTGACCTAATGGCTTTATGTCCATCTCCCCCGTCAGCCCCAGTAGTTAGGATAGTCTCTCTCCTTTGACCTAATGACTTTATGTCCATCTCCCCCGTCAGCCCCAGTAGTTAGGATAGTCTCTCTCCTTTGACCTAATGACTTTATGTCCATCTCCCCCGTCATCCCCAGTAGTTAGGATAGCCTCTCTCCTTGACCTAATGACTTTATGTCCATCTCCCCCGACATCTCCAGTGGTTAGGATAGTCTCTCTCCTTTGACCTAATGACTTTATGTCCATCTCCCCAGTCATCTCCAGTAGTTAGGATAGTCTCTCTCCTTTGACCTAATGCCTTTATGTCCATCGCTCCCGCCATCCCCAGTAGTTAGCATAGTCTCTCTCCTTTGACCTAATGACTTCATGTGCATCTCCCCTGTCATCCCCAGTAGTTAGCATAGTCTCTCTCCTTTGACCTAATGACTTTATGTCTATCGCTCCCGCCATCCCCAGTAGTTAGGATAGTCTCTCTCCTTTGACCTAATGACTTTATGTCCCTCTCCCCCGTCATCCCCAGTAGTTAGGATAGTCTCTCTCCTTTGACCTAATGACTTTATGTCCATCGCTCCTGCCATCCCCAGTAGTTAGGATAGCCTCTCTCCTTTGACCTAATGACTTTATAGCCAGCTCCCCCGTCACCCCCAGTAGTTAGGATAGCCTCTCTCCTTTGACCTAATGACTTTATGTCCATCTCCCCCGTCATCTCCAGTAGTTAGGATAGTCTCTCTCCTTTGACCTAATGACTTTATGTCCATCTCCCCCGTCATCTCCAGTAGTTAGGATAGTCTCTCTCCTTTGACCTAATGACTTTATGTCCATCGCTCCCGCCATCCCCAGTAGTTAGCATAGTCTCTCTCCTTTGACCTAATGACTTTATGTCCATCTCCCCCGTCATCCCCAGTAGTTAGCATAGTCTCTCTCCTTTGACCTAATGACTTTATGGCCATCTCCCCCGTCACCCCTAGTAGTTAGGATAGTCTCTCTCCTTTGACCTAATGACTTTATGTCCATCTCCCCTGTCATCCCCAGTAGTTAGTATAGTCTCTCTCCTTTGCCCTAATGGCTTTATGTCCATCTCCCCCGTCAGCCCCAGTAGTTAGAATAGTCTCTCTCCTTTGACCTAATGACTTTATGTCCATCTCCCCCGTCATCCCCAGTAGATAGGATAGCCTCTCTCCTTGACCTAATGACTTTATGGCCAGCTCCCCCGTCATCCCCAGTAGTTAGGATAGCCTCTCTCCTTTGACCTAATGACTTTATGTCCATCTCCCCCGTCATCTCCAGTAGTTAGGATAGTCTCTCTCCTTTGACCTAATGACTTTATGTCTATCTCCCCCGTAATCTCCAGTAGTTAGCATAGTCTCTCTCCTTTGACCTAATGACTTTATGTCCATCGCTCCCGCCATCCCCAGTAGTTAGCATAGTCTCTCTCCTTTGACCTAATGACTTCATGTCCATCTCCCCCGTCATCCCCAGTAGTTAGCATAGTCTCTCTCCTTTGACCTAATGACTTTATGTCTATCGCTCCCGCCATCCCCAGTAGTTAGGATAGTCTCTCTCCTTTGACCTAATGTCTTTATGTCCATCTCCCCTGTCATCCCCAATAGTTAGGATAGTCTCTCTCCTTTGACCTAATGACTTTATGTCCATCGCTCCCGCCATCCCCAGTAGTTAGGATAGTCTCTCTCCTTTGACCTAATGACTTTATGTCCATCGCTCCCGCCATCCCCAGTAGTTAGGATAGTCTCTCTCCTTTGACCTAATGAATTTATGTCCATCTCCCCTGCCATCCCCAGTACTTAGGAAAGTCTCTCTCCTTTGACCTAATGACTTTATGTCCATCGCTCCCGCCATCCCCAGTAGTTAGGATAGTCTCTCTCCTTTGACCTAATTACTTTATGTCCATCGCTCCCGCCATCCCCAGTAGTTAGGATAGTCTCTCTCCTTTGACCTAATGACTTTATGTCCATCGCTCCCGCCATCCCCAGTAGTTAGGATAGCCTCTCTCCTTTGACCTAATGACTTTATGTCCATCTCCCCCGTCATCCCCAGTAGTTAGGATAGTCTCTCTCCTTTGACATAATGACTTTATCTCCATCGCTCCCGCCATCCCGAGTAGTTAGGATAGTCTCTCTCCTTTGACCTAATGACTTTATGTCCAGCTCCCCCACCATCCCCAGTAGTTAGGATAGTCTCTCTCCTTTGACCTAATGACTTTATGCCCATCTCCCCCGTCATCCCCAGTAGTTAGGATAGTCTCTCTCCTTTGACCTAATGACTTTATGTCCAGCTCCCCCTTCATCCCCAGTAGTTAGGATAGTCTCTTTCCTTTGATCTAATGACTTTATGTCCATCGCTCCCGCCATCCCCAGTAGTTAGGATAGTCTCTTTCCTTTGACCTAATGACTTTATGTCCATCTCCCCTGCCATCCCCAGTAGTTTGGATAGTCTCTCTCCTTTGACCTAATGACTTTATGTCCATCGCTCCCGCCATCCCCAGTAGTTAGGATAGCCTCTCTCCGTTTACCTAGTGACTTTATGTCCAGCTCCCCCGCCATCCCCAGTAGATAGGATAGTCTCTCTCCTTTGACCTAATGACTTTATGTCCATCTCCCCCGTCATCCCCAGTAGTTAGGATAGTCTCTCTCCTTTGACTTAATGACTTTATGTCCATCGTTCCCGCCATCCCCAGTAGTTAGGATAGCCTCTCTGCTTTGACCTACTGATTTATGTCCATCTCCCCCGTCATCCCCAGTAGTTAGGATAGTCTCTCTCCTTTGACCTAATGACTTTATGTCCATCTCCCGCCATCCCCAGTAGTTACGATAGTCCCTCTCCTTTGACCTAATGACTTTATGTCCATCGCTCTCGCCATCCCCAGTAGTTAGGATAGCCTCTCTCCTTTGACCTAATGACTTTATGTCCATCTCCCCTGTCATCCCCAGTAGTTAGGATAGTCTCTCTCCTTTGACTTAATGACTTTATGTCCATCGCTCCCGCCATCCCCAGTAGTTAGGATAGCCTCTCTCCTTTGACCTAATGACTTTATGTCCATCTCCCCTGTCATCCCCAGTAGTTAGGATAGTCTCTCTCCTTTTACTTAATGACTTTATGTCCATCGCTCCCGCCATCCCCAGTAGTTAGGGTAGCCTCTCTCCTTTGACCTAATGACTTTATGCCCATCTCCCCCGTCATCCCCAGTAGTTAGGATAGCCTCTCTCCTTTGACCTAATGACTTCATGGCCATCTCCCCCGTCATCCCCAGTAGTTAGGATAGTCTCTCTCCTTTGACCTAATGACTTTATGTCCATCGCTCCTGCCATCCCCAGTAGTTAGGATAGCCTCTCTCCTTTGACCTAATGACTTTATGTCCATCTCCCCCATCATCCCCAGTAGTTAGGATAGTCTCTCTCCTTTGACCTAATGACTTTATGTCCATCGCTCCCGCCATCCCCAGTAGTTAGGATAGCCTCTCTCCTTTGACCTAATGACTTTATGTCCATCGCTCCCGCCATCTCCTTTGACCTAATGACTTTATGTCCATCTCCCCCGTCATCCCCAGTAGATAAGATAGTCTATCTCCTTTGACCTAATGACTTTATGTCCATCTCCCCTGTCATCCCCAGTAGTTAGGATAGTCTCTCTCCTTTGACTTAATGACTTTATGTCCATCGCTCCCGCCATCCCCAGTAGTTAGGATAGCCTCTCTCCTTTGACCTACTGATTTATGTCCATCCCCCCCGTCATCCCCAGTAGTTAGGAAAGTCTAGCTCCTTTGACCTAATGACTTTATGTCCATCTCCCCCGTCATCCCCAGTAGTTAGGATAGCCTCTCTCCTTTGACCTAATGACTTTATGGCCAGCTCCCCCGTCACCCCCAGTAGTTAGGATAGTCTCTCTCCTTTGACCTAATGACTTTAGGGCCAGCTCCCCCGTCACCCCCAGTAGTTAGGATAGCCTCTCTCCTTTGACCTAATGACTTTATGTCCATCTTCCCCGTCATCTCCAGTAGTTAGGATAGTCTCTCTCCTTTGACCTAATGACTTTATGTCCATCTCCCCTGTCATCCCCAGTAGTTAAGATAGTCTCTCTCCTTTTACTTAATGACTTAATGTCCATCGCTCCCGCCATCCCCAGTAGTTAGGGTAGCCTCTCTCCTTTGACCTAATGACTTTATGCCCATCTCTCCCGTCATCCCCAGTAGTTAGGATAGCCTCTCTCCTTTGACCTAATGACTTCATGGCCATCTCCCCCGTCATCCCCAGTAGTTAGGATAGTCTCTCTCCTTTGACCTAATGACTTTATGTCCATCGCTCCTGCCATCCCCAGTAGTTAGGATAGCCTCTCTCCTTTGACCTAATGACTTTATGTCCATCTCCCCCATCATCCCCAGTAGTTAGGATAGTCTCTCTCCTTTGACCTAATGACTTTATGTCCATCGCTCCCGCCATCCCCAGTAGTTAGGATAGCCTCTCTCCTTTGACCTAATGACTTTATGTCCATCGCTCCCGCCATCTCCTTTGACCTAATGACTTTATGTCCATCTCCCCCAGTCATCCCCAGTAGATAAGATAGTCTATCTCCTTTGACCTAATGACTTTATGTCCATCTCCCCTGTCATCCCCAGTAGTTAGGATAGTCTCTCTCCTTTGACTTAATGACTTTATGTCCATCGCTCCCGCCATCCCCAGTAGTTAGGATAGCCTCTCTCCTTTGACCTACTGATTTATGTCCATCCCCCCCGTCATCCCCAGTAGTTAGGATAGTCTCTCTCCTTTGACCTAATGACTTTATGTCCATCTCCCCCGTCATCCCCAGTAGTTAGGATAGCCTCTCTCCTTTGACCTAATGACTTTATGGCCAGCTCCCCCGTCACCCCCAGTAGTTAGGATAGCCTCTCTCCTTTGACCTAATGACTTTATGTCCATCTCCCCCGTCATCTCCAGTAGTTAGGATAGTCTCTCTCCTTTGACCTAATGACTTTATGTCCATCTCCCCCGTCATCTCCAGTAGTTAGGATAGTCTCTCTCCTTTGACCTAATGACTTTATCTCCATCGCTCCCGCCATCCCCAGTAGTTAGCATAGTCTCTCTCCTTTGACCTAATGACTTTATGTCCATCTCCCCCGTCATCCCCAGTAGTTAGCATAGTCTCTCTCCTTTTACCTAATGACTTTATGTCTATCGCTCTCGCCATCCCCAGTAGTTAGGATAGTCTCTCTCCTTTGACCTAATGACTTTATGTCCATCTCCCCTGTCATCCCCAGTAGTTAGGATAGTCTCTCTCCTTTGACCTAATGACTTTATGTCCATCGCTCCTGCCATCCCCAGTAGTTAGGATAGTCTCTCTCCTTTGACCTAATGACTTTATGTCCATCGCTCCCGCCATCCCCAGTAGTTAGGATAGTCTCTCTCCTTTGACCTAATGAATTTATGTCCATCTCCCCTGCCATCCCCAGTACTTAGGATAGTCTCTCTCCTTTGACCTAATGACTTTATGTCCATCGCTCCCGCCATCCCCAGTAGTTAGGATAGTCTCTCTCCTTTGACCTAATTACTTTACGTCCATCGCTCCCGCCATCCCCAGTTAGGATAGTCTCTCTCCTTTGACCTAATGACTTTATGTCCATCTCCCCTGTCATCCCCAGTAGTTAGGATAGTCTCTCTCCTTTGACCTAATGACTTTATGTCCATCGCTCCTGCCATCCCCAGTAGTTAGGATAGCCTCTCTCCTTTGACCTAATGACTTTATGTCCATCTCCCCCATCATCCCCAGTAGTTAGGATAGTCTCTCTCCTTTGACCTAATGACTTTATGTCCATCGCTCCCGCCATCCCCAGTAGTTAGGATAGCCTCTCTCCTTTGACCTAATGACTTTATGTCCATCTCCCCCATCATCCCCAGTAGTTAGGATAGTCTCTCTCCTTTGACCTAATGACTTTATGTCCATCGCTCCCGCCATCCCCAGTAGTTAGGATAGCCTCTATCCTTTGACCTAATGACTTTATGTCCATCGCTCCCGCCATCTCCTTTGACCTAATGACTTTATGTCCATCTCCCCCGTCATCCCCAGTAGATAGGATAGTCTCTCTCCTTTGACCTAATGACTTTATGTCCATCGCTCCTGCCATCCCCAGTAGTTAGGATAGCCTCTCTCCTTTGACCTAATGACTTTATGTCCATCTCCCCCATCATCCCCAGTAGTTAGGATAGTCTCTCTCCTTTGACCTAATGACTTTATGTCCATCGCTCCCGCCATCCCCAGTAGTTAGGATAGCCTCTCTCCTTTGCCCTAATGACTTTATGTCCATCTCCCCCATCATCCCCAGTAGTTAGGATAGTCTCTCTCCTTTGACCTAATGACTTTATGTCCATCGCTCCCGCCATCCCCAGTAGTTAGGATAGCCTCTATCCTTTGACCTAATGACTTTATGTCCATCGCTCCCGCCATCTCCTTTGACCTAATGACTTTATGTC
Source organism: Ambystoma mexicanum (assembly GCF_040938575.1). Lineage (NCBI taxonomy): Eukaryota > Metazoa > Chordata > Amphibia > Caudata > Ambystomatidae > Ambystoma > Ambystoma mexicanum. The sequence goes on from NC_090934.1 coordinate 39,703,097, forward strand.
CATCTCCCCTGTCATCCCCAGTAGTTAGGATAGTCTCTCTCCTTTGACCTAATGACTTTATGTCCATCCCTCCCGCCATCTCCAGTAGTTAGGATAGTCTCTCTCCTTTGACCTAATGACTTTATGTCCATCGCTCCCGCCATCCCCAGTAGTTAGGATAGTCTCTCTCCTTTGACCTAATGAATTTATGTCCATCTCCCCTGCCATCCCCAGTACTTAGGATAGTCTCTCTCCTTTGACCTAATGACTTTATGTCCATCGCTCCCGCCATCCCCAGTAGTTAGGATAGTCTCTCTCCTTTGACCTAATTACTTTACGTCCATCGCTCCCGCCATCCCCAGTTAGGATAGTCTCTCTCCTTTGACCTAATGACTTCATGTCCATCTCCCCTGTCATCCCCACTAGTTAGGATAGTCTCTCTCCTTTGACCTAATGACTTTATGTCCATCGCTCCTGCCATCCCCAGTAGTTAGGATAGCCTCTCTCCTTTGACCTAATGACTTTATGTCCATCTCCCCCATCATCCCCAGTAGTTAGGATAGTCTCTCTCCTTTGACCTAATGACTTTATGTCCATCGCTCCCGCCATCCCCAGTAGTTAGGATAGCCTCTCTCCTTTGACCTAATGACTTTATGTCCATCTCCCCCATCATCCCCAGTAGTTAGGATAGTCTCTCTCCTTTGACCTAATGACTTTATGTCCATCGCTCCCGCCATCCCCAGTAGTTAGGATAGCCTCTATCCTTTGACCTAATGACTTTATGTCCATCGCTCCCGCCATCTCCTTTGACCTAATGACTTTATGTCCATCCCCCCCGTCATCCCCAGTAGATAGGATAGTCTCTCTCCTTTGACCTAATGACTTTATGTCCATCTCCCCCGTCATCCCCAGTAGTTAGGATAGTCTCTCTCCTTTGACTTAATGACTTTATGTCCATCTCCCCCGTCATCCCCAGTAGTTAGGATAGCCTCTCTCCTTTGACCTACTGATTTATGTCCATCTCCCCCGTCATCCCCAGTAGTTAGGATAGTCTCTCTCCTTTGACCTAATGACTTTATGTCCATCTCCCCCGTCATCCCCAGTAGTTAGGATAGCCTCTCTCCTTTGACCTAATGACTTTATGGCCAGCTCCCCCGTCACCCCCAGTAGTTAGGATAGCCTCTCTCCTTTGACCTAATGACTTTATGTCCATCTCCCCCGTCATCTCCAGTAGTTAGGATAGTCTCTCTCCTTTGACCTAATGACTTTATGTCCATCTCCCACGTCATCTCCAGTAGTTAGGATAGTCTCTCTCCTCTGACCTAATGACTTTATCTCCATCGCTCCAGCCATCCCCAGTAGTTAGCATAGTCTCTCTCCTTTGACCTAATGACTTTATGTCCATCTCCCCCGTCATCCCCAGTAGTTAGCATAGTCTCTCTCCTTTGACCTAATGACTTTATGTCTATCGCTCCCGCCATCCCCAGTAGTTAGGATAGTCTCTCTCCTTTGACCTAATGACTTTATGTCCATCTCCCCTGTCATCCCCAGTAGTTAGGATAGTCTCTCTCCTTTGACCTAATGACTTTATGTCCATCGCTCCCGCCATCCCCAGTAGTTAGGATAGTCTCTCTCCTTTGACCTAATGACTTTATGTCCATCGCTCCCGCCATCCCCAGTAGTTAGGATAGTCTCTCCCCTTTGACCTAATGAATTTATGTCCATCTCCCCTGCCATCCCCAGTACTTAGGATAGTCTCTCTCCTTTGACCTAATGACTTTATGTCCATCGCTCCCGCCATCCCCAGTAGTTAGGATAGTCTCTCTCCTTTGACCTAATTACTTTACGTCCATCGCTCCCGCCATCCCCAGTTAGGATAGTCTCTCTCCTTTGACCTAATGACTTTATGTCCATCTCCCCCGTCATCCCCAGTAGTTAGGATAGTCTCTCTCCTTTGACTTAACGACTTTATGTCCATCGCTCCCGCCATCCCCAGTAGTTAGGATAGCCTCTCTCCTTTGACCTATTGATTTATGTCCATCTCCCCCGTCATCCCCAGTAGTTAGGATAGTCTCTCTCCTTTGACCTAATGACTTTATGTCCAGCTCCCCTGTCATCCCCAGTAGTTAGGATAGTCTCTCTCCTTTGACCTAATGACTTTATGTCCATCGCTCCCGCCATCCCCAGTAGTTAGGATAGTCTCTCTCCTTTGACCTAATGACTTTATGTCCATCGCTCCCGCCATCCCCAGTAGTTAGGATAGTCTCTCTCCTTTGACCTAATGAATTTATGTCCATCTCCCCTGCCATCCCCAGTACTTAGGATAGTCTCTCTCCTTTGACCTAATTACTTTACGTCCATCGCTCCCGCCATCCCCAGTTAGGATAGTCTCTCTCCTTTGACCTAATGACTTTATGTCCATCTCCCCCGTCATCCCCAGTAGTTAGGATAGTCTCTCTCCTTTGACCTAATGACTTTATGTCCAGCTCCCCCGTCAACCCCAGTAGTTAGGATAGCCTCTCTCCTTTGACCTAATGACTTTATGTCCATCCCCCCCGTCATCTCCAGTAGTTAGGATAGCCTCTCTCCTTTGACCTAATGAATTTATGTCCATCTCCCGTGCCATCCCCAGTACTTAGGATAGTCTCTCTCCTTTGACCTAATGACTTTATGTCCAGCTCCCCCGTCAACCCCAGTAGTTAGGATAGCCTCTCTCCTTTGACCTAATGACTTTATGTCCATCGCTCCCGCCATCCCCAGTAGTTAGGATAGTCTCTCTCCTTTGACCTAATGACTTTATGTCCAGCTCCCCCACCATCCCCAGTAGTTAGGATAGCCTCTCTCCTTTGACCTAATGACTTTATGCCCATCTCCCCCGTCATCCCCAGTAGTTAGGATAGCCTCTCTCCTTTGACCTAATGACTTTATGGCCAGCTCCCCCGTCACCCCCAGTAGTTAGGATAGCCTCTCTGCTTTGACCTAATGACTTTATGTCCATCTCCCCCGTCATCTCCAGTAGTTAGGATAGTCTCTCTCCTTTGACCTAATAACTTTATGTCCATCGCTCCCACCATCCCCAGTAGTTAGGATAGTCTCTCTCCTTTGACCTAATGACTTTATGTCCAGCTCCTCCGCCATCCCCAGTAGTTAGGATAGCCTCTCTCCTTTGACCTAATGACTTTATGTCCATCGCTCCCGCCATCCCCAGTAGTTAGGATAGTCTCTCTCCTTTGACCTAATGACTTTATGTCCCTCTCCCCCGTCATCCCCAGTAGTTAGGATAGTCTCTCTCCTTTGACCTAATGACTTTATGTCCATCGCTCCCGCCATCCCCAGTAGTTAGGATAGCCTCACTCCTTTGACCTAATGACTTTATGGCCAGCTCCCCCGTCACCCCCAGTAGTTAGGATAGCCTCTCTGCTTTGACCTAATGACTTTATGTCCATCTCCCCCGTCACCTCCAGTAGTTAGGATAGTCTCTCTCCTTTGACCTAATGACTTTATGTCCATCTCCCCCGTCATCTCCAGTAGTTAGGATAGCCTCTCTCCTTTGACCTAATGACTTTATGTCCATCGCTCCCGCCATCCCCAGTAGTTAGCATAGTCTCTCTCCTTTGACCTAATGACTTTATGTCCATCTCCCCCGTCATCCCCAGTAGTTAGCATAGTCTCTCTCCTTTGACCTAATGACTTTATGTCCATCTCCCCCGTCACCCCCAGTAGTTAGGATAGTCTCTCTCCTTTGACCTAATGACTTTATGTCCATCTCCCCTGTCATCCCCAGTAGTTAGGATAGTCTCTCTCCTTTGACCTAATGGCTTTATGTCCGTCTCCCCCGTCAGCCCCAGTAGTTAGGATAGTCTCTCTCCTTTGACCTAATGACTTTATGTCCATTGCTCCCGCCATCCCCAGTAGTTAGGATAGTCTCTCTCCTTTGACCTAATGACTTTATGTCCAGCTCCCCCGCCATCCCCAGTAGTTAGCATAGTCTCTCTCCTTTGACCTAATGACTTTATGTCCATCTCCCCCGTCACCCCCAGTAGTTAACATAGTCTCTCTCCTTTGACCTAATGACTTTATGTCGATCTCCCCCGTCATCCCCAGTAGTTAGCATAGTCTCTCTCCTTTGACCTAATGACTTTATGTCCATCTCTCCGTCACCCCCAGTAGTTAGGATAGTCTCTCTCCTTTGACCTAATGACTTTATGTCCATCTCCCCTGTCATCCCCAGTAGTTAGGATAGTCTCTCTCCTTTGACCTAATGGCTTTATGTCCGTCTCCCCCGTCAGCCCCAGTAGTTAGGATAGTCTCTCTCCTTTGACCTAATGACTTTATGTCCATTGCTCCCGCCATCCCCAGTAGTTAGGATAGTCTCTCTCCTTTGACCTAATGACTTTATGTCCAGCTCCCCCGCCATCCCCAGTAGTTAGGATAGCCTCTCTCCTTTGACCTAATGACTTTATGTCCATCGCTCCCGCCATCCCCAGTAGTTAGGATAGTCTCTCTCCTTTGACCTAATAACTTTATGTCCAGCTCCCCCGTCACCTCCAGTAGTTAGGATAGTATCTCTCCTTTGACCTAATGACTTTATGTCCAGCTCCCCCGTCACCCCCAGTAGTTAGGATAGTCTCTCTCCTTTGACCTAATGACTTTATGTCCATCTCCCCCGTCATCCCCAGTAGTTAGGATTGCCTCTCTCCTTTGACCTAATGACTTTATGTCTATCGCTCCCGCCATCTCCAGTAGTTAGGATAGTCTCTCTCCTTTGACCTAATGACTTTATGTCCCTCTCCCCCGTCATCCCCAGTAGTTAGTATAGTCTCTCTCCTTTGACCTAATGTCTTTATGTCCAGCTCCCCCATCAGCCCCAGTAGTTAGGATAGTCTCTCTCCTTTGACCTAATGACTTTATGTCCAGCTCCCCCGTCAGCCCCAGTAGTTAGGATAGTCTCTCTCCTTTGACCTAATGACTTTATGTCCATCGCTCCCGCCATCCCCAGTAGTTAGGATAGTCTCTCTCCTTTGACCTAATGACTTTATGTCCATCGCTCCCGCCATCCCCAGTAGTTAGGATAGCCTCTCTCCTTTGACCTAATGACTTTATGGCCAGCTCCCCCGTCACCCCCAGTAGTTAGGATAGCCTCTCTGCTTTGACCTAATGACTTTATGTCCATCTCCCCCGTCATCTCCAGTAGTTAGGATAGTCTCTCTCCTTTGACCTAATGACTTTATGTCCATCTCCCCCGTCATCTCCAGTAGTTAGGATAGCCTCTCTCCTTTGACCTAATGACTTTATGTCCATCGCTCCCGCCATCCCCAGTAGTTAGCATAGTCTCTCTCCTTTGACCTAATGACTTTATGTCCATCTCCCCCGTCATCCCCAGTAGTTAGCATAGTCTCTCTCCTTTGACCTAATGACTTTATGTCCATCTCCCCCGTCACCCCCAGTAGTTAGGATAGTCTCTCTCCTTTGACCTAATGACTTTATGTCCCTCTCCCCCGTCATCCCCAGTAGTTAGGATAGTCTCTCTCCTTTGACCTAATGACTTTATGTCCATCGCTGCCGCCATCCGCAGTAGTTAGGATAGCCTCTCTCCTTTGACCTAATGACTTTATGGCCAGCTCCCCCGTCACCCCCAGTAGTTAGGATAGCCTCTCTCCTTTGACCTAATGACTTTATGTCCATCGCTCCCGCCATCCCCAGTAGTTAGCATAGTCTCTCTCCTTTGACCTAATGACTTTATGTCCATCTCCCCCGTCATCCCCAGTAGTTAGCATAGTCTCTCTCCTTTGACCTAATGACTTTATGTCCATCTCCCCCGTCACCCCCAGTAGTTAGGATAGTCTCTCTCCTTTGACCTAATGACTTTATGTCCATCTCCCCTGTCATCCCCAGTAGTTAGGATAGTCTCTCTCCTTTGACCTAATGGCTTTATGTCCGTCTCCCCCGTCAGCCCCAGTAGTTAGGATAGTCTCTCTCCTTTGACCTAATGACTTTATGTCCATTGCTCCCGCCATCCCCAGTAGTTAGGATAGTCTCTCTCCTTTGACCTAATGACTTTATGTCCAGCTCCCCCGCCATCCCCAGTAGTTAGCATAGTCTCTCTCCTTTGACCTAATGGCTTTATGTCCATCTCCCCCGTCACCCCCAGTAGTTAACATAGTCTCTCTCCTTTGACCTAATGACTTTATGTCGATCTCCCCCGTCATCCCCAGTAGTTAGCATAGTCTCTCTCCTTTGACCTAATGACTTTATGTCCATCTCCCCGTCACCCCCAGTAGTTAGGATAGTCTCTCTCCTTTGACCTAATGACTTTATGTCCATCTCCCCTGTCATCCCCAGTAGTTAGGATAGTCTCTCTCCTTTGACCTAATGGCTTTATGTCCGTCTCCCCCGTCAGCCCCAGTAGTTAGGATAGTCTCTCTCCTTTGACCTAATGACTTTATGTCCATTGCTCCCGCCATCCCCAGTAGTTAGGATAGTCTCTCTCCTTTGACCTAATGACTTTATGTCCAGCTCCCCCGCCATCCCCAGTAGTTAGGATAGCCTCTCTCCTTTGACCTAATGACTTTATGTCCATCGCTCCCGCCATCCCCATTAGTTAGGATAGTCTCTCTCCTTTGACCTAATAACTTTATGTCCAGCTCCCCCGTCACCTCCAGTAGTTAGGATAGTATCTCTCCTTTGACCTAATGACTTTATGTCCAGCTCCCCCGTCACCCCCAGTAGTTAGGATAGTCTCTCTCCTTTGACCTAATGACTTTATGTCCATCTCCCCCGTCATCCCCAGTAGTTAGGATAGCCTCTCTCCTTTGACCTAATGACTTTATGTCTATCGCTCCCGCCATCTCCAGTAGTTAGGATAGTCTCTCTCCTTTGACCTAATGACTTTATGTCCCTCTCCCCCGTCATCCCCAGTAGTTAGTATAGTCTCTCTCCTTTGACCTAATGTCTTTATGTCCAGCTCCCCCATCAGCCCCAGTAGTTAGGATAGTCTCTCTCCTTTGACCTAATGACTTTATGTCCAGCTCCCCCGTCAGCCCCAGAAGTTAGGATAGTCTCTCTCCTTTGACCTAATGACTTTATGTCCATCGCTCCCGCCATCCCCAGTAGTTAGGATAGTCTCTCTCCTTTGACCTAATGACTTTATGTCCATCGCTCCCGCCATCCCCAGTAGTTAGGATAGCCTCTCTCCTTTGACCTAATGACTTTATGGCCAGCTCCCCCGTCACCCCCAGTAGTTAGGATAGCCTCTCTGCTTTGACCTAATGACTTTATGTCCATCTCCCCCGTCATCTCCAGTAGTTAGGATAGTCTCTCTCCTTTGACCTAATGACTTTATGTCCATCTCCCCCGTCATCTCCAGTAGTTAGGATAGCCTCTCTCCTTTGACCTAATGACTTTATGTCCATCGCTCCCGCCATCCCCAGTAGTTAGCATAGTCTCTCTCCTTTGACCTAATGACTTTATGTCCATCTCCCCCGTCATCCCCAGTAGTTAGCATAGTCTCTCTCCTTTGACCTAATGACTTTATGTCCATCTCCCCCGTCACCCCCAGTAGTTAGGATAGTCTCTCTCCTTTGACCTAATGACTTTATGTCCATCTCCCCTGTCATCCCCAGTAGTTAGGATAGTCTCTCTCCTTTGACCTAATGGCTTTATGTCCGTCTCCCCCGTCAGCCCCAGTAGTTAGGATAGTCTCTCTCCTTTGACCTAATGACTTTATGTCCATTGCTCCCACCATCCCCAGTAGTTAGGATAGTCTCTCTCCTTTGACCTAATGACTTTATGTCCAGCTCCCCCGCCATCCCCAGTAGTTAGCATAGTCTCTCTCCTTTGACCTAATGACTTTATGTCCATCTCCCCCGTCACCCCCAGTAGTTAGCATAGTCTCTCTCCTTTGACCTAATGACTTTATGTCCATCTCCCCCGTCATCCCCAGTAGTTAGCATAGTCTCTCTCCTTTGACCTAATGACTTTATGTCCATCTCCCCGTCACCCCCAGTAGTTAGGATAGTCTCTCTCCTTTGACCTAATGACTTTATGTCCATCTCCCCTGTCATCCCCAGTAGTTAGGATAGTCTCTCTCCTTTGACCTAATGGCTTTATGTCCGTCTCCCCCGTCAGCCCCAGTAGTTAGGATAGTCTCTCTCCTTTGACCTAATGACTTTATGTCCATTGCTCCCGCCATCCCCAGTAGTTAGGATAGTCTCTCTCCTTTGACCTAATGACTTTATGTCCAGCTCCCCCGCCATCCCCAGTAGTTAGGATAGCCTCTCTCCTTTGACCTAATGACTTTATGTCCATCGCTCCCGCCATCCCCAGTAGTTAGGATAGTCTCTCTCCTTTGACCTAATAACTTTATGTCCAGCTCCCCCGTCACCTCCAGTAGTTAGGATAGTATCTCTCCTTTGACCTAATGACTTTATGTCCAGCTCCCCCGTCACCCCCAGTAGTTAGGATAGTCTCTCTCCTTTGACCTAATGACTTTATGTCCATCTCCCCCGTCATCCCCAGTAGTTAGGATAGCCTCTCTCCTTTGACCTAATGACTTTATGTCTATCGCTCACGCCATCTCCAGTAGTTAGGATAGTCTCTCTCCTTTGACCTAATGACTTTATGTCCCTCTCCCCCGTCATCCCCAGTAGTTAGGATAGTCTCTCTCCTTTGACCTAATGACTTTATGTCCAGCTCCCCCGTCAGCCCCAGTAGTTAGGATAGTCTCTCTCCTTTGACCTAATGACTTTATGTCCATCGCTCCCGCCATCCCCAATAGTTAGGATAGTCTCTCTCCTTTGACCTAATGACTTTATGTCCAGCTCCCCCACCATCCCCAGTAGTTAGGATAGCCTCTCTCCTTTGACCTAATGACTTTATGTCCATCGCTCCCGCCATCCCCAGTAGTTAGGATAGTCTCTCTCCTTTGACCTAATGACTTTATGTCCCTCTCCCCCATCATCCCCAATAGTTAGCATAGTCTCTCTCCTTTGACCTAATGACTTTATGTCCATCGCTCCCGCCATCCCCAGTAGTTAGGATAGCCTCTCTCCTTTGACCTAATGACTTTATGGCCAGCTCCCCCGTCACCCCCAGTAGTTAGGATAGCCTCTCTCCTTTGACCTAATGACTTTATGTCCATCTCCCCCGTCATCTCCAGTAGTTAGGATAGTCTCTCTCCTTTGACCTAATGTCTTTATGTCCATCTCCCCCGTCATCTCCAGTAGTTAGGATAGTCTCTCTCCTTTGACCTAATGACTTTATGTCCATCGCTCCCGCCATCCCCAGTAGTTAGCATAGTCTCTCTCCTTTGACCTAATGTCTTTATGTCCATCTCCCCCCACATCTCCAGTAGTTAGCATAGTCTCTCTCCTTTGACCTAATGACTTTATGTCCATCTCCCCCGTCACCCCCAGTAGTTAGGATAGTCTCTCTCCTTTGACCTAATGACTTTATGTCCATCTCCCCTGTCATCCCCAGTAGTTAGGATAGTCTCTCTCCTTTGACCTAATGGCTTTATGTCCGTCTCCCCCGTCAGCCCCAGTAGTTAGGATAGTCTCTCTCCTTTGACCTAATGACTTTATGTCCATTGCTCCCGCCATCCCCAGTAGTTAGGATAGTCTCTCTCCTTTGACCTAATGACTTTATGTCCAGCTCCCCCGCCATCCCCAGTAGTTAGCATAGTCTCTCTCCTTTGACCTAATGACTTTATGTCCATCTCCCCCGTCACCCCCAGTAGTTAGCATAGTCTCTCTCCTTTGACCTAATGACTTTATGTCGATCTCCCCCGTCATCCCCAGTAGTTAGCATAGTCTCTCTCCTTTGACCTAATGACTTTATGTCCATCTCCCCGTCACCCCCAGTAGTTAGGATAGTCTCTCTCCTTTGACCTAATGACTTTATGTCCATCTCCCCTGTCATCCCCAGTAGTTAGGATAGTCTCTCTCCTTTGACTTAATGGCTTTATGTCCGTCTCCCCCGTCAGCCCCAGTAGTTAGGATAGTCTCTCTCCTTTGACCTAATGACTTTATGTCCATTGCTCCCGACATCCCCAGTAGTTAGGATAGTCTCTCTCCTTTGACCTAATGACTTTATGTCCAGCTCCCCCGCCATCCCCAGTAGTTAGGATAGCCTCTCTCCTTTGACCTAATGACTTTATGTCCATCGCTCCCGCCATCCCCAGTAGTTAGGATAGTCTCTCTCCTTTGACCTAATAACTTTATGTCCAGCTCCCCCGTCACCTCCAGTAGTTAGGATAGTATCTCTCCTTTGACCTAATGACTTTATGTCCAGCACCCCCGTCACCCCCAGTAGTTAGGATAGTCTCTCTCCTTTGACCTAATGACTTTATGTCCATCTCCCCCGTCATCCCCAGTAGTTAGGATAGCCTCTCTCCTTTGACCTAATGACTTTATGTCTATCGCTCCCGCCATCTCCAGTAGTTAGGATAGTCTCTCTCCTTTGACCTAATGACTTTATGTCCCTCTCCCCCGTCATCCCCAGTAGTTAGGATAGTCTCTCTCCTTTGACCTAATGACTTTATGTCCATCGCTCCCGCCATCCCCAGTAGTTAGGATAGCCTCTCTCCTTTGACCTAATGACTTTATGGCCAGCTCCCCCGTCACCCCCAGTAGTTAGGATAGCCTCTCTGCTTTGACCTAATGACTTTATGTCCATCTCCCCCGTCATCTCCAGTAGTTAGGATAGTCTCTCTCCTTTGACCTAATGACTTTATGTCCATCTCCCCCGTCATCTCCATCAGTTAGGATAGCCTCTCTCCTTTGACCTAATGACTTTATGTCCATCGCTCCCGCCATCCCCAGTAGTTAGCATAGTCTCTCTCCTTTGACCTAATGACTTTATGTCCATCTCCCCCGTCATCCCCAGTAGTTAGCATAGTCTCTCTCCTTTGACCTAATGACTTTATGTCCATCTCCCCCGTCACCCCCAGTAGTTAGGATAGTCTCTCTCCTTTGACCTAATGACTTTATGTCCATCTCCCCTGTCATCCCCAGTAGTTAGGATAGTCTCTCTCCTTTGACCTAATGGCTTTATGTCCGTCTCCCCCGTCAGCCCCAGTAGTTAGGATAGTCTCTCTCCTTTGACCTAATGACTTTATGTCCATTGCTCCCACCATCCCCAGTAGTTAAGATAGTCTCTCTCCTTTGACCTAATGACTTTATGTCCAGCTCCCCCGCCATCCCCAGTAGTTAGCATAGTCTCTCTCCTTTGACCTAATGACTTTATGTCCATCTCCCCCGTCACCCCCAGTAGTTAGCATAGTCTCTCTCCTTTGACCTAATGACTTTATGTCCATCTCCCCCGTCATCCCCAGTAGTTAGCATAGTCTCTCTCCTTTGACCTAATGACTTTATGTCCATCTCCCCGTCACCCCCAGTAGTTAGGATAGTCTCTCTCCTTTGACCTAATGACTTTATGTCCATCTCCCCTGTCATCCCCAGTAGTTAGGATAGTCTCTCTCCTTTGACCTAATGGCTTTATGTCCGTCTCCCCCGTCAGCCCCAGTAGTTAGGATAGTCTCTCTCCTTTGACCTAATGACTTTATGTCCATTGCTCCCGCCATCCCCAGTAGTTAGGATAGTCTCTCTCCTTTGACCTAATGACTTTATGTCCAGCTCCCCCGCCATCCCCAGTAGTTAGGATAGCCTCTCTCCTTTGACCTAATGACTTTATGTCCATCGCTCCCGCCATCCCCAGTAGTTAGGATAGTCTCTCTCCTTTGACCTAATGTCTTTATGTCCATCTCCCCCGTCATCTCCAGTAGTTAGCATAGTCTCTCTCCTTTGACCTAATGACTTTATGTCCATCTCCCCCGTCACCCCCAGTAGTTAGGATAGTCTCTCTCCTTTGACCTAATGACTTTATGTCCATCTCCCCTGTCATCCCCAGTAGTTAGGATAGTCTCTCTCCTTTGACCTAATGGCTTTATGTCCGTCTCCCCCGTCAGCCCCAGTAGTTAGGATAGTCTCTCTCCTTTGACCTAATGACTTTATGTCCATTGCTCCCGCCATCCCCAGTAGTTAGGATAGTCTCTCTCCTTTGACCTAATGACTTTATGTCCAGCTCCCCCGCCATCCCCAGTAGTTAGCATAGTCTCTCTCCTTTGACCTAATGACTTTATGTCCATCTCCCCCGTCACCCCCAGTAGTTAGCATAGTCTCTCTCCTTTGACCTAATGACTTTATGTCGATCTCCCCCGTCATCCCCAGTAGTTAGCATAGTCTCTCTCCTTTGACCTAATGACTTTATGTCCATCTCCCCGTCACCCCCAGTAGTTAGGATAGTCTCTCTCCTTTGACCTAATGACTTTATGTCCATCTCCCCTGTCATCCCCAGTAGTTAGGATAGTCTCTCTCCTTTGACTTAATGGCTTTATGTCCGTCTCCCCCGTCAGCCCCAGTAGTTAGGATAGTCTCTCTCCTTTGACCTAATGACTTTATGTCCATTGCTCCCACCATCCCCAGTAGTTAGGATAGTCTCTCTCCTTTGACCTAATGACTTTATGTCCAGCTCCCCCGCCATCCCCAGTAGTTAGGATAGCCTCTCTCCTTTGACCTAATGACTTTATGTCCATCGCTCCCGCCATCCCCAGTAGTTAGGATAGTCTCTCTCCTTTGACCTAACAACTTTATGTCCAGCTCCCCCGTCACCTCCAGTAGTTAGGATAGTATCTCTCCTTTGGCCTAATGACTTTATGTCCAGCACCCCCGTCACCCCCAGTAGTTAGGATAGTCTCTCTCCTTTGACCTAATGACTTTATGTCCATCTCCCCCGTCATCCCCAGTAGTTAGGATAGCCTCTCTCCTTTGACCTAATGACTTTATGTCTATCGCTCCCGCCATCTCCAGTAGTTAGGATAGTCTCTCTCCTTTGACCTAATGACTTTATGTCCCTCTCCCCCGTCATCCCCAGTAGTTAGGATAGTCTCTCTCCTTTGACCTAATGTCTTTATGTCCAGCTCCCCCATCAGCCCCAGTAGTTAGGATAGTCTCTCTCCTTTGACCTAATGACTTTATGTCCAGCTCCCCCGTCAGCCCCAGTAGTTAGGATAGTCTCTCTCCTTTGACCTAATCACTTTATGTCCATCGCTCCCGCCATCCCCAGTAGTTAGGATAGTCTCTCTCCTTTGACCTAATGACTTTATGTCCATCGCTCCCGCCATCCCCAGTAGTTAGGATAGTCTCTCTCCTTTGACCTAATGACTTTATGTCCATCGCTCCCGCCATACCCAGTAGTTAGGATAGCCTCTCTCCTTTGACCTAATGACTTTATGGCCAGCTCCCCCGTCACCCCCAGTAGTTAGGATAGCCTCTCTGCTTTGACCTAATGACTTTATGTCCATCTCCCCCGTCATCTCCAGTAGTTAGGATAGTCTCTCTCCTTTGACCTAATGACTTTATGTCCATCTCCCCCGTCATCTCCAGTAGTTAGGATAGCCTCTCTCCTTTGACCTAATGACTTTATGTCCATCGCTCCCGCCATCCCCAGTAGTTAGCATAGTCTCTCTCCTTTGACCTAATGACTTTATGTCCATCTCCCCCGTCATCCCCAGTAGTTAGCATAGTCTCTCTCCTTTGACCTAATGACTTTATGTCCATCTCCCCCGTCACCCCCAGTAGTTAGGATAGTCTCTCTCCTTTGACCTAATGACTTTATGTCCATCTCCCCTGTCATCCCCAGTAGTTAGGATAGTCTCTCTCCTTTGACCTAATGGCTTTATGTCCGTCTCCCCCGTCAGCCCCAGTAGTTAGGATAGTCTCTCTCCTTTGACCTAATGACTTTATGTCCATTGCTCCCACCATCCCCAGTAGTTAGGATAGTCTCTCTCCTTTGACCTAATGACTTTATGTCCAGCTCCCCCGCCATCCCCAGTAGTTAGCATAGTCTCTCTCCTTTGACCTAATGACTTTATGTCCATCTCCCCCGTCACCCCCAGTAGTTAGGATAGTCTCTCTCCTTTGACCTAATGACTTTATGTCCATCTCCCCTGTCATCCCCAGTAGTTAGGATAGTCTCTCTCCTTTGACCTAATGGCTTTATGTCCGTCTCCCCCGTCAGCCCCAGTAGTTAGGATAGTCTCTCTCCTTTGACCTAATGACTTTATGTCCATTGCTCCCACCATCCCCAGTAGTTAGGATAGTCTCTCTCCTTTGACCTAATGACTTTATGTCCAGCTCCCCCGCCATCCCCAGTAGTTAGCATAGTCTCTCTCCTTTGACCTAATGACTTTATGTCCATCTCCCCCGTCACCCCCAGTAGTTAGCATAGTCTCTCTCCTTTGACCTAATGACTTTATGTCCATCTCCCCCGTCATCCCCAGTAGTTAGCATAGTCTCTCTCCTTTGACCTAATGACTTTATGTCCATCTCCCCGTCACCCCCAGTAGTTAGGATAGTCTCTCTCCTTTGACCTAATGACTTTATGTCCATCTCCCCTGTCATCCCCAGTAGTTAGGATAGTCTCTCTCCTTTGACCTAATGGCTTTATGTCCGTCTCCCCCGTCAGCCCCAGTAGTTAGGATAGTCTCTCTCCTTTGACCTAATGACTTTATGTCCATTGCTCCCGCCATCCCCAGTAGTTAGGATAGTCTCTCTCCTTTGACCTAATGACTTTATGTCCAGCTCCCCCGCCATCCCCAGTAGTTAGGATAGCCTCTCTCCTTTGACCTAATGACTTTATGTCCATCGCTCCCGCCATCCCCAGTAGTTAGGATAGTCTCTCTCCTTTGACCTAATAACTTTATGTCCAGCTCCCCCGTCACCTCCAGTAGTTAGGATAGTATCTCTCCTTTGACCTAATGACTTTATGTCCAGCTCCCCCGTCACCCCCAGTAGTTAGGATAGTCTCTCTCCTTTGACCTAATGACGTTATGTCCATCTCCCCCGTCATCCCCAGTAGTTAGGATAGCCTCTCTCCTTTGACCTAATGACTTTATGTCTATCGCTCCCGCCATCTCCAGTAGTTAGGATAGTCTCTCTCCTTTGACCTAATGACTTTATGTCCCTCTCCCCCGTCATCCCCAGTAGTTAGGATAGTCTCTCTCCTTTGACCTAATGACTTTATGTCCAGCACCCCGTCAGCCCCAGTAGTTAGGATAGTCTCTCTCCTTTGACCTAATGACTTTATGTCCATCGCTCCCGCCATCCCCAATAGTTAGGATAGTCTCTCTCCTTTGACCTAATGACTTTATGTCCAGCTCCTCCACCATCCCCAGTAGTTAGGATAGCCTCTCTCCTTTGACCTAATGACTTTATGTCCATCGCTCCCGCCATCCCCAGTAGTTAGGATAGTCTCTCTCCTTTGACCTAATGACTTTATGTCCCTCTCCCCCATCATCCCCAATAGTTAGCATAGTCTCTCTCCTTTGACCTAATGACTTTATGTCCATCGCTCCCGCCATCCCCAGTAGTTAGGATAGCCTCTCTCCTTTGACCTAATGACTTTATGGCCAGCTCCCCCGTCACCCCCAGTAGTTAGGATAGCCTCTCTCCTTTGACCTAATGACTTTATGTCCATCTCCCCCGTCATCTCCAGTAGTTAGGATAGTCTCTCTCCTTTGACCTAATGTCTTTATGTCCATCTCCCCCGTCATCTCCAGTAGTTAGGATAGTCTCTCTCCTTTGACCTAATGACTTTATGTCCATCGCTCCCGCCATCCCCAGTAGTTAGCATAGTCTCTCTCCTTTGACCTAATGTCTTTATGTCCATCTCCCCCGTCATCTCCAGTAGTTAGCATAGTCTCTCTCCTTTGACTTAATGACTTTATGTCCATCTCCCCCGTCACCCCCAGTAGTTAGGATAGTCTCTCTCCTTTGACCTAATGACTTTATGTCCATCTCCCCTGTCATCCCCAGTAGTTAGGATAGTCTCTCTCCTTTGACCTAATGGCTTTATGTCCGTCTCCCCCGTCAGCCCCAGTAGTTAGGATAGTCTCTCTCCTTTGACCTAATGACTTTATGTCCATTGCTCCCGCCATCCCCAGTAGTTAGGATAGTCTCTCTCCTTTGACCTAATGACTTTATGTCCAGCTCCCCCGCCATCCCCAGTAGTTAGCATAGTCTCTCTCCTTTGACCTAATGACTTTATGTCCATCTCCCCCGTCACCCCCAGTAGTTAGCATAGTCTCTCTCCTTTGACCTAATGACTTTATGTCGATCTCCCCCGTCATCCCCAGTAGTTAGCATAGTCTCTCTCCTTTGACCTAATGACTTTATGTCCATCTCCCCGTCACCCCCAGTAGTTAGGATAGTCTCTCTCCTTTGACCTAATGACTTTATGTCCATCTCCCCTGTCATCCCCAGTAGTTAGGATAGTCTCTCTCCTTTGACCTAATGGCTTTATGTCCGTCTCCCCCGTCAGCCCCAGTAGTTAGGATAGTCTCTCTCCTTTGACCTAATGACTTTATGTCCATCTCCCCTGTCATCCCCAGTAGTTAGGATAGTCTCTCTGCTTTGACCTAATGGCTTTATGTCCGTCTCCCCCGTCAGCCCCAGTAGTTAGGATAGTCTCTCTCCTTTGACCTAATGACTTTATGTCCATTGCTCCCGCCATCCCCAGTAGTTAGGATAGTCTCTCTCCTTTGACCTAATGACTTTATGTCCAGCTCCCCCGCCATCCCCAGTAGTTAGGATAGCCTCTCTCCTTTGACCTAATGACTTTATGTCCATCGCTCCCGCCATCCCCAGTAGTTAGGATAGTCTCTCTCCTTTGACCTAATAACTTTATGTCCAGCTCCCCCGTCACCTCCAGTAGTTAGGATAGTATCTCTCCTTTGACCTAATGACTTTATGTCCAGCACCCCCGTCACCCCCAGTAGTTAGGATAGTCTCTCTCCTTTGACCTAATGACTTTATGTCCATCTCCCCCGTCATCCCCAGTAGTTAGGATAGCCTCTCTCCTTTGACCTAATGACTTTATTTCTATCGCTCCCGCCATCTCCAGTAGTTAGGATAGTCTCTCTCCTTTGACCTAATGACTTTATGTCCCTCTCCCCCGTCATCCCCAGTAGTTAGGATAGTCTCTCTCCTTTGACCTAATGTCTTTATGTCCAGCTCCCCCATCAGCCCCAGTAGTTAGGATAGTCTCTCTCCTTTGACCTAATGACTTTATGTCCAGCTCCCCCGTCAGCCCCAGTAGTTAGGATAGTCTCTCTCCTTTGACCTAATCACTTTATGTCCATCGCTCCCGCCATCCCCAGTAGTTAGGATAGTCTCTCTCCTTTGACCTAATGACTTTATGTCCATCGCTCCCGCCATCCCCAGTAGTTAGGATAGTCTCTCTCCTTTGACCTAATGACTTTATGTCCCTCTCCCCCGTCATCCCCAGTAGTTAGGATAGTCTCTCTCCTTTGACCTAATGACTTTATGTCCATCGCTCCCGCCATCCCCAGTAGTTAGGATAGCCTCTCTCCTTTGACCTAATGACTTTATGGCCAGCTCCCCCGTCACCCCCAGTAGTTAGGATAGCCTCTCTGCTTTGACCTAATGACTTTATGTCCATCTCCCCCGTCATCTCCAGTAGTTAGGATAGTCTCTCTCCTTTGACCTAATGACTTTATGTCCATCTCCCCCATCATCTCCAGTAGTTAGGATAGCCTCTCTCCTTTGACCTAATGACTTTATGTCCATCGCTCCCGCCATCCCCAGTAGTTAGCATAGTCTCTCTCCTTTGACCTAATGACTTTATGTCCATCTCCCCCGTCATCCCCAGTAGTTAGCATAGTCTCTCTCCTTTGACCTAATGACTTTATGTCCATCTCCCCCGTCACCCCCAGTAGTTAGGATAGTCTCTCTCCTTTGACCTAATGACTTTATGTCCATCTCCCCTGTCATCCCCAGTAGTTAGGATAGTCTCTCTCCTTTGACCTAATGGCTTTATGTCCGTCTCCCCCGTCAGCCCCAGTAGTTAGGATAGTCTCTCTCCTTTGACCTAATGACTTTATGTCCATTGCTCCCGCCATCCCCAGTAGTTAGGATAGTCTCTCTCCTTTGACCTAATGACTTTATGTCCAGCTCCCCCGCCATCCCCAGTAGTTAGCATAGTCTCTCTCCTTTGACCTAATGACTTTATGTCCATCTCCCCCGTCACCCCCAGTAGTTAGCATAGTCTCTCTCCTTTGACCTAATGACTTTATGTCCATCTCCCCCGTCATCCCCAGTAGTTAGCATAGTCTCTCTCCTTTGACCTAATGACTTTATGTCCATCTCCCCGTCACCCCCAGTAGTTAGGATAGTCTCTCTCCTTTGACCTAATGACTTTATGTCCATCTCCCCTGTCATCCCCAGTAGTTAGGATAGTCTCTCTCCTTTGACCTAATGGCTTTATGTCCGTCTCCCCCGTCAGCCCCAGTAGTTAGGATAGTCTCTCTCCTTTGACCTAATGACTTTATGTCCATTGCTCCCGCCATCCCCAGTAGTTAGGATAGTCTCTCTCCTTTGACCTAATGACTTTATGTCCAGCTCCCCCGCCATCCCCAGTAGTTAGGATAGCCTCTCTCCTTTGACCTAATGACTTTATGTCCATCGCTCCCGCCATCCCCAGTAGTTAGGATAGTCTCTCTCCTTTGACCTAATAACTTTATGTCCAGCTCCCCCGTCACCTCCAGTAGTTAGGATAGTATCTCTCCTTTGACCTAATGACTTTATGTCCAGCTCCCCCGTCACCCCCAGGAGTTAGGATAGTCTCTCTCCTTTGACCTAATGACTTTATGTCCATCTCCCCCGTCATCCCCAGTAGTTAGGATAGCTTCTCTCCTTTGACCTAATGACTTTATGTCTATCGCTCCCGCCATCTCCAGTAGTTAGGATAGTCTCTCTCCTTTGACCTAATGACTTTATGTCCCTCTCCCCCGTCATCCCCAGTAGTTAGGATAGTCTCTCTCCTTTGACCTAATGACTTTATGTCCAGCTCCCCCGTCAGCCCCAGTAGTTAGGATAGTCTCTCTCCTTTGACCTAATGACTTTATGTCCATCGCTCCCGCCATCCCCAATAGTTAGGATAGTCTCTCTCCTTTGACCTAATGACTTTATGTCCAGCTCCCCCACCATCCCCAGTAGTTAGGATAGCCTCTCTCCTTTGACCTAATGACTTTATGTCCATCGCTCCCGCCATCCCCAGTAGTTAGGATAGTCTCTCTCCTTTGACCTAATGACTTTATGTCCCTCTCCCCCGTCATCCCCAGTAGTTAGTATAGTCTCTCTCCTTTGACCTAATGACTTTATGTCCATCGCTCCCGCCATCCCCAGTAGTTAGGATAGCCTCTCTCCTTTGACCTAATGACTTTATGGCCAGCTCCCCCGTCACCCCCAGTAGTTAGGATAGCCTCTCTCCTTTGACCTAATGACTTTATGTCCATCTCCCCCGTCATCTCCAGTAGTTAGGATAGTCTCTCTCCTTTGACCTAATGTCTTTATGTCCATCTCCCCCGTCATCTCCAGTAGTTAGGATAGTCTCTCTCCTTTGACCTAATGACTTTATGTCCATCGCTCCCGCCATCCCCAGTAGTTAGCATAGTCTCTCTCCTTTGACCTAATGACTTTATGTCCATCTCCCCCGTCATCCCCAGTAGTTAGCATAGTCTCTCTCCTTTGACCTAATGACTTTATGTCCATCTCCCCCGTCACCCCCAGTAGTTAGGATAGTCTCTCTCCTTTGACCTAATGACTTTATGTCCATCTCCCCTGTCATCCCCAGTAGTTAGGATAGTCTCTCTCCTTTGACCTAATGGCTTTATGTCCATCTCCCCCGTCAGCCCCAGTAGTTAGGATAGTCTCTCTCCTTTGACCTAATGCCTTTATGTCCATCGCTCCCGCCATCCCCAGTGGTTAGCATAGTCTCTCTCCTTTGACCTAATGACTTCATGTCCATCTCCCCCGTCATCCCCAGTAGTTAGCATAGTCTCTCTCCTTTGACCTAATGACTTTATGTCTATCGTTCCCGCCATCCCTAGTAGTTAGGATAGTCTCTCTCCTTTGACCTAATGACTTTATGTCCATCTCCCCTGTCATCCCCAATAGTTAGGATAGTCTCTCTCCTTTGACCTAATGACTTTATGTCCATCGCTCCCGCCATCCCCAGTAGTTAGGATAGTCTCTCTCCTTTGACCTAATGACTTTATGTCCCTCTCCCCCGTCATCCCCAGTAGTTAGGATAGTCTCTCTCCTTTGACCTAATGACTTTATGTCCATCGCTCCTGCCATCCCCAGTAGTTAGGATAGCCTCTCTCCTTTGACCTAATGACTTTATGGCCAGCTCCTCCGTCACCCCCAATAGTTAGGATAGCCTCTCTCCTTTGACCTAATGACTTTATGTCCATCTCCCCCATCATCTCCAGTAGTTAGGATAGTCTCTCTCCTTTGACCTAATGACTTTATGTCCATCTCCCCCGTCATCTCCAGTAGTTAGGATAGTCTCTCTCCTTTGACCTAATGACTTTATGTCCATCGCTCCCGCCATCCCCAGTAGTTAGCATAGTCTCTCTCCTTTGACCTAATGACTTTATGTCCATCTCCCCCGTCATCCCCAGTAGTTAGCATAGTCTCTCTCCTTTGACCTAATGACTTTATGTCCATCTCCCCCGTCACCCCCAGTAGTTAGGATAGTCTCTCTCCTTTGACCTAATGACTTTATGTCCATCTCCCCTGTCATCCCCAGTAGTTAGTATAGTCTCTCTCCTTTGCCCTAATGGCTTTATGTCCATCTCCCCCGTCAGCCCCAGTAGTTAGGATAGTCTCTCTCCTTTGAGCTAATGACTTTATGTCCATCTCCCCCGTCATCCCCAGTAGTTAGGATAGCCTCTCTCCTTGACCTAATGACTTTATGGCCAGCTCCCCCGTCATCCCCAGTAGTTAGGATAGCCTCTATCCTTTGACCTAATGACTTTATGTCCATCTCCCCCGTCATCTCCAGTAGTTAGGATAGTCTCTCTCCTTTGACCTAATGACTTTATGTCCATCTCCCCCGTCATCTCCAGTAGTTAGCATAGTCTCTCTCCTTTGACCTAATGACTTTATGTCCATCGCTCCCGCCATCCCCAGTAGTTAGCATAGTCTCTCTCCTTTGACCTAATGACTTCATGTCCATCTCCCCCGTCATCCCCAGTAGTTGGCATAGTCTCTCTCCTTTGACCTAATGACTTTATGTCTATCGCTCCCGCCATCCCCAGTAGTTAGGATAGTCTCTCTCCTTTGACCTAATGACTTTATGTCCATCTCCCCTGTCATCCCCAATAGTTAGGATAGTCTCTCTCCTTTGACCTAATGACTTTATGTCCATCGCTCCCGCCATCCCCAGTAGTTAGGATAGTCTCTCTCCTTTGACCTAATGACTTTATGTCCATCGCTCCCGCCATCCCCAGTAGTTAGGATAGTCTCTCTCCTTTGACCTATTGAATTTATGTCCATCTCTCCTGCCATCCCCAGTACTTAGGATAGTCTCTCTCCTTTGACCTAATGACTTTATGTCCATCGCTCCCGCCATCCCCAGTAGTTAGGATAGTCTCTCTCCTTTGACCTAATTACTTTATGTCCATCGCTCCCGCCATCCCCAGTAGTTAGGATAGTCTCTCTCCTTTGACCTAATGACTTTATGTCCATCGCTCCCGCCATCCCCAGTAGTTAGGATAGCCTCTCTCCTTTGACCTAATGACTTTATGTCCCTCTCCCCCGTCATCCCCAGTAGTTAGGATAGTCTCTCTCCTTTGACTTAATGACTTTATGTCCATTGCTCCCGCTATCCCCAGTAGTTAGGATAGCCTCTCTCCTTTGACCTATTGACTTTATGCCCATCTCCCCGTCATCCCCAGTAGTTAGGATAGCCTCTCTCCTTTGACCTAATGACTTTATGTCCATCTCCCCTGTCATCCCCAGTAGTTAGGATAGTCTCTCTCCTTTGACTTAATGACTTTATGTCCATCGCTCCCGCCATCCCCAGTAGTTAGGATAGCCTCTCTCCTTTGACCTAATGACTTTATGCCCATCTCCCCCGTCATCCCCAGTAGTTAGGATAGCCTCTCTCCTTTGACCTAATGACTTTATGGCCATCTACCCCGTCATCCCCAGTAGTTAGGATAGTCTCTCTCCTTTGACCTAATGACTTTATCTCCATCGCTCCCGCCATCCCGAGTAGTTAGGATAGTCTCTCTCCTTTGACCTAATGACTTTATGTCCAGCTCCCCCACCATCCCCAGTAGTTAGGATAGTCTCTCTCCTTTGACCTAATGACTTTATGCCCATCTCCCCCGTCATCCCCAGTAGTTAGGATAGTCTCTCTCCTTTGACCTAATGACTTTATGTCCAGCTCCCCCATCATCCCCAGTAGTTAGGATAGCCTCTCTCCTTTGACCTAATGACTTTATTCCCATCTCCCCTGTCATTCCCAGTAGTTCTCCCCCGTCATTCCCAGTAGTTAGGATAGCCTCTCTCCTTTGACTAATGACTTTATGTCCATCTCCCCCGTCATCCCCAGTAGTTAGGATAGTCTCTCTCCTTTGACCTAATGACTTTATGTCCAGCTCCCCCGTCAGCCCCAGTAGTTAGGATAGTCTCTCTCCTTTGACCTAATGACTTTATGTCCATCGCTCCCGCCATCCCCAATAGTTAGGATAGTCTCTCTCCTTTGACCTAATGACTTTATGTCCAGCTCCCCCACCATCCCCAGTAGTTAGGATAGCCTCTCTCCTTTGACCTAATGACTTTATGTCCATCGCTCCCGCCATCCCCAGTAGTTAGGATAGTCTCTCTCCTTTGACCTAATGACTTTATGTCCCTCTCCCCCGTCATCCCCAGTAGTTAGTATAGTCTCTCTCCTTTGACCTAATGACTTTATGTCCATCGCTCCCGCCATCCCCAGTAGTTAGGATAGCCTCTCTCCTTTGACCTAATGACTTTATGGCCAGCTCCCCCGTCACCCCCAGTAGTTAGGATAGCCTCTCTCCTTTGACCTAATGACTTTATGTCCATCTCCCCCGTCATCTCCAGTAGTTAGGATAGTCTCTCTCCTTTGACCTAATGTCTTTATGTCCATCTCCCCCGTCATCTCCAGTAGTTAGGATAGTCTCTCTCCTTTGACCTAATGACTTTATGTCCATCGCTCCCGCCATCCCCAGTAGTTAGCATAGTCTCTCTCCTTTGACCTAATGACTTTATGTCCATCTCCCCCGTCATCCCCAGTAGTTAGCATAGTCTCTCTCCTTTGACCTAATGACTTTATGTCCATCTCCCCCGTCACCCCCAGTAGTTAGGATAGTCTCTCTCCTTTGACCTAATGACTTTATGTCCATCTCCCCTGTCATCCCCAGTAGTTAGGATAGTCTCTCTCCTTTGACCTAATGGCTTTATGTCCATCTCCCCCGTCAGCCCCAGTAGTTAGGATAGTCTCTCTCCTTTGACCTAATGCCTTTATGTCCATCGCTCCCGCCATCCCCAGTGGTTAGCATAGTCTCTCTCCTTTGACCTAATGACTTCATGTCCATCTCCCCCGTCATCCCCAGTAGTTAGCATAGTCTCTCTCCTTTGACCTAATGACTTTATGTCTATCGTTCCCGCCATCCCTAGTAGTTAGGATAGTCTCTCTCCTTTGACCTAATGACTTTATGTCCATCTCCCCTGTCATCCCCAATAGTTAGGATAGTCTCTCTCCTTTGACCTAATGACTTTATGTCCATCGCTCCCGCCATCCCCAGTAGTTAGGATAGTCTCTCTCCTTTGACCTAATGACTTTATGTCCCTCTCCCCCGTCATCCCCAGTAGTTAGGATAGTCTCTCTCCTTTGACCTAATGACTTTATGTCCATCGCTCCTGCCATCCCCAGTAGTTAGGATAGCCTCTCTCCTTTGACCTAATGACTTTATGGCCAGCTCCTCCGTCACCCCCAATAGTTAGGATAGCCTCTCTCCTTTGACCTAATGACTTTATGTCCATCTCCCCCATCATCTCCAGTAGTTAGGATAGTCTCTCTCCTTTGACCTAATGACTTTATGTCCATCTCCCCCGTCATCTCCAGTAGTTAGGATAGTCTCTCTCCTTTGACCTAATGACTTTATGTCCATCGCTCCCGCCATCCCCAGTAGTTAGCATAGTCTCTCTCCTTTGACCTAATGACTTTATGTCCATCTCCCCCGTCATCCCCAGTAGTTAGCATAGTCTCTCTCCTTTGACCTAATGACTTTATGTCCATCTCCCCCGTCACCCCCAGTAGTTAGGATAGTCTCTCTCCTTTGACCTAATGACTTTATGTCCATCTCCCCTGTCATCCCCAGTAGTTAGTATAGTCTCTCTCCTTTGCCCTAATGGCTTTATGTCCATCTCCCCCGTCAGCCCCAGTAGTTAGGATAGTCTCTCTCCTTTGACCTAATGACTTTATGTCCATCTCCCCCGTCATCCCCAGTAGTTAGGATAGCCTCTCTCCTTGACCTAATGACTTTATGGCCAGCTCCCCCGTCATCCCCAGTAGTTAGGATAGCCTCTATCCTTTGACCTAATGACTTTATGTCCATCTCCCCCGTCATCTCCAGTAGTTAGGATAGTCTCTCTCCTTTGACCTAATGACTTTATGTCCATCTCCCCCGTCATCTCCAGTAGTTAGCATAGTCTCTCTCCTTTGACCTAATGACTTTATGTCCATCGCTCCCGCCATCCCCAGTAGTTAGCATAGTCTCTCTCCTTTGACCTAATGACTTCATGTCCATCTCCCCCGTCATCCCCAGTAGTTGGCATAGTCTCTCTCCTTTGACCTAATGACTTTATGTCTATCGCTCCCGCCATCCCCAGTAGTTAGGATAGTCTCTCTCCTTTGACCTAATGACTTTATGTCCATCTCCCCTGTCATCCCCAATAGTTAGGATAGTCTCTCTCCTTTGACCTAATGACTTTATGTCCATCGCTCCCGCCATCCCCAGTAGTTAGGATAGTCTCTCTCCTTTGACCTAATGACTTTATGTCCATCGCTCCCGCCATCCCCAGTAGTTAGGATAGTCTCTCTCCTTTGACCTATTGAATTTATGTCCATCTCTCCTGCCAACCCCAGTACTTAGGATAGTCTCTCTCCTTTGACCTAATGACTTTATGTCCATCGCTCCCGCCATCCCCAGTAGTTAGGATAGTCTCTCTCCTTTGACCTAATTACTTTATGTCCATCGCTCCCGCCATCCCCAGTAGTTAGGATAGTCTCTCTCCTTTGACCTAATGACTTTATGTCCATCGCTCCCGCCATCCCCAGTAGTTAGGATAGCCTCTCTCCTTTGACCTAATGACTTTATGTCCCTCTCCCCCGTCATCCCCAGTAGTTAGGATAGTCTCTCTCCTTTGACTTAATGACTTTATGTCCATTGCTCCCGCTATCCCCAGTAGTTAGGATAGCCTCTCTCCTTTGACCTATTGACTTTATGCCCATCTCCCCGTCATCCCCAGTAGTTAGGATAGCCTCTCTCCTTTGACCTAATGACTTTATGTCCATCTCCCCTGTCATCCCCAGTAGTTAGGATAGTCTCTCTCCTTTGACTTAATGACTTTATGTCCATCGCTCCCGCCATCCCCAGTAGTTAGGATAGCCTCTCTCCTTTGACCTAATGACTTTATGCCCATCTCCCCCGTCATCCCCAGTAGTTAGGATAGCCTCTCTCCTTTGACCTAATGACTTTATGGCCATCTACCCCGTCATCCCCAGTAGTTAGGATAGTCTCTCTCCTTTGACCTAATGACTTTATCTCCATCGCTCCCGCCATCCCGAGTAGTTAGGATAGTCTCTCTCCTTTGACCTAATGACTTTATGTCCAGCTCCCCCACCATCCCCAGTAGTTAGGATAGTCTCTCTCCTTTGACCTAATGACTTTATGCCCATCTCCCCCGTCATCCCCAGTAGTTAGGATAGTCTCTCTCCTTTGACCTAATGACTTTATGTCCAGCTCCCCCATCATCCCCAGTAGTTAGGATAGCCTCTCTCCTTTGACCTAATGACTTTATTCCCATCTCCCCTGTCATTCCCAGTAGTTCTCCCCCGTCATTCCCAGTAGTTAGGATAGTCTCTCTCCTTTGACTAATGACTTTATGTCCATCTCCCCCGTCATCCCCAGTAGTTAGGATAGTCTCTCTCCTTTGACCTAATGACTTTATGTCCATCTCCCCCTTCATCCCCAGTAGTTAGGATAGTCTCTCTCCTTTGATCTAATGACTTTATGTCCATCGCTCCCGCCATCCCCAGTAGTTAGGATAGTCTCTTTCCTTTGACCTAATGACTTTATGTCCATCTCCCCTGCCATCCCCAGTAGTTTGGATAGTCTCTCTCCTTTGACCTAATGACTTTATGTCCATCGCTCCCGCCATCCCCAGTAGTTAGGATAGCCTCTCTCCGTTTACCTAGTGACTTTATGTCCAGCTCCCCCGCCATCCCCAGTAGTTAGGATAGCTCTCTCCTTTGACCTAATGACTTTATGCCCATCTCCCCCGTCATCCCCAGTAGATAGGATAGTCTCTCTCCTTTGACCTAATGACTTTATGTCCATCTCCCCCGTCATCCCCAGTAGTTAGGATAGTCTCTCTCCTTTGACTTAATTACTTTATGTCCATCGCTCCCGCCATCCCCAGTAGTTAGGATAGCCTCTCTCCTTTGACCTACTGATTTATGTCCATCTCCCCCGTCATCCCCAGTAGTTATGATAGTCTCTCTCCTTTGACCCAATGACTTTATGTCCAGCTCCCCCGTCACCTCTATTAGTTAGGAAAGTATCTCTCCTTTGACCTAATGACTTTATGTCCAGCTCCCCCGTCACCCCCAGTAGTTAGGATAGTCTCTCTCCTTTGACCTAATGACTTTATGTCCATCTCCCCCGTCACCCCCAATAGTTAGGATAGCCTCTCTCCTTTGACCTAATGACTTTATGTCCATCTCCCCCGTCACCCCCAGTAGTTAGGATAGCCTCTCTCCTTTGACCTAATGACTTTATGGCCAGCTCCCCCGTCATCCCCAGTAGTTAGGATAGCCTCTCTCCTTTGACCTAATGACTTTATGTCCATCTCCCCCGTCATCTCCAGTAGTTAGGATAGTCTCTCTCCTTTGACCTAATGACTTTATGTCCATCTCCCCCGTCATCTCCAGTAGTTAGGATAGTCTCTCTCCTTTGACCTAATGACTTTATATCCATCGCTCCCGCCATCCCCAGTAGTTAGCATAGTCTCTCTCCTTTGACCTAATGACTTTATGTCCATCTCCCCCGTCATCCCCAGTAGTTAGCATAGTCTCTCTCCTTTGACCTAATGACTTTATGTCTATCGCTCCCGCCATCCCCCGTAGTTAGGATAGTCTCTCTCCTTTGACCTAATGACTTTATGTCCATCTCCTCTGTCATCCCCACTAGTTAGGATAGTCTCTCTCCTTTGACCTAATGACTTTATGTCCATCGCTCCCGCCATCCCCAGTAGTTAGGATAGTCTCTCTCCTTTGACCTAATGACTTTATGTCCATCGCTCCCGCCATCCCCAGTAGTTAGGATAGTCTCTCTCCTTTGACCTAATGAATTTATGTCCATCTCCCCTGCCATCCCCAGTACTTAGGAAAATCTCTCTCCTTTGACCAAATGACTTTATGTCCATCGCTCCCGCCATCCCCAGTAGTTAGGATAGTCTCTCTCCTTTGACCTAATGACTTTATGTCCAGCTCCCCCGTCAGCCCCAGTAGTTAGGATAGTCTCTCTCCTTTGACCTAATGACTTTATGTCCATCGCTCCCGCCATCCCCCGTAGTTAGGATAGTCTCTCTCCTTTGACCTAATGACTTTATGTCCACCTCCTCTGTCATCCCCAGTAGTTAGGATAGTCTCTCTCCTTTGACCTAATGACTTTATGTCCATCGCTCCCGCCATCCCCAGTAGTTAGGATAGTCTCTCTCCTTTGACCTAATTACTTTACGTCCATCGCTCCCGCCATCCCCAGTAGTTAGGATAGTCTCTCTCCTTTGACCTAATGACTTTATGTCCATCGCTCCCGCCATCCCCAGTAGTTAGGATAGCCTCTCTACTTTGACCTAATGACTTTATGTCCATCTCCCCCGTCATCCCCAGTAGTTAGGATAGTCTCTCTCCTTTGACCTAATGACTTTATGTCCAGCTCCCCCGTCAGCCCCAGTAGTTAGGATAGTCTCTCTCCTTTGACCTAATGACTTTATGTCCATCGCTCCCGCCATCCCCAGTAGTTAGGATAGTCTCTCTCCTTTTACCTAATGACTTTATGTCTATCTCCCCCGTCATCCCCAGTAGATAGGATAGTCTCTCTCCTTTGACCAAATGACTTTAAGTCCATCTCCCCCGTCATCCCCAGTAGTTAGGATAGTCTCTCTCCTTTGACTTAATGACTTTATGTCCATCACTCCCGCCATCCCCAGTAGTTAGGATAGCCTCTCTCCTTTGACCTACTGATTTATGTCCATCTCCCCCGTCATCCCCAGTAGTTAGGATAGTCTCTCTCCTTTGACCTAATGACTTCATGTCCAGCTCCCCCGTCACCTCCATTAGTTAGGATAGTATCTCTCCTTTGACCTAATGACTTTATGTCCAGCTCCCTCGTCACCCCCAGTAGTTAGGATAGTCTCTCTCCTTTGACCTAATGACTTTATGTCCATCTCCCCCGTCATCCCCAGTAGTTAGGATAGCCTCTCTCCTTTGACCTAATGACTTTATGGCCAGCTCCCCCGTCACCCCCAGCAGTTAGGATAGCCTCTCTCCTTTGACCTAATGACTTTATGTCCATCTCCCCCGTCATCTCCAGTAGTTAGGATAGTCTCTCTCCTTTGACCTAATGACTTTATGTCCATCTCCCCCGTCATCTCCAGTAGTTAGGATAGTCTCTCTCCTTTGACCTAATGACTTTATGTCCATCGCTCCCGCCATCCCCAGTAGTTAGCATAGTCTCTCTCCTTTGACCTAATGACTTTATGTCCATCTCCCCCGTCATCCCCAGTAATTAGCATAGTCTCTCTCCTTTGACCTAATGACTTTATGTCTATCGCTCCCGCCATCCCCAATAGTTAGGATAGTCTCTCTCCTTTGACCTAATGACTTTATGTCCATCTCCCCTGTCATCCCCAGTAGTTAGGATAGTCTCTCTCCTTTGACCTAATGACTTTATGTCCATCGCTCCCGCCATCCCCAGTAGTTAGGATAGTCTCTCTCCTTTGACCTAATGACTTTATGTCCATCGCTCCCACCATCCCCAGTAGTTAGGATAGTCTCTCTCCTTTCACCTAATGAATTTATGTCCATCTCCCCTGCCATCCCCAGTACTTAGGATAGTCTCTCTCCTTTGACCTAATGACTTTATGTCCATCGCTCCCGACATCCCCAGTAGTTAGGATAGTCTCTCTCCTTTGACCTAATTACTTTACGTCCATCGCTCCCACCATCCCCAGTAGTTAGGATAGTCTCTCTCCTTTGACCTAATGACTTTATGTCCATCGCTCCCGCCATCCCCAGTAGTTAGGATAGCCTCTCTCCTTTGACCTAATGACTTTATGTCCATCTCCCCCGTCATCCCCAGTAGTTAGGATAGTCTCTCCCCTTTGACCTAATGACTTTATGTCCAGCTCCCCCGTCAGCCCCAGTAGTTAGGATAGTCTCTCTCCTTTGACCTAATGACTTTATGTCCATCGCTCCTGCCATCCCCAGTAGTTAGGATAGTCTCTCTCCTTTGACCTAATGACTTTATGTCCATCTCCCCCTGTCATCCCCAGTAGTTAGGATAGTCTCTCTCCTTTGACCTAATGACTTTATGTCCAGCTCCCCCGTCACCTCCAGTAGTTAGGATAGTATCTCTCCTTTGACCTAATGACTTTATGTCCAGCTCCCCCGTCACCCACAGTAGTTAGGATAGTCTCTCTCTTTTGACCTAATGACTTTATGTCCATCTTCCCCGTCATCCCCAGTAGTTAGGATAGCCTCTCTCCTTTGACCTAATGACTTTATGTCCAGCTCCCCCGTCATCTCCAGTAGTTAGGATAGTCTCTCTCCTTTGACCTAATGACTTTATGTCCATCGCTCCCGCCATCCCCAGTAGTTAGCATAGTCTCTCTCCTTTGACCTAATGACTTTATGTCCATCTCCCCCGTCATCCCCAGAAGTTAGCATAGTCTCTCTCCTTTGACCTAATGACTTCATGTCCATCGCTCCCGCCATCCCCAGTAGTTAGGATAGTCTCTCTCCTTTGACCTAATGACTTTATGTCCATCTCCCCTGTCATCCCCAGTAGTTAGGATAGTCTCTCTCCTTTGACCTAATGACTTTATGTCCATCGCTCCCGCCATCCCCAGTAGTTAGGATAGTCTCTCTCCTTTGACCTAATGACTTTATGTCCATCGCTCCCGCCATCCCCATTAGTTAGGATAGTCTCTCTCCTTTGACCTAATGAATTTATGTCCATCTCCCCTGCCATCCCCAGTACTTAGGATAGTCTCTCTCCTTTGACCTAATGACTTTATGTCCATCGCTCCCGCCATCCCCAGTAGTTAGGATAGTCTCTCTCCTTTGACCTAATTACTTTACGTCCATCGCTCCCGCCATCCCCAGTAGTTAGGATAGTCTCTCTCCTTTGACCTAATGACTTTATGTCCATCGCTCCCGCCGTCCCCAGTAGTTAGGATAGCCTCTCTCCTTTGACCTAATGACTTTATGTCCATCTCCCCCGTCATCCCCAGTAGTTAGGATAGCCTCTCTCCTTTGACCTAATGACTTTATGTCCATCTCCCCTATCATCCCCAGTAGTTAGGATAGTCTCTCTCCTTTGACTTAAAGACTTTATGTCCATCGCTCCCGCCATCCCCAGTAGTTAGGATAGCCTCTCTCCTTTGACCTAATGACTTTATGTCCATCGCTCCCGCCATCCCCAGTAGTAAGGATAGCCTCTCTCCTTTGACCTAATGACTTTATGGCCATCTCCCCCGTCATCCCCAGTAGTTAGGATAGTCTCTCTCCTTTGACCTAATGACTTTATCTCCATCGCTCCCGCCATCCCGAGTAGTTAGGATAGTCTCTCTCCTTTCACCTAATGACTTTATGTCCAGCTCCCCCACCATCCCCAGTAGTTAGGATAGCCTCTCTCCTTTGACCTAATGACTTTATGGCCATCTCCCCGTCATCCCCAGTAGTTAGGATAGTCTCTCTCCTTTGACCTAATGAATTTATGTCCATCTCCCCTGCCATCCCCAGTACTTAGGATAGCCTCTCTCCTTTGACCTAATGACTTTATGTCCATCGCTCCCGCCATCCCCAGTAGTTAGGATAGTCTCTCTCCTTTGACCTAATTACTTTACGTCCATCGCTCCCGCCATCCCCAGTAGTTAGGATAGTCTCTCTCCTTTGACCTAATGACTTTATGTCCATCGCTCCCGCCATCCCCAGTAGTTAGGATAGCCTCTCTCCTTTGACCTAATGACTTTATGTCCATCTCCCCCATCATCCCCAGTAGTTAGGATAGCCTCTCTCCTTTGACCTAATGACTTTATGTCCATCTCCCCTATCATCCCCAGTAGTTAGGATAGTCTCTCTCCTTTGACTTAAAGACTTTATGTCCATCGCTCCCGCCATCCCCAGTAGTTAGGATAGCCTCTCTCCTTTGACCTAATGACTTTATGTCCATCGCTCCCGCCATCCCCAGTAGTAAGGATAGCCTCTCTCCTTTGACCTAATGACTTTATGGCCATCTCCCCCGTCATCCCCAGTAGTTAGGATAGTCTCTCTCCTTTGACCTAATGACTTTATCTCCATCGCTCCCGCCATCCCGAGTAGTTAGGATAGTCTCTCTCCTTTGACTTAATGACTTTATGTCCATCGCTCCCGCCATCCCCAGTAGTTAGGATAGTCTCTCTCCTTTGACCTAATGACTTTATGTCCATCGCTCCCGCCATCCACATTAGTTAGGATAGTCTCTCTCCTTTGACCTAATGAATTTATGTCCATATCCCCTGCCATCCCCAGTACTTAGGATAGTCTCTCTCCTTTGACCTAATGACTTTATGTCCATCGCTCCCGCCATCCCCAGTAGTTAGGATAGTCTCTCTCCTTTGACCTAATTACTTTACGTCCATCGCTCCCGCCATCCCCAGTAGTTAGGATAGTCTCTCTCCTTTGACCTAATGACTTTATGTCCATCGCTCCCGCCATCCCCAGTAGTTAGGATTGCCTCTCTCCTTTGACCTAATGACTTTATGTCCATCGCTCCCGTCATCCCCAGTAGTTAGGATAGCCTCTCTCCTTTGACCTAATGACTTTATGTCCATCTCCCCTATCATCCCCAGTAGTTAGGATAGTCTCTCTCCTTTGACTTAAAGACTTTATGTCCATCGCTCCCGCCATCCCCAGTAGTTAGGATAGCCTCTCTCCTTTGACCTAATGACTTTATGTCCATCGCTCCCGCCATCCCCAGTAGTAAGGATAGTCTCTCTCCTTTGACCTAATGACTTTATGGCCATCTCCCCCGTCATCCCCAGTAGTTAGGATAGTCTCTCTCCTTTGACCTAATGACTTTATCTCCATCGCTCCCGCCATCCCGAGTAGTTAGGATAGTCTCTCTCCTTTCACCTAATGACTTTATGTCCAGCTCCCCCACCATCCCCAGTAGTTAGGATAGCCTCTCTCCTTTGACCTAATGACTTTATGGCCATCTCCCCCGTCATCCCCAGTAGTTAGGATAGTCTCTCTCCTTTGACCTAATGACTTTATGTCCATCTCCCCTGTCATCCCCAGTAGTTCGGATAGTCTCTCTCATTTGACCTAATGACTTCATGTCCATCGCTCCCGCCATCCCCATTAGTTAGGATAGTCTCTCTCCTTTGACCTAATGAATTTATGTCCATCTCCCCTGCCATCCCCAGTACTTAGGATAGTCTCTCTCCTTTGACCTAATGACTTTATGTCCATCGCTCCCGCCATCCCCAGTAGTTAGGATAGTCTCTCTCCTTTAACCTAATTACTTTACGTCCATCGCTCCCGCCGTCCCCAGTAGTTAGGATAGTCTCTCTCCTTTGACCTAATGACTTTATGTCCATCGCTCCCGCCATCCCCAGTAGTTAGGAAAGCCTCTCTCCTTTGACCTAATGACTTTATGTCCATCTCCCCCGTCATCCCCAGTAGTTAGGATAGCCTCTCTCCTTTGACCTAATGACTTTATGTCCATCTCCCCTGTCATCCCCAGTAGTTAGGATAGTCTCTCTCCTTTTACTTAATGACTTTATGTCCATCGCTCCCGCCATCCCCAGTAGTTAGGGTACCCTCTCTCCTTTGACCTAATGACTTTATGCCCATCTCCCCCGTCATCCCCAGTAGTTAGGATAGCCTCTCTCCTTTGACCTAATGACTTCATGGCCATCTCCCCCGTCATCCCCAGTAGTTAGGATAGTCTCTCTCCTTTGACCTAATGACTTTATCTCCATCGCTCCCGCCATCCCGAGTAGTTAGCATAGTCTCTCTCCTTTGACCTAATGACTTTATGTCCAGCTCCCTCACCATCCCCAGTAGTTAGGATAGCCTCTCTCCTTTGACTTAATGACTTTATGCCCATCTCCCCCGTCATCCCCAGTAGTTAGGATAGTCTCTCTCCTTTGACCTAATGACTTTATGTCCAGCTCCCCCTTCACCCCCAGTAGTTAGGATAGCCTGTCTCCTTTGGCCTAATGACTTTATGCCCATCTCCCCCGTCATTCCCAGTAGTTAGGATAGTCTCTCTCCTTTGATCTAATGACTTTATGTCCCTCTCCCCCGTCATCCCCAGTAGTTAGGATAGTCTCTCTCCTTTGACCTAATGACTTTATGTCCTTCTCCCCCGTCATCCCCAGTAGTTAGGATAGTCTCTCTCCTTTGATCTAATGACTTTATGTCCCTCTCCCCCGTCATCCCCAGTAGTTAGGATAGTCTCTCTCCTTTGACCTAATGACTTTATGTCCATCGCTCCCGCCATCCCCAGTAGTTAGGATAGTCTCTTTCCTTTGACCTAATGACTTTATGCCCATCTCCCCCGTCATCCCGAGTAGTTTGGATAGTCTCTCTCCTTTGACCTAATGACTTTATGTCCATCGCTCCCGCCATCCCCGTAGTTTCGATAGTCTCTCTCCTTTGACCTAATGACTTTATGTCCATCGCTCCCGCCATCCCCAGTAGTTAGGATAGCCTCTCTCCGTTGACCTAGTGACTTTATGTCCAGATCCCCCGCCATCCCCAGTAGTTAGGATAGCTCTCTCCTTTGACATAATGACTTATGCCCATCTCCCCCGTCATCCCTAGTAGATAGGATAGTCTCGCTCCTTTGACCTAATAACTTTATGTCCATCTCCCCCGTCATCCCCAGTAGTTAGGATAGTCTCTCTCCTTTGACCTAATGACTTTATGTCCATCTCCCCGTCATCCCCAGTAATTAGGATAGCCTCTCTCCTTTGACCTAATGACTTTATGTCCAGCTCCCCCGCCATCCCCTGTAGTTAGGATAGCCTCTCTCCTTTGACCTAATGACTTTATGTCCATTGATCCCGCCATCCCCAGTAGTTAGGATAGCCTCTCTCCTTTGACCTAATGACTTTATGTCCATCGCTCCGGCCATCCCCAGTAGTTAGGATAGTCTCTCTCCTTTGACCTAATGACTTTATGTCCATCTCCCCCGTCACACCCAGTAGTTAGGATAGTCTCTCTCCTTTGACCTAATGACTTTATGTCCATCTCCCCCGTCATCCCCAGTAGTTAGGATAGTCTCTCTCCTTTGACCTAATGACTTTATGTCCCTCTCCCCCGTCATCCCCAGTAGTTAGGATAGTCTCTCTCCTTTGACCTAATGACTTTATGCCCATCATCCCCAGTAGTTAGGATAGTCTCTCTCCTTTGACCTAATGACTTTATGTCCATCTACCCCGCCATCCCCAGTACTTAGGATAGCCTCTCTCCTTTGACCTAATGACTTTATGCCCATCTCCCCCATCATCCCCAGTAGTTAGGATAGCCTCTCTCCTTTGACCTAATGACTTCATATCCATCGCTCCTGCCATCCCCAGTAGTTAGGATAGCCTCTCTCCTTTGACCTAATGACTTTATGTCCATTTCCCCAGTCATCCCCAGTAGTTAGTATAGCCTCTCTCCTTTGACCTATTGACTTTATGTCCATCTCCCCCGTCATCCCCAGTAGTTAGGATAGCCTCTCTCCTTTGACCTAATGACTTTATGTCCATCGTTCCCGCCATCCCCAGTAGTTAGGATAGTCTCTTTCCTTTGACCTAATGACTTTATGTCCATCTCCCCCGTCATCCCCAGTAGTTAGCATAGTCTCTCTCCTTTGACCTAATGACTTTATGTCCATCTCCCCCGTCATCCCCAGTAGTTAGGATAGCCTCTCTCCTTTGACCTAATGACTTTATGTCCATCGCTCCCGCCATCCCCAGTAGTTAGGATAGCCTCTCTCCTTTGACCTAATGACTTTATGTCCATCTCCCCCGTCATCCCCAGTAGTTAGCATAGTCTCTCTCCTTTGACCTAATGACTTTATGTCTATCGTTCCCGCCATCCCCAGTAGTTAGGATTGTCTCTCTCCTTTGACCTAATGACTTTATGTCCATCTCCCCTGTCATCCCCAGTAGTTAGGATAGTCTCTCTCCTTTGACCTAATGACTTTATGTCCATCGCTCCCGCCATCCCCAGTAGTTAGGATAGTCTCTCTCCTTTGACCTAATGACTTTATGTCCATCGCTCCCGCCATCCCCAGTAGTTAGGATAGTCTCTCTCCTTTGAGCTAATGAATTCATGTCCATCTCCCCTGCCATCCCCAGTACTTAGGATAGTCTCTCTCCTTTGACCTAATGACTTTATGTCCATCGCTCCCGCCATCCCCAGTAGTTAGGATAGTCTCTCTCCTTTGACCTAATTACTTTACGTCCATCGCTCCCGCCATCCCCAGTAGTTAGGATAGTCTCTCTCCTTTGACCTAATGACTTTATGTCCATCTCCCCGTCATCCCTAGTAGTTAGGATAGTCTCTCTCCTTTGACCTAATGTCTTTATGTCCAGCTCCCCCGTCACCTCCAGTAGTTAGGATAGTATCTCTCCTTTGACCTAATGACTTTATGTCCAGCTCCCCCGTCACCCCCAGTAGTTAGGATAGTCTCTCTCCTTTGACCTAATGACTTTATGTCCATCTCCCCCGTCATCCCCAGTAGTTAGGATAGCCTCTCTCCTTTGACCTAATGACTTTATGTCCAGCTCCCCCGTCAACCCCAGTAGTTAGGATAGCCTCTCTCCTTTGACCTAATGACTTTATGTCCATCTCCCCCGTCATCTCCAGTAGTTAGGATAGTCTCTCTCCTTTGACCTAATGACTTTATGTCCATCTCCCCCATCATCTCCAGTAGTTAGGATAGTCTCTCTCCTTTGACCTAATGACTTTATGTCCATCTCCCCCGTCATCTCCAGTAGTTAGGATAGTCTCTCTCCTTTGACCTAATGACTTTATGTCCATCGCTCCCGCCATCCCCAGTAGTTAGCATAGTCTCTCTCATTTGACCTAATGACTTTATGTCCATCTCCCCTGTCATCCCCAGTAGTTAGCATAGTCTCTCTCCTTTGACCTAATGACTTTATGTCTATCGCTCCCGCCATCGCCAGTAGTTAGGATAGTCTCTCTCCTTTGACCTAATGACGTTATGTCCATCTCCCCTGTCATCCCCAGTAGTTATGATAGTCTCTCTCCTTTGACCTAATGACTTTATGTCCATCTCTCCCGCCATCCCCAGTAGTTGGGATAGTCTCTCTCCTTTGACTTAATGACTTTATGTCCATCGCTCCCGCCATCCCCAGTAGTTAGGATAGTCTCTCTCCTTTGACCTAATGAATTTATGTCCATCTCCCCTGCCATCCCCAGTACTTAGGATAGTCTCTCTCCTTTGACCTAATGACTTTATGTCCATCGCTCCCGCCATCCCCAGTAGTTAGGATAGTCTCTCTCCTTTGACCTAATTACTTTACGTCCATCGCTCCCGCCATCCCCAGTAGTTAGGATAGTCTCTCTCCTTTGACCTAATGACTTTATGTCCATCGCTCCCGCCATCCCCAGTAGTTAGGATAGCCTCTCTCCTTTGACCTAATGACTTTATGTCCATCTCCCCCGTCATCCCCAGTAGTTAGGATAGTCTCTCTCCTTTGACCTAATGACTTTATGTCCAGCTCCCCCGTCAGCCCCAGTAGTTAGGATCGTCTCTCTCCTTTGACCTAATGACTTCATGTCCATCGCTCCCGCCATCCCCAGTAGTTAGGATAGTCTCTCTCCTTTGACCTAATGACTTTATGTCCATCTCCCCCTGTCATCCCTAGTAGTTAGGATAGTCTCTCTCCTTTGACCTAATGACTTTATGTCCAGCTCCCCCATCACCTCCAGTAGTTAGGATAGTATCTCTCCTTTGACCTAATGACTTTATGTCCAGCTCCCCCGTCACCCCCAGTAGTAAGGATAGTCTCTCTCCTTTGACCTAATGACTTTATGTCCATCTCCCCCGTCATCCCCAGTAGTTAGGATAGCCTCTCTCCTTTGACCTAATGACTTTATGTCCAGCTCCCCCGTCACCCCCAGTAGTTAGGATAGCCTCTCTCCTTTGACCTAATGACTTTATGTCCATCTCCCCCGTCATCTCCAGTAGTTAGGATAGTCTCTCTCCTTTGACCTAATGACTTTATGTCCAGCTGCCCCGTCACCCCCAGTAGTTAGGATAGCCTCTCTCCTTTGACCTAATGACTTTATGTCCATCTCCCCCGTCATCTCCAGTAGTTAGGATAGTCTCTCTCCTTTGACCTAATGACTTTATGTCCATCTCCCCCGTCATCTCCAGTAGTTAGGATAGTCTCTCTCCTTTGACCTAATGACTTTATGTCCATCGCTCCCGCCATCCCCAGTAGTTAGCATAGTCTCTCTCCTTTGACCTAATGACTTTATGTCCATCTCCCCCGTCATCCCCAGTAGTTAGCATAGTCTCTCTCCTTTGACCTAATGACTTTATGTCCATCGCTCCCGCCAACCCCAGTAGTTAGGATAGTCTCTCTCCTTTGACCTAATGACTTCATGTCCATCTCCCCTATCATCCCCAGTAGTTAGGATAGTCTCTCTCCTTTGACCTAATGACTTTATGTCCATCGCTCCCGCCATCCCCAGTAGTTAGGATAGTCTCTCTCCTTTGACCTAATGACTTTATGTCCATCGCTCCCGCCATCCCCATTAGTTAGGATAGTCTCTCTCCTTTGACCTAATGTATTTATGTCCATCTCCCCTGCCATCCCCAGTACTTAGGATAGTCTCTCTCCTTTGACCTAATGACTTTATGTCCATCGCTCCCGCCATCCCCAGTAGTTAGGATAGTCTCTCTCCTTTGACCTAATTACTTTACGTCCATCGCTCCCGCCATCCCCAGTAGTTAGGATAGTCTCTCTCCTTTGACCTAATGACTTTATGTCCATCGCTCCCGCCATCCCCAGTAGTTAGGATAGCCTCTCTCCTTTGACCTAATGACTTTATGTCCATCTCCCCCGTCATCCCCAGTAGTTAGGATAGCCTCTCTCCTTTGACCTAATGACTTTATGTCCATCTCCACTATCATCCCCAGTAGTTAGGATAGTCTCACTCCTTTGACTTAAAGACTTTGGCCCTCATTACGACCCTGGCGGAAATCGAAAAACGATGGCGGAAATGCAATACCGCCATCGAATAGCGCTCGTTGCGACTATGACCCGTCACCGCAAAGTACGATGCCATTAGCGACACCGTAGTGAACGCCAACGCTAACTGCACCAAGCACGCGCGCGCGCGCCATGCCAAACCGCAAACACCACCATGGTGCAACGGTACGCCAATTCCGACCCTAGCGGACATGTACCTAACGCCATCAGGCATGGCGGAATGGACCATACCGCCATGGCGAGAAGTACGGCATCGCGAATCAACCGTAAACGGCCCCACTGAGTGCCTGTACACCGCTCCCTGCCCACAAAGTACAACTCCCCGTAGGTGCAATGAAGCCACAATGCAACCATTGAAATGTACAAGTCACCCATGCATGCCAACGAACAAAAGAAACACAACAGGGGCCAATGGGAGCTGCAGGGCACAGATGGCACGAATACACAAGCCATCCCAATGGACATGACCACAGTCCCCCACCAAGAAACGCACGCAAACACAGGCACCTGTGACCAGCAATATACCGAAAACCACATCATTCAACCAGTCCACCTGGCTGACCGGCATCTGTTACACAAAACCCAATCCCCCGCCCCTGAGCATGACAACATTCAAACTGGCATATTGGCAGCCCCCATCCCTGACCTCACTGGGCTTCGTAGGCAAACGCGCACAGCACAGTACCACGCAACTAAACCCCGAAGCTGGAACCCAATGCAGATCTCCTCACAATACATCGCCCCCCAAATAGGCATATGCCACATCACTTGCAAAGAAAAACGCTACACGGGCCAAATCAGAATAGACATTTATGCACATCAAAATCACCAAGCACATACAGCCATCAGGCCATGAAATCCAAAACACCAACCACCATTGTGGGCTGCTTCCGCAAGAAACGACCAGCCACTACCTGTGTGTCGCCCTGTTCCCCCATGGTACACAGAGCCACATTCACGTACGAAAAGGCAACATGGAAGCGCACACAACCGCAGGGCCGTCCCAATGGGGAGGCACTAGTCCAGCTGAAAGGCCGAAATGTTGCTCCGAGCCACCAGTACTGCGTAAGGGCATGTGGGCCATTGGCGATCGTCCCATAAGATCGTAATGCTGCTCCACTGATTAACACGAAGCAGCAGGTGTCGGGAGTAAAATCCATCTGCAGGAGTGGCATACAGATGGCAGTGGCAAAAGGGGAGGAGATACCTGTCAACAAAAAGAAAAGAAAAAGAACAGAATGGCCATCAGAACTACATACCAACAACTCACTTCAATGATCACACGAAATCCACAGCAATATGCATGCTAGCCCACTCCAAAGGAACATCACCACCCCAAAACCACCTGCGACTCACAACCATCTATATCGAGGTGCAAACACCATCACAAACGAGTGTCTGAGGGCGCCTCGAGACAGGGAGGGCTCAACAAGGCCAGATGGACGATGGTCCCACTATGGCAGCCCTGCATCACATAGCGTAGGGGAGGCGGATAGGTCCCAAGAAGCCCTGTACATGGCAAACTCTGTACCAAATCACCTGCCCATGCATCCATCCATCATTCCCTCATCCCGGGATCAAAATGCCTGAATAATTACTCACATGACATTAGAAACATCCATTGAGTCTGTGCGTTATGCAGCCTGCTAAATCCACAGTGCCCCAGCCCGTAATTCCAGTGTTGTGAAGTAACATGTATTTGGGAACGGACGGCCTCATCGCCCACGTAGCTATTGCGCATCCCAAACTATTCATATCAATCATTGCTCCCTCGCCATGGGCCCTGTCTCAAGGACATAGAACAATAGAACGTTACATTTGCAGTCAGACCTGTGGGCATCTCCTCGCCGCTAGCTGGAAACCGAAAGCGCCGCCCTTCGAATTCCTCATTTGCAACATCACGTCGAAAAGGCATCTGTGGCCGTTTGAAATCACTAATTATCCCATCGAGTGCGGCTGTGTGTGAAAATGGCAACTGCCTTCACCCACGAATGGGACGCCCCGCCCGTCGTTGCAACTCGGTACAGTGATGCATGAGGGCCCACCGTTAACCGAGTACTACGTCCCACTGACCCCTCACAAGTGTGTTCGCGACTGCACAGATAGTACGTGAAACAATGGGACCACAGCAGAATGAACATATCAACCAATCTTACACGGCCATCGGGTACAAATACATGATTGCAATAGCAAGATGCCATTCCCCGAATTGCAGCGTTGTGCGCGGGACGTGCTCGGCCAAAGGGGAGAGCAGTTTGCACAGGTGGAATTAATCACCACAGGTGGAGGCCATACAGCCTGAAAACACATAAATTGCACAGCCAGTCCCCTCCCACAACCACACCGAAATGCTACCGGCAGGACTCGCGATGTTGGCCCTGGGGGACCTGATAGCACTGCAAGTGCTCCGACTCCAAGAAGTAGACGAACACCAACTACAACCAGCCGCACGGAGGAGACGCAGGAGGAGGAGGAGGCCAAGGCAGGGCCAGCAAGGCCCACCAGCACAGCCACTACCACCACGCAGGCAGCCCGCAATCCCGCGCCTCCGAGCACATCCGTTCAACCTCACTGATGAGCAGATCCACACCCTCTACCGTCTGGACCGGGACACCATAGCCGCCATTGTGGACATGACACAGGCTGACCTTGTCAGCATGATAGACAGCCCAACCGCCATCCCACCCCTACTGAAGGTGGTGTCTGTACTCCACTTCCTGGCCACAGGCACCTACCAGCACACAGTCGGACAGTTGCATGGCATTTCTCAGCCACTGTTCTCACGGACACTATTGCTAGTGCTCGATGCCCTCCTGAAGCACGCAGACGACTACATCTCTCTACCACGCTCGGAGCTGGAAATAACCAACACAAAAGTGGGATTCCATGCACTTGCCGGCATACCGGGTTGCATTGGTGCCATCGACTGCACCCATGTTGAATTGGTCGTCCCACATGCCATGGAGGCCCAGTACCGCAACCGAAAACAATTTCATTCCCTGAATGTACAGATGGTGTGTGACTCCAACAGGATCATTACACATTGTTGTGCCCGATTCCCTGGATCAACCCATGATTCTATGGTCTTGAGGAACTCGACAATACCACGCTACATGGAACGACACGCAGGGAACAGATCCTGGCTACTCGGTGAGTCTCATTACATGCATGATGATGTGGGGTATGTGAATTGTCAATGACCTGCCAGGAAGGGGGGGGGGGTGTGCGTACGTATCAATGGCATTCCACATCATACGTTTCTCGTCCACATACAGGTGATGCTGGATATCCACTGAAGAGATGGCTCCTCACACCAGTCCGGAACCCACGGGACCAGCATGAGGAGGACTACAACCATGCCCACTCACGTACCCGTGTAGTCATTGAACAGGCATTCGGCCTACTGAAGGGTCGTTTCTGGTGCCTCAGCAGGTCTGGCGGGGCACTCCTGTACCGCCATGAGAAGGTTGCAAAGATGGTGATGGCATGTGTCATGCTCCACAACATGTGCGTACGTAGAAATGTGCCCATGCCCCCTGACGCAGAACTGCAAGCACCTGAAGATGGTCATGATGAGGGTGGGGATGTGGCAGCACCTCATGGAGTCTGCGAGGCACCGGAGGGCCGTGACATTCGTCAGCATCTCATTGATGTATGCTTCTAGCACTCACGCCTGGTGGCTGATGCATGGACACGGGACTCGTGGCACTGCGTGTGTCTGGGACATGCACAATATGGACTGTACGCCTATGATGGCCTAGTACACAAAGATCAATGTCCACACTTCTCATTGGTTGATCGTGCACTTTTTATGGCATATGTGATATCATGTTGAACACCCTATCGACCCGCCACCCAAGTGAGCCCAACACACCCCCTCCACCCTCCTACCTCCCCCCCGAACACCAGTGTCCAAAGATGCTCATTGTCAGTGGGCTGTCGCTATTGCATGCCCCCTCTGCGGGTATCAGGGGCACCCCTGCCTGTGGAGCGCAGGTTCCTTCCAGATCTACGTTGGGGGCTGCCCTGGACGGAACTTGCAACGGATGATGTGTCTGCCTGCTCACGTCCATGCATGTCCCTAAGGGTTTGCGAGAGCTCAGTGAGCACACGGCGCACTGCGGCAAGTTCGGCACATACGTCTTTGGACGTCGCATGCAGTTCCCCCCTCAGGCTCTCGGTGCTACTCTCCATTTGGACTCTCAGGCTCTCGGTGCTACTCTCCATTTGGACTCTCAGGCTCTCGGTGCTACTCTCAATTTGTGCCCTTAGCGTCTCTGTACCTCTCTCCATTTCTGCCCTAAGTGTCTCTGTTGATGTTTCTATGTCTGCCTTGGTGCCCCCACATTCATCGGCATGGCCCTTGAGGAGTGTGGCCATTTGCTGCTGTTGGACGATTAACTTGTCGAGGGACTGTTGCCT
Source organism: Ambystoma mexicanum (assembly GCF_040938575.1). NCBI lineage: Eukaryota > Metazoa > Chordata > Amphibia > Caudata > Ambystomatidae > Ambystoma > Ambystoma mexicanum. The sequence continues at coordinate 39,746,185 of NC_090934.1, forward strand.
CTGCTGGGCCATGGCCATTTGCGGTGGTGTCACAGAGGGGCTGTTGTCCTCATGTTGCCTTGCCACAGGGCTTGTGGGGGATGGCCAGTCGTCGTCTTGTGGGTGCCCCTGCGTGGTATCCTCATGTTGTACGGGAGGGGACAGACAGGGGGATTGGGACAGGTCATGGATGGATCTGACCTCGACATCCCCGTCTTCTGTGTCGGAGCATGCTGCCATCAATGGGGTGTCACCTATGGTGCTGCTGCCACCAGAGGCAGTGCCTTCTGTGGCATCCGTTGGGGGGACCTGTGGTGGTGGTGTTGTGGGCATGCTGGCTGCTGGGGTGCCTGTTGATGTTCCCTCCTCTGTGCTGCCACCTGATTTGTGCTGCTGCCGTGTCTTGATGCATGCAGCTGAGGTGGAGGGTCTCTGGCCGTTGGTCTTGGCCCTCTTTGCAGGTGTGCTGGTAGGGGTGTCCTGTAGCTCGTCGTTTGGATCGGACCCTGTGGTGGAGTAAAGGAGGGCGAGGGTTATTGATGGGTCAGTGGGAATTGGAATGGCATTGTATCACATGCATTGGGGTGGTGCCTGAGGGTGATTTGGGTCGGGGTCTTGGGGGTGGTTTCATTTGTGTGTGGAGTGAGGGTGCAGTTGTTTGGCAGCCTGCAGTTAGGGTGTGCCTGCTGCACGTGTAGTGCGTGTTTTAGGGGTTTTTAATTAATTATGTATTTATTGTGGGTTTTAACGTGCGCTATCAGGCCGATGTGTGTGGACGTTCTCCTGGACATGTGTTTCTGTTGCACTATGGGGACACATGGTACTTCACATGAATGGACTTTGTGGATTTGGCATTGTTGTATCTGGGCCACCTACCTGAATCTTCGGATGTCTGCACTCCTTTCTCCATCCCTCCGACTCCCTCTATGCTCTCCATTCCGATGGTGGAGGCACAGATTTCTTCCCAGGGGGTCAACTTGATGGGTGATTCAGGACCTCCCCCGGTGGCTGTGGCAATGTTGCGGTTGGCAGAGAGTATGCTGCGGACGCGTATCCGCAGGTCGTCCCATCGCTTGCGGCATTGCTGTGGGGTGCGGGGTGCGGTCCCCACCGCACTTACCCGCTGTGCCACCAGAGCCCATATGGCCTTCTTGTTTGCAAGTGCCGTCCTGGTCATTTGCGTGGAGAAGACGACGGCAGCATTCTCCTGGAGGGTCTCTGTTAGCACGGTGAGTTCCTCACGGGAGAAGTGGACCTGCCGCTTGCGGTCGCACGCTTTCTTCGCTGCTTTTCCCATTATTCTTGGTTTCGCTAGGGTGGTTGGCGGGTTGGGGTGTGTTTCGGGGTAGTGATTTTAGTGGTTGTGTGGTTTTGGTGTATTTATAGGTGTACGCCGGGATGTTTCCCGTTCCGGGCCCATGTTTTAGCTTCCGTTTCCGTATGTTTCCGGCCACCGTACTTTCCGGTAGGCGCACACTGCGGTGACCGCTAAGAGGGGTGGCGGTATTGCACCTAGGGCGCCGTACGGCGGCGGTGTGGGCCGTTTTGGGGTCATTTCCGCCATCGCGGACTTTGCACTTCCGCCATGCCGTGGTGCTCGTGCCCGATGGGTCGGAATGGGCCGCACTTTGCTCCTTCGTGCAATGGCGGAAACGCTATTTACGCTGTGGCGCTCCGGTCAGTCGCTTTCCGCCAGGGTCGTAATGAGGGCCTTTATGTCCATCGCTCCCGCCATCCCCAGTAGTTAGGATAGCCTCTCTCCTTTGACCTAATAACTTCATATCCATCGCTCCTGCCATCCCCAGTAGTTAGGATAGCCTCTCTCCTTTGACCTAATGACTTTATGTCCATTTCCCCAGTCATCCCCAGTAGTTAGTATAGCCTCTCTCCTTTGACCTATTGACTTTATGTCCATCTCCCCCGTCATCCCCAGTAGTTAGGATAGCCTCTCTCCTTTGACCTAATGACTTTATGTCCATCGTTCCCGCCATCCCCAGTAGTTAGGATAGTCTCTCTCCTTTGACCTAATGACTTTATGTCCCTCTCCCCGTCATCCCCAGTAGTTAGGATAGTCTCTCTCCTTTGACCTAATGACTTTATGCCCATCTCCCCCGTCATCCCCAGTAGTTAGGATAGCCTCTCTCCTTTGACCTAATGACTTTATGTCCATCTCCCCCGTCATCCCCAGTAGTTAGCATAGTCTCTCTCCTTTGACCTAATGACTTTATGTCTATCGTTCCCGCCATCCCCAGTAGTTAGGATTGTCTCTCTCCTTTGACCTAATGACTTTATGTCCATCTCCCCTGTCATCCCCAGTAGTTAGGATAGTCTCTCTCCTTTGACCTAATGACTTTATGTCCATCGCTCCCGCCATCCCCAGTAGTTAGGATAGTCTCTCTCCTTTGACCTAATGACTTTATGTCCATCGCTCCCGCCATCCCCAGTAGTTAGGATAGTCTCTCTCCTTTGAGCTAATGAATTCATGTCCATCTCCCCTGCCATCCCCAGTACTTAGGATAGTCTCTCTCCTTTGACCTAATGACTTTATGTCCATCGCTCCCGCCATCCCCAGTAGTTAGGATAGTCTCTCTCCTTTGACCTAATTACTTTACGTCCATCGCTCCCGCCATCCCCAGTAGTTAGGATAGTCTCTCTCCTTTGACCTAATGACTTTATGTCCATCTCCCCGTCATCCCTAGTAGTTAGGATAGTCTCTCTCCTTTGACCTAATGTCTTTATGTCCAGCTCCCCCGTCACCTCCAGTAGTTAGGATAGTATCTCTCCTTTGACCTAATGACTTTATGTCCAGCTCCCCCGTCACCCCCAGTAGTTAGGATAGTCTCTCTCCTTTGACCTAATGACTTTATGTCCATCTCCCCCGTCATCCCCAGTAGTTAGGATAGCCTCTCTCCTTTGACCTAATGACTTTATGTCCAGCTCCCCCGTCAACCCCAGTAGTTAGGATAGCCTCTCTCCTTTGACCTAATGACTTTATGTCCATCTCCCCCGTCATCTCCAGTAGTTAGGATAGTCTCTCTCCTTTGACCTAATGACTTTATGTCCATCTCCCCCATCATCTCCAGTAGTTAGGATAGTCTCTCTCCTTTGATCTAATGACTTTATGTCCATCTCCCCCGTCATCTCCAGTAGTTAGGATAGTCTCTCTCCTTTGACCTAATGACTTTATGTCCATCGCTCCCGCCATCCCCAGTAGTTAGCATAGTCTCTCTCATTTGACCTAATGACTTTATGTCCATCTCCCCTGTCATCCCCAGTAGTTAGCATAGTCTCTCTCCTTTGACCTAATGACTTTATGTCTATCGCTCCCGCCATCGCCAGTAGTTAGGATAGTCTCTCTCCTTTGACCTAATGACGTTATGTCCATCTCCCCTGTCATCCCCAGTAGTTAGGATAGTCTCTCTCCTTTGACCTAATGACTTTATGTCCATCTCTCCCGCCATCCCCAGTAGTTAGGATAGTCTCTCTCCTTTGACTTAATGACTTTATGTCCATCGCTCCCGCCATCCCCAGTAGTTAGGATAGTCTCTCTCCTTTGACCTAATGAATTTATGTCCATCTCCCCTGCCATCCCCAGTACTTAGGATAGTCTCTCTCCTTTGACCTAATGACTTTATGTCCATCGCTCCCGCCATCCCCAGTAGTTAGGATAGTCTCTCTCCTTTGACCTAATTACTTTACGTCCATCGCTCCCGCCATCCCCAGTAGTTAGGATAGTCTCTCTCCTTTGACCTAATGACTTTATGTCCATCGCTCCCGCCATCCCCAGTAGTTAGGATAGCCTCTCTCCTTTGACCTAATGACTTTATGTCCATCTCCCCCGTCATCCCCAGTAGTTAGGATAGTCTCTCTCCTTTGACCTAATGACTTTATGTCCAGCTCCCCAGTCAGCCCCAGTAGTTAGGATCGTCTCTCTCCTTTGACCTAATGACTTCATGTCCATCGCTCCCGCCATCCCCAGTAGTTAGGATAGTCTCTCTCCTTTGACCTAATGACTTTATGTCCATCTCCCCCTGTCATCCCTAGTAGTTAGGATAGTCTCTCTCCTTTGACCTAATGACTTTATGTCCAGCTCCCCCATCACCTCCAGTAGTTAGGATAGTATCTCTCCTTTGACCTAATGACTTTATGTCCAGCTCCCCCGTCACCCCCAGTAGTAAGGATAGTCTCTCTCCTTTGACCTAATGACTTTATGTCCATCTCCCCCGTCATCCCCAGTAGTTAGGATAGCCTCTCTCCTTTGACCTAATGACTTTATGTCCAGCTCCCCCGTCACCCCCAGTAGTTAGGATAGCCTCTCTCCTTTGACCTAATGACTTTATGTCCATCTCCCCCGTCATCTCCAGTAGTTAGGATAGTCTCTCTCCTTTGACCTAATGACTTTATGTCCAGCTGCCCCGTCACCCCCAGTAGTTAGGATAGCCTCTCTCCTTTGACCTAATGACTTTATGTCCATCTCCCCCGTCATCTCCAGTAGTTAGGATAGTCTCTCTCCTTTGACCTAATGACTTTATGTCCATCTCCCCCGTCATCTCCAGTAGTTAGGATAGTCTCTCTCCTTTGACCTAATGACTTTATGTCCATCGCTCCCGCCATCCCCAGTAGTTAGCATAGTCTCTCTCCTTTGACCTAATGACTTTATGTCCATCTCCCCCGTCATCCCCAGTAGTTAGCATAGTCTCTCTCCTTTGACCTAATGACTTTATGTCCATCGCTCCGCCAACCCCAGTAGTTAGGATAGTCTCTCTCCTTTGACCTAATGACTTCATGTCCATCTCCCCTATCATCCCCAGTAGTTAGGATAGTCTCTCTCCTTTGACCTAATGACTTAATGTCCATCGCTCCCGCCATCCCCAGTAGTTAGGATAGTCTCTCTCCTTTGACCTAATGACTTTATGTCCATCGCTCCCGCCATCCCCATTAGTTAGGATAGTCTCTCTCCTTTGACCTAATGAATTTATGTCCATCTCCCCTGCCATCCCCAGTACTTAGGATAGTCTCTCTCCTTTGACCTAATGACTTTATGTCCATCGCTCCCGCCATCCCCAGTAGTTAGGATAGTCTCTCTCCTTTGACCTAATTACTTTACGTCCATCGCTCCCGCCATCCCCAGTAGTTAGGATAGTCTCTCTCCTTTGACCTAATGACTTTATGTCCATCGCTCCCGCCATCCCCAGTAGTTAGGATAGCCTCTCTCCTTTGACCTAATGACTTTATGTCCATCTCCCCCGTCATCCCCAGTAGTTAGGATAGCCTCTCTCCTTTGACCTAATGACTTTATGTCCATCTCCCCTATCATCCCCAGTAGTTAGGATAGTCTCTCTCCTTTGACTTAAAGACTTTATGTCCATCGCTCCCGCCATACCCAGTAGTTAGGATAGCCTCTCTCCTTTGACCTAATGACTTTATGTCCAGCTCCCTCACCATCCCCAGTAGTTAGGATAGCCTCTCTCCTTTGACTTAATGACTTTATGTCCATCTCCCCCGTCATCCCCAGTAGTTAGGATAGTCTCTCTCCTTTGATCTAATGACTTTATGTCCCTCTCCCCCGTCAGCCCCAGTAGTTAGGATAGCCTCTCTCCTTTGACCTAATGACTTTATGCCCATCTCCCCCGTCATTCCCAGTAGTTAGGATAGTCTCTCTCCTTTGACCTAATGACTTTATGTCCCTCTCCCCCGTCATCCCCAGTAGTTAGGATAGTCTCTCTCCTTTGACCTAATGACTTTATGTCCATCTCCCCCGTCATCCCCAGTAGTTAAGATAGTCTCTCTACTTTGACCTAATGACTTTATGTCCCTCTCCCCCGTCATCCCCAGTAGTTAGGATAGTCTCTCTCCTTTGACCTAATGACTTTATGTCCATCGCTCCCGCCATCCCCAGTAGTTAGGATAGTCTCTTTCCTTTGACCTAATGACTTTATGCCCATCTCCCCCGTTATCCTGAGTAGTTTGGATAGTCTCTCTCCTTTGACCTAATGACTTTATGTCCATCGCTCCCGCCATCCCCGTAGTTTCGATAGTCTCTCTCCTTTGACCTAATGACTTTATGTCCATCGCTCCCGCCATCCCCAGTAGTTAGGATAGCCTCTCTCCGTTGACCTAGTGACTTTATGTCCAGCTCCCCCGCCATCCCCAGTAGTTAGGATAGCTCTCTCCTTTGACCTAATGACTTTATGCCCATCTCCCCCGTCAACCCCAGTAGATAGGATAGTCTCTCTCCTTTGACCTAATGACTTTATGTCCATCTCCCCCGTCATCCGCAGTAGTTAGGATAGTCTCTCTCCTTTGACCTAATGACTTTATGTCCATCTCCCCCGTCATCCCCAGTAGTTAGGATAGCCTCTCTCCTTTGACCTAATGACTTTATGTCCAGCTCCCCCGCCATCCCCAGTAGTTAGGATAGCCTCTCTCCTTTGACCTAATGACTTTATGTCCATCGATCCCGCCATCCCCAGTAGTTAGGATAGCCTCTCTCCTTTGACCTAATGACTTTATGTCCATCGCTCCCACCATCCCCAGTAGTTAGGATAGCCTCTCTCCTTTGACCTAATGACTTTATGTCCATCTCCCCCGACATCCCCAGTAGTTAGGATAGTCTCTCTCCTTTCACCTAATGACTTTATGTCCATCACCCCCGTCATCCCCAGTAGTTAGGATAGTCTCTCTTCTTTGACCTAATGACTTTATGTCCATCTCCCCCGTCATCCCCAGTAGTTAGGATAGTCTCTCTCCTTTGACCTAATGACTTTATGTCCCTCTCCCCCGTCATCCCCAGTAGTTAGGATAGTCTCTCTCCTTTGACCTAATGACTTTATGCCCATCATCCCCAGTAGTTAGGATAGTCTCTCTCCTTTGACCTAATGACTTTATGTCCATCTCCCCCGCCATCCCCAGTAGTTAGGATAGCCTCTCTCCTTTGACCTAATGACTTTATGCCCATCTCCCCCATCATCCCCAGTAGTTAGGATAGCCTCTCTCCTTTGACCTAATGACTTTATGTCCATTTCCCCCGTCATCCCCAGTAGTTAGTATAGCCTCTCTCCTTTGACCTAATGACTTTATGTCCATCTCCCCCGTCATCCCCAGTAGTTAGGATAGCCTCTCTCCTTTGACCTAATGACTTTATGTCCATCGTTCCCGCCATCCCCAGTAGTTAGGATAGTCTCTCTCCTTTGACCGAATGACTTTATGTCCATCGCTCCCGCCATCCCCAGTAGTTAGGATAGCCTCTCTCCTTTGACCTAATGACTTTATGTCCATCTCCCCCGTCATCCCCAGTAGTTAGCATAGTCTCTCTCCTTTGACCTAATGACTTTATGTCTATCGCTCCCGCCATCCCCAGTAGTTAGGATTGTCTCTCTCCTTTGACCTAATGACTTTATGTCCATCTCCCCTGTCATCCCCAGTAGTTAGGATAGTCTCTCTCCTTTGACCTAATGACTTTATGTCCATCGCTCCCGCCATCCCCAGTAGTTAGGATAGTCTCTCTCCTTTGACCTAATGACTTTATGTCCATCGCTCCCGCCATCCCCAGTAGTTAGGATAGTCTTTCTCCTTTGACTTAATGAATTCAGGTCCATCTCCCCTGCCATCCCCAGTACTTAGGATAGTCTCTCTCCTTTGACCTAATTACTTTACGTCCATCGCTCCCGCCATCCCCAGTAGTTAGGATAGTCTCTCTCCTTTGACCTAATGACTTTATGTCCATCTCCCCCGTCATCCCCAGTAGTTAGGATAGTCTCTCTCCTTTGACTTAATGACTTTATGTCCATCGCTCCCGCCATCCCCAGTAGTTAGGATAGCCTCTCTCCTTTGACCTACTGATTTATGTCCATCTCCCCCGTCATCCCCAGTAGTTAGGATAGTCTCTCTCCATTGACCTAATGACTTTATGTCCATCGCTCCCGCCATCCCCAGTAGTTAGGATAGTCTCTCTCCTTTGACCTAATGACTTTATGTCCAGCTCCCCAATCACCTCCAGTAGTTAGGATAGTATCTCTCCTTTGACCTAATGACTTTATGTCCAGCTCCCCCGTCACCCCCAGTAGTTAGGATAGTCTCTCTCCTTTGACCTAATGACTTTATGTCCATCTCCCTCGTCATCCCCAGTAGTTAGGATAGCCTCTCTCCTTTGACCTAATGACTTTATGTCCAGCTCCCCCGTCAACCCCAGTAGTTAGGATAGCCTCTCTCCTTTGACCTAATGACTTTATGTCCATCTCCCCCGTCATCTCCAGTAGTTAGGATAGTCTCTCTCCTTTGACCTAATGACTTTATGTCCATCTCCCCCGTCATCTCCAGTAGTTAGGATAGTCTCTCTCCTTTGATCTAATGACTTTATGTCCATCGCTCCCGCCATCCCCAGTAGTTAGCATAGTCTCTCTCCTTTGACCTAATGACTTTATGTCCATCGCTCCCGCCATCCCCATTAGTTAGGGTAGTCTCTCTCCTTTGACCTAGTGAATTTATGTCCATCTCCCCTGCCATTCCCAGTACTTAAGATAGTCTCTCTCCTTTGACCTAATGACTTTATGTCCATCGCTCCCGCCATCCCCAGTAGTTAGGATAGTCTCTCTCCTTTGACCTAATTACTTTACGTCCATCGCTCCCGCCATCCCCAGTAGTTAGGATAGCCTCTCTCCTTTGACCTAATGACTTTATGTCCATCTCCCACGTCATCCCCAGTAGTTAGGATAGTCTCTCTCCTTTGACTTAATGACTTTATGTCCATCGCTCCCGCCATCCCCAATAGTTAGGATAGCCTCTCTCCTTTGACCTAATGACTTTATGCCCATCTCCCCCGTCATCCCCAGTAGTTAGGATAGCCTCTCTCCTTTGACCTAATGACTTTATGGCCATCTCCCCCGTCATCCCCAGTAGTTAGGATAGTCTCTCTCCTTTGACCTAATGACTTTATCTCCATCGCTCCTGCCATCCCGAGTAGTTAATATAGTCTCTCTCCTTTGACCTAATGACTTTATGTCCAGCTCCCCCACCATCCCCAGTAGTTAGGATAGCCTCTCTCCTTTGACCTAATGACTTTATGCCCATCTCCCCCGTCATCCCCAGTAGTTAGGATAGTCTCTCTCCTTTGACCTAATGACTTTATGTCCAGCTCCCCCGTCAGCCCCAGTAGTTAGGATAGTCTCTCTCCTTTGACCTAATGACTTTATGTCCATCGCTCCCGCCATCCCCAGTAGTTAGGATAGTCTCTCTCCTTTGACCTAATGACTTTATGTCCAGCTCCCCCGCCATCCCCAGTAGTTAGGATAGCCTCTCTCCTTTGACCTAATGACTTTATGTCCATCGCTCCCGCCATCCCCAGTAGTTAGGATAGTCTCTCTCCTTTGACCTAATGACTGTATGTCCCTCTCCCCCGTCATCCCCAGTAGTTAGGATAGTCTCTCTCCTTTGACCTAATGACTTTATGTCCATCGCTCCCGCCATCCCCAGTAGTTAGGATAGCCTCTCTCCTTTGACCTAATGACTTTATGGCCAGCTCCCCCGTCACCCCCAGTAGTTAGGATACCCTCTCTCCTTTGACCTAATGACTTTATGTCCATCGCTCCCACCATCCCCAGTAGTTAGGATAGCCTCTCTCCTTTGACCTAATGACTTTATGGCCAGCTCCCCCGTCACCCCCAGTAGTTAGGATAGCCTCTCTCCTTTGACCTAATGACTTTATGTCCATCTCCCCCGTCATCCCCAGTAGTTAGGATAGCCTCTCTCCTTTGACCTAATGACTTTATGTCCAGCTCCCCCGTCAACCCCAGTAGTTAGGATAGCCTCTCTCCTTTGACCTAATGACTTTATGTCCATCTCCCCCGTCATCTCCAGTAGTTAGGATAGTCTCTCTCCCCCGTCAACTCCAGTAGTTAGGATAGTCTCTCTCCTTTGACCTAATGACTTTATGTCCATCGCTCCCGCCATCCCCAGTAGTTAGCATAGTCTCTCTCCTTTGACCTAATGACTTTATGTCCATCGCTCCCGCCATCCCCATTAGTTAGGATAGTCTCTCTCCTTTGACCTAATGAATTTATGTCCATCTCCCCTGCCATCCCCAGTACTTAGGATAGTCTCTCTCCTTTGACCTAATGACTTTATGTCCATCGCTCCCGCCATCCCCAGTAGTTAGCATAGTCTCTCTCCTTTGACCTAATGACTTTATGTCCATCGCTCCCGCCATCCCCATTAGTTAGGATAGTCTCTCTCCTTTGACCTAGTGAATTTATGTCCATCTCCCCTGCCATCCCCAGTACTTAGGATAGTCTCTCTCCTTTGACCTAATGACTTTATGTCCATCGCTCCCGCCATCCCCAGTAGTTAGGATAGTCTCTCTCCTTTGACCTAATTACTTTACGTCCATCGCTCCCGCCATCCCCAGTAGTTAGGATAGCCTCTCTCCTTTGACCTAATGACTTTATGTCCATCTCCCCCGTCATCCCCAGTAGTTAGGATAGTCTCTCTCCTTTGACTTAATGACTTTATGTCCATCGCTCCCGCCATCCCCAATAGTTAGGATAGCCTCTCTCCTTTGACCTAATGACTTTATGCCCATCTCCCCCGTCATCCCCAGTAGTTAGGATAGCCTCTCTCCTTTGACCTAATGACTTTATGGCCATCTCCCCGTCATCCCCAGTAGTTAGGATAGTCTCTCTCCTTTGACCTAATGACTTTATCTCCATCACTCCTGCCATCCCGAGTAGTTAGGATAGTCTCTCTCCTTTGACCTAATGACTTTATGTCCAGCTCCCCCACCATCCCCAGTAGTTAGGATAGCCTCTCTCCTTTGACCTAATGACTTTATGCCCATCTCCCCCGTCATCCCCAGTAGTTAGGATAGTCTCTCTCCTTTGACCTAATGACTTTATGTCCAGCTCCCCCGTCAGCCCCAGTAGTTAGGATAGTCTCTCTCCTTTGACCTAATGACTTTATGTCCATCGCTCCCGCCATCCCCAGTAGTTAGGATAGTCTCTCTCCTTTGACCTAATGACTTTATGCCCATCTCCCCCGTCATCCCCAGTAGTTAGGATAGTCTCTCTCCTTTGACCTAATGACTTTATGTCCAGCTCCCCCGTCAGCCCCAGTAGTTAGGATAGTCTCTCTCCTTTGACCTAATGACTTTATGTCCAGCTCCCCCGCCATCCCCAGTAGTTAGGATAGCCTCTCTCCTTTGACCTAATGACTTTATGTCCATCGCTCCCGCCATCCCCAGTAGTTAGGATAGTCTCTCTCCTTTGACCTAATGACTGTATGTCCCTCTCCCCCGTCATCCCCAGTAGTTAGGATAGTCTCTCTCCTTTGACCTAATGACTTTATGTCCATCGCTCCCGCCATCCCCAGTAGTTAGGATAGCCTCTCTCCTTTGACCTAATGACTTTATGGCCAGCTCCCCCGTCACCCCCAGTAGTTAGGATAGCCTCTCTCCTTTGACCTAATGACTTTATGTCCATCGCTCCCGCCATCCCCAATAGTTAGGATAGCCTCTCTCCTTTGACCTAATGACTTTATGGCCAGCTCCCCCGTCACCCCCAGTAGTTAGGATAGCCTCTCTCCTTTGACCTAATGACTTTATGTCCATCTCCCCCGTCATCCCCAGTAGTTAGGATAGCCTCTCTCCTTTGACCTAAAGACTTTATGTCCAGCTCCCCCGTCAACCCCAGTAGTTAGGATAGCCTCTCTCCTTTGACCTAATGACTTTATGTCCATCTCCCCCGTCATCTCCAGTAGTTAGGATAGTCTCTCTCCCCCGTCAACTCCAGTAGTTAGGATAGTCTCTCTCCTTTGACCTAATGACTTTATGTCCATCGCTCCCGCCATCCCCAGTAGTTAGCATAGTCTCTCTCCTTTGACCTAATGACTTTATGTCCATCGCTCCCGCCATCCCCATTAGTTAGGATAGTCTCTCTCCTTTGACCTAATGAATTTATGTCCATCTCCCCTGCCATCCCCAGTACTTAGGATAGTCTCTCTCCTTTGACCTAATGACTTTATGTCCATCGCTCCCGCCATCCCCAGTAGTTAGGATAGTCTCTCTCCTTTGACCTAATTACTTTACGTCCATCGCTCCCCCCATCCCCAGTAGTTAGCATAGTCTCTCTCCTTTGACCTAATGACTTTATGTCCATCGCTCCCGCCATCCCCAGTAGTTAGGATAGTCTCTCTCCTTTGACCTAATTACTTTACGTCCATCACTCCCGCCATCCCCAGTAGTTAGGATAGTCTCTCTCCTTTGACCTAATGACTTTATGTCCATCGCTCCCGCCATCCCCAGTAGTTAGGATAGCCTCTCTCCTTTGACCTAATGACTTTATGTCCATCTCCCCCGTCATCCCCAGTAGTTAGGATAGCCTCTCTCCTTTGACCTAATGACTTTATGTCCATCTCCCCTATCATCCCCAGTAGTTAGGATAGTCTCTCTCCTTTGACTTAAAGACTTTATGTCCATCGCTCCCGCCATCCCCAGTAGTTAGGATAGCCTCTCTCCTTTGACCTAATGACTTTATGTCCAGCTCCCTCACCATCCCCAGTAGTTAGGATAGCCTCTCTCCTTTGACTTAATGACTTTATGTCCATCTCCCCCGTCATCCCCAGTAGTTAGGATAGTCTCTCTCCTTTGATCTAATGACTTTATGTCCCTCTCCCCCGTCAGCCCCAGTAGTTAGGATAGCCTCTCTCCTTTGACCTAATGACTTTATGCCCATCTCCCCCGTCATTCCCAGTAGTTAGGATAGTCTCTCTCCTTTGATCTAATGACTTTATGTCCCTCTCCCCCGTCATCCCCAGTAGTTAGGATAGTCTCTTTCCTTTGACCTAATGACTTTATGCCCATCTCCCCCGTTATCCCGAGTAGTTTGGATAGTCTCTCTCCTTTGACCTAATGACTTTATGTCCATCGCTCCCGCCATCCCCGTAGTTTCGATAGTCTCTCTCCTTTGACCTAATGACTTTATGTCCATCGCTCCCGCCATCCCCAGTAGTTAGGATAGCCTCTCTCCGTTGACCTAGTGACTTTATGTCCAGCTCCCCCGCCATCCCCAGTAGTTAGGATAGCTCTCTCCTTTGACCTAATGACTTAATGCCCATCTCCCCCGTCATCCCCAGTAGATAGGATAGTCTCTCTCCTTTGACCTAATGACTTTATGTCCATCTCCCCCGTCATCCGCAGTAGTTAGGATAGTCTCTCTCCTTTGACCTAATGACTTTATGTCCATCTCCCCCGTCATCCCCAGTAGTTAGGATAGCCTCTCTCCTTTGACCTAATGACTTTATGTCCAGCTCCCCCGCCATCCCCAGTAGTTAGGATAGCCTCTCTCCTTTACCTAATGACTTTATGTCCATCGATCCCGCCATCCCCAGTAGTTAGGATAGCCTCTCTCCTTTGACCTAATGACTTTATATCCATCGCTCCCACCATCCCCAGTAGTTAGGATAGCCTCTCTCCTTTGACCTAATGACTTTATGTCCATCTCCCCCGCCATCCCCAGTAGTTAGGATAGTCTCTCTCCTTTCACCTAATGACTTTATGTCCATCACCCCCGTCATCCCCAGTAGTTAGGATAGTCTCTCTCCTTTGACCTAATGACTTTATGTCCATCTCCCCCGTCATCCCCAGTAGTTAGGATAGTCTCTCTCCTTTGACCTAATGACTTTATGTCCCTCTCCCCCGTCATCCCCAGTAGTTAGGATAGTCTCTCTCCTTTGACCTAATGACTTTATGCCCATCATCCCCAGTAGTTAGGATAGTCTCTCTCCTTTGACCTAATGACTTCATGTCCATCTCCCCTGCCATCCCCAGTAGTTAGGATAGCCTCTCTCCTTTGACCTAATGACTTTATGCCCATCTCCCCCATCATCCCCAGTAGTTAGGATAGCCTCTCTCCTTTGACCTAATGACTTTATGTCCATTTCCCCCGTCATCCCCAGTAGTTAGTATAGCCTCTCTCCTTTGACCTAATGACTTTATGTCCATCTCCCCCGTCATCCCCAGTAGTTAGGATAGCCTCTCTCCTTTGACCTAATGACTTTATGTCCATCGCTCCCGCCATCCCCAGTAGTTAGGATAGTCTCTCTCCTTTGACCGAATGACTTTATGTCCATCGCTCCCGCCATCCCCAGTAGTTAGGATAGCCTCTCTCCTTTGACCTAATGACTTTATGTCCATCTCCCCCGTCATCCCCAGTAGTTAGCATAGTCTCTCTCCTTTGACCTAATGACTTTATGTCTATCGCTCCCGCCATCCCCAGTAGTTAGGATTGTCTCTCTCCTTTGACCTAATGACTTTATGTCCATCTCCCCTGTCATCCCCAGTAGTTAGGATAGTCTCTCTCCTTTGACCTAATGACTTTATGTCCATCGCTCCCGCCATCCCCAGTAGTTAGGATAGTCTCTCTCCTTTGACCTAATGACTTTATGTCCATCGCTCCCGCCATCCCCAGTACTTAGGATAGTCTTTCTCCTTTGACCTAATGAATTCAGGTCCATCTCCCCTGCCATCCCCAGTACTTAGGATAGTCTCTCTCCTTTGACCTAATTACTTTACGTCCATCGCTCCCGCCATCCCCAGTAGTTAGGATAGTCTCTCTCCTTTGACCTAATGACTTTATGTCCATCTCCCCCGTCATCCCCAGTAGTTAGGATAGTCTCTCTCCTTTGACTTAATGACTTTATGTCCATCGCTCCCGCCATCCCCAGTAGTTAGGATAGCCTCTCTCCTTTGACCTACTGATTTATCTCCATCTCCCCCGTCATCCCCAGTAGTTAGGATAGTCTCTCTCCATTGACCTAATGACTTTATGTCCATCGCTCCCGCCATCCCCAGTAGTTAGGATAGTCTCTCTCCTTTGACCTAATGACTTTATGTCCATCTCCCCCTGTCATCCCCAGTAGTTAGGATAGTCTCTCTCCTTTGACCTAATGACTTTATGTCCAGCTCCCCCGTCACCTCCAGTAGTTAGGATAGTATCTCTCCTTTGACCTAATGACTTTATGTCCAGCTCCCCCGTCACCCCCAGTAGTTAGGATAGTCTCTCTCCTTTGACCTAATGACTTTATGTCATCTCCCTCGTCATCCCCAGTAGTTAGGATAGCCTCTCTCCTTTGACCTAATGACTTTATGTCCAGCTCCCCCGTCAACCCCAGTAGTTAGGATAGCCTCTCTCCTTTGACCTAATGACTTTATGTCCATCTCCCCCGTCATCTCCAGTAGTTAGGATAGTCTCTCTCCTTTGATCTAATGACTTTATGTCCATCGCTCCCGCCATCCCCAGTAGTTAGTATAGTCTCTCTCCTTTGACCTAATGACTTTATGTCCATCGCTCCCGCCATCCCCATTAGTTAGGATAGTCTCTCTCCTTTGACCTAGTGAATTTATGTCCATCTCCCCTGCCATCCCCAGTTCTTAGGACAGTCTCTCTCCTTTGACCTAATGACTTTATGTCCATCGCTCCCGCCATCCCCAGTAGTTAGGATAGTCTCTCTCCTTTGACCTAATTACTTTACGTCCATCGCTCCCGCCATCCCCAGTAGTTAGGATAGCCTCTCTCCTTTGACCTAATGACTTTATGTCCATCTCCCCCGTCATCCCCAGTAGTTAGGATAGTCTCTCTCCTTTGACTTAATGACTTTATGTCCATCGCTCCAGCCATCCCCAATAGTTAGGATAGCCTCTCTCCTTTGACCTAATGACTTTATGCCCATCTCCCCCGTCATCCACAGTAGTTAGGATAGCCTCTCTCCTTTGACCTAATGACTTTATGGCCATCTCCCCCGTCATCCCCAGTAGTTAGGATAGTCTCTCTCCTCTGACCTAATGACTTTATCTCCATCGCTCCTGCCATCCCGAGTAGTTAGGATAGTCTCTCTCCTTTGACCTAATGACTTTATGTCCAGCTCCCCCACCATCCCCAGTAGTTAGGATAGCCTCTCTCCTTTGACCTAATGACTTTATGCCGATCTCCCCCGTCATCCCCAGTAGTTAGGATAGTCTCTCTCCTTTGACCTAATGACTTTATGTCCAGCTCCCCGTCAGCCCCAGTAGTTAGGATAGTCTCTCTCCTTTGACCTAATGACTTTATGTCCATCGCTCCCGCCATCCCCAGTAGTTAGGATAGTCTCTCTCCTTTGACCTAATGACTTTATGTCCAGCTCCCCCGCCATCCCCAGTAGTTAGGATAGCCTCTCTCCTTTGACCTAATGACTTTATGTCCATCGCTCCCGCCATCCCCAGTAGTTAGGATAGTCTCTCTCCTTTGACCTAATGACTGTATGTCCCTCTCCCCCGTCATCCCCAGTAGTTAGGATAGTCTCTCTCCTTTGACCTAATGACTTTATGTCCATCGCTCCCGCCATCCCCAGTAGTTAGGATAGCCTCTCTCCTTTGACCTAATGACTTTATGGCCAGCTCCCCCGTCACCCCCAGTAGTTAGGATAGCCTCTCTCCTTTGACCTAATGACTTTATGTCCATCGCTCCCGCCATCCCCAGTAGTTAGGATAGCCTCTCTCCTTTGACCTAATGACTTTATGGCCAGCTCCCCCGACACCCCCAGTAGTTAGGATAGCCTCTCTCCTTTGACCTAATGACTTTATGTCCATCTCCCCCGTCATCCCCAGTAGTTAGGATAGCCTCTCTCCTTTGACCTAATGACTTTATGTCCAGCTCCCCCGTCAACCCCAGTAGTTAGGATAGCCTTTCTCCTTTGACCTAATGACTTTATGTCCATCTCCCCCGTCATCTCCAGTAGTTAGGATAGTCTCTCTCCCCCGTCAACTCCAGTAGTTAGGATAGTCTCTCTCCTTTGACCTAATGACTTTATGTCCATCGCTCCCGCCATCCCCAGTAGTTAGCATAGTCTCTCTCCTTTGACCTAATGACTTTATGTCCATCGCTCCCGCCATCCCCATTAGTTAGGATAGTCTCTCTTCTTTGACCTAATGAAGTTATGTCCATCTCCCCTGCCATCCCCAGTACTTAGGATAGTCTCTCTCCTTTGACCTAATGACTTTATGTCCATCGCTCCCGCCATCCCCAGTAGTTAGGATAGTCTCTCTCCTTTGACCTAATTACTTTACGTCCATCGCTCCCCCCATCCCCAGTAGTTAGGATAGCCTCTCTCCTTTGACCTAATGACTTTATGTCCATCTCCCCCGTCATCTCCAGTAGTTAGGATAGTCTCTCTCCTTTGATCTAATGACTTTATGTCCATCGCTCCCGCCATCCCCAGTAGTTAGTATAGTCTCTCTCCTTTGACCTAATGACTTTATGTCCATCGCTCCCGCCATCCCCATTAGTTAGGATAGTCTCTCTCCTTTGACCTAGTGAATTTATGTCCATCTCCCCTGCCATCCCCAGTTCTTAGGACAGTCTCTCTCCTTTGACCTAATGACTTTATGTCCATCGCTCCCGCCATCCCCAGTAGTTAGGATAGTCTCTCTCCTTTGACCTAATTACTTTACGTCCATCGCTCCCGCCATCCCCAGTAGTTAGGATAGCCTCTCTCCTTTGACCTAATGACTTTATGTCCATCTCCCCCGTCATCCCCAGTAGTTAGGATAGTCTCTCTCCTTTGACTTAATGACTTTATGTCCATCGCTCCAGCCATCCCCAATAGTTAGGATAGCCTCTCTCCTTTGACCTAATGACTTTATGCCCATCTCCCCCGTCATCCACAGTAGTTAGGATAGCCTCTCTCCTTTGACCTAATGACTTTATGGCCATCTCCCCCGTCATCCCCAGTAGTTAGGATAGTCTCTCTCCTCTGACCTAATGACTTTATCTCCATCGCTCCTGCCATCCCGAGTAGTTAGGATAGTCTCTCTCCTTTGACCTAATGACTTTATGTCCAGCTCCCCCACCATCCCCAGTAGTTAGGATAGCCTCTCTCCTTTGACCTAATGACTTTATGCCGATCTCCCCCGTCATCCCCAGTAGTTAGGATAGTCTCTCTCCTTTGACCTAATGACTTTATGTCCAGCTCCCCGTCAGCCCCAGTAGTTAGGATAGTCTCTCTCCTTTGACCTAATGACTTTATGTCCATCGCTCCCGCCATCCCCAGTAGTTAGGATAGTCTCTCTCCTTTGACCTAATGACTTTATGTCCAGCTCCCCCGCCATCCCCAGTAGTTAGGATAGCCTCTCTCCTTTGACCTAATGACTTTATGTCCATCGCTCCCGCCATCCCCAGTAGTTAGGATAGTCTCTCTCCTTTGACCTAATGACTGTATGTCCCTCTCCCCCGTCATCCCCAGTAGTTAGGATAGTCTCTCTCCTTTGACCTAATGACTTTATGTCCATCGCTCCCGCCATCCCCAGTAGTTAGGATAGCCTCTCTCCTTTGACCTAATGACTTTATGGCCAGCTCCCCCGTCACCCCCAGTAGTTAGGATAGCCTCTCTCCTTTGACCTAATGACTTTATGTCCATCGCTCCCGCCATCCCCAGTAGTTAGGATAGCCTCTCTCCTTTGACCTAATGACTTTATGGCCAGCTCCCCCGTCACCCCCAGTAGTTAGGATAGCCTCTCTCCTTTGACCTAATGACTTTATGTCCATCTCCCCCGTCATCCCCAGTAGTTAGGATAGCCTCTCTCCTTTGACCTAATGACTTTATGTCCAGCTCCCCCGTCAACCCCAGTAGTTAGGATAGCCTTTCTCCTTTGACCTAATGACTTTATGTCCATCTCCCCCGTCATCTCCAGTAGTTAGGATAGTCTCTCTCCCCCGTCAACTCCAGTAGTTAGGATAGTCTCTCTCCTTTGACCTAATGACTTTATGTCCATCGCTCCCGCCATCCCCAGTAGTTAGCATAGTCTCTCTCCTTTGACCTAATGACTTTATGTCCATCGCTCCCGCCATCCCCATTAGTTAGGATAGTCTCTCTTCTTTGACCTAATGAAGTTATGTCCATCTCCCCTGCCATCCCCAGTACTTAGGATAGTCTCTCTCCTTTGACCTAATGACTTTATGTCCATCTCCCCCGTCATCTCCAGTAGTTAGGATAGTCTCTCTCCTTTGATCTAATGACTTTATGTCCATCGCTCCCGCCATCCCCAGTAGTTAGTATAGTCTCTCTCCTTTGACCTAATGACTTTATGTCCATCGCTCCCGCCATCCCCATTAGTTAGGATAGTCTCTCTCCTTTGACCTAGTGAATTTATGTCCATCTCCCCTGCCATCCCCAGTTCTTAGGACAGTCTCTCTCCTTTGACCTAATGACTTTATGTCCATCGCTCCCGCCATCCCCAGTAGTTAGGATAGTCTCTCTCCTTTGACCTAATTACTTTACGTCCATCGCTCCCGCCATCCCCAGTAGTTAGGATAGCCTCTCTCCTTTGACCTAATGACTTTATGTCCATCTCCCCCGTCATCCCCAGTAGTTAGGATAGTCTCTCTCCTTTGACTTAATGACTTTATGTCCATCGCTCCAGCCATCCCCAATAGTTAGGATAGCCTCTCTCCTTTGACCTAATGACTTTATGCCCATCTCCCCCGTCATCCACAGTAGTTAGGATAGCCTCTCTCCTTTGACCTAATGACTTTATGGCCATCTCCCCCGTCATCCCCAGTAGTTAGGATAGTCTCTCTCCTCTGACCTAATGACTTTATCTCCATCGCTCCTGCCATCCCGAGTAGTTAGGATAGTCTCTCTCCTTTGACCTAATGACTTTATGTCCAGCTCCCCCACCATCCCCAGTAGTTAGGATAGCCTCTCTCCTTTGACCTAATGACTTTATGCCGATCTCCCCCGTCATCCCCAGTAGTTAGGATAGTCTCTCTCCTTTGACCTAATGACTTTATGTCCAGCTCCCCGTCAGCCCCAGTAGTTAGGATAGTCTCTCTCCTTTGACCTAATGACTTTATGTCCATCGCTCCCGCCATCCCCAGTAGTTAGGATAGTCTCTCTCCTTTGACCTAATGACTTTATGTCCAGCTCCCCCGCCATCCCCAGTAGTTAGGATAGCCTCTCTCCTTTGACCTAATGACTTTATGTCCATCGCTCCCGCCATCCCCAGTAGTTAGGATAGTCTCTCTCCTTTGACCTAATGACTGTATGTCCCTCTCCCCCGTCATCCCCAGTAGTTAGGATAGTCTCTCTCCTTTGACCTAATGACTTTATGTCCATCGCTCCCGCCATCCCCAGTAGTTAGGATAGCCTCTCTCCTTTGACCTAATGACTTTATGGCCAGCTCCCCCGTCACCCCCAGTAGTTAGGATAGCCTCTCTCCTTTGACCTAATGACTTTATGTCCATCGCTCCCGCCATCCCCAGTAGTTAGGATAGCCTCTCTCCTTTGACCTAATGACTTTATGGCCAGCTCCCCCGTCACCCCCAGTAGTTAGGATAGCCTCTCTCCTTTGACCTAATGACTTTATGTCCATCTCCCCCGTCATCCCCAGTAGTTAGGATAGCCTCTCTCCTTTGACCTAATGACTTTATGTCCAGCTCCCCCGTCAACCCCAGTAGTTAGGATAGCCTTTCTCCTTTGACCTAATGACTTTATGTCCATCTCCCCCGTCATCTCCAGTAGTTAGGATAGTCTCTCTCCCCCGTCAACTCCAGTAGTTAGGATAGTCTCTCTCCTTTGACCTAATGACTTTATGTCCATCGCTCCCGCCATCCCCAGTAGTTAGCATAGTCTCTCTCCTTTGACCTAATGACTTTATGTCCATCGCTCCCGCCATCCCCATTAGTTAGGATAGTCTCTCTTCTTTGACCTAATGAAGTTATGTCCATCTCCCCTGCCATCCCCAGTACTTAGGATAGTCTCTCTCCTTTGACCTAATGACTTTATGTCCATCGCTCCCGCCATCCCCAGTAGTTAGGATAGTCTCTCTCCTTTGACCTAATTACTTTACGTCCATCGCTCCCCCCATCCCCAGTAGTTAGGATAGCCTCTCTCCTTTGACCTAATGACTTTATGTCCATCTCCCCCGTCATCCCCAGTAGTTAGGATAGTCTCTCTCCTTTGACTTAATGACTTTATGTCCATCGCTCCCGCCATCCCCAATAGTTAGGATAGCCTCTCTCCTTTGACCTAATGACTTTATGGCCATCTCCCCCGTCATCCCCAGTAGTTAGGATAGTCTCTCTCCTTTGACCTAATGACTTTATGTCCATCTCCCCCGTCATCCCCAGTAGTTAGGATAGTCTCTCTCCTTTGACCTAATGACTTTATGTCCATCTCCCCCGTCATCCCCAGTAGTTAGGATAGTCTCTCTCCTTTGACCTAATTACTTTACGTCCATCGCTCCCCCCATCCCCAGTAGTTAGGATAGCCTCTCTCCTTTGACCTAATGACTTTATGTCCATCGCTCCCGCCATCCCCAGTAGTTAGGATAGCCTCTCTCCTTTGACCTAATGACTTTATGGCCAGCTCCCCCGTCACCCCCAGTAGTTAGGATAGCCTCTCTCCTTTGACCTAATGACTTTATGTCCATCTCCCCCGTCATCCCCAGTAGTTAGGATAGCCTCTCTCCTTTGACCTAATGACTTTATGTCCAGCTCCCCCGTCAACCCCAGTAGTTAGGATAGCCTCTCTCCTTTGACCTAATGACTTTATGTCCATCTCCCCCGTCATCTCCAGTAGTTAGGATAGTCTCTCTCCCCCGTCAACTCCAGTAGTTAGGATAGTCTCTCTCCTTTGACCTAATGACTTTATGTCCATCGCTCCCGCCATCCCCAGTAGTTAGCATAGTCTCTCTCCTTTGACCTAATGACTTTATGTCCATCGCTCCCGCCATCCCCATTAGTTAGGATAGTCTCTCTCCTTTGACCTAATGAATTTATGTCCATCTCCCCTGCCATCCCCAGTACTTAGGATAGTCTCTCTCCTTTGACCTAATGACTTTATGTCCATCGCTCCCGCCATCCCCAGTAGTTAGGATAGTCTCTCTCCTTTGACCTAATTACTTTACGTTCATCGCTCCCCCCATCCCCAGTAGTTAGGATAGCCTCTCTCCTTTGACCTAATGACTTTATGTCCATCTCCCCCGTCATCCCCAGTAGTTAGGATAGTCTCTCTCCTTTGACTTAATGACTTTATGTCCATCGCTCCCGCCATCCCCAATAGTTAGGATAGCCTCTCTCCTTTGACCTAATGACTTTATGGCCATCTCCCCCGTCATCCCCAGTAGTTAGGATAGTCTCTCTCCTTTGACCTAATGACTTTATGTCCAGCTCCCCCTTCAGCCCCAGTAGTTAGGATAGTCTCTCTCCTTTGACCTAATGACTTTATGTCCATCTCCCCCGTCATCCCCAGTAGTTAGGATAGTCTCTCTCCTTTGACCTAATGACTTTATGTCCATCTCCCCCGTCATCCCCAGTAGTTAGGATAGTCTCTCTCCTTTGACCTAATTACTTTACGTCCATCGCTCCCCCCATCCCCAGTAGTTAGGATAGCCTCTCTCCTTTGACCTAATGACTTTATGTCCATCTCCCCCGTCATCCCCAGTAGTTAGGATAGTCTCTCTCCTTTGACTTAATGACTTTATGTCCATCGCTCCCGCCATCCCCAATAGTTAGGATAGCCTCTCTCCTTTGACCTAATGACTTTATGGCCATCTCCCCCGTCATCCCCAGTAGTTAGGATAGTCTCTCTCCTTTGACCTAATGACTTTATGTCCAGCTCCCCCGTCAGCCCCAGTAGTTAGGATAGTCTCTCTCCTTTGACCTAATGACTTTATGTCCATCTCCCCCGTCATCCCCAGTAGTTAGGATAGTCTCTCTCCTTTGACTTAATGACTTTATGTCCATCGCTCCCGCCATCCCCAATAGTTAGGATAGCCTCTCTCCTTTGACCTAATGACTTTATGCCCATCTCCCCCGTCATCCCCAGTAGTTAGGATAGCCTCTCTCCTTTGACCTAATGACTTTATGGCCATCTCCCCCGTCATCCCCAGTAGGTCTCTCTCCTTTGATCTAATGACTTTATGTCCCTCTCCCCCGTCATCCCCAGTAGTTAGGATAGCCTCTCTCCTTTGACCTAATGACTTTATATCCAGCTCCCCCACCATCCCCAGTAGTTAGGATAGCCTCTCTCCTTTGACCTAATGACTTTATGTCCATCTCCCCTGTCATCCCCAGTAGTTAGGATAGTCTCTCTCCTTTGACCTAATGACTTCATCTCAATCGCTCCCGCCATCCCGAGTAGTTAGGATAGTCTCTCTCCTTTGACCTAATGACTTTATGTCCAGCTCCCCCGCCATCCCCAGTAGTTAGGATAGCCTCTCTCCTTTGACCTAATGACTTTATGTCCATCGCTCCCGCCATCCCCAGTAGTTAGGATAGTCTCTCTCCTTTGACCTAATGACTTTATGGCCATCTCCCCCGTCATCCCCAGTAGTTAGGATAGTCTCTCTCCTTTGACCTAATGACTTTATGTCCAGCTCCCCCGTCAGCCCCAGTAGTTAGGATAGTCTCTCTCCTTTGACCTAATGACTTTATGTCCATCTCCCCCGTCATCCCCAGTAGTTAGGATAGTCTCTCTCCTTTGACCTAATGACTTTATGTCCATCTCCCCCGTCATCCCCAGTAGTTAGGATAGTCTCTCTCCTTTGACCTAATTACTTTACGTCCATCGCTCCCCCCATCCCCAGTAGTTAGGATAGCCTCTCTCCTTTGACCTAATGACTTTATGTCCATCGCTCCCGCCATCCCCAGTAGTTAGGATAGCCTCTCTCCTTTGACCTAATGACTTTATGGCCAGCTCCCCCGTCACCCCCAGTAGTTAGGATAGCCTCTCTCCTTTGACCTAATGACTTCATGTCCATCTCCCCCGTCATCCCCAGTAGTTAGGATAGCCTCTCTCCTTTGACCTAATGACTTTATGTCCAGCTCCCCCGTCAACCCCAGTAGTTAGGATAGCCTCTCTCCTTTGACCTAATGACTTTATGTCCATCTCCCCCGTCATCTCCAGTAGTTAGGATAGTCTCTCTCCCCCGTCAACTCCAGTAGTTAGGATAGTCTCTCTCCTTTGACCTAATGACTTTATGTCCATCGCTCCCGCCATCCCCAGTAGTTAGCATAGTCTCTCTCCTTTGACCTAATGACTTTATGTCCATCGCTCCCGCCATCCCCATTAGTTAGGATAGTCTCTCTCCTTTGACCTAATGAATTTATGTCCATCTCCCCTGCCATCCCCAGTACTTAGGATAGTCTCTCTCCTTTGACCTAATGACTTTATGTCCATCGCTCCTGCCATCCCCAGTAGTTAGGATAGTCTCTCTCCTTTGACCTAATTACTTTACGTTCATCGCTCCCCCCATCCCCAGTAGTTAGGATAGCCTCTCTCCTTTGACCTAATGACTTTATGTCCATCTCCCCCGTCATCCCCAGTAGTTAGGATAGTCTCTCTCCTTTGACTTAATGACTTTATGTCCATCGCTCCCGCCATCCCCAATAGTTAGGATAGCCTCTCTCCTTTGACCTAATGACTTTATGGCCATCTCCCCCGTCATCCCCAGTAGTTAGGATAGTCTCTCTCCTTTGACCTAATGACTTTATGTCCAGCTCCCCCGTCAGCCCCAGTAGTTAGGATAGTCTCTCTCCTTTGACCTAATGACTTTATGTCCATCTCCCCCGTCATCCCCAGTAGTTAGGAAAGTCTCTCTCCTTTGACCTAATGACTTTATGTCCATCTCCCCCGTCATCCCCAGTAGTTAGGATAGTCTCTCTCCTTTGACCTAATTACTTTACGTCCATCGCTCCCCCCATCCCCAGTAGTTAGGATAGCCTCTCTCCTTTGACCTAATGACTTTATGTCCATCTCCCCCGTCATCCCCAGTAGTTAGGATAGTCTCTCTCCTTTGACTTAATGACTTTATGTCCATCGCTCCCGCCATCCCCAATAGTTAGGATAGCCTCTCTCCTTTGACCTAATGACTTTATGGCCATCTCCCCCGTCATCCCCAGTAGTTAGGATAGTCTCTCTCCTTTGACCTAATGACTTTATGTCCAGCTCCCCCGTCAGCCCCAGTAGTTAGGATAGTCTCTCTCCTTTGACCTAATGACTTTATGTCCATCTCCCCCGTCATTCCCAGTAGTTAGGATAGCCTCTCTCCTTTGACCTAATGACTTTATGTCCATCGTTCCCGCCATCCCCAGTAGTTAGGATAGTCTCTCTCCTTTGACCGAATGACTTTATGTCCATCGCTCCCGCCATCCCCAGTAGTTAGGATAGCCTCTCTCCTTTGACCTAATGACTTTATGTCCATCTCCCCCGTCATCCCCAGTAGTTAGCATAGTCTCTCTCCTTTGACCTAATGACTTTATGTCTATCGCTCCCGCCATCCCCAGTAGTTAGGATTGTCTCTCTCCTTTGACCTAATGACTTTATGTCCATCTCCCCTGTCATCCCCAGTAGTTAGGATAGTCTCTCTCCTTTGACCTAATGACTTTATGTCCATCGCTCCCGCCATCCCCAGTAGTTAGGATAGTCTCTCTCCTTTGACCTAATGACTTTATGTCCATCGCTCCCGCCATCCCCAGTAGTTAGGATAGTCTTTCTCCTTTGACTTAATGAATTCAGGTCCATCTCCCCTGCCATCCCCAGTACTTAGGATAGTCTCTCTCCTTTGACCTAATTACTTTACGTCCATCGCTCCCGCCATCCCCAGTAGTTAGGATAGTCTCTCTCCTTTGACCTAATGACTTTATGTCCATCTCCCCCGTCATCCCCAGTAGTTAGGATAGTCTCTCTCCTTTGACTTAATGACTTTATGTCCATCGCTCCCGCCATCCCCAGTAGTTAGGATAGCCTCTCTCCTTTGACCTACTGATTTATGTCCATCTCCCCCGTCATCCCCAGTAGTTAGGATAGTCTCTCTCCATTGACCTAATGACTTTATGTCCATCGCTCCCGCCATCCCCAGTAGTTAGGATAGTCTCTCTCCTTTGACCTAATGACTTTATGTCCAGCTCCCCAATCACCTCCAGTAGTTAGGATAGTATCTCTCCTTTGACCTAATGACTTTATGTCCAGCTCCCCCGTCACCCCCAGTAGTTAGGATAGTCTCTCTCCTTTGACCTAATGACTTTATGTCCATCTCCCTCGTCATCCCCAGTAGTTAGGATAGCCTCTCTCCTTTGACCTAATGACTTTATGTCCAGCTCCCCCGTCAACCCCAGTAGTTAGGATAGCCTCTCTCCTTTGACCTAATGACTTTATGTCCATCTCCCCCGTCATCTCCAGTAGTTAGGATAGTCTCTCTCCTTTGACCTAATGACTTTATGTCCATCTCCCCCGTCATCTCCAGTAGTTAGGATAGTCTCTCTCCTTTGATCTAATGACTTTATGTCCATCGCTCCCGCCATCCCCAGTAGTTAGCATAGTCTCTCTCCTTTGACCTAATGACTTTATGTCCATCGCTCCCGCCATCCCCATTAGTTAGGGTAGTCTCTCTCCTTTGACCTAGTGAATTTATGTCCATCTCCCCTGCCATTCCCAGTACTTAAGATAGTCTCTCTCCTTTGACCTAATGACTTTATGTCCATCGCTCCCGCCATCCCCAGTAGTTAGGATAGTCTCTCTCCTTTGACCTAATTACTTTACGTCCATCGCTCCCGCCATCCCCAGTAGTTAGGATAGCCTCTCTCCTTTGACCTAATGACTTTATGTCCATCTCCCCCGTCATCCCCAGTAGTTAGGATAGTCTCTCTCCTTTGACTTAATGACTTTATGTCCATCGCTCCCGCCATCCCCAATAGTTAGGATAGCCTCTCTCCTTTGACCTAATGACTTTATGCCCATCTCCCCCGTCATCCCCAGTAGTTAGGATAGCCTCTCCCCTTTGACCTAATGACTTTATGGCCATCTCCCCCGTCATCCCCAGTAGTTAGGATAGTCTCTCTCCTTTGACCTAATGACTTTATCTCCATCGCTCCTGCCATCCCGAGTAGTTAATATAGTCTCTCTCCTTTGACCTAATGACTTTATGTCCAGCTCCCCCACCATCCCCAGTAGTTAGGATAGCCTCTCTCCTTTGACCTAATGACTTTATGCCCATCTCCCCCGTCATCCCCAGTAGTTAGGATAGTCTCTCTCCTTTGACCTAATGACTTTATGTCCAGCTCCCCCGTCAGCCCCAGTAGTTAGGATAGTCTCTCTCCTTTGACCTAATGACTTTATGTCCATCGCTCCCGCCATCCCCAGTAGTTAGGATAGTCTCTCTCCTTTGACCTAATGACTTTATGTCCAGCTCCCCCGCCATCCCCAGTAGTTAGGATAGCCTCTCTCCTTTGACCTAATGACTTTATGTCCATCGCTCCCGCCATCCCCAGTAGTTAGGATAGTCTCTCTCCTTTGACCTAATGACTGTATGTCCCTCTCCCCCGTCATCCCCAGTAGTTAGGATAGTCTCTCTCCTTTGACCTAATGACTTTATGTCCATCGCTCCCGCCATCCCCAGTAGTTAGGATAGCCTCTCTCCTTTGACCTAATGACTTTATGGCCAGCTCCCCCATCACCCCCAGTAGTTAGGATAGCCTCTCTCCTTTGACCTAATGACTTTATGTCCATCGCTCCCACCATCCCCAGTAGTTAGGATAGCCTCTCTCCTTTGACCTAATGACTTTATGGCCAGCTCCCCCGTCACCCCCAGTAGTTAGGATAGCCTCTCTCCTTTGACCTAATGACTTTATGTCCATCTCCCCCGTCATCCCCAGTAGTTAGGATAGCCTCTCTCCTTTGACCTAATGACTTTATGTCCAGCTCCCCCGTCAACCCCAGTAGTTAGGATAGCCTCTCTCCTTTGACCTAATGACTTTATGTCCATCTCCCCCGTCATCTCCAGTAGTTAGGATAGTCTCTCTCCCCCGTCAACTCCAGTAGTTAGGATAGTCTCTCTCCTTTGACCTAATGACTTTATGTCCATCGCTCCCGCCATCCCCAGTAGTTAGCATAGTCTCTCTCCTTTGACCTAATGACTTTATGTCCATCGCTCCCGCCATCCCCATTAGTTAGGATAGTCTCTCTCCTTTGACCTAATGAATTTATGTCCATCTCCCCTGCCATCCCCAGTACTTAGGATAGTCTCTCTCCTTTGACCTAATGACTTTATGTCCATCGCTCCCGCCATCCCCAGTAGTTAGCATAGTCTCTCTCCTTTGACCTAATGACTTTATGTCCATCGCTCCCGCCATCCCCATTAGTTAGGATAGTCTCTCTCCTTTGACCTAGTGAATTTATGTCCATCTCCCCTGCCATCCCCAGTACTTAGGATAGTCTCTCTCCTTTGACCTAATGACTTTATGTCCATCGCTCCCGCCATCCCCAGTAGTTAGGATAGTCTCTCTCCTTTGACCTAATTACTTTACGTCCATCGCTCCCGCCATCCCCAGTAGTTAGGATAGCCTCTCTCCTTTGACCTAATGACTTTATGTCCATCTCCCCCGTCATCCCCAGTAGTTAGGATAGTCTCTCTCCTTTGACTTAATGACTTTATGTCCATCGCTCCCGCCATCCCCAATAGTTAGGATAGCCTCTCTCCTTTGACCTAATGACTTTATGCCCATCTCCCCCGTCATCCCCAGTAGTTAGGATAGCCTCTCTCCTTTGACCTAATGACTTTATGGCCATCTCCCCGTCATCCCCAGTAGTTAGGATAGTCTCTCTCCTTTGACCTAATGACTTTATCTCCATCACTCCTGCCATCCCGAGTAGTTAGGATAGTCTCTCTCCTTTGACCTAATGACTTTATGTCCAGCTCCCCCACCATCCCCAGTAGTTAGGATAGCCTCTCTCCTTTGACCTAATGACTTTATGCCCATCTCCCCCGTCATCCCCAGTAGTTAGGATAGTCTCTCTCCTTTGACCTAATGACTTTATGTCCAGCTCCCCCGTCAGCCCCAGTAGTTAGGATAGTCTCTCTCCTTTGACCTAATGACTTTATGTCCATCGCTCCCGCCATCCCCAGTAGTTAGGATAGTCTCTCTCCTTTGACCTAATGACTTTATGTCCAGCTCCCCCGCCATCCCCAGTAGTTAGGATAGCCTCTCTCCTTTGACCTAATGACTTTATGTCCATCTCTCCCGCCATCCCCAGTAGTTAGGATAGTCTCTCTCCTTTGACCTAATGACTGTATGTCCCTCTCCCCCGTCATCCCCAGTAGTTAGGATAGTCTCTCTCCTTTGACCTAATGACTTTATGTCCATCGCTCCCGCCATCCCCAGTAGTTAGGATAGCCTCTCTCCTTTTACCTAATGACTTTATGGCCAGCTCCCCCGTCACCCCCAGTAGTTAGGATAGCCTCTCTCCTTTGACCTAATGACTTTATGTCCATCGCTCCCGCCATCCCCAATAGTTAGGATAGCCTCTCTCCTTTGACCTAATGACTTTATGGCCAGCTCCCCCGTCACCCCCAGTAGTTAGGATAGCCTCTCTCCTTTGACCTAATGACTTTATGTCCATCTCCCCCGTCATCCCCAGTAGTTAGGATAGCCTCTCTCCTTTGACCTAAAGACTTTATGTCCAGCTCCCCCGTCAACCCCAGTAGTTAGGATAGCCTCTCTCCTTTGACCTAATGACTTTATGTCCATCTCCCCCGTCATCTCCAGTAGTTAGGATAGTCTCTCTCCCCCGTCAACTCCAGTAGTTAGGATAGTCTCTCTCCTTTGACCTAATGACTTTATGTCCATCGCTCCCGCCATCCCCAGTAGTTAGCATAGTCTCTCTCCTTTGACCTAATGACTTTATGTCCATCGCTCCCGCCATCCCCATTAGTTAGGATAGTCTCTCTCCTTTGACCTAATGAATTTATGTCCATCTCCCCTGCCATCCCCAGTACTTAGGATAGTCTCTCTCCTTTGACCTAATGACTTTATGTCCATCGCTCCCGCCATCCCCAGTAGTTAGGATAGTCTCTCTCCTTTGACCTAATTACTTTACGTCCATCGCTCCCCCCATCCCCAGTAGTTAGCATAGTCTCTCTCCTTTGACCTAATGACTTTATGTCCATCGCTCCCGCCATCCCCAGTAGTTAGGATAGCCTCTCTCCTTTGACCTAATGACTTTATGGCCAGCTCCCCCGTCACCCCCAGTAGTTAGGATAGCCTCTCTCCTTTGACCTAATGACTTTATGTCCATCGCTCCCGCCATCCCCAGTAGTTAGGATAGCCTCTCTCCTTTGACCTAATGACTTTATGGCCAGCTCCCCCGTCACCCCCAGTAGTTAGGATAGCCTCTCTCCTTTGACCTAATGACTTTATGTCCATCTCCCCCGTCATCCCCAGTAGTTAGGATAGCCTCTCTCCTTTGACCTAATGACTTTATGTCCAGCTCCCCCGTCAACCCCAGTAGTTAGGATAGCCTTTCTCCTTTGACCTAATGACTTTATGTCCATCTCCCCCGTCATCTCCAGTAGTTAGGATAGTCTCTCTCCCCCGTCAACTCCAGTAGTTAGGATAGTCTCTCTCCTTTGACCTAATGACTTTATGTCCATCGCTCCCGCCATCCCCAGTAGTTAGCATAGTCTCTCTCCTTTGACCTAATGACTTTATGTCCATCGCTCCCGCCATCCCCATTAGTTAGGATAGTCTCTCTTCTTTGACCTAATGAAGTTATGTCCATCTCCCCTGCCATCCCCAGTACTTAGGATAGTCTCTCTCCTTTGACCTAATGACTTTATGTCCATCGCTCCCGCCATCCCCAGTAGTTAGGATAGTCTCTCTCCTTTGACCTAATTACTTTACGTCCATCGCTCCCCCCATCCCCAGTAGTTAGGATAGCCTCTCTCCTTTGACCTAATGACTTTATGTCCATCTCCCCCGTCATCCCCAGTAGTTAGGATAGTCTCTCTCCTTTGACTTAATGACTTTATGTCCATCGCTCCCGCCATCCCCAATAGTTAGGATAGCCTCTCTCCTTTGACCTAATGACTTTATGGCCATCTCCCCCGTCATCCCCAGTAGTTAGGATAGTCTCTCTCCTTTGACCTAATGACTTTATGTCCAGCTCCCCCGTCAGCCCCAGTAGTTAGGATAGTCTCTCTCCTTTGACCTAATGACTTTATGTCCATCTCCCCCGTCATCCCCAGTAGTTAGGATAGTCTCTCTCCTTTGACCTAATGACTTTATGTCCATCTCCCCCGTCATCCCCAGTAGTTAGGATAGTCTCTCTCCTTTGACCTAATTACTTTACGTCCATCGCTCCCCCCATCCCCAGTAGTTAGGATAGCCTCTCTCCTTTGACCTAATGACTTTATGTCCATCGCTCCCGCCATCCCCAGTAGTTAGGATAGCCTCTCTCCTTTGACCTAATGACTTTATGGCCAGCTCCCCCGTCACCCCCAGTAGTTAGGATAGCCTCTCTCCTTTGACCTAATGACTTTATGTCCATCTCCCCCGTCATCCCCAGTAGTTAGGATAGCCTCTCTCCTTTGACCTAATGACTTTATGTCCAGCTCCCCCGTCAACCCCAGTAGTTAGGATAGCCTCTCTCCTTTGACCTAATGACTTTATGTCCATCTCCCCCGTCATCTCCAGTAGTTAGGATAGTCTCTCTCCCCCGTCAACTCCAGTAGTTAGGATAGTCTCTCTCCTTTGACCTAATGACTTTATGTCCATCGCTCCCGCCATCCCCAGTAGTTAGCATAGTCTCTCTCCTTTGACCTAATGACTTTATGTCCATCGCTCCCGCCATCCCCATTAGTTAGGATAGTCTCTCTCCTTTGACCTAATGAATTTATGTCCATCTCCCCTGCCATCCCCAGTACTTAGGATAGTCTCTCTCCTTTGACCTAATGACTTTATGTCCATCGCTCCCGCCATCCCCAGTAGTTAGGATAGTCTCTCTCCTTTGACCTAATTACTTTACGTTCATCGCTCCCCCCATCCCCAGTAGTTAGGATAGCCTCTCTCCTTTGACCTAATGACTTTATGTCCATCTCCCCCGTCATCCCCAGTAGTTAGGATAGTCTCTCTCCTTTGACTTAATGACTTTATGTCCATCGCTCCCGCCATCCCCAATAGTTAGGATAGCCTCTCTCCTTTGACCTAATGACTTTATGGCCATCTCCCCCGTCATCCCCAGTAGTTAGGATAGTCTCTCTCCTTTGACCTAATGACTTTATGTCCAGCTCCCCCTTCAGCCCCAGTAGTTAGGATAGTCTCTCTCCTTTGACCTAATGACTTTATGTCCATCTCCCCCGTCATCCCCAGTAGTTAGGATAGTCTCTCTCCTTTGACCTAATGACTTTATGTCCATCTCCCCCGTCATCCCCAGTAGTTAGGATAGTCTCTCTCCTTTGACCTAATTACTTTACGTCCATCGCTCCCCCCATCCCCAGTAGTTAGGATAGCCTCTCTCCTTTGACCTAATGACTTTATGTCCATCTCCCCCGTCATCCCCAGTAGTTAGGATAGTCTCTCTCCTTTGACTTAATGACTTTATGTCCATCGCTCCCGCCATCCCCAATAGTTAGGATAGCCTCTCTCCTTTGACCTAATGACTTTATGGCCATCTCCCCCGTCATCCCCAGTAGTTAGGATAGTCTCTCTCCTTTGACCTAATGACTTTATGTCCAGCTCCCCCGTCAGCCCCAGTAGTTAGGATAGTCTCTCTCCTTTGACCTAATGACTTTATGTCCATCTCCCCCGTCATCCCCAGTAGTTAGGATAGTCTCTCTCCTTTGACTTAATGACTTTATGTCCATCGCTCCCGCCATCCCCAATAGTTAGGATAGCCTCTCTCCTTTGACCTAATGACTTTATGCCCATCTCCCCCGTCATCCCCAGTAGTTAGGATAGCCTCTCTCCTTTGACCTAATGACTTTATGGCCATCTCCCCCGTCATCCCCAGTAGGTCTCTCTCCTTTGATCTAATGACTTTATGTCCCTCTCCCCCGTCATCCCCAGTAGTTAGGATAGCCTCTCTCCTTTGACCTAATGACTTTATATCCAGCTCCCCCACCATCCCCAGTAGTTAGGATAGCCTCTCTCCTTTGACCTAATGACTTTATGTCCATCTCCCCTGTCATCCCCAGTAGTTAGGATAGTCTCTCTCCTTTGACCTAATGACTTCATCTCAATCGCTCCCGCCATCCCGAGTAGTTAGGATAGTCTCTCTCCTTTGACCTAATGACTTTATGTCCAGCTCCCCCGCCATCCCCAGTAGTTAGGATAGCCTCTCTCCTTTGACCTAATGACTTTATGTCCATCGCTCCCGCCATCCCCAGTAGTTAGGATAGTCTCTCTCCTTTGACCTAATGACTTTATGGCCATCTCCCCCGTCATCCCCAGTAGTTAGGATAGTCTCTCTCCTTTGACCTAATGACTTTATGTCCAGCTCCCCCGTCAGCCCCAGTAGTTAGGATAGTCTCTCTCCTTTGACCTAATGACTTTATGTCCATCTCCCCCGTCATCCCCAGTAGTTAGGATAGTCTCTCTCCTTTGACCTAATGACTTTATGTCCATCTCCCCCGTCATCCCCAGTAGTTAGGATAGTCTCTCTCCTTTGACCTAATTACTTTACGTCCATCGCTCCCCCCATCCCCAGTAGTTAGGATAGCCTCTCTCCTTTGACCTAATGACTTTATGTCCATCGCTCCCGCCATCCCCAGTAGTTAGGATAGCCTCTCTCCTTTGACCTAATGACTTTATGGCCAGCTCCCCCGTCACCCCCAGTAGTTAGGATAGCCTCTCTCCTTTGACCTAATGACATTATGTCCATCTCCCCCGTCATCCCCAGTAGTTAGGATAGCCTCTCTCCTTTGACCTAATGACTTTATGTCCAGCTCCCCCGTCAACCCCAGTAGTTAGGATAGCCTCTCTCCTTTGACCTAATGACTTTATGTCCATCTCCCCCGTCATCTCCAGTAGTTAGGATAGTCTCTCTCCCCCGTCAACTCCAGTAGTTAGGATAGTCTCTCTCCTTTGACCTAATGACTTTATGTCCATCGCTCCCGCCATCCCCAGTAGTTAGCATAGTCTCTCTCCTTTGACCTAATGACTTTATGTCCATCGCTCCCACCATCCCCATTAGTTAGGATAGTCTCTCTCCTTTGACCTAATGAATTTATGTCCATCTCCCCTGCCATCCCCAGTACTTAGGATAGTCTCTCTCCTTTGACCTAATGACTTTATGTCCATCGCTCCTGCCATCCCCAGTAGTTAGGATAGTCTCTCTCCTTTGACCTAATTACTTTACGTTCATCGCTCCCCCCATCCCCAGTAGTTAGGATAGCCTCTCTCCTTTGACCTAATGACTTTATGTCCATCTCCCCCGTCATCCCCAGTAGTTAGGATAGTCTCTCTCCTTTGACTTAATGACTTTATGTCCATCGCTCCCGCCATCCCCAATAGTTAGGATAGCCTCTCTCCTTTGACCTAATGACTTTATGGCCATCTCCCCCGTCATCCCCAGTAGTTAGGATAGTCTCTCTCCTTTGACCTAATGACTTTATGTCCAGCTCCCCCGTCAGCCCCAGTAGTTAGGATAGTCTCTCTCCTTTGACCTAATGACTTTATGTCCATCTCCCCCGTCATCCCCAGTAGTTAGGAAAGTCTCTCTCCTTTGACCTAATGACTTTATGTCCATCTCCCCCGTCATCCCCAGTAGTTAGGATAGTCTCTCTCCTTTGACCTAATTACTTTACGTCCATCGCTCCCCCCATCCCCAGTAGTTAGGATAGCCTCTCTCCTTTGACCTAATGACTTTATGTCCATCTCCCCCGTCATCCCCAGTAGTTAGGATAGTCTCTCTCCTTTGACTTAATGACTTTATGTCCATCGCTCCCGCCATCCCCAATAGTTAGGATAGCCTCTCTCCTTTGACCTAATGACTTTATGGCCATCTCCCCCGTCATCCCCAGTAGTTAGGATAGTCTCTCTCCTTTGACCTAATGACTTTATGTCCAGCTCCCCCGTCAGCCCCAGTAGTTAGGATAGTCTCTCTCCTTTGACCTAATGACTTTATGTCCATCTCCCCCGTCATTCCCAGTAGTTAGGATAGCCTCTCTCCTTTGACCTAATGACTTTATGTCCATCGTTCCCGCCATCCCCAGTAGTTAGGATAGTCTCTCTCCTTTGACCGAATGACTTTATGTCCATCGCTCCCGCCATCCCCAGTAGTTAGGATAGCCTCTCTCCTTTGACCTAATGACTTTATGTCCATCTCCCCCGTCATCCCCAGTAGTTAGCATAGTCTCTCTCCTTTGACCTAATGACTTTATGTCTATCGCTCCCGCCATCCCCAGTAGTTAGGATTGTCTCTCTCCTTTGACCTAATGACTTTATGTCCATCTCCCCTGTCATCCCCAGTAGTTAGGATAGTCTCTCTCCTTTGACCTAATGACTTTATGTCCATCGCTCCCGCCATCCCCAGTAGTTAGGATAGTCTCTCTCCTTTGACCTAATGA
Source organism: Ambystoma mexicanum (assembly GCF_040938575.1). Lineage (NCBI taxonomy): Eukaryota > Metazoa > Chordata > Amphibia > Caudata > Ambystomatidae > Ambystoma > Ambystoma mexicanum. The sequence continues at coordinate 39,781,526 of NC_090934.1, forward strand.
CTTTATGTCCATCGCTCCCGCCATCCCCAGTAGTTAGGATAGTCTTTCTCCTTTGACTTAATGAATTCAGGTCCATCTCCCCTGCCATCCCCAGTACTTAGGATAGTCTCTCTCCTTTGAACTAATTACTTTACGTCCATCGCTCCCGCCATCCCCAGTAGTTAGGATAGTCTCTCTCCTTTGACCTAATGACTTTATGTCCATCTCCCCCGTCATCCCCAGTAGTTAGGATAGTCTCTCTCCTTTGACTTAATGACTTTATGTCCATCGCTCCCGCCATCCCCAGTAGTTAGGATAGCCTCTCTCCTTTGACCTACTGATTTATGTCCATCTCCCCCGTCATCCCCAGTAGTTAGGATAGTCTCTCTCCATTGACCTAATGACTTTATGTCCATCGCTCCCGCCATCCCCAGTAGTTAGGATAGTCTCTCTCCTTTGACCTAATGACTTTATGTCCAGCTCCCCAATCACCTCCAGTAGTTAGGATAGTATCTCTCCTTTGACCTAATGACTTTATGTCCAGCTCCCCCGTCACCCCCAGTAGTTAGGATAGTCTCTCTCCTTTGACCTAATGACTTTATGTCCATCTCCCTCGTCATCCCCAGTAGTTAGGATAGCCTCTCTCCTTTGACCTAATGACTTTATGTCCAGCTCCCCCGTCAACCCCAGTAGTTAGGATAGCCTCTCTCCTTTGACCTAATGACTTTATGTCCATCTCCCCCGTCATCTCCAGTAGTTAGGATAGTCTCTCTCCTTTGACCTAATGACTTTATGTCCATCTCCCCCGTCATCTCCAGTAGTTAGGATAGTCTCTCTCCTTTGATCTAATGACTTTATGTCCATCGCTCCCGCCATCCCCAGTAGTTAGCATAGTCTCTCTCCTTTGACCTAATGACTTTATGTCCATCGCTCCCGCCATCCCCATTAGTTAGGGTAGTCTCTCTCCTTTGACCTAGTGAATTTATGTCCATCTCCCCTGCCATTCCCAGTACTTAAGATAGTCTCTCTCCTTTGACCTAATGACTTTATGTCCATCGCTCCCGCCATCCCCAGTAGTTAGGATAGTCTCTCTCCTTTGACCTAATTACTTTACGTCCATCGCTCCCGCCATCCCCAGTAGTTAGGATAGCCTCTCTCCTTTGACCTAATGACTTTATGTCCATCTCCCCCGTCATCCCCAGTAGTTAGGATAGTCTCTCTCCTTTGACTTAATGACTTTATGTCCATCGCTCCCGCCATCCCCAATAGTTAGGATAGCCTCTCTCCTTTGACCTAATGACTTTATGCCCATCTCCCCCGTCATCCCCAGTAGTTAGGATAGCCTCTCTCCTTTGACCTAATGACTTTATGGCCATCTCCCCCGTCATCCCCAGTAGTTAGGATAGTCTCTCTCCTTTGACCTAATGACTTTATCTCCATCGCTCCTGCCATCCCGAGTAGTTAATATAGTCTCTCTCCTTTGACCTAATGACTTTATGTCCAGCTCCCCCACCATCCCCAGTAGTTAGGATAGCCTCTCTCCTTTGACCTAATGACTTTATGCCCATCTCCCCCGTCATCCCCAGTAGTTAGGATAGTCTCTCTCCTTTGACCTAATGACTTTATGTCCAGCTCCCCCGTCAGCCCCAGTAGTTAGGATAGTCTCTCTCCTTTGACCTAATGACTTTATGTCCATCGCTCCCGCCATCCCCAGTAGTTAGGATAGTCTCTCTCCTTTGACCTAATGACTTTATGTCCAGCTCCCCCGCCATCCCCAGTAGTTAGGATAGCCTCTCTCCTTTGACCTAATGACTTTATGTCCATCGCTCCCGCCATCCCCAGTAGTTAGGATAGTCTCTCTCCTTTGACCTAATGACTGTATGTCCCTCTCCCCCGTCATCCCCAGTAGTTAGGATAGTCTCTCTCCTTTGACCTAATGACTTTATGTCCATCGCTCCCGCCATCCCCAGTAGTTAGGATAGCCTCTCTCCTTTGACCTAATGACTTTATGGCCAGCTCCCCCATCACCCCCAGTAGTTAGGATAGCCTCTCTCCTTTGACCTAATGACTTTATGTCCATCGCTCCCACCATCCCCAGTAGTTAGGATAGCCTCTCTCCTTTGACCTAATGACTTTATGGCCAGCTCCCCCGTCACCCCCAGTAGTTAGGATAGCCTCTCTCCTTTGACCTAATGACTTTATGTCCATCTCCCCCGTCATCCCCAGTAGTTAGGATAGCCTCTCTCCTTTGACCTAATGACTTTATGTCCAGCTCCCCCGTCAACCCCAGTAGTTAGGATAGCCTCTCTCCTTTGACCTAATGACTTTATGTCCATCTCCCCCGTCATCTCCAGTAGTTAGGATAGTCTCTCTCCCCCGTCAACTCCAGTAGTTAGGATAGTCTCTCTCCTTTGACCTAATGACTTTATGTCCATCGCTCCCGCCATCCCCAGTAGTTAGCATAGTCTCTCTCCTTTGACCTAATGACTTTATGTCCATCGCTCCCGCCATCCCCATTAGTTAGGATAGTCTCTCTCCTTTGACCTAATGAATTTATGTCCATCTCCCCTGCCATCCCCAGTACTTAGGATAGTCTCTCTCCTTTGACCTAATGACTTTATGTCCATCGCTCCCGCCATCCCCAGTAGTTAGCATAGTCTCTCTCCTTTGACCTAATGACTTTATGTCCATCGCTCCCGCCATCCCCATTAGTTAGGATAGTCTCTCTCCTTTGACCTAGTGAATTTATGTCCATCTCCCCTGCCATCCCCAGTACTTAGGATAGTCTCTCTCCTTTGACCTAATGACTTTATGTCCATCGCTCCCGCCATCCCCAGTAGTTAGGATAGTCTCTCTCCTTTGACCTAATTACTTTACGTCCATCGCTCCCGCCATCCCCAGTAGTTAGGATAGCCTCTCTCCTTTGACCTAATGACTTTATGTCCATCTCCCCCGTCATCCCCAGTAGTTAGGATAGTCTCTCTCCTTTGACTTAATGACTTTATGTCCATCGCTCCCGCCATCCCCAATAGTTAGGATAGCCTCTCTCCTTTGACCTAATGACTTTATGCCCATCTCCCCCGTCATCCCCAGTAGTTAGGATAGCCTCTCTCCTTTGACCTAATGACTTTATGGCCATCTCCCCGTCATCCCCAGTAGTTAGGATAGTCTCTCTCCTTTGACCTAATGACTTTATCTCCATCACTCCTGCCATCCCGAGTAGTTAGGATAGTCTCTCTCCTTTGACCTAATGACTTTATGTCCAGCTCCCCCACCATCCCCAGTAGTTAGGATAGCCTCTCTCCTTTGACCTAATGACTTTATGCCCATCTCCCCCGTCATCCCCAGTAGTTAGGATAGTCTCTCTCCTTTGACCTAATGACTTTATGTCCAGCTCCCCCGTCAGCCCCAGTAGTTAGGATAGTCTCTCTCCTTTGACCTAATGACTTTATGTCCATCGCTCCCGCCATCCCCAGTAGTTAGGATAGTCTCTCTCCTTTGACCTAATGACTTTATGTCCAGCTCCCCCGCCATCCCCAGTAGTTAGGATAGCCTCTCTCCTTTGACCTAATGACTTTATGTCCATCTCTCCCGCCATCCCCAGTAGTTAGGATAGTCTCTCTCCTTTGACCTAATGACTGTATGTCCCTCTCCCCCGTCATCCCCAGTAGTTAGGATAGTCTCTCTCCTTTGACCTAATGACTTTATGTCCATCGCTCCCGCCATCCCCAGTAGTTAGGATAGCCTCTCTCCTTTGACCTAATGACTTTATGGCCAGCTCCCCCGTCACCCCCAGTAGTTAGGATAGCCTCTCTCCTTTGACCTAATGACTTTATGTCCATCGCTCCCGCCATCCCCAATAGTTAGGATAGCCTCTCTCCTTTGACCTAATGACTTTATGGCCAGCTCCCCCGTCACCCCCAGTAGTTAGGATAGCCTCTCTCCTTTGACCTAATGACTTTATGTCCATCTCCCCCGTCATCCCCAGTAGTTAGGATAGCCTCTCTCCTTTGACCTAAAGACTTTATGTCCAGCTCCCCCGTCAACCCCAGTAGTTAGGATAGCCTCTCTCCTTTGACCTAATGACTTTATGTCCATCTCCCCCGTCATCTCCAGTAGTTAGGATAGTCTCTCTCCCCCGTCAACTCCAGTAGTTAGGATAGTCTCTCTCCTTTGACCTAATGACTTTATGTCCATCGCTCCCGCCATCCCCAGTAGTTAGCATAGTCTCTCTCCTTTGACCTAATGACTTTATGTCCATCGCTCCCGCCATCCCCATTAGTTAGGATAGTCTCTCTCCTTTGACCTAATGAATTTATGTCCATCTCCCCTGCCATCCCCAGTACTTAGGATAGTCTCTCTCCTTTGACCTAATGACTTTATGTCCATCGCTCCCGCCATCCCCAGTAGTTAGGATAGTCTCTCTCCTTTGACCTAATTACTTTACGTCCATCGCTCCCCCCATCCCCAGTAGTTAGCATAGTCTCTCTCCTTTGACCTAATGACTTTATGTCCATCGCTCCCGCCATCCCCAGTAGTTAGGATAGTCTCTCTCCTTTGACCTAATTACTTTACGTCCATCACTCCCGCCATCCCCAGTAGTTAGGATAGTCTCTCTCCTTTGACCTAATGACTTTATGTCCATCGCTCCCGCCATCCCCAGTAGTTAGGATAGCCTCTCTCCTTTGACCTAATGACTTTATGTCCATCTCCCCCGTCATCCCCAGTAGTTAGGATAGCCTCTCTCCTTTGACCTAATGACTTTATGTCCATCTCCCCTATCATCCCCAGTAGTTAGGATAGTCTCTCTCCTTTGACTTAAAGACTTTATGTCCATCGCTCCCGCCATCCCCAGTAGTTAGGATAGCCTCTCTCCTTTGACCTAATGACTTTATGTCCAGCTCGCTCACCATCCCCAGTAGTTAGGATAGCCTCTCTCCTTTGACTTAATGACTTTATGTCCATCTCCCCCGTCATCCCCAGTAGTTAGGATAGTCTCTCTCCTTTGATCTAATGACTTTATGTCCCTCTCCCCCGTCAGCCCCAGTAGTTAGGATAGCCTCTCTCCTTTGACCTAATGACTTTATGCCCATCTCCCCCGTCATTCCCAGTAGTTAGGATAGTCTCTCTCCTTTGATCTAATGACTTTATGTCCCTCTCCCCCGTCATCCCCAGTAGTTAGGATAGTCTCTTTCCTTTGACCTAATGACTTTATGCCCATCTCCCCCGTTATCCCGAGTAGTTTGGATAGTCTCTCTCCTTTGACCTAATGACTTTATGTCCATCGCTCCCGCCATCCCCGTAGTTTCGATAGTCTCTCTCCTTTGACCTAATGACTTTATGTCCATCGCTCCCGCCATCCCCAGTAGTTAGGATAGCCTCTCTCCGTTGACCTAGTGACTTTATGTCCAGCTCCCCCGCCATCCCCAGTAGTTAGGATAGCTCTCTCCTTTGACCTAATGACTTAATGCCCATCTCCCCCGTCATCCCCAGTAGATAGGATAGTCTCTCTCCTTTGACCTAATGACTTTATGTCCATCTCCCCCGTCATCCGCAGTAGTTAGGATAGTCTCTCTCCTTTGACCTAATGACTTTATGTCCATCTCCCCCGTCATCCCCAGTAGTTAGGATAGCCTCTCTCCTTTGACCTAATGACTTTATGTCCAGCTCCCCCGCCATCCCCAGTAGTTAGGATAGCCTCTCTCCTTTACCTAATGACTTTATGTCCATCGATCCCGCCATCCCCAGTATTTAGGATAGCCTCTCTCCTTTGACCTAATGACTTTATATCCATCGCTCCCACCATCCCCAGTAGTTAGGATAGCCTCTCTCCTTTGACCTAATGACTTTATGTCCATCTCCCCCACCATCCCCAGTAGTTAGGATAGTCTCTCTCCTTTCACCTAATGACTTTATGTCCATCACCCCCGTCATCCCCAGTAGTTAGGATAGTCTCTCTCCTTTGACCTAATGACTTTATGTCCATCTCCCCCGTCATCCCCAGTAGTTAGGATAGTCTCTCTCCTTTGACCTAATGACTTTATGTCCCTCTCCCCCGTCATCCCCAGTAGTTAGGATAGTCTCTCTCCTTTGACCTAATGACTTTATGCCCATCATCCCCAGTAGTTAGGATAGTCTCTCTCCTTTGACCTAATGACTTCATGTCCATCTCCCCTGCCATCCCCAGTAGTTAGGATAGCCTCTCTCCTTTGACCTAATGACTTTATGCCCATCTCCCCCATCATCCCCAGTAGTTAGGATAGCCTCTCTCCTTTGACCTAATGACTTTATGTCCATTTCCCCCGTCATCCCCAGTAGTTAGTATAGCCTCTCTCCTTTGACCTAATGACTTTATGTCCATCTCCCCCGTCATCCCCAGTAGTTAGGATAGCCTCTCTCCTTTGACCTAATGACTTTATGTCCATCGTTCCCGCCATCCCCAGTAGTTAGGATAGTCTCTCTCCTTTGACCGAATGACTTTATGTCCATCGCTCCCGCCATCCCCAGTAGTTAGGATAGCCTCTCTCCTTTGACCTAATGACTTTATGTCCATCTCCCCCGTCATCCCCAGTAGTTAGCATAGTCTCTCTCCTTTGACCTAATGACTTTATGTCTATCGCTCCCGCCATCCCCAGTAGTTAGGATTGTCTCTCTCCTTTGACCTAATGACTTTATGTCCATCTCCCCTGTCATCCCCAGTAGTTAGGATAGTCTCTCTCCTTTGACCTAATGACTTTATGTCCATCGCTCCCGCCATCCCCAGTAGTTAGGATAGTCTCTCTCCTTTGACCTAATGACTTTATGTCCATCGCTCCCGCCATCCCCAGTAGTTAGGATAGTCTTTCTCCTTTGACCTAATGAATTCAGGTCCATCTCCCCTGCCATCCCCAGTACTTAGGATAGTCTCTCTCCTTTGACCTAATTACTTTATGTCCATCGCTCCCGCCATCCCCAGTAGTTAGGATAGTCTCTCTCCTTTGACCTAATGACTTTATGTCCATCTCCCCCGTCATCCCCAGTAGTTAGGATAGTCTCTCTCCTTTGACTTAATGACTTTATGTCCATCGCTCCCGCCATCCCCAGTAGTTAGGATAGCCTCTCTCCTTTGACCTACTGATTTATCTCCATCTCCCCCGTCATCCCCAGTAGTTAGGATAGTCTCTCTCCATTGACCTAATGACTTTATGTCCATCGCTCCCGCCATCCCCAGTAGTTAGGATAGTCTCTCTCCTTTGACCTAATGACTTTATGTCCATCTCCCCCTGTCATCCCCAGTAGTTAGGATAGTCTCTCTCCTTTGACCTAATGACTTTATGTCCAGCTCCCCCGTCACCTCCAGTAGTTAGGATAGTATCTCTCCTTTGACCTAATGACTTTATGTCCAGCTCCCCCGTCACCCCCAGTAGTTAGGATAGTCTCTCTCCTTTGACCTAATGACTTTATGTCATCTCCCTCGTCATCCCCAGTAGTTAGGATAGCCTCTCTCCTTTGACCTAATGACTTTATGTCCAGCTCCCCCGTCAACCCCAGTAGTTAGGATAGCCTCTCTCCTTTGACCTAATGACTTTATGTCCATCTCCCCCGTCATCTCCAGTAGTTAGGATAGTCTCTCTCCTTTGATCTAATGACTTTATGTCCATCGCTCCCGCCATCCCCAGTAGTTAGTATAGTCTCTCTCCTTTGACCTAATGACTTTATGTCCATCGCTCCCGCCATCCCCATTAGTTAGGATAGTCTCTCTCCTTTGACCTAGTGAATTTATGTCCATCTCCCCTGCCATCCCCAGTTCTTAGGACAGTCTCTCTCCTTTGACCTAATGACTTTATGTCCATCGCTCCCGCCATCCCCAGTAGTTAGGATAGTCTCTCTCCTTTGACCTAATTACTTTACGTCCATCGCTCCCGCCATCCCCAGTAGTTAGGATAGCCTCTCTCCTTTGACCTAATGACTTTATGTCCATCTCCCCCGTCATCCCCAGTAGTTAGGATAGTCTCTCTCCTTTGACTTAATGACTTTATGTCCATCGCTCCAGCCATCCCCAATAGTTAGGATAGCCTCTCTCCTTTGACCTAATGACTTTATGCCCATCTCCCCCGTCATCCACAGTAGTTAGGATAGCCTCTCTCCTTTGACCTAATGACTTTATGGCCATCTCCCCCGTCATCCCCAGTAGTTAGGATAGTCTCTCTCCTTTGACCTAATGACTTTATCTCCATCGCTCCTGCCATCCCGAGTAGTTAGGATAGTCTCTCTCCTTTGACCTAATGACTTTATGTCCAGCTCCCCCACCATCCCCAGTAGTTAGGATAGCCTCTCTCCTTTGACCTAATGACTTTATGCCGATCTCCCCCGTCATCCCCAGTAGTTAGGATAGTCTCTCTCCTTTGACCTAATGACTTTATGTCCAGCTCCCCGTCAGCCCCAGTAGTTAGGATAGTCTCTCTCCTTTGACCTAATGACTTTATGTCCATCGCTCCCGCCATCCCCAGTAGTTAGGATAGTCTCTCTCCTTTGACCTAATGACTTTATGTCCAGCTCCCCCGCCATCCCCAGTAGTTAGGATAGCCTCTCTCCTTTGACCTAATGACTTTATGTCCATCGCTCCCGCCATCCCCAGTAGTTAGGATAGTCTCTCTCCTTTGACCTAATGACTGTATGTCCCTCTCCCCCGTCATCCCCAGTAGTTAGGATAGTCTCTCTCCTTTGACCTAATGACTTTATGTCCATCGCTCCCGCCATCCCCAGTAGTTAGGATAGCCTCTCTCCTTTGACCTAATGACTTTATGGCCAGCTCCCCCGTCACCCCCAGTAGTTAGGATAGCCTCTCTCCTTTGACCTAATGACTTTATGTCCATCGCTCCCGCCATCCCCAGTAGTTAGGATAGCCTCTCTCCTTTGACCTAATGACTTTATGGCCAGCTCCCCCGTCACCCCCAGTAGTTAGGATAGCCTCTCTCCTTTGACCTAATGACTTTATGTCCATCTCCCCCGTCATCCCCAGTAGTTAGGATAGCCTCTCTCCTTTGACCTAATGACTTTATGTCCAGCTCCCCCGTCAACCCCAGTAGTTAGGATAGCCTTTCTCCTTTGACCTAATGACTTTATGTCCATCTCCCCCGTCATCTCCAGTAGTTAGGATAGTCTCTCTCCCCCGTCAACTCCAGTAGTTAGGATAGTCTCTCTCCTTTGACCTAATGACTTTATGTCCATCGCTCCCGCCATCCCCATTAGTTAGGATAGTCTCTCTTCTTTGACCTAATGAAGTTATGTCCATCTCCCCTGCCATCCCCAGTACTTAGGATAGTCTCTCTCCTTTGACCTAATGACTTTATGACCATCGCTCCCGCCATCCCCAGTAGTTAGGATAGTCTCTCTCCTTTGACCTAATTACTTTACGTCCATCGCTCCCCCCATCCCCAGTAGTTAGGATAGCCTCTCTCCTTTGACCTAATGACTTTATGTCCATCTCCCCCGTCATCCCCAGTAGTTAGGATAGTCTCTCTCCTTTGACTTAATGACTTTATGTCCATCGCTCCCGCCATCCCCAATAGTTAGGATAGCCTCTCTCCTTTGACCTAATGACTTTATGGCCATCTCCCCCGTCATCCCCAGTAGTTAGGATAGTCTCTCTCCTTTGACCTAATGACTTTATGTCCAGCTCCCCCGTCAGCCCCAGTAGTTAGGATAGTCTCTCTCCTTTGACCTAATGACTTTATGTCCATCTCCCCCGTCATCCCCAGTAGTTAGGATAGTCTCTCTCCTTTGACCTAATGACTTTATGTCCATCTCCCCCGTCATCCCCAGTAGTTAGGATAGTCTCTCTCCTTTGACCTAATTACTTTACGTCCATCGCTCCCCCCATCCCCAGTAGTTAGGATAGCCTCTCTCCTTTGACCTAATGACTTTATGTCCATCGCTCCCGCCATCCCCAGTAGTTAGGATAGCCTCTCTCCTTTGACCTAATGACTTTATGGCCAGCTCCCCCGTCACCCCCAGTAGTTAGGATAGCCTCTCTCCTTTGACCTAATGACTTTATGTCCATCTCCCCCGTCATCCCCAGTAGTTAGGATAGCCTCTCTCCTTTGACCTAATGACTTTATGTCCAGCTCCCCCGTCAACCCCAGTAGTTAGGATAGCCTCTCTCCTTTGACCTAATGACTTTATGTCCATCTCCCCCGTCATCTCCAGTAGTTAGGATAGTCTCTCTCCCCCGTCAACTCCAGTAGTTAGGATAGTCTCTCTCCTTTGACCTAATGACTTTATGTCCATCGCTCCCGCCATCCCCAGTAGTTAGCATAGTCTCTCTCCTTTGACCTAATGACTTTATGTCCATCGCTCCCGCCATCCCCATTAGTTAGGATAGTCTCTCTCCTTTGACCTAATGAATTTATGTCCATCTCCCCTGCCATCCCCAGTACTTAGGATAGTCTCTCTCCTTTGACCTAATGACTTTATGTCCATCGCTCCCGCCATCCCCAGTAGTTAGGATAGTCTCTCTCCTTTGACCTAATTACTTTACGTTCATCGCTCCCCCCATCCCCAGTAGTTAGGATAGCCTCTCTCCTTTGACCTAATGACTTTATGTCCATCTCCCCCGTCATCCCCAGTAGTTAGGATAGTCTCTCTCCTTTGACTTAATGACTTTATGTCCATCGCTCCCGCCATCCCCAATAGTTAGGATAGCCTCTCTCCTTTGACCTAATGACTTTATGGCCATCTCCCCCGTCATCCCCAGTAGTTAGGATAGTCTCTCTCCTTTGACCTAATGACTTTATGTCCAGCTCCCCCGTCAGCCCCAGTAGTTAGGATAGTCTCTCTCCTTTGACCTAATGACTTTATGTCCATCTCCCCCGTCATCCCCAGTAGTTAGGATAGTCTCTCTCCTTTGACCTAATGACTTTATGTCCATCTCCCCCGTCATCCCCAGTAGTTAGGATAGTCTCTCTCCTTTGACCTAATTACTTTACGTCCATCGCTCCCCCCATCCCCAGTAGTTAGGATAGCCTCTCTCCTTTGACCTAATGACTTTATGTCCATCTCCCCCGTCATCCCCAGTAGTTAGGATAGTCTCTCTCCTTTGACTTAATGACTTTATGTCCATCGCTCCCGCCATCCCCAATAGTTAGGATAGCCTCTCTCCTTTGACCTAATGACTTTATGGCCATCTCCCCCGTCATCCCCAGTAGTTAGGATAGTCTCTCTCCTTTGACCTAATGACTTTATGTCCAGCTCCCCCGTCAGCCCCAGTAGTTAGGATAGTCTCTCTCCTTTGACCTAATGACTTTATGTCCATCTCCCCCGTCATCCCCAGTAGTTAGGATAGTCTCTCTCCTTTGACTTAATGACTTTATGTCCATCGCTCCCGCCATCCCCAATAGTTAGGATAGCCTCTCTCCTTTGACCTAATGACTTTATGCCCATCTCCCCCGTCATCCCCAGTAGTTAGGATAGCCTCTCTCCTTTGACCTAATGACTTTATGGCCATCTCCCCCGTCATCCCCAGTAGGTCTCTCTCCTTTGATCTAATGACTTTATGTCCCTCTCCCCCGTCATCCCCAGTAGTTAGGATAGCCTCTCTCCTTTGACCTAATGACTTTATATCCAGCTCCCCCACCATCCCCAGTAGTTAGGATAGCCTCTCTCCTTTGACCTAATGACTTTATGTCCATCTCCCCTGTCATCCCCAGTAGTTAGGATAGTCTCTCTCCTTTGACCTAATGACTTCATCTCCATCGCTCCCGCCATCCCGAGTAGTTAGGATAGTCTCTCTCCTTTGACCTAATGACTTTATGTCCAGCTCCCCCGCCATCCCCAGTAGTTAGGATAGCCTCTCTCCTTTGACCTAATGACTTTATGTCCATCGCTCCCGCCATCCCCAGTAGTTAGGATAGTCTCTCTCCTTTGACCTAATGACTTTATGGCCATCTCCCCCGTCATCCCCAGTAGTTAGGATAGTCTCTCTCCTTTGACCTAATGACTTTATGTCCAGTTCCCCCGTCAGCCCCAGTAGTTAGGATAGTCTCTCTCCTTTGACCTAATGACTTTATGTCCATCTCCCCCGTCATCCCCAGTAGTTAGGATAGTCTCTCTCCTTTGACCTAATGACTTTATGTCCATCTCCCCCGTCATCCCCAGTAGTTAGGATAGTCTCTCTCCTTTGACCTAATTACTTTACGTCCATCGCTCCCCCCATCCCCAGTAGTTAGGATAGCCTCTCTCCTTTGACCTAATGACTTTATGTCCATCGCTCCCGCCATCCCCAGTAGTTAGGATAGCCTCTCTCCTTTGACCTAATGACTTTATGGCCAGCTCCCCCGTCACCCCCAGTAGTTAGGATAGCCTCTCTCCTTTGACCTAATGACTTTATGTCCATCTCCCCCGTCATCCCCAGTAGTTAGGATAGCCTCTCTCCTTTGACCTAATGACTTTATGTCCAGCTCCCCCGTCAACCCCAGTAGTTAGGATAGCCTCTCTCCTTTGACCTAATGACTTTATGTCCATCTCCCCCGTCATCTCCAGTAGTTAGGATAGTCTCTCTCCCCCGTCAACTCCAGTAGTTAGGATAGTCTCTCTCCTTTGACCTAATGACTTTATGTCCATCGCTCCCGCCATCCCCAGTAGTTAGCATAGTCTCTCTCCTTTGACCTAATGACTTTATGTCCATCGCTCCCGCCATCCCCATTAGTTAGGATAGTCTCTCTCCTTTGACCTAATGAATTTATGTCCATCTCCCCTGCCATCCCCAGTACTTAGGATAGTCTCTCTCCTTTGACCTAATGACTTTATGTCCATCGCTCCTGCCATCCCCAGTAGTTAGGATAGTCTCTCTCCTTTGACCTAATTACTTTACGTTCATCGCTCCCCCCATCCCCAGTAGTTAGGATAGCCTCTCTCCTTTGACCTAATGACTTTATGTCCATCTCCCCCGTCATCCCCAGTAGTTAGGATAGTCTCTCTCCTTTGACTTAATGACTTTATGTCCATCGCTCCCGCCATCCCCAATAGTTAGGATAGCCTCTCTCCTTTGACCTAATGACTTTATGGCCATCTCCCCCGTCATCCCCAGTAGTTAGGATAGTCTCTCTCCTTTGACCTAATGACTTTATGTCCAGCTCCCCCGTCAGCCCCAGTAGTTAGGATAGTCTCTCTCCTTTGACCTAATGACTTTATGTCCATCTCCCCCGTCATCCCCAGTAGTTAGGAAAGTCTCTCTCCTTTGACCTAATGACTTTATGTCCATCTCCCCCGTCATCCCCAGTAGTTAGGATAGTCTCTCTCCTTTGACCTAATTACTTTACGTCCATCGCTCCCCCCATCCCCAGTAGTTAGGATAGCCTCTCTCCTTTGACCTAATGACTTTATGTCCATCTCCCCCGTCATCCCCAGTAGTTAGGATAGTCTCTCTCCTTTGACTTAATGACTTTATGTCCATCGCTCCCGCCATCCCCAATAGTTAGGATAGCCTCTCTCCTTTGACCTAATGACTTTATGGCCATCTCCCCCGTCATCCCCAGTAGTTAGGATAGTCTCTCTCCTTTGACCTAATGACTTTATGTCCAGCTCCCCCGTCAGCCCCAGTAGTTAGGATAGTCTCTCTCCTTTGACCTAATGACTTTATGTCCATCTCCCCCGTCATCCCCAGTAGTTAGGATAGTCTCTCTCCTTTGACTTAATGACTTTATGTCCATCGCTCCCGCCATCCCCAATAGTTAGGATAGCCTCTCTCCTTTGACCTAATGACTTTATGCCCATCTCCCCCGTCATCCCCAGTAGTTAGGATAGCCTCTCTCCTTTGACCTAATGACTTTATGGCCATCTCCCCCGTCATCCCCAGTAGTTAGGATAGTCTCTCTCCTTTGATCTAATGACTTTATGTCCCTCTCCCCCGTCATCCCCAGTAGTTAGGATAGCCTCTCTCCTTTGACCTAATGACTTTATATCCAGCTCCCCCACCATCCCCAGTAGTTAGGATAGCCTCTCTCCTTTGACCTAATGACTTTATGTCCATCTCCCCTGTCATCCCCAGTAGTTAGGATAGTCTCTCTCCTTTGACCTAATGACTTCATCTCCATCGCTCCCGCCATCCCGAGTAGTTAGGATAGTCTCTCTCCTTTGACCTAATGACTTTATGTCCAGCTCCCCCGCCATCCCCAGTAGTTAGGATAGCCTCTCTCCTTTGACCTAATGACTTTATGTCCATCGCTCCCGCCATCCCCAGTAGTTAGGATAGTCTCTCTCCTTTGACCTAATGACTTTATGTCCCTCTCCCCCGTCATCCCCAGTAGTTAGGATAGTCTCTCTCCTTTGACCTTATGACTTTATGTCCATCGCTCCCGCCATCCCCAGTAGTTAGGATAGCCTCTCTCCTTTGACCTAATGACTTTATGGCCAGCTCCCCCGTCACCCCCAGTAGCTAGGATAGCCTCTCTCCTTTGACCTAATGACTTTATGTCCATCTCCCCCGTCATCTCCAGTAGTTAGGATAGTCTCTCTCCTTTGACCTAATGCCTTTATGTCCATCTCCCCCGTCATCTCCAGTAGTTAGGATAGCCTCTCTCCTTTGACCTAATGACTTTATGTCCATCGCTCCCGCCATCCCCAGTAGTTAGCATAGTCTCTCTCCTTTGACCTAATGACTTTATGTCCATCTCCCCTGTCATCCCCAGTAGTTAGCATAGTCTCTCTCCTTTGACCTAATGACTTTATGTCCATCTCCCCCGTCACCCCAAGTAGTTAGGATAGTCTCTCTCCTTTGACCTAATGACTTTATGTCCATCTCCCCTGTCATCCCCAGTAGTTAGGATAGTCTCTCTCCTTTGACCTAATGGCTTTATGTCCATCTCCCCCGTCAGCCCCAGTAGTTAGGATAGTCTCTTTCCTTTGACCTAATGATTTTATGTCCATCGCTCCCGCCATCCCCAGTAGTTAGGATAGTCTCTCTCCTTTGACCTAATGACTTTATGTCCAGCTCCCCCGTCACCTCCAGTAGTTAGGATAGTATCTCTCCTTTGACCTAATGACTTTATGTCCAGCTCCCCCGTCACCCCCAGTAGTTAGGATAGTCTCTCTCCTTTGACCTAATGACTTTATGTCCATCTCCCCCGTCATCCCCAGTAGTTAGGATAGCCTCTCTCCTTGACCTAATGACTTTATGGCCAGCTCCCCCGTCATCCCCAGTAGTTAGGATAGCCTCTCTCCTTTGACCTAATGACTTTATGTCCATCTCCCCCGTCATCTCCAGTAGTTAGGATAGTCTCTCTCCTTTGACCTAATGACTTTATGTCCATCTCCCCCGTCATCTCCAGTAGTTAGGATAGTCTCTCTCCTTTGACCTAATGACTTTATGTCCATCGCTCCCGACATCCCCAGTAGTTAGCATAGTCTCTCTCCTTTGACCTAATGACTTCATGTCCATCTCCCCCGTCATCTCCAGTAGTTAGGATAGTCTCTCTCCCCCGTCAACTCCAGTAGTTAGGATAGTCTCTCTTCTTTGACCTAATGACTTTATGTCCATCGCTCCCGCCATCCCCAGTAGTTAGCATAGTCTCTCTCCTTTGACCTAATGACTTTATGTCCATCGCTCCCGCCATCCCCATTAGTTAGGATAGTCTCTCTCCTTTGACCTAATGAATTTATGTCCATCTCCCCTGCCATCCCCAGTACTTAGGATAGTCTCTCTCCTTTGACCTAATGACTTTATGTCCATCGCTCCCGCCATCCCCAGTAGTTAGGATAGTCTCTCTCCTTTGACCTAATGACTTTATGTCCATCTCCCCCGTCATCCCCAGTAGTTAGGATAGTCTCTCTCCTTTGACCTAATGACTTTATGTCCATCTCCCCCGTCATCCCCAGTAGTTAGGATAGTCTCTCTCCTTTGACCTAATTACTTTACGTCCATCGCTCCCCCCATCCCCAGTAGTTAGGATAGCCTCTCTCCTTTGACCTAATGACTTTATGTCCATCGCTCCCGCCATCCCCAGTAGTTAGGATAGCCTCTCTCCTTTGACCTAATGACTTTATGGCCTGCTCCCCCGTCATCCCCAGTAGTTAGGATAGTCTCTCTCCTTTGACCTAATGACTTTATGTCCATCTCCCCCGTCATCCCCAGTAGTTAGGATAGTCTCTCTCCTTTGACCTAATTACTTTACGTCCATCGCTCCCCCCATCCCCAGTAGTTAGGATAGCCTCTCTCCTTTGACCTAATGACTTTATGTCCATCGCTCCCGCCATCCCCAGTAGTTAGGATAGCCTCTCTCCTTTGACCTAATGACTTTATGGCCAGCTCCCCCGTCACCCCCAGTAGTTAGGATAGCCTCTCTCCTTTGACCTAATGACTTTATGTCCATCTCCCCCATCATCTCCAGTAGTTAGGATAGTCTCTCTCCTTTGACCTAATGACTTTATGTCCAGCTCCCCCGTCAGCCCCAGTAGTTAGGATAGTCTCTCTCCTTTGACCTAATGACTTTATGTCCATCGCTCCCGCCATCCCCAGTAGTTAGGATAGCCTCTCTCCTTTGACCTAATGACTTTATGGCCAGCTCCCCCGTCATCTCCAGTAGTTAGGATAGTCTCTCTCCTTTGACCTAATGACTTTATGTCCAGCTCCCCCGTCAGCCCCAGTAGTTAGGATAGTCTCTCTCCTTTGACCTAATGACTTTATGTCCATCGCTCCCGCCATCCCCAGTAGTTAGGATAGCCTCTCTCCTTTGACCTAATGACTTTATGTCCCTCTCCCCCATCATCCCCAGTAGTTAGGATAGCCTCTCTCCTTTGACCTAATGACTTTATGTCCATCGCTCCCGCCATCCCCAGTAGTTAGTATAGCCTCTCTCCTTTGACCTAATGACTTTATGGCCATCTCCCCCGTCACCCCCAGTAGCTAGGATAGCCTCTCTCCTTTGACCTAATGACTTTATGTCCATCTCCCCCATCATCTCCAGTAGTTAGGATAGCCTCTCTCCTTTGACCTAATGACTTTATGGCCAGCTCCCCCGTCATCTCCAGTAGTTAGGATAGTCTCTCTCCTTTGACCTAATGACTTTATGTCCAGCTCCCCCGTCAGCCCCAGTAGTTAGGATAGTCTCTCTCCTTTGACCTAATGACTTTATGTCCATCGCTCCCGCCATCCCCAGAAGTTAGGATAGCCTCTCTCCTTTGACCTAATGACTTTATGTCCCTCTCCCCCGTCATCCCCAGTAGTTAGGATAGCCTCTCTCCTTTGACCTAATGACTTTATGTCCATCGCTCCCGCCATCCCCAGTAGTTAGTATAGCCTCTCTCCTTTGACCTAATGACTTTATGGCCATCTCCCCCGTCACCCCCAGTAGCTAGGATAGCCTCTCTCCTTTGACCTAATGACTTTATGTCCATCTCCCCCATCATCTCCAGTAGTTAGGATAGTCTCTCTCCTTTGACCTAATGACTTTATGTCCAGCTCCCACGTCAGCCCCAGTAGTTAGGATAGTCTCTCTCCTTTGACCTAATGACTTTATGTCCATCTCCCCCGTCATCCCCAGTAGTTAGGATAGTCTCTCTCCTTTGACCTAATGACTTTATGTCCAGCTCCCCCGTCAGCCCCAGTAGTTAGGATAGTCTCTCTCCTTTGACCTAATGACTTTATGTCCATCTCCCCCGTCATCCCCAGTAGTTAGGATAGTCTCTCTCCTTTGACCTAATGACTTTATGTCCATCTCCCCCGTCATCCCCAGTAGTTAGGATAGTCTCTCTCCTTTGACCTAATTACTTTACGTCCATCGCTCCCCCCATCCCCAGTAGTTAGGATAGCCTCTCTCCTTTGACCTAATGACTTTATGTCCATCGCTCCCGCCATCCCCAGTAGTTAGGATAGCCTCTCTCCTTTGACCTAATGACTTTATGGCCAGCTCCCCCGTCACCCCCAGTAGTTAGGATAGCCTCTCTCCTTTGACCTAATGACTTTATGTCCATCTCCCCCGTCATCCCCAGTAGTTAGGATAGCCTCTCTCCTTTGACCTAATGACTTTATGTCCAGCTCCCCCGTCAACCCCAGTAGTTAGGATAGCCTCTCTCCTTTGACCTAATGACTTTATGTCCATCTCCCCCGTCATCTCCAGTAGTTAGGATAGTCTCTCTCCCCCGTCAACTCCAGTAGTTAGGATAGTCTCTCTCCTTTGACCTAATGACTTTATGTCCATCGCTCCCGCCATCCCCAGTAGTTAGCATAGTCTCTCTCCTTTGACCTAATGACTTTATGTCCATCGCTCCCGCCATCCCCATTAGTTAGGATAGTCTCTCTCCTTTGACCTAATGAATTTATGTCCATCTCCCCTGCCATCCCCAGTACTTAGGATAGTCTCTCTCCTTTGACCTAATGACTTTATGTCCATCGCTCCTGCCATCCCCAGTAGTTAGGATAGTCTCTCTCCTTTGACCTAATTACTTTACGTTCATCGCTCCCCCCATCCCCAGTAGTTAGGATAGCCTCTCTCCTTTGACCTAATGACTTTATGTCCATCTCCCCCGTCATCCCCAGTAGTTAGGATAGTCTCTCTCCTTTGACTTAATGACTTTATGTCCATCGCTCCCGCCATCCCCAATAGTTAGGATAGCCTCTCTCCTTTGACCTAATGACTTTATGGCCATCTCCCCCGTCATCCCCAGTAGTTAGGATAGTCTCTCTCCTTTGACCTAATGACTTTATGTCCAGCTCCCCCGTCAGCCCCAGTAGTTAGGATAGTCTCTCTCCTTTGACCTAATGACTTTATGTCCATCTCCCCCGTCATCCCCAGTAGTTAGGAAAGTCTCTCTCCTTTGACCTAATGACTTTATGTCCATCTCCCCCGTCATCCCCAGTAGTTAGGATAGTCTCTCTCCTTTGACCTAATTACTTTACGTCCATCGCTCCCCCCATCCCCAGTAGTTAGGATAGCCTCTCTCCTTTGACCTAATGACTTTATGTCCATCTCCCCCGTCATCCCCAGTAGTTAGGATAGTCTCTCTCCTTTGACTTAATGACTTTATGTCCATCGCTCCCGCCATCCCCAATAGTTAGGATAGCCTCTCTCCTTTGACCTAATGACTTTATGGCCATCTCCCCCGTCATCCCCAGTAGTTAGGATAGTCTCTCTCCTTTGACCTAATGACTTTATGTCCAGCTCCCCCATCAGCCCCAGTAGTTAGGATAGTCTCTCTCCTTTGACCTAATGACTTTATGTCCATCTCCCCCGTCATCCCCAGTAGTTAGGATAGTCTCTCTCCTTTGACTTAATGACTTTATGTCCATCGCTCCCGCCATCCCCAATAGTTAGGATAGCCTCTCTCCTTTGACCTAATGACTTTATGCCCATCTCCCCCGTCATCCCCAGTAGTTAGGATAGCCTCTCTCCTTTGACCTAATGACTTTATGGCCATCTCCCCCGTCATCCCCAGTAGTTAGGATAGTCTCTCTCCTTTGATCTAATGACTTTATGTCCCTCTCCCCCGTCATCCCCAGTAGTTAGGATAGCCTCTCTCCTTTGACCTAATGACTTTATATCCAGCTCCCCCACCATCCCCAGTAGTTAGGATAGCCTCTCTCCTTTGACCTAATGACTTTATGTCCATCTCCCCTGTCATCCCCAGTAGTTAGGATAGTCTCTCTCCTTAGACCTAATGACTTCATCTCCATCGCTCCCGCCATCCCGAGTAGTTAGGATAGTCTCTCTCCTTTGACCTAATGACTTTATGTCCAGCTCCCCCGCCATCCCCAGTAGTTAGGATAGCCTCTCTCCTTTGACCTAATGACTTTATGTCCATCGCTCCCGCCATCCCCAGTAGTTAGGATAGTCTCTCTCCTTTGACCTAATGACTTTATGTCCCTCTCCCCCGTCATCCCCAGTAGTTAGGATAGTCTCTCTCCTTTGACCTTATGACTTTATGTCCATCGCTCCCGCCATCCCCAGTAGTTAGGATAGCCTCTCTCCTTTGACCTAATGACTTTATGGCCAGCTCCCCCGTCACCCCCAGTAGCTAGGATAGCCTCTCTCCTTTGACCTAATGACTTTATGTCCATCTCCCCCGTCATCTCCAGTAGTTAGGATAGTCTCTCTCCTTTGACCTAATGCCTTTATGTCCATCTCCCCCGTCATCTCCAGTAGTTAGGATAGCCTCTCTCCTTTGACCTAATGACTTTATGTCCATCGCTCCCGCCATCCCCAGTAGTTAGCATAGTCTCTCTCCTTTGACCTAATGACTTTATGTCCATCTCCCCTGTCATCCCCAGTAGTTAGCATAGTCTCTCTCCTTTGACCTAATGACTTTATGTCCATCTCCCCCGTCACCCCAAGTAGTTAGGATAGTCTCTCTCCTTTGACCTAATGACTTTATGTCCATCTCCCCTGTCATCCCCAGTAGTTAGGATAGTCTCTCTCCTTTGACCTAATGGCTTTATGTCCATCTCCCCCGTCAGCCCCAGTAGTTAGGATAGTCTCTCTCCTTTGACCTAATGATTTTATGTCCATCGCTCCCGCCATCCCCAGTAGTTAGGATAGTCTCTCTCCTTTGACCTAATGACTTTATGTCCAGCTCCCCCGTCACCTCCAGTAGTTAGGATAGTATCTCTCCTTTGACCTAATGACTTTATGTCCAGCTCCCCCGTCACCCCCAGTAGTTAGGATAGTCTCTCTCCTTTGACCTAATGACTTTATGTCCATCTCCCCCGTCATCCCCAGTAGTTAGGATAGCCTCTCTCCTTGACCTAATGACTTTATGGCCAGCTCCCCCGTCATCCCCAGTAGTTAGGATAGCCTCTCTCCTTTGACCTAATGACTTTATGTCCATCTCCCCCGTCATCTCCAGTAGTTAGGATAGTCTCTCTCCTTTGACCTAATGACTTTATGTCCATCTCCCCCGTCATCTCCAGTAGTTAGGATAGTCTCTCTCCTTTGACCTAATGACTTTATGTCCATCGCTCCCGACATCCCCAGTAGTTAGCATAGTCTCTCTCCTTTGACCTAATGACTTCATGTCCATCTCCCCCGTCATCTCCAGTAGTTAGGATAGTCTCTCTCCCCCGTCAACTCCAGTAGTTAGGATAGTCTCTCTTCTTTGACCTAATGACTTTATGTCCATCGCTCCCGCCATCCCCAGTAGTTAGCATAGTCTCTCTCCTTTGACCTAATGACTTTATGTCCATCGCTCCCGCCATCCCCATTAGTTAGGATAGTCTCTCTCCTTTGACCTAATGAATTTATGTCCATCTCCCCTGCCATCCCCAGTACTTAGGATAGTCTCTCTCCTTTGACCTAATGACTTTATGTCCATCGCTCCCGCCATCCCCAGTAGTTAGGATAGTCTCTCTCCTTTGACCTAATTACTTTACGTCCATCGCTCCCCCCATCCCCAGTAGTTAGGATAGCCTCTCTCCTTTGACCTAATGACTTTATGTCCATCTCCCCCGTCATCCCCAGTAGTTAGGATAGTCTCTCTCCTTTGACTTAATGACTTTATGTCCATCGCTCCCGCCATCCCCAATAGTTAGGATAGCCTCTCTCCTTTGACCTAATGACTTTATGCCCATCTCCCCCGTCATCCCCAGTAGTTAGGATAGTCTCTCTCCTTTGACCTAATGACTTTATGTCCAGCTCCCCCGTCAGCCCCAGTAGTTAGGATAGTCTCTCTCCTTTGACCTAATGACTTTATGTCCATCTCCCCCGTCATCCCCAGTAGTTAGGATAGTCTCTCTCCTTTGACTTAATGACTTTATGTCCATCGCTCCCGCCATCCCCAATAGTTAGGATAGCCTCTCTCCTTTGACCTAATGACTTTATGCCCATATCCCCCGTCATCCCCAGTAGTTAGGATAGCCTCTCTCCTTTGACCTAATGACTTTATGGCCATCTCCCCCATCATCCCCAGTAGTTAGGATAGTCTCTCTCCTTTGATCTAATGACTTTATGTCCCTCTCCCCCGTCATCCCCAGTAGTTAGGATAGCCTCTCTCCTTTGACCTAATGACTTTATATCCAGCTCCCCCACCATCCCCAGTAGTTAGGATAGCCTCTCTCCTTTGACCTAATGACTTTATGTCCATCTCCCCTGTCATCCCCAGTAGTTAGGATAGTCTCTCTCCTTTGACCTAATGACTTCATCTCCATCGCTCCCGCCATCCCGAGTAGTTAGGATAGTCTCTCTCCTTTGACCTAATGACTTTATGTCCAGCTCCCCCACCATCCCCAGTAGTTAGGATAGCCTCTCTCCTTTGACCTAATGACTTTATGCCCATCTCCCCCGTCATCCCCAGTAGTTAGGATAGTCTCTCTCCTTTGACCTAATGACTTTATGTCCAGCTCCCCCGTCAGCCCCAGTAGTTAGGATAGTCTCTCTCCTTTGACCTAATGACTTTATGTCCATCGCTCCCGCCATCCCCAGTAGTTAGGATAGTCTCTCTCCTTTGACCTAATGACTTTATGTCCAGCTCCCCCGCCATCCCCAGTAGTTAGGATAGCCTCTCTCCTTTGACCTAATGACTTTATGTCCATCGCTCCCGCCATCCCCAGTAGTTAGGATAGTCTCTCTCCTTTGACCTAATGTCTTTATGTCCCTCTCCCCCGTCATCCCCAGTAGTTAGGATAGTCTCTCTCCTTTGACCTAATGACTTTATGTCCATCGCTCCCGCCATCCCCAGTAGTTAGTATAGCCTCTCTCCTTTGACCTAATGACTTTATGGCCATCTCCCCCGTCACCCCCAGTAGCTAGGATAGCCTCTCTCCTTTGACCTAATGACTTTATGTCCATCTCCCCCATCATCTCCAGTAGTTAGGATAGTCTCTCTCCTTTGACCTAATGACTTTATGTCCAGCTCCCCCGTCAGCCCCAGTAGTTAGGATAGTCTCTCTCCTTTGACCTAATGACTTTATGTCCATCTCCCCCGTCATCCCCAGTAGTTAGGATAGTCTCTCTCCTTTGACCTAATGACTTTATGTCCAGCTCCCCCGTCAGCCCCAGTAGTTAGGATAGTCTCTCTCCTTTGACCTAATGACTTTATGTCCATCTCCCCCGTCACCCCAAGTAGTTAGGATAGTCTCTCTCCTTTGACCTAATGACTTTATGTCCATCTCCCCTGTCATCCCCAGTAGTTAGGATAGTCTCTCTCCTTTGACCTAATGGCTTTATGTCCATCTCCCCCGTCAGCCCCAGTAGTTAGGATAGTCTCTCTCCTTTGACCTAAAGATTTTATGTCCATCTCTCCCGCCATCCCCAGTAGTTAGGATAGTCTCTCTCCTTTGACCTAATGACTTTATGTCCAGCTCCCCCGTCACCTCCAGTAGTTAGGATAGTATCTCTCCTTTGACCTAATGACTTTATGTCCAGCTCCCCCGTCACCCCCAGTAGTTAGGATAGTCTCTCTCCTTTGACCTAATGACTTTATGTCCATCTCCCCCGTCATCCCCAGTAGTTAGGATAGCCTCTCTCCTTGACCTAATGACTTTATGGCCAGCTCCCCCGTCATCCCCAGTAGTTAGGATAGCCTCTCTCCTTTGACCTAATGACTTTATGTCCATCTCCCCCGTCATCTCCAGTAGTTAGGATAGGCTCTCTCCTTTGACCTAATGACTTTATGTCCATCTCCCCCGTCATCTCCAGTAGTTAGGATAGTCTCTCTCCTTTGACCTAATGACTTTATGTCCATCGCTCCCGCCATCCCCAGTAGTTAGCATAGTCTCTCTCCTTTGACCTAATGACTTCATGTCCATCTCCCCCGTCATCCCTAGTAGTTAGCATAGTCTCTCTCCTTTGACCTAATGACTTTATGTCTATCGCTCCCGCCACCCCCAGTAGTTAGGATAGTCTCTCTCCTTTGACCTAATGACTTTATGTCCATCTCCCCTGTCATGCCCAATAGTTAGGATAGTCTCTCTCCTTTGACCTAATGACTTTATGTCCATCGCTCCCGCCATCCCCAGTAGTTAGGATAGTCTCTCTCCTTTGACCTAATGACTTTATGTCCATCGCTCCTGCCATCCCCAGTAGTTAGGATAGTCTCTCTCCTTTGACCTAATGAATGTATGTTCATCTCCCCTGCCATCCCCAGTACTTAGGATAGTCTCTCTCCTTTGACCTAATGACTTTATGTCCATCGCTCCCGCCATCCCCAGCAGTTAGGATAGTCTCTCTCCTTTGACCTAATTACTTTACGTCCATCGCTCCCGCCATCCCCAGTAGTTAGGATAGTCTCTCTCCTTTGACCTAATGACTTTATGTCCATCGCTCCCGCCATCCCCAGTAGTTAGGATAGCCTCTCTCCTTTGACCTAATGACTTTATGTCCATCTCCCCCGTCATCCCCAGTAGTTAGGATAGTCTCTTTCCTTTGACTTAATGACTTTATGTCCATCGCTCCCGCCATCCCCAGTAGTTAGGATAGCCTCTCTCTTTTGACCTAATGACTTTATGCCCATCTCCCCGTCATCCCCAGTAGTTAGGATAGTCTCTCTCCTTTGACCTAATGACTTTATGTCCATCGCTCCCGCCATCCCCAGTAGTTAGGATAGTCTCTCTCCTTTGACCTAATGAATGTATGTTCATCTCCCCTGCCATCCCCAGTACTTAGGATAGTCTCTCTCCTTTGACCTAATGACTTTATGTCCATCGCTCCCGCCATCCCCAGTAGTTAGGATAGTCTCTCTCCTTTGACCTAATGACTTTATGTCCATCGCTCCCGCCATCCCCAGTAGTTAGGATAGCCTCTCTCCTTTGACCTAATGACTTTATGTCCATCGCTCCCGCCATCCCCAATAGTTAGGATAGCCTCTCTCCTTTGACCTAATGACTTTATGCCCATCTCCCCTGTCATCCCCAGTAGTTAGGATAGCCTCTCTCCTTTGACCTAATGACTTTATGGCCATCTCCCCCGTCATCCCCAGTAGTTAGGATAGTCTCTCTCCTTTGACCTAATGACTTTATCTCCATCGCTCCTGCCATCCCGAGTAGTTAGGATAGTCTCTCTCCTTTGACCTAATGACTTTATGTCCAGCTCCCCCGCCATCCCCAGTAGTTAGGATAGCCTCTCTCCTTTGACCTAATGACTTTATGTCCATCGCTCCCGCCATCCCCAGTAGTTAGGATAGTCTCTCTCCTTTGACCTAATGACTTTATGGCCATCTCCCCCGTCATCCCCAGTAGTTAGGATAGTCTCTCTCCTTTGACCTAATGACTTTATGTCCAGCTCCCCCGTCAGCCCCAGTAGTTAGGATAGTCTCTCTCCTTTGACCTAATGACTTTATGTCCATCTCCCCCGTCATCCCCAGTAGTTAGGATAGTCTCTCTCCTTTGACCTAATGACTTTATGTCCATCTCCCTCGTCATCCCCAGTAGTTAGGATAGTCTCTCTCCTTTGACCTAATTACTTTACGTCCATCGCTCCCCCCATCCCCAGTAGTTAGGATAGCCTCTCTCCTTTGACCTAATGACTTTATGTCCATCGCTCCCGCCATCCCCAGTAGTTAGGATAGCCTCTCTCCTTTGACCTAATGACTTTATGGCCAGCTCCCCCGTCACCCCCAGTAGTTAGGATAGCCTCTCTCCTTTGACCTAATGACTTTATGTCCATCTCCCCCGTCATCCCCAGTAGTTAGGATAGCCTCTCTCCTTTGACCTAATGACTTTATGTCCAGCTCCCCCGTCAACCCCAGTAGTTAGGATAGCCTCTCTCCTTTGACCTAATGACTTTATGTCCATCTCCCCCGTCATCTCCAGTAGTTAGGATAGTCTCTCTCCCCCGTCAACTCCAGTAGTTAGGATAGTCTCTCTCCTTTGACCTAATGACTTTATGTCCATCGCTCCCGCCATCCCCAGTAGTTAGCATAGTCTCTCTCCTTTGACCTAATGACTTTATGTCCATCGCTCCCGCCATCCCCATTAGTTAGGATAGTCTCTCTCCTTTGACCTAATGAATTTATGTCCATCTCCCCTGCCATCCCCAGTACTTAGGATAGTCTCTCTCCTTTGACCTAATGACTTTATGTCCATCGCTCCCGCCATCCCCAATAGTTAGGATAGCCTCTCTCCTTTGACCTAATGACTTTATGGCCATCTCCCCCGTCATCCCCAGTAGTTAGGATAGTCTCTCTCCTTTGACCTAATGACTTTATGTCCAGCTCCCCCGTCAGCCCCAGTAGTTAGGATAGTCTCTCTCCTTTGACCTAATGACTTTATGTCCATCTCCCCCGTCATCCCCAGTAGTTAGGATAGTCTCTCTCCTTTGACCTAATGACTTTATGTCCATCTCCCCCATCATCCCCAGTAGTTAGGATAGTCTCTCTCCTTTGACCTAATTACTTTACGTCCATCGCTCCCCCCATCCCCAGTAGTTAGGATAGCCTCTCTCCTTTGACCTAATGACTTTATGTCCATCTCCCCCGTCATCCCCAGTAGTTAGGATAGTCTCTCTCCTTTGACTTAATGACTTTATGTCCATCGCTCCCGCCATCCCCAATAGTTAGGATAGCCTCTCTCCTTTGACCTAATGACTTTATGGCCATCTCCCCCGTCATCCCCAGTAGCTAGGATAGTCTCTCTCCTTTGACCTAATGACTTTATGTCCAGCTCCCCCGTCAGCCCCAGTAGTTAGGATAGTCTCTCTCCTTTGACCTAATGACTTTATGTCCATCTCCCCCGTCATCCCCAGTAGTTAGGATAGTCTCTCTCCTTTGACTTAATGACTTTATGTCCATCGCTCCCGCCATCCCCAATAGTTAGGATAGCCTCTCTCCTTTGACCTAATGACTTTATGCCCATCTCCCCCGTCATCCCCAGTAGTTAGGATAGCCTCTCTCCTTTGACCTAATGACTTTATGGCCATCTCCCCCGTCATCCCCAGTAGTTAGGATAGTCTCTCTCCTTTGATCTAATGACTTTATGTCCCTCTCCCCCGTCATCCCCAGTAGTTAGGATAGCCTCTCTCCTTTGACCTAATGACTTTATATCCAGCTCCCCCACCATCCCCAGTAGTTAGGATAGCCTCTCTCCTTTGACCTAATGACTTTATGTCCATCTCCCCTGTCATCCCCAGTAGTTAGGATAGTCTCTCTCTTTTGACCTAATGACTTCATCTCCATCGCTCCCGCCATCCCGAGTAGTTAGGATAGTCTCTCTCCTTTGACCTAATGACTTTATGTCCAGCTCCCCCGCCATCCCCAGTAGTTAGGATAGCCTCTCTCCTTTGACCTAATGACTTTATGTCCATCGCTCCCGCCATCCCCAGTAGTTAGGATAGTCTCTCTCCTTTGACCTAATGACTTTATGTCCCTCTCCCCCCTCATCCCCAGTAGTTAGGATAGTCTCTCTCCTTTGACCTTATGACTTTATGTCCATCGCTCCCGCCATCCCCAGTAGTTAGGATAGCCTCTCTCCTTTGACCTAATGACTTTATGGCCAGCTCCCCCGTCACCCCCAGTAGCTAGGATAGCCTCTCTCCTTTGACCTAATGACTTTATGTCCATCTCCCCCGTCATCTCCAGTAGTTAGGATAGTCTCTCTCCTTTGACCTAATGCCTTTATGTCCATCTCCCCCGTCATCTCCAGTAGTTAGGATAGCCTCTCTCCTTTGACCTAATGACTTTATGTCCATCGCTCCCGCCATCCCCAGTAGTTAGCATAGTCTCTCTCCTTTGACCTAATGACTTTATGTCCATCTCCCCTGTCATCCCCAGTAGTTAGCATAGTCTCTCTCCTTTGACCTAATGACTTTATGTCCATCTCCCCCGTCACCCCAAGTAGTTAGGATAGTCTCTCTCCTTTGACCTAATGACTTTATGTCCATCTCCCCTGTCATCCCCAGTAGTTAGGATAGTCTCTCTCCTTTGACCTAATGGCTTTATGTCCATCTCCCCCGTCAGCCCCAGTAGTTAGGATAGTCTCTCTCCTTTGACCTAATGATTTTATGTCCATCGCTCCCGCCATCCCCAGTAGTTAGGATAGTCTCTCTCCTTTGACCTAATGACTTTATGTCCAGCTCCCCCGTCACCTCCAGTAGTTAGGATAGTATCTCTCCTTTGACCTAATGACTTTATGTCCAGCTCCCCCGTCACCCCCAGTAGTTAGGATAGTCTCTCTCCTTTGACCTAATGACTTTATGTCCATCTCCCCCGTCATCCCCAGTAGTTAGGATAGCCTCTCTCCTTGACCTAATGACTTTATGGCCAGCTCCCCCGTCATCCCCAGTAGTTAGGATAGCCTCTCTCCTTTGACCTAATGACTTTATGTCCATCTCCCCCGTCATCTCCAGTAGTTAGGATAGTCTCTCTCCTTTGACCTAATGACTTTATGTCCATCTCCCCCGTCATCTCCAGTAGTTAGGATAGTCTCTCTCCTTTGACCTAATGACTTTATGTCCATCGCTCCCGACATCCCCAGTAGTTAGCATAGTCTCTCTCCTTTGACCTAATGACTTCATGTCCATCTCCCCCGTCATCTCCAGTAGTTAGGATAGTCTCTCTCCCCCGTCAACTCCAGTAGTTAGGATAGTCTCTCTTCTTTGACCTAATGACTTTATGTCCATCGCTCCCGCCATCCCCAGTAGTTAGCATAGTCTCTCTCCTTTGACCTAATGACTTTATGTCCATCGCTCCCGCCATCCCCATTAGTTAGGATAGTCTCTCTCCTTTGACCTAATGAATTTATGTCCATCTCCCCTGCCATCCCCAGTACTTAGGATAGTCTCTCTCCTTTGACCTAATGACTTTATGTCCATCGCTCCCGCCATCCCCAGTAGTTAGGATAGTCTCTCTCCTTTGACCTAATTACTTTACGTCCATCGCTCCCCCCATCCCCAGTAGTTAGGATAGCCTCTCTCCTTTGACCTAATGACTTTATGTCCATCTCCCCCGTCATCCCCAGTAGTTAGGATAGTCTCTCTCCTTTGACTTAATGACTTTATGTCCATCGCTCCCGCCATCCCCAATAGTTAGGATAGCCTCTCTCCTTTGACCTAATGACTTTATGCCCATCTCCCCTGTCATCCCCAGTAGTTAGGATAGTCTCTCTCCTTTGACCTAATGACTTTATGTCCAGCTCCCCCGTCAGCCCCAGTAGTTAGGATAGTCTCTCTCCTTTGACCTAATGACTTTATGTCCATCTCCCCCGTCATCCCCAGTAGTTAGGATAGTCTCTCTCCTTTGACTTAATGACTTTATGTCCATCGCTCCCGCCATCCCCAATAGTTAGGATAGCCTCTCTCCTTTGACCTAATGACTTTATGCCCATATCCCCCGTCATCCCCAGTAGTTAGGATAGCCTCTCTCCTTTGACCTAATGACTTTATGGCCATCTCCCCCATCATCCCCAGTAGTTAGGATAGTCTCTCTCCTTTGATCTAATGACTTTATGTCCCTCTCCCCCATCATCCCCAGTAGTTAGGATAGCCTCTCTCCTTTGACCTAATGACTTTATATCCAGCTCCCCCACCATCCCCAGTAGTTAGGATAGCCTCTCTCCTTTGACCTAATGACTTTATGTCCATCTCCCCTGTCATCCCCAGTAGTTAGGATAGTCTCTCTCCTTTGACCTAATGACTTCATCTCCATCGCTCCCGCCATCCCGAGTAGTTAGGATAGTCTCTCTCCTTTGACCTAATGACTTTATGTCCAGCTCCCCCACCATCCCCAGTAGTTAGGATAGCCTCTCTCCTTTGACCTAATGACTTTATGCCCATCTCCCCCGTCATCCCCAGTAGTTAGGATAGTCTCTCTCCTTTGACCTAATGACTTTATGTCCAGCTCCCCCGTCAGCCCCAGTAGTTAGGATAGTCTCTCTCCTTTGACCTAATGACTTTATGTCCATCGCTCCCGCCATCCCCAGTAGTTAGGATAGTCTCTCTCCTTTGACCTAATGACTTTATGTCCAGCTCCCCCGCCATCCCCAGTAGTTAGGATAGCCTCTCTCCTTTGACCTAATGACTTTATGTCCATCGCTCCCGCCATCCCCAGTAGTTAGGATAGTCTCTCTCCTTTGACCTAATGTCTTTATGTCCCTCTCCCCCGTCATCCCCAGTAGTTAGGATAGTCTCTCTCCTTTGACCTAATGACTTTATGTCCATCGCTCCCGCCATCCCCAGTAGTTAGTATAGCCTCTCTCCTTTGACCTAATGACTTTATGGCCATCTCCCCCGTCACCCCCAGTAGCTAGGATAGCCTCTCTCCTTTGACCTAATGACTTTATGTCCATCTCCCCCATCATCTCCAGTAGTTAGGATAGTCTCTCTCCTTTGACCTAATGCCTTTATGTCCATCTCCCCCGTCATCTCCAGTAGTTAGGATAGCCTATCTCCTTTGACCTAATGACTTTATGTCCATCGCTCCCGCCATCCCCAGTAGTTAGCATAGTCTCTCTCCTTTGACCTAATGACTTTATGTCCATCTCCCCCGTCATCCCCAGTAGTTAGCATAGTCTCTCTCCTTTGACCTAATGACTTTATGTCCATCTCCCCCGTCACCCCAAGTAGTTAGGATAGTCTCTCTCCTTTGACCTAATGACTTTATGTCCATCTCCCCTGTCATCCCCAGTAGTTAGGATAGTCTCTCTCCTTTGACCTAATGGCTTTATGTCCATCTCCCCCGTCAGCCCCAGTAGTTAGGATAGTCTCTCTCCTTTGACCTAAAGATTTTATGTCCATCTCTCCCGCCATCCCCAGTAGTTAGGATAGTCTCTCTTCTTTGACCTAATGACTTTATGTCCAGCTCCCCCGTCACCTCCAGTAGTTAGATAGTATCTCTCCTTTGACCTAATGACTTTATGTCCAGCTCCCCCGTCACCCCCAGTAGTTAGGATAGTCTCTCTCCTTTGACCTAATGACTTTATGTCCATCTCCCCCGTCATCCCCAGTAGTTAGGATAGCCTCTCTCCTTGACCTAATGACTTTATGGCCAGCTCCCCCGTCATCCCCAGTAGTTAGGATAGCCTCTCTCCTTTGACCTAATGACTTTATGTCCATCTCCCCCGTCATCTCCAGTAGTTAGGATAGGCTCTCTCCTTTGACCTAATGACTTTATGTCCATCTCCCCCGTCATCTCCAGTAGTTAGGATAGTCTCTCTCCTTTGACCTAATGACTTTATGTCCATCGCTCCCGCCATCCCCAGTAGTTAGCATAGTCTCTCTCCTTTGACCTAATGACTTCATGTCCATCTCCCCCGTCATCCCCAGTAGTTAGCATAGTCTCTCTCCTTTGACCTAATGACTTTATGTCTATCGCTCCCGCCATCCCCAGTAGTTAGGATAGTCTCTCTCCTTTGACCTAATGACTTTATGTCCATCTCCCCTGTCATGCCCAATAGTTAGGATAGTCTCTCTCCTTTGACCTAATGACTTTATGTCCATCGCTCCCGCCATCCCCAGTAGTTAGGATAGTCTCTCTCCTTTGACCTAATGACTTTATGTCCATCGCTCCCGCCATCCCCAGTAGTTAGGATAGTCTCTCTCCTTTGACCTAATGAATGTATGTTCATCTCCCCTGCCATCCCCAGTACTTAGGATAGTCTCTCTCCTTTGACCTAATGACTTTATGTCCATCGCTCCCGCCATCCCCAGCAGTTAGGATAGTCTCTCTCCTTTGACCTAATTACTTTACGTCCATCGCTCCCGCCATCCCCAGTAGTTAGGATAGTCTCTCTCCTTTGACCTAATGACTTTATGTCCATCGCTCCCGCCATCCCCAGTAGTTAGGATAGCCTCTCTCCTTTGACCTAATGACTTTATGTCCATCTCCCCCGTCATCCCCAGTAGTTAGGATAGTCTCTTTCCTTTGACTTAATGACTTTATGTCCATCGCTCCCGCCATCCCCAGTAGTTAGGATAGCCTCTCTCTTTTGACCTAATGACTTTATGCCCATCTCCCCGTCATCCCCAGTAGTTAGGATAGTCTCTCTCCTTTGACCTAATGACTTTATGTCCATCGCTCCCGCCATCCCCAGTAGTTAGGATAGTCTCTCTCCTTTGACCTAATGAATGTATGTTCATCTCCCCTGCCATCCCCAGTACTTAGGATAGTCTCTCTCCTTTGACCTAATGACTTTATGTCCATCGCTCCCGCCATCCCCAGTAGTTAGGATAGTCTCTCTCCTTTGACCTAATGACTTTATGTCCATCGCTCCCGCCATCCCCAGTAGTTAGGATAGCCTCTCTCCTTTGACCTAATGACTTTATGTCCATCGCTCCCGCCATCCCCAATAGTTAGGATAGCCTCTCTCCTTTGACCTAATGACTTTATGCCCATCTCCCCTGTCATCCCCAGTAGTTAGGATAGCCTCTCTCCTTTGACCTAATGACTTTATGGCCATCTCCCCCGTCATCCCCAGTAGTTAGGATAGTCTCTCTCCTTTGACCTAATGACTTTATCTCCATCGCTCCTGCCATCCCGAGTAGTTAGGATAGTCTCTCTCCTTTGACCTAATGACTTTATGTCCAGCTCCCCCACCATCCCCAGTAGTTAGGATAGCCTCTCTCCTTTGACCTAATGACTTTATGCCCATCTCCCCCGTCATCCCCAGTAGTTAGGATAGTCTCTCTCCTTTGACCTAATGACTTTATGTCCAGCTCCCCCGTCAGCCCCAGTAGTTAGGATAGTCTCTCTCCTTTGACCTAATGATTTTATGTCCATCGCTCCCGCCATCCCCAGTAGTTAGGATAGTCTCTCTCCTTTGACCTAATGACTTTATGTCCAGCTCCCCCGTCACCTCCAGTAGTTAGGATAGTATCTCTCCTTTGACCTAATGACTTTATGTCCAGCTCCCCCGTCACCCCCAGTAGTTAGGATAGTCTCTCTCCTTTGACCTAATGACTTTATGTCCATCTCTCCCGTCATCCCCAGTAGTTAGGATAGCCTCTCTCCTTGACCTAATGACTTTATGGCCAGCTCCCCCGTCATCCCCAGTAATTAGGATAGCCTCTCTCCTTTGACCTAATGACTTTATGTCCATCTCCCCCGTCATCTCCAGTAGTTAGGATAGTCTCTCTCCTTTGACCTAATGACTTTATGTCCATCTCCCCCGTCATCTCCAGTAGTTAGGATAGTCCCTCTCCTTTGACCTAATGACTTTATGTCCATCGCTCCCGCCATCCCCAGTAGTTAGCATAGTCTCTCTCCTTTGACCTAATGACTTCATGTCCATCTCCCCCGTCATCCCCAGTAGTTAGCATAGTCTCTCTCCTTTGACCTAATGACTTTATGTCTATCGCTCCCACCATCCCCAGTAGTTAGGATAGTCTCTCTCCTTTGACCTAATGACTTTATGTCCATCTCCCCTGTCATGCCCAATAGTTAGGATAGTCTCTCTCCTTTGACCTAATGACTTTATATCCATCGCTCCCGCCATCCCCAGTAGTTAGGATAGTCTCTCTCCTTTGACCTAATGACTTTATGTCCATCGCTCCCGCCATCCCCAGTAGTTAGGATAGTCTCTCTCCTTTGACCTAATGAATGTATGTTCATCTCCCCTGCCATCCCCAGTACTTAGGATAGTCTCTCTCCTTTGACCTAATGACTTTATGTCCATCGCTCCCGCCATCCCCAGCAGTTAGGATAGTCTCTCTCCTTTGACCTAATTACTTTACGTCCATCGCTCCCGCCATCCCCAGTAGTTAGGATAGTCTCTCTCCTTTGACCTAATGACTTTATGTCCATCGCTCCCGCCATCCCCAGTAGTTAGGATAGCCTCTCTCCTTTGACCTAATGACTTTATGTCCATCTCCCCCGTCATCCCCAGTAGTTAGGATAGTCTCTTTCCTTTGACTTAATGACTTTATGTCCATCGCTCCCGCCATCCCCAGTAGTTAGGATAGCCTCTCTCTTTTGACCTAATGACTTTATGCCCATCTCCCCGTCATCCCCAGTAGTTAGGATAGTCTCTCTCCTTTGACCTAATGACTTTATGTCCATCGCTCCCGCCATCCCCAGTAGTTAGGATAGTCTCTCTCCTTTGACCTAATGAATGTATGTTCATCTCCGCTGCCATCCCCAGTACTTAGGATAGTCTCTCTCCTTTGACCTAATGACTTTATGTCCATCGCTCCCGCCATCCCCAGTAGTTAGGATAGTCTCTCTCCTTTGACCTAATGACTTTATGTCCATCTCCCCCGTCATCTCCAGTAATTAGGATAGCCTCTCTCCTTTGACCTAATGACTTTATGTCCATCTCCCCCGTCATCTCCAGTAGTTAGGATAGTCTCTCTCCTTTGACCTAATGACTTTATGTCCATCTCCCCCGTCATCTCCAGTAGTTAGGATAGTCCCTCTCCTTTGACCTAATGACTTTATGTCCATCGCTCCCGCCATCCCCAGTAGTTAGCATAGTCTCTCTCCTTTGACCTAATGACTTCATGTCCATCTCCCCCGTCATCCCCAGTAGTTAGCATAGTCTCTCTCCTTTGACCTAATGACTTTATGTCTATCGCTCCCGCCATCCCCAGTAGTTAGGATAGTCTCTCTCCTTTGACCTAATGACTTTATGTCCATCTCCTCTGTCATGCCCAATAGTTAGGATAGTCTCTCTCCTTTGACCTAATGACTTTATGTCCATCGCTCCCGCCATCCCCAGTAGTTAGGATAGTCTCTCTCCTTTGACCTAATGACTTTATGTCCATCGCTCCCGCCATCCCCAGTAGTTAGGATAGTCTCTCTCCTTTGACCTAATGAATGTATGTTCATCTCCCCTGCCATCCCCAGTACTTAGGATAGTCTCTCTCCTTTGACCTAATGACTTTATGTCCATCGCTCCCGCCATCCCCAGCAGTTAGGATAGTCTCTCTCCTTTGACCTAATTACTTTACGTCCATCGCTCCCGCCATCCCCAGTAGTTAGGATAGTCTCTCTCCTTTGACCTAATGACTTTATGTCCATCGCTCCCGCCATCCCCAGTAGTTAGGATAGCCTCTCTCCTTTGACCTAATGACTTTATGTCCATCTCCCCCGTCATCCCCAGTAGTTAGGATAGTCTCTTTCCTTTGACTTAATGACTTTATGTCCATCGCTCCCGCCATCCCCAGTAGTTAGGATAGCCTCTCTCTTTTGACCTAATGACTTTATGCCCATCTCCCCGTCATCCCCAGTAGTTAGGATAGTCTCTCTCCTTTGACCTAATGACTTTATGTCCATCGCTCCCGCCATCCCCAGTAGTTAGGATAGTCTCTCTCCTTTGACCTAATGAATGTATGTTCATCTCCCCTGCCATCCCCAGTACTTAGGATAGTCTCTCTCCTTTGACCTAATGACTTTATGTCCATCGCTCCCGCCATCCCCAGTAGTTAGGATAGTCTCTCTCCTTTGACCTAATTACTTTACGTCCATCGCTCCCGCCATCCCCAGTAGTTAGGATAGTCTCTCTCCTTTGACCTAATGACTTCATGTCCATCGCTCCCGCCATCCCCAGTAGTTAGGATAGCCTCTCTCCTTTGACCTAATGACTTTATGTCCATCGCTCCCGCCATCCCCAATAGTTAGGATAGCTTCTCTCCTTTGACCTAATGACTTTATACCCATCTCCCCCGTCATCCCCAGTAGTTAGGATAGCCTCTCTCCTTTGACCTAATGACTTTATGGCCATCTCCCCCGTCATCCCCAGTAGTTAGGATAGTCTCTCTCCTTTGACCTAATGACTTTATCTCCATCGCTCCTGCCATCCCGAGTAGTTAGGATAGTCTCTCTCCTTTGACCTAATGACTTTATGTCCAGCTCCCCCACCATCCCCAGTAGTTAGGATAGCCTCTCTCCTTTGACCTAATGACTTTATGCCCATCTCCCCCGTCATCCCCAGTAGTTAGGATAGTCTCTCTCCTTTGACCTAATGACTTTATGTCCAGCTCCCCCGTCAGCCCCAGTAGTTAGGATAGTCTCTCTCCTTTGACCTAATGACTTTATGTCCATCGCTCCCGCCATCCCCAGTAGTTAGGATAGTCTCTCTCCTTTGACCTAATGACTTTATGTCCAGCTCCCCCGCCATCCCCAGTAGTTAGGATAGCCTCTCTCCTTTGACCTAATGACTTTATGGCCAGCTCCCCGATCACCCCCAGTAGTTAGGATAGCCTCTCTCCTTTGACCTAATGACTTTATGTCCATCTCCCCCGTCATCCCCAGTAGTTAGGATAGCCTCTCTCCTTTGACCTAATGACTTTATGTCCAGCTCCCCCGTCAACCCCAGTAGTTAGGATAGCCTCTCTCCTTTGACCTAATGACTTTATGTCCATCTCCCCCGTCATCTCCAGTAGTTAGGATAGTCTCTCTCCCCCGTCAACTCCAGTAGTTAGGATAGTCTCTCTCCTTTGACCTAATGACTTTATGTCCATCGCTCCCGCCATCCCCAGTAGTTAGCATAGTCTCTCTCCTTTGACCTAATGACTTTATGTCCATCGCTCCCGCCATCTCCATTAGTTAGGATAGTCTCTCTCCTTTGACCTAATGAATTTATGTCCATCTCCCCTGCCATCCCCAGTACTTAGGATAGTCTCTCTACTTTGACCTAATGACTTTATGTCCATCGCTCCCGCCATCCCCAGTAGTTAGGATAGTCTCTCTCCTTTGACCTAATTACTTTACGTCCATCGCTCCCCCCATCCCCAGTAGTTAGGATAGCCTCTCTCCTTTGACCTAATGACTTTATGCCCATCTCCCCCGTCATCCCCAGTAGTTAGCATAGTCTCTCTCCTTTGACCTAATGACTTTATGTCTATCGCTCCCGCCATCCCCAGTAGTTAGGATAGTCTCTCTCCTTTGACCTAATGACTTTATGTCCATCTCCCCTGTCATGCCCAATAGTTAGGATAGTCTCTCTCCTTTGACCTAATGACTTTATGTCCATCGCTCCCGCCATCCCCAGTAGTTAGGATAGTCTCTCTCCTTTGACCTAATGACTTTATGTCCATCGCTCCCGCCATCCCCAGTAGTTAGGATAGTCTCTCTCCTTTGACCTAATGAATGTATGTTCATCTCCCCTGCCATCCCCAGTACTTAGGATAGTCTCTCTCCTTTGACCTAATGACTTTATGTCCATCGCTCCCGCCATCCCCAGCAGTTAGGATAGTCTCTCTCCTTTGACCTAATTACTTTACGTCCATCGCTCCCGCCATCCCCAGTAGTTAGGATAGTCTCTCTCCTTCGACCTAATGACTTTATGTCCATCGCTCCCGCCATCCCCAGTAGTTAGGATAGCCTCTCTCCTTTGACCTAATGACTTTATGTCCATCTCCCCCGTCATCCCCAGTAGTTAGGATAGTCTCTTTCCTTTGACTTAATGACTTTATGTCCATCGCTCCCGCCATCCCCAGTAGTTAGGATAGCCTCTCTCTTTTGACCTAATGACTTTATGCCCATCTCCCCGTCATCCCCAGTAGTTAGGATAGCCTCTCTCCTTTGACCTAATGACTTTATGTCCATCGCTCCCGCCATCCCCAGTAGTTAGGATAGTCTCTCTCCTTTGACCTAATGAATGTATGTTCATCTCCCCTGCCATCCCCAGTACTTAGGATAGTCTCTCTCCTTTGACCTAATGACTTTATGTCCATCGCTCCCGCCATCCCCAGTAGTTAGGATAGTCTCTCTCCTTTGACCTAATTACTTTACGTCCATCGCTCCCGCCATCCCCAGTAGTTAGGATAGCCTCTCTCCTTTGACCTAATGACTTTATGTCCATCGCTCCCGCCATCCCCAGTAGTTAGGATAGCCTCTCTCCTTTGACCTAATGACTTTATGTCCATCGCTCCCGCCATCCCCAATAGTTAGGATAGCTTCTCTCCTTTGACCTAATGACTTTATACCCATCTCCCCCGTCATCCCCAGTAGTTAGGATAGCCTCTCTCCTTTGACCTAATGACTTTATGGCCATCTCCCCCGTCATCCCCAGTAGTTAGGATAGTCTCTCTCCTTTGACCTAATGACTTTATCTCCATCGCTCCTGCCATCCCGAGTAGTTAGGATAGTCTCTCTCCTTTGACCTAATGACTTTATGTCCAGCTCCCCCACCATCCCCAGTAGTTAGGATAGCCTCTCTCCTTTGACCTAATGACTTTATGCCCATCTCCCCCGTCATCCCAAGTAGTTAGGATAGTCTCTCTCCTTTGACCTAATGACTTTATGTCCAGCTCCCCCGTCAGCCCCAGTAGTTAGGATAGTCTCTCTCCTTTGACCTAATGACTTTATGTCCATCGCTCCCGCCATCCCCAGTAGTTAGGATAGTCTCTCTCCTTTGACCTAATGACTTTATGTCCAGCTCCCCCGCCATCCCCAGTAGTTAGGATAGCCTCTCTCCTTTGACCTAATGACTTTATGGCCAGCTCCCCGATCACCCCCAGTAGTTAGGATAGCCTCTCTCCTTTGACCTAATGACTTTATGTCCATCTCCCCCGTCATCCCCAGTAGTTAGGATAGCCTCTCTCCTTTGACCTAATGACTTTATGTCCAGCTCCCCCGTCAACCCCAGTAGTTAGGATAGCCTCTCTCCTTTGACCTAATGACTTTATGTCCATCTCCCCCGTCATCTCCAGTAGTTAGGATAGTCTCTCTCCCCCGTCAACTCCAGTAGTTAGGATAGTCTCTCTCCTTTGACCTAATGACTTTATGTCCATCGCTCCCGCCATCCCCAGTAGTTAGCATAGTCTCTCTCCTTTGACCTAATGACTTTATGTCCATCGCTCCCGCCATCCCCATTAGTTAGGATAGTCTCTCTCCTTTGACCTAATGAATTTATGTCCATCTCCCCTGCCATCCCCAGTACTTAGGATAGTCTCTCTCCTTTGACCTAATGACTTTACGTCCATCGCTCCCGCCATCCCCAGTAGTTAGGATAGTCTCTCTCCTTTGACCTAATTACTTTACGTCCATCGCTCCCCCCATCCCCAGTAGTTAGGATAGTCTCTCTCCTTTGACCTAATGAATGTATGTTCATCTCCCCTGCCATCCCCAGTACTTAGGATAGTCTCTCTCCTTTGACC
Source organism: Ambystoma mexicanum (assembly GCF_040938575.1). Classification (NCBI taxonomy): domain Eukaryota; kingdom Metazoa; phylum Chordata; class Amphibia; order Caudata; family Ambystomatidae; genus Ambystoma; species Ambystoma mexicanum. Next base: position 39,820,432 of record NC_090934.1, read on the forward strand.
TAATGACTTTATGTCCATCGCTCCCGCCATCCCCAGTAGTTAGGATAGTCTCTCTCCTTTGACCTAATTACTTTACGTCCATCGCTCCCGCCATCCCCAGTAGTTAGCATAGTCTCTCTCCTTTGACCTAATGACTTTATGTCCATCGCTCCCGCCATCCCCATTAGTTAGGATAGTCTCTCTCCTTTGACCTAATGAATTTATGTCCATCTCCCCCGTCATCCCCAGTAGTTAGGATAGCCTCTCTCCTTTGACCTAATGACTTTATGTCCAGCTCCCCCGTCAACCCCAGTAGTTAGGATAGCCTCTCTCCTTTGACCTAATGACTTTATGTCCATCTCCCCCGTCATCTCCAGTAGTTAGGATAGTCTCTCTCCCCCGTCAACTCCAGTAGTTAGGATAGTCTCTCTCCTTTGACCTAATGACTTTATGTCCATCGCTCCCGCCATCCCCAGTAGTTAGCATAGTCTCTCTCCTTTGACCTAATGACTTTATGTCCATCGCTCCCGCCATCCCCAGTAGTTAGGATAGTCTCTCTCCTTTGACCTAATGACTTTATGTCCATCTCCCCTGTCATGCCCAATAGTTAGGATAGTCTCTCTCCTTTGACCTAATGACTTTATGTCCATCGCTCCCGCCATCCCCAGTAGTTAGGATAGTCTCTCTCCTTTGACCTAATGACTTTATGTCCATCGCTCCCGCCATCCCCAGTAGTTAGGATAGTCTCTCTCCTTTGACCTAATGAATGTATGTTCATCTCCCCTGCCATCCCCAGTACTTAGGATAGTCTCTCTCCTTTGACCTAATGACTTTATGTCCATCGCTCCCGCCATCCCCAGCAGTTAGGATAGTCTCTCTCCTTTGACCTAATTACTTTACGTCCATCGCTCCCGCCATCCCCAGTAGTTAGGATAGTCTCTCTCCTTCGACCTAATGACTTTATGTCCATCGCTCCCGCCATCCCCAGTAGTTAGGATAGCCTCTCTCCTTTGACCTAATGACTTTATGTCCATCTCCCCCGTCATCCCCAGTAGTTAGGATAGTCTCTTTCCTTTGACTTAATGACTTTATGTCCATCGCTCCCGCCATCCCCAGTAGTTAGGATAGCCTCTCTCTTTTGACCTAATGACTTTATGCCCATCTCCCCGTCATCCCCAGTAGTTAGGATAGTCTCTCTCCTTTGACCTAATGACTTTATGTCCATCGCTCCCGCCATCCCCAGTAGTTAGGATAGTCTCTCTCCTTTGACCTAATGAATGTATGTTCATCTCCCCTGCCATCCCCAGTACTTAGGATAGTCTCTCTCCTTTGACCTAATGACTTTATGTCCATCGCTCCCGCCATCCCCAGTAGTTAGGATAGTCTCTCTCCTTTGACCTAATTACTTTACGTCCATCGCTCCCGCCATCCCCAGTAGTTAGGATAGTCTCTCTCCTTTGACCTAATGACTTTATGTCCATCGCTCCCGCCATCCCCAGTAGTTAGGATAGCCTCTCTCCTTTGACCTAATGACTTTATGTCCATCGCTCCCGCCATCCCCAATAGTTAGGATAGCTTCTCTCCTTTGACCTAATGACTTTATACCCATCTCCCCCGTCATCCCCAGTAGTTAGGATAGCCTCTCTCCTTTGACCTAATGACTTTATGGCCATCTCCCCCGTCATCCCCAGTAGTTGGGATAGTCTCTCTCCTTTGACCTAATGACTTTATCTCCATCGCTCCTGCCATCCCGAGTAGTTAGGATAGTCTCTCTCCTTTGACCTAATGACTTTATGTCCAGCTCCCCCACCATCCCCAGTAGTTAGGATAGCCTCTCTCCTTTGACCTAATGACTTTATGCCCATCTCCCCCGTCATCCCCAGTAGTTAGGATAGTCTCTCTCCTTTGACCTAATGACTTTATGTCCAGCTCCCCCGTCAGCCCCAGTAGTTAGGATAGTCTCTCTCCTTTGACCTAATGACTTTATGTCCATCGCTCCCGCCATCCCCAGTAGTTAGGATAGTCTCTCTCCTTTGACCTAATGACTTTATGTCCAGCTCCCCCGCCATCCCCAGTAGTTAGGATAGCCTCTCTCCTTTGACCTAATGACTTTATGGCCAGCTCCCCGATCACCCCCAGTAGTTAGGATAGCCTCTCTCCTTTGACCTAATGACTTTATGTCCATCTCCCCCGTCATCCCCAGTAGTTAGGATAGCCTCTCTCCTTTGAGCTAATGACTTTATGTCCAGCTCCCCCGTCAACCCCAGTAGTTAGGATAGCCTCTCTCCTTTGACCTAATGACTTTATGTCCATCTCCCCCGTCATCTCCAGTAGTTAGGATAGTCTCTCTCCCCCGTCAACTCCAGTAGTTAGGATAGTCTCTCTCCTTTGACCTAATGACTTTATGTCCATCGCTCCCGCCATCCCCAGTAGTTAGCATAGTCTCTCTCCTTTGACCTAATGACTTTATGTCCATCGCTCCCGCCATCCCCATTAGTTAGGATAGTCTCTCTCCTTTGACCTAATGAATTTATGTCCATCTCCCCTGCCATCCCCAGTACTTAGGATAGTCTCTCTCCTTTGACCTAATGACTTTATGTCCATCGCTCCCGCCATCCCCAGTAGTTAGGATAGTCTCTCTCCTTTGACCTAATTACTTTACGTCCATCGCTCCCCCCATCCCCAGTAGTTAGGATAGCCTCTCTCCTTTGACCTAATGACTTTATGCCCATCTCCCCCGTCATCCCCAGTAGTTAGGATAGTCTCTCTCCTTTGACCTAATGACTTTATGTCCAGCTCCCCCGTCAGCCCCAGTAGTTAGGATAGTCTCTCTCCTTTGACCTAATGACTTTATGTCCATCTCCCCCGTCATCCCCAGTAGTTAGGATAGTCTCTCTCCTTTGACTTAATGACTTTATGTCCATCGCTCCCGCCATCCCCAATAGTTAGGATAGCCTCTCTCCGTTGACCTAATGACTTTATGCCCATCTCCCCCGTCATCCCCAGTAGTTAGGATAGCCTCTCTCCTTTGACCTAATGACTTTATGGCCATCTCCCCCGTCATCCCCAGTAGTTAGGATAGTCTCTCTCCTTTGATCTAATGACTTTATGTCCCTCTCCCCCGTCATCCCCAGTAGTTAGGATAGCCTCTCTCCTTTGACCTAATGACTTTATATCCAGCTCCCCCACCATCCCCAGTAGTTAGGATAGCCTCTCTCCTTTGACCTAATGACTTTATGTCCATCTCCCCTGTCATCCCCAGTAGTTAGGATAGTCTCTCTCCTTTGACCTAATGACTTCATCTCCATCGCTCCCGCCATCCCGAGTAGTTAGGATAGTCTCTCTCCTTTGACCTAATGACTTTATGTCCAGCTCCCCCACCATCCCCAGTAGTTAGGATAGCCTCTCTCCTTTGACCTAATGACTTTATGCCCATCTCCCCCGTCATCCCCAGTAGTTAGGATAGTCTCTCTCCTTTGACCTAATGACTTTATGTCCATCGCTCCCGCCATCCCCAGTAGTTAGGATAGTCTCTCTCCTTTGACCTAATGACTTCATGTCCAGCTCCCCGCCATCCCCAGTAGTTAGGATAGCCTCTCTCCTTTGACCTAATGACTTTATGTCCATCGCTCCCGCCATCCCCAGTAGTTAGGATAGTCTCTCTCCTTTGACCTAATGACTTTATGTCCCTCTCCCCCGTCATCCCCAGTAGTTAGGATAGTCTCTCTCCTTTGACCTAATGACTTTATGTCCATCGCTCCCGCCATCCCCAGTAGTTAGGATAGCCTCTCTCCTTTGACCTAATGACTTTATGGCCAGCTCCCCCGTCACCCCCAGTAGCTAGGATAGCCTCTCTCCTTTGACCTAATGACTTTATGTCCATCTCCCCCGTCATCTCCAGCAGTTAGGATAGTCTCTCTCCTTTGACCTAATGCCTTTATGTCCATCTCCCCCGTCATCTCCAGTAGTTAGGATAGCCTCTCTCCTTTGACCTAATGACTTTATGTCCATCGCTCCCGCCATCCCCAGTAGTTAGCATAGTCTCTCTCCTTTGACCTAATGACTTTATGTCCATCTCCCCCGTCATCCCCAGTATTTAGCATAGTCTCTCTCCTTTGACCTAATGACTTTATGTCCATCTCCCCCGTCACCCCAAGTAGTTAGGATAGTCTCTCTCCTTTGACCTAATGACTTTATGTCCATCGCTCCCGCCATCCCCAGTAGTTAGGATAGTCTCTCTCCTTTGACCTAATGACTTCATGTCCAGCTCCCCGCCATCCCCAGTAGTTAGGATAGCCTCTCTCCTTTGACCTAATGACTTTATGTCCATCGCTCCCGCCATCCCCAGTAGTTAGGATAGTCTCTCTCCTTTGACCTAATGACTTTATGTCCCTCTCCCCCGTCATCCCCAGTAGTTAGGATAGTCTCTCTCCTTTGACCTAATGACTTTATGTCCATCGCTCCCGCCATCCCCAGTAGTTAGGATAGCCTCTCTCCTTTGACCTAATGACTTTATGGCCAGCTCCCCCGTCACCCCCAGTAGCTAGGATAGCCTCTCTCCTTTGACCTAATGACTTTATGTCCATCTCCCCCGTCATCTCCAGCAGTTAGGATAGTCTCTCTCCTTTGACCTAATGCCTTTATGTCCATCTCCCCCGTCATCTCCAGTAGTTAGAATAGCCTCTCTCCTTTGACCTAATGACTTTATGTCCATCGCTCCCGCCATCCCCAGTAGTTAGCATAGTCTCTCTCCTTTGACCTAATGACTTTATGTCCATCTCCCCCGTCATCCCCAGTAGTTAGCATAGTCTCTCTCCTTTGACCTAATGACTTTATGTCCATCTCCCCCGTCACCCCAAGTAGTTAGGATAGTCTCTCTCCTTTGACCTAATGACTTTATGTCCATCTCCCCTGTCATCCCCAGTAGTTAGGATAGTCTCTCTCCTTTGACCTAATGGCTTTATGTCCATCTCCCCCGTCAGCCCCAGTAGTTAGGATATTCTCTCTCCTTTGACCTAATGATTTTATGTCCATCGCTCCCGCCATCCCCAGTAGTTAGGATAGTCTCTCTCCTTTGACCTAATGACTTTATGTCCATCGCTCCCGCCATCCCCAGTAGTTAGGATAGCCTCTCTCCTTTGACCTAATGACTTTATGTCCATCGCTCCCGCCATCCCCAATAGTTAGGATAGCTTCTCTCCTTTGACCTAATGACTTTATACCCATCTCCCCCGTCATCCCCAGTAGTTAGGATAGCCTCTCTCCTTTGACCTAATGACTTTATGGCCATCTCCCCCGTCATCCCCAGTAGTTAGGATAGTCTCTCTCCTTGACCTAATGACTTTATCTCCATCGCTCCTGCCATCCCGAGTAGTTAGGATAGTCTCTCTCCTTTGACCTAATGACTTTATGTCCAGCTCCCCCACCATCCCCAGTAGTTAGGATAGCCTCTCTCCTTTGACCTAATGACTTTATGCCCATCTCCCCCGTCATCCCCAGTAGTTAGGATAGTCTCTCTCCTTTGATCTAATGACTTTATGTCCAGCTCCCCCGTCAGCCCCAGTAGTTAGGATAGTCTCTCTCCTTTGACCTAATGACTTTATGTCCATCGCTCCCGCCATCCCCAGTAGTTAGGATAGTCTCTCTCCTTTGACCTAATGACTTTATGTCCAGATCCCCTGCCATCCCCAGTAGTTAGGATAGCCTCTCTCCTTTGACCTAATGACTTTATGGCCAGCTCCCCGATCACCCCCAGTAGTTAGGATAGCCTCTCTCCTTGACCTAATGACTTTATGGCCAGCTCCCCCGTCATCCCCAGTAGTTAGGATAGTCTCTCTCCTTTGACCTAGTGACTTTATGTCCATCGTTCCCGCCATCCCCAGTAGTTAGGATAGCCTCTCTCCTTTGACCTCATGACTTTATGTCCATCTCCCCCGTCATCCCCAGTAGTTAGGATAGTCTCTTTCCTTTGACTTAATGACTTTATGTCCATCGCTCCCGCCATCCCCAGTAGTTAGGATAGCCTCTCTCTTTTGACCTAATGACTTTATGCCCATCTCCCCGTCATCCCCAGTAGTTAGGATAGTCTCTCTCCTTTGACCTAATGACTTTATGTCCATCGCTCCCGCCATCCCCAGTAGTTAGGATAGTCTCTCTCCTTTGACCTAATGAATGTATGTTCATCTCCCCTGCCATCCCCAGTACTTAGGATAGTCTCTCTCCTTTGACCTAATGACTTTATGTCCATCGCTCCCGCCATCCCCAGTAGTTAGGATAGTCTCTCTCCTTTGACCTAATTACTTTACGTCCATCGCTCCCGCCATCCCCAGTAGTTAGGATAGTCTCTCTCCTTTGACCTAATGACTTTATGTCCATCGCTCCCGCCATCCCCAGTAGTTAGGATAGCCTCTCTCCTTTGACCTAATGACTTTATGTCCATCGCTCCCGCCATCCCCAATAGTTAGGATAGCTTCTCTCCTTTGACCTAATGACTTTATACCCATCTCCCCCGTCATCCCCAGTAGTTAGGATAGCCTCTCTCCTTTGACCTAATGACTTTATGGCCATCTCCCCCGTCATCCCCAGTAGTTAGGATAGTCTCTCTCCTTTGACCTAATGACTTTATCTCCATCGCTCCTGCCATCCCGAGTAGTTAGGATAGTCTCTCTCCTTTGACCTAATGACTTTATGTCCAGCTCCCCCACCATCCCCAGTAGTTAGGATAGCCTCTCTCCTTTGACCTAATGACTTTATGCCCATCTCCCCCATCATCCCCAGTAGTTAGGATAGTCTCTCTCCTTTGACCTAATGACTTTATGTCCAGCTCCCCCGTCAGCCCCAGTAGTTAGGATAGTCTCTCTCCCTTGACCTAATGACTTTATGTCCATCGCTCCCGCCATCCCCAGTAGTTAGGATAGTCTCTCTCCTTTGACCTAATGACTTTATGTCCAGCTCCCCCGCCATCCCCAGTAGTTAGGATAGCCTCTCTCCTTTGACCTAATGACTTTATGGCCAGCTCCCCGATCACCCCCAGTAGTTAGGATAGCCTCTCTCCTTTGACCTAATGACTTTATGTCCATCTCCCCCGTCATCCCCAGTAGTTAGGATAGCCTCTCTCCTTTGACCTAATGACTTTATGTCCAGCTCCCCCGTCAACCCCAGTAGTTAGGATAGCCTCTCTCCTTTGACCTAATGACTTTATGTCCATCTCCCCCGTCATCTCCAGTAGTTAGGATAGTCTCTCTCCCCCGTCAACTCCAGTAGTTAGGATAGTCTCTCTCCTTTGACCTAATGACTTTATGTCCATCGCTCCCGCCATCCCCAGTAGTTAGCATAGTCTCTCTCCTTTGACCTAATGACTTTATGTCCATCGCTCCCGCCATCTCCATTAGTTAGGATAGTCTCTCTCCTTTGACCTAATGAATTTATGTCCATCTCCCCTGCCATCCCCAGTACTTAGGATAGTCTCTCTACTTTGACCTAATGACTTTATGTCCATCGCTCCCGCCATCCCCAGTAGTTAGGATAGTCTCTTTCCTTTGACCTAATTACTTTACGTCCATCGCTCCCCCCATCCCCAGTAGTTAGGATAGCCTCTCTCCTTTGACCTAATGACTTTATGCCCATCTCCCCCGTCATCCCCAGTAGTTAGCATAGTCTCTCTCCTTTGACCTAATGACTTTATGTCTATCGCTCCCGCCATCCCCAGTAGTTAGGATAGTCTCTCTCCTTTGACCTAATGACTTTATGTCCATCTCCCCTGTCATGCCCAATAGTTAGGATAGTCTCTCTCCTTTGACCTAATGACTTTATGTCCATCGCTCCCGCCATCCCCAGTAGTTAGGATAGTCTCTCTCCTTTGACCTAATGACTTTATGTCCATCGCTCCCGCCATCCCCAGTAGTTAGGATAGTCTCTCTCCTTTGACCTAATGAATGTATGTTCATCTCCCCTGCCATCCCCAGTACTTAGGATAGTCTCTCTCCTTTGACCTAATGACTTTATGTCCATCGCTCCCGCCATCCCCAGCAGTTAGGATAGTCTCTCTCCTTTGACCTAATTACTTTACGTCCATCGCTCCCGCCATCCCCAGTAGTTAGGATAGTCTCTCTCCTTCGACCTAATGACTTTATGTCCATCGCTCCCGCCATCCCCAGTAGTTAGGATAGCCTCTCTCCTTTGACCTAATGACTTTATGTCCATCTCCCCCGTCATCCCCAGTAGTTAGGATAGTCTCTTTCCTTTGACTTAATGACTTTATGTCCATCGCTCCCGCCATCCCCAGTAGTTAGGATAGCCTCTCTCTTTTGACCTAATGACTTTATGCCCATCTCCCCGTCATCCCCAGTAGTTAGGATAGTCTCTCTCCTTTGACCTAATGACTTTATGTCCATCGCTCCCGCCATCCCCAGTAGTTAGGATAGTCTCTCTCCTTTGACCTAATGAATGTATGTTCATCTCCCCTGCCATCCCCAGTACTTAAGATAGTCTCTCTCCTTTGACCTAATGACTTTATGTCCATCGCTCCCGCCATCCCCAGTAGTTAGGATAGTCTCTCTCCTTTGACCTAATTACTTCACGTCCATCGCTCCCGCCATCCCCAGTAGTTAGGATAGTCTCTCTCCTTTGACCTAATGACTTTATGTCCATCGCTCCCGCCATCCCCAGTAGTTAGGATAGCCTCTCTCCTTTGACCTAATGACTTTATGTCCATCGCTCCCGCCATCCCCAATAGTTAGGATAGCTTCTCTCCTTCGACCTAATGACTTTATACTCATCTCCCCCGTCATCCCCAGTAGTTAGGATAGCCTCTCTCCTTTGACCTAATGACTTTATGGCCATCTCCCCCGTCATCCCCAGTAGTTAGGATAGTCTCTCTCCTTTGACCTAATGACTTTATCTCCATCGCTCCTGCCATCCCGAGTAGTTAGGATAGTCTCTCTCCTTTGACCTAATGACTTTATGTCCAGCTCCCCCACCATCCCCAGTAGTTAGGATAGCCTCTCTCCTTTGACCTAATGACTTTATGCCCATCTCCCCCGTCATCCCCAGTAGTTAGGATAGTCTCTCTCCTTTGACCTAATGACTTTATGTCCAGCTCCCCCGTCAGCCCCAGTAGTTAGGATAGTCTCTCTCCTTTGACCTAATGACTTTATGTCCATCGCTCCCGCCATCCCCAGTAGTTAGGATAGTCTCTCTCCTTTGACCTAATGACTTTATGTCCAGCTCCCCCGCCATCCCCAGTAGTTAGGATAGCCTCTCTCCTTTGACCTAATGACTTTATGGCCAGCTCCCCGATCACCCCCAGTAGTTAGGATAGCCTCTCTCCTTTGACCTAATGACTATATGTCCATCTCCCTCGTCATCCCCAGTAGTTAGGATAGCCTCTCTCCTTTGACCTAATGACTTTATGTCCAGCTCCCCCGTCAACCCCAGTAGTTAGGATAGCCTCTCTCCTTTGACCTAAGGACTTTATGTCCATCTCCCCCGTCATCTCCAGTAGTTAGGATAGTCTCTCTCCCCCGTCAACTCCAGTAGTTAGGATAGTCTCTCTCCTTTGACCTAATGACTTTATGTCCATCGCTCCCGCCATCCCCAGTAGTTAGCATAGTCTCTCTCCTTTGACCTAATGACTTTATGTCCATCGCTCCCGCCATCCCCATTAGTTAGGATAGTCTCTCTCCTTTGACCTAATGAATTTATGTCCATCTCCCCTGCCATCCCCAGTACTTAGGATAGTCTCTCTCCTTTGACCTAATGACTTTATGTCCATCGCTCCCGCCATCCCCAGTAGTTAGGATAGTCTCTCTCCTTTGACCTAATTACTTTACGTCCATCGCTCCCCCCATTCCCAGTAGTTAGGATAGCCTCTCTCCTTTGACCTAATGACTTTATGCCCATCTCCCCCGTCATCCCCAGTAGTTAGGATAGTCTCTCTCCTTTGACCTAATGACTTTATGTCCAGCTCCCCCGTCAGCCCCAGTAGTTAGGATAGTCTCTCTCCTTTGACCTAATGACTTTATGTCCATCTCCCCCGTCATCCCCAGTAGTTAGGATAGTCTCTCTCCTTTGACTTAATGACTTTATGTCCATCGCTCCCGCCATCCCCAATAGTTAGGATAGCCTCTCTCCGTTGACCTAATGACTTTATGCCCATCTCCCCCGTCATCCCCAGTAGTTAGGATAGCCTCTCTCCTTTGACCTAATGACTTTATGGCCATCTCCCCCGTCATCCCCAGTAGTTAGGATAGTCTCTCTCCTTTGATCTAATGACTTTATGTCCCTCTCCCCCGTCATCCCCAGTAGTTAGGATAGCCTTTCTCCTTTGACCTAATGACTTTATATCCAGCTCCCCCACCATCCCCAGTAGTTAGGATAGCCTCTCTCCTTTGACCTAATGACTTTATGTCCATCTCCCCTGTCATCCCCAGTAGTTAGGATAGTCTCTCTCCTTTGACCTAATGACTTCATCTCCATCGCTCCCGCCATCCCGAGTAGTTAGGATAGTCTCTCTCCTTTGACCTAATGACTTTATGTCCAGCTCCCCCACCATCCCCAGTAGTTAGGATAGCCTCTCTCCTTTGACCTAATGACTTTATGCCCATCTCCCCCGTCATCCCCAGTAGTTAGGATAGTCTCTCTCCTTTGACCTAATGACTTTATGTCCATCGCTCCCGCCATCCCCAGTAGTTAGGATAGTCTCTCTCCTTTGACCTAATGACTTCATGTCCAGCTCCCCGCCATCCCCAGTAGTTAGGATAGCCTCTCTCCTTTGACCTAATGACTTTATGTCCATCGCTCCCGCCATCCCCAGTAGTTAGGATAGTCTCTCTCCTTTGACCTAATGACTTTATGTCCCTCTCCCCCGTCATCCCCAGTAGTTAGGATAGTCTCTCTCCTTTGACCTAATGACTTTATGTCCATCGCTCCCGCCATCCCCAGTAGTTAGGATAGCCTCTCTCCTTTGACCTAATGACTTTATGGCCAGCTCCCCCGTCACCCCCAGTAGCTAGGATAGCCTCTCTCCTTTGACCTAATGACTTTATGTCCATCTCCCCCGTCATCTCCAGCAGTTAGGATAGTCTCTCTCCTTTGACCTAATGCCTTTATGTCCATCTCCCCCGTCATCTCCAGTAGTTAGGATAGCCTCTCTCCTTTGACCTAATGACTTTATGTCCATCGCTCCCGCCATCCCCAGTAGTTAGCATAGTCTCTCTCCTTTGACCTAATGACTTTATGTCCATCTCCCCCGTCATCCCCAGTAGTTAGCATAGTCTCTCTCCTTTGACCTAATGACTTTATGTCCATCTCCCCCGTCACCCCAAGTAGTTAGGATAGTCTCTCTCCTTTGACCTAATGACTTTATGTCCATCTCCCCTGTCATCCCCAGTAGTTAGGATAGTCTCTCTCCTTTGACCTAATGGCTTTATGTCCATCTCCCCCGTCAGCCCCAGTAGTTAGGATATTCTCTCTCCTTTGACCTAATGATTTTATGTCCATCGCTCCCGCCATCCCCAGTAGTTAGGATAGTCTCTCTCCTTTGACCTAATGACTTTATGTCCATCGCTCCCGCCATCCCCAGTAGTTAGGATAGCCTCTCTCCTTTGACCTAATGACTTTATGTCCATCGCTCCCGCCATCCCCAATAGTTAGGATAGCTTCTCTCCTTTGACCTAATGACTTTATACCCATCTCCCCCGTCATCCCCAGTAGTTAGGATAGCCTCTCTCCTTTGACCTAATGACTTTATGGCCATCTCCCCCGTCATCCCCAGTAGTTAGGATAGTCTCTCTCCTTTGACCTAATGACTTTATCTCCATCGCTCCTGCCATCCCGAGTAGTTAGGATAGTCTCTCTCCTTTGACCTAATGACTTTATGTCCAGCTCCCCCACCATCCCCAGTAGTTAGGATAGCCTCTCTCCTTTGACCTAATGACTTTATGTCCAGCTCCCCCGTCAGCCCCAGTAGTTAGGATAGTCTCTCTCCTTTGACCTAATGACTTTATGTCCATCGCTCCCGCCATCCCCAGTAGTTAGGATAGTCTCTCTCCTTTGACCTAATGACTTTATGTCCAGATCCCCTGCCATCCCCAGTAGTTAGGATAGCCTCTCTCCTTTGACCTAATGACTTTATGGCCAGCTCCCCGATCACCCCCAGTAGTTAGGATAGCCTCTCTCCTTGACCTAATGACTTTATGGCCAGCTCCCCCGTCATCCCCAGTAGTTAGGATAGCCTCTCTCCTTTGACCTAATGATTTAAGTCCATCTCCCACGTCATCTCCAGTAGTTAGGATAGTCTCTCTCATTTGACCTAATGACTTTATGTCCATCTCCCCCGTCATCTACAGTAGTTAGGATAGTCTCTCTCCTTTGACCTAATGACTTTATGTCCATCGCTCCCGCCATCCCCAGTAGTTAGCATAGTCTCTCTCCTTTGACCTAATGACTTCATGTCCATCTCCCCCGTCATCTCCAGTAGTTAGGATAGTCTCTCTCCCCCGTCAACTCCAGTAGTTAGGATAGTCTCTCTCCTTTGACCTAATGACTTTATGTCCATCGCTCCCGCCATCCCCAGTAGTTAGCATAGTCTCTCTCCTTTGACCTAATGACTTTATGTCCATCGCTCCCGCCATCCCCATTAGTTAGGATAGTCTCTCTCCTTTGACCTAATGAATTTATGTCCATCTCCCCTGCCATCCCCAGTACTTAGGATAGTCTCTCTCCTTTGACCTAATGACTTTATGTCCATCGCTCCCGCCATCCCCAGTAGTTAGGATAGTCTCTCTCCTTTGACCTAATTACTTTACGTCCATCGCTCCCCCCATCAACAGTAGTTAGGATAGCCTCTCTCCTTTGACCTAATGACTTTATGTCCATCTCCCCCGTCATCCCCAGTAGTTAGGATAGTCTCTCTCCTTTGACCTATGTCCATCTCCCCCGTCATCTCCAGTAGTTAGGATAGTCTCTCTCCTTTGACCTAATGACTTTATGTCCATCGCTCCCGCCATCCCCAGTAGTTAGCATAGTCTCTCTCCTTTGACCTAATGACTTTATGTCCATCTCCCCTGTCATCCCCAGTAGTTAGGATAGTCTCTCTCCTTTGACCTAATGACTTTATGTCCATCTCCCCCGTCATCTCCAGTAGTTAGGATAGTCTCTCTCCTTTGACCTAATGACTTTATGTCCATCGCTCCCGCCATCCCCAGTAGTTAGCATAGTCTCTCTCCTTTGACCTAATGACTTCATGTCCATCTCCCCCGTCATCCCCAGTAGTTAGGATAGTCTCTCTCCTTTGACTTAATGACTTTATGTCCATCGCTCCCGCCATCTCCAATAGTTAGGATAGCCTCTCTCCTTTGACCTAATGACTTTATGCCCATCTCCCCCGTCATCCCCAGTAGTTAGGATAGTCTCTCTCCTTTGACCTAATGACTTTATGTCCAGCTCCCCCGTCAGCCCCAGTAGTTAGGATAGTCTCTCTCCTTTGACCTAATGACTTTATGTCCATCTCCCCCGTCATCCCCAGTAGTTAGGATAGTCTCTCTCCTTTGACTTAATGACTTTATGTCCATCGCTCCCGCCATCCCCAATAGTTAGGATAGCCTCTCTCCTTTGACCTAATGCCTTTATGCCCATCTCCCCCGTCATCCCCAGTAGTTAGGATAGCCTCTCTCCTTTGACCTAATGACTTTATGGCCATCTCCCCCGTCATCCCCAGTAGTTAGGATAGTCTCTCTCCTTTGATCTAATGACTTTATGTCCCTCTCCCCGTCATCCCCAGTAGTTAGGATAGCCTCTCTACTTTGACCTAATGACTTTATATCCAGCTCCCCCACCATCCCCAGTAGTTAGGATAGCCTCTCTCCTTTGACCTAATGACTTTATGTCCATCTCCCCTGTCATCCCCAGTAGTTAGGATAGTCTCTCTCCTTTGACCTAATGACTTCATCTCTATCGCTCCCGCCATCCCGAGTAGTTAGGATAGTCTCTCTCCTTTGACCTAATGACTTTATGTCCAGCTCCCCCACCATCCCCAGTAGTTAGGATAGCCTCTCTCCTTTGACCTAATGACTTTATGCCCATCTCCCCCGTCATCCGCAGTAGTTAGGATAGTCTCTCTCCTTTGACCTAATGACTTTATGTCCAGCTCCCCCGTCAGCCCCAGTAGTTAGGATAGTCTCTCTCCTTTGACCTAATGACTTTATGTCCATCGCTCCCGCCATCCCCAGTAGTTATGATAGTCTCTCTCCTTTGACCTAATGACTTTATGTCCAGCTCCCCCACCATCCCCAGTAGTTAGGATAGCCTCTCTCCTTTGACCTAATGACTTTATGTCCATCGCTCCCGCCATCCCCAGTAGTTAGGATAGTCTCTCTCCTTTGACCTAATGACTTTATGTCCCTCTCCCCCGTCATCCCCAGTAGTTAGGATAGTCTCTCTCCTTTGACCTAATGACTTTATGTCCATCGCTCCCGCCATCCCCAGTAGTTAGGATAGCCTCTCTCCTTTGACCTAATGACTTTATGGCCAGCTCCCCCGTCACCCCCAGTAGCTAGGATAGCCTCTCTCCTTTGACCTAATGACTTTATGTCCATCTCCCCCGTCATCTCCAGTAGTTAGGATAGTCTCTCTCCTTTGACCTAATGCCTTTATGTCCATCTCCCCCGTCATCTCCAGTAGTTAGGATAGCCTCTCTCCTTTGACCTAATGACTTTATGTCCATCGCTCCCGCCATCCCCAGTAGTTAGCATAGTCTCTCTCCTTTGACCTAATGATTTTATGTCCATCTCCCCCGTCATCCCCAGTAGTTAGCATAGTCTCTCTCCTTTGACCTAATGACTTTATGTCCATCTCCCCCGTCACCCCAAGTAGTTAGGATAGTCTCTCTCCTTTGACCTAATGACTTTATGTCCATCTCCCCTGTCATCCCCAGTAGTTAGGATAGTCTCTTTCCTTTGACCTAATGGCTTTATGTCCATCACCCCCGTCAGCCCCAGTAGTTAGGATAGTCTCTCTCCTTTGACCTAATGATTTTATGTCCATCGCTCCCGCCATCCCCAGTAGTTAGGATAGTCTCTCTCCTTTGA
The DNA here is from genome assembly GCF_040938575.1 of Ambystoma mexicanum. Classification (NCBI taxonomy): domain Eukaryota; kingdom Metazoa; phylum Chordata; class Amphibia; order Caudata; family Ambystomatidae; genus Ambystoma; species Ambystoma mexicanum. Next base: position 39,835,497 of record NC_090934.1, read on the forward strand.
CCTAATGACTTTATGTCCAGCTCCCCCGTCACCTCCAGTAGTTAGGATAGTATCTCTCCTTTGACCTAATGACTTTATGTCCAGCTCCCCCGTCACCCCCAGTAGTTAGGATAGTCTCTCTCCTTTGACCTAATGACTTTATGTCCATCTCCCCCGTCATCCCCAGTAGTTAGGATAGCCTCTCTCCTTGACCTAATGACTTTATGGCCAGCTCCCCCGTCATCCCCAGTAGTTAGGATAGCCTCTCTCCTTTGACCTAATGACTTTATGTCCATCTCCCCCGTCATCTCCAGTAGTTAGGATAGTCTCTCTCCTTTGACCTAATGACTTTATGTCCATCTCCCCCGTCATCTCCAGTAGTTAGGATAGTCTCTCTCCTTTGACCTAATGACTTCATGTCCATCGCTCCCGCCATCCCCAGTAGTTAGCATAGTCTCTCTCCTTTGACCTAATGACTTCATGTCCATCTCCCCCGTCATCCCCAGTAGTTAGCATAGTCTCTCTCCTTTGACCTAATGACTTTATGTCTATCGCTCCCGCCATCCCCAGTAGTTAGGATAGTCTCTCTCCTTTGACTTAATGACTTTATGTCCATCGCTCCCGCCATCCCCAATAGTTAGGATAGCCTCTCTCCTTTGACCTAATGACTTTATGCCCATCTCCCCCGTCATCCCCAGTAGTTAGGATAGTCTCTCTCCTTTGACCTAATGACTTTATGTCCAGCTCCCCCGTCAGCCCCAGTAGTTAGGATAGTCTCTCTCCTTTGACCTAATGACTTTATGTCCCTCTCCCCCGTCATCCCCAGTAGTTAGGATAGTCTCTCTCCTTTGACCTAATGACTTTATGTCCATCGCTCCCGCCATCCCCAGTAGTTAGGATAGCCTCTCTCCTTTGACCTAATGACTTTATGGCCAGCTCCCCCGTCACCCCCAGTAGCTAGGATAGCCTCTCTCCTTTGACCTAATGACTTTATGTCCATCTCCCCCGTCATCTCCAGTAGTTAGGATAGTCTCTCTCCTTTGACCTAATGCCTTTATGTCCATCTCCCCCGTCATCTCCAGTAGTTAGGATAGCCTCTCTCCTTTGACCTAATGACTTTATGTCCATCGCTCCCGCCATCCCCAGTAGTTAGCATAGTCTCTCTCCTTTGACCTAATGATTTTATGTCCATCTCCCCCGTCATCCCCAGTAGTTAGCATAGTCTCTCTCCTTTGACCTAATGACTTTATGTCCATCTCCCCGTCACCCCAAGTAGTTAGGATAGTCTCTTTCCTTTGACCTAATGACTTTATGTCCATCTCCCCTGTCATCCCCAGTAGTTAGGATAGTCTCTTTCCTTTGACCTAATGGCTTTATGTCCATCTCCCCCGTCAGCCCCAGTAGTTAGGATAGTCTCTCTCCTTTGACCTAATGATTTTATGTCCATCGCTCCCGCCATCCCCAGTAGTTAGGATAGTCTCTCTCCTTTGACCTAATGACTTTATGTCCAGCTCCCCCGTCACCTCCAGTAGTTAGGATAGTATCTCTCCTTTGACCTAATGACTTTATGTCCAGCTCCCCCGTCACCCCCAGTAGTTAGGATAGTCTCTCTCCTTTGACCTAATGGCTTTATGTCCATCTCCCCCGTCATCCCCAGTAGTTAGGATAGCCTCTCTCCTTGACCTAATGACTTTATGGCCAGCTCCCCCGTCATCCCCAGTAGTTAGGATAGCCTCTCTCCTTTGACCTAATGACTTTATGTCCATCTCCCCCGTCATCTCCAGTAGTTAGGATAGTCTCTCTCCTTTGACCTAATGACTTTATGTCCATCTCCCCCGTTATCTCCAGTAGTTAGGATAGTCTCTCTCCTTTGACCTAATGACTTTATGTCCATCGCTCCCGCCATCCCCAGTAGTTAGCATAGTCTCTCTCCTTTGACCTAATGACTTCATGTCCATCTCCCCCGTCATCCCCAGTAGTTAGCATAGTCTCTCTCCTTTGACCTAATGACTTTATGTCTATCGCTCCCGCCATCCCCAGTAGTTAGGATAGTCTCTCTCCTTTGACCTAATGACTTTATGTCCATCTCCCCTGTCATGCCCAATAGTTAGGATAGTCTCTCTCCTTTGACCTAATGACTTTATGTCCATCGCTCCCGCCATCCCCAGTAGTTAGGATAGTCTCTCTCCTTTGACCTAATGACTTTATGTCCATCGCTCCCGCCATCCCCAGTAGTTAGGATAGTCTCTCTCCTTTGACCTAATGAATGTATGTTCATCTTCCCTGCCATCCCCAGTACTTAGGATAGTCTCTCTCCTTTGACCTAATGACTTTATGTCCATCGCTCCCGCCATCCCCAATAGTTAGGATAGTCTCTCTCCTTTGACCTAATTACTTTACGTCCATCGCTCCCGCCATCCCCAGTAGTTAGGATAGCCTCTCTCCTTTGACCTAATGACTTTATGTCCATCTCCCCCGTCATCCCCAGTAGTTAGGATAGTCTCTTTCCTTTGACTTAATGACTTTATGTCCATCGCTCCCGCCATCCCCAGTAGTTAGGATAGCCTCTCTCTTTTGACCTAATGACTTTATGCCCATCTCCCCGTCATCCCCAGTAGTTAGGATAGCCTCTCTCCTTTGACCTAATGACTTTATGTCCATCTCCCCTGTCATCCCCAGTAGTTAGGATAGTCTCTCTCCTTTGACTTAATGACTTTATGTCCATCGCTCCCGCCATCCCCAGTAGTTAGGATAGCCTCTCTCCTTTGACCTAATGACTTTATGCCCATCTCCCCCGTCATACCCAGTAGTTAGGATAGCCTCTCTCCTTTGACCTAATGACTTTATGGCCATCTCCCCCGTCATTCCCAGTAGTTAGGATAGTCTCTCTCCTTTGACCTAATGACTTTATCTCCATCGCTCCCGCCATCCCGAGTAGTTAGGATAGTCTCTCTCCTTTGACCTAATGACTTTATGTCCAGCTCCCCCACCATCCTCAGTAGTTAGGATAGCCTCTCTGCTTTGACCTAATGACTTTATGCTCATCTCCCCCGTCATCCCCAGTAGTTAGGATAGTCTCTCTCCTTTGACCTAATGACTTTATGTCCATCGCTCCCGCCATCCCCAGTAGTTAGGATAGCCTCTCTCCTTTGACCTAATGACTTTATGTCCAGGTCCCCCATCACCCCCAGTAGTTAGGATAGCCTCTCTCCTTTGACCTAATGACTTTATGCCCATCTCCCCCGTCATTCCCAGTAGTTAGGATAGTCTCTCTCCTTTGATCTAATGACTTAATGTCCCTCTCCCCCGTCATCCCCAGTAGTTAGGATAGTCTCTCTCCTTTGACCTAATGACTTTATGTCCATCTCCCCCGTCATCCCCAGTTGTTAGGATAGTCTCTCTCCTTTGATCTAATGACTTTATGTCCCTCTCCCCCGTCATCCCCAGTAGTTAGGATAGCCTCTCTCCTTTGACCTAATGACTTTATGCTCATCTCCCTCGTCATCCCCAGTAGTTAGGATAGTCTCTCTCCTTTGACCTAATGACTTTATGTCCAGCTCCCCCGTCAGCCCCAGTAGTTAGGATAGTCTCTCTCCTTTGACCTAATGACTTTATGTCCATCGCTCCCGCCATCCCCTGTAGTTAGGATAGTCTCTCTCCTTTGACCTAATGACTTTATGTCCAGCTCCCCCGCCATCCCCAGTAGTTAGGATAGCCTCTCTCCTTTGACCTAATGACTTTATGTCCATCGCTCCCGCCATCCACAGTAGTTAGGATAGTCTCTCTCCTTTGACCTAATGACTTTATGTCCCTCTCCCCCGTCATCCCAGGTAGTTAGGATAGTCTCTCTCCTTTGACCTAATGACTTTATGTCCATCGCTCCCGCCATCCCCAGTAGTTAGGATAGTCTCTCTCCTTTGACCTAATGACTTTATGTCCCTCTCCCCGTCATCCCCAGTAGTTAGGATAGTCTCTCTCCTTTGACCTAATGACTTTATGTCCATCGCTCCCGCCATCCCCAGTAGTTAGGATAGCCTCTCTCCTTTGACCTAATGACTTTATGGTCAGCTCCCCCGTCACCCCCAGTAGTTAGGATAGTCTCTCTCCTTTGACCTAATGACTTTATGTCCATCTCCCCCGTCATCCCCAGTAGTTAGGATAGCCTCTCTCCTTTGACCTAATGACTTTATGTCCAGCTCCCCCGTCAACCCCAGTAGTTAGGATAGCCTCTCTCCTTTGACCTAATGACTTTATGTCCATCTCCCCCGTCATCTCCAGTAGTTATGATAGACTCTCTCCTTTGACCTAATGACTTTATGTCCATCTCCCCCGTCAACTCCAGTAGTTAGGATACTCTCTCTCCTTTGACCTAATGACTTTATTTTCTTCGCTCCCGCCATCCCCAGTAGTTAGCATAGTCTCTCTCCTTTGACCTAATGACTTTAGGTCCATCGCTCCCGCCATCCCCATTAGTTAGGATAGTCTCTCTCCTTTGACCAAATGAATTTATGTCCATCTCCCCTGCCATCCCCAGTACTTAGGATAGTCTCTCTCCTTTGACCTAATGACTTTATGTCCATCGCTCCCGCCATCCCCAGTAGTTAGGATAGTATCTCTCCTTTGACCTACTTACTTTACGTCCATCGCTCCCGCCATCCCCAGTAGTTAGGATAGCCTCTCTCCTTTGACCTAATGACTTTATGTCCATCTCCCCCGTCATCCCCAGTAGTTAGGATAGTCTCTCTCCTTTGACTTAATGACTTTATGTCCATCGCTCCCGCCATCCCCAATAGTTAGGATAGCCTCTCTCCTTTGACCTAATGACTTTATGCCTATCTCCCCCGTCATCCCCAGTAGTTAGGATAGCCTCTCTCCTTTGACCTAATGACTTTATGGCCATCTCCCCCGTCATCCCCAGTAGTTAGGATAGTCTCTCTCCTTTGACCTAATGACTTCATCTCCATCGCTCCCGCCATCCCGAGTAGTTAGGATAGTCTCTCTCCTTTGACCTAATGACTTTATTTCCAGCTCCCCCACCATCCCCAGTAGTTAGGATAGCCTCTCTCCTTTGACCTAATGACTTTATGCCCATCTCCCCCGTCATCCCCAGTAGTTAGGATAGTCTCTCTCCTTTGACCTAATGACTTTATGTCCAGCTCCCCCGTCAGCCCCAGTAGTTAGGATCGTCTCTCTCCTTTGACCTAATGACTTTATGTCCATCGCTCCCACCATCCCCAGAAGTTAGGATAGTCTCTCTCCTTTGACCTAATGACTTTATGTCCAGCTCCCCCGCCATCCCCAGTAGTTAGGATAGCCTCTCTCCTTTGACCTAATGACTTTATGTCCATCGCTCCCGCCATCCCCAGTAGTTAGGATAGTCTCTCTCCTTTGACCTAATGACTTTATGTCCCTCTCCCCTTCATCCCCAGTAGTTAGGATAGTCTCTCTCCTTTGACCTAATGACTTTATGTCCATCGCTCCCGCCATCCCCAGTAGTTAGGATAGCCTCTCTCCTTTGACCTAATGACTTTATGGCCAGCTCCCCCATCACCGCCAGTAGCTAGGATAGCCTCTCTCCTTTGACCTAATGACTTTATGTCCATCTCCCCCGTCATCTCCAGTAGTTAGGATAGTCTCTCTCCTTTGACCTAATGACTTTATGTCCATCTCCCCCGTCATCTCCAGTAGTTAGGATAGCCTCTCTCCTTTGACCTAATGACTTTATGTCCATCGCTCCCGCCATCCCCAGTAGTTAGCATAGTCTCTCTCCTTTGACCTAATGACTTTATGTCTCCATCTCCCCCGTCATCCCCAGTAGTTAGCATAGTCTCTCTCCTTTGACCTAATGACTTTATGTCCATCTCCCCCGTCACCTCAAGTAGTTAGGATAGTCTCTCTCCTTTGACCTAATGACTTTATGTCCATCTCCCCTGTCATCCCCAGTAGTTAGGATAGTCTCTCTCCTTTGACCTAATGGCTTTATGTCTATCTCCCCCGTCAGCCCCAGTAGTTAGGATAGTCTCTCTCCTTTGACCTAATGATTTTATGTCCATCGCTCCCGCCATCCCCAGTAGTTAGGATAGTCTCTCTCCTTTGACCTAATGACTTTATGTCCAGCTCCCCCGTCACCTCCAGTAGTTAGGATAGTATCTCTCCTTTGACCTAATGACTTTATGTCCAGCTCCCCCGTCACCCCCAGTAGTTAGGATAGTCTCTCTCCTTTGACCTAATGACTTTATGTCCATCTCCCCCGTCATCCCCAGTAGTTAGGATAGCCTCTCTCCTTGACCTAATGACTTTATGGCCAGCTCCCCCGTCATCCCCAGTAGTTAGGATAGCCTCTCTCCTTTGACCTAATGGCTTAATGTCCATCTCCCCCGTCATCTCCAGTAGTTAGGATAGTCTCTCTCCTTTGACCTAATGACTTTATGTCCATCTCCCCCGTCATCTCCAGTAGTTAGGATAGTCTCTCTCCTTTGACCTAATGACTTTATGTCCATCGCTCCCGCCATCCCCAGTAGTTAGCATAGTCTCTCTCCTTTGACCTAATGACTTCATGTCCATCTCCCCCGTCATCCCCAGTAGTTAGCATAGTCTCTCTCCTTTGACCTAATGACTTTATGTCTATCGCTCCCGCCATCCCCAGTAGTTAGGATAGTCTCTCTCCTTTGACCTAATGACTTTATGTCCATCTCCCCTGTCATCCCCAATAGTTAGGATAGTCTCTCTCCTTTGACCTAATGACTTTATGTCCATCGCTCCCGCCATCCCCAGTAGTTAGGATATTCTCTCTCCTTTGACCTAATGACTTTATGTCCATCGCTCCCGCCATCCCCAGTAGTTAGGATAGTCTCTCTCCTTTGACCTAATGAATTTATGTTCATCTCCCCGGCCATCCCCAGTACTTAGGATAGTCTCTCTCCTTTGAACTAATGACTTTATGTCCATCGCTCCCGCCATCCCCAGTAGTTAGGATAGTCTCTCTCCTTTGACCTAATTACTTTACGTCCATCGCTCCCGCCATCCCCAGTAGTTAGGATAGTCTCTCTCCTTTGACCTAATGACTTTATGTCCATCGCTCCCGCCATCCCCAGTAGTTAGCATAGTCTCTCTCCTTTGACCTAATGACTTTATGTCCATCTCCCCCGTCACCCCAAGTAGTTAGGATAGTCTCTCTCCTTTGACCTAATGACTTTATGTCCATCTCCCCCGTCAGCCCCAGTAGTTAGGATATTCTCTCTCCTTTGACCTAATGATTTTATGTCCATCGCTCCCGCCATCCCCAGTAGTTAGGATAGTCTCTCTCCTTTGACCTAATGACTTTATGTCCATCGCTCCCGCCATCCCCAGTAGTTAGGATAGCCTCTCTCCTTTGACCTAATGACTTTATGTCCATCGCTCCCGCCATCCCCAATAGTTAGGATAGCTTCTCTCCTTTGACCTAATGACTTTATACCCATCTCCCCCGTCATCCCCAGTAGTTAGGATAGCCTCTCTCCTTTGACCTAATGACTTTATGGCCATCTCCCCCGTCATCCCCAGTAGTTAGGATAGTCTCTCTCCTTTGACCTAATGACTTTATCTCCATCGCTCCTGCCATCCCGAGTAGTTAGGATAGTCTCTCTCCTTTGACCTAATGACTTTATGTCCAGCTCCCCCACCATCCCCAGTAGTTAGGATAGCCTCTCTCCTTTGACCTAATGACTTTATGCCCATCTCCCCCGTCATCCCCAGTAGTTAGGATAGTCTCTCTCCTTTGATCTAATGACTTTATGTCCAGCTCCCCCGTCAGCCCCAGTAGTTAGGATAGTCTCTCTCCTTTGACCTAATGACTTTATGTCCATCGCTCCCGCCATCCCCAGTAGTTAGGATAGTCTCTCTCCTTTGACCTAATGACTTTATGTCCAGATCCCCTGCCATCCCCAGTAGTTAGGATAGCCTCTCTCCTTTGACCTAATGACTTTATGGCCAGCTCCCCGATCACCCCCAGTAGTTAGGATAGCCTCTCTCCTTGACCTAATGACTTTATGGCCAGCTCCCCCGTCATCCCCAGTAGTTAGGATAGCCTCTCTCCTTTGACCTAATGACTTTATGTCCATCTCCCCCGTCATCTCCAGTAGTTAGGATAGTCTCTCTCCTTTGACCTAATGACTTTATGTCCATCTCCCCCGTCATCTCCAGTAGTTAGGATAGTCTCTCTCCTTTGACCTAATGACTTTATGTCCATCGCTCCCGCCATCCCCAGTAGTTAGCATAGTCTCTCTCCTTTGACCTAATGACTTCATGTCCATCTCCCCCGTCATCTCCAGTAGTTAGGATAGTCTCTCTCCCCCGTCAACTCCAGTAGTTAGGATAGTCTCTATCCTTTGACCTAATGACTTTATGTCCATCGCTCCCGCCATCCCCAGTAGTTAGCATAGTCTCTCTCCTTTGACCTAATGACTTTATGTCCATCGCTCCCGCCATCCCCATTAGTTAGGATAGTCTCTCTCCTTTGACCTAATGAATTTATGTCCATCTCCCCTGCCATCCCCAGTACTTAGGATAGTCTCTCTCCTTTGACCTAATGACTTTATGTCCATCGCTCCCGCCATCCCCAGTAGTTAGGATAGTCTCTCTCCTTTGACCTAATTACTTTACGTCCATCGCTCCCCCCATCCCCAGTAGTTAGGATAGCCTCTCTCCTTTGACCTAATGACTTTATGTCCATCTCCCCCGTCATCCCCAGTAGTTAGGATAGTCTCTCTCCTTTGACCTATGTCCATCTCCCCCGTCATCTCCAGTAGTTAGGATAGTCTCTCTCCTTTGACCTAATGACTTTATGTCCATCGCTCCCGCCATCCCCAGTAGTTAGCATAGTCTCTCTCCTTTGACCTAATGACTTTATGTCCATCTCCCCTGTCATCCCCAGTAGTTAGGATAGTCTCTCTCCTTTGACCTAATGACTTTATGTCCATCTCCCCCGTCATCTCCAGTAGTTAGGATAGTCTCTCTCCTTTGACCTAATGACTTTATGTCCATCGCTCCCGCCATCC